>NC_060144.1:396967379-399367379 GCF_021461385.2 Schistocerca piceifrons | reverse complement strand
TACGGATCAGAACGTGGAATGTCAGATCCCTTAATCGGGCAGGTAGATTAGAAAATTTAAAAAGGGAAATGGATAGGTTAAAGTTAGATATAGTGTGAATTAGTGAAGTTCGGTGGCAGGGGTCAAGACTTCTGGTCAGGTGAATACAGGGTTATAAACACAAAATCAAATAGGGGTAATGCAGCAGTAGGTTTAATAATGAATAGGGAAATAGGAATGCCGGTAAGCTATTACAAACAGCACAGTGAACATATTATTGTGGCCAAGATGGATACGAAGCCCACACCTGCCACAATAGTACAAGTTTATATGCCAACTAGCTCTGCAGATGACGAAGAGATTGATGAAATGTATGATAAAATAAAAGAAATTATTCAGATAGTAAAGGGAGATGAACATTTAATTGACATGGGTAACTGAAAACTCGACAGTAGGAAAAGGAAGAGAAGGAAACGTAGTAGGTGAATACATAATGGGAGTAAGAAATGAAAGAGGCAGCCGCCTGGAAGAATTTTGTACAGAGCATAACTTAATCATAGCTAACACTTGGTTCAAGAATCATAAAAGAAGGTTGTATACATGGAAGAATGGAAGAAGCCTGGAGATACTGGAAGGTATCAGATAGATTATATAATGGTAAGACAGAGATTCAGGAACCAGTTTTTAAATTGTAAGACATTTCCTGGGGCAGATGTGGACTCTGACCACAATCTATTGGTTATGAACTGTAGATTAAAACTGAAGAAATTGCAAAAAGATGGGAAATTGAAGATATGAGACCTGGATAAACTGAAAGAACCAGAGGTTGTAGAGAGCTTCAGGGAGAGCATTAGGGAACGATTGACAAGAACAGGGGAAAGAAATACAGTAGAAGAAGAATGGGTAGCTTCGAGAGATGAAATAGTGAAGGCAGCAGAGGATCAAGTAGGAAAAAGATGAGGGCTAATGGAAATCCTGGGGTAACAGAAGATATATTGAATTTAATTGATGAAAGGAGAAAATACAAAAATGCAGTAAATGAAGCAGGCAAAAAGGAATACAAACGTCTCAAAAATGAGATCGACAGGAAGTACAAAATGGCTAAACAGGGATGGCTAGAGGAGACATGTAAGGATGTAGCGGCACATATCACCAAGGGTAAGATAGATAATGCCTACAGGAAAATTAAAGAGACCTTTGGAGAAAGGAGAGCCACTTGCATGAATATCAAGAACTTTGATGGAAACCCAGTTCTAAGCAAACAAGGGAAAGCAGAAAGGTGGAAAGAGTATATAGAGGGTCTATACAAGGGCGATGTTCTTGAGGACAATATTATAAAAATGGAAGAGAATGTAGATGAAGATGAAATGGGAGATATGATACTGCGTGAAAAGTCTGACAGAGCACTGAAAGACCTGAGTCGAAACAAGGCCCCTGGAGTAGACAACATTCCATTAGAACTACTGACAGCCTTTGGAGAGCCAGTCCTGACAAAACTCTACCATCTGGTGAGCACGATGTATGAGACAGGCGAAATACCCTCAGACTTCACGAAGAATATAATAATTCCAATCCCAAAGAAAGCAGGTGTTGACAGATGTCAAAATTACTGAACTGTCAGTTTAATAAGCTACGGCTGCAAAATACTAACAAGAATTCTTTACAAACGAATGGAAAAACTGGTACAAGCCGACCTCAGGGGAGATCAGTTTGGATTCCGCAGAAATGTTGGAACACGTGAGGCAATACTGACCCTACGACTTGTCTTAGAAATAGATTAAGAAAAGGCAAACCTACGTTTCTAGCATTTGTAGACTTAGAGAAAGCTTCTGACAATGTTGAGTGGAATACTCTCTTTCAAATTCTGAAGGTGGCAGGAGTAAAATACAGGGAGCGAAAGGCTATTTACAATTTGTACAGAAACCAGATGGCACTTATAAAAGTCGTGGGGCATGAAAGAGAAGCAGTGGTTGGGAAAGGAGCGAGACAGGGTTGTAGCCTATCCCCAAAGTTATTCAATCTGTATATTGAACAAGCAGTAAAGGAAACAAAAGAAAAATACGGAGTAGGTATTAAAATCCATGGGGAAGAAATAAAAACTTTGAGGTTCACCAATGACATTGTAATTCTGTCAGAGATAGCAAAGGACCTGGAAGAGCAGCTGAATGGAATGGACAGTGTCTTGAAAGGACGATATAAGATGAACATCAACAAAGGCAAAACGAGGATAATGGAATGTAGTCGAATTAAATTGGGTGATGCTGCGGGAATTAGATTAGGAAATGCGATGCTCAAAGTAGTAAATGAGTTTTGCTGTTTGGGGACCAAATTAACTGATGATGGTTGAAGCAGAGAGGATATAAAATGTAGACTGGCAATGGCAAGGAAAGCGTTTCTGAAGAAGAGAAATTTGTTAACATTGAGTATAGATTTAAGTGTCAGGAAGTCGTTTCTGAAAGTATTTGTATGGAGCGAAGCCATGTATGGAAGTGAAATGTGGGCGATCAATAGTTTAGACAAGAAGAGAATAGTTGTTGTTGTTGTTGTGGTCTTCAGTACTGAGACTGGTTTGATGCAGCTCTCCATGCTATTCTATCCTGTGCAAGCTTCTTCATCTCCCAGTAGTTACTGCAACCTACATCCTTCTGAATCTGCTTAGTGTATTCATCTCTTGGTCTCCCCCTACGATTTTTACCCTCCACGCTGCCCTCCAATACTAAATTGGTGATCCCTTGATGCCTCAGAACATGTCCTACCAACCGATCCCTTCTTCTGGTCAAGTTGTGCCACAAACTCCTCTTCTCCCCAATCCTATTCAATACTTCCTCATTAGTTATGTGATCTACCCATCTAATCTTCAGCATTCTTCTGTAGCACCACATTTCGAAAGCTTCTATTCTCTTCTTGTCTAAACTATTTACCGTCCATGTTTCACTTCCATACATGGCTACACTCCATACAAATACTTTCAGAAATGACTTCCTCACACTTAAATCTATACTCGAAGTTAACAAATTTCTCTTCTTCAGAAACGCTTTCCTTGCCATTGCCAGTCTACATTTTACATCCTCTCTACTTCGACCATCATCAGTTATTTTGCTCCCCAAATAGCAAAACTCCTTTACTACTTTAAGTGTCTCATTTCCTAATCTAATACCCTCAGCATCACCCGACTTAATTCGACTACATTCCATTATCCTCGTTTTGCCTTTGTTGATGTTCATCTTATATCCTCCCTTCAAGACACCATCCATTCCGTTCAACTGCTCTTCCAAGTCCTTTGCTGTCTCTGACAGAATTACAATGTCATCGGCGAACCTCAAAGTTTTTATTTCTTCTCCATGGATTTTAATACCTACTCCGAATTTTTCTTTTGTTTCCTTTACTGCTTGCTCAATATACAGATTGAATAACATCGGGGAGAGGCTACAACCCTGTCTTACTCCCTTCCCAACCACTGCTTCCCTTTCATGTCCCTCGACTCTTATAACTGCCACGTGGTTTCTGTACAAATTGTAAATAGCCTTTCGCTCCCTGTATTTTACCCCTGCCACCTTCAGAATTTGAAAGAGAGTATTCCAGTCAACATTGTCAAAAGCTTTCTCTAAGTCTACAAATGCTAGAAACGTAGGTTTGACTTTCCTTAATCTTTCTTCTAAGATAAGTCGTAAGGTCAGTATTGCCTCACGTGTTCCAGTATTTCTACGGAATCCAAACTGATCTTCCCCGAGGTCGGCTTCTACTAGTTTTTCCATTCGTCTGTAAAGAATTTGTGTTAGTATTTTGCAGCTGTGGCTTATTAAACTGATGGTTCGGTAATTCTCACATCTGTCAACACCTGCTTTCTTTGGGATTGGAATTATTATATTCTTCTTGAAGTCTGAGGGTATTTCGCCTGTTTCATACATCTTGCTCACCAGATGGTAGAGTTTTGTCAGGACTGGCTCTCCCAAGGCCGTCAGTAGTTCCAATGGAATGTTGTCTACTCCGGGGGCCTTGTTTCGACTCAGGTCTTTCAGTGCTCTGTCAAACTCTTCACGCAGTATCGTATCTCCCATTTCATCTTCATCTACATCCTCTTCCATTTCCATAATATTGTCCTCAAGTACATCGCCCTTGTATAGACCCTCTATATACTCCTTCCACCTTTCTGCTTTCTCTTCTTTGCTTAGAACTGGGTTTCCATCAGAGCTCTTGATGTTCATACAAGTGGTTCTCTTATCTCCAAAGGTCTCTTTAATTTTCCTGTAGGCAGTATCTATCTTACCCTTAGTGAGATAAGCCTCTACATCCTTACATTTGTCCTCTAGCCATCCCTGCTTAGCCATTTTGCACTTCCTGTCGATCTCATTTTTGAGACGTTTGTATTCCTTTTTGCCTGCTTCATTTACTGCATTTTTATATTTTCTCCTTTCATCAATTAAATTCAATATTTCTTCTGTTACTCAAGGATTTCTACTAGCCCTCGTCTTTTTACCTACTTGATCCTCTGCTGCCTTCACTACTTCATCCCTCAAAGCTACCCATTCTTCTTCTACTGTATTTCTTTCCCCCATTCCTGTCAATTGTTCCCTTATGCTCTCCCTGAAACTCTGTACAACCTCTGGTTCTTTCAGTTTATCCAGGTCCCATCTCCTTAAATTACCACCTTTTTGCAGTTTCTTCAGTTAATCTACAGGTCATAACCAATAGATTGTGGTCAGAGTCCGCATCTGCCCCTGGAAATGTCTTACAATTTAAAACCTGGTTCCTAAATCTCTGTCTTACCATTATATAATCTATCTGATACCTTTTAGTATCTCCAGGGCTCTTCCATGTATACAACCTTCTATCATGATTCTTAAACCAAGTGTTAGCTATGATTAAGTTGTGCTCTGTGCAAAATTCTACAAGGCGGCTTCCTCTTTCATTTCTTAGCCCCAATCCATATTCACCTACTACATTTCCTTCTCTCCCTTTTCCTACACTCGAATTCCAGTCACCCATGACTATTAAATTTTCGTCTCCCTTCACTATCTGAATAATTTCTTTTATTTCATCATACATTTCTTCAATTTCTTCGTCATCTGCAGAGCTAGTTGGCATATAAACTTGTACTACTGTAGTAGGTGTGGGCTTCGTGTCTATCTTGGCCACAATAATGCGTTCACTATGCTGTTTGTAGTAGCTTACCCGCATTCCTATTTTCCTATTCATTATTAAACCTACTCCTGCATTACCCCTATTTGACTTTGTGTTTATAACCCTGTAGTCACCTGACCAGAAGTCTTGTTCCTCCTGCCACCGAACTTCACTAATTCCCACTATATCTAACTTTAACCTATCCATTTCCCTTTTCAAATTTTCTAACCTACCTGCCCGATTAAGGGACCTGACATTCCACGCTCCGATCCGTAGAACGCCAGTTTTCTTTCTCCTGATAACGACATCCTCTTGAGTAGTCCCCGCCCGGAGATCCGAATGGGGGACTATTTTACCTCCAGAATATTTTACCCAAGAGGACGCCATCATCATTTAATCATACAGTAAAGCTGCATGCCCTCGGGAAAAATTACGGCCGTAGTTTCCCCTTGCTTTCAGCCGTTCGCAGTATCAGCACAGCAAGGCCGTTTTGGTTATTGTTACAAGGCCAGATCAGTCAATCATCCAGACTGTTGCCCTTGCAACTACTGAAAAGGCTGCTGCCCTCTTCAGGAACCACACGTTTGTCTGGCCTCTCAACAGATACCCCTCCGTTGTAGTTGTACCTACGGTACGGCTATCTGTATCGCTGAGGCACACAAGCCTCCCCACCAACGGCAAGGTCCATGGTTTATGGGGAGGGAAGAGAATAGAAGCTTTCGAAATGTGGTGCTACAGAAGAATGCTGAAGATTAGATGGGTAGATCACATAACTAATGAGGAGGTATTGAATAGAATTGGAGAGAAGAGAAATTTGTGGCACAACTTGACTAGATGAAGGGATCGTTTGGTAGGGCATATTTTGTGGCATCAAGGATCACCAATTTAGTATTGGAGGGCAGCATGGAGGGTAAAAATCGTAGAGGGAGACCAAGGGGTGAGTGCACTAAACAGATTCAGAAGGATGTAGGTTGCAGTAGGTACTGGGAGATGAAGAAGCTTACACAGGATAGAAAAGCATGGAGAGCTGCATCAAACCAGTTTCTGGACTGAAGACCACAACAACAACAACAGTTTTCAGTTAAATTTTTATAATTTTGACCAGTAAGAACCAATAGTCTAACAAAGGGTATTACTCTATCTCACTACTGCAGAATAATACTGCAGCAATAAAACATGAACAAGAGAAAAAAAACGAAAATAAAACTTAAGTTGCAAAGGAAATGCACCATATACAACAACAAAACACATTACTCAAACAAGCATCTGCCAACAACAAAATGTGTCAAAGGCTTTAGGAAGACTATACAATGCTGCATAACAACAAATTGTCTCTGATGAGCGTGACTTCACAACTGTTTACATTAGATTCGTTTGAGCAGTTGCGAGCGAGCTCATGCAGATGCGCAGTTGAGTCGCATATGAGTAGTACCTTCTCCCGCTTCTGGCTACAGAAGCGTGGCTGTTAGTTGTATAAGCTAAGGTGACATTTTTGGAAGCTGAAGCTGGTACCAACATGGGTGCCCATCTTACAGGGAGGCAGTGCCCCCTCCCCCCTTTTCAGAAGTTGGGGTGTGTGTGTGTGTGTGTGTGTGTGTGTGTGTGTGTGTGTGTGTGTGTGTGTGTGTTGGTTGGGGGGGGGGGGGGGGAGAGGGAGAGAGAGAGAGAGAGAGAGAGAGAGAGAGAGAGAGAGAGAGAAGCCCCCCATGCAAACTATGATAGGGGCGTCCTTGACAAGAAAATAGAGCGTGCAAATGATCTCGTAGTTGGCGTAAAAAGTGGAAAGTTCACCTCATATGCGCAATAATATCGCCTCACACCGTAAGGAAATGGAGCAGAAGGAGAAAGTACATTTTCCAGATGAGATGTGTACATTTGTGTGTTTATTACGTGACCCTGCTGTTAATTGCCTTTTACCAGTTATCTGGAGGTTTTTTTGTCAAATTTGTGGAGAAACACCAAGTCTGCGTGGAAGAACTCTTTAAGACAGCGTTCCCCAGGTGAAGGGTTGCGACCTGGCACCAGGACACGAAAATAAAATACTGGGTCGCACAAATATCTCCTTGTCGTAATTGATAGTTTACAATTACTTAATCACATTTTAGTAATAGAAAGTTAATTTAAAAAACCTAGTTTCTGAAGGGAATCATATGACAGTTGCACGTTACATAGAAGTTGTACTCATTCTAGTAAATAATGAAATTGTGCGTCGTTAGGATACTTTACTGATGATCGTACTGCGTTTGGCCTAACGCTGAGGCTCACAAAGCCAAGAGAATTTCAGAGAGAGTACAACATAGGTTCATTCCTGCACAAGATAGCAACTCTTATCAAGGGGCATTTACTGGGGCTGGACAGTGAACACTAATATGAAATAATATTTTCCTTCAATATACAGCAACCGAAAATGGATAAGGAACCTATTTTCTGTCAATTTAGAATTCTGTAATTTGTCAGAGTCAAATGCTGACTCGTTAACTGTGATGATGTGTGACAGATTTTTGGATATCTTGTCAAGAGGTCTCGCTTTAGCAGAATAAGCGATGAAATTTCTAATGCCTGTAGATTCGATACATAAGTGTAAATCAGGGTTTTCAACATTGGTTTTCCTGAAGAAATAAATAGGCCCCTATAAACCGAATGGAAACTGAACCAGTCCTAGGGATAAAGATAACGTCTTTTGAACCGAATTTGGCGTTCATAGTTAAAAATAAACTGCTACATACTTCTCACTAATAGAGTACAGCTAAGGTTATATAACTATGAAACTGTAATTATTATTTCATTGTTAAAAGTCGGTGCTTGAAGTACATTGAATGCTGGGCAGACTTTAGAAAGTGTTTTAATTTGCTTCATTATCAGCCAGACAAGAATTTTAGCTTCTTGTCTCCTGTAAGTACTGTTGGGGGTCTTGGCGGCATCATTAGATATGTTAATCGTGTCAGTTGTGCTCATTTTCTCATTGTTGCCAACATGATTAGATCTAACAATTTTTGCATTATAGCTGCCTAACAAAGTGTTGTTACAATAACAAGTTGAATTTTATTTCATATTCTTTGCTACTTACCAGCACTGTTTATGAAAATAACACTCTCTGTAATGCCAAGTCACTTTTTTAAAAAAGTTCTTTTGCGCGGGCTGTGGGGGAGAAGAGGCAATGCAGTAGGGACTAATGGTGGGGGCGATAGCTCTTTCAAATGTTCTACTGTATACCAAAAAAGAATTTTCAGAGATTCAGAGGGAGGGGGGGAGGGGAGGACAGGCCAGGACAACCTCTGCTTTAAGACATATTAACAATTAAAAAGAAAAAAAACTCTGTTTCCATTACCATTAGCGACACACTGTACACATTTTTCTTCCAAAACTAAAACATTTGTGTGTGCACTTTCCTCTTACTTTATTCCAAGTGGGAAAATAAAAAATTTTGTTTCAACATGTCCAGGTGACTTCCATACCTGTTCCCGACGTCCAAAACCTGTAAATCACACATATTTGCTATGAATGTTTTCGTATCTAGCTTTATGCAGAAACTCGTTAACTCACAGTTGGCACCATTGGCCAGTTCGCTCATACGAAATAACTCGTAGTTGGTAGGCAACATGTTAAGCTCTAAAATCTGTAACTTGATGTCGCTCTTATGAATCGTATTATATAGCTTTTTATCAGGGGACCTAGTGTAAAACTTCTTTACTTAAAATTTAGCTGGTGAAATTTGGACTGCTGTACAACCTTTCATGGAACATAGCTAAGAACCCTTCTCATTAAACCAACTGTCAAATAAAAAAACTGCATTAAAATCAGACCTTTCGTTTGGAAGTTGTGATGCCACTGACATATACACACAGCTCTGGCATCCATGCGTCACTTCCAATGGGAAGAGCCCACTTCGATTTGCGTGGGTGTGTCATATATCACAATAGAAAAAATTGAGACGATCCATAGCAGTTGAGGGTTAATTAAAAGCGGAGTTACCACACTGTTTGTGACACTGAAATTTGAATTATCAGCGCCACCACTAGGAAACTCCAGCTCAGTAATACCAATTTCAGTACAATTATTATTGAAGGTCTCGAGCTTGAATGCATCAGTAGACAGATGATGATGATGATGATGATGATGATGATGATGATGTTTGGTATGGGGGGTGCTCAACTGCGAGGTTATCAGTGCCCATACAAATTCCCAACCACTGCTCAGCCCAATTTCGCCACTTTCACGAATGATGATGAAATGATGAGGAAAACACCAGTCATCTCGAGGCAGGGGAAAATCCCTGACCCCGCCGGGAACTGAACCTGGGACCTCGTGCTCGGGAAGCGAGAACGTGACCACGAGCTGCGGACGCATCAGCAGACAGGTCATGTAAATGCATTTTATAATGTGGTATGTTAGGTTCGGGATATGATATGGAAAGTAAACTTGTTGAAACATCCCATGACCGAGACTTAGATTAGATTTGTAAAAACCGGAACATTTAGGTGTCCCGGCTGAATCCAGGTCGGGACAGGGGGACACGGCTTCAAAAAGCGGAACTGGCACACAGCAAAACACATCAGGGAAATGATTGAGGCATTCAGTTGGGAAATACTAGCGCATGCAGCCTATTCTCCAGACTTGGCTCCATTCAATTATCATCTATTTGCATCACTAGGACACGCTCTCACTGAACAACGCTTCAATTCATATGAAAATGTTGTGTACGAAAATAGCTCTCTGACTGGTTTGCTTCAAAAGAATAACTGTTTTTTTGGCATGACATTCACAGCCTGCCATTGAGGTGGGAGAAATGTATAAATAGCAATGGGGATTATGTTGAATAAAATATTGTTTATCAGTTTCAAACAACAGACGTGTAATTATTGCAACCAAATACGTTTCAAACTTCTACAACTGTTAAGAATATAACTTTTTTGTCCCTGGTATTCTGACTATCACCATTTGACCCTTAATTACTGTGAACACATACGCTAACATTTCTACAGCTGCAGATGCACTGAAACCAAACTTGTAATTAACTGTGACTTGTACAGCAGCTTTTTACTCACTAAAATACAAAAAATTAGTGATATTTGCAATGTTTAGAGCAAAAAATACCTGCTAGCACCACATGTAGACTGTAATGGTTATGAAGTAAATGAAACACTACGTGTAAAATTTGTTGGTTCCAGTTGTAGTCAACTGATAATCAACATGCTCAGTGATCAGCATGTTTTGCTCTTAGGAGTGTTTCTCATTCTGTTGGCCTAAAGATAAGGTTATTGGTTTATTTTGCATGTTTTTGCGCCCTGTCGTGTCATGGAATTTGGTTTTGTGACCTTGTAGTACTTTAGTAAATGAAGTAGTTCTACTTATTCAGGAAAAGTGAGCAGCAATAATATTGTGTAAAGCAGATAAGAGTGCATGTTGCTAGAAGTTTACTACAAAACTTTTCTTTCTTACACTTACTTGAATTACAGTACTCCTAAATGGTTTGTGCCTCCTTAATGGTTTTTGTTGCTGATAATAAAAATCAGTTTCAGCTAACTATGATTTGCACAATCACCTTACAAGGCACAAAAATACTTTTCATGTAGACTTTGTCTCCCAGTTGTGGGTCAGAGTGGAGGGTATTTACTCTGGTGGAAAGGTATTCAACAATCTCCCACCCAACATAAACCAAGAAATTTGGAATCATAATCTTTTCAGAAGATAATAAAAAATATACCCCATTAGACAGTCTTATCAGATTATCTAGATTCAAAGATTGAAAATGCCTGTTAGCTCCGAGCCAAGTAACAGTGTTCATTTTAAAACTGCATAAAAAATAATAGTGAACTTTAAACTGCCCTCTGTAGTTACTAATTTTCTCGAAAAATACCAATGTAATCAAATGACTATACCAGCAAGAGAGAAACAGCACCTATTTAATACAATTGAGGGAGTAACATCTTTTTTTCAGATTAGTAGTCGTCTTATAATTTACAACAGTGCCCATCGTGCACCATGTCCGAAGACACCTCTGTGCAGAGAGAGTTAGGGGTGGGGAGAGGGGAGTTTGTAAGGGATTATTTTTCTTATGCATGGGAGCAGATAGAGGGCAACCACTTTCCCTGTTGCAGGCCTTGCAAAGTGTTGCAGCAGACAACAGTGAATAAAACTGTATCACCACTGAAGTTGCCCCCTTTACAGTCAGGAGGAGAGCTTGTACCACTGGTCTGTGCTGTTCATTGCAAGCAGACTTGTGAAAGACAAAATTTCACTGGCTGCCAGGATTTAGTAGATAGGGGAAGTTTGTAACTGGACTGCCTTCCACTGTGTCTTGCACTACATGTTACATTCAGCTGGTGAGAATACAAAACTATTAAGTGCCACAACGATAGTTTATTGTTAATACAGTGTACACTTTAAGTCTCTGAGAGTTGCTTCACTTTTTATTAATGTTTATCTTTTACTTGTGAAGCATCACTAATGGTACCATGTGGGCATACAGTGTCCCCCCCCCCCCCTCCAGTAAGATGGCGTAAGGCTGTTAAACTGAACAAGATTATGTTGAAAATTCAGGTCTTGTAGCCAGAATATTGGGGAATAGTGTAGTGTACTGGAATCCAGAATAAAACCAACCTGCTTTCAGAAAAAAATAGGTTTATCACTTATTGAACGGTGCTGAATTCGAGGCATCTAACCATTTCCAATTTGAACATACATGTGTAAAATATGATTTCTGTAAGTCAATTTTCTGACACTCTTGTATGGTTCATCTGCTAACGTCCCTTCTTTCATAAAGAGAGAGATACTAGGTGAAATATATTCAATATGAATTGTTTCCCTCTGCATTTTAGCAGCCATTAGCCTTCCCTCAAATTTGTGTGTTTTTGTTTCTTTCATAAAGAAGATAATTCATTGTTGCATGTCACTGACATTATTCTCCAAACCTCCAGATTTTTAGTATTCATAAGCAGTGTTAACGGTAGAAATTCCTGGATGGATAACGCATAAAACAAAGGAAAGGCAACCACACAACTATAGCTGATTGATGTGTGGCACATAGAAACGCAACAGAAACAGTATTTTGTATTTTACTAGCTTTCCAGCGCTTTCTCTTTCTCTACTAGTGGAAGTCCACACACACACACACACACACACACACACACACACACACACACACACACACACACACACACACACTACTATAGGCTGCTGCTGTTCCATTTTTCTGTGTGGCATGCATCAGTCAGCTATAGATGAGTGGTTGCCTTGACATTATCTCACTTACTGAGAAAATATTTATGCTTACCTGCTGGACAAAAGCGACCCTCAGGACCATCAAAAATGGCAAGATTTCGTTTAACAGGCACTGTATCATCACGCAATGTCAGGTGTGGTGGTTGGTCACCTTCATGATTAGTTCCAGTCAGAGCTACTGATGTTAGCAAGTCAAAACTCACTTCACCATCTGGTTTAGGGTACTCCACAGGCTTGCATTCTGAAGCTGGTTTCAGTCGTTTCCAGTCAGGATCTTAAAAGAAAAAGCTCAGTTTTATCATTTTGTTCAGCTTAGTTATGTGAAAGTAAGTGAGGATTATACCAATGGAAAAGTCAGGGAGGAATATAGTCACATCTAAGAGGATACAAAATCATTAAACACATAGAAACAGCAACAATACTGAGCAGCAGACAGATATCTAGGAGATAATAAACTGCTTTCCAAAAAACACACGTTTTTTGTCTCATGCTGCTGAGGATCAAGGGGTAAATTATGAGCTTGGTAGTTGGCATGGAAGGCTGGAGCAGGAGGTGAGCAGAGAGAGTGAGGAGGCCTTACTTCCCTACCCCCCGGCTCCTCCTGTCCCGACCACCACTCACAGCAGCAGACAGGTAGCTGCTCCCTCTCCCTCTCACCCCAATCAGGATTAGCTGTTTATTGTCCTTTTCTGCACGTTTATGTATGGTTCAATGCCTGTTCTATTAGCTGAGTACAGCTCTATCCCCACATTACTAAAGAGTAAGAAGTGTTGTCTCAAGTCATAGTATTTGTACATACACAAGTGTGTAGATGCAAAAAGAAATTCATGCATAAGTTAATGGGATTATTCAATTTCAGCAAAATACCTGTAAGGATACTACAATTAGATGTAGATAGAATGATAATGCTATTTAACAAGCAACACAAGGTTGTTGCACTGAACAAGATTATGTTGGAAACTAAGGTTTTGTAGCCAAAAGAGTGAGGAATAGTACAGTATACTGGAATCCTCACCATAAAACCAACCTGTTTTCAGAAAAAACAGGTTCATTGCTCGGGGCATAATATAACAAAAAAATTTAATCCATTGGAATGAGAGGAGAGGATAAGAGGAAACAAGGATAATCAGAAATTTATCACAGTAATTGGCATACTTGGCCATTTTACATTCTTATTTAAGGGAGTCCTATACAAATGTTAAATATTCATAAAAAGTCTAATACAAAAAAAATTACACACCAGAAGGAATTATCTGAATGGAATGGAAATCAGTAGATGTGATGCACAAGAATAGACAAACAAATGAGCACAATTTCAGAAACATTGGGTGATTTATTCAAGAGAAAGAGCTTCACAGATTGAGTAATGCGTTGGTACACCTCTGGTTCTTATGCAAGAAGTTATTCAGCCTGGCACTGATTGACGGAGTCGTTGAATGTCCTTTCATGGGAAGCTATCCTAGGCTTACATTTCAGCAAGATAATGTCTGCCTGCACCCAGTGAGAGTTTCTGCTGCTTGTCTTCATGCTTTCAAAACCCTACCTTGGCCAGCAAGGTCACTGGATAGCTCCCAATTAAGAAAATTTCGAGCATTATGGGCCGGGCCTTCCAACCATCTCAGGATTATGACGATCAAACACACCACTCTGATAGCAATTGGAATGATATCCCACAGGAGAACAACCCACAACTCTATCAACCAATGCCAAGCTGAATAAAAGCTTGCCTAAGGACCATAGGTGGGCCAACGCATAACTGACTTGCTTAATTCATGAAGCTCTTTCTCTTGAATAAATGATCTAACATTTCTGAAATTATAATATTGTATTTGCCTATACACGTTCATCACATCTAACAATTTCCATCCCATTTGGATAACTCCTTCATGGTGCATTTTATTTATTTATTTTAGGATGTATGAACAAAAACACACACAACAATTTTATAACTGAATATCTAGATCTCTTAGGTTGCCCACAGAATGTGGTATCACCAAATGCAGTTCACCAAGTCCATACGAAGTTTTCATAATAAACACTCATCACTTAGGTGCACGCCAGGGTATTTTTAAATCCCCATTCGTACAAACAAATTTTTCTAACAGTATCAATTATGGTGTTCCCTTTTCTGCTGTATTTTTGAACTGGCTCCTAAAAGTAAGCCAATTCTTTCAGAAAAATGTCTTGGAGTGTAAGTTTCCTTGTAAATTAATGGTAGTAGTAATCAGTATAGTGTACAGTGAGAGATGGTAAAATAGGACGAGAGAGAAAGCAACACTGGAAGATGACAACATAAATACGATGAAGAACTGACAATTTAAACAAAGTAAAAGGGACAGTTGACAGGAGGATATGCTGAAAAATAGTAACATAAATAAAAATGAAAGTCAAAAGGAACAGATAGTGAGAGGTAGATAGAAAAGTATAAATTGAAGGAGAGAGAGGCAGGAAATAAAAGAAATCAGAAGACATCAAACATGAAAAAAATGAGAAAAAAGAAAATGTGATTGTTTGTTGAGATGGAATAAAACTCATTACTAATGTGCTGCAGAGTTTGTTCTTAAATGGGATACTGCCTACTACCAATATAGACCCTGTTGAAAGACGTTGTTCAGTACTTCAGGTGTTTTTGACTATAGGTGATTAGTGTAACACAATGTATAATGAACATAAAATTTACCAAAGTCTTGGCGTTAGGCAATAACATCAACAGAAAATTTGCAACACCACTCATTATTGCTAAGAATATCAGATTTAAAAAGAAACTGTATACTGACCACCATGACTGAATGTCCACGGTTCTCGGCCTCCAATCACCAAACTGAAGCCAGAGTACATTAACCCTCCATATAATCCCAATGGATTATGGAATGATGGGCGTATATTTCTTACACTTTTTAAATCTGACCAAATCCAACTATTCTTAATTTTATCCTCATAAGATTTTGGTTCAATGCCTGTAACAGAATAAAATCTCCATCTGGTCATAGTATAACATTGTGGTACAATTCTGTGAAATAAAATTTTACAAAGTATTAAGTAATACATAACAGCAAAAGCCATAAATTTTATATATGTGCGATATAGTAGTGGTACCCGTATTCACCAAAAAGTGACATAGTGGATTCAAAAGTGTAGGATAGGAATGCAGGAGGAAGGGTGGTAGGTGCTTGGGCTATACCCGTGATATATGGGTACTGGAGCTGGCGAGGTGCAGCGCGTGAAGAAGATGATGTGGAGGCATGGCTTGGTATGAGGTGATAGGGTAGAGGGAGGGAAATTGTTGGATACAGGGCAAGGGGGACAACAGTTTACTGGAGACTGATGGATTTATTATATCTTGGGTAAGCACACAAAAACTTTGGTGGCAATACTGTGCACCTCATTTTGTGCTAAAGAAATCTTCATTTGGAGTGATGAATATCATTTTTTTTCTAGTATTGTAATTATGTGCACCACTGTTCCTTTTCAACTGTGGTGGATTATTCATGCCAAACTTCATGAGAGCTATACTGTGAAGCAGTAGTCAAAATGCCTAACTTCTGAAACAGATGTCTACAAGATGATTTTGGGCGAGCACCACATATTTTTAAACTATGTTTTTGAGACATTAACATTTTCTTTCCTAAGGACAACTTACCCCCGAACTTTATGCCATATGACATTATCGGATGAAAATAAACAAAATATTTTAAATTACTGATATATGTCTACACAAGATTTGCAATGATTCTGGGTGGAAATGTGGGTAAATTGAGTTATTTAAAGGTTTCAAACTCTTGTTCATTCCAATTTAAATTATCATCTGTATGTATGCCAAATATTTTGAAGTTTTTACCCTACTTATTATTTCCTCACAGTGTGTTACATTTATTGCTGGTGTAGTATCTCTAGAAGTGCAAACAGAATGTGCTATGTCTTTTTGGAATTGAGAGTGAGACCATTTGCAGAAAACCACTCAGTAATACTTTTGAGAACATTATTTACTATTGTAAAGCAATGCAACTGACAAGCAGTGCCTATTTATATTGGTAAGTTAACCTTTTTATTTGATGGACAATGCAATAAACAAAACCACAAGGAGAAAAAAGTCCTGGTAGAATTACTGTTGCGAAGCCCTTTATAAACTCGATAATCAGAAAGAAAGGCTTCAATGCTTGAACTACATTTTATATTCTCTGGCGAGTCTATTTTTAACTGCTCTTTATTGTAGTGCATGTTTATGTGCGGACTGCACAGAATGAGTATAATTATCCAGACTGTAGTCCTCCATCTGTGCAGAACAGGAGAATAACGGGGGTCTGTAATCATTTGGGTACCAATATTAAGGTTTTAAGTGGGCTAACAGTGACTATTCTCAGCCAGTGGTGCAGGTAAGTTCCTAACAGGGAATGCATTTGTTGACACAGTTGCTTCATGAACATATCTTTACTGCCCTTCCCCCCTCCCACTATCAAAAGATTTGGATATGATGAATCCATTGTGCTTTGTATTAGGAGAAAACAAAATAGTGTATGATATATGAGACTTGAATATTGAGATGGAGACTGACTGCTACATATTGTGCCACTTCATTGATGGCACTGTCAAGAGCCTGTCACATGGAAATGACCACTGTTGATGAATTGTATTTAAAGAGGTGCATGGCACTCAAAATGGTAGATATTTCGTACCGACTAAGGTCCAAAGCGAGGGGAAAGATCCACCGTGGTATAACAATCATGTACGAAAGGTACTACGGAAACAAAGAAAGCTTCATCATAGGTTTAAGAGTAGTCGAATCATAGCTGATAAGGAAAAGCTGAACGAAGCGAAAAAGAGCGTAAAGAGAGCAATGAGAGAAGCATTCAACGAATTCGAACATAAAACATTGGCAAACAATCTAAACAAGAACCCTAAAAAGTTTTGGTCATATGTAAAATCGGTAAGCGGATCTAAATCCCCTATTCAGTCACTCGTTGACCACGATGGCACCGAAACAGAGGACGACCGAAGAAAGGTAGAAATACTGAATTCAGTGTTCCGAAACTGTTTCACTGCGGAAAATCGTAACACGGTCCCTGACTTCAGCCGTCGCACGGACGCCAAAATGGAAAATATTGAAATAAACGATATCGGAATTGAAAAACAACTGCTATCACTTAGTAGCGGAAAAGCATCCGGACCAGACGAGATACCCTTAAGATTCTACAGTGATTATGCTAAAGAACTTGCCCCCTTTCTATCAGCAATTTATCGTAGATCGCTGGAAGAACGTAAAGTACCTAGCGACTGGAAGAAAGCACAGGTCGTTCCCATTTTCAAGAAGGGTCATAAATCAGATGCGAATAATTATAGGCCTATTTCGCTTACGTCTATCTGTTGTAGAATAATGGAACATGTTTTGTGTTCTCGTATTATGACGTTCTTAGATAATACAAATCTCCTTCATCATAACCAACATGGATTCCGCAAACAGAGATCATGTGAAACTCAGCTCGCCCTATTTGCCCAAGAAATTCACAGTGCCGTAGACACTGGCGAGCAGATTGATGCCGTATTCCTGGACTTCAGGAAGGCATTTGATACGGTTCCGCACTTACGTTTAGTGAAAAAAATACGAGCTTACGGAATATCGGACCAGGTTTGTGATTGGATTCAGGATTTCCTAGAAGAAAGAACACAAAATGTCATTCTTAACGGTTCAAAATCTGCAGATGTAGAGGTAATTTCGGGAGTACCGCAGGGAAGCGCGATAGGACCCTTATTGTTTACAATATACATAAATGACTTAGTTGACAACATCGGTAGCTCCGTGAGGCTGACACGGTTGTCTACAAGAAAGTAGCAACATCAGAAGACTCGTACGTACTCCAGGAGGACCTGCAGAGGATTAATGCATGGTGCGACAGCTGGCAGCTTTCCCTAAACGTAGATAAATGTAATATAATGCGCATACATAGGGGCAGAAATCCATTCCAGTACGATTATGCCATAGGTGGTAAATCATTGGAAGCGGTAACGACCGTAAAATACTTAGGAGTTACTATCCGGAGCGATCTGAAGTGGAATGATCACATAAAACAAATAGTGGGAAAAGCAGGCGCCAGGTTGAGATTCATAGGAAGAATTCTAAGAAAATGTGACTCATCGACGAAAGAAGTAGCTTACAAAACGCTTGTTCGTCCGATTCTTGAGTATTGCTCATCAGTATGGGACCCTTACCAGGTTGGATTAATAGAAGAGATAGACATGATCCAGCGAAAAGCAGCGCAATTCGTCATGGGGACATTTAGTCAGCGCGAGAGCGTTACGGAGATGCTGAACAAGCTCCAGTGGTGGACACTTCAAGAAAGGCGTTACGCAATACGGAGAGGTTTATTATCGAAATTACGAGAGAGCAGATTCCGGGAAGAGATGGGCAACATATTACTACCGCCCACATATATCTCGCGTAATGATCACAACGAAAAGATCCGAGAAATTAGAGCAAATACGGAGACTTACAAGCAGTCGTTCTTCCCACGCACAATTCGTGAATGGAACAGGGAAGGGGGGATCAGATAGTGGTACAATAAGTACCCTCCGCCACACACCGTAAGGTGGCTCGCGGAGTATAGATGTAGATGTAGATGTAGAATGTTCTCCTCACCATTGTACTTCCTGCAGTTCACCATTGAGTATTATTTGGACTTTGAATTTTCCTTACCCCCTCTCTCACTCAGCTTCTTTCATAACTGCATTCACCTGCTTATTGAGGGACTTTGCATTTATCTCAGTCTTGAGTGGCTTACAACTTGGCAGACTGCACTTATTTACAATGAATGACTTGGTTTGTCTTGTAATTCTCAATGCCGTTTTCTATACATCATGGGTGTCTGTTGGTGAATGAAGTGTGTGAGTAACAACATAAAACAGAGTCCACTATTGCACTCTAGCAACTATCGATGAACTGGACTAAAGCTTTATTCACCTCAGTGAGCACCATTCATGATCCGTATGCATCGATCCCCAAATATGTTCTGGTTATTTGGCTGTCCAAGGTGACTGAAAACAAAACCAATTGCTACATGTGGGATGAGACAACAGCAAATAGGGAGTCTATAGAGGTGGCTTCATGTCTGTGGGATTGTTTTTAAAAAATCATGCACAAGGAAAACCGACAACCCTGTATTCTGATACATGTGGGGGAAAGAACACGAATGCCAACATGAGCACTGTGTGTGTGCTTGCAGTGAATACACTGGACATTATTCCAACTATCGACCAATGCTTTCTTGAGCCTGGACATTCACAAATGGAAGTAGACTCAGTGCAAGTGAGCATCGAAATAAAAAGTAAATATGTGGATGTTTTTGATCCCATTGGCGGGTATACAATTGTAAGAATGACCTCCAACAAGTATAGAGTGACAGAAATGAATAGCATTCAAATTTTAAATTTCAACCAGCGTCAGAAGAAAATATTTCGGAATAGGAAAACTGCTGAAAAGGGAGAAACTATGAAATGGCTCAAAATTGTTTGGATGCAATATAGGAAAGATCAGCTTGACATGATGTTTTTCAAGTATTCCTACGATGATCGTGAATTTCAGGTTTTGCACACCAAGGAAAGACATGGCCTGCAAAATTCTTCAAATTCAGGACCTGAAGACAATACTCTGTGTGCCCAGCATATGTCAGTCCTCTCTGCGTAAGTAAAGACAAGAAAAAAGATCGTATAGATTTATGTAATAAGGGTATTATACCTTCTAGGTGTCACTCATTATATCAAGGACTCAATGCTGCTAACAATTTAGAAAATGAGGAAAACGTGAAAGAATCACAGGAATAGACTTCCTGTTTATTTTCTGTTTTCAGGGTGTATACCACCCGGGACAACCGGGAGCTTTGGGAAAAACCCGGGAATTTCTCCATCCGGGAGAAAACCGGGAAAAACCCGGGAATTTTTCATTGTTTTAGTTTTGAGTTAAATTTTTGTAAATTTGGCTGGTAAGAACCAACACTCTGAGAAAGAATATTACTGTATCTCGCTACTGCAGAATAATACTGCAGCAATAAAACATGGACTGAGAGAAAAAAAACTAAAATAAAACTAAAGTTGCAAGGGAAATGCAACATATACAAGAACAAAACACAGTGCTCATGCAAGCGTCTGCCAACAGGAAAATGTGTCAAAGGCTTTAGTAAGACTATGCAATGTTTCATAACAACAAATTGCCTCTGCTGAACGTGACGTCACAACTGTTTCCATTAGATTCGTATGAACGGTTGCGAGCAAGCTTATGCGTATGTGGAGTTGAGTCGCGTGTGAGTAGTACCTTCTCCCGCTTCTGGCTACAGAAGTTTAGCAGCAAGCAGCCAGATGCTATCCGGAAAAATTTTACTGATGCGCCTAAGCTGCCAGATCTACGTATGTGTAACAAGCCCGGAACTCGGGGTCGGAGGCAAACAGGGATATCTGCCCCGGGTGGCTGTTTCGGGTTGGGTGGGTGGGGTGGGGATTCATATTTTTCTTCAGAAGCTAGAGAGTATGAATGAAATGTGAAACTATTTCCTAACATCAAACTTTTTGCTTGTAGTAGGCCTAATAGTCATTTGATATTGGTACCTTGTGCATTATATTCTGTTGTGTTGTTACAAAAATGACCATTTGTGCAAAAACAGTCCCGTTTATTTGGTGTGTGTAAAAATTGCTGCAATATTAAGCCAGCTTATTTCGTTTTATCTAGCAGACAGTGACAAAATCACGTAAACAGATTTCTCTTCAGCTTTTTCTTCAGAAGCTAGAGAGTATGAATGAAATGTGAAACTATTTCCTAACATCAAACTTTTTGCTTGTAGTGGGCCTAATAGTCACTTGATATTGGTACCTTGTGCATTATATTCTGTCGTGTTGTTATAAAAATTACCATTTGTGCCAAAACAGTCCCGTTTATTTGGTGTGTGTGTGTGTGTGTGTGTGTAACAATTGCTGCAAAATTAGGTCGGCTTATTTCGTTTTATCTAGCAGACAGTGGCAAAATGACGTAAACAGATCGAGAAACCACACCAGTCTTGGGTACTACTTGTATTAACAGCTTTTCTAGTATTAGGCAACGACATTTCGTTTTTTCATGTAGAAAAACGTTGACGAACTTTGATAAGGTAATATATTCTTTTCGAGAAAGGAAAGTACGCCATATAAAGCTGTGGCAAGATTAGAGAGAGAGAAAAAAAAGCAAGGACTTAAGGGTTGAAGAAATGTGTACCGTCTCACTTGTCTCATGTCTTTACTCGTTTTATGTATCCTATACTTAATTTTATGTCATACAAAACAGCAAGTTATTAGTTAATAGGCAGTAATGATTGCAAATTTTCTGAAGAGTTCTTGTTCTGCCTGTTACAGATAATCCTATCCAGTGTTAATTGCGAGATTTTTTTAAAGAGGGGCAGGATGTCAAACCGGCCGACTGGGAGCAGGAGAGGCACCACAGGACATTTTAATTTCCACTGGCCTGAATATAGTTTGATGGCACCCATTACAAAATATTACACGTATGAATTCCACAGAGCGAAATACAGAGGCGTGCGATGGAAGAATGCTGAGTGAAGAGGCGTGGCACTGCTCTTTGGCACATAGACCAAATAACATGTCTTACGTTCCCTCGAGCATACATGTTTTATCTATCACACTCTTCACAGAGATGTGCGCTACAAAATGAAGGTATTTTTGAAAAGTCGATTTTTTAAATTTTTGGTGTCCTACCTCAAACGCTTGAGGAAGGGGCAGCGCCACTATCAAATATTGCCCCGGTTCGGAAATATCGTAGATCCGAACCTGATGCACAGAACAGTCTTGAGTTATGGTGGAGAGGTGGTAGTCTCCACGTGACTCGTGTTTACGTTTAAGTGATTTTGCTGTTTCCTCTTTGTTAATTGCTTTCACGTAAAATGGAAACAAAACGGGTTTCTGTGGCCGGGAGCTATCAAGTGAATCAAAATATGTTCACATAATTACAGAAGGCTGAAATATGTTATTAGTTTCAGATTTTTTTTTCCACCTTTCTGATAGTCAAACATTAATCGCCTTGCAGAACAAATGGTTGAAATGGCTCTGAGCACTACGGGACTTTACTTCTGAGGTCATCAGTCCCCGAGAACTTAAAACTACTTAAACCTAACTAACCTAAGAACATCACACACATCCATGCCCGAGGCAGGATTCGAACCTGCGACCGTAGCGGTTGCGCGGTTCCAGACTGTAGCGCCTAGAACCGCTCGGCCACCTCGGCCAGCCCTTGCAGAACAATGAAGTTATTTTTGTCAGAAAGTAACATGTGGTGTTTGGTGGAATTCGAGTTTATGCTTTCGTAATACAAAAATACGCAGTGTACATGTTGCTGCACATCAGACATTTTTCCAAAACGTCTTTTATCCCCTGAGTTTCGTTTTCTAAAGTGCCGGGAAATTCTACGCCGGTGTATAAAACCACAACCATTGAAAGGGCTGATAAGTTTTACAGTTCCGAGGAAAAGTATACTGTTACTTAACACGGAAAAAGTGTATTTTCATCCGGGAGAAAATGTATTTTTAACCGGGAAAAGTCCGGGATTTTTTTTTTCCTCGTCCACGTATACACCCTGGTTTTGTTTGTCTCCTTTATTATTGTTGCTAGTTCATCACCTTAGCTATTTCATATAAACCACTAATTTTGGGTCATTTAAATGTCTGTGTTGTATTATTCTTGAAACAGTAAGCCAAAAACAGATGTGAGGGAGCACTGTGTTTTGTTAAAATGATTTCCTATGTTTGTTATGTGAAGATTACAAAACAAAATATTATTTCTGTTACCTGTTAATTATTTAGTGTAAATTCAGTATTACTGCAGACAATTAATGCAAAGTGAAAATAATAATGGCTTTTATGTATTCTCCATCATATACTGATGATAAACTTCCTGACAAACAGTTCTCTTGCTTATAGTACTCATTAAATAGCACTGACACACATTCCCATAGCTTGTTCTGTGTAACCTGTATTTATAAACTGCAATAATCTTTCATATGATAATATTGCTTAAAGCTGCATATTATTTGTTTGATGTTCACATGTCATACAGCAGCAGCCATTAAGTAAAGGATCGGACAAATGTAACTACGTGCATAATTTCATAAAATATTTCATTAACGTTTACAGAGTGACTAGAATATGTAACACCTAGTAGAAAACAACAGTTAATGAAATAGGTCTATACTTTTTATTTACCATAGTTTGTGAAAAACTATTATAATTTACTCAGTTCTTCGAGCAAAAACTTTAAATCGAATTATCTCAGAAAACTGTTTTTGCCATTAGGTTTCTTTGATACTAAATGGGTGATATGTATTGATAAAATACATTATATTTGTTTAGAGAGGACCAGTGCACTTGTAGAATGGAGACTTGGTTTCTATTATGGACTCTGAAACAAAATGTGTCAAGTGAGTTTCAATTTCTATGTGTATTCTCGCCTAATTCTCAGAAATTGTCGGAATCCAAGTGAAGCATTTGTCCAATTGCCTCATTCAAACAGGGTGAAGTTCAACAGCCATCTCACTTTTTTGGGCCTTTCTTGGCTTTTGTGTTTTAGGTGACTGCTCCATTTCTTTTTGGGAAAAAAAGAAGTTACGGATTTAATTATTAGAGGTGCAGACTTAGGTGGGGCATACATGCAGCTGCCTATACACCTGCCCGAGTTTATGGGAGCTAGCTTATTAATGCATTCCTATCCTGATATTTTGCTGACACCATCTGTTCCTATCATCCTATGGTCTTTCTTTTCTCCACTCAGCACACAGCACTTCCACATTATTGCAACTAAACAAACACTGAATATGTCATACAGGCTTTTATAGCTAGCTAGGATGGAAAATGTATGCAAGATGGTAATGGGTTCCAAAATTTCAACAAATATTATTGAACTAGTGATGCTTCCCCACTTTGGACAGGTAGCACTAAGTACAGGGTGCGACAGAACCAACTAAGCACTTTTGAGGGATAACTGCTCAGCCATTGGTGGGGGAGGCAGTTTCACCAGGGCTCCCTTTGTTCTGTCAGTGAACGTATTTCAGTAATCAATATGGTTTGGATCAGAGCACATCAGGGCTTTATCGTGCGTGTGAATTTTTGTGATCGCAATGCAAAGAGCTTTTCAGTGATGGTTCAACATTTCACACAACAATGCCGTTCCCTCATGGGAACACAATTTGGTCCTGACTTCAGCAATTGGAGGAAACTGGTAGCACACTAAGAAAAGGTACTCATGGCCAACACAAGTCCATCAGAACACCAGAAAATGTGCAGCTGGTGAGAGCAGCGGTTGAGCAATTGCTAAGAAGTTCTGCTTGAAGGTATGATGTTCCACTGGGGATTTCAAACAACAGTTTGAGGAGGATGCTGCATTTTGACTGTAATTTCCATCCCTTCCAAATAATCATAGCTCACAAGAATTGAGACCAGCAGGCTATACTGCCAAAAATCTGTGAGCAAATGCTTGTATGGATCCCTATGGCAACAGCTTTCTTTAGCAGTGGCGAGGTACATTTGCACCTCAGTGACATTGTAAATAAACAAAATTTTCACTACTGGGCTGAAAGTAACCCCAGAATTATTCACAAAAGACCACTACATTCTCCTAACAGAACAACGTGGTGTGCTGTATTATACCTCTTTGAGGAGAAACATGTGAGTGTGACCACAAACTCTGGACATCATGTTTCAGTGCTTGCAAAATTTTTTGCACCCCAAAATGGAGAAGATTGTTGAAGAAGAGAGATAAGGGACTTGTGGTCCTACAGGATGAGAGCTCACATAGCCCGAAATTCATGTTTTGAGAGAAATATTTCTGGGACGTTTGGCTTTGTTAAGGGGTGATGTGGGGTGGCCTGTGCAGTCATCAAATTTGAGCCACCAGATTTGAGCATTTGTGACTTCTTTCTTTGGGGATATTTGAATGAAAAGATGTTTAAACATCACCCTCAAACCCTACCAGAACTAAGGGAGCAGATTATTAAAAGAGTGATCACCATATCCTCCATTTTGTGTAAATGAGCTGTTTAAAACTTCAGAGATTGTCCCCAAAAGTGTACTGCTGCTAATGGCTGCCATTTTGAGGACTTTATTTTCAACACTGAATGAATGTAAGATGGTATGAACTACTAACTTTGAAAATAAAACCTTTTTTCTCTACATACCCCAATTTCTTTTTTATAACTCTTCAAAAACTTCTTAACTTGTACTGCTACACACTGAACCTATGTCCAGATGACTTGTCCGACTGGTAATTATGTTTACAGGCCACTGCGTAGAGTTATGATCAAAATTCAAAGAACTATGTTAGGTAACCAAATATCATCACTTTCACATTACTTAAATTGTTTAACCAGGATTGTAACTGATGTTTGGGGTGACAACTTGTGGCAATGATGGAAGCTATGAGGTTCTGTCTGCCCCACTCCAGCACAAGTCCAGCATGAGCTACATTTTCTATGTGAACTTTCCCTACGTTTCCCTCCACATCTCTTAAACATTAACTCTGTATCAAAATAATTTGTTCTGGTTAGGAATATATGATATGGCCTACTTCGCAGGTCAGAAGGCAAATATGGAGTTCTGCCATTCACCACTAGATGGCATTGGCATTGTTTTCACAGTATGGGGGACTGTAATTCATCATAGTTTAGTCAATATGCACAAAATATTTATAAATTATATGCACAAACCTTCCTTGTGAATCAGTCTATTTATTAGTGAAATCTGTATTAAAATCCCAACAGTATTTCCTGGGATTAGTACAAACATACAGATAGAAACCACAGTGGGGGAATTCATATACAAAGATGGGAAATGAAATATCTAACCTGTTGTTTCCGATGTTTCATCAAGTGCCTCAAAGATACTTTCTGCAGCAAGCATACCACTTTTCATCGCATAGTGAGTACCCTTTATTTTAGGAACATTTAAGAAGCCTGCAGCGCAACCAATAAGGCATCCACCAGGAAATGTTAGCTTTGGTACTGCTTGAAATCCACCTTCATTCAAAGCTCTTGCACCATAGGCTATCCTGCAAGAAGAAAAACATTTACCACAGGAAAAAATAAACACACAAAGAACAATTACAGTTCATACGAATGATCTAAGAGCTTTTTCTGTTCTTCTTTTGCAATGACTTTCAAGAACACATATTATTAGTAATTATCTGTAAACCCTGGATAGTAGTAAGAAGAAACATGTTTTCAAAAACAAATTTAAGGAAGAATGATAACTGGAAAAGAAACAGAGAGCAGTGAGATAACATGTGAGGTGATGACATATTTAGAAGATGGTATGATATAGAGACTGACACTGCTCAAGAACCAAATATACTGTTGTGGATACATAGCCTGAATATTTTCTTATGACATTGATGATGGTCTCTATAGCATTGGTCATCTATATACCAAAGAAGATAACAGCAAAGGGGTGCAAGCATTAGACAACTACTAGTTGTATATCTCATGCTGCCAAAGTCACTGCTCATCGATACTAGTTGTAAAAAAAAGAAAGACAAATTAAGTTGGATTCACAAGAGGAAGAGTAAAAAGAGGCAGCACTGGATACGTGGTGATGTTGATGGAAAAAGTTTTTGATTGATGAAAATCGAAAATAATGCTTTAAAACACTGAAAGAAATCAGAATATAATTTTGTTCAAAGCTGCAGTTCAGGAGCTGCAGAATATTTGAACAAAGATAAAGTGTCAGTTGTCAACTGCAAAAGTTCACTTCACTGGCTTCAACAGTTTAAAATGTCATCTTCAGAAGTGAAACAGGCTAAAATCATTGATAAGCCAACATAAAAATGAACTGGATGGTAAATTCCTACAAAGGATTGGCAAAACATACATAAACAAAGCAAGAATGTTAAAAAGAGATGTACAAAGATTGAACAGCTGAAATAAAACATGTTTGTTAAACCAAATTTAAAATAGTTAAGCTTGAGAGCCTCTACATACTTTTGTTTTAGAATCAATGAAATAGAGTGACATTGCTAATAATATATGATACATGCGATGAATAGCAAACAGTGGACTGTCAACTCAAGAATGGTACATAGTCTGCATGACGAAGGTCAACCAACATACTGGTGACATGAAGGGCACTAAACAGGCCTATATACAAAGTGGGAACACTAGTGGGCATATAATCTGTAAAAAAAGTCTCCAATAGCTGAAACGCAAGTATACATTAAATCTTATAAAACCATACTAAATGATTAAAAAAAGCATTTAGACAGAAAATAAACCATGGACCAAATGTTAAGTAAACAGATACATAACAAATAACATTATTTTGCTATAAAGAGAGCTAAACAAAGGAAGGTAAACTGTTCAAATTTTATCAACAGTTTATGGTAACACAATGGGCCACTGGAAGATTGGTGATATGTTGAATTGTTCAGTCTCCTGGAGACGAGGCTGGTTGTTGGACGTGCATTAGCAGGAAACATGGAGGGGATGCCACTTTCACCACGTATGCAGCATGTGCCCTAATAGGCATACATCTGGCCACAGGTAAGGCAAAAAGGGACACTTGCTAGATATTCCCTAGCAGTTATGCCACAACCATGCCCTTACCTGTGGAAGTGAACCAAACGAGCAATAAATGGATTTCTCAGAGCACAGCTCAGCAACTCTACTTAGATTCCTTCATAGGCAAACACTCAGTGAAGTTAATTTAGGGTCATCACCCTTGCAGGCAGCCGAGACAAAAACTTTGGGGCTATGGTCGCCATCATGTGACCTTGTTAGAAAAACTTTCAGTTTTACTCATTTAGTGTCTGTACCGATGTGACAGGGCCACAAACTGTCATGTTGGTACCAAAGCAACTGTTCTAGCAGGCTGTGACTCATCGACCAACCATGGAGCTGAAACCTAGATGAGGGAAAGAATCTTGATGTGCAAGTCAATCTCAGGGGGAGCAGAATGCCCAAACATCATATAAACGATGAGGACGGATGAAAACAATGCATGTGACCTACTAAGAACTGAGTTCATGGAAACAGCACAACGTGAGGCTAAGGCTTGGTCAGCATTAGTTGAACTCAGTAATAGAACTGTCCATCCAGGCCTATTGCCACCAGCAGGTAAACACTTGGGTCAGTGGCTTTGCCAGCGCCCATGTGCCCTCTGTAGTAGCGTTGTGTACCATCACTCTGTGATCCCACGCCAGCTCCTCTGCATCCATCTTGATGTCCATTTACAACCAAGTCACTTGTTCAGTAACTTTTCTTATGGTAGCTGACACCAAGGTGGACAATGTTTTTTTGGGTAGTCTTTCCACACTTTTGGGTTTATGGTTCATTAAACAGTACATGCCATGCAGTACAAAGTGCCTTACTCTTTTTTAAAGACTGTGATAGATATGCCCAAACCTTCTCACCTGGATTAGGGAAGGTGACTGATTTCATAGCTTACATTGCTCTTAAGGCAACACGTAGCCTGCACTTCTCCAAAGATGACTAGCCTGCACTTCTCCAAAGATCACCCGGTGCCGCTGACTCAAAAGGAAAGTGAAATAAATGCAGAGGGTGAAGTAGAAATTTATCCCCCACCAACCTCTAGATGAACCCTTTGCAAATTAGGTTATGGCATCTTATTCAGTAAAACTGACCTTGCAGAGGCATATTTTCCTATTCACTTGCCTAGTGCTCAATACGCCACATGGCA
Source organism: Schistocerca piceifrons (assembly GCF_021461385.2). Taxonomy (NCBI): domain Eukaryota; kingdom Metazoa; phylum Arthropoda; class Insecta; order Orthoptera; family Acrididae; genus Schistocerca; species Schistocerca piceifrons. The sequence continues at coordinate 399,338,355 of NC_060144.1, read as the reverse complement.
CAACTTGAACTCTTGTTCCAGAGGTTGACAGCAAAAGGATTCACATACAACCTGCACAAGTGTTCCTTCACGCATACAACATTGACATATTTGGGGTTCAAACTCTTGAACAATGGATTCTAACCTACAGAACATTATATTGTAGCAATCAATAACATGCAGTCACCGACAAATGTGAAAGACCTACAAATGTTTCTGGGTAATAACAACTGTTATGGCTGTTTCAGGGCAAACCTTTCTGAACTCCCTTACCAGCTATGACACCAAGGTGTGCATTTCAAACGGTCACCTTACTGTCAACAAACTTTCAAGGCTTTGAAAGTTTACATTACACAGGCACCACACTTTACAGCATACTACCAGGTCTGCCACTGGTAGTAACTCATGGTATTGGTCTGGTCCTATCCCAAAATACCCCAATGACCCAGAGTGCCCAACTACATATGCTTCTAACACCTTATCCACATCCTAGCAACACTAATATCAAATAGAAGAGGTCTTCATTAACATCTGTGCAGTCCAGAAATTTAAATTCTCTGTTTATAGTCAGAAAATTCATCTTGTCACAGGCCATCAACTATTGCTTCCTAACTCTGGCCCTAAGGATCATTTACCAGACTGGACTGTCCATCACCTCCAACAATGGGCACTGTACTTGTCCAACTTTCACTATTCTATCCACTGCAGGGCAGCAACATTATACTCTAACGTGGTCATTGTGTCCCGATTCCCCATGGGGTCCATTCCAGCTTTTACCCAACAATACTTGGTGTGTTTCCAGCTCAATTCACATTTGAATTCGGCCTTTGAACATTCTCCTTATCATCATGCAATGTCATGGCCACTATCAGCATAGACTCAACGTTATGATGCCTCATTCATTTTGTGCAAAATGGAGGCCACACACACACACCTCCTAGCCCTGATTGTGATCCTACTGGTCACAGTGAAATCAAGTGCACATAACTAAGGCATCCGTTTCGGGTCTTGGACAAGGACCATTGCCGTGTCCCAATTCCTCCCTCTGTGCAACTGCAAGTGCTATGCCTCCCACTAACTGCACATTAGGTATGTCCTGAAGAAGCGTCTGGCATGACGGAAGATGTTCTGGCCCAGTATTGCCTCTGACATCAAGGAACTTGTCTGTTAATGTTTTGCCTGTCATGTCCAGTAAGTTGTGCCTTCCCAGCAGTTTTCTCCCTGGACCATTGCTGCTTAGTGTCTCCAGCTTCCAGAACGAGATTTTCACTCTGCAGCAGTGTGTGTGCTGATATGAAACTTCCTGATAGATTAAAACTGTGTGCCGGACCGAGACTTGAACTCGGGACCTTCGCCTTCCACGGGCAAGTGCTCTATCTATTTGTATCCACCTTGATTTAGCTAGTCTGTTTTTGGGCTCCATGTGATTGGTTGTAGTTTATTCCTTTTCTCATTTCTCTTTTGTATTCTGTTTGTGCCAAGTCACTTCTGCCACTACTATTGCAGCCTTGGAAAAAAATCTTTATCTTTGAAGGCACCCCACAAACTATAGTTTTAGATAATGGGAGACTGCACTTCCCATTATTTTGCAAAGTTTTGTGCCCGTAACAGGATTTAATGCCTTTGTGCCACACCCTTCCGCCCAGCCTCCAAATGCAGAACACATTATCTGCATCTTCAAGGCTCAGCTCTTTGCAAGGAAATAATGTCCAGTACTGCTTCTAACACCTTCATTAGTTTTCTGTCAACATACAGGGCTGCTGCCAAAATCATTATGGACACCTTTTACTTTGCACAGCATTAATGTCAATCACCTACATGGCATTTCTCACCATGAGTGCCCTCTGATGAATCCTGCATATAAGCTGACACAAGGCCAATTGTAATTCGATCAGTGGAAGTGCACCTCAATCAGTCTATTGGTTTCATTTATAGAATTTACATTTCAGATTCTGTTTGTTATTGGTGGGCCTCTGATAATGCACAAATTGGACCTTGATTGGATTTCTTACTTACAATAGCTAGCACTGATCGAAGGAACATTCCTTAACCTGTATTAATTTGTCATATAAGCCGAGATGAGTATCCATTAATTTTGAGTGTAAATCATCTTTACAAAAAACACTGAATGTTCTCTTTTTGTCCTTTAAATAAGTTGATAGTGATTTGTAGCTGAACCAGATACAAATACTCTCCTTACTTTCTTGATGGCTTTTTTGCCTTTAGTGACCACTATTTCTGTAATACCAGTAATATATGGTTGCAGACCTCTCTCACTGGTGACACACTCAAAATGACCAGGTCTGTTTGTAACCACGAGGTTTAAAATATTTATTTTGCATGTGGGATGTCAGACTAGTTGTTTGAAGCAGATGTCTGACAATGTTTTGAGTATAGCCTCAGAAGATTGCTTGTCCTTACTGATTACAACATATGTACAGTTTTTCTATTGAATACTTAGCAGGTTAAAGTCACCACCTGCTACTTTTACTGTGTACTGTACACACATTATTCCCATGCCATCGAGTTTAGGCTGTCTTTCACTGATTTTAAGACCGATGTGTCTGAATATGGTGGTCAGCAGAAATGCCTATTAATGTAAGTCCACTGGCCATGGCTATTCTTGTGCATATTAGTTCACAGTAGGATTCATTTTGGACCTCACTACATTTTATTTTTCTGCTTCTCCCTATAAAAACTCATCCTCCTGGAGAGTCTACTCTATCTTTCCACATATATTGAAATTTTCCCCCCCCGTCTACTTGGGGTTTCAACCAACCATCAATGCCTAATATGAAGGGAGTCAGCTTTGTTTTATCAGAGACATGTACATGAGGCTTTACTTTGAGTACTCCAATACTTAAGCAACTAATATTTTGAGATTCTCACTCTCTGAGTTTGCTATTCTGTCCATTATAATAATTGGTTTATTGCCTCAAAGAAAAAGCCAATCAAGAAAACGAATAAATTATGAAACAAAGTTGCTAGCCATTACTTACTTTCAGGAGCAAAAATGTTCAGTACTGCCAAGAGACACATATAAAACTATAATTGTTGACACTATCCTAGCTGTTGGAAATGTTGGCTCTTTCCTCAGGTAGGAGAGAGGGATATATTAGGAAAAAGTCAAAGGAAAGGCATGTCACTCAGATCCCAGGACGAGAGGGGTCAACCAACAGGTGAGTCCTTTTCATCCTGGGGTCTGAGAAATGAGTAGTTTATTTGATGCTGGTTTTTCTATTAGGATTCTCTGAGTTTCAGATTACATAAAGTCACATGCATTCCATATGCACCCCATCATCAAAATGTGGAGTGTATAATGCACACCTGACCTACCCAGAGTGACTTCACTAGTACCCATCGTGTAGTGTCTATTGTTGAGGGGCCAATCAGTATTGAGAACATTGCTGCAAATTGGGAACTGTGCAGAGATCTCACAAGTGAGAGTAGGTGTTTTGACCACTTCCACCAGTCTCCAGAAAGAACTGAAAATGGTCTCAGAATCTGGACAAAAGATGACAGTGCTGATGTGAGTGACAATGTGTAGCTGACTGTAACTGGTGCTCTTAACTGCTCCCACACCTTCTTCTACCTGGCTTATACACTGAGCACATTTGGTGAAGCTACTTTCCAAAGAGGGGCCATCATGCATTTCACTTTGGAACTGCTTGCCACTAACAGCCCCTTCTTCCATCTGTGGCATGACTTCAGTAGAGAAGAGAACGCTGCACAAACAGAACAGGCATTATCACCAGGATGCAATGTCTCAAATCTATTCCATAAGATGCTGGGCCCATTAGCAATACCCAATCTTCCTCACGAATTACTCCAGATCTGGGCACATTCCGCCACCCATCGAGTACATACCAACCACTGCAGTACCTTCGCAGTGGGAGACAGCCCCGTCATGCCGTCTGAAGCTGATTGATAATGGTCAAACCAGTTTTCAGCTGTCCACAAACAGAAGCCAATATGTTCATCACGATCTCACTGTGGCTGTAATTCCTAACCGAATCAACACAAGAATTTAATTCTTTCATGGATGAAGGAAAATTTAGACAAATTAACTGCAAGCCTATGTTATGTTTACATAGAAACTAAAAGAGGAGTGCACAAACTTGAGCTGTTGCTGCCATCACAGTCGCTGTATTTAGTGCTGCTAGTATGGGATTTTAGGCACTACAATCTTAGTAAAGCACTGTTCCGTTCAAACCAAAATTTGGGTTGTGGGTACGATTGTTCAAATATTTGACCTTCAAGAGAAGCTGGTAGTATTAAGTGTCACTGATTTTCTGTTTAAGTCGTATAAACAGAAAATCATATATATATATATAAAATAGAGGGAAACATTCCACGCGGGAAAAATATATTTAAAAACAAAGATGATGTGACTTACCATACGAAAGTGCTGGCAGGTCGATAGAAACACTAACAGACACATACATACACACAAAATTCAAGCTTTCGCAACAAACTGTTGCCTCATCAGGAAAGAGGGAAGGAGGGGAAAGACGAAAGGAAGTGGGTTTTAAGGGAGAGGGTAAGGAATCATTCCAATCCCGGGAGTGGAAAGACTTACCTTAGGGGGAAAAAAGGATGGGTATACACTCGCCCACACACACATATCCATCCACACATATACAGACACAAGCAGACATATTTCATTTGAAATGACACAATTTGTAATACAGCCTTGTGTCTGTATATGTGTGGATGGATGTGTGTGTGTGTGCGCGAATGTATACCCGTCCTTTTTTCCCCCTAAGGTAAGTCTTTCCACTCCCAGGATTGGAATGATTCCTTGCCCTCCCCCTTAAAACCCACCTCCTTCCCTCTTTCCTGATGAGGCAACAGTTTGTTGCGAAAGCTTGAATTTTGTGTGTATGTATGTGTGTGTTTGTGTTTCTATCGACCTGCCAGCGCTTTCGTATGGTAAGTCACATTATATATATATAAAAAGAAAGATGATGAAACTTACCAAACAAAAGCGCTGGCAGGTCGATAGACACACAAACAAACACAAACATACACACAAAATTCTAGCTTTCGCAACCAATGGTTGCCTCGTCAGGAAAGAGGGAAGGAGAAGGAAAGACAAAAGGATATGGGTTTTAAGGGAGAGGGCAAGGAGTCATTCCAATCCCGGGAGCGGAAAGACTTACCTTAGGGGGAAAAAAGGACAGGTATACCAACAATTAAAGGGAACAGCCATGGGTACCAGGATGGCCCCCTCGTATGCCAACCTATTCATGGGTCGCTTAGAGAAAGCCTTCCTGGTTACCCAGGCCTGCCAACCCGAAGTTTGGTACAGATTTATTGATGACATTTTCGTGATCTGGACTCACAGTGAAGAAGAACTCCAGAATTTCCTCTCCAACCTCAACTCCTTTGGTTCCATCAGATTCACCTGGTCCTACTCCAAATCCCATGCCACTTTCCTTGACGTTGACCTCCACCTGTCCAATGGCCAGCTTCACACGTCCGTCCACATTAAACCCACCAACAAGCAACAGTACCTCCATTATGACAGCTGCCACCCATTCCACATCAAACGGTCCCTTCCCTACAGCCTAGGTCTTCGTGGCAAACGAATCTGCTCCAGTCCGGAATCCTTGAACCATTACACCAACAACCTGAAAACAGCTTTTGCATCCCGTAACTACCCTCCCGACCTGGTACAGAAGCAAATAACCAGAGCCACATCCTCATCTCCTCAAACCCGGAACCTTCCACAGAAGAACCCCAAAAGTGCCCCACTTGTGACAGGATACTTTCCGGGACTGGATCAGATTCTGAATGTGGCTCTCCAGCAGGGATACGACTTCCTCAAATCCTGCCCTGAAATGAGATCCATCCTTCATGAAATCCTCCCCACTCCACCAAGAGTGTCTTTCCGCCGTCCACCTAACCTTCGCAACCTCTTAGTTCATCCCTATGAAATCCCCAAACCACCTTCCCTACCCTCTGGCTCCTACCCCTGTAACCGCCCCCGGTGTAAAACCTGTCCCATGCACCCTCCCACCACCACCTATTCCAGTCCTGTAACCCGGAAGGTGTACACGATCAAAGGCAGAGCCACGTGTGAAAGCACCCACGTGATTTACCAACTGACCTGCCTACACTGTGAAGCGTTCTATGTGGGAATGACCAGCAACAAACTGTCCATTCGCATGAATGGACACAGGCAGACAGTGTTTGTTGGTAATGAGGATCACCCTGTGGCTAAACATGCCTTGGTGCACGGCCAGCACATCTTGGCACAGTGTTACACCGTCCGGGTTATCTGGATACTTCCCACTAACACCAACCTGTCAGAACTCCGGAGATGGGAACTAGCCCTTCAGCATATCCTTTCTTCTCGCTATCCTCCAGGCCTCAATCTCCGCTAATTTCTAATTTCAATTTGCCGCCGCTCATACCTCACCTGTCTTTCAACTTCATCTTTGCCTCTGTACATCCGCCCCGACTGACATCTCTGCCCAAACTCTTTGCCTTTACAAATGTCTGCTTGTGTCTGTGTATGTGTGGATGGATATGTGTGTGTGTGCGAGTGTATACCTGTCCTTTTTTCCCCCTAAGGTAAGTCTTTCCGCTCCCGGGATTGGAATGACTCCTTACCCTCTCCCTTAAAACCCATATCCTTTTGTCTTTCCTTCTCCTTCCCTCTTTCCTGACGAGGCAACCATTGGTTGCGAAAGCTTGAATTTTGTGTGTATGTTTGTGTTTGTTTGTGTGTCTATCGACCTGCCAGCGCTTTTGTTTGGTAAGTTTCATCATCTTTCTTTTTATATATATATATATATATATATATATATATATATATATATATATATATATATGTGTGTGTGTGTGTGTGTGTGTGTGTGTGAGAGAGAGAGAGAGAGAGAGAGAGAGAGAGAGAGAGAGAGAGAGAGAGAGAGAAAGGTGTAACCTTAAAGTTTAGGAATAGGAAGAAAATACATGGAACAAAACTGAGAGAATACATTAGATTATAAGAGCCAAATCAAACGGACTCCTAGCTGAAGCACTTTTTATGTTGTTGATTTCTCTTATATGGGCTGGAATGCTATTCTGTCAAATGAGCTCATTTTTATGTAGTTGTTTTTTGTCTTTTTCAGACAACTATCATTTGAAATGATACAATGTGTAATACAGCCTAGCTGTGCATCTTCCTTTGTCCACATAATGTAACTGAATTCTAGTCTGGGTTCAGAAAATATAGTGATCATTGTTTTTTCCAGTGGGATCAACAGAACACTAAATGAGAGATGAAGCAAGACATTAGCAAAAAACATAGTCAAGACTGCAAAGTATCAGAGTAAATGGAGATGTCAAAAGCAATCATTTATTCACTTATAAATTGGCTAAAGTTGACAGAACACCGAAGAAGTATAATACTGAGGCAAGGAGATAATTCTTAACCTGACACATAAAAACTATGTTTCGAGCAGAAACTCAACATACTCATCTTTCAGATCGATCCACTTCATCCTACATATTTTCATTAGTAGATTCTATTCCTCATGTGTGATTCTGAAAGGTCTGTAAAATACCAATCTGCAGCTGTCAAAATCCTTTCAACAGATTCAAAATTTTCCTAGCAACACCTATCTTTAGCTTGGGGAATAGGTGACACTCAAAGGATACAAAATGTGATCAATAGATTGGATATTTCAACACTTAATAATCAAAAAACCCCAGTTCTTCCTTTGGTGTTGCACACATGTAGACTGGAGCACTGTCCATTTATTTATCTATTCTTCCCATGTAGGTTTCCAGTTATATTCCTACCTATTGGTCCAAAAGACTGGTGTAGTATTTACCAGTCACTGTTCTACCTTCTAAAAGGCTGTCAGTGAGAAGAATCCATTGCACCCAGTTTTGAATGCTGTCTTGCTTTTAGTATGCTGTGAAGGAAGGTAGGCAGATTAGAGTTTAATGTCCTATCGACATCAAAATCACTGGAGACGGAGCACAAGCTCAAATTAGGGAAGGAATGAGAAGGAAATTGGTTGTGATCTTTCGAAGGAACTCCCAGCATCTGCCTTATCCGTTTAGGATTGGATTGTTTGGGGGGAGGAGACCAGACAGCGAGGTCATTAGTCTCATCAGATTAGGGAAGGAAGCCGGCCGTGCCCTTTCAAAGGAACAATCCCGGCATTTGCCTGGAGCGATTTAGGGAAATCACGGACGACCTAAATCAGGATGTCCGGATGCAGGAGTGAACCATCATCCCCTCGAATGCGAGTCCAGTGTGCTAGCCACTGCGCCACCTCACTCGGTAATCAGTTTAGGGAAATGGTTGGAAAACTAAATGTGGATCACCACACATGGAGTAGAAATGTCATTCTCCCAAATGTGAGTTCAGTATTCTAAACATAGCACAATCTCACTCAGTAGTATGAAGCTGTGGATCCATGTCTCATCCAAAGTAACACATAAGCACGCAAAATCAATCAGATACTAAAATGATCTAAACACTGTTTAAATTTGTTTTTGCTCTTAGTTTGTGAGAAATTTGCAAATGTTTCACTCTTCCAACATTTTTTTCCTCACACTCTGTACTTTGAATAGAACATACTGTACCCTTTCTTCTGCCCCCTGACATTTAATACAATGTTAATCGCTAATAGCCCAATACCAAATTGTACAATTTCTCTCTGTTTACATTTGTGGCTTTAGTTTTAGGTGTTCCCTCATGTGGATTATCTTCATTACAGGTACTATCATTTTTCAATTCAGATGCAGATGCCAGTTTCTTAACTGTTGAAAACAAAGGTAAGTGCTCCTTACAATCCTTCACAGAGTTTGGATGAAATTACACTGGTGATAAGCCATCACAAATAAAAATTATGTGATAACACAGTGTACCAGATTGTCCATTTTAATCACACACAGTAAGACTACTTAAAAAGGTCATACAAACAAAACTATTCTGAAAATCACATTGGCACTTCAGATAAGGATTGCAACTTAGGCCAGTGTAAAAAAACGAAATTTCCTTAATGTCAACAGCATCTTTGTACCAGGCTGAGAACTTTGTACCTTACCCCCATAAAGTGTTTTTTCTGCCCTCCAGATGCAGCCAAGATTTAGTAGAAACTATGAAAAGAGACCTATATACACACACTTAAGGTATTATGCATACATCTGCAATGGTCATATTTTTCTTTGGGAAACATTTAATGTTAAAATCTTTAATTTATTTTACCTTTTTCCTCCTTCAAATGTGGGTCTGACAGATGGATGTTGTTTAAACCTCTGAAATTCCCTAAAGGGACTTATGTATGGATTTGTATAGTCTAAGCCAATAACAAAACCAACTGCGACCAAAGGAGATGGTTCATTAAGGTGATACAGGAATGAGCCACCATACGTATGCCGATCCTGAAACATTTAGACAATCTGTAAAAAAATCAGAAAATCACATTTCACAGCCAACGTGTGTACATAGGAAAAAATGTAATATACATACAAATGACACATAACACACATTTTATAACAAAAAATGAGATATGTTAATATAGACTTTTTAGTATCTGCAGAAGATGTGACAGCGCCACTACTTAACAGTGTTGGTGTGGGTACAACACGGGCCAATGGTGGCTCGTTAAGAACTGGGGAACAGAACCTCGTGAGGGGAATGAACTTGCAATGAAAATTGATCTACAGGAAGCAAAGTGTCCGAACCCACATAGATATGTGCACAGCAATATGCTCAGCATGTGGTTGGTGCAGGCGGCGAATGACTAAGCACACAACACTCAGCATAAAGTGTAAGGAGAGTTCCAAGGCAGTTTAACTGGGCACGAGTGCTGGTCTGCTCCACTTACTGTCGCTCACAAGTAAACACTTCCATTAGCGCACATGCTCATGTGCCCTCCATGGCAGGTTTCTGAATTATTCTGTTACTTTACCCATGTCAGCTCGTCTACCTCCATTGTGATGTCTGCTGGTGGAAACACTAAATCCCTCCCCCTTGAAAGACCACATAGGGCCAAAAATGGCCAGGCTTGGGCTGTAACCTCCAGTGCGTAACTGAAGAGTGCACCAGAAAACCTGGCAGCAGACTTGAGCGCCAAAGGAGGCAACGTCAATGCCGCCACCTCAGCTGGAAGGGTGGAAGGCCATGGAAGCTGCAGCAACAGCTGATCCACTAACCAGTGGCAGTGGGGATGCGTTCACCTCCATCGACAAAGGGGGTGAGGAGGTGGAAGGAAGGGGACCATGTCAAAATCCATGGGCTCCACTTTGGCAGCCTGAAGCACTAGCCCTGCTGGGGGCTGAGGTTGCAGGCAACAGGAGGCCAGCTGCCGCCTCAAGAGGTAGCTCACCTCTGGAACAGTGTTGTGATCAATCCCAACAACTGCCAACCCTTGTGGTCCACCATGACACACAGTAGTCACCTCAGCTGTTGGCCAAAGGACTGGTCCTAAATGTCAGCACCAAGAGGAAAATGCGGCTGGCCACGGTGGTTCACGGCATGCAATGCACAGTGCAACAAATCCAGTTGAGTTGATCGCCAAGGACAAAATACATACCCTATTCTTGATCTCCAGGGTTGGCAGGGTTTCATGGGTCCATTTTTGGACTACATGTGGTTGTTGGTACTCATTGCAGTATTGAATTTCCTGGGAGTAGCTTGGCTGTCGTCCACATTGTCAACTGCCACTGTTCACGCATTGTTGGTTATTTTTGCCATTGAGGGCTCCCCTAGGACCCTTGTATCTGATAACAGTAGGCAGTTTGTGTCACAGGAGTTTGAGGACTTTTTCTTCTGCAATGGTATTCAGCATCTGAGTACTATCCCATTTCACCCGGCTCCTAAAGTGGAGGTGGACCATTTTGTTCATACATTCAAGACCCAAATGAAGAAGTCCACATCTTCCTTTTTCCACAATGATGCATTGTCAAGTTTTCTGGCTACATACTAGGCAATGCCATCAATGGATGCAGTTTGTGGAATATTTGCATGGATGCCAGTTCCAGGAGGTCCTGGATTTTTTGCAAGCCATCTGGATCGCTGAAATAATTTTCCAGATCAGCAGCTAGGATGGCTCCAAATGGAAAATCCAACATGGTTTGCAAGGCATCATCCAACACAAACATGACAGCCTCCTGCCGATCAAACTCTGGATTGGGTCCAACAATAGCACATCAGCATTAGTATGATGCATAGTGGAGCGGTAATGAATCTCATAACTATGGTCACTGCAAAAGAGAGCCCACTGCTGTAACTGGTGGGCAGAGCCAAATAAGGAAGCCAGTGGCTTGTGGGCAATGATGAGGAGGAATCTCACCACATACAGAATAACACGAAACTTTTTTAACCCCAAAAATAATAACTAGTGCCTCCTTTTCATCTGTGAAGTAATTACATTGTGTAGCAGATATCTTCTTCGATGCGTAAGCGATGGGGCGTTCGGTGCCGTCCTTGTTTCGACGGGGCAGGCTGGCACCAATGCCATAATGAGACATGTCTCAGGCCACAGTTTAAGGTTCACACAGCATAAACAAAGCCAGACAGGGAGCAGAGCATAAATGTTGCTTGAGAGGCTGAAAAGCCCATTCACAATCTGCAGACCAGACAAACTTCATGCCCTTCTGGCAAAACCAGTTAAGAGGCTGGCAGATATCCACGGCATGGGCAATGAAACTAGTGTAATATGACATCTTACCCAAATAAGACTGGAGCCCTTTCAGGTTCTTGGATGCTGGTAGGTTGACAATGGACTCAATGTGATTTTCTGTGGGGCCAGAGGGCCAGACCATCTTTACTAAGCACATGACCCAAAACTGCACCTTCAAGGAGGAAATGCTGTACTTTTGTAGCTTGCAAGGAAAGCCATTCTCCAAGAGGCATTGGAAAACTGAAGCGTTCATAAATGCTCCTCCCAAGTAGAGGCCAGTGATCCAGATTTCATCAAAGTAATTGACGCAAGGAATGTCCTGAATCAACTGCTCCAAATACCACTGGCATATTCCTGGCACAGACCGGATTCCAAAAAGCATGCTATTAAACTAGTGAAGTCCAAAGGGTTGTTGAGGACCAGGAATGGTTGAGAAACCGTGTTCTGCAGATAGGCATGATGCAAGTTGATGCATGAAAAATAATTCTGCCTGCCACGGAATGGGATATGAACCTGTGACACAATGCATATACTGTGACCATCTGTTTAAAATTGCCACAAAGCTGCATATCTTCCTTTTTCCACAATGATGCATTGTCAAGTTTTCTGGCTACATACTAGGCAATGCCATCAATGGATGCAGTTTGTGGAATATTTGCTTCTGAATCATCACTGAGTCTGCAAAGTAGGAGAAACGATGCCCTGAACCTGCCAACGCTCTAATTCTGCCTTTACCTTGTGACACAAGTTGAAGGGAATGGTGTAGGTGCAAGAAAATTTAGTTACTGCTGACGGCTTACGAGAAATGTGCCTCAAAATTTTTCTATCCGGCCTAAGGTATCCTCAAACATCAGTCTGTATGACTGCGGTAAGGAATCCAAGTCATGAAAAGGAACAAACAGACACAAAATGCACATCATCAATTGCCTGAAAGCCAGAAAAAGAGAAAGTGTCAAGCCCATTTTGCCCCAACGATGAATTGACCACTAACAATGTAAGTTGCTGTTCCAAGTTCTTGTAATGCATGGAGACCAAGAACTTCCCCCACAAGGGAAAGCACTGTTTACTATAAGACACCACATGATGGAATGGCTGTTATAACTCTGAGCACCCCAAGAGCCTGAACATATCTAAATTAATGAGGCTGGCCAATGCTCATGTGTCTACTAGAAATCTGAACAGTGGCCCATCCACTATCAACGTTAGCAAAATACGCCCCGTCAACACACGCATGGTGGTGGAGATAGCCCTAGAGCCCAGGGATAACACTGGGGCACTGAGGCAAGCGACGACTGACACATGGCTCACTGGTTGTCGCAAACAGTTGCCAAAAGTCCTATCTGATGGCATACACCACTCATGGCTTCCATGTGCGGGCAATCTTGGCAGACACGCAACACATGACAGTTGAGGCAGGACCACTGGCTCACCCCACAAGGAGAAGGAGAATGAAACCGAAGAGCCAAAAGTCAAAGCAGGCAGGAATTACAATGCTGTGAGCAACAGGAACCCACTGAGCTTGGTGCAGGCAAAGACAAGCAGTGCCACAATGCTGTTTCACCAGACTCATCCACAGCAGTAACACACAGCCTCTTTGCGGGAGGCAAGGCTGACTGGACTACCACACGAAGCACTGGGGCTGTTGACCATACATGCCAGTTACCAGAAAGGATGTCCCTAACCGCCGCCATAAGCTCCCACCTTTCTGTAGGCACACTGAAACTGGCAGTATATTCAGCACGCAGCTGGAGCAGGGAGCTATAACAGCTAAGCGAATGACAACAGCCAGCACAAATTGCAAGGTGAGGCCCACAGTGGTTTAACTCTGCATGAGAACTGGCCTGCTCCATTTTCCATTTACTGCTGCTTACAAGTAAACATTTCCATCAGTGAGTCTGCCCATATGATGCAATGCATGCATCCTCCATATCAGGTTTCTGAACTATTCCACGCCAGTTCATCTGCCTCCACTGTGATGACTGGTAGTGGGGACACTAATCACTTTATTCAGGCTGATAAAAAATGTAATACTCTGTGATGATATGCTTTTGATCTTTAGCAATTTGCATTCTTATGTAAAACGTCTGACTAGATACATTTGCAAAGTATATAACTGATATTGGGGGGAAAAAACGATTATAATGGAAATGTCAGGTGTAATTGACACTTGCTTCATCAATTTTAGCAGTCCACAGCATAATTATACATGTTGGTGGGCCTCATAGATAGTGGTGTAATAATGAATAGGTTAGGAAACACATGTATAATGTATGATTATTATTTATTTATTCCATTTAGCTTTATGTACCTATTTTTAAGCATGTTTATGGGTCTTTGTGTATAACTATGAGCACAAATGTAAACAATAATATGAAGGTTGGATAAACATAGCTGTTGTGCGGTTGGGTGTTGAGCAACATGAATCTTTCATATTCCAGATAACATTGTCATAAGTATCAAAACCATCACATTCAACTGGAAATTTAGCTGTCTTCCAGGTATGGTTGATCATGTCATTGAATAAGGGGAGGGGAGGGGGTCACTGAACTGATTATGGATAAGTGTGTGAAGGTTGACAGCATAGAGACTGTGGAGTTTAATATCAATTTTACTGAGTAAAACTCTCACAAAAACATTTAGCAAATTTTTTCCAATGGTGAAAAAAGAACAAGGGACATTGTGCCAGGTGGAATGGTTGTTACCGGTATGTGTTTATCTGGAATTATGAACAGACCCTGTTGAAGGAGTGAAACTGAATCCTGGGTCGGTTAACATTTTTGTTCCAATATTGAGAGAGAGAGAATTATCACGCCATTGTTCAAAATTACCCTTGTCCACTTTGCTTGATATGTGTTCAGAGGTCGGTCCTTTTTCTTGGGCACAAGGGGACCAAATGTACCACCTTGGTCCACAGAAGACAGTGAGTAGTGGAGAAAGAAGTCTCCCTTTCATGGAAACAACTGGTTTAATTGTATACAAATGTTATACTCCAGATGCTGATTGCACACTGATAGTCTTACCTTGTTTACCCATTCTAGTGTGCAGTCTCTCTGAATGTCAAAATTAAATCCAGATTCATTGGTATTTAAAATTTCAGATGCTGAATGATTAGGAACAAAAGTGTTTGTGAATTCAATATCAAATGCAGTCAAAAAATTCTCTCTCTTTTCTTGTGCTTGAGCAAGTTTCTACACTACTAACTGCATAACTTTGTGATTCACAATCTTGTGAATTGCCTTAAAATTTCACACCAGGTTAGATAGCTTTGAAATCCATCAATCCAAGTGTTCTAGCTTTTGTGTGTATCCGCCACCTTATATCAACATCATGTACAGCCAGGCATTAGCACTTGCCTCTTGAAAAGTAGACCAAATGTACTCCAATATGACTGAGTTTCTCACATTTTGTTCCTTGTTGCTCATAGTATCTCTGATAACAAGATAGTTTCTGTTCTTCACCCATCTGAAGTGATGTATACATGTTTTCAATGATCAGCCTTTATTTTTTGCGTGGCATCTTCAAGTTTCTTGATCAAACCAGAGATAGTGTTTGCAATGTCTCTTTCCTCTTCATGTACTTCAAGAGATGAAGATGATAATTGAGTCTGTCCACTTTATAGTTCACAATATCACTTACACACATACTGTAGAGTCAGAATATACTTCTCTTGCACTGCCAAGACACTATACTGTAACACACACGGTTTACCTACAACTGACATTATATTAAGAACCAGTTAGAATGGGTAGCTAAAATCTGCATTACTGTCATCTAGTGGATTGGTTACGCCTACGTTCAAAACGGGAGTTCAGTGCCCTTTGAGTAATGTAAAACTGTGTCTCAACCTGATTCAGCGCCAGATACTTTGAAACGGAAAGCAGTTATAATTTGAAACGAAAAGAAGTTATTACAAGTACAGGGTTATTACAAATGATTGAAGCGATTTCACAGCTCTACAATAACTTTATTATTTAAGATATTTTCACAATGCTTTGCACACACATACAAAAACTCAAAAAGTTTTTTTAGGCATTCACAAATGTTCGATATGTGCCCCTTTAGTGATTCGGCAGACATCAAGCCAATAATCAAGTTCCTCCCACACTCGGCGCAGCATGTCCCCATCAATGAGTTCGAAATCATCGTTGATGCGAGCTCGCAGTTCTGGCACGTTTCTTGGTAGAGGAGGTTTAAACACTGAATCTTTCACATAACCCTACAGAAAGAAATCGCATGGGGTTAAGTCGGGAGAGCGTGGAGGCCATGACATGAATTGCTGATCATGATCTCCACCACGACCGATCCATCGGTTTTCCGATCTCCTGTTTAAGAAATGCTGAACATCATGATGGAAGTGCAGTGGAGCACCATCCTGTTGACAGATGAAGTCGACGCTGTCGGTCTCCAGTTGCGGCATGAGCCAATTTTCCAGCATGTCCAGATACACGTGTCCTGTAACGTTTTTTTCGCAGAAGAAAAGGGGGCCGTAAACTTTAAACCATGAGATTGCACAAAACACGTTAACTTTTGGTGAATTGCGAATTTGCTGCACAAATGCGTGAGGATTCTCTACCACCCAGATTCGCACATTGTGTCTGTTCACTTCACCATTGAGAAAAAAATGTTGCTTCATCACTGAAAACAAGTTTCGCACTGAACGCATCCTCTTCCATGAGCTGTTGCAACCGCGCCGAAAATTCAAAGCGTTTGACTTTGTCATTGGGTGTCAGGGCTTGTAGCAATTGTAAACGGTAAGGCTTCTGCTTTAGCCTTTTCCATAAGATTTTCCAAACCGTTGGCTGTGGTACGTTTAGCTCCCTGCTTGCTTTATTCATCGACTTCCGCGGGCTACGCGTGAAACTTGCCTGCACGCATTCAACCGTTTCTTCGCTCACTGCAGGCCGACCCGTTGATTTCCCCTTCCAGAGGCATCCAGAAGCTTTAAACTGCGCATACCATCGCCAAATGGAGTTAGCAGTTGGTGGATCTTTGTTAAACTTCGTCCTGAAGTGTCATTGCACTGTTATGACTGAATGATGTGAGTGCATTTCAAGCACGACATACGCTTTCTCGGCTCCTGTCGCCATTTTGTCTCACTGCCCCCTCGAGCGCTCTGGCGGCAGAAACCTGAAGTGCGGCTTCAGCCTAACAAAACTTATGAGTTTTTCTACATATCTGTGGTGTGTCGTGACCATATGTCAATGAATGGAGCTACAGTGAATTTATGAAATCGCTTCAATCATTTGTAATAGCCCTGTATTTTCGTATTCATGTTGTTTACGAGGGAGTATAAAAAAAAAGGAATTATTTTTTTAACACCTATATAAACTGAAGTCATAGAAACTGGTACACCTACCTAATTTCGTGTAGGGCACCTGCGAGCACGCGGAAGTGCTGCAACACAACATGGCATGGACTCTACTAATATCTGAAGTAGTGCTGGAGGGAACTAACACCATGAATCCTGCAGGGCTGCCCATAAATCTGTAAGATTATGAGGGGGTGGAGATCTCTTCTGGACAGCACGTTGCAAGGCATCCCAGATATGCTAAATAATGTTCATGTCCGGGCAGTTTAGTGGCCAGAGGAAGTGTTTAAACTGAGAAGAGCCACTCTGTAGTAATTCTGAATGTGTGAGGTGTCGCAATGACCTGGTGGAATCCCCCAAGTCCGTCGGAATGCGCAATGGACACGAATGGATGCTGGTGATCAGACAGGATGCTTATGTACATGGCACCTGTAAAGAGTCGTATCTAGACATATTATGGGTCACATATCATTCCAACTGCACATGTTCCGCACTATTACAGAGCCTCCACTGGCTTGAACAGTCCCCTGCTGACATGCAAGGTCCATGGATTCATGAGGTTGTCTCCATACCCATATATGTCCATTCACTTGATACAATTTGAAATGAGACTCGTCTGACCAAGCAATATGTTTCCAGTCATCAACAGGCCAATGTGGTGTCGATAGACCCAGGTAAGGCGTAAAGTTTTGTTTCGTACAGTCATCAAGGGTACATGAGCGGGCCTTCAGATCTCAAAGCCCATATCGATGATGTTTCATTGAATGGTATGCACGCTGACACTTTTTGATGGCCCAGCAATGAAATCTGCAACAATATGCACAAGGGTTGCACTTCTGTCACATTGAATGATTCTCTTCAGTTGTTGTTGGCCCTATTCTTGCAGGATCTTTTTTGGCTGCAGCGATGTTGGAGATTTGGGTTTTTACCGGATTCCTTGTATTGACAGTGCACTCATGAACGGTCATACAGGAAAATCCCCACTTCATTCCTACCTTGGAGATGCTGTGTCTCGTCGTTCATGAGCTGACTATAACACCACATTCAGTCTCACTTACATTTTGATAACCTGCCATTGTAGCAGCAGTAACTGATCTAACAACTGCATCAGACACTTGGTGTGTTACATGGGCATTGTCAACCGCAGTTCCATATTCTGCCTCTTTCCATATCTCCGTATTTGAATACGCATGCCTTTACCAGTTTCTTTGCCACTCCAGCGCAATTTCAAATTGTTTACAAAATAACCTTATCCCCTTCAAAATAATCTCCATTACAACTAACATATTTGTCCCACCAGTGCTTCCACTGTTCACAAAATTTTTTGTAGTCATCTTTAGAAATGGCCGACAGATCCTCCCTGGCTTTTTCCTTGATTTCTTCAATGTTGTCAAATTTGTGTCCTTTCATGCCCCTTTTCATGCATGGAAATAAGAAAAAAATGCATGGAGCCAGGTCAGGTGAGTAAGGTGCATGGGGAAACAGAACGATGCCATTTTTAGCCAAAAACTGTCTTAACAGAGATGGCTGTGTGTACAGGTGCATTGTTGTGGTGGAAGAACCAGTCTCCTGTCTGCCACAAATCAGGTCTTCTTTGACGAACACTATTGCACAATCTTCTTAAAATTTCCAAATGAAAGGCCTGATTGATGGTCTGACCTGGGAACACATTCTGAATTAACTGTCTTTAGCATCAAAAAAGGAAAATGACATTGTTTTGATTTTCATTTGACTTCACAACATTTTTTTGGGTGGGGTGACGATGACGTCCTCCATTGGCTTGACTGTTGCTTTTTTTCTGGGCCGTAACCATAGCACCATTACTCATCACCAGTAATAGCAAAAATAGTCACATGCAGATGAACAGAACAAGCCAGGTCGAAAACAAGTGGCACTGAACTCGTAATGAGTTGTGCTATACACACCTAGTGCACAAATGCATACTACACATGGTCCACCCACGGCAATGTTATTCCAGTTTTTACTGGGTACTCCCTCGTATGAATTTGGGAAAGTCAGTAACCAGGTTATCAGCACCAATGCTAAAATTGTTTGAGACAAATGACAAAATCTGTAATTTCAAGAAAAATATTACCGTATTTACTCGAATCTAAGCCGCACTTTTTTTCCGGTTTTTGTAATCCAAAAAACCGCCCGCGGCTTAGAATCGAGTGCAAAGCAAGCAGAAGTTCTGAAAAATGTTGGTGGGTACCGCCACAACTAACTTCTGCCATCGAATATATGTAGCGCTATACAGACATGCTTTGTAGGCACAAAGATAAATATTGGCACCAAATCCTCTGCGTCAGTAAATAAATTTAAAAAAAAGGTGGAAGACGAGCTTTTGTTCTCCGCCCTGAGTTTCGACCACTGCATTTTCTTACATTATCCAATGAAGTAAATACAAATTCCGTATTGTTCATCTTTGAATGTAGCAGCATTTCAATGTACTACGAAAATCTGACTGGCAAGACTGTTTGGGATGTTTGTCAATATGGCCAACTCTACATTCTGAAATAAAATAAATAAAAACTTCTATGAATTGTGAATCACATGCAGTATTCTCTTCACCATAAGAATAATACAAATATAAACATTTTGCCATGTTTTGTTTCGTGTTTGCTGCTATCTCATTGAAATCGTGTCTGCCTAATAAACTACGAAACTAGAGTGAGACAACAGCCAACGTGAAAGAATATACATATCATGTCATGTTTATATTCGTATTATTCTTATGCCTAATAGTGATACAGTCATAAATGAAGCACAGCAATTGACTAGGCGCCTGCAAAGATTTTCAAACGGAGAAAAAGTTTCGCTAAACTCTCGTTCAGAACATCTTCTATCATACGCAGTGTATTATTTGGTTCTTGTTGATCATTATCAAAGAAAGCAGCAGTGTAAGTAACAACAAATAGCAGTCTCTTGCCGTTGTTTCACTAATGAGACGATTCCTCTCTTTTTCTTTTATTGTAAGCGGCGGTAGCGCGCACAGAAGCAAGCCATGCCGCGAGCGGTGACAGGCGGTAAACACGCACAATCAGAATGTGACAAACAATGCATGACACAGTACAGTAATGCATTTTCAGCTTAGAGTGATGTAAACACTTATAACAAAGAAAACGGCGCTTACCAGATCAAAGAAATATAAGCAATCAGTTCAAACCAGACGAAGCACGTGAAAAAGGAAGGGTACCCATATAAATACAGACGGAGCGCCTGATGCATAGCAATGGCTACCTGGTAAAGCTTAACTGCTAAGGTTATGATTGGAACCAAACTACTGTAACTGTATCGTCATTCATTCGACCTAAATTGTGTCTCATATTACAATGGACCAACTTTGTTTCGATTTGGAGATGCGGCCTAAAACTTTTCTCTCCCCTTGAATTTCGAGTCTCAAATTTCAGGTGCGGCTTAGATTCGGGAACATTTTTTTTTCTTGATTTTGAGTCTCATTTTTCAGGTGCGGCTTCGATTCGAGTGCGACTTAGATTCGAGTAAATACGGTAAATACTCAGTCGACTCCCTCCTTCCCCCACTTGCTCTCTCTCTCTCTCTCTCTCTCTCTCTCTCTCTCTCTCTCTCTCTCTCTCTCTCTCTCTCTCTCTCTCTCCCCCCCCCCCCCCCTCCTCTCCCTCTCCCTCCCCCCACCCCCCATCCCACCTGAAACATTAGCCCTTTTCAAAAATTTGCTGGACAAATAGGATAGATTAAAGGTAGGGATTATATTTAATAACACAATTGTGGTTGGGATGATCAAATGCAAAAAACTTAACATGAGACAGCCACCCTGACTACAGTCGTCTCCTCGATACCATGTTTCAGATCATCACGATAGTCAAACCAGAACTGTCTTTCCATCTGCTAAAACAAGTGTTTGTGAAAGTGACATAATTCCTTGTAACTACAGGTGTTTCATAAGCACTTTTTAGCGAAATGCAATGCCAGTTGTTCGTTCAACATTGTCCGCCCCTGGTAGCCGAGTGGTCAGTGCGACAGAATGTCAATCCTAAGGGCCTGGGTTCGATTCCCGGCTGGGTCGGAGATTTTCTCCGCTCAGGGACTGGGTGTTGTGTTGTCCCAATCATCATTTCATCCCCATCGACACACAAGTCGCCGAAGTGGCGTCAACTCGCAAGACTTGCACCCAGCTAACGGTCTACCCGACGGGAGGCCCTAGTCACATGACATTTACATTTTACTGAACATTGATAAAACATGTAAATTTCAAAGGGAAGAAGAAACAGTATGTAAGGGTTCTCAAATACAGTTTATAGTTGTAAATGTTTAAATGGAAGCATCATAGGTACAGGAGAGAGAGAGACGATTGTTGTCATGTATTGGTAGAATTTATACTTGGTGTAAGTAATTATGTGTGTCACATTCATAATACAAAAAAAAAAATGCGTGTTCAGTTGCTAGGCTGTCCTGCACAACTCCTTACAATATGATGACATTTAAATGGTGCTGTTCATTACAGTTTTTTAAAACTTCATAATATGCTTTTTTTCTGTCTATCCTGGGTTTTGCAGAAGGCAGAGTTTTGAAAAAGCAAAATTTAATTCACTAATACAAGGGGTGGGGGGTGGGGAGGGGGGGGGGGGGGGGGGAGAATAAGAAAGCAGTCACATGAAGCAATAAAGTTTTAGTACTGTACACATATATAATATCTCAATGAAAGCAAAAATTAAAATTTTGGAGTGCTTTAACTTGATTGATCTAAACTGTGATGTCACTATCCTAGCTTTGTTGTTTCTAGTGATGACACACAAGCAGCATCTCTCTTCAACTAGAATGCAGCATAACATTTATAGGATTAAATTTATTTCTTTTTCAGAGATATCTTGTGCTCGGATGATTTTCAAATGACTGACTATAAGGTAATGATAATTTCTGTAAGCTAAGCAGCAGTTTCTAAACAACATTTACTAACCAATGGCCATCCAATAGTATGTTCAACAGTGCCTGGTTTATGTTTCTCTGGTACAATTTCCCATACTTCCTTCAATCCAATGCCGTACGTCTGTGCTTCACAATTTTCACGTAGCTTGTATTTATTAAAAAGTTGCTTTGATAAATGCCCATGGCAACCTTCTGCAAAGAGTGTGCACTTTGCATGCAGTTCCATACCACGCTCAAAAGTTTCCTGCAAAAAATGAAAGGTTCAAAACAAGCTTATTTTTTATTTATTTGCTCTCCTGTTATCGATCATTATCATAACTTTAGTTTAGATACATATTCAGATAAAAGAGGACTAATTTTAATTCTTTTACTGCTAAAAGATAAATGCATACATTGGTATCAAAATTGAAAATCAGAAATTACCTGTTTTCTGTTACAAAATGAGTTCAGATTGACACAATGTTTTCCCATATTAAATGTACAAACAATGTTTCAGTAGTATCAAATATTAATCTCATGATTTTTGTTGATTAATATGTTAATAGTGATTTGAAGAGGGCAGCAGTTCAGACAAAGATGTTCCAGCTGCATTGTAGAATTGCACAAATGTAAAAAAGTAAGACCTGTACTTTCTCACTGGTTATCTTTACACTTTTCTTCTTTTTAAAAAAAATGTTAATTACCCCCTAACATTCAGATCATTGGAGACAATTGTTGACTAACCTGGTAAAATAATGATTGGAGACACTGTTCCATCATCTGGACTTATTCAGGGAAAACCTCTGGTGATTTAATTGTTTTTATGCAAACACAGGCACGAGGTGTGGATGCAGCATCAATGAAGTTACTATCCTGTGGTAGGGGCAGAGGTGGGAGTGGGGCAGCGATTAGTAAAGACTGAGGGCAGGAGGATTACTGGATAAAAGAATCTCTGTTTTTGTTGACATCACCTCAAACCATTCATCTGCAGCATAGCCTCCCACAGTAAAGATCTGCAGCATAGCCTCCAACAGTAAAGACATGAACCATTTCCTTTATCAATTCTCCAACATCCCCACACCCCTGCATCTGTAATATTAATGTTGATGCCACTTTCCCATGCACTAACATCCCCCATATCAACGGACTTGACTTTGTCGAACTCTAATTCTCCCAATGTCCTTCCAACTCCAGTTCATGTTCTCATTCCTTATACATCTAACACCATCCACTGTCACACTGTTTATGGGTCATATAGGTGAAATCTTCATAACCATCCAATATCCCACACTACTTGTCTAATTCAGGTTCACTGATGCTTTCTTCATGATTTGGAACCATAGCTAAGACACAGCACAAACGTTCCACTTTTCTGGATGTTGATCTCCACGTCTCTGATGGTTCCATCCACACTCTTTGTCCATATCAAACTCACAAGCTACCCACAGTACCTCCATTTTTATTGCTATTGTCCCCTCCACCCCAAAAAATTCTTCTTATATAATCTAGCCACCCTAGTCATAATGCAACTGCACTGACAAGAAATCTCTTGCCCAGTTATACTGTAGGTCTCACTAATAGCTTCACAAACAGGCAATATTCCCCATACATAGTCTGCAGACAGATGTCATGGACCACCTCACACAACCCTAATCCTGTAAACCCCCTTCCCCGAATGCCCAGTACCTTCCTGGACTGGAAAAAAAATCAACCACATCCATCAAAAGGGCTTCAGTTATTTATTGTTGTGCCCAGAAATCAGGAACATTCTATCTACAATCCTTCCGACATTTCCCAATGCAGTATTCCAACCCCCCCCCCCCCCCCCTTTCCTTCCTCCAAATCTTTCAGAACAACCACAAGTTACTCACACCCCCAATCCATTGCCATATAGGTCATGTCCTGTAGAAGACAAAGGTTCAAGATCTATCTGTACACCCACCCAGTACATCTTAAGTCCAGTCACAGGCTGAGGCATGAACAGCCACGAGAAAGCTGTTGCTAAGAGCAACGCTGAGAACCCAGTGCGGGAACATGCTGGTGAGCGTAACATGCTCAACTTCAATGGCTACTTCTCAATCTTGCCATCTGGGTCCTCCCCCTCCTCCTACCTCCCCCAACAACAGTTATTCTGAGTTAAGTAGATGGGAGCTGTCCTTGCAACACATCATTTGATGCCATAATCCTTCTCATCTCACACTTTTGGCCTCCTGCACCAACCCACTTCCACCCCTGCCACAGGACCTTATCTTCTCTCATCCTGCAACCACACCTTCCTCCTCAGTCCCCATTCCCAATCCACACCTCCACATCATCGTGGGCTGTACGAGCTCACCAGCACGTGTCCATGCCACGTCCGTATCCAGTGAACATGCTGTCTCTCCGTCCCAGCTGTCAACAACCCTTTCCCATCCCTCCCATTGCACTTCTTCCCCACCCACTTTATGCCACGAAACCTGTCATCCCAGTCACTCTGCAGAGCTGCAGTGCCAGCAGTATGGGGTTGTCAGCTGACACAATGTTAGCCATTCAGGTGTGTGTGTGTGGGGGGCGGGGGGGGGGGGGGGGGGGGCTCTACAACTCAAAGAAGATTCATCTGAAAGCTAGCAAATTTCTCAGTTCTGTTTATGTGCCTTTCGACGACTCAAAGCCTGTACTATTTGGTCCGTTGTTACCTTTACTCCTTAAATTATTTACATTCCACCAGGATTTTTCATTAATATATGTATATTAACTTAGATTTGTAAGATGCAGATGTCCTAGGTTGATTGGTAGCACCTGCTTTGGCTTTGCTAGGTAAGACAGTCGGTGCAGCTATCCATTCAGTCTTGAGTGAGTGAATGATAAGTGGCTTGAATAAGGAAGCCTGAGTCACACTAATGTAGCAAGCAAAAGCAATAGTCAGTGCCAACCCAACAAAGATGCCAGTCAAAATGACACTAGAAATGACAAAAAGAGAATCTTTGTACATAAAGTTGAATGATTACAATCTCAGTTCAATAGGTGCACTACTGCAATGGAGACCACTGTATATCAATTCATTTCAAAACACATGATAGCAGTGTTGATAAAAATAACTTCTGTCCGATTACCCTCTCTGCCATACATGTAAGCTTTGAAATGGATTAGGCTTGTCAGAATTTCAGAGGCCACAAATAAAATAATAAAATAAGCTGGATTTGGACACGGGAAGTCCTGTTGTGTGCAGATATTAAACTTGACAAC
The DNA here is from genome assembly GCF_021461385.2 of Schistocerca piceifrons. NCBI lineage: Eukaryota > Metazoa > Arthropoda > Insecta > Orthoptera > Acrididae > Schistocerca > Schistocerca piceifrons. The sequence goes on along the minus strand of NC_060144.1, from coordinate 399,313,329 downwards.
ACAATGATGAAATGAAATTAACAGCAATAGCAGCCCTCGGTCGCAAAAAAGGAGTCTTTTGACCCAGGTTTCAGGATTGCTATGAGTGCCTTGATCAGAAATAAAACACTCAAGTCGGTATTTTATGTATTAAACTAAAAATCAAGTGATAAAGCTTTAGTCACAAAATGTGTAAAACAGAACACACACAAGACAAGCCACTATGGGCTGCTCACATGTGTCGAACTACGGTAGCATCAGACTTCTTCGGGCTTCCATTTGGATGGCTGCATCGAAATTCCACGATGTTTTGATGAGTACCATTCGCATCATCTCCTGCTGAAGTATCGAGATAGCACAGGCGACCCCCCGAGCAGTGGCCGCACCTTGCCACCCCTTCCCACAGATTTGGGATCTGGCAACCTGTTATGCAGGGGTACAGACTGCTATTCAGCGCTCTGTGTGTTCAGACTTGCCTAGACTCACAAAGCATCAACTGCTGGGTGTGCCCTTGGCGTATAGCTGCTAGTGCAGGGTATCATGCCACACTTAGCTGATAGCCCTCATCTCTATTGATGATATTGTCATGTAGCCTTATCTCAATTGATACTTTGACGATCCTCTCCCCAAAGCCACTACAACATATTGAGGACATATTTGAGGAAATGATTTTTGGCTTTACTGATCAGTGCACTATCTATGGCACAATGAATCACAACAAACTGCTGTGGAAACTTTTAATCACTGGACAACATATTTCTGTCTTAATGGACTTCCCCGAAGCATTTTCCAAGTTCCAAACTGTGCATATGACCAATCTGTTAATGGAAAATAATGCATTTTATTTAAGAAGACAATACTGATATAGCTGCACATGGTAGGAACTTCTAAGAATAAAACAGCAGGTACAATGATGCTGTGGAGTTGTTGTCATTATACTTATGTGATCATGAAGTAAATATAATGCTGAATATACAGTACTGTGGTGTCATCATTGCTGCATACAACATACGATTGAAACATTTTAGAATACCCCTGGACAAATATCTCACTTTCAAACACACTCCTGAGAAACTATTACAAGATGAATACTGTATATAACTTCCTTGAAAGTTATAGGGCAATAGCTCAGATGGGCGAGAGTTACAACACACAGTTCTTAGGGCATCAGTTTCTCTGCAACTGGTAGCTGAGTTTGTTGTTTTCGCAGATTGTGTGTCATATAGCTCAAAGTTTGCTGATGTAGCCCTTATTCAAATGATGTATCTCATTACCTGATGTCTCAAGCCACCGTAGTCTATAACCTAGTCCTCCTCTTTGGCATCACACCATCTAACATACTAATTAAACTTTTCAAATAGACACAAAGTAACAAACAAATGACAGATCCAAGGCCCCAACTACATCATCACCAACCAGATAAACGCACACTCCATTATGTCACAGCTTTTAAGCAAGAACAGCACTCCTGGACAGAAACATAGAAGCCAAAAAAGCTTCTGGAACAAAGCACTGAGAATCACATCCCACTGCACCTGCAACTGAAGAACTACTGCTGGGTCATTACGTGCTTTTTCATATGTGGAAAACTATGAAACAACATTGAATCAGAGTCTTAAAGTGCAAAGTGAACCTATAATGGTATCAGCTGCTACCTGATGGAGAAAATACTATATGCTCCTCTGAAAAACTATACTATGGCCAACATTGCTTATGTGTACAAAAATGAGACAGCCCTGCACAAAGGAGAATTTACTGATTGCAAATGACATAGCTGTTACTTCTTGGTAGGTTAAAATGGGTTCAAATCCGAAACCTTACCTTTTGCAGGCATTTCCCTGTACTCATGCTGGTCAATTTGCATTTGCCCATTTCCCACTTTTCATTTGGCCATGAAAATTCAGACAAAAACACATTGTGTAATTTATAAGGAGTCTTGTTCCTGCTCCATTCAAATATTTGCTCAAGAAAGACTTTGAACTGATACTGTTAGAGGATTATTTTACTCTCTCACATCTGACTGAAATGTTGTGTTGTAAGTTGGAATGTTCCTAAGGACTCCATATTAAGGCCACTTCATTTATGGACATACCTTCAATTGTAGCACATTACTCTGCAACAGTCTCATTTACAGGTGGTAACAAGCAATATGTTAAAGACTTAGGTCAGGAACTGAATAATACAACAAATTGTATTCTGGAAAGAAGAAACTCTTCGTCCGTAGCTAACACACTCCTAACTGCAACAAACACACTACATCTGATTTCTTAGATAGAATACTGTTTGCACTGATTTTCATCTCATCTGCAATAGCTACAGAATTAGTGAAGTAGAAGACAATATGTACAAATGCATGCTCTCGCAATAATATCCACTAATAAAATATTCTCGGGTTTCAAGCCACACCAAGTGGTTAACTGCCACCATTAACCACTTGATGCTGTTGAAACCTGAGAATATTTTGTTAATAGAAGACAATATGTTTCTGGGGATGACGCGGAAGGGTCATATTCACTATGCCTTTCAGAAGTAGATTGCAGCCATCTTTAAAGTTAGTCAGCACCAGTGGAATATTATGTTTATGTTATGAGCACATTCCTAACTACTGCTCCATAAGGTGTGCAGCATCCTGTATAAGTTTTCTATTGATTTCTAAAAGACTTGAAGGCTGTCAGTGACGAACTGCAATGTTTGAAATCAAATTGAAGGCTTTTCTCTTCAAAATATCACACATGATATTGTCTGCAGGTATACTTTACATCTATTTAATTGTGATATGGTGATGTAATTAATTGAAATGAAATGATTGGAACAACTGACAGTAATGTTCATGTAGGAATAGACTAGGTACACTGCTTTAATGGAACACTGTGACAATCCTGTAAACAAAATTTCTTTTAGAGTATTTTTCAGCATCATGTCTCACAAATGGTATTATAACTAATTGTGATTCCTTAGCAACTCATCATACAATGAGAGAAAAAAAATTGAAAGTGAATATTTTAGTCACTCTTGATGTGATATTACAATATAATTAATTTGGAAGCACAAAAGGCGTTATGCAGTATGGATACATGCTCGTTTGTCTAATCCAGCTATTCTAATTATAGAGTTTTCCTCAATCATTTTAGGTAAATGTCAAAAGTATACTTAGCAGCAGGCCATTATGTTATTTTCAGTTCTGCCATTTCAGAGTTTCATGTTTTATTACTCTATTTTGTTTTATAGAAATATGTTCTGTTTATTTCTTGTTTTGGGTAGGAGACATTCAACATCCTTTAAGTAATTGAAGAAACACATTATAACCATCAGCTGTTTTTATTTGAACCTCAAAATCTACTGGTTTCGGTCATAGACTATCTTCGCATGATATATGAGGGTCGTCCACAAAGTTCCGTTTCTATTTCTATCCATGGCAGTGCTACAATCGCAGTTCCTAGCACGCGCAGCGGTTACTCTGACTCAAGGAGAAGACATATACGCCATTTTCAGATTGCTGCTGCTGACGTGCACTTTGTGGTGCTTCTTTATAATGTCAGCCGTTATTGGAAATGCTGCCACGTGTGAGATCAGATCTGTGATTTGTTTTCTAAATGCAAAGAAAGTTAAACCAAAGGAAATTCATTGGCAAATCTGCGAGGTTTATGGACAAAATGCTATGAGTGATTCAATGGTTAGAAGATGGGTCAGACTGTTCAACAAAAGACGTGATCAAGTGCACAATGAAGAACAAAGTGGACGCCCGTCTGTGGTTACTGATGAACTGGTTCACACAATTGAAGAGAAGATTAAGCACAACTGTAAGTTTACGCTTAAGTGCCCTTGCTATGGAAGCTCCGCAAATCACACACTCACTAATTCATGAAATTGTTACTGAAAAACTGAAATTTTAAAACTTTGCTCATGTTGGATTCCCAAAATTCTTACTTAACAACACAAAAAACAACAGAAGGGCAGTGCACTTCAGGTTTTGACATGCTACAATGAAAAAGGCAATGGTTTTCTTTCTCGGATAGTCATGGGGGATGAAACTTGGGTATTGTACGACACCCCTGAAACAAAACAGCAGTCAGTGGAATGGAGGCACACTTCATCCTAAATGAAGGTTAAAGCCTAAGCAAATCTTGACACCTCGAGAAGTCATGTGCACCATTTTTTGGGACAGAAAAGGCATTTTGCTGATTGATTTCTTACCACAATGCCAAACATTCAATGCATATGGTTACTGTGAGACCATTAAGAAACGGCACCGTGCGGTGGCATTTTCAATTAAGGCTGACATTTCAAAGAAGCATTACAAAGCACACGTCGGCAGCAGCGATCTGAAAACGGTGTACATGTTTTCTCCTTTAGTCAGAGTAACTGACGCGCATGTTCGGAACTGCGATTGTAGCACTTCCGCGGATAGACGATTGTAGCACTTCCGCAGATAGAAATAGAAACAGAACTTACTTTGTGGATGACCCTTGTACACCAAAAGTACAAAATGGAACATGTAATTAACACAAAAAATACACTAAATCTGTAATAAGTGAATAATAATAACCTGTTCATGAATAATTACAATGCAAAAACAGATCAAGTGAACACATAAATCATTTTCTTTTGTAGCTGATAGAAAATCAGTAAAATCATAACAGGTATGAGAAAAGAACACATCATGTTCCAACAAAGTCTAATAAAGATGTGCTCAACATAGCAACAGTGAACATAATGATGTGCGGAAAGATAAGAAACCAAAGAGGTATGAGCTATACAGTGTAACCTCTTTAATATTAGTCAAGGACCATATCGAAATACATTCTATCAATGCATATAAAGAAGTTCATATCTAGAACAAGTTGACAGCTGATAAGAGCTAGACAGAATGTCTTTCAGACATCTTAGCTGACACACAATGTACATGAAGTTTAAAATGAGGTTATAGTGAAGAGACCAATAATATTAACATACAATAAAAAGACATACAGAAGTGAAAACATAAATAATTAACTAGTAGTATACTCACTTTGAACAGTAAAAAATATAATATTATAATATTGTATTAATGACAAATAAAAAGTCTTGTAAGTGAGTATAAACTCGAACTACAAGCTTGAACTATAAGGGCATGTAAGGTGCCTCTTATTTTCAGATAAAAGCACAGTTTACTTTATTTCTAGTTTGCTATTTCACATACATGAAGTGAATGTATCAGCACTGCTGTACGTACAGAGTAAGTAGCAAGCTGTATGTTCCCACACTGGCTAGCAGAGGCGGTTGGCCATTTCGCGCTTTCAGAGCCAGTGGTATTTGGAACTGATGCAGAAATCACTTGTGACATCAGCAGAGTAGGTAAAGCACATTTATTTTGGTGTGAATCACGTAATTGTTATTAATAAATATTTGCTAATGAAAGTAGTCTTTTGATACTCAGACATAGAGGGAGTCCCCGAGTCATCAATACCATACTATCTTTCAGTAATTTTACACTGCCAAGTAACGTTGATATTAATAAATATATGAATAACTTTGGCATAACTGAAGACGTATACCATTTGTACGCTCAAGTTACAGACTGTGATCCATAGTTGGCAGTTATCGAGAGGATGCCTTTCAACTGAGTTACTCGGTAGGCCATGCTCTCGTACTGTTTTATAGTTAACTTATAATCAGTATGAACAAGCTCAGTTTACGGTGCTTCTTAAATAAACACACCATAAAGGCATCCCGTGTAAAAATTATTTGCGTAAAACATTTCCCACTTCATTATGTAAAACGTAGACAGTTGTACTGCACTTCCAGAATCCGATGACACTGCTGTGGCTCTGCAAGGGGACATAAAACTACAAGAGCATCTCCAGAGAACAAGTAGGAAGAATTCTTACACAGCAGCTCACTGGCTTAATTATTGCCAAACTAGGGTGGGAAAGCATGACCACTTATGCTGTACACCCTTTATGCCACTGTCTCCAGACTCACCAGCAAAAATGAGACATTTCTGGAGATTTAGTGTGAGTGGGGGGGTTCTTGCACATGTTACTAAGTTAATAACAAGTAAGAAGTGAAACTATACACTCATTCTTGTGTATTCAACTTCCTTCAATTGATGACATAAGTAATAAGTACATAGAATCACACCATAAGTGGTCATCTTTGCAGGTGAACAACCATACAGCATGAAATTTCAGATGGTTAACTACATGAGAATGTGTGTATGTTTTTCCTTCTTTCTCGATGTGTTAACCTACGTATGTGGTTATAGTTCAAGCTTGTACTTCGTTATAGATCTTACCTACAAGACACTTTTATTTGTCATTTATAAGATTATAATCTTGTTTACACAATTGTTGACTGCCATATTGTGAATACGCTACTAGTTCATTATATTTTCACAGCTGCAATTTTTTTTTTTTTTTTTTTTTTTAATTGTATATGACTGTTACTGGTCTCTACACCTCTACACTTTTACTTCACTTTCACTGTTGTTTACATTGTATGTTAACTAAGATGTCTTCCAAAGATATTCTGTAAAGCGTTTATCAGCTGTCAACTAGTTCTAGATATGAACGTTAATATTTTTCGTAGAATGTGTTTTGATATGGTTTTTGACTTCTGCTACAGAGACTATACTGTCTAGTTCTTACCTCTTTCGTTTCTTGCCTTTTTGTACATCATTGTGTTAACTGTTGCTATGTTGAGTATGTCTCTATTAGACTTTTGTTGAACATACTGTGTTCTTTCCTTACTCCAATTATGAAGTTTTGGATGGTCTACCAGCCAGAAAAGAAAATGGTTTATGTATTCATCTCATCCATTTTTCCCTTGTAATTATCCTTGAAGACATTATGCTTATGTATCTATTTGAATGTTTTATTTCATATTTTTCGTGTACATTACTTACTCCGTTTTGTACCCTTGGCAGCTGCCCTGTGAAGATGGTCCTCCAATGAAACCAGTGGATACTGAGGTTCAGATAAAAACAGCTTGTGGTTAAAATGTATTTCTTCAAGTTCTGCATATGTTACAGTATGTTGATGTGTTCCTGACACAGATGCCATGTGATTAAAATTAAATAATTAACAGAGGAAAGGATTTACTTTAATTAAAAAAAAAAAGAGGACCTTCAAGGCCCAAGGGCTGTCAACCGGCCACCAAAACCACAAATATGGACGGCAAATAAAGAAACATAAAAACAAAGTGTGAGATTTTGAAGGTATATATGTGTCACTGAATGATGAATAAAAAGCAGGAAAAAGAAAAAGTCTACAAAAATGTTGAAGGTGGCAGTAACATCTTACTATCATGGGAAACTGGGCCGTGTAAAGAATTAATGGGCTGCTAGTACTTTTTTTTATTAATTTGTATTTTGTGTAAGCTAATATTCAGTGAAGGTAAACTTTTTCATCAACTACAATCCAACATGGGTTCCGAACCATGGTGCGGCACAATTTGTGTGTGTATGTTTTAAACATATTCTTACCTTAGGTGAACCATCTTTTGCTATTCCTACATCATTTGTAGCAACACCCTTAAGGCTACCATCTTCATGGAACAGCAGTTCTGAAGCTGCATACCCAGGATACATTTCAACACCAAGTTGCTCAGCCTGCTCCCCAAGCCAACGAACAACATGACCCAGCCTGACAACATAGTTGCCATGATTGTACATTGGCATCCCTGTAACACACACACGCTGCCTTGCTTAACACAATAAATTATAAAAAGCTTTTTGTGAAATCAAGAAACTCTATACTTAAAAATATAATATATATTAGAAATAGAATCTGAACAGAAATAAAGGCAGTATATTTTGACAAGTGGATGGCAAAACTAGAAAGTTTACAGAAATATCTTTAAAAATATCTTCACACAGTTTAAACCATTAAAAAAAATTAATGAAAAACAATTCAGAACCGATTACCAAAACTTGATACACATATAAACAGGATCATACTATTCTCTGTTGTGAATTACTTCATGGGCACACATATTTTTAATTGTGTTTTTAACCTGCAAGAACTTGTGTCTTTAAAAGTTATGCAATCAGTCACATTCCGAGCATTTTGCTCACACTCAGAAAGCGGTCTGAAATGTACCTAATACATGTAAATTTATAGTATGTTTTATTGTTATTTTTGTAATAAAACTCAGATTTTATTATTTTAATTATTTATTTGCAGTGCAAAACAATCGGTTATATCTATGCAATTTGCAATCAATAACATTAGTACAGTTAAAATTCCTGTCTTCTAAAGCACTAATGGAAAAAAAGCGAAACAAGTATTTCTTATTTAACTTTTATGACTTAATCTTTCTCATATATCTGAACTTTGCGCATATCATGTAATGTTACAGCATGTTCATACCACAGAAATTTAGGCCAACGAATACATGAATTTTTTGTGTTTCAATTTCATGTCTTGAACAGACATGACATATACCACTGGGTTTTTCAGCATCTGAAAGTTCAGTGTCATTGGTAACTTGCTGTAGAGGATGAGACAGATTTTGGATTGTACTTATATGCATGTTTTCTTCCGGCTATGCCAAAATTATTTTTTCTTGTCTATCCATCTATAAAAATATGAAATAAGGTTGGTTTACTCATGTCATATATACTTAGCCACTGAAAATAATAAAAAAAGGACAATAAATCAAGAGCAATACACAGAAAATTACATTTTAAAATACATTAATAGCAAAACATAATATACTTAATGCCGACACTGGCTCAATGAGCTGAATGCTGCATGATGGCAACCGGCCCAACCAGCTGACCTTGACCTCTCCAAGCAACACCTGTGTGCTGACTGAGCGGGGTAGTGCAGTGATTAGCACATTGGACTAACGTTCAGCAGGACTATGGTTAAAAACCACATCTGGCCATCCTGATTTATGTTTTCTGTGATTTCCCTAAATTGCTTCAGGCAAATGTTGGGATGGTTCCTTCAAAAGGGCGCAGCCACTTTCCTTCTCCATCCTTCCCTAATCCAAGCTTGTGCTCCATCTCTGATGACCTTTTCGTCACGAGGACATTAAACACTAACCTCCTCCTCCTCCTCCTCCTCCTCCTCACCCACGTGCTGATAAATGACAACAGTTTGTGCAGGTCATGAACTTGTAAAACCGAGCTATTGAATGAACAAGAACCATGTAGGCATTGTTGATAAAACATTGTGTTTTAAAATTTCTGTGAGCAAAATGCTCATAGCTTGTGGTTTAAAAGTTGTTATCACGTGTCATGAGAGTTCCAATCTCTACAGTTTACATAAATCCATAACTGAAAAAAAGTTAAGATATTTTGCCAATAAACAAGTACACTGAAATTCGGCCAAGCAGTGCTGACTTTCATTAATAAAATGTATTACTGATTAAAAGGAAATGTATCACTAGAAAAAAAATCTGCTAAAAGATGATGTAAATGCTGGCCTTTCCAAAAAGTACATTTCACTAAGCATTTTAATGATAATGCATACTAGAGGGTTTTTTGTTTATTGCTGGTTAAAGTCAACTTCCTTCAGCATGTAGTACAAGTATGTAGTGTCGACAGATTCCAGTTACTAAAGCAGTTGGGCTGCAAGAGGTGAAGTGAGTAGCCGGTTTTTATGTGCAAAGCTGTAGCAAGCAGAATGAGTTCAAATCCTCAACTCATAAATTAAGGAGTTCATTTATTTTATAAGTGGCTCACAGCATTGTGCATAAGCAAACTCTGCCCAATACAATAACTGAATGGTTTCACAGTAGGTCAGAAACTACCACAGCATGGTTTATATACTTTTTTTTTTTGATCATTTGTACCTACAGATGAATCACAGATGGCACATAATGCATACAGAAAACTAACTCTCTCTCTCTCTCTCTCTCTCTCTCTCTCTCTCTCTCTCTCTCTCTCTTTGCCCCTCCATCTCCCACACTGTCCACTTCTGTGTCATGGCAGTACTACTCATTGACATTGATGAGACATTACTGAAGCATGCAGTTGATTAGGGGAGAGGGAAGAAACATGTAAACATTTCTTGTATATAATTATATCTTTGTAGAATTTATATCATACATAGAAAATAAACTAAATTAGGTAAGTGTTAGGGAGAACTTTTACAGTGGTTGGTAACCACATATTTTCTCCAAAATGGCCTTGTTTTTAATACAGTTAATATACATGTCTAATTAATTGACACTGCCAAAATTATATATGGATGGCATGAGTGAACTGAAAATAGCAAAATAATATTACAATTATTTTAACTTTGCTCACATTTGAGCTGTTTTGCATTATGAATACTACATTAATTGCAATGCATAAAGAATCAAAGGTAGCTTACAGCTGAAGATGGGGACTGGTATCCTCCCTTTCTCTGTAAGGTATGCAAATTTGTCTTCCTTAACAGGTGTATTAAGAGGTGCTCCCTTTTCCTTCCAGTCTGGTATAAGTTCATCAAGGGCTACAGGTTCAATGCATGCTCCAGATAGAATATGCCCTCCTGTAGATAAAACAAATCAACAGTTTTATGTAGCAGAAAGAAATTAAAAACATTTTCTGTCTGATAAGTAAGGAGTATTTCAGAATCAAGGCAACTTTATTTATAATCCAGCTACCTATCTTATACTGATAACCAAATTCTACAGCTTGTATGTAACTTGTTATTGTTTTCTAGTTTGATATTAAGTGCTACTTATAACCTCCCCCTCCCGTCCTGTGGCAAGATAAATTTTTATATTATGTTCAGCTTCATAAGGGGTGCAAGGAGGTCATTACTTACAAGTTGTAGTCAGTGGATACTGTCATAGGTAATGAGTCAGCAACAGTTAGTTAAAAACAGTTTTTAATTTTCATTTCTGTACTGGACGAAACACTTACCACATTAACGTCAGTAAAGGATTTTAATACTGAGGCAGACAGCTTCAGAGCAGTAATCAATTCAACCTTCACTCAACTTAATGTTTTAGTTACCAGTACGTGAATAGCATTTTAGGTGGCTAAGGAAGCTCATATCCAGCATTTGCTAATGAAGTTTTGGGTTTCCTGTAATTTATTTTCTTTACTCTCTTATCCAATGCATATACTGATTTAGCACTTGAAGAAGATTATTAGTGTTTCATTTTTTCTATTTGTTAACACACAATTTTTATGTAATTCTTATTGTGTACTGTTTTTTTAGTATTATATTTACAATTATGGTGTGAATTCATGGTCACCTGATAATGTTATGATTATTAAGTAATTGTGACTATACTTGTTTAATTAAGAACTTGTTGTGAGATTTCACATAGGATTTGCGGACTTGATGTTCCAATAACATTATATTTGTTAATTATTTTGTATCACTCTCCTGCATAATTTATTATTTGTCACATACTACGCAACCATTCAGAAAACTTATAGCACATTAACATGTCAGTGATGAAATGAAATGTCGTGTGATGAGGGCCTCCTGTTGGGTAGACCGTTCGCCTGGTGCAAGTCTTTCGATTTGATGCCACTTCGGCGACTTCCGTGTCGATGGGGATGAAATGATGATGATTAGGACAACACAACACCCAGTCCCTAAGCGGAGAAAATCTCCGACCCAGCCGGGAATCGAACCCGGGCCCTTTGGATTGACAGTCTGCCGCGCTGACCTCTCAGCTACCGGGAGCGGACATGTCAGTGATGTACTAAGTATTTGTCATTTACTGTATCTTGGTCCCGCAAATGTTTCTCTTGTCATGTGTTCTACTGTGCCAGCTGACTTACAAAATTGTTTTCTTATTGGAACAGCTTGCCCTAGCCTTTCAGTTTTCACTTACTTCGTATCAGTAACAGTAATACAGTATACTTTGTATTAATTCGGGTTCATGGGATGTTTGAACTTGTGTATGCTAGTAAGGTTTATCTGCCTTTTTTTTATAATTGACTCTTGTTAAAAAGTTCTTTGAAAGTGGTTGATATAGGACAGTTACTTTATATAAATGGTAAATTCCACAGTAGACACATCACTGATGATTGTTCACTTTTTTCTGCTAGTTAATGTGAATGTGACAGGCAAGTGTTTGTTACAAAATATAAGCAATTTACAAACACGCCTCACAAGCATTGCTCATCAAAAACTCATGATATATTTGTTTGTTGCCATTAATCTGAAAACAATGAATTTAGAGTACTGTGCAGTTCATATAATTCTGACTCTAAAAGTTTGCACTTTGTGTAAATGGAATGTCACAGAGGAACGAATCAATATGTTTTGTACACCTAGGAATATTAATACTGGCGTAAAAATGAAGAAGGAATGTCCCACATTTCAGAGAAATTGATCAAAAATTGAATGCAGTTACTTGACTGGAATTCTGAGAACAGTCCACCAATGTTCTCTTATTAGTTTTCCTTGTGATCTTATATCCTGTTGCAAATCCAGTTACAAGTAACGTTAACTGTTCAACAATTGTGATATTGTCATACATTCTGTTTGGTTTCAACTCTGTGCCCAAGCAACTGAAAGCATGTATAAGTACCTAGAGTTAATTTTTTTTCCCCACAAGTGTGTGATACTCCAAGCCAAAAACCAGCTTTCAATCCAAACTGAATGAATATTCATATTTTCACTAAATAATGATAATATAGAAAAAATACCACAAAATACTAGTCATTCAGTCAAAATTAAGTTCAAATATTCTCCAAAATTAATTAATTATACTGCATGAAAATATAACCAATAATTAACACACTCTACAACTACCATGAACCTTCCCATGTTCTTTTATTTTTTCTTTTTTCAACTGCCAGTTTCTTTGGGAAAGTGATAATTCACTTAAACATTTGTTAAGTTTGGTGACATCATCAACTGGAAGATAGGTGATCTGTTACAAATTTTTTTATATTCATGATGGGACTGAAAATCCTTTAAGTCAAGGTCACACATGAAAGCTTCTTTATTTGGATGTACTACTATTTATGGCTAAAAATCTAGCTATCTTCAGTTGCAAAATGTAAAACACGTTTTTTCTCATGTTAGCAACATACAACAGCTTACAGAACTGCATATACTATTGTAGCAGGGTTTGATAGTATACATGATACTGTAAAGTAAGATGACTGGTAAATCCTACAGTTTACTGGTAAAACCTAACATCTGCCATTGAAGTGTGGTAATAGTCTGAAATTTCTTATTATATGCATAGATTTTGAACTTTCACCAAGAGACGTTGGCAAATCTTACGATTTACCCATGCAAACTGGTAAAACCATATTCATTAAAAATGAATTATTGAATTTGTTTTTTATTGATCCTAAAATTACATTATTTAAATATTCTTGCATTATAGTGTGATTATAAAAAAACAGTATTCCATATTAAAATAAGTGGAAAAATTATACAAAAGTGTATAAAAATGTTAATCTTTGTTACATACAGAGTTGACTGTTGTGGTATTTAAAATTATATAACAAGGAATACAATTTGCACAAGCATTTTTTAGCTTAACATTTTTTAATACTGTTGCACTTTCTGAACCCTTCACCTACAATGAAAGATAGTTTGGCAATCACATCTTGTACACTAATTTCTTCTCTTCCTATTTCTTCAACACTGATGAAAGGTCCCTACTGTACAGTAACTTCAGTTTGTCCACTTTGGTACCAAGCTGATAAAATTCATCACTGTGAATGTTTATCTCCACTGCTATTATTGATGCATCAATGTTTGTGCGGCCTTTATCTAGTGGCCTACTTTAATTCTCACTTTCTGTCAAAATGAAGGTTTTGGAATTTTGTTGCATGAGGCTGGTTGAATTTTCTTTGAATGTAATTGAAGACCTTCTTTATTAACACGGTTGGATGTTGTCTGCATCCTGTCACAACTATCAGTTGTGCCAGTGCCTTGGTGTTAACAGTCATCAAAGCCCATGTCTCTGGTACTTCTTATCTGCTACAACCCTATTTCTACCTGTGTTCCTTCTGTTCCAGTACTGATTCACTGGAATCAATTCCTCTACCACCATCTTTCCTATCTTGTGAGTCAGTCGTCGTAGTGTGTTAACAGCGTTTTTCAGTGTTTACATTTTTTATTAAATGACTTGGAAAAACTGAGTTGGCAGTGCCCATTTTCGTTGGAGTGGCAAATATGGCTTCATATAGTGAAATTCTATCCCTTCATGATAAGCCCTAGTTTTCATCGCTCACACAGACCTTAATCCGTCACACCATTTTGAAGTTTTATTTGTTTCCATCCACTTTGATAATATATTTTCAACATCTTTATTTGCTCTTTTGACTGATCTTCCAAGACTGGCTTTGCCTTAGCTTCCCATGGACTGGACTATCTTTAAATCGTTCCACAACGTAAATTAAATTTGGAGGACTTGGTTACAAAATTCTCTGACATCATCAGAATGAAGCATATTTGGGGCACCAAAGGTAGTGAAAATATCCAAAAGATCCTCACAGATCGTCTTGTAGTTAAACCAACATGAATTTAATGATAATAATTAGCATGATAGGAATCTCCTGACATTATATAAACCAAGCGATGTAATTTTATGTACTACTTTGTAGTAGTGATACTTTACAAAGGCCAACAATCCATTGTAAAATATCAGTATGATAAACATATTACATAAAATTATATTGCTTGGGTTAACTATAAGATGAGCTGTATTGATGCCAGTTGTTTAATTTTATTTACTATTAAAAACAGTCTTGATCACGATTTATATTTATTACGGTGACCGTTTTCGACCACTGCTGTGATCATCTTCAGACTATTGAGTAAGAGCCTCTTTCAGCTGGAGAATCACAGAAGTGATACCTGCATAATAAACTGTTTCAGGTCTAGGAAACAGATCATTGTCATGTTCCAATCAACAGTTAAGTTATACAACCTATTTACCATAATCCACTATCCTTTAATATGCCACACTCATTGACTTTACATTCATTAAATTTAATTTTAAAAATCTAAAAAAGTGGTCAATTTCCTATACGTGTGTTATCATTCTACCAGTTAATCTATGACCTTCTATAGCTGACCTGCTGAAATGTTGCTTGTATTATTCTTTGAAAATACCTAGGTCACACTCCCTTGCTGTGTCAATGGCACTGTTATTGTGTTTAAAACTTAAGTCTAATTTCTACAGATCACTATAATATAACATAATGTACAGTTTATAATAATGTCAAATGAAGCATGTCAGTAATCTGGCCAGAGGTATTTAGTCACAAAATAAGATAAAAACAAAGAAAAGCATATTCTCTCACCTATCTCTGCAGCTTTCTCTACAAGAGTTACTCGTAGCTCCTTTCCACTTTTTTCTGCGAGCTGTTTTAGGCGGATTGCCGCAGACATTCCGGCTGGACCACCTCCAACAATGAGGATGTCTGTCTCATCAACATAGCGTTCCATATTGACATCTGTGTAACATGAATTAAAAGAAAAGCTGAAGTAATTCTTTAATGAGGAGAAATACTCGAAGTGTTTAACAAAACTATAAATTTATGTCCATTCTGTGGGAGAGTAGAACAGTATATGTTCCTTAATTTGAAACCGTGTGAACATCTGTGACTAGTCAAAACTAATGAATTCAGTCATAGTCGCCCAGCATATAAGTTTCAGGTCTTAACAGATATTCCCTGCAGTGCTTTCACTGCTTAAGATAAAGAAATTTCACCTGTGTAAGAACCATGATGTTGTGGAGAAGCAGAATCTTCAGAGTGTTGTGTCCCTCATAGTTGTTGGACAAACAGCGTCGTACAGTTTGGAACAGCTACACAGGAACTAGAAGCGGGACAAAGCTTTATGACTGTCTTCAGGTTGTAGTTGTGTGGCTCAAATGGATGAACTGCTCACAAAAGGCATGTGTCTTGAGTTCTGTATGTTAGTTATAACTGAGGGATGCATTGCATTTGTTGGGTCAATGACCTCAGTGTCAGGAAGATGGAGACTCGTCTTCTCTCCAGCTGTTGTGACTTAGGTTTTCAGTAGTTTTCCTAAATCACTTTCAGCAAATGCCTAGATTGTTCCTACGAAAAGACCAAAGCCAACCACGTGTCCCGTCCTCTTCTCATTAAATATATGTGTTTTTTTCACATGTATGTAATTATGGCTTATGTTTTCATTATATTAAGCCATCAGATCTGAAAGTATTGTAAAATGATCCTTTAATGAATAAATGATTAATTATATCCAACAGCCCCTGTCTTCATAGGAACATGAATTATTACATTCTTCTTGAAATCTGCCATACATTTTTTCCAGTGTGTTTGTGTGTGTGTGTGTGCGTGTGTGTGTGTGTGTGTCGTTGAAGTTTATGGGTGCTCAATGGCGAAGTTATCAGCACCCTTACACTCATTAAAATCTCATGCACTCAAACTGACTATAGTCACACTATCTCATATGGCTAAAGCAATGGAGAAGGAGTAAAAGTAACTATATATGGGATTAAAACACAAGTAAAACTACAAAGGCGCTAAAAGAAAGGCACAGGGAAATGTAACTAGCTGACCACTTACAAAAAATACGCGTGAGCCAGTCAGCCAGTTAACACATTAAAACCATGTCCCTAAAATCTTGGGAAAGATGGTGGAGAATTCAAAAAACTTTGAAACTCTAACAACATTTGTTTGAACTTTACTTAAAATAGAGAGCAGACCTGTCAGAAAATCCATCATGACCTGCCAATCAGAAAATAAAAACACAGTCCAACAAATGTGGTGCACAGTAACCAGTACGCCACAAGCACCACCCATTGGAGGGTCCTCTCGCTGGATCAAGAAGCCACACATCATAGGGCCGTGACCTATGTGAAGACGAGTAAGGAGGACCTCGTCCCGTCAACATGGCTGGAATGAAGTATGCCTTGGCTGTGTTGTTGGCTTTATGAGACGGAGCTTATTGCCTGTCACTTGCAGCCACTCATCATCCCATCAATGCATGACTCTGTACCTCAGGACTGAGATAATAGCATACAGGGGTATGGCACATGGAATTAGCTGAGGATCACTACATGCCTCCTTGGCAAGAAGGACACCACGTTCCCCAGCTGTTGTAGGGAGTCAGAGCAGACTGAAATTTTGCAGGCATGGCACATCTCATCTGCTCCAGCACCCTCAAGATGGCAAATAGTTCAGATTTAAATGCAGGAACTCTGGAGGCAACCAAATCTTGAGGACAGGGTTTGGGAAAACAACAGAGTATCCAATAGAGTTCCCCTGTTTAGATCTGTCCATCTATCCACAAAGACAGCTAGATAATTGTGGTGCTCCTTTAAAATGCCGGAAAATATCACATTAAATGCCAGAAAATATCATTAAAAATGGAAGCAGGAGTGCAATTTCTCTTGTACTGCACTAAATTTAAAATTACTCTGGGCCTTTGCAGTAACCATGGTGGCAGTTGATTAAAACCCCCCGATGTGAACCTGTACATCCCCCACACCAAGTGACTCCAGCACACATTTTGCACAAATCCCAAATGGCCTCACCGCCTGTGAACAAATCGTAAAAAGATGTTCCATAGCTAGATGAGCTACACAGTATGGTATGCTGGGGAACTGGGAGTAGCAAGGAGGTGACACGCTTGGTGCACCTTGAGGAGCTGTCGTTGGATGGTAAGTGGCAGTTTGCCTGCCTCAGCACAAACACTGGATAGGGGGCTGGTACTTTAAATGCCTGTGGATGGCCAGATGCCCTCATGGTGTACAGCGTCAATGATTTTCAGGTACAAAGGCCTCGCTGACCCATACACTGTGCACCCACAGTCCAGCTATGATCAAACAAAAGCCCTATAAAACTTGCACTTCAAAATGTTCAATGCCTTCTGGGCACATGCCTTTAGGTTCTTCAAGTGTGGCAGCCATGACAGCTTGGTGGAAGAAATGAGGCCCAAAAACCGCACAGTCTTTAAAAGGGAGAACGGTATTCCACATATGCAAGTCAGGTAAATTAAAAATACGACAAGAACGATTAAACTGAATATACACACACTTTTCTGCAGTATACATAAAATCAATCATTGTAACCCACTCCTCCAGCCTCTCCAAAGTAAGTGGCAACTGAAGAGTTGCTGTTGCAATACTAGAGGAAGAACAAGGAACTGCAAAATCATCCACAAATAAGGAGCACTGTACAGGACTCCGTACAGTAGATGTGATACTGTTTATGGCTACGGCAAAGAGGGTAATGCTTAAAACAGTGCCCTGAGAAACATCATTCTCCAGCTTGGAATTATTCGACAGCACGTCACCAACTTGGTTCCAAAAAAGGGCTTTAGTAGGAAGGACCGAATAAATATGGGGAGATGACCACAAAAGCCCATTAGTGGAGCTGCCCTAGAATGAGTAGTATCATATCCCTTACTGATATCAAAAAATATACCTACACAATGATGTTTATGTAGGTAAGCCTGCTGATTAACCGCCTCTAGCACAGCCAGGTTGTTGACAGTGCATCAAAATCTCCTGAATCCACACTGAGAGCGACTTAGGAGCTGCCTGGTCTCCAACATCCAAACCAGGCAACAGTTAACCATTCGCACCTAGGTCTCTCCTATACAGCTTGTTAAGGTGATGCTCCGGTAACTACTGTGACAAAGTCAGTCCTTTCTTAGCTTGAAAAGAGGTATCAGAATTACCTCTTTCTGTGAGTTGGGAAAATTGCTGGTCTGCCATGTAAGATTAAAACATGTGAGGAGGATTTCCTATGATGCTGCTGACAAATATCAAAGCAGGCTGTACTAGATTTGGTCATGACCGGGTGCAGTATCACAAGCTGCAGACAGTGCCAAATCCAGCTCCCACATGGAGAATAGGCAGTTAACAGCTCCATCCAGTAAGTGAACATAGAGGGGGATGTGGTCACTGGAATGAAGGCCGTCAGTGACTTCCCACTGAACACAGTCCACTAGGGCTGGAGAGCAGAAAGAGAGATCAATGGCTGAGAATTATCTTGTAGCAGCACAGAAATGAGTTGGAGTACCAGTGTTGAGGACACACAGCTCATCAGACATCATGAGGCTCTCCAATACCTGACCTTGAAAGCAAGAGAGGTTGAATCCACAACGTATGATGGGCATTGAAGTCTCCCAGTAGGAGAAATGCTCATGGGGGTTGTTCTATAAAACCTGTTACAGTCTCTGAGTCAATCGCATCATGTGGAGGTAATTATAGTGAGAAAATAGTGATCCTCAGACATAAATGAACCTCAGTCGCAACCACGTGCAGGTCAGTAGGGAGGGAGAGAGCAGAGGAGTGGTGTGCATTATTGACAAACAGAGTGACCCCTCCCTTGGACCTTTCACTAGTCAGGTCATCCTTGTGGCACCGGAAGGGGGAGGGGGGGGGGGGTCTCTTAAGGGCCTTGCTGGTACCCTGAGATAAACTCTGACATCCATACTAGTGATGGGATGATCTTCTTCAGATCCATCAGACAGCAAAGAGGTCGCATGGTTAGATGCTTTGGAGCAGACTGCTTTGGCCATTTGACCTTTGTCTCCAGCTTGGATTTTGGGGACATTGGCAAGGCTGCTGGATCTCTTCCAATGTCTGCTGTGAATGTTTGCTATTCACACTTACATTATGTTTGGCAACATTCAATGCTTCAGCGACAGTGACCAGCAGCGCAAGCTGGCAGCTGCATTACAGGTGCAGGTAGATGTGCCCTGCTCAACAGTCGTAGTCTGGATGCTAACACTGACCTTCTGGACAGGCTGCTTCAACGCCAAGACAAAATACTTGATGCAACTTGGTGGCTGAGTGGCCTTAAATTCATCTTTCCATCAGAGTAAGAGGAATGTTGGTTAACTGTTATTTCTTGAATCTTTTCTTTCCCAACGAAGACAGGACAATCCCTGCTCCAAACTGAATGGGCTTGGGAGCAATTACTGCACCTGGGTGACACAGTGCACTGGAAACTGTTTGTGTGCCGCACTGCTACAGCATCCACATGCAGTCCAACCATTACAACCCACAGTGGTGTGACCAAAGCACTGGCGCTTTAAGCAGCATATTGTACTTGGGACATATTGATCTTATCTCAAGGTGGAGAAATCCTGCTGCAATATAGTCCAGCAATTTGGGCATACTGAATGCCAGAACAAATGATGCTGACTTTTGGAGCTCCCCATAAACCCTTTTCATAACATTTTGGACTTCAGTCACCCATGCAGTTTCCCATTCCTGTTTCAGTTCTTTTGTATCCACATCCATAATGTCCCAACCTGTTACAACACCATTAACACTATCAACCCAGTGTACAGCTCGTTGGTGATGCAATATTCTCCAAGTATCTTGGCATTCAACAGCTTCTGTTCTTGGGGAGCCTCCATAGTCTCCAGCAGAAGAGCACCATTCCGGAGCCTCTTGATAGATTTGAGTAGCCCTGCAAGTTCCTCAAGAGCTTTATGGATATAAAATGGTGACCCTTTTTTTTTTTTTTTTTTTAACTGTCCACATGTTTCATCACAAAAAAACGTTTTATACCACAGGATGTGGTCTGTTACTTTTCTTACTGTTGTTGATAGTTGGAGATGACCCAGGTGGTCTAACCACATGATGCCACTTAGTGTTTTGGGTGGTAATACTGCCCAATGGCCCACCCAAGCTGCTGACTGTAGAAACACGAGCTTTAGGCTTCATGGTGTTCCCACAAGCAGCTAGGGAAGGAAGTCCACCCAGGCAGGGTCCCACTTGCCTGTGTAAGCCTTATACAACTGAGGTGCAGCGGGTTCCCCAGAGGATGTCCGCTAACGACTGTTCCATGTCAACAGCCATGCACCTCATTGGCACGCAGCACATCTAGAGACTGAGGTTTTTTTAATAGACGCTTGTATCATATTCATGATCTGGGCAGTCAAGCCAAGATCCCTGTCCATTGTGACATACAACACCCCACCACAGCGCTTACCAGTCCCCAGCTAGTGAACCCCAGGATTATTTTATTTTTTTTTCTCTCTCTGCAGATTCCACTTGGTGTGACGAATGGCAGCTAGCCCTAAATATGGAAAAATGTATGTTAATGCAGATGAGGTGGAAGAACGAACCTATAACGTTCAGATACAGTATTACTACTGTTCTGCTTGACACAGTCAAGTCTTTTAAATACCTGGGCGTAACGTTGCAAAGCGATATGGAGTGGAAGGAGCACGTGAAAACTGTGGTAGGGAAAGCAAACGGTTCACTTCGGTTTATTGGGAGAATTTTAGGAAAGAGTGGTTCACTTGTAAAGGAGATTGCATATAGAACACTGGCGTGACCTAGTTTTGAGTACTGCTTGAGTGTTTGGAGTCTGTATCAGGTCGGATGGAAGGAAGACATCAAAGCAATTCAGAGGCAGGCGGCTAGATTTGTTACCGGTAGGTTCAGACAACACATAAGTATTACGGAGAATGTTTCGGGAACTCAAATGGGAATCCCTAGAGGGAAGACACTTTCTTTTTGAGAAACACTATTGAGAAAATTTAGAGAACCAGTATTTGAAGCTGATTGCTGAACGATGTAAGGACCACGAAGATAAGAGAAATTAGGGCTCATATGGAGGTGTAAAGACAGTTGTTTTTCCCTTGCTCTATTTTGAGTGGAACAGATGGGGAAATGACTAGTAGTGGTACAGGTTACCCTCTGCCATGCACCACACCAGTTTGATTTGTGTTGATAACCCTGTACTGACCTCTACACAGGTCCTGTTCTACATAATCCTGCACTTCACTAATTCCCACTATATGTAAGCTCAAACTATCAGTTTGTCTCTTAAATTCTCTTATCTGTCTATCCTACGAAGGTATCTAACGTTGCACACTACGACATGTAGAATCACACATTTGTTTCATCCAATGACAACTATGTTTCATTTCCATATAAACCTATACAAAAAAAAGTATGTCTTGGATTTCTATGTGCTCCACCTATAATTTGTTTACCTGTTTGAATGGACAAAAATAACTTATAATGCAAACAAAACATGTAACAGACACTCCCAACTGTGATTTTGTTGCACCTTTTTCTGGGTCAGCACCTTTTTTCCATGTCAACATTATTTGTGTTATTTTTTTCTTTTTACACACCTTAAACTCCTTCAAGACAGATTTTGTTAATCCTATTTTGAGATCCACTGCTGGATGTTTGGTTTTTGGCCTGAAAGAGTTTCTCACTGAGTATGTATTCAGAAGTCTGCCCAGCACTTTGATTTTTGAAAAATATTAAGAGAGGCAAGTACATTCCATCAAGCCTGAAGTGGGCAGGCATATGGAACAGCTGTTTTGAGCATTTGCGTTATCTGAAGGAAAATAAATTTTTTTAATAATCACCTAATGAGATTCAGATATCGGTACTATTTCACTGGCAGACTTTCATGCTTTGTTTACATTCCCTTTTGGTAGAATACAATGAAGGTCCACTCATAACCCCGCAACATCCCCCACCCCCACCTCAAGCTTCTTTCCAGTTCATAGTAGTAGTAGAAAGTGTATTCATTCGTAGATCTCCACCAGTGGCAAAAAGGAAAATTCTAGTGAAACATACATGCAGATATAACACCCACATTGTAATCAAAGACATGTACAAGGAAACCCTAGCACGGTCAAAGTTTTATGTGAATAAAATGATACATTTATTGCGACTAAAAAATGCATTTCAGTAATTGCGTACAAAGTACAATTATTTATAACTTATAGAGCAGCTACTGATACCATGTACACAAAAATGGTGAATTATTTGTGAAGTATCAGTTCAAGTTGCTGAATCCCTTCAAGTGAGTCATAGTTAAAATGTTGATGTAACTGCATTCATAAAGATGTTTTTAGAATTATGTGAACTGCTTTGTCTAGAGCATGTCACAAAATATGCCCAACTTGCTGCCACTTTCATGCTGTGAAAATTCTTCTCAGCTCCATCCAGAAAGTAGAGTTGGTATTTTGATACATTTCTGCAGAAATGTTGACACTTCTCATCCAGTTTTACAAGCCTTTCTGTCATAAGGAGCTCCAGTCATTCCTGTGTAAGTTTATTTTCCAACAGTATCCAGACCATGAAAGTATACCATTTTATTTTCCTGTATTCAGTTTGCTAAATTATGTATTTTACCTGAAAAATTTGGACACCCTGTTTCAGAGGAAAACTGTGCAGTACATCTGAAGCAACCAGTATAGCCTACTAGCTTTCTTCTCTTAACTTAGGGAACCAGTGACATCAGAAAGCAGAGGGTTTCATTAACATTCTGAGCCTCTGGCATGGAAATAACCTCAGAATGAGGGAGCATAACATGTGAACTGCCACAAGGGCCTTGTTTCCAAACTGCATTACTTTCTAATGATATTAAAACGGCAGTTCAAAAACTCTGATAGTTATTGGTGCCACAGGCATTCCAATCAAAGATCCAAATTCACCTTAGCATACACATCTGAAAGTGTTCACAGTTAACTAATCTCACAGATGCGTATTACACAGTTTCAGTCCAGTAATAACAACCTGTTAGCAACAGCGTACTTACTAATTCATTGTATCACAGTTATTTATTCTTGAATTTGTTAATTTCTTATGCATAATGCATGCTCATAGTTGTTGAATATAACTGAACGTGGTTTCATAGTGAAGGTTACACTGTATCTTCAGTTTACAGGGAGAACTAGAATGCTTATGTAGGTCCTACACTTTTATTTTGGTGCAATCCCACCTTCCAAGAAAACTAACTGTACTATCAAAATACTGCAGGAATGATACTGAAACTGTATAATGTCTTCTTTACACTGTCAAGTACAAGCAGCACATATCAAATGGAGTTCTAACATTTTCATTCACAGTGCCTGGCAACAAATAAATAATTCAACTGTAGGCCTATTACTATTCATCACACATCATTGTACTGTAGCATTAGCATTCAATAATCTTTGTGCTAGGATCAGGAATGAAATATCATTTACTTTCCCCAGTTGATTTCAGAATAACATAACCGTCATATGTAACGTTTCAAGTAATGTTCTTAGAAATGTAACACAGCTTAGGGCCTATTAAATGCTGATTAGCTCTATACATAAGGATTCAGATATGTAAGGTGGACCCATATTTGGTTCCTTAAAAACGGTCAAGTATGAATGTAATAGTATTCATTGGATATTTCCTTCACAAATATGGGAAAAAAAAAAAAATCACACACACACACACACACACACACACACACACACACACACACACAAAATGATTCACTCAAAAATCGAACTCTGAAGTCTATAATTCACATTGAAATTTCTAGATCCCATCTTCCTCCTCAAAGCTGCAGATGTATAATTTGACACCACTGTTCACAACATCTATTTCACACTGTTTACTTGATTAAAGACTGTTATCCAAATCACTTGCGGACTGATAACCAAGACATGCTTTTGCGCACTCCTAAATCAGTACTTCATAGCCAGTACGGTAGTTCTCAGTACACAATGCTGAACCATCACTAAGAAAAGCAAAATGCCTGGATAATCATCTTATGTCCTTTGTATCAGTTTCCTCTCTATGTACTTTGCTATGTCTTCTCCCTCAGCCTATACCTTGCATTCACAAAAGTTAAAGGTAACAGGTATGCCACTGACAAAAAAAATTGTTATTTCTAACAAAATTTTGACATGAAAATGTTTGTAATGCAATGGGCACATATTGGGGAAACACCATTTGTGTTGATGAATTTCTCATGCAGAGAGCTAACTAAACTGAATACTTTTATGAATACCTACCTTTCCAGCGTGGGTCACTATCTCTTGGTACGATGGTATAGTGCGTTGTTATTTTCGGCAGAGCTTGTTCTGAATAA
The DNA here is from genome assembly GCF_021461385.2 of Schistocerca piceifrons. Taxonomy (NCBI): domain Eukaryota; kingdom Metazoa; phylum Arthropoda; class Insecta; order Orthoptera; family Acrididae; genus Schistocerca; species Schistocerca piceifrons. The sequence goes on along the minus strand of NC_060144.1, from coordinate 399,288,608 downwards.
TACCTCTTCGCTAGCCACGATAGCCTCTGGCCTGTAAAGGAACCAGAACTAATAAAAAAGGCAGCGTGAGCCTGCGAAAATTATAGGGATGACGATTTATTTTCACATAACACAACGTGACGGGCAATGGATTAGAAACCGACTAAAAAAAACCGGATCCCTGACTGAAGAAGCCCTTTTTTCAAGTTTTTATTGCTTGACAAAGTCTTACATATTTCATGGAGATCACAAACTTCGTCACAATCACTTCGTCAGTTTTATTTCCCGCAATTAATTTGAAAAACGTATTATAAAATTCGCGTATCAGACTTACATGTTTTAGAAGTTGTTCCGAAACCCGAAGCCATAAGTACGGTTACTCAAAATACGCGAGCCATAGGTTAGGGTCAGAGTCTATTAGGATTACAAACACTTGCCCCCAATATTATGAGTTACCTAAGTGGGGGATAAGTTGAAGACGTCATTGCTTTTCCTCTCCACTTCCTATGCTGTATCCCAGAGTTTTAAGTTCCAGTTGTAATTGTTATTTTTGATTGTATAGTGTATTTCTGTTCACGCCAATTTGTTTTTACTGAGCGCGTTGAAGAAACAGCTGTTCAGTAACTCATGTGAAAATTTTTTATTGTGTGGTTTTCTCCACGGTTTCATCCAGTATCTGTTAGCAGATGTTACTTTTTCATCGTTTTAATTTTGGAGAATGTGGCTGAGAAAAAGTAGCGAAATTTCGCCTAACGTGTAACACGTTTACAAATTATATCGCTGGCTTTACAAAGTGCGATTATCAGCATACCGAGAACTACTTGTATCTTCGAAATGTACAATCTCGCTAGGGAAATTTAGCACTAGTTGTAGATGACTTCGATAACTATATCGTTGATTGCGCTGTATTATATCTGAGTAATCTTTGAGGAAACTCAAAAGCGAAGCTCGCTTTGCAGTTGTCAGAATAGTATCATACAAAATATGGATGCACTCTACCATCAGGACTAAAAGAAACGACCTGTAGTGGAACAGGTAGTTCCTGAATTTGTGATGTACGGTGTCACGGGCTGTTACTTGTGAATGTCGCGTACGGGTGCTTATATTTAATAATCCAGTGAATAATCATTTAAGGCCTGAAACCTGTAAAAACACTGAAAGAGTCGCTAGGAAAAATTTCACAGGCGAAGGTATTTGTTGTAAACATTCCCTACAGACACGACTTAACAGAAGACTCATGTGTAAACAGAGAAATCATCGCAACAAATCGGAAATTCAGGAAGATTTGTAGCGGTTTTGTGCACACAACTTTCATTGAAGCAACGACTTCAGTAAGAGAGCATTTTACTAGACATGGACTGCACAGAAACAACATAGGCAAGAAAGTGCTGGCCAAAGAAATTCTCCAGGTGATAGGCAGCAGGAGTGGATGCCTATGAAAAAATAGCATTACCTGCAACAGGTTTTCTGCCAATGACAACAGAAAAGTGCACCAACAGCATATGAGGAAGAAACATCTCTATGATGAAAAAATTACATCTGTGCAAACATGTAAAGCGTCACAGTCACTAGTGGCATTATCAGTATCAGCAGTGGAAAAGGAAGTAACAGTAGCAGTAACAGCAGAAGTTTCATCAGCAACAGTAACTACAGTGCCTCTAAAAGGAGAATAGAGAATCGCAGCAGGAGAAGCATCATCAAGTGTTATGGGTAGACGGAAAACAGCACCTCCTCTCTGTCTGAATGATTTTTTAGTGGAAGGCAGCAAGATGAAGAAGCCCATGAGTTAAGTAGTGTAACAAATTTCATAACATCTCAACAAAACGTTCAATCTAAAATGAACAACAATTATGATCTTAAAATTTGCTATCTGAATGTTCAAGGACTAATAGATAAAGAATTTATTGAAAACATTTTTGGACTAGATAACAAATTTGATATTTTCTGTCTGAGTGAACATTGGGTTACTGAGAGTGTACTTCCAGTTGTCAAACTTGATAACTATAATGTAGCAAATAGTTACTGTACAAAATTGCATATAAGAGGTGGTGTGGCAATATATATTAATCAGTCATTCAGCTGCTCCATTGTTAAGTTGGACTTAAGATTGTTTCTGTGAGGAACAGAACTTTGAAGTCACTGGTATAGTTATGAACAGTTTTAAGTTAGTAATAGTATCCCTTTACAGGTCACCTAAGGGTATCAGCTATGTATTTCTAGAAAAATTGGACATGCTGTTAGATGTACTAAGAGGGACCAGATGGTTGCATTATTACATAGTAATTGGTGGAGATCTGAATGCAGATTTTGATATAACAACACATAAATGTACTGTGACTGAGTTGAAAAAAAAAGACAGTGCAATTTGCACACAATCAATAACAGGCCCACAAGAGATAAAGCATGTCTTGACAACATTTTTGTCAACTTTAAAACTACAGAAGAATCATGTGATGTTACAGTGTTTCCGTTTTCAGATCATGACTCTGTATCTTTAAACTATACAAGTAGGTTCTGTATTGATAATAGTAATATTCCCAAGCCTGTCCCAAAAGTTATAATCACCAGACCTGTCACAGATGACAAAACTGTTCAGCTCTGTAAGTCCCTTTGTGGGGCGGCGGGTGGAATTATTGGTATTATAAAATGTAGAATGTTTATGTAGAAAAGATGCATTTCCCCGCCGATTAACCATATGTGGGGCGGCGGGTGGAATTAATTGTTATATAAATGTTCCTATTATCTATGCTGTCTTTTGCCGTTCTCAACACTGGCTCTCTAACTACAATATTGGCAACCAGAAAGTGATTAGCAAAACTTGAAGCCTGTTATTAGAATTCCTAGTGCCCACTTCATCTGAGAAATACACTTATAGCTACAGCTTATAGCTCTGAGGAATTAGGAGATTGTCTGGGATTCATAATCAAAAACGATTCTCTAAAAATGCTCACTATATTCTGAAAGTCACAAACCAAACAGAATCCACACAATCCAACTAACAGAGCAGTTCAGAGTCTGATGCGCTGATACAACTATAACTGTTCAAATTAAATGTTTAAATGAATGCTCGCCATAATTTGATGATGATGTTCATCAAACGCCACGCTAAATAATGGTAGAATGTTTGTCCCGCGGCGGCACGTGGAAATACGACATACGCAAACTGCAGATAGATCATTAAAGTCATCCCAGAATTAACACTTCACTCGAAAATGAATTCATGGTTACGCGTATCCCGAGTAACTTATTACGGCATCCGAGGCTGTTCATAGCAATGTTACCGATGCGACGTGACTCCCGGCACAGATGGTGTGCTAATCAGTGTCTGGAGAGAACTGGGGCCTTTCTTTCTCGCGCAGCGTTCTTATATATAAAGCCGCGGTGCGGACGGCTAAGGGAACGCCTGATTAAATCGGCTCTCCCGACTAGCCGCTTGGCTAGTAATGCACCACTTTAAGTTATCGAGTAAATCATTGCTTCCTTTGCTGATGGCCGATGAAGCTCTCAATTTAAATGTGCAATCAGCACACAGGTAAGTAATCATAATAAAAGCCTGACGTGGCTAAGTCAATTAATTTGGGCGAGAAAAATAATTTAATTACACTACACGCAGTAGACGAGCTCTGAACTTGCCCTTTGGAGATACGCTATCGCTATAGTTTTATAGTTATTCAGTTGAAACTTCTCACATCTTTATGATTATAGCGGATCTCCCTTCTACTTAAATTTAAACATCTTAGCCTTATTAATTCGCCTACTTAATCTATCTTGCTTCCTTAATTTTTAAGACAAAGACCAGAAAATCATGAATTTCAACTAAAATTTTAATTTGTGAGATCCCAAATAATGTTTCTACTAAATTATATGAAAAAGGAATCTAAATATAATTTTTTAAGTTTCTATCTCTTTTCTGTTGCGCCAATGATTTTTACAGAAAAACGTCCAAATTTCGAAAATGGTTAAAGTTATTGAACTGATATTCAACACATATTGATTTAGTATTACTCCTGACATGCTAGAAACGTTTCAGGTTATTTACTTGATTTTTTAAAGTATTGTGCAACATTTATGACGTCAGAGCTAGTTACAGCGGACTAGGCTGGCACACAATGGAAAGACTGATGAGAATTTTATAAGACGTGAGTAGGCTGCTTCCCTACATCACCCTCTACTTACATTTTTTTTGAATGTTAATGAACGAAAAAAAAATTTAATTACAAAAATGGAAGCTTAACTCCCTATGAAAAATTAAAATTGAAATGTAAACATATAGAAATATTAAAAGAAAACTGATTAACTACTTCAATTATTTAAATTGCTGGCATGTTCACTGCCTCTTAAGCAACATTATCACTCAGAATTTAAGCAAAATCAATGAAACACTTTGGCATACATATTGCCTTAGACAGACAAACACATAAAATATGTAAAATGATGAAAATCTTAAATCCATTAAATACATTTTTACATACACAAATTCAAAGAAAATAACAAATTTATTCATGATACATAAACAGATAATTATATCTTAGCAGTCTTTTCTAAACCTGAAAGAAAATTTCACAAATCATGACAATTTCATTTTTACACACGTGGTTGTAGCAGCTTTGGCTGGCGTTCTACACTTCCATTCACAAGGGTAGAGGAGGGGAAGTTGCTATGGTGTGCGTCCTTCACGTCCACTCTAACTTACATGGGGAAAGGGGAGCGGTCACTGTGAGTTGTGTCCAAGTCATTCCAAGCTTTCACGCAGCTACCAGGCTGCCATTATCTCGTTTGTCCTGTAGAACAAACAAAAAGAGTGTCTCAGACTCTGTTCACTTAATATCTAAGGGTGGGTCACAATGAAATGGGGATATATACATTTTATCTTTCAGTATGTTACTGGAACAAAGTTAACAGAACTTTTTCAACTTTGCTCTCGCGGTTACTAACTGTCATAAAATCGGTAAACAAATGGCTCAAAACGCCGTTAGTCATGTACTAGAGAAAATTTATGCTCAAGGCATACAATCATAAATCCTATTTAATTTCAATTTATTATTTCTGTGCCGGAACACTGAACCAATGCTCAGTACATTCCTGACAAATCTGTATTTTATTTACATAACTGACTCATCTTCAATTACCTTATTCTTAGAGATAGTATGAGTATATTTGATTAGTAGTTGTCTTCTCAGCTTCTTTGTACATGTGAGTAACTTGTGGTAATAGTACAGTTCTGAATGTTCAAAACACACTACGTTTAGTTGACTACTAAATCCACTTATTGGTCCTCTGCTGCTGTGTCAGTTCCACATCTGCAATTATGTACTTACTTCATCGAAGTGTATTTATGCTGAGCTATAAATAACGTTTCACGTCTGCCATTATGTTAATCAATTATGTTGCTAGTGTATGTACTTATTTAACACTCACTCTGTTAACATTTAAAGCATAGGATAGCACATTTATTTCATATCTATAGTGTATTGCAGCTGATCAGTTTGCTCACTTGGCAATCCATTTCCACTCGATCGGACGCTGGAACCACAGGTAGTGTCTCTCGATCTACCACTAAAGTGCATTAAGTAAGTATGGACGAGCGTAATGGTAAATTCCTTAAACCTATAGGACACCATGAGCTGCTCTGTCTCATCTAACGTAAGGGTACCTATGGTCGCATTCACGCCTGCAACACATAACCTCAATACGTGTAGGTGTGACCTGTCACACACTACACCAAAATAATGGCCAGCTCCAACCTTATAAATACTTCAGGGACGTGTCCTTCACGTCTCAACCACAAACACTGTTCAATTCTATTACACTGCCATTCCTTGCTACACAAGGTGAGTTTATTCTTACAACTTATCTGCATATTTTTCATAACATTAAGCAATCTTTTTTACTATTAATTAGTTAGCTCTACAGCATACAATAGGTTTCACTGCCACTGCAGATCCTGCTTGTACACGAATTTGTATATCTTTTTTAAATTACTGTTGGTGGACCATTTCCAATAAAACAACACTTTGTACTTACAATATTACCAGGGTTCTATACATATTTGTTACTCAAATACATGTGTATCTTAATTACTTCACACTTCTCTGTTGTTTATGTCACTGTTGGGTTTGTCACATTAGGTTTTTTTTCACTAATCGGTGGATAGAATGGTTACATAACTCATGCCTTGATAGCCATGACGGAAAATTTTAGTATTGCAGAGAAGGAGTCGAAACTTTGGTGGATAAAAAAGATGAAGAATGAGTGAGACCTGAAAAGGAAAGAAGATCTCACCCAGCTGGGACTGCACAGCTGCCACACTGTGTAGAGGTTACAGAACAACCTCCTCCCTACAGAATTCATTGGTTTCAGAAAATTTTCGTATTGGAAAGAAGGGGTCAAAATTTTTGTAGATAGGAAAGATGAAGAATGAGTGAGACCTGAAATGGAAAGAAGATCTCACACAGCTGGGACTGCACAGCTGCCACACTGTGTAGAGGTTACAGAACAACCTCCTCCCTACAGAATTCATTAGTTTATTATTGGCTTGATAACCATAACGGAAAATTTAATGTGTTGGAAAGAAGAGGTCGAAATTTTAGGTGGATAGAAAAGATGAAGAGTGAGTGAGACCTGAAAAGGAAAGAAGATCTCACACAGCTGGGACTGCACAGCTGCCACACTGTGTAGAGGTTACAGAACAACCTCCTCCCTACAGAATTCATTCACTACCTATGAACTTCTTTAGGTCGATCACGTTCCTGAGACCTAATAGCTTTTTACTCTTAGGGTACTCCAGCCTATATGCATTGGCATATGGTTTTCCTATGATCCTGAAAGGTCCTTGGTATACAAACATGAATTTCTTTGTTTCTGTATTTATTTTCTTTGATTTTTCCTTGGTTTTGACAAGGACTAACTGACCTATTTCAAAACTGGTGGTTACAGCTTTTGCGTCATGACGCTTCTTCCTTTCCAATGCTCTTTTTCTTATATTTGCCCTAGCCTTTAACTTCTTCTCGTCTGTGGATATTTGCGTTAGAATAGGGAATTCTACCATATCTGCAATCACATTGTGCAGTTCTTGGCCAAACATCAATTCGCAAGGCGCAAAACCAGTTGCATCATGCCTTAAGTTGTTAATTACATTCTCAAAATACTTCGTGTGCTCTGCACAACTTGAGTGTTTCCAAGCACAATAAGTCCTGCAAAGCCTATTCAATTCTCTCATAATACGTTCACCCATATTTCCTTGGGGGAAATACGCAGATATTTTCAGATGTTTCACTCCGGCCTTATCTAGACATTCTTTAAATCTATCAGAAGTAAATTGAGGCCCATTGTCTGACAGCAAATTCTTCGGAACGCCAACATTCACGAAGATACCTTTTTCCAACTTTTCTACCAATGTTTTTGCATTTGCTCTATTAATTGGGTATTGCTTAACATACTTACTAAATCCATCCACAACAACAAAAACATGGGTGCAACCACCTCTCGAAGCAGGAAGAGGGCCAAACAAATCACAAGCCAGTAATTCTAGGGCTTTAGTTGGCTCTACTGAATGCATATCCCCTTGTATTCTGGTGTTAGCAGCACGGACTTTCTGGCACACTACACAAGATGCTAGACGCTTGGCAACACGGCGGTACATGTTGTCAAACACAACCTTCTCTTTTAATTTTGCAATGCACTTCTTTGCACCGTAGTGCCCATACCTCAGGTGTACATAGTCGATTAGTAAGTCTACATGTTGTGAGGGAAAGCACAGCTTCCACTTAGAAACACCTACCTTTTTCCTCCTAAACAGAATACCTGTATGCAGACAATAGTATTGCGAAACCTTAGGATAGTTCGCATTTCCTAAATAGCTCTTCACTAATTTCAGCTCGTCATCTGCATTCTGCTCACATCTCAAGTTCTTGATCACCCTCTTTAATGCACTTTCTTCCTTTACTTCGTGCAACGCAAACATTCGTACTTCACTTAGGTCTGTTGCTGTAATTCCCGCGTCATCACAGAGCTCCGCACTTCTAGATAATCCATCAGCTACCAAATTGTCTTTCCCTTGAATATATCTAACCTCAAGGTCAAACTGCTGGAGATACAATGACCATCTTACCAAATGAGCATTCCTCAACTTACAGGTTTTTAAAAAGGTCAACGCCTTATGGTCACTGTAAACAATTATCTTGTGACCTAATAGATACTGCTCAAATTTCTGTACCCCAAATACAATTTCCAGTGCTTCCAGTTCTGAGATGCCATAATTTCTCTCTGCTGCCTGTAAAGATAGACTTGGGAAAGCTATAGTCTTGTGCACTTCTTGTTCGTTCTCTATTTCTACTTGGAATACCTCCACAGCTATACCATAGCCACTAGCATCAACAGACATACAGAATGGTTTTTCAAAATCAGGATGATGTAAAATAGGACTATTAATTAAAGATTGTTTAAGCACCTCGAACACCTGTTGACATTCTGCTGTCCAAACCCAAGGGGTATTCTTTTTCAGCAGGAGGTGAAGACAGGGCGCATTAAAAGCCTGATCACTAACAAAACGCCTATAGAAGCCGAAAAGACCGAACATCGATCTCAACTGCTTCTTGTTTCTGGGAGCCTCAAATTTTTCAATGACTGCTAGCTTGCCTGGGTCAGGCAGAATACCTTTTCCACTTACCATATATTCCAAGAAAACTATTTCCTCTTTAACGCAGTCTGTCTTTTCGATCTTTAGTTTCATACCACCTCTCTCAATAGCCTCTAACACTTCCTCTAATAAAGCTGTGTGTTCTTCCCAGGTAGGAGTTGCTATTAACAGATCATCTACATAGACTGTTATTTTAATAATTAAGGCTGGTCCTAAAACATGGCACATCACACGTACGAAGGCACAAACAGAGATATTAAGTCCGAAAGGTACCACACGGTATTGGTAACGAACTCCTTCGTACAAGAAAGCTGTGTACTTCCTTGAACTTTCCGCCAGTGGCAAATTCCAATATCCGCACGTGATGTCCATAGAAGTTAAGAATTTTACTCCCTGGAACTTTTGCAATAACTCGTCCCATGTTCTGCGGTCTATCACTTTCCCTAACCACTCTTTCATTCAACCAATGAGCGTCCAAGACCAATCTGACACTCCTGTCTCTTTTTGGTACAACAACAAGAGGATTATTGTACTCACTGACCGCTTTTTCAATCACACCCCACTCTAGCATTGTCTGGATCTCGTTTCAAACCGCTTCCTTCCTAGCTACATGTATTTGGTATGGCTTCCTGAAAAGCACTTGGCCAGGTTTCACCTTTAATTGACATTCATAACCTTTGACCACGCCAGGTCGATTTGAAAATACATTACGATGCCTTTTTAAAACCTGTCTCAGTTCTTCCTTCTGATTAGCTGAAATTTTATCGATTTCCTGCAATTTAGCTTCTATTTTGTCCAAAATAATTGCTTCTTTTTCTGTGTTTAGCTTACTTTTACTAAAATTAACACCTTCGTCCCAATATCTCCTATTTTTCAGAACTCGTATAGGCAGCTCCGAAGTTTCATCATTAGTTACTACATGTTTATCAATAAAAGGTAATGTAATTACTCCGGTTATCGGCAAGACCATTTTTAACTTGCTTCTTTCAAAGTCAACAACACTCTAATATTTTGACAAGAAATATATGCCAATTAAAACTTCAATACTGAGATTGTTTACAATTAACCATGGATGATCAATTAAATTACCATTAATGTCAAAGGGCAGCAAAGCTTCTTGCTTTACCGTTTTTGACACATTGCCAGTAGCACCAATTATTTTTAGTCCTGATACCCTCATTACTGTAAGCTTGTCTTTACCAGGTAATGCATCAAAGAAGGACTGAGATATCGCACTCACCTCACTTCCACTGTCTAAGAGACAACGTACATTGATACCCAACATATTCACTATTATTATAGGGTGACTTATTCTAGGTTGTACAGGTGGTTCCTCAAACTCATCCAATAGTTCCTTTTGGATTTGTCTCCAACTAAAGTGATCGACATCTGTCTTACTTACATTTAGGTCAAAGTGTGTAGGGGTTTCCTGAATTACATTTTCAGCAGCCTTTTCCAGTTGGTCTATTAATTTCAAATCGAAACACCGCACGACTTCATTACATTTAGTTTGCTGAACATGACCTAAATTACTGTAGTCTGAGCGATTCTGCGCCTCCAGACCGGGCGTAACACTAGTTACAGCTAAACCACTTTTACTATTATCGTCGGGTTCCTTCTCAAGTGACAACTGGTCACAACTACTGGGTTCATCGACCCCCAACAGGCTATCCTCTACATTCTCACTTACCTCCTGTCCTAAATCTATTAGTACAGTATCAACATCCTGCACAGGCACTTTAGATAAGAGCACATCATCCTCATCGTAAATATAAGCATGAATTTCTCCTGCTTCTCCACCTGACAATTCAGTATTTTGTAGCTCCTCCCTACCGTTACACTGCTGCGCCTTCTCTTCCCACTTAGAAAGCGTCTCTAACACGATATCTATCAAATACTGTGAGTGATCTAATATTTCTGCTGTATCCTTAGATGCTACCGACCCCTCATCCACATGTTCAGTCTGAGTATTCTGATCTGTCTTACCAATTACTGTAACTACTGGCTTAGGAAAAATAACCGCCTGGTGAGCGCCAGTGTCCTCATAGTCGGAAACTAGTTTTCCTGCCTCAGCCTACTACTGTTTCCTTTATTTCCATTATAGTTAACTGGCACAGCATTGCTTTCCGCACTGTTGTTTACCTGCATAATTTTGTTCGGAACAAAATTACTGTCATGTGGATGCCATTGTTTGTTCTGATAATTATTTCTCCAATTCCTGCCTCTCTTAGGATGGCGAACACCTACTGTTCTGATGTTTACGTTGCCATTCTGCTCGTTCTTAAAATAACTACTAGTGTTATTAGCATTTCTGTTGTTGCGTGCTTGCTCCTCATTGGCAGCAACACGCTCTACACGTTCCAGATATTCAATGAAACGATCCAGATTGTCTCAAGGGGCAGATATAATTCTAGTTTGCCAATACCATGGCAGTTTGGCTTCAAGACCTAGTATTATCATTTCAGGTTTTAGCTTTTCGTCCAAATGCGACAAACGTGAGATCCATGACCTGGCAAACTCTTTAATAGATTCCTTGCCTGCATGAAGTGTTTTCCACTCCAAAATTCTCTCAACACTTTATTTTGCTTATTACTAGACCACTACTCATTAATGAAAGCTGTTTTAAATTCCGCTAATGTTTTACACTTCAACATAACATCAGCTGACCAACGCATGGCGTCACCTGCTAAATGGCTTCTAATAAATGAGATTTTCTCTCGTTCAGATCAAGTTGGTGGAATCACATCTTCAAAATCGTTCCAGAAATCTAGCGGGTGGATATTTTTATCTGGATCGAACCGCAAGAACTGCCGACACTCGATAAAAGCGGCGTTTGCAGCTACAACTTGTTGTATACTACCATTACCAGAAGCTACTGAAGCTACTTTATTCTCAATGTTAGTACTAATATTTTCTACTCTTATTTCAACATTATCTACTCTACAACATGAGTAGTATCAGTTTTGATTGCATCTACTTCTGCTTGACATATGTTTACTTTTATATTAACATCTTTAAACCTATCTGAGCACAGTTCAGATTCCGCCTCGATCTTTTCTGTTAACTTGTGCTCCAGCTTCGCATCTTCCATTTGGAAGTCTTTGCGAACCTCAGCAACTTCGGATTTTACTGTTTTATATATTTCAGAAAATTGTTGAGCAACCTTTTTCTTAATATCCTCATGGTTGTAATCAATTTTATAATTTAAACTGTCCAGATCCTCTTTCAACTTGTTGCAGCCAGTCTTGAAGGAAGTTTCTAATTCAGCTTTATTGGATTATAATTTATTATCCATTGCCTCAAACCATTTATTAAAATTGGTTTGGCTGGCCACAGTCTCATACTTTAATTCAGCATTACTGCTTTTGACCTCAGTTATTTCAGACTTTAATTCAGCATTACTGGTAGCTATTGCTTGTAATATAACATTTAAATCAATAGCTCCAGTATCTATGGGTTGCTCACTAGCTGGCTTTTTATCACACTCAGGTGACAAAAAACTAGCTCCAACACCAGAATCATCAAAACGAAGTGAAACATCTGATTGATCAGTCATATCTAACTTCACCTTCTTAAACTCTACCATCTCTGATGACTGCTTCGTTTCTAACTCATCAGATAAACTATCATCCAATAAATTAACAATTTCTAATTTCTGCTTTACTACAGGGGTCTCTATTATTGAATCATTGCCCCTTTTCACACTACTGCCAGGAGACAATACTTCATATTTCACTTTAACATTACTATTTTCATTCATATTTACAATTGAACCGTTGTCTGGATTTACAGTTCCCTCAACAGACATAGGTTCTGATTTAAGCTTAACCTCGGTTTCTTCTGGCAGTTCCATCGCCGACAGTTTTTTAGTGCAGGTTAGTAAAATTTTTAACAGCTTTTCACTTAACTTAGTTCCTTCTGCACGACGTATGGTGTTACCGGCGCGGCTTACCAGGATTACTGATGCGACATGGCGCGTTGAACTGCAGATGGCACTTCGACGGCTGCTGTGTGTGTGCGTGGCCCGCAACTACAGGCGCAGCTCCGGTTGCTCCGGTGGACGACTGCGGTGAGGCGAAACTGGCTTCTCGCGATGCCGGCAGCGCCGGTAGACTCAGTGTCAGCTCCGTCGATCCAGATGCGTTGTTAATCCAATTGCGTCGTCCACATGCACACATAACACTATCACTGTTCTATTACTCAGTTACGTGTCGCATTTCACTCCCGAATCCGAATATTTAAAAATCACTTTCACTTTTACTCAGTTTCTTTCCTGGCCGATGCACCATATGTGGGGCGGCGGGTGGAATTGTTGTTGTTGTTGTGGTCTTCAGTCCTGAGACTGGTTTGATGCAGCTCTCCATGCTACTCTATCCTGTGCAAGCTTCTTCATCTCCCAGTACCTACTGCAACCTACATCCTTCTGAACCTGCTTAGTGTATTGATCTCTTGGTCTCCCTCTACGATTTTTACCCTCCACGCTGCCCTCCAATGCCAAATTTGTGATCCCTTGATGACTCAAAACATGTCCTACCAACCAATCCCTTCTTCTAGTCAAGTTGTGCCACAAACTTCTCTTCTCCACAATCCTATTCAATACCTCCTCATTAGTTACATGATCTACCCACCTTATCTTCAGCATTCTTCTGTAGCACCACATTTCGAAAGCTTCTATTCTCTTCTTGTCCAAACTGGTTATCGTCCATGTTTCACTTCCATACATGGCTACACTCCATACAAATACTTTCAGAAACGACTTCCTGACACTTAAATCTATACTCGATGTTAACAAATTTCTCTTCTTCAGAAACGATTTCCTTGCCATTGCCAGTCTACATTTTATATCCTCTCTACTTCGACCATAATCAGTTATTTTACTCCCTAAATAGCAAAACTCCTTTACTACTTTAAGTGTCTCATTTCCTAATCTAATCCCCTCAGCATCACCCGATTTAATTTGGCTACATTACATTATCCTCGTTTTGCTTTTGTTGATGTTCATCTTATATCCTCCTTTCAAGACACTGTCCATTCCGTTCAACTGCTCTTCCAAGTCCTTTGCTGTCTCTGACAGAATTACAATGTCATCGGCGAACCTCAAAGTTTTTACTTCTTCTCCATGAATTTTAATACCTACTCCGAATTTTTCTTTTGTTTCCTTTACTGCTTGCTCAATATACAGATTGAATAACATCAGGGAGAGGCTACAACCCTGTCTCACTCCTTTCCCAACCACTGCTTCCCTTTCATGCCCCTCGACTCTTATAACTGCCATCTGGTTTCTGCACAAATTGTAAATAGCCTTTCGCTCCCTGTATTTTACCCCTACCACCTTCAGAATTTGAAAGAGAGTATTCCAGTTAACGTTGTCAAAAGCTTTCTCTAAGTCTACAAATGCTAGAAACGTAGGTTTGCCTTTTCTTAATCTTTCTTCTAAGATAAGTCGTAAGGTTAGTATTGCCTCACGTGTTCCAACATTTCTACGGAATCCAAACTGATCCTCCCCGAGGTCCGCTTCTACCAATTTTTCCATTCGTCTGTAAAGAATTCGGGTTAGTATTTTGCAGCTGTGACTTATTAAACTGATAGTTCGGTAATTTTCACATCTGTCAACACCTGCTTTCTTTGGGATTGGAATTATTATATTCTTCTTGAAGTCTGTGGGTATTTCGCCTGTCTCATACATCTTGCTCACCAGATGGTAGAGTTTTGTCATGACTGGCTCTCCCAAGGCCATCAGTAGTTCTAATGGAATGTTGTTTACTCCCGGGGCCTTGTTTCGACTCAAGTCTTTCAGTGCTCTGTCAAACTCTTCACACAGTATCTTATCTCTCATTTAATCTTCATCTACATCCTCTTCCATTTCCATAATATTGTCCTCAAGTACATCGCCCTTGTATAAACCCTCTATATACTCCTTCAACCTTTCTGCCTTCCCTTCTTTACTTAGAACTGGGTTGCCATCTGAGCTCTTGATATTCGTACAAGTGGTTCTCTTCTCTCCAAAGGTCTCTTTAATTTCCCTGTAGGCACTATCTATCTTACCCCTAGTGAGATAAGCCTCTACATCCTTACATTTGTCCTCTAGCCATCCCTGCTTAGCCATTTTGCTCTTCCTGTCGTTCTCATATTTGAGACGTTTGTATTCCTTTTTGCCTGCTTCATTTACTGCATTTTTATATTTTCTCCTTTCATCAATTAAATTCAATATTTCTTCTGTTACCCAAGGATTTCTATTAGCCCTCGTCTTTTTACCTACTTGATCCTCTGCTGCCTTCACTACTTCATCCTTCAGAGCTACCCATTCTTCTTCTACTGTATTTCTTTCCCCCGTTCCTGTCAATTGTTCCCTTATGCTCTCCCTGAAACTCTCTACAACCTCTGGTTCTTTCAGTTTATCCAGGTCCCATCTTCTTAAATTCCCGCCTTTTTGCAGTTTCTTCAGTTTCAATCTGCAGTTCATAACCAACAGATTGTGGATTGTGGTCAGAATCCACATCTGCCCCTGGAAATGTCTTACAATTTAAAACTTGGTTCCTAAATCTCTGTCTTACCATTATATAATCTATCTGATACCTTTTAGTATCTCCAGGATTCTTCCAGGTATACAACCTTCTTTCATGATTCTTGAACCAAGTGTTAGCTATGATTAAGTTATGCTCTGTGCAAAATTCTACAAGGCGGCTTCCTCTTTCATTTCTTGCCCCCAATCCATATTCACCTACTATGTTTCCTTCTCTCCCTTTTCTTACTGACGAATTCCAGCCACCCATGACTATTAAATTTTCGTCTCCCTTCACTACCTGAATAATTTCTTTTATCTCGTCATACATTTCATCAATTTCTTCATCATCTGCAGAGCTAGTTGGCATATAAACTTGTACTACTGTAGTAGGCATGGGCTTTGTGTCTATCTTGGCCACAATAATGCGTTCACTATGCTGTTTGTAGTAGCTAACCTGCACTCCTATTTTTTTATTCATTATTAAACCTACTCCTACATTACCCCTATTTGATTTTGTATTTATAACCGTGTAATCACCTGACCAAAAGTCTTGTTCCTCCTGCCTCCGAACTTCACTAATTCCCACTATATCTAACTTTAACCTATCCATTTCCCTTTTTAAATTTTCTAACCTACCTGCCCGATTAAGGGATCTGACATTCCACACTCCGATCCGTAGAATGCCAGTTTTCTTTCTCCTGATAACGACGTCCTCTTGAGTAGTCCCCGCCCGGAGATCCGAATGGGGGACTATTTTACCTCCGGAATATTTTACCCAAGAGGACGCCATCATCATTTAATCATACAGTAAAGCTGCATGTCCTCGGGAAAAATGACGGCTGTAGTTTCCCCTTGCTTTCAGCCGTTCGCAGTACCAGCACAGCAAGGCCATTTTGGTTAATGTTACAAGGCCAGATCAGTCAATCATCCAGACTGTTGCCCCTGCAACTACTGAAAAGGCTGCTGCCCCTCTTCAGGAACCACATGTTTGTCTGGCCTCTCAACAGATACCCATCCGTTGTGGTTGCACCTACGGTACGGCCATCTGTATCGCTGAGGCACGCAAGCCTCCCCACCAACGGCAAGGTCCATGGTTCATGGGGTGGAATTATTAGTATTATAAAATGTAGAATGTTTATGTAGAAAAGATGCATTTCCCGGATGATTAACCATATGTGGGGCGGCGGGTGGAATTAATTGTTATATAAATGTTCGTATTATCTATGCTGTCTTTTGCCGTTCTCAACACTGGCTCTCTAACTACAATATTGGCAACCAGAAAGTGATTAGCAAAACGTGAAGCCTGTAATTAGAATTCCTAGTGCCCACAATAAGCTCATTTTAAAATATTGCAGTTAAGTATGGTGCGAACACCTACTCACTAAAGCTGGTGGGCAGGACCTCACCTTTGGGAGTGATTTGATAGAGAAGGCATGTGCCCTAGGTGCTTTACGAGACTGGCTGGGTACAGTTGAAGACGAGTGAAAATTTCATTGAGTACTTAGGATTAGATGTGTAGATAGTCTACTGCTATTTGTGTACCTGTTTTCATATTTCTAAGCTGTTTTTATCAGCATATCGTAATAAATTTCTTCAAATTAAGTGTTAGTGAGTTTTTATTGTGCCTCACAATATGAAAGAATCACCATAACCTTTCAGCAAGTTTACTGAACTTCCGCCAGTTGACAAATTATAGGGTAGTGGATTCGGTGGTCTGATGTGAGAAGCAGTAGCATCCCATTTGAGGGTAGTAAACACACTGGGGAGAAGAATCCAATCTCTAAAAGTCAAATATGCTGGTAATAAGCAGTTAGCAGAAGTGTGTTTAGCCATGATATAATTGTCATTTTGCGACTATGTGTGCCAGTATTACTGGAGTGGAACTGATTAGAAAACATACAGACAAGCTTGAAGTTAGAGTAGGGGCTACTCTCAGTGTATTGCGATGGAAAGTAAGTGGTACTAATGGAGTGGGCATTACCCGACAGGCATAGAAACGTGAAGTCCTGTACAAGTGCCTATCATATGATCTACCAACACTTGGTGAGAGTGAAAGTATGCACAAGTCGGAAACAAGGCAAGTAGGAAGGCATAATAGATATCAAAAGTTAATTAGGATTTTAGTAGAGGAGAAAGACCAACTGCAGCTGAGTGATAAACTGTTACAAGTCAGTGGTGTACAGGTGCTCATTAGTCTCGACCTGACATCAAGCTGTTGGTAGTTCAGGTTGGCACCTGCATGTTGCAAGTACACCATCTTTTTGTATATCGGTAAAAGTACAAATTCACACAGGCTAGATGTCTCCACTGCTACATTTTCTAGGGCACTTGGCGATTTGTTGGGTTGCAGTTTATTCATACAGGTGTCCATCTGTGTAGAATACCTGCTCATTAGTAGCTAAATCATGGAAGGAGCATCACTAGCTATTTGTCCAAAAGTTGCAAGCGCTGTAGAGTCGTGGAATAACAGTTAATCTAAAAACATAAGTCTTTGGGAGAGGACAGATAAATTTTTCGGTCATGTTATTAGTCCAGATTATATAATGCCTGACCCCTTTTCATTATTTAGGGTCAACTGTCAATTTTTACACCATACAGATATCTTTTCTAAACCGTTTTGGAACTTGTTTTGATCTTCTGATGGCTTTACTAGACGATAAACGACGACAACATCTGCAAACAACATAAGACAGCCACTGAGATTGTCTTCTAAATCGTTTATGTAGATAAGGAACAGCAGAAGACCTATAACACTACCTCAGGGAACACCAGAAATCAGTTCTGTTTACTTGATGACTTTCTGTCAGCTACTACAAATTGTGACATCTCTGTCAGGAAATCACGAAACCATTCGCTTAACTGAAACGGTATTCCATAAGCATGCAATTTGATTACAAGCGGATTGTCAGGTATAGTGTCAAAAGCCTCCTGGAAATCTAGAAATACAGAATCAACTTGAAATCTCTTGTCAATAGCACTCAACACTTCGTGTGGGTAAAGAGCTATATGTGTTTCAGAAGAACTATATTTTCTAAATCCGTGTTGACTGTGTGTCAATGGAACGTTCTTTTCAAAGTAATTCATAACTTTCGAACACAATATATGTTCCAAAATCCTGCTACATGTAGACGTCAGTTATATGCACCTGTAATTTAGTGGATTACTCTTATTGGCTTTCTTGAATATTGGTGTGATCTGTGAAACTTTCTAGTCTTTGGGTATGGATCATTTGTCGAGTGAACGGTTGTATATGTTTGTCATGTATGGAGCTACTGCAACAGTATACTCGGAAAGGAAGCTAATTGATATGCAAACTGGACCAGAAGACTTGTTTTTACGAAGTGATTTAAGTTGCTTTCCTACTCCGAGGATACCTTCTCCTAAGCTACTTATGTTGGCAGCTGTTCTTGATACGAATTCTTGAATGATTACTTAATCTTCTTTGATGACGGAATTTCGAAAGGCTGTGTTTATTATCTCGGCTTTAGCAGCACTGTCATCGATAATATATCCATCGCTATCGCGCAGAGAAGGCGTTTCTTGTGTTTTGCAGGTAGCCTACTTTACATATGACCAGAATCTCTCTGGATTTTCTGCCGGGTTTCGAGACACAGTTTCGTTGTGAAAGCTATAATAAAAGCATCTCGCATTGAAGTCTGCACTACATTTCAAGCTTCTGTAAGAAATCGCCAATCTTGGTGATTTTACATTTGTTTAAATTTAGCATGTTTCTGCAAAAGTGTTCTGATCCATTTTGTGTACCCAGGGGAATCAGCTTCGTCGTCTGTTAATTACATGACATAAATTTCTCCAATGCTGTTGATATTATTTCTTTGAATTCAAGTCACATCTGGTCTACATTTACACTGTTAACTCGGAAGGAATGGCGACTGTCTCTCAGGAAGGCGTCAAGCAAGTTTTTATCTGATTTTCTGAACAAGTATATTTTTCGTTTGTTTTTGGATCATTTGGGAGGTACGGCATTCAGTCTCGCTACGACAGCACTTTGCTCACTGATCACTGTATTCATTTTGATGCTCATTGTTAGCTGAGGATTATTTGTTGCTAACAGGTCAAGTGGGTTTTAAATCCTTTTGTTGTTCAAGTTGGCTCATAAACTAACTACTCGAAATAATTTTCAGAGATGTGCTTAGCACCTCTGGATTTAAACATGTATTTTCGCCAAAATATCGAGGTTAAATTGTAGTCACCGCCAACTATAATTATATGAGTTAGAAAAGTGTTTGAAATTCGTCCCAAGTTTCCTGTGAACCTTTCAGAAATTGTATCATCTGAGTTGGGGGGTCGGTAAAAAAAATCCAATTATTATTTTGTTCTGGTTGCCAAGAATAACATCTACTTGTACAAACTCACAGGAACTATCTACTTCCATTTTGCTACAAGATAAGCTACTTCTAACTTCAACAAACATGCCACTGCAAACTGTGTTTAGCCTATCATTTCTGACCATCATTAGATCCTTCGCAAAAATTATGGCTACACTTATCTCTAGCTACAGACAGCTGTCAGTGCCTGTAACGATTTGAGCATCAGCGCTTTCTATTAGCACTTGAAGCTCTGGTACTTTCCCAATACAGCTACAACTATTTACAATGGTTATACCAATGGTTCCTAGACCTACATCTTCATGTGTGCTACTCTCTTTGGGACTGAAGCCCTTTTACAGGATGTCAAATCAAACACCTTTTCGTGTTTCCCCAAGACCCTCTTAACCTAACAAACCTCCCACTCCACGCCAAACAACCCTGCTACCCATGTAGCTGCCACCCGATGCAATGAACTCCTGGCTATTTAGCAGAACCCAAAGCCCCACCACACTACAGCGCAAGTCAAGGAATCTGCAGCCTAAAGCTCTTTCCACTCATGCAAGCTACTGCAAAAACAATGGTCAAAGTAATGACTGAGCAGTATGACAACTAATAGTTCACAATTTGTGGCAAAAGAGTGGTTGGATGCACTAAAGAACTGAAGAATCAAGCCAGTCTACATCTCAGAGTATCATGCACAGTCCAACCTGGCAGAGAACGTAATGAGAAAAATTGGGCAATTGTGCTGACTGTCATCAGCAGCTCGGCATGGACAGTGGCTACCAAACCTCAGTGTAAAACGTAACCAAAGCAATTCGAGATCTAGTTGCAATAGATTTGTATGGATCAATGCTGTGTGGACTGTTCATGTATGACGCTACTTCACAAGTGAGAGACTTGATGATTTGCTGAACCCTCAGACTCTAGATAGCTATGTGGTGGGATCCCTAACACAAATCTATGTACTTTCCTTTTATCTTTTATTTCTACTTCTTAAATTCAGGAGTCTTGTTACTTTAGAAAATTTTCCCGAGTTTATAATATGTCCTAAAGTGAGAATATGTCATAACTCTTTTCTGTCGTCCTAAATTCCTGTCTTCTGTTCACAAATCGTTACTTTTAAGATTCTCGTTTCTAAAGTAACATTGAAGGCTACATCCCTGTCTAACCCCTTTGTAATCTGGGTGCTTCATTCTTGTTCTTCC
Organism: Schistocerca piceifrons; assembly: GCF_021461385.2. Lineage (NCBI taxonomy): Eukaryota > Metazoa > Arthropoda > Insecta > Orthoptera > Acrididae > Schistocerca > Schistocerca piceifrons. The sequence goes on along the minus strand of NC_060144.1, from coordinate 399,267,953 downwards.
TTCTTGCTGCTGCATCTTGGTTATTGTAGAAACTGTACATCATCCATCGTTACCTGTTACTTACTCCTATTTTTGTCAGAATTTCGAACATTTTGCACCATTTTGTGTAGTTGAACACTTTTTCCAGGTTGAAAGATCCTATGAACATGTCTTATCTTAAGTCTTTCTTCCATTATCGATTTAAACTGCCTGTCTAGTGTCCTTACCTTTCTGAAAGCTGAACTGATCATCATCCAACAGCTCCTCGATTTTTTTTTCCATTCTTCTGCATAATATTCTCGTCAGCAGCTTGGATACGTGCGCCATTAAGCTGATAGTGTGGTAGTTCTGATACTTACCTGCCATTGGTATCTTCAGGATTTGTGGAAAGGATATTTTGCCGAAAGTCTGACGGTATGTCTCCAGACTTACAGATTATATGCACCAAATTGTATAGTCGCTAGGTTACCACTCCCCCCCCCCCCCCCCCCTCCAGTGACTTTAGCATGGAAACGTTATCTGTTGCTTCCACCTTATGTGGTCACAAGTCTTCCAAAGCTCTGTTAATTTCTCAGTCTAGTACCAGATACTCTATGTCTTCACACTTTTTCCCCATTTGTCTAACTTGATAATTCAGCTCCCTCGTAGACGCATTCATTGCACTCATTTCACCTGTCCACTCACAGCAGTTCTTTTTGGACTCTTAATGTTGCTATCCTTGCTTTTAATTTCACCAAAGAGTGTTTTGACCTTTTCATACGCTGAATAAGCCCTTCAACAGCCAATTCTTCCTCGATTTTGTCACATTTATCCTGCAGCCATTTCACCATCAGCTTCTTTGCACTTCCTATTTATTTCATTCCTATGTGATTTATACCTACTCCTGTATTCCAGAATTTCCCTGAAAGTTTTTGTACTTCCTTCTTTCGTCATCAACTGAAGAACTTCTTTTTTTATCCTGTAACCTGAGGGTTCTTTGCAGTTACGTTATTTGTATCTATGTTTCTCTTTCCAACTTCTCTGACTGCTTTAGAGATGTCCATCCCTCTTGAAGTGAAATATGTTCTGACCTCAGAACAAAATATTTATATCCAAAGAGAACTTCAAGTGCATCTAATCAATCCTTAGTACTTCCTATCCCATTTCTTTATACTTTGATTCATCTGGAGTCTCTTAAACTTCAGCTTTCTCTTCATATTTGCTAAATTGTGATCTGAGTCTACATATGCTCCTGCATAGCCTTACAGTGCAATACGTGATTCTGGGATATCTGCCCGACTATGATGTGATCCATCTGGAATTTTGCTGTACTCCCAGATGTTCTCCAGGTACACCACCACCTCTTTCTGACCTTTTCACAATATATTTGGTATTTGCTAATGAAAGGTTGTTGCATAAATTCGTAGCGTTTTTGTTTTGCATGTTGGTAATCCGGTTGCAATGGTTTTATTTATCGAGTATAATTTTTTGCTTGTTATCGTTCGCTGTTGCTATTTGAGTTTAAATTTCGCTGTCTGGAGATAGTGAGTGCCAAATGGAGAAACTCGACCGTTCGAGACATATTCTTCTGTTTGAGTTCAATAGAGAGGTAACAGCAGCGGAAACAGACAGTAACATTTGCGCTTTGTATGGGGATAATTACACTGGATGGTGCATGGCATGAAAATGTTTTTCTCGTTTTAAGGAAGATCGTTTCGATTTTAGTGACTCTTTACGTTCAGGAAGACCTTAGGTCCTTGAGAAGATCGTTTAAACATACTAATCCACACCGATCCACGTCATAATAGTTAATAATTAGCAGTCTTCATTGGGTATCTACATACATATACAGGTTACATATGTAAAGATGGGCTGTGAGCATTCTTCCATCGTGCAACATTACAGGCAATGGGGAAGGTTAAAAAATCGGGTTTATGGGTTCACATGCTCTAAGCCAAAATCACAAAAATGAGAGGTTGGCCATATGTCCATCTCTGCTTGCTCCCCATCAATTGGGTCATGAACAACACCAATCATTCCTATCCTGTATCATTACTGATGGCGACAAATACTGTTTTTTACTAATATGAGGAAAAGAAAGCAGCAACTCCCCATACAAAGATATGCATGCATCCACAAAAGATAATGTCATGCATCTGTTGCAACGACGATGATGTGTTGTACTACGAATTGCTTCACTGAGCTGTAACCATCACTGATGACATTTATTATTAACAAATTATCAGCAACTTTGACCTCTTGTAGACGCAGCCCAATAACAATGGCCAGGAAGATTGCGTGATGTTATACCCATAATAAAGCCTCCCCACATTCAGCTAAACTGACAAATAACACTATACAGAAGTTGAATTAGGAAGCCATTCGGCATCCACCGTATTCATATGATCTTCCGTCCTCATATATTTGCCTTCACCATTCTCTATCAAACAACCTCCGAAGATCTTCATTTATGGATGAAAATGGGCTCCAAACATGGCTCGACGAGTTCTTCACCTCAAAACCACGTAATTTCTACAGTTGCGGAATCGAAAAGCTTTCCCAGCGTTGGCAGAGTATTGTAAATAGTGGAAGAGAATATATCATTCACGACTAAAGTCTCTGTTTAAGTCTACATGTTATGTTTATTAAACTTATGGAAAACCGCTGCAAACTTAAGCGAAAACCTAATAATAAACAATGGAGTTTAAGGCAACTTCCACTTTCGTTATGTAAGTGTCTTATCTGACCATATAAATTGCAGTGTCACTATCCTGACACCGTTTTTGAATTTGTAGGGCCATAATTTAGCATTAATTGAATATCCTTGCATAACAATAATTAGCAGTCTTCGTTGGGTATCTACATACATATACAGGTTACATATGTAAAGGTGTAGGCAGTGGAATAGTACACACCTACCTGACTGCCTTGATATAATGTTTTCAGTGGTTCACTTGAGAGAAGTACGAATTGGGTTTCACATGATCGATGTTCTCAGAATGGATGAGGTCATGCTGTTTGACGTATCTCATTATGTTTGAGATCAGAATATGCTCTAAGATTCTACAACAAATCGATGTGAAGGATTAGGACCATTGTTTTGTGTATCACTTCTGCTACCCTTCTTGTAGACATTTGTGACGTGTACTATCTTCTGACTACTGGGTGTTGTTTTTTGTTTGAGGAATCTGTGACAGATTATATTCAAAGGAGAGGCTAACTCCGTTACACATTCAGTGTAGAATTTGATAGGGATTCCATATCACCGTTGAGCTTTGTTGAATTTTAACTGTTGTCTACACCACTGCCACTAACATGTATTTCACTTATCTTTTCAGTGATATAAGGATTAAATTATTGCAACTCTGCTGGGTTTTCTTTGTAAAGGACCATTCTGATTAAACCGATCCTATCACTGAACTCCACACAGTAAATCCCTCTCTGCTCTACTTTCCTATTGATAACAAATCGCTGCGCGGGATTAGCTGAGTGGTCTAGGCGCTGCAGTGATGGACTGTGCGGCTGATCCCAGCGGAGGTTCGAGTCCTCCCTGGGGATGGGTGTGTGTGTTTGTCCTTAGGATAATTTAGGTTAAGTAGTATGTAAGCTTAGGGACTGATGACCTTAGCAGTTAAGTCCCATAAGGTTTCACTCACATTTGATAACAAATCCTACTCCTGTTATTCCATTATTTGCTGCTTTTGGTATTACCCTACATTCCTCTTACAAGAAGTCCTTATCTTCTTTCCATGATCGATGTTCTCAGAATGGAGGAGGTCATGTTCAGCGATACCCATTATATTTAGAGTGAGAATTTGCATTTCCCTTTTCAAGTTTTCTATCTTTGGTAACAAGTTCAAACTTTTGACACTCCATGTTCTGAATTTTAATGTGTAACCCTTTCATTGGTCATTCTGTCTCTTTCTCATAGTTACCTTCCCCTTAGCAGTCCACTCACAGATATCCAAAAGCCTTTTAGTGCGGTTCCCCACCTCAAGGCCAAGAGGTTGCCCTTAAATTCTGTCTACACCTCTGCCCTCTTTGACAAGGCCGTCGGCAGAACATGTGTCAAATCTTATACTGGGGATCTTTGACCGCTATTTCTGATGATTTTCATTCAAAATTGAAGGACGGGACAGTTCATTCTTAGTCTTTAAATAATGTTCGTAACATTTATAGTGGATAAAGAACTAGCACTATTCTTTTTAGTTATCTTACCATAATCTATGACATGATCTTACAAGCATGTTTTATCTGAATCTGACAAAGTGATTTGTAGAAACAACAGTTGGTGAAGTAAAAGAGTGTTCAGTTCTAGGAAGAATATTTCTTTATTATTATGGAAACAAATAAATTTGCATCAAAATTATAAATAACATTTTTTTAAAAATTTTCAATCATATACAACATAAAGCGTTCCCTCAACTTTAACAATACCAGAAGTTATATGTAATTTAGTATTGAATGTCATCATCCATCAGCAACATTTATATTATTCTATATGTTGATTGGAACAGGCGGATTACTTCAGGTGTTTTCATTAACTGGTAATGATTGAAACTGTTAGGTTTGGTTTTATTCATTGTAACGTTTTGTGTATGTACATAAGCTATTCGTTCACCTAGGCCTGGTATTGAGGAGAGATGGATTTGTTGTATGGCTGAACACTAGTGAGCCCAGGTCTCAGGGAGAAGCGATGCAGTCGGCGTCCGGCAGTACGAGCAAGTCCAGTTACACAGATTAGAAGTGTCACGAGAAAGGGGTTAATCCTGAAGCTGGTAATTTGGACTGTTGTTCTTCACATGGCCTTTATGCAGGAGGCAATGCTCCAAGAAATGATAGAGTGTTAGACAAGCTGAAAGACAGCTTCTTACACCTTTTTGAGTCCATAATACTTTACACTGAAATATTAATCCAAATCTGAATACATCTGCGATGTCAGAAAAATTAGGTGCATCCGATGATACAATGTATTTCAATATCTTTGAAAGAATAAAAGCTAGTAGTAGTGGACCTGGTCATGAAAACTGACAACAGCTGAGAGATTGGTGAATGACCAGATGCCCCTCTACATTTGCATCCAGTGATGCCTGGTCGCTGAGGAAGAAATGTCTTCTGTCGGTACCATTGGGGCTTCCAGCGCCTATTTGGATGGAGTCTTTATGAAGTATAGATATTGGTTTTAAAAGAAAGTGATCGATTTTCAGTTAAGAGACAGGTTTTGTCTAAATATGTCACATTATAAATGTAGAAAGTGTTTATAATTATATAAATTCACAAAATGTAATGTAACTCAAAATGCAACTAACTGGAAAGTAAAGATAAGTTTGGTATAGAGATTAGGAAAACAAAGGCCTACCTTTAAGAATGCATTAATCAAGATGCTTAAAGGTGCTACAATCAATAAAGGTCACATAAAATAAAGCAAGGCCATTTAAAAATTTGTAATAAATATAGACAGACGAAAACCAAGCAAGAATTTTTAAGAATTTGGAGAATAAGGTTTTGACGTAAGTAATCTGTAAAGGAATATGTTAAAAAATAAAGGTTACAGGCTGATTTTAAGCTTGTAGTAAACGTAAAGAAAGAGTGTAAAGGATTTTTCAGCAGAATTAGGGGAACAAATACTTATCTTTTAGGAATGTGTAATGTATAAAACCATGAACACAAATGTGATGAATTTGACAAAAAAGTTGTATACAAATTTCATGAATTTTGAAGAGAGGATGTAATTAAGTCTGACACATATGAATATTCAGAAAATGAGAAGAAGAATTTTGCACAGTGAGAAAATAGGGCTTTCAGTGAAATAGAAGACAGATGTTACAATTGAAATCTAGATGAAAAATATAACTATAATAGCAGAATAAGGTATTTTAATGAACAAGTGGAAGGATCAAACATGGTTTCTGCTTCTGATATGAAGAAATTTTTTTCTCAGTTTTCAGTAACTATTTTAATTCTGAACAGTATGTTTCATGTAAGTATTTTACAGCAAAAATTGTAGTTCGAAGAGTAGTACTGAAATGTGGAGCAAGTAAGGTAAGAAGGACTTTAAAGTTTGGGGTGAATATGTATGTAATAATTCTTTCAAATTTACATTTTCGTTCTATAAATTATGTAAATAGATATCTAGTGTGGTGCTGTTAAAATGAAAATAATGAGGGAAAATGTAATTTTTTCAAAGGTAGGCAACAAGGTAAATACAAAAGGAGAGTGGGGCATTAGTATTGACTGAAACAAAGTAGAAGTCAAAAGTGTCCTTCTCTCTCCTTTTTTACCAAATCTGTCCACTCCAGTGCTTCATCAACAAATACAAAGGGGACATTCTAGACTTGCTGGAAGAAGCACTTACAAAACTGCTGTGGCAAACTTGTAGGGCCTCTGTTAATCTCATGTCACCAGAGAATTTGTGTTACATGACAACTGGCTGCATTAGACAAACGCACCTGAAATCACTTGGAATGTCCTGGAAACAATGCTAACAAGTTTGGCCACAGAATATGGCACTAGAATGCACTAAAGAGACTAGTCTAGAAATGAATTAGCAACGAAAACGGACTCTCAATTTTATCTCTGGCTTTATCATGCATTGGATCAATTTATTTTTTGTCGTATTTCATTGCCACATAGATAGCTACTTCATAAGTACAACTAATATTGGTGCTCTGTTCGTTCCATGTGGATTCAAAGTCCAACCACTAACTTAAGATTTTTTTCTCATGTCTTTTCACTCCCACTATTACTGCATAAAAGATGCAAGGGCTTGCACTTATTTCACCTTCCTGCTATTATGAGTCACATTTCTGACATGGTTGCATAGGGTAACGACTGGAATACAGTTACTGTTGGATGGGTGCCTCAAATGCCCCTCATTTGGATAAGACAATTGATGTAACTATCCAAAGCCATCTTGAACAAGAGGATTCTGTGTCATGGTTTTGTTATCTATACCTTTATTGAACTCTACGAAAAGGTATAATTTGATGAATTTTGGACTGACCTGTAGCTCAATAGCTTTATTGAACTCTACGAAAAGGTATAATTTGATGAATTTTGGACTGACCTGTAGCTCAAGGCTAAGATTTCACATTCATTTCTTCTTAGTCAGTGCTAGATATTTTGTATCTAATCACGCTGAACTAAATGGAACTTTTCTTTGATAACGCTACGGCTTTGACAAGTCATTCACTTTATAATATCTATGAATCAACCTTTAGTCTGAATGAACCGTGAATGCTGCTTCATATTTTCTTAAAAATAAAATATATTATGCCATTTTTTAGACTACACTGACTGGTTCCCACACGATTTTTTTTTTTTTTTTGCTCCTTTTAAAATCGAATACAGGAACAGAACAGTTTTCCTCAAATTCCCCTTCCTAGCTCAGGTGTCCAGTTTTGTGTGACAGAAGGGAAGTTTTCATTAAGTGAATATCTCTTTGCACTGTACATAACAAATATATTGCAGCCTAATATGACATTTATCCATATCGTTAGCAGAATGCTTGTTGTCTACACTACGTTTCTACTTTTTTGGCATACATACTTTATTTCACTCCACTCCTGCCACACTTTGCACCCCACTGACTTACTCATCCTAATCATTTTGCTTGCATAATGTTAGTCCGTTTTCCACCTCATTAGCATTAAACTGAATGACGATAATGAAAACGTATTACATCACTTTCCACTGTGAGATACAGCGTGCATTAGTTTGAATTGGAATGTGGTTATAACCAGCCACTTCATGACGCTACTTCCTGCTACATCCTGGCCAGTACAGGCAATTTGTCCAGCCGGCCGGAGTGGCCGAGCGGTTCTAGGCGCTTCAGCCTGGAACCGCGCGACCGCTACGGTCGCAGGTTCGAATCCTGCCTCGGGCATGGATATGTGTGATGTCCATAGGTTAGTTCAGTTTAAGTAGTTCTAAGCTCTAGGGGACTGATGACCTTAGCTGTTAAGTCCCATAGTGCTCAGAGCCACTTGAACCAATTTGTACAACAAATGACTGTGATATTGTGCCACTTTGTGTATTAAGTAACCTGCAGTAGGTAGTGTCGAGGATGGGTCCTGATGAAATAGTGATAAATGAATAAAAGACAGATAAACACTAAAGTGGTTCTTTGTGCAGGTACCAGATGAGTGATGGGCCATACCAAGAGCAACAATGTTATGAGGCAGATGGCATAAGGCTGAAGGATAGCTACCAGTAGATGCCCGCAGATACTGGTGAGTGCTAATTTGTCTTGTGTGATAGGTGATCAATATTTCTTTTGAAACTTTTCTTGAAAGTCGCTCCATGAAGTGAATTTCTCTGAATGTGCAGTTCCCCACTTGACAGCATCCCCTTCCAAGTAATGGAGGAAAATATCTACTTTTTACTATCGTCCCAATGGCTTGAACATTAGTTGGATGTACATCTCCTTCCAGTTTAAATTTTGGGAGTTGTTCACTTAAACGTTTCCTGGGCTCTACACGAAATTCCAAAAATTCGGATGGAGTACCACAGCCTTCTCTATATTTCTTTCTTTTTGCATCCTACTTAGTCTTTGCTAACTCCTCACAGTCTTCAAATTCCGATTGTTTTCTTGGGCTCACCTTATGAAGGAGGTGTACTAACAGATGATTCTATCTTTCCTCAACTTTTTGTTTAATTAAATCATTTTATGTTATTCCAGTGTAGATCAAGTGGAACCTGACATAGTAGCTTCATCTGGATTTTTGTACTGTTCTAAAGCATTTAATCTTATGCTATCGTCTGGAATCAGGTTTGCATCTCTGTATATTCCCTTTCAGCAGATTTTTTGACTTGTTTTGTGTCAGTATTTGCTTTTTAAACTGTTTACCAAACTGATTCCAGCTAAGTCACATCGCTTAAATATGGTCAGACGTATTTTAAATCCAATACAGTTTTTCTTAATTCTTATAATGATTGATTTGTCTGAGTCTTTTCCAGATATGACTCAAATACATTGCTGGACCTATTTGGCTTAATTATCTCAGAAATTTAGTTATTTAATCTGAAGTTGGCTTTCTGTAGGGATTTAACCTTTCCATCAAGTCCGGAACTTAACTGTCATATTTCAACACTGATTTCTAACTTTAATTGTGCCATTTTAATATTTAATTTTTCGAATCTAGCCTCTTTGTATGCCTTAAATTGTTCACTTAAGCTTGTCAAAACGTCCTTGACATGTTCTCCCATTTTATGTGTTAATATTGGTACACAGTTAATATTACGGAAACAACATTTCCTCATATCACAAAATTCCCTTACACGTGTCCAGAAATCACTGTTCTAAGCAAATCTTTTCGCTTCCAACAGCCCAATATCAAGCAAAACTAAAAATAAAAGTTTCCATAGTTTTTTCGTTGTACTTGGATTTTCTGTACTGCACTCTCATTGTACTGTTAAATGCACTGTGCCACCGCGTCTTGAACCGGAAATCGCTGTGCAGCCGCCGCCGGTTCACTAGAATTAGTCGCTGTCCACCACAGTAATCAGTCATCTTATTTTCATTCCTACTTGCTTTGGAAATCCTGGAAATGGATGAATATAATTTTGTGATCTCTGTTATACGACATTTTACGATAATTATTCGAGACCAAAAGCTTTTTCTTCATATGTAGTTGCTTCAGGTCCTCATCACTTTAATTTTTTAAAAATTTCTTCATCTTCAGTTACTCTTTACCATCTATAGCACAACTTCCTTCAAATTTCAGATTATTGATCAGCAAATAGCTACCACTTGAAGTACTTCCTACTTTTTATCCAAGACATATTTATTTAATTCCGAATATTTCTTTTCACATTCGCCATTTTTCTCACAATTTCTGTAAAATCTGCTACCCAGTTTGTAATTCACGTCCTGCAATCAGGCGGCACTAGTAGGGAGTGTAGCTGTTGATTCAGATGTGAGCTACTTTTAGTTATGTATCGCATAACAGTAATTCAACCATGGAATTCACAAGTTGATCTTCTGGATCCCATCACTATTGCTGTAAACACTACTTGAAATTAATAACAATGTTATGTCTTCTACATCAAATTTAAAGGAAAAACATTTCACCCTAGTTGTAGTTAAACGCTGAATATATTTCCCTATCCTTCAAATTCACTGACAGATACGCTAGTTATTGCTGGGGATTACAAGATATTATCTTTCGCAAAAATTCTTGTATCTCACAACGTGCCTGTTGCGCTAAAATAGAAGATATGTGGAAGTCTACACGTGTTCAGGGAAGGATGAAATACTTATTGCTGTGTCCTACCACGTCTTTCCCAGCTAGCTGTGTCAGCCGTCTCATGATGAAGGCACGTGTCGTCTCTCCATATGGCTCTCCACATGCACAATAAGTACAAACCAAAACACAAGTGAATATTTTTATTAGATGTAATATGTTACATAATTATTTCGTTGCTATACAAATTACTCTTGTTCTATCATTCGCCTGTAAGAAGACTCAGGGTTACATCTCTCCCGCCACCACCACATTAGGACTTTCACTTCCTCCACTATATCTTGAGCTACGTAGGAGGTACAATCAAAAAGTAGTGGGAATTTTTTAATTTCGCAGGCCTTATACATCCAATTCTCAGAAATATTTTTTACTTATTGGTATAGATTTTTGAGACGTATGTCTGCATTTTCAGCTGTTTTCGATATTTAGTTTCTTCTTAACAATCGAAAAGGTTATACGTGTTTTCGAGTGCTTGGCGATTTATTACTTTCGAAAAAGATGGATCAAACAATTTGCATTATATTTTCCTTTAAAAATGGAGTAAAGTGCAGCACCACATTCGAAATGTTGACTGTGGCTGAAGAGAACCTACTATGAGTAATACGAGAGTTTAAAACTGGTATAAACGTTTCAAAGTGTTGAAGAAGTAAAGAAAATGGTTCTGGAAGAAAGTCGAATCAGAGGGGTTGCTGATGATGTCGGCAAATCCTTTGGCTCATGCCAAGCAATTTTTCTTGGGTGTTTTGGGAATGTTAGGGGCATGAAATGCTCAAGAATTGCTGAATGAAGTCGACAACGATCCAGAACTTCTAAAGAAGATTATAACAGGTGATGAAACATAGGCACATGGGTATGACGTCGAATCGTCCCAGTGGAAAATGCCTCAATAACCAAGGCAAAAAAGTTCGATAAGTTCGATCACATGCGAAGGTTCTCGACACAGTTTTCGTCAATTACAATGGGACAGTGCATCACGAGTTCCTGTGTTATGGTCGCACAGTCAATAAGAGTAGTGGGACAAGGCGGTTCTGCCCCAATGTACTGTTATCCAAGCTGACGGCCATGAAGTCAGTTGATGATGTCATCCAAGATGGCGGCCGTGACGTCAGCTGATGATGGTGGGGGGAAAGTGCCGTGCACCCCTGCCATATCCCCCATCCTGCCACCCCCCCCCCCACCCCCCCGCCACACCCCCCTGGTGGGAAGCCCAAATTCTAAAAGTACAATGCAACTTCTACTAATCTAAGAAACTGGTGGGAAAGAAAGTGCAGTTGGGGTACCTCCACAAATACAAGCATCCAACCGCCACCTCTTCCTAAGGTTTGGCGTGAAGTTTGAATTTTGACAGTAAAGATAGATCACCTGGGCTATCTCTACTAAACTATGAAAATGGCGGGAAGCAAAGGGCACTTGGGCTACCTCCACTATCCTAAGTCACCCAACTGCCACCTCGTCTGAGGAAATGGCGGGAAGAGGACTTGACCTGTGGTGGACATAAGTCTTTATTTTGCATGCACTATTTGGTTAAACAATTACAGGCACTACCACCATCCAATGTAGTCGCCATGGGATCCACAGTCCAACTGACCTACTACACAGTACTGCTGCCAGAGGGCGCTATTGTCCATTCGCTGACATAATGCACGATGGCGGGGGGAACAATTGCGGGAAACAGTCTGTTCACCACGAGGGCTGGAGTCGAACTGGTCTAGTACACAGTACCGCCACCAGAGGGCACTGTCATCCCTTCCCTGATGTAATCCAGGATGGCGGTCTGGTGGTGGAGAGGAAGGGCATCATAACTGGAAATTCAGTTTGTGGGGGATGGATTTCTCTTGCTCATCATTCTCTGCTGTTGGTAGAGATGTAAGTCTTGTAAGAAGTAATTACATGGAGCAAACATGTTGCATAACCTAATGTTTGGCACTATACTCTGGGTGTCTTAACTTAATGTTTGACCCTTTGATGGCACTTAACCTGTTGTTCTGTTAAGTAGTTCTCCATGTCAACCCCATTTGATTAAAATATTCTATCATCTTTGATACCAAATTAAGTAATTAGTTATGTCCTCCCTCCATTTTGTGGTACACTTTTTGAATTTCACATGTTTTTGAACGCCATTTCTGCACCAATCTTCTTTATCACCCACCCCCTTAAACTTCTGTACTGCATTTTACATAAAAATAATGCAAATTAACCTAGTGTTCCACACTTAACCTCCTGTTCTGCTCCATGCCACACACTCGTACACACCCTCCCCTTAACTATTGTACTGATAACACCACTTTGATATAAAATATTATGCAAATTAATTAAATCGATACTTTTATCGTGTATAGGGTAGTGGTTTTAATTCGAATCATCCTATTGGTCAGTGAAACTGATGGAATACAGTTTAAACAAAAGATCGCAAGTAAAAAACACATCCTGCAACTCGATGGCCGCCGGCAAAGCCGCCACCGCCGACCCCAACCCCTTCCCAGCCACAGCTGCCACAGCATCACTCTGGCATCCATGGCCCACCCCCCCTCAGGCTAGCGGGTTAGGGCTGCAGGAACCAGACAGCTCACAGTGGCCCGATTCCGCAGCGTGTCCTCCTCTGCCGTCACGTTCTCGCCGATCATGTGATGTACAGTTCACACCCTTGTCCACGTCGCAACAGAACTATAAGGTGTGCTCAAACCGATCTCATAGATGAAACGCCTAAGGCCAGCACGTGTGTTTACTGTTGCTGATGCTACACCTATAGATACTGACATCACAGAACGTGCTGTAGAAATCTGGTCCAGAATAACAAAGGTTGCCATCTCCCTTGTGATCATAACAGAACATGCAGGCTACGTCCAGCCCTGCGTACCTGCCCCAGCTGGATTGACACATTGCCACGAAATGTCCATATGACGACTCACTATCGAAAAGGTCTCAACTTTTACGTATGGAAATTCATGCCCTAATATAACCTGTTTACGAAACTAGCGCCGAATAACGCCAAATGCATTCTTCCTCACAGTCGTAACATGGCACCTTGTCCATCATGTGTTACCCTTCCTGCTTTCAACGTATGCAAATGTTCTTGCTGCAATGTAGAGACTCCTATATCTCAGCACAAAGGATGTTGTGTGAATGAATCGAGCATTATGATTGGCTCTTACCGAATTTACCCTCCAAATTACTGATGCAGCCGGTGTGGAAGCACCATCCGACTGTTTTTTCTTTCTGCAGACGCGACTCTCATTGGCCAAAAAGCTATTTTACACAGATCGCCATATTGCATCGACAATTAAATCTTGCAAAGTGCCCCTACATATCGTCAAATACAGAAAGACACTTACTCAATTACACTGCTTCCCTACTGAGGACAGGAGCATGAATATTAGAGCGTGAAACAGATCTCCAACCCAGCAACATATCACCACGTAACATGTCGATGTAGTAAACATACTCCTCACAGCACTAGATATTTTCCCGCAGCCAACGGTCACAAGTCATCCACTCCCAATGCTCGACCAGAGTGCCCTCAGCGCACCAAAATCACTCTTAGAAATGTTCTACAAATTCAGTCTCGCTTCCCCTTGGCACAAACGTGTTACTCATTTTGGTCCGGACCAACTTCCTTGCTTGCTCACTTTTCTACACTCATCTCCAGACTCTGTGATTATATGAAGACATGTATATTCACATGATTTGCTAGAATATCACACCATTTATGCGGTACTTCTCGATATCAAGCACACAGCTGTATCTTAACGATCACTCGCGCAACATAATTCTGAAGTGGTAGACAGGAAATTATTTCTCCAGAAACTCGAAACTTTAGCTAGGTGGAGGGTGCTCTAAACCATAGAGTAACTGGAAACTAATCCAGTCTGTGAAGACTTTTACATGAAAAATCTGGACAAAAGAAAATTAGAGTAAACTGATATTTCCACTCACTGCTACCAATGTGGTGATGTAACAGATTCCAAATCATCCCTATCATTTACAAAGTCAAATAACGTGTTTCTCATGTCCAGAGTGCCAGGAAAAGTGTCTTCCACCTTCGAGATGCATACACAGCAATCGATGTTCTCAAAACTAAATAAGAACACGAAATGTGAAGAAGCAGTCAACAAAACAATTTACATGGGCGGGAATAATGGCCCGGCGCAAAGACATGTCCATATTAAATCTTCTCAAATTTCCATGTGATCACGAAAGCTATCCAACACATATTAAGTATTAGTTCTGTATTCGGTCATCTAGAGGTCAACCCGGTTATGATGTCTACATTCCTACGATCCAACAGGCCTCTCCATTCAGACAGAGCCTACCGATAATTGGAAATGTGAATTATCTCCACACAGGTCACACCAAGGACGCACAGGTAGAATCACCACCCTAAGAAATTAGTCACATTTTTATTTATCCATGTACTTACAAGTAAATGTTACGATTGCAGTGTCAGTTGAACGACATTCCACAATGAGCGAAGTATCGGAAATATACCCTGTTGACGGCTGTAGCACTGGAAATAGATATATCTGTACCATTCTTATGACTTGACATACTCTTCCCTTTGCTATCACAGTACTCGATGTCAAATCCACACCTTCCTTATGAATGGACATAGCCATTTCCTTTCCACATGTTGGAACACAAACACATACTTTATAAGCCTGATGTTCAAGGCGAAACTATCACTCACCCCCTACTACTAAGTATAATACTTCGTCCCTAACCGATCACTAGCGATATGAATTAATATTGTCCGAAAATCAACGATGGGTGGGCATGTCTCATAAGTTTTTCTTGCGAGTGCTACGAACATGCCTTAGAAAAGGAGGTTTAATCGTCTTACAAACCGCCAGATGTTAAAAAACCTGATCCCATCAACTACTGTACGTTATTGTCACAAGCAGTCTTGGTTCTACATGTGCACACAAGTATCCATGTTAAAAGCTATAAGGCCTTTATAAATCCATGTATGGCATTACCTACAAATCACATGGTTTTTCCAGACAAATACCGAGACAGTGATAATAGGGGCATATATTATCAGACCGGCAGTTCGGTTACACGTAACCTACGATGTAACCTCGTCATACAACCACTCTATTTTGAAAGTGATTTGGCTAAGGAATGTGGTATGAAACCAATATTTGCAACCCCTCACGCTACGGCTACTAGATATTTCTGCAGTATTTGTGACATATTTTGTCTCGATACTATGTCAGAGGTTCTGCATTACATCCACTGAGTTATAGGTGATGACTGATTGAGAAGCATCACAACAGCAGTAGATGGTGTGCTGAATGAGGTCATAAGAAGTGTACAATAGCTTTTCAATCTCTAGTGTTACGCTATCCACTAGAAATGATCTCTATGATTTGGAATCAAGACTTTCCATTCAACCATATACTTGCATTGGATCCTGTGGAGAAGCATTCTAATTAATACTGTCACTAGTGAATCATATTTCTCGCACTCTCATGTCTCGAAATGAGTCACCCTTTGAAAACCTAGATGAAACAGTAAAACTGGTTTTAGTAAGCCCCTATGCATCCTGCAACACCTCCCATTTCTACAGCTTTGCACATGTGATCGTTCCAATTTAAGTAGGAACTGAGAAGAAATCGAAGAAAGCCATACCCACCACCATTTGCAACCTGTGTAGAAACAGAACGACCTGCGTTAGTGCGACAGGACTATTTTGACTATTCGGTGGAAATGCACGGATTTTGGTACGTTTTCAAACCGGATACAGATACTACAACCCAAAGCATATCCGCGTCCATTCAGATATATGAGCCCAACATGCTATCATTGTTATTCTGTGCCATCCAACAGAAAAATATTATGAAGTGTAAAAGCTCCACTAACTTCATCCAATATAGAACTTACGTAGGCACCACAGATATCGAGATGACGCATAGCTGTGGTTGGAGTCCAGTGCAGAGAGAGATATGTCGCAATGCTTCCCAGAATAGCACAGGATGCATTCCTCCTAGCAATCCTAATGGGACAGCCCATCCGTCACTGAATTCACACATCAATCTGCTGCTGCTGTATGTGTGAGACAATTCTTTTAAATATACAGGTATCGATCCACTGCCGAGGCCAGTTTAAAGTTTCATCACATGTACTGTAGGAGGACGTTCGTATCTTGTGGACCATACTGTAAATCGCAAGAGATGCTCCCTGTGTCCCTGTCTCGTTTTGTGAAACTATTTTTTTCTGCTGTAGCACGCTTTGTACACTGCCATTTTGTTTCAGCTGCCACGACTTAGAGGTCTCTGGTAGGTTCTAAACCAACATTAAGACCGTCTGGTCCACGGCCTCTCGAAAAAAACTAGACATCACCCAGTGTAAATCATATTGTTACTGCGGCTACCATAACACACCACACACACTGGATGATTTTAAATAAAAGACAATTACAACATAAGGAAATTGGAAGAGTAAGTCACGTTGTGGAGGGTTTCCAAAGTACAGTCCTAAGATGATCCATGAGCTCTATGTTTAAACTCACCCGTCATAGTGATGGAAAAGCTGATGACTCCACATTCCATTTTGACTGATTCATTATATTGCAGTCACATGTGCGATAACTGTTTCAGTGTTATCCACCAACCGATGATGTGACGGCATGTTTCCCATTCTCAGTATCATAGCCAAACCACCCCTTCTTCACTTTGACCATATCATTGTGAATGTGCTCAGATGACGTTCACTTTTTTGTTAGTGGAAGGGATGATCGATTGAGATGGAGGTGTAACAAGACACGATTTAATGGTAGACTGATGATGCATTCCAGAGAGGGAGAAACTGCTGCAGGTCAATTTTTCCACTGTTCTGTCAGGATGCATCGGTCATGTAACATAGCCTACGCTCTACTCATATACACCCATGTGTTATGTATGTGGTTTAAGCACTGTCTACCTGTGATCATTAACGGTAAACGGGTCGGTCATCAGAGGACTTACATCTCATGAGTGATAAGAAGTTACACATTCCTCTAATCGAACTATGATTTATGTGATGTACTCCTTTCTTCTGTCGCATCTTGGGTGTAAAATCAAGACTTCAGCTTCATAACTAAGTTGGCGATAGGTGCTTTTGGGGCACTGCAATCCCTGGTTATACATTTACCTGACAGATGTCCTGTTTACAGACTTAGTGGCAGAATGTCTTGTAATTTTTACATTCAGACACTGCTGCTATGCGTTTATCTGTTTCCTTGTAAGAGGTATTCCCCATTACTAACGATCATTTTATATAACGTTGAGGCAGGCATAGTATAATTTCTGAACCGTGATCGGATGTGAACAACGCTACCTTCCAGGTACTGGTCCTAGCATCTCAGATAATACTTTAAAATTGAGAACTTGGTTGATTTGTGTAAAAATGCGTCGAACTCCATCCGCCTGGAGCTCCACGCACATAAAAATCATCAATTTCTTGTACTTCTTAGATTAGATTAGTTTTTCGTTTCATAGATCCATGCTGAGGAGATCCTTGTGGATGTGGAACATGTCAACTTTTTTTTTTTAGCTGAAATAACAATACTAATAGTATGAATATATACATCATTTGTTTCTATTAAAAAATTCGTCAATGGAGTAGAAGGAGTTGGCCACTAGTAAGTCTTTCAGGCTCCTTTTAAATTGATCTTTATTTGTAACTAAATTTTTTTATGTTTGCTGGCAAATTATTGAAGATGACTGTTCCTGAGTAGTGGACCCCTTTTTGAACTAATGTAAGTGCTTTTAAGTCTTTGTGCAGATCATTTTTGTTCCTGGTATTGTATGTATGAACTGAGCTGTTTGTTGGAAAAAGAGATATATTATTTAGGACAAATTTCATTAAGGAGTAAATATACTGAGAGGCAGTGGTTAGTATACCCAGTTCTTTGAAGAGGTTTCTACATGATGTCCATGAATTTACTCCTCAAATAATACGTATTACACGCTTTTGGACTCTGAAAACTTTTGTTTGAGTTGAAGAGTTACCCCAAAATATTATACCATATGACATTATGGAATGAAAGTAGGCAAAGTATGTAAGCTTTTTCATTTTTATGTCTCCTATGTCTGCTAACACTCGAATTGCAAATACAGGCTTGTTAAGGCGATTCTGCAGTTCTGTGGTGTGCTCCTCCTAACTGAATTTATTATCAAGTTGTAATCCCAGGAATTTAAGACTGTCAACCTCTTCTATCTGCTCTTCTTCATACTTTATGCATATGCTGGGTGGAAACCTCTTACAGGTTCTGAATTGCATGTAGTGAGTCTTTTGAAAGTTTAATGTCAGTGAGTTGGCTTTAAACCATTTATTAATATCCATGAAAACATCATTAGCAGATCTTTCTAGAACTACACTCGACATACTATTTATTGCAATACTTGTGTCATCTGCAAACAAAACGAAATCTGCTTCTGGCAGTGTAACTGATGAGAGATCATTAATGTACATAAGAAAAAGCAAAGGCCCTAAGATGGATCCTTGTGGGACTCACATGTAATTTCTTCCCATTCTGTTGATGACTGATGACTTAATTCACTAGTCCCTTGTACTGACACCCTTTGTTTCCTGTTAGCTAGGTATGACTTGAACCATTTTGCAACACTGCCCATGACACTGTAGAATTCTAATTTATTTAAAAGGATGTTGTGGTTCACACAATCAAATGCCTTTGACAAATCACAGAAAATACCTGCTGCTTGTAATTTGTTATTTAATGAATTAAGTACGTTTTCACTGTAGGTGTAAATAGCCTTCTCGATATCAGAACCCTTCAGAAATCCAAACAGTGTTCTTGATAATATGTTATTTGTGGTCAGATTGTTGAGAAGCTGCTTGTACATTACATAACTGTCAGCTATTACATCACGACACTTTCAGATCTGTTACTATAAATCAATAAGGAGTGCTAACCTCCTCAACATGGGGCATCTCAAGGAATCTTGTGCATTTGAATGGGTGAGGACTTGGTAAGCTCCATTCATTCATGAGACGTGGAATGTAGTGGTCCACTTCTGGTCGGTTGCAGATTAAATTGGTGACGGTGCTGCAGATCGAGTTGGTCAATGACAGTCTCATTGGGGGTTTTTCAGTCTCTAATTTTACCCTAAGACTGCGAGAATGCTCTGTGACTCCCATCAGCATAGAGCTAGATAGTAAATTAAGCACTATGCTCGAGGTGTTAGAAATATGTAGAGCGCTGTCTGATATACTTTGATGGTGTATGCGCTCGAGAATTAACAAAGAATGAACATCATCTATCCACATTCTCAATAATACTCGCAAAGTGGAGAAGAGGTGGTTTATCTATGATACTTAGAATGGGAAACATGCTGTCGCATCATTGGTTGGTGTTGAAATTAATGTAAAATTGCTAAAATTGTTCACGCTATCAACTGTGATGCTTATTATTAGAGTACGTCGATGGTGTCTTTTCCATCTCATCTTTCCACTGGCACACTGTTGGTTACCAAATAATGACTGACCGACATCGCTTGTTTCAGTTGGAGAAAGAGTTTTGCTGGAGGTACAGCACCTTCTAGAGTGGATAACACTGAAACAGTTATCGCACATGTGACTGCAATATAATGAATCAGTCGAAATGGAATGTAGAGTCATCAGCTATACCATCACTATGACAGGTGAGTTTAAACGTAGAGCTCATGTATCACCTTAGGACTGTAGTTTGGAAACTCTCCACAACGTGACCAAACACTTCCAGTTTCCTTATGTTGTAATTGTCTTTAATTTAAAATCATCCAGTGTGTGTTGTGTGTTATGGTAGCCGCAGTAACAATATGATTTACACTGTGTGACTTCTAGTTTTCTTCGAGAGGCCATGGATCAGAAGGTCTTAATGTCGGTTTAGAATCTGACAGCGACCTCGGAGTCGTGGCAGAAGAAACAAAATGGCAGTGTACAAAGCGTGCTACAGCAGAAAAAAATAGTTTCACACAGCGAGACAGGGACACAGGGAGCGTCTCTTGCGATTTACAGTATAGTCCACGAGATACGAATGTCCTCCTACAGTACAGATGATGAAACTTTAAACTGGCCTCTGCAGTGGATC
This sequence comes from Schistocerca piceifrons, assembly GCF_021461385.2. Taxonomy (NCBI): domain Eukaryota; kingdom Metazoa; phylum Arthropoda; class Insecta; order Orthoptera; family Acrididae; genus Schistocerca; species Schistocerca piceifrons. The sequence goes on along the minus strand of NC_060144.1, from coordinate 399,247,682 downwards.
GATACCTGTATATTTAGTAGAATTGTCCCACACCTGCAGCAGCAGTAGCTTCATGTGTGAATTCAGTGACAGATGGGCTGTCCCATTAGGATTGCTAGGAGGAATGCACCCTGTGCTATTCTGGGAAGCATTGCGACATATCTCTCTCTGCACTGGACTCCAACCACAGCCATGCGTCATCTCGATATATGTGGTGCCTACGTAAGTTCTATATTGGATGAAGTTAGTGGAGCTTTTACACTTCATAATATTTTTCTGTTGGATGGTACAGAATAACAATGATAGCATGTTGGGCTCATATAGCTGAATGGACGCGGATATGCTTTGGGTTGTAGTATCTGTATCTGGTTTGAAAACGTACCAAAATGCGTGCATTTCCACCGAATAGTCAAAATAGTCCTGTCGCACTAACGCAGGTCGTTCTGTTTCTACACAGGTTGCAAATGGTGGTGGGTATGGCTTTCTTCGATTTCTTCTCAGTTCCTACTTAAATTGGAATGATCACATGTGCAAAGCTGTAGAAATGGGAGGTATTGCAGGATGTGTAGGGGCTTACTAAAACCAGTTTTACTGTTTCATCTAGGTTTTCAAAGGGTGACTCATTTCGAGACATGAGAGTGCGAGAAATATGATTCACTAGTGACGGCATTAATTAGAGGGCTTCTCCACAGGATCCAATGCAAGTATATGGTTGAATGGAAAGTCTTGATTCCAAATCATAGAGATCATTTCTAGTGGATAGCGTAGCACTAGAGATTGAAAAGCTATTGTACACTTCTTATGACCTCATTCAGCACACCATCTACTGCTGTTGTGATGCTTCTCAATCAGTCATCACCTATAACTCAGTGGATGTAATGCAGAACCTCTGACATAGTATCGAGACAAAATATGTCACAAATACTGGAGAAATATCTAGTAGCCGTAGCGTGAGGGGTTGCAAATATTGGTTTCATACCACATTCCTTAGCCAAATCACTTTCAAAATAGAGCGGTTGTATGACGAGGTTACATCGTAGGTTACGTGTAACCGAACTGCCGGTCTGATAATATATGCCCCTATTATCACTGTCTCGGTATTTGTCTGGAAAAACCATGTGATTTGTAGGTAATGCCATACATGGATTTATGAAGCCCTTATAGCTTTTAACATTGATACTTGTGTGCACATATAGAACCAAGACTGCTTGTGACAATAACGTACAGTAGTTGATGGGATCAGGTTTTTTAACATCTGGCGGTTTGTAAGACGATTAAACCTTTTTTTCTAAGGCATGGTGGTAGCACTCGGAAGAAAAACTTATGAGACATGCCCACCCATCGTTGATTTTCGGACAATATTAATTCATATCGCTAGTGATCGGTTAGGGACGAAGTATTATACTTAGTAGTAGGGGGTGAGTGATAGTTTCGCCTTGAACATCAGGCTTATAAAGTATGTGTTTGTGTTCCAACATGTGGAAAGGAAATGGCTATGTCCATTCATAAGGAAGGCGTGGATTTGACATCGAGTACTGTGGTAGCAAAGGGAAGAGTATGTCAAGTCATAAGAATGGTACTGATATTTCTATTTCCAGTGCTACAGCCGTCAACAGGGTATATTTCCGATACTTCGCTCATTGTGGAATGTCGTTCAACTGACACTGCAATTGTAACATTTACTTGTAAGTACAGGGATAAATAAAAATGTGACTAATTTCTTAGGATGGTGATTCTACCTGTGCGTCCTTGGTGTGACTTGTGTGGAGATGATTCACATTTCCAATTATCAGTAGGCTCTGTCTGAATGGAGAGGCCTGTTGGATCGTAGGAATGTAGACATCATAACCGGGTTGACCTCTAGACGACCTAATACCGAACTAATACTTAATATGTGTTGGATATCTTTCGTGATCAAATGGAAATTTGAGAAGATTTAATATGGACATGTCTTTGCACCGGGCCATTATTCCCGCCCATGTAAATTGTTTTGTTGACTGCTTCTTCACATTTCGTGTTCTTATTTAGTTTTTCGAATATCGATTGCTGTGTATGCATCTCGAAGGTGGAAGACACTTTTCCTGGCACTCTAGACATGTGAAACATGTTATTTGACTTTGTAAATGATAGGGATGATTTGGAATCTGTTACATCACGGCATTGGTAGCAGTGAGTGGAAATATCAGTTTACTCTAATTTTCTTTTGTCCAGATTTTTCATGTAAAAGTCTTCACAGACTGGATTACTTTCCAGTTCCAGTGGTTTAGAGCACCCTCCACCTAGCTAATGTTTCGAGTTTCTGGAGAAATAATTTCCTGTCTACCACTTCAGAATTATGTTGCGCGAGTGATCGTTAAGATACAACTGTGTGCTTGATATCGAGAAGTACCGCATAAATGGTGTGATATTCTAGCAAATCATGTGAATATACATGTCTTCATATAATCACAGAGTCTGGAGATGAGTGCAGAAAAGTGAGCAAGCAAGGAAGTTGGTCCGGACCAAAATGAGTAACACGTTTGTGCCAAGGGGAAGCGAGACTGAATTTGTAGAACATTTCTAAGAGTGATTTTGGTGCGCTGAGGGCGCTCTGGTTGAGCATTGGGAGTGGATGACTTGTGACCGTTGGCTGCGGGAAAATATCTACTGATGTGAGGAGTATATACGGTGCTGTCTGTCTTCATGAATGATGTAAAAACAGGTGATGTTGTTTGACGCAGGATATGAATTGTATGTTTACTGCATCAACACGGTATGCAGTGATATGTTGCTGGGTTGGAGACCTGTTTCACACTCTAATGTTCATGCTCCTGTCCTCAGCAGGGAAGCAGTGTAATTGAGTAAGTGTCTTTCTGTATTTGACGATATGTAGGGGCACTTTGCAAGATCTAATTGTCAATGCAATATGGCGATCTGTGTAAAATAGCTTTTTGGCCAATGAAAGTCTCGTCTGCAGAGAGAAAGAACAGTCGGTTGGTGCTTCCACACCGGCTGCATCAGTATTTCGGAGGGTAAATTCGGTAAGAGCCAATCATGATGCTCGATTCATTCACACAACATCCTTTGTGCTGAGATATAGGAGTCTCTACATTGCAGTGAGAACATTTGCATATGTTGAAAGCAGGAAGGGTAGCACGTGACGGATATGGTGCCATGTTACGACCACAATGAAGAATGCATTTGGCGAGTTAATTAATTTGCATTAATTCGGCGTGGTTTTAGTGGTACAATAGTTAAGGGGACGGTGAGTGTGAGTAGGTGACATGGAGCAGAACAGGAGATTAAGTGCAAAACACTTGGTTAATTTGATAATTTTTATGTAATACTCAGTACAAAAGTTAAAGGGGTGGGTGACAAACAATAATGTTCCATAAATGGCGTTCAAATGCATGTGAAATTCGAGAATTGTACCACAAAACGGAGGAAGGACATAACTAATTACTTAATTATGTATCAAAGGCAATAGAATAGTTTAAGGAAATGGGGGTGACATGGAGAACCATGTAACTGAACAATAGGTTAAGTGCTGACAAAGAACCAACCATCAGGTTAAGACTCCTGGAGTATAGTGCAGAAACATTAGGTTATGCATCTTGTTTGCTCAATGTAATTACTTCTTTCAAGACTTACATCTTTCCAAACAGCAGAGAATAATGAGCAAGAGAAATCAATCCCCCACAAACTGATTTCTTTTATAAATAAACAGTATACCCTTGAATTTTCAGTTATGAGGCACTTTCTCTCCACCACCAGACCGCCGTCTTGGATTATGTCAGGGAAGAGACAACAGTGCCCTCTGGTGGCAGTACTGTGTACTAGACCAGTTGGACTCCAGACCTCATGGTGAATACACGGTTTCCTCCCATTGTTGGCCTCACCATCTTGAATTATGTCATGGAGTGGGCGTTAGTGCCCTCTGGTGGTAGTACTGTGTACTAGGTCAGTTGGATTCTGGTCCCCAAGGTGACTACACTGGATGGTTGTAGTGTCTATATTGTTTAACTAAATAGTGCATACAAAATGAAGACTTATGCCCAGCACAGACTGAATTCTCTTCCCACCATTTTTTAGGACGAGTTGGTGGTCGGGTGACTTAGATTAGTGGAGGTAGTCCAAGTGCCCTTTGTTTCCCGCCATTTTCATAGGTTAAAAGAGATAGCCCAATTGACCTTTCTTTACTGTCAAAATTCAAATTTCATGCCAAACCCTAGGAAGAAGTGGTGGTCAGATGACTTGGATTAGTGGAGGTACCACAACTGCGCTTTCTTTCCCACCGTTTTCTTTGATTAGTAGAAGTTGCATTGTCATGGTGGAATTTGAATTTCCCACCGTATTCTTTGATTAGTAGAAGTTGCATTGTCATGGTGGAATTTGAATTTCCCACCAGGGGGGTGTGGCAGGGGGGGGGGTGGCACTTTCCCACCATCTTGGATAACGGTACTTGAGTCATCAGCTGACGTCGCGGTCGCCATCTTGAATGACATCACCAACTGACTTCACAGTCGCCATCTTGGATGACGTCATCAACTGGTGTCAGTTGATGACGTCATCGCCGCCATCTTGGATAACGGTACTTCGGAAGTAACCACCTTGTCCCAATACTAATAAGGACTAGTAACTTGAAGTTACGCATTGTTTGCATGATGCAATCCGAAGAAAACGACAAGAATTGTGGCAAAACCACTTGTAGAAATTGCATCACTATAATGATCGCGCCCAAACTTCAATGCTTGTTAGTGTTTATTGGCAAAAAGCAAAACCATTTTGTTGCCTCGGTCTCCGTAATCAACGGACATGGCCTGCTGCGAATTCTTTCTACTCCTTATGCTGAAACAACTAGGAAGGACGTCGTTTTGCTACCATTGATGAGGTAAAAACAGAATCGTTGAAGGTGCTGAACACCATAACGAAATCAGAAGTGCTTCCAAAATTGAGAAAAGCGTTAGCAGAAAAGTGTTATTTCTAAGCGGGATTACTTTGATGGAGACAAAGTTCATTTCGATGAATATATAATGATTTAAAAAAAAAACACAAAAACTCCCTTTATTTTTTGATCATATCTCGTACATCGCGCTTTTACGAAGGGTGTTTCAAGCATTTGGAACCACAATTACACATATTGTAGAGATTTCTGAACTGAGTATCACGAGATGAAGAAAAATTGTTTGGAAAGGTGTTTTTAGCTTTTTATTTGATGTAAACAGCTTAATACCGTAAGAAACTATTTTAAGCTCATATCAACTGTTCAAACTGATCGCTAGTATCAATGCGTGCGTTATAGTGGCACAGAAAATTTAGCCACACTTTCTCAGGTATCTGTGTTGCCTGTTATAGAATGACACAGACATCTGAAACCTGCTTACTCGATCATTCTTTGTACTTGCTGGGGTACCCTCCACATTGTATTCTTCAAAATTTATATTTGTTGGGAATATTGACGAATATGTTATCGATGAACTCTCTCAAACACGATCCAATATTATTTCGTCAAACTCTACTGCACGCAAAACTGTCAAGAACGTTGGCCAGGTCTGTATAGTTTCCCGCAAATTTCTAATCAAGGTAACGATTGGGGGCTCCAGTTCGTGTGTTACTAGATGTTTCTCTGTACATTAATTGTACTGTCTGGGTGCAGTTTCGCCATACTTTAAAAGCATCGCTACAAATTCCTGAATAGAGTAATATTCAATTTTCGACAACTAGTCTAGATTCCTAAACACTGGTAAAATCCACAATGTAGACGCCCCTGACGATTATAATATTATATAAGTTATAAATGTAGGGCCACTATTTTCTACCCAGGGACCAGTCGTTAGTTACGAAACACAGGCAGTTTACAAACGCGTAACTATCATGCATTTTTCATTCAAGAACATATTACCTGAAATAATTTCCTTAACCCGAAAAACTTAGTTTAGGAGCCTCTGACGTCCGCTTAATGTTGAGCCTTCAAGTGTAGGACGTCCTGTAAATGAAGCTTTTCAAGTTGATCATTGTTTGTGGAGCATCATTCTGTCAAATATTTGTAATCATACAGCAACAATTATCACAATATTTGTGGTTACAACAATAGTGATAAACCTAAAAAATTATGATTACGGAATTCATGGAAAGCAACAATAACAACTTTCATAATTTCAGTAATTTTCAAACCATGTGGCACTTGAAAAAAATACGACAGAACAGACGAGGATGAAATAAAGATTTCAGTGAATGCCAGGGAAGATTAAGACACCTTCAGTTTTATGTTTCTGCAGATAAGAAAGGAAGGCAAAAGGTTACAGAGAATGAATGGACCGGACAGGCTTGCGGAATTCATTTCCCTTATGTGCAGGGGGAAGGCATTTAAACTTTGCCAGACGGCTTGGAACCCAATAACTTAACGCACGAGATATCTAGTTCCTCACCTTGATTTGATGACATACGATGAGTGATGACACTAAACTGTCTGCCTGAGGAGGACTAGAACGTCTACCATTCCACAGACAGCGCTCTTTCTCTCTTTTTGTTTTTTGAGCGTACTTCACGTACCAACTGTCTCGCAGAACGCGGTCTCATGCCATTATTGCTTTCATAAGCAGTTTTGCCGATAGTATTTTTGTGCTAGAACCTGCTTTAGGTCATCGGAACAATTACTTGTCCTCATAATGAGCAAAGGCTTCTCTTTACAGTCCTGAATGAAACAAACGTAATGGAGCAATTATTCAACTTAAGGCAATGAAAACTACAGTGAGAGGATTACTATAAATGAATTTTAGACAACGACGCTGCTTGTTTACGTTTTATCTTCATAAAATTAGTTTCTTTACACATTTTGTGGTAGACTATCTTTACTTAAACTACACTAATACAAAGCAGTAAGAAGTTGACGTCTGTCATCCGCCAGTTCAAATATTCATTTCCATGACTGACATTACCTCTTCCTCTGGAACTGGTACAGCATATTGAACATTGTGTACGATCCATTCAGTATCTGAGAGAAAGAAGTAAAACGGATTCTCTTTAATTATAGCATAATGAAAGTAATATGAGAACACATTGCATGCAAAGTATCAGTAAGCTTATTTCTTATGCTCTTACACCATACAGTTAACATAAAATTGTTTCTCACTCAGTAACTAAAATTTTCTCTAGTCAAAATATAAATAACTGAGTTATAACTAATCTTTATAAATACAAAGATGTTCTAACAACATGTAACGACAAAAACTTAGACATACAAGAATACAAAAACCAAAGTAAATATCAGCAAGTGCATATATTTTTTTCTTCCTCTGAGAACGAAACATGTAAGTTACAGCAAACTATCGTAGAACTGTTCTTTCCTTGTTTATAGCCTCTGTAGTAGCTTCTTTAACCATAAATCAAGTGGAGGATAGAACAAAACGAGTGAAAAAGTTCTACGGTGTAGACGGACAAAAAGAGTAAATCAGTTCTGCAGTGTGTAGAATGAAGATGAGTGTACAATTTGTCTGAATGACTTGCTTTTCAGAGAAATGTAATAGCAGTACGAGACAATACGCCACAATCTTTTGTGTTACTGGAATTGGTGGATCAACAATATAAAGTACACTCGAGAACACGCTACTTTGGAACGTTTATTGTATCCGTCATCTTTCGCTGGTCTACAAGATCCTAGAGTGGTTACTGTGGGTTTCACTAGTATTCTTACATAGTGATCGTCGCCAAACGTTTTTGCTCAAGAGTCAATAGTGACATTGCGGGAGGCACCTTTGACGGCATGATTACCTATCTTATTATTAATTGGCAACTTACATAAATTACTATGTCATGAGCCACCAATATACTATATATACTAAGGACGTGATAAGATGGTCGCCGGCCTCTAAGTGCTGGTCGTTAAAAGTCGGACCCCAGCTGCCATTGTGTCCCACGGGGACCATGGATATGGGTATCAAACAAACTGAGCAGACAACTTCCCGCTAACGATTTCCTCTTTTTAACACTGAATATTAGTTTTGAATATCAATACTAAATATGCATTTACTTCTTGGGATTTTGCCTCCGGAAGCGGGAACAGACTTTTGTCACAGGGGCTTTAGGACGCCTAACAGCATGATTATTAGCATGAGTACAATTAAAAGAAATAGGCAAGAGTTATAAATTAAACCATGACGAGCAAAAATATCTTAACGAGTATAAATGACACGAACTTGCGAAAGTCGGTGTACTGCAGTATCGAGAAGTCTACGTCATACTCAGCAAGTCATCTAATGGTGTGTAGCGGAGGGTACTTCTGGCACCAATAATTGACACCTATTGCTCAGTTACATTCCCGAATGGCACGTCGGAAGAATGACTGTCGACAAGCTTCTGAATTCGTTCTAATTTCTCGAATTTTCTCGTCGTGGTCATTATGCGAGATGTTTGTAGTTCGGCTCGTACGGGAAAGAACTGTTTCGAAATTTCAACAGTAAACCTCTTCGTGATGTACAATGCGTCTCATGTAACGTCTACCACTTGAGTTCGCAGCGATCTCTGTAACGTTCTCGCGCCGACTAAAGGATTCTGTAAGGAAACGCGCCGCTCCTCGTTGCATCTTCCCTACATCTTCTATGAGGCCTATCGGGTAAGGATCCTATATTGCTTAACAATAGTCAAGAATCTGTCGAATAAGTGTCTTAAAACACTTCCTTCTTGGATGAGTTGCATTTCCTTACGATTCTTCCTCTTAATGTCAGTCTGGCATCTGCCTTGCTTACTATTTGTTTTGTTTGGTAATTACACTTAAGGTCGCACTGGATAGTTACTTCTAGATATTTTAAAGCAGATAGTGTTTCCAGCAGTTTCTCATCAGTAGTGTATTTGCACGAGGTCTGTCCAAAAAATCCCGGAACATTCGTAATTTCGCGCCAATGTTGTGTTGAAGCAAAATGCCGTTGGCATGCATACACACTCCTGTGTTTAACGTGTAGCTGCCGGAAATTTCATTGTTGCATGTCTGTTAATTATTGTTCAGTGCTATACTGAGTAGAACGTTGTGTCATATAGTTTGCGAATTTCGAGATGGCAGAATTAGAGGAGCAACACACCTGCATTAAATTTTGCATGAAACTCAGGAAAACTTTTACAGACACACTCCAAATTACACAAGAAGCCTACGGTGGTGAGCGCTTAAGCCGTACTTGCTGTTACGAATGGTTCACACGGTTTAGAAATGGCCGGACGGAAGGAACAGATGACCATCGTTCAAGACGCCCTTGATCTCTGCCGACGATGCTCATGTCAGGAACGTCAACGAATTGAAGTCCGACTGTCCGAGAGATTGCAGAAGAGTGTGAAATTTCAGTTGGATCATATAAAAAAAAATCCTGACACAATATCTTGGAATGCATCGTTTTGCCGCTCAATTCGCCCCATGGCTCATGAGTCAAGGCCGGCCGTTGTGGCCGAGCAGTTCTAGGCGCGTCAGTCCGGAACCGCGCTGCTGTTACAGACGCAGGTTCGAACCTGCCTCGGGCACGGATGTGTGTGATGTCCTTAGGTTAAGTTAGGTTTAAGTCGTTCTAAGTCTATGAGACTGATGACCTCAGGTGTTAAGTCCCATAGTGCTTAGAGCCATTTGATCATGAATCAAGACCAGAAGGACCTTCGCATCGCAATCTGTGAAGAGCTTTTCGATCGCGCAAATGAAAACGAGATGTGCCTTAGAGAAAATCGTAATTGGTGATGAGACGTGGGTCTACTGTTATGATGTTGAGACCAAGGTTCGATGTTCAAAAGGGTCGGGAAAGGGGAGGAAATGGTCTCCAAGACCAAAAAAGTTCGTCAGATCAGGTCAAATGTCAAACCCATGCTGATAGTTCTCTTTGACTTTGAAGGATTAGTTCTTCATGAATTCGTTCTACAGGTACAAACAGTTAATCAATGGTACTATCAATTCGTGTTGCGACGTCTGCGAGAAAATGTGAGAAGGAAACGGTTCGAAATGTGCCGAGAAGATTCATGGCTCTTGGCAGCGCATTCGTCCTTGTTGATGCGTGACTATTACGCAAAGAAAGAAATCACTGTGCTGCCTCATCCTCCGTACTCTGCAGACATGGTCCCAGCGGCCTTTTTTTTTATTTTAAAAGTTGAAAACCCCGTAGAAAGAACGAAGATTTGCAACGATAGACAAGATAAAAGAGACCGAGCGAGGTGGCGCAGTGGTTAACACACTGGACTCGCATTCGGGAGGACGACGGTTAATCCCGTCTCCAGCCATCCTGATTTAGGTTTTCCGTGATTTCCCTAAATCCTTTCAGGCAAATGCCGGGATGGTTCCTTTGAAAGGGCACGGCCGATTTCCTTCCCCGTCCTTCCCCAGCCCGAGCTTGCGCTCCGTCTCTAATGACCTCGTTGTCGACGGGACGTTAAACACTGATCTCCTCCTCCTCCAAGATAAAAGAAAATTCGCAGATGGCGCTTCGCGCGATCCAGCAAGAGACGCACCAAGATTGCTTCCGGAAGTGAAAACGGTGTTCGGAGCGGAATATCAGTTGCGGAGGGGAGTATTTCGAAGGAGACCATGCGCAATAAGTATAAGGTGAGTGTAGAAAAATTTTGTGGATAAAGTCTTGGAATTTTTTGAATAGCCCTCATATAGTAGTGGCTTTCTTTTCCTATGTATGCGCAATATCTGTAAATCCCGTGGTGTTTCTAGCATATAGTGTGTTTATGCGTGGTTGCCTAAAGTTGTCTCCGCAGTGGGACTCTCACACCTACAAATGATTAAAACGATCCTGCCATTGACAACCATCACCTAAGAAGTTCCATAAGTATCGTGTTGTTGTTTTACCTCACTTCAGTTTAGCACATCAAACGAATTCTTCCTATCGAGATGCTACTATAATGAATAACAGCTTCGATACCATACATTATTTATTCTGAAAAAAACATATGGAGTACAAAAAATTGTAAAAATTTGGAGTACGCATTGTCACACTCCATTCTAAATTTAATTTCGAGGTTGGCAGAGCATACGTTTAACTTCCTTTTGACCGATGGACACGAAGTTAACAGGTGCTGATTAGAGGTGACAAACAGAAGACCTGCACCCTAACTATCGCATTGAGAAAAATCTCAGTAGACAAGCAAATGGAACTCAACATACTTATTGTGAGTGTTTCCCTGTCTGCCAAACCAAAGTGCACATATCACCTATTATAGTACGGACTGCAGTTACATTGCACTGATAGTCTGATCGTTCGGGCATTGGAAGCTGAACAGATGTACGTGACATACCTGTAATTCTCTGCCTACACAGTGGACGCAAGATGCTGTCCGCAAACTCCTAGGGCTGAAATTACCGTAGTACGAGAGAACACGAGCCAAGATTTCTATTTGCTCAGTAGTCACGAACTGAACGCGGCGTCTCGGGTTCGATTCCCGGCCAGTTCGGGGGTTTTCACCGCCAGCGAACTGGGTGTTTGTTTTGTCCTCATCATTTCATCATAACTGAGAAAAATTGCTAGGCTGGGAAGTGTAAATATTGGGAATTTGTACGGGCGCTGATAACCATGCTGTTGAGCGCCACACAAACCAAAATCGTCATCATCATCGTCGTCACGAACTGAAATTCGACTAGCATTCTTCCGAAAAGCAGCACTTTCATGTGTGTCAATCTCTACAGAGAGCTAAATAAGTGTCACTCGAGTGATAACAATAAGAACTCTATCCACAGAGAAACGACTTTCACGTGCTGCTTGTGGCGAAATCAACACTTCTCAAAATGAAACCACCTGATTCTCTCGCCGGCGTAGTGTCTAGGTTGAAGCCCAGATGGAATTGCCTTCGATCGATCTCCATAGGGAAGTGTGCCACGCGGCGTTTACGTTTGCGCTCAGGCGACGAATCCCAGCGCCCGTTACAAAAAAAATTACCTTCCACTACATCGATCATGTATCTGCCAATCACCCGAAAAATTGAAAAAGAAAACAGTCAAGAGCGCAGGATCATTTATTAAAACGACCAGTTTCGGCAAGTTTCAAAGGCCATACTCAGATTATCAGCCCTGTGAAGATACGTGAGTGCTTGTTAATTAGGGCCGTCAGCATTTACGTAACCCATACAAAGATCAGAAATACTACAACTTGACATTTGGCTGGAGCTATACATTACTTGGGCCAAGGATCAGAAACGCTATAGTGTGATGTTTACCCATTTGGTTGGAGTTGGCGTCGTGGTGAACAGCTCTGTGTGATGACAATGGCAACTGCTACTAGTGGCTGCCTGCCAGGAGTTAAATACAGTATGAAAACGTACGAATTTGTTGCATTACATCACCTGTAGTCAATGGGAATTTAACTTACGTAAATTACATTATAATTTGGGAATAAAAAGTAAAAAAAAAAAAGAAATAAAAGAGGTCAATTGTACGTACAGATTCTTCAAATGTAGCTGTTCATACAAATAATACAAGTCTTCAATAATCTTGCTATAAATTTATCAAAGACTTTAAACAGAAACGCCAATAGAAACAGTCGTAGGATCGTTGAATGCCAGTTGGTGACGCGTCTTGGTACTTCTAGCGACACTGATTCCATGGAAATATGGTAGGATGGCTACTGGTAGTCAAAGAGACGCTGTAATATGCCGTTTCCATGGAGATGCTGCATGTCGGCCACAGGCGACCTGATGTATGGGGGACACTGTTACCATAGAGGCGTCGTTCAGGTGGCCGTTAATGGCTAAAGATGTGTTTATCGGACGCTGTTCCTAGGAAGATGATGCAGTTGCGACAGCCGTTAGCCGCCGTAAATGCATCTAGAAAACGACGTGAGAGCTACGATGAATGCACCCTACATCGAAGTAAATACCACTGCAGGTGTAAGTTGAAGTTATGCCATGCTGCTTGAAGTTATCAGCACTAGAATGCTCGAAAGAACAGTGAAGTCGTAATTGGGTGGGAGGAAAATAGGAATGCCAAATAAGTTACAATATGAAAGAAATTATGTAAAGCATGATGTTCTTTTTTAAGTTTAAGCTTAATAAAAAGAATAAAAAATATGAATTCTTAATGGTGGCAAATTTATAACAAGTATATTGGAATTATAGGATGAGTCAAGTGATAAAAACTATTAAAATATTTGGTTCTTTCTAAAAATCCTTAATAACAAACATATAGATAACAGTCGAAAAAATGAAGAACGAAGAAGCAGTAGCCTTTCCTATATTGTATCTCCAAAAAGTCGAGAAAGGCTATTTCTTGAAAATTTCTAGCTCTTGCAATGTGTTCAACAATGTTGCTGTAGGAATAGTATCCAAATTCCAAGGCTATGGGTAATATTGCCTTCTGCCAAATGGGTAAACACCACATTATAGTATTTCTGATCCTTTGTACACATTATGTAAAGCTCCAGCGAAATATCATGTCACAATATTTCTGATCCTCGTATATGTTATGTAAAGGCTGACCTACCTAATTAACAAGCATACTGTGGTCATAATCTGAAAATGACCATTTAAATGTGTCGAAACTGGTCATTCTAATAAATGATTCTGCAGTTTTGACCGTCTTTTCCAACTGATCACTAAGAACAAATCGTTGCTCCCTCCTTCCCATTTTGGTTAAAATTATGAATGCTTTACCTTGACAGGTTTTTGCATATTTTAAAATACTGAGAACCAAAAATAAGAAATTAAATTTCAAAATTAGCTTCAACAAGTGATGTTTAGCATCAGATCAAACATGAAGTGCCGAAAATTAATACTAATTCTCATGTTTCCTCCTTTGGACAATGGAAAAGCAGCATCCTATGGATGAAATATAAAATTAGGGATGTCTATAAAAAGAAGGATGATTTGGAACTCAGAATGTACATCCCTCACTCAGTAATCAAATGTCCCTACTATTACTTCTATACTGAATAACGAAATTTATGAAAAATAAATTATATATGAGAGTGCATTAGTGAGAATTACAGCAAAATTAATCTTATCAATCAGTAACTAGAGGTTCCCTTTGACCAACCTCCACAAACCAATTTTATCCATGAGCATTGAATGTAACAGATATCCAATTTTCTTCTTGCAAAATGACATTACTCACGAAGGGGCGAAGTATAATTTAACTTCCACATTAGATCACTCAACCATAAAATGCATTATTGCTTATGTTAAAATTACCCCTAAATGCGAAAAATTAAGTAAACAAGCCACATATAAAACTGCTATTAAAACCAAATAAGTAATAGAGAAAAAGAAGCTGAAAAACAAAAATGAAAATCTTCAAGAAATAGAGTTAATGAAAGTATTAATGAGAAACTGGAATCACATCACTCCAGAATTACAAAAGTGGATAATGGTAGTACTCTGGATATAATTAAAGAAGGAGAATACATCTCCAAGACAATTAGTTGTCTTCACTGAGAATATCCTAACACAAGTATTTAAAGAACAAACCATTAAGTTTCAGTCCACAATAAGAAAATTAATTTATGACAATATTTCTTTTATTTTTATCAGAAGATAAACAACAATTAAAATGTGTGAACCTACAATTGCTTAGACATAGTTCACAAATTAAATTACAGAAGACTGAACAGCCAATATGCCCCCTAGTTAATAACAGTAACTGCCCTTCATATATTCTCAAAAAAAAACTAAATGAAATTTTAATAGAATTTTACATCTTTGGAAATAACTCAAATATCAAAAATATTTATGTTTTAACAACAAAAATTACCTCTAACTGTCCCACCTACATTTGTTTCACTAGACATCAAGAACCTATACGCAAATATTCCAATAGCCAGAATTATTGGTATTATTAAAAACAATATGCTAAAACACAGTATTATGAACTGTGAGAAACAATGGAATTCATTAAACTCCTTCAGGCTACATTAATCTTGAACAGTTTTTCTTTCGACTACAGGGCTTATAGATAGAATGATAACCTAGCAATGGAAAATTACCTCAATTGCCAATATTTTTGTGAGTCATTTAGAAAACACTTTTTTTTTGGAGAAAACCTGCAAATTTTCAGAATAATTGTGTGCTACAAATGATACATAGATGGCATACTTTTATTATAGAATGGATCAAGAGAAGAGTTAAATAATTTAACCACTGTTTTGAATGATGCATTCCCAGATATAGCTTTCACACTCAAATATGAAAATCAAGGAACCATAAATTTTCAGGACCTGACCATGTCTAACAATCATCATAAACATTTTCTTTCTATTTTTAAGATACCAACAAAAAAAATGGTTCAAATGGCTCTGAGCACTGTGGGACTCAACAGCTGTGGTCATCAGTCCCCTAGAACTTAGAACTACTTAAACCTCACTAACCTAAGGACATCACACACATGCATGCCCGAGGCAGGATTCGAACCAGCGACCGTAGCAGTCGCGCGGTTCCGGACTGCGCGCCTAGAACCGCGAGACCACCCCATAGGGAACATAATGCTTTACATAATTTCTTTCATACTGTAACTTATTTGGCATTAAGTGTTTTCTATTCTTCTCCCACCCAGTTATGACTTCAATGTTCTTAAGAGCATTCTAGTGCTGATAACTTTAAGCAACGTATGATATAACATCAACTTACACCTGCAGTGGTATTTACGTCGATACAAGGCGGATTCGTCGCAGTTGCCACAACGTTTTCTAGTTGTATCCACAGAGGCCAACGGCTATTGCAACTGCATGATCTCTCTAGGAAAAGCGTTCGATAAACACATCTGTAACCATTAACGGCCGCCTG
The DNA here is from genome assembly GCF_021461385.2 of Schistocerca piceifrons. Taxonomy (NCBI): domain Eukaryota; kingdom Metazoa; phylum Arthropoda; class Insecta; order Orthoptera; family Acrididae; genus Schistocerca; species Schistocerca piceifrons. The sequence continues at coordinate 399,231,989 of NC_060144.1, read as the reverse complement.
AATGACGTCTCCATGGTAACAGCGTCCTCCAGACATCTCGTCACATGAGCCCGTTATGAAGTGTCTCTATGGAAATGGTACCTTGCTGCTTATCTTTGTCCACCAATAGCCATCCTATCGGTATTTCTATGGAAACGGCGTCTCAGAAGTGCTAAGAAGGGTCACCAGGTGGAATTCAACGATCTTACAGTTGGTCCTATTGGTGTTTCTATTTTAAAGTCTTTCATAAATTTGTAGCAAGATTAGTAAAAACTTGTATTATTTGTTTGAACAGTCACATTTGCACAGTGCTAGTTGCCCAGCTAGCCTATTTTTTTTACAGTTCATTCAAAAGTTAAGTTATTTACGTAAGTTAAATTCCCATCGGCTGCAGGTGACGTACTGCAGCAAATGCGCACATTTTGGTACTGTATTTAACGCCTGGCAGGCAGGCACTAGTAGAATTACCATTGTGACCACACAGAGCTATTCCCCACGCCACTAGCTCCAGCCAAACGGGTAAACACCACGTTATTGTGTTTCTGATCCTTGGTACACGTTATGTATAGCTGCAGCCAAATATCACGCTTCAGTATTTCTGATCTGTATTTATGTTACGTATAGGCTGACTTCCCTGGTTAACCAGCTCTATCATATCTTTACAGAGCTCATAATCTTAAGATGACCCTTGAAATGTGCATAACTGGTCATTTAAATAAATTATTCTGCAATGTTAGGTTAGGTTAGCTTAGGTTAGATTAGGTACCATAGCCGTGCGGAGTAGCTGCGCAGTGTGAGGCGCCTTGCCACGGTTCGCGCGGCTACCCCCCGTCGGAGGTTCGAGTCCTACCTCGGGCATTGGGTGTGTGCAGTATCCTTAGCGTAAGTTAAAGTTAGATTACGTAGTGTGTAAGCCTAGGGACCGATGACCTCAGCAGTTTGGTCCCATAGGAACTTACCACCACCACCTGAAGCTCATATTCCTTTCAGAAGATTTGCTGGAAGTTTCCATTGCCCCTCCTACATCCTTAGCGCACCGCCAATCAAAAACGCGTCTCTACTTGTTGGTGGGAAGTGTGCCCCGGCACTTCTGTAAGAAGATTCCTTGGTGGCCAGCTCGTGACCGTAGTATGTGAGCTCGCACTTTCCTTCGCACTAAAAAGGATTTCTTTTTGCCTTGTTCTGCCCTCGACGCTTTTTTTCCACATACACATGCCGAATTTTTTTTCTGCCCACCGGAGTGCTTCCTCCCACCTGCACTGTCCATTCTACGGGGGATCTGTGGGCTCTGGCTTTGTAAATCGCCACCTCCTCGCTCTGTTCTCTCTCAGGGAAGTTTATGATCGCCCCTGCAGAACACGACAACGCTTTTCCCAACCCGTCTAGCCAATAGCGGTTTCTGAGGATAGCCCACTTCGTCGTTTCTGTCAGCACTCAGGTCTAACTCCCAAACATGGAATACTACAGAAATTGTTAGTGCATAGCGCTAGCCAATAATAGCCAGTGACATGTTTAATACTCTAATTCTGCATCGTAAATATAAATCGAAAAGAATTAAAAATAACATTAAATGTATGGTGGCAAAATTTGCTGCCTTACATATCTTACATTTATTTACGTCCAGGTTAACTGCCAGAGCCTGCCCCATCCATCAATCCTCTGCTGTTTATTCTGCAAATCTATATTGTCTCCTGGCGTTGCTACTATCTTATAGGGAACCGCATCATCTGCAAATAGCTTTAAAGAGCACCCGGCGCTTTCTACTGTATCATTTATATACAATGTAAACAGTAAGGTCCTGTCACATTTCTTTGAGGTATTCCGAAAATTACATCTGCCGATTTTATTCCTTTAAGAGCGATATGTTGAGTTCTATCCACAAGGAAGTCTTGAATACAGTTGCAAATCAGGTCTGATAGTCGACGAGCTAATATTTTTTTCACATAACGTTAGTATGCGATGATATCAATGCCTTCCTGAAGTCAAGGGACACAGGATCAACCTGAGCACCGTTGTCTACAGCGCTACTGAGCTCATGGAGGGACGTAATGAGCTCAGTTTCGCAGTAGCTCTGTTTGCGGAAGCTATGTTGATTTTTAGAGAGGAGATTCTGCAACACATTGATGTCAACGATATAGGTCTGTAGCTGTGTTCATGTGATCTAAGCCTTTCTTGGAAACGGAAATGACCTGGGCTTTTGTCCAGTCGTTATGTACCCTTCGTTGCCCCAGCGATCTACAATAAACTGCTGGTAGAAGGGGAGAAAGTTCTTTCGCGTAATCTATGTACAATCTTACAGCTACCTCACCTGATCCTAATGCCTTTCCACTACTAAGCGATTGTAATCACTTTTCTACACCACGATCGTCTATCTCAATATCTGCCATTTCGACGTTCGTTCAATGATTGAAAAGAGGAACTCTCCAGGATGAGATTTTCACTCTGCAGCTGAGTGTGCGCTGATATGGAACTTCTTGGCAGATTAAAACTGTGTGCCCGACCGAGACTCGAACTCGGGACCTTTGCGATTCACAGGCAAGTGCTCTACGACCTGAACTACCGAAGCACGACTTACGGCCGGTGCTCACAGCTTTACTACTGCCAGTATCTCGTCTCGTACCTTCCAAACTTTACAGAAGCTCTCCTGCTAACCCTGCAGAACTAGCACTCCTGAAAGAAAGGTTCCTGCGGAGACATGGCTTAGCCACAGCCCGGGGGAAATTTCCAGAATGAGATTTTCACTCTGCAGCCGAGTGTGCGTAGGAGACGAGATACTGGCAGAAGTAAAGCTGTGAGCACTGGGCGCGAGTCGTGCTTCGGTAGCTGAGATGGTAGAGCACTTGCACGCGAAAGGCAAAGGTCCCGAGTTCGAGTCTCGGTCGGGCACAGAGTTTTAATCTTCCAGGAAGTTTCATATCAGCGCACACTCCGCTGCAGAGTGAAAATCTCATTCTGGAAACATCCCCCAGGCTGTGGCTAAGCCATGTCTCCGCAATATCCTTTCTTTCAGGAGTGCTAGTTCTGCATGGTTCGCAGGAGAGCTTCTGTAAAGTTTGATAGGTAGGAGACAAGATACTGGCAGAAGTAAAGCTGTGAGTACCGGGCGTGAGTCGTGCTTCGGTAGCTCAGATGGTAGAGCACTTGCCCGCGAAAGGCAAAGGTCCCGAGTTCGAGTCTCGGTCGGGCACACAGTTTTAATCTGCCAGGAAGTTTCAAAGAGGAACTCTGTTAAAATCTTCTGTGGTGAAACAATTTCGGAAGACCGAATTTAGTATTTCGTCCTTCTCTCCATTATATTCCGCGAATGACTAGATGATTTCAAAGCTTAATGATTTTACAAAAGCTAAAAAGTTCTGAGAGTTTTTGATCAGATCGGTTGACAAAATTTTACATTGCTTGCAAGTGACGATCGGAGGGATTGCAGTGTTAAAAATCTGCAGATACCAGTCACCGAATGCTGGCCCCTTTTTGACTGGACCAGAGATGGGATTCTTCGTTGACGTCGGTAAGGGGCCTGAAGATGGCATAATGTAGCGCTGAAACTGGTTGCTCAAATAAGATAACAATTGGAAACTTTGACGGCTGAAAGTGTTTTTATTCGATATTTTATACAGAGCAGTGTTCTGACCACGACTCACATTTGGAACGTATTGAGAGCATTGCACAGGTGCCGTCCATGGCTAGGCCGTATTTGCCATTAGGCAAGACTAGGTGGCTACCTAGGGCGGCAAAATTTTAGAGGCGGTAAAAGGCAGAAAAAATAATTTCAAATCAAACAGCGAAAAAATTGAGTAAATGAGGAGAAAAAATGAAAAAGAGGAAAAATTGAAACATCGAATAGTTTTTAGAAGCATATGGAAGAGTTACTTAATAAGTCTTTACTTACTTTGACGAAAGCAAACACATTGCCTCTACCTACCTCAAAACTAAAACAGCCACTACGAAGTACAAAATATAAACAAATATTATCTTGATTCGTATATGTCGAGCCCTCGAGCGGGTTTCATGCACTGGCTTGCGTTTTGCTTTTGTCTCCGCAGGTCATTTTTCATGCGTCGGGTTGAATTGAGGACTGTCCCCAGAAAATGAGGACGTTTTGTCACTTTAGATTAATGATTAAAAGTATAATAGGAGATTTACATTGTGGTGCCGTTGTATGTTGGTGGTGATGGAGGGGTTCGGATTTGGGGAGCCGATAGTAGGAAAAAAAGAGGGGGCGTCATTTTTCTAGTTCTCGCCGAGGGCGGCAGAAGACCTAGCAAAGGCCCTGGTCCGTGCTCAAATATAACAACACATTCTGCAGGTTTGGTTAGCATCTGCATTCATGTTCAAGAAAGCATTTCTCGCAGTGTTTCCATATTTTTGTCCAACCACTGTACCTGCATCTGTACAAAACCCGCGCTCACTTTAGTAGTATATACTTTGTGCCTTAACGTGGTTGTTTTAAAGTTTTGCGTGTTATAGTTACACGTGTCGGATAAATAAAAAAATGTCCCCCATGAACTAAAACTTAGCCAAGCAATGTGCTAAAATGTGTAAACTTGTAAAACAATTGCTGAGAATAAAACACTCTGGTTTTCAAATTAAAATTTTTGTAAGGCTCCCTCTTTCGGAAGAACCAGTAACTCGTTCCCCGAGGCAGGTCGGTTGCCGCGCAGCCGGGTGTCCCGCCAGCGCAGTATATGAGAGCTGAGTTGTGGCCCAACCAAGTGCAGGAGAGCACGCCACAGTCAGCACACGTCACACCACCAAATCTTGAAAAATGTCAAATCATCTTTCGTTCAAAATCGTTTGTGGAGCTACGATTTTGTAGAGATATTATCAAGGCTGTGTCCATCTCCGTAGCCCTTTCTGCCTTGCGAGTCGAGTGAGCAGGTTGTTCCTGCTTCCGCCTGTGTAGCAGCACCGCGTGTGTCGAACTTTCGTGTACGTAGTCTCGTGTGTGTATCAGCCGGCGTCACATCGTTCTTGCCTAGCGGAATTCGTCGTTGGTGTGCTCTGGCGGCGGCGTTTTGTGCCCACGGCATGATGTCTGTCCATTCTCCCAAGAACACTTTCGTCGGGGTACCGTTCGTTTCAGTTTTGACAAGAGTACGCGTCATGTGCAACCTGGCTCTCTAGAAGTTCACTGTTTGTTGGTTGATTCGATTCGTGTTACATCTGATCAAGTAGATACTGATTATTTTGATTCTGATTTGCACGCACTTTTTGTGAAGTTTCCAGACCCCTTGCAAGTAGACCGGCGTCTTTCTCGGGTTGATTCTCAGGTGATGTTTAATCATCGTGATGGTTCCGTTAATCCTGTCCTCCTTGCAAATGCGGTGATCGAGTATATTCCGATTAGAGTTTACAATCTTCCACCCGAAGTGAACGATTCTTTTCTTATGTTTCCTTATGGAGCCGTTTGGTATATTAAGCGGGAAAGCTGGTCTGTTAAACATTGCTTGCTATGTTGCTGTGGTATACGAACCGCAGAAATGTGTGTTCAAAAGAATATACTTTCACACCTGAATGTTTGTGGTCACCGGAATCATCTAACATAAGCAGGGCAAGAAGGAACCTGTTGCTATGCAATGAAAGTGGCCATTTCTGATCCACTGTCCCCGCCGATTTAAGGTTTTAAAGTCGTCCTTTGGAAAACGTCGTCCGTTGCCATTAGCTGAATTAGTGTCTTCGCAGTCTGCTGTCAGTACTTCCCAGCTTTAGAGGACGTTGGCCATCACTCCGCACGACTTTCAGCCGCTACCGGCAGGTCCAGATGCGGCACCTGTTGCCGTTAATGCGCCGGCATCGGTAGCACAACTTAAACACCGGCGGACTCAGAATGGTGAAGATTTTGAACTCACCCCCCGAGCCCCCCTCCCGTTCCTTCCCTTCCCCGCCCCAATACCGCCTCTCCGAGAAGGTGGTGGTGGTGGATGGTGCTTCATTCAGTGGTGATGCTATGATTACCGTCGATAACTACGGTTCTTATTTCGCCAGGGTTGGCAAGGTTGGTTCTGTTGATGTTGAAATGAATGTTGCACGTGCGTCCTCTCATCCATTCTACAAACGTCTGTTCCGGTGGGATCCGATGATTTATCGGAAACATCGTCTGGTGTCCCGCCATTCCAGTGTTCTAGTGAAATGCCATCTCTTCCTCAATCTTATACGACAGAAGAACAGGTTACTACTGATTCTCTTCCGGGCAGTCAGATGATGCAGACAGCTTCAGACACTGCATCGCTAGTCTCTTCTTTACCTGATGATGACTTTCATCGCTCCCGGTGGTATTTCTCGCTTTCCGTTGCGTGGAGTGGGGACTCCTCCCTCCCCACAGCGGTCTTTGATGAGCCGCTACCCTTCCGCGTCAAGAAGTTAGGTTGTCACTGAGTGGTGTGAAATGTTTTCAACCTGAGCGTGCAGCGTCGCGACGAAAAAGACAAAGCATGGAACCTGCACCTTCCGGTCGAGAGGATTCAAATCCTGTACCTTTATCCGCGCCTTCTGCCGGTGCTGGGGAGAGTGGGACGTGATGTGTACATTTTTTTCTAGTTCTGTTTTCATGCCTTACTTGTGTTAATTAACGTAGACGCATACGTTTCTTATCTTCAATGTTAACAGGATAAGCTCTCCATATGGCATGCTGCGTTACGACGGTTTATTTATGATTCCCAAGCTGATGTGTTTTTGCAAGAAGTTTTATTTGATGCGTTTTTTACTGGGTATTCTATGTTTTTTAACACTGCGCAAGAAAATTCTACTGGCATGGCCGTGCTTTACATGGATGGCATTCCGTCGACAGACTTTGATACGCATGAGGACGGTCAGGGTATGGGGTATCGTTTCTATGATGCCTTAATTTTTCTTTATGCTACATCTGGATCTGGTCGTACATATGACCTCTCGAGCTTTTATAAGGAAGAAGTCATTTATTTACTTCGTCAAAATCCGCCAAAGATTTTGATGAGGGCAGATTTCAACTGCATCTTACGTCGTGTGGTTCGGACTCCCAACTATAACTATTGTCGTGAACTTAATGATGTACTGGCGTCAGTCAGTCTACAGGATTCCTTGATCTGCAGATATCCCACATTAGCATTAGTGCATTTTACATATTTTACAGTACTTCTAGTAGTCGCTGTACTCCAAGAGAAATGTTCTCAAAAATTTCTGTATAATCTAATTCGGCTTCGAACGCGATTTCAGAGGACATGTCTCACTACCCTTCGTCCCATAGACGTACGTTAGTGGCCATCCCAACCTGATATAACGCATGAAATTTCCGGTATTTTCCAATCTTTACATAGGAGTGGCATCAGACGTTATACCGTCTGCTTTTGTTCGTCTGCTTCCTTATACAGCCAACTCTTGTCAGTTGATGTAATCCCTGCCAGCTTCACTGATCACTGTGCTGTTTCAATGGCTCTTAACCATGTCCTGCAGCGGATACATCTTTCTCGCCATATTTGGAAGTTAAATATCTTACGTCTGGCGGACCTCTCTCTGGATGATATCATTGCTGTCCTGTGGGGCAGGCAATCAGTTTGACAGTGCGTTATCCCTCAATTATGGAATGGTGGGATGACATTGCTAAATTTTGGCTAATCACTGCACTCATGCGCTTTAGGGCTGGTAAAGCGGCTGAAATGAGGACTCGGATTCTCCATGATGAGTTGGCGTCTCTGTACAATATTAAAAATGAACATGAACAGTCACAACCATAAGAAACTTCTTTTTTATGAGGTTACCTGTTTCTGTATATTTTAATCCATCTTCAGACCTCACTCCATGATGGTAGATAGTGGCTGTGAACGGAGCAGGCGCCACGACTCGGCGAGTCAGCGTTCGTAGAGTTGTAGCGCCTGCTCCGTTCACAGCCACTATCTACCATCATGGTGTGAGGTCTGAAGATGGTCTAAAACAGACCGGAACCGGTAACATCATAAAAAAAGAAGTTTCGTGCGGTTGTGACTGTTGACGTTCAATTTTAAGTAATTAAAAAAAAACGCTGTACTCCAAGAGAAATGTTCTCAAAAATTTTTGTATAATCTAATTCGGCTTCGAACGCAGTTTCAGAGGACATGTCTACTACCCTTCGTCCTATAGACGGACGCTAGTGGCCATCCCAACCTGATATAACGCATGAACTTTCCGGTATTTTCCAATCTTTACATAGGAGTGGCACCAGACGGTATATTGTCTGCTGATTTTATTTCCCTCTTTGACAGTGTTGTTACTCCAGCTCTTCGTGAGGAGTTTTTGGCAACTTTTCACAGCGATCAGATATCTGACGTTGTAGTTCGGTCTCCTTCCCGTAAATCACCGGATTTGGATGGGCTTCCCAAAGAATTTTGTGTTCGGTTTTGGCCTCTGATAGGAGATACGGTAACATCTATGGTGAATGAAGTTGTGCAAGGGGTACATATCTCTGCCTCCTTTAAGCTCGTAAAAATCGTTTCAATTCCCAAAAAGACGGCACATCTGTCCGTGGATAAGGTCTGACCGATAACGCTACTCAATTTTGATTATAAAGTCGTAGCGCTGGTGATAAACAGTCGCTTGTCGGTTTTGCTCGCTGACATTATCGCGCATTATCAAAGTTGTGTCCAGGGTCGTACTTTTGGCTCCCGTTGCTGAATGTCGTGATCTTATCTCGATCGTTTCCACTATTGTCGTGTCGGGAGGTTTACTTTTTATTGATTTTTATCATGCATTTGATCGGGTTAGTCATGATTTTCTGTTGCGGGTGTTGAGGGCTTTTGGTTTTAATAATAGCGCACGACAGATATTCATCTTTCTGATGATGATGAGATCCTATATTCCGAGGAGCGTAGGGGACGATGCGGGAGACCCGCACCGCGGTACTAGGCAAGGCACTAGTGGAGGTCGTTTGCCATTGCCTTCCTCCGACCGAAATGGGGATGAATGATGATGACGACACAACAGCACCCAGTCGTCAGGAAAAATCCCTGACCCCGCCCGGAATCGAACCGGGACCCCATGCGCGGGAAGCGAGAACGCTACCGCAAGACCACGAGCTACGGTCTTCATCTTTCTATTTACTGATATTTAGGCGTCTCATGACTTGAATGGCCGTCTTAAGAAGAGCAGTAAAAATGTAGATACATCGTTTTAGAGTATACTTCTACGTCATTGACTTGTCTATGTAATATAGCACTTTTACTTTTCTTATTACAGTGCAAACTCTGATGATGTCCCCTAATTAAAAGACCGAAATCGGTCAGAAGTTAACATCAGCTGCCACCAAGACTGTATTTAAAAATTGTAACAGATGACATTAATTAGACTCTATCAGCGGAGTCCCATCAACCGGACGCAACAGTTTTGCGTGATAACAACCAATTTTTATGCTCAAAGCAGAGAAATATTGAGGTATAAATACTGCTATCTTCAAAACTACTTATCTGAATTCGGAAAGTGGAACACGTTTGAATTCATCTCTTTCAGATGTACGAATCATGGAGCAGAAATTTCCATAGTTCTATTAAAAAAAGCGCAATTAGTACCAATATCTTCATACCATGATTAAGTCCCATAGTGCTTATAGCCATTTGAATTTTTCATAGCATGAATATAGCCATAACCAGAGCCTACACTTGTTTTAGTGAGGATTTCATCTGCGCGAAAACATAATTACGATATTATCGAGGATCTCGGAAATATATGAGACGAACAACTAATCTGAATCACCCTTCATATATACATGCACGAAATGAAAAGAACATTTCATGAAGAGATTAGGTTAGTGGTGTTTAACGTCCCGTCGACAACGAGGTCATTAGAGACGGAGCGCAAGCTCGGGTTAGGGAAGGATGGGGAAGGATATCGGCCGTGCCCTTTCAAAGGAACCATCTCGGCATTTGCCTGAAACGCTTTAGGCAAATCACGGAAAACCTAAATCAGGATGGCTGGAGACGGGATTGAACCGTCGTCCTCCCGAATGCGAGTCCAGTGTGCTAACCACTGCGCCACCTCGCTCGGTTTTCATGAAGACAAATGAACCATGATAAGAGACAGAAATTTCATAGCAACGCGAGATGTACGATAGTGGCGACAGAACTGTTGTAAAGTCTTCCTCTAAATTTACCCTACAGTGTTTTGCGTGCATGAAGTCGCCTTTTTTCCAAAGACTCCCATTTGTGTTATCCTACCATCTCCGCTGATTTACCATACTGGCTATGCTGACTTATTAAGAATTCGATATCTGCTGTCATATCTACGTGATAAGAACTTCCAACTATGGATTAATACACTAGAGATAGCCTCACAAGAGACTTGCATGTGGTTTTCTATACAGATTCCTGTTATGTGTTCTTCCCAGTTCATACGACTTTTTAGTGTTATTCCTAAAGTTATATTTATATAAAATCTTGTAATCAGATACTGTCAGGTCTGACGTTAATTACACCAAATGTAAATGCAGTCCAAGTCGTCCTAAACTTTGTATGTCTCAGAATCGTTAGCGTGCAGTCTGATAGTGTTGCTAAGCCTGCGTATATTGAAAACACCCTTAATTACCAGTTTATTTAACATTCGCCGCCCGGTATAACGTACCTTGTTCTGTGTATATTGAAAACACCCTTAATTACCAGTTTATTTTAACATTCGCCGCCCGGTATTACGTAGCTTGTTCTGTTAGTAAAAAGTGCGGCTAGCCGGCGCATATCTGCGAGAACAACCGTATGATCGTATCTTTGTCATCAGTCCACGCCTTTCAGACGCAACATTTGTACCTCTTATCGTTAATCACAGCTCCCTTAATGAAGACAGTAAATATCATTTCTTACTTGCAGGGTTATTTCAGCCATGAGACATTAAATTATAAGCGGCGATCAAAAAGTTTCCGTTGCCGGGCGTTGCTGCAGCGTATATGCAGCCCAGCGCTACTACAAATGGGTATGTAAGCACCAACATGTAGGCAAGGGGTTAGTGTGGCCTTCGAACGGAAACTATTTTAATCGCCTTTTGTAATTAATATTTCGTGTATTTATTCAGACAGACTGGTGACGAAGGAGATAAACCACAAACCATAATAAGAGTAAGACATCTGAAGTTCGTAAATAGTCAACGTATAATAACTGAAATGGGCATAGTTATAGGAACCGTACATATTCCTAATGGACTAACAGCACCGGATCACGGGTAAAAATGCACAAAGTATCGTAAGCAAAATGATTTAAAGGTCGAATCAACGCCATTGCATTGTAGATTCAGTAGTACAAGTGGTCATATTTCAAGCAGGCAGTAGGTCTATGTAGTCAGCGATGTGATCAGAAAGAAAAGAAACTTGGTATTTGGAGAAAAACTACAGGAGATCGTAGGGATACGATTGTGAGACCAATACTGCCTCTTGCGAGTTAAACGGCCAACATGCTAACAGCAAACTCATCTGAAACATAATGATGGTGGGATGGACAAGCGCGCTGCTAAGACCTGTTTTAAAGGCTCTGACCCGTAGGCCATTACCTTGGTATGAGAAAAAAAGTCATAGGTTCCCAGCATTACGTAGGCTTATCGCAAAAGACTGGCCTACGCACAGACTGGGTTTTATGAGGGCCTAAATTTTTAATGGTTGTCGAACTTAAATTGAAAGACGACCAGAAAGTGTAATTCGTTAGCATTCTTCCGGATCCCACGAAGAGAAAAACTAATTTGAATTCACATCCATTTGATTCAATTTCCACCCTCTTAAAAATATTTTTTCATGATCTAGTTACGCTTATGACATCCCAACTTTTGCAAATGAACCTTCATTACCTCCGAATCGTCACTGGTCTCGTTATCATGGAAAGAGCATGTAATCTGACGTACAAATATTTAAATGTCGAGAAACAACATTGTAATTCTATCTGGCAAAAACTGCGCCTTTGTTTACTATGGCCTTATCCTCCAGGAAAAATTTTTAATGTTAGCACCCGATTTAGATGCCTCTTGTAGAAGATGCTGCTATGTCACTGAATGTATGAGGGTCATTCCCGAACTATCAACTCCCAATTATTTTTATGGAAACTTCAACAGGTAATGAGAGCACAGTGACAAAGTTAAATAGGGTAAGGCTTCAGCTACATACTGTCATTTTTCTAGATACTCTCCATCATTCGTTATGCACTTTTTCCAACGATGAGCAAGAGCCTGTATGCTACTCTCATGAGATCGCTACCAGCTATGGCTAGGCACTGTCTTATAGCTCTGACGAAAGCATCTGAGTCTGGAAAATGCGGGCCACATAAGGCCTCATTTATAGGCCCAAAAGATGGACTGAACGGGCGATGTTGCAGCACAGTCCATCCAAATTTGACAATGAGATACATGACCAGAAAACTGTGGTGTACTAGTGGTTTTCATGTTACAAGTAGAAGCTTTCTTCCTCTTTCCTCTACTCAATGGAATTTTTGGGTTTCAGTCTAGTTGGTCTCTTGTTGCGACCTTCTGAATTGACGCTCCGAAACAACCAGAAGAACTATACTCGGCCTATCCCAGAAGACTGTGCTCTTTACTTTGTTTGCAGACTGTTGTACCTTGAACCCCTTCTTTTTTGGGGAATTCGCAAGTCATCACTCCACTGACTATCCTTTGGATCGTGGTTGCTAGTAGCGATACTACGTATCACTTCCATTTATTATGTTATTGCTCCAGCAAGTCCCGAAAAATTTCCATTCGTTTATTTTTCAGTCTCGTGTGGACATCTGGAGTAAGCAACCTGTAAACATTTTCAACAATCAAGTTGCATAACATCTTGTACAAGGCATTACAGCAGACATTCATCTGTGTGCCCAATTCCTTGATTGTAATCCGCCAATCATAACAGGTGATTTTATCGAGACATTGTTTATTATGAGGGATGGAGACGCTGCTTATTATGAGGGATGGCAGTTGTGCAGGGTGGACTAGGGCGTGACAGTACATGCTTTGTACCACTACTGAAATGCAGTACCCTCCGCCTCTCATAGCCCCGTATACTGTATCGCCTATCTGCGCCTTTAGCAAGTGTCAGTGGATTTCGGTTGGCTCAGTATGTTCAGCAGAGAAGAATTCAATGATGCACCTCTATTTTATACGCACCTCAATGTCGGACATAATTTTGGAGTGCTCCCTTATTGTTGCTATCTCTCTGCAGGACAACGAAACTAACAAGACGTTAGAGGTAAGATTAAAAAAAATATTCCTTCACCAACATAATCTGGCTCGGACATACAAAGCCAACGCAACAAAACTAAGAGGGATTTATTTCAGTGACATCCGAAGTTTCAAAGTGTCACATTGTGAACATCTTGTGGGTATGCATCACCCCATTCTCCCATTCTTTAACTCTTCCGACATGCAGTTTGGGAAGAGCAGTCTAGTGTGTATGGTTGAGCTGACTTAACAGTTGGGCAGTGGTGCAGATACGTACCCGGAGAAAGGTGCGCTTGGAGAGGGTGTACGTCTTGCCGACAGTGATGGTGGGTGGACGCGCGCAGCGCAGCATGAAGACCAGCAGCAAGCGGTGCAGCTTTCTGGGGCTGTCCAGCCAGGCGCTGGCGAACGCCGACATGGAGAGTCGCTCCCCCTGGAACAAGTGCTGGCTGCACTGTGGGCCAGAGGCGGTCGCATGTACAGCACATGTAATTAGAGCTGTTGATGGTAGTACTGGAACAAGTCCGGTACCATTCCAATGCCGGTACCATTGCAAAGTACCGTTATCCATGATGGCGGCCATGACGTCAGAGACACACCCCCCGCCTACATATACGCGCTAGGCATAGCCTTTCGTAAATATTTTCATAACACCGCCACCATTCCAAAGCACCGTTATTCGACAACAACAACAACAACAACAAGGTCGCACCCAGTGTATCCACCACGTGGTGCGTGTCTAGTTCCTATTGTCGTGGCGCGGTGCGAGAGAGAGAGATAGCGTCATCTCTCTATGTCACACCCCCGCGCCTACATACACGCGCTAGGCAGGACCTATATAAATCAGTGCACGCTCCACCTCACTCTCACACTGCTCGTATACTTCGTTCGTCCAGTACTTGTCACGTCTTCGTAATTAAACGTGCAAAAATGAAGCGTTCACGATCCGCCAGTGGCAGCAGCAGCAGCAGCAAACGTGCTCATGTGGACGAAGTTCCCTCGTGGTTCTCGTCTGCTGTCCCGCTCGTCGTCAGCTGATCAGTCACCGCCACAAAGTGTAACTGCACTCACTAAGGATACAATATTTTATTCATGATTACTTATTGCCTAAGCCGCTTCCTCTTACGTCGTCAGCCGGCCGCGGTGGCCGAGCGGTTCTAGGCGCTTCAGTCTGGAACCGCGTGACTGCTACGGTCACAGGTTCGAATCCTGCCTCAGGCATGGGTGTGTGTGATGTCCTTAGGTTAGTTAGGTCTAAGTAGTTCTAAGTTCTAGGGGACTAATGACCTCCGATGTTAAGTGCCATAGTGCTCAGAGCCACTTGAACCACTCTTACGTCGTCACGTACAATATATTACAATTATTTTACAGAAAGACATTTCTTAAACAAATTTTTCAAAACAAAATTACAAAAACAAGCATGATGGTCTTTTCCCGTGGATAAAATAAACGTTTATTAATTTAGTCATTCCATCACCACATGGTCTCTAACTACCAATTTCTCTATTTCGACTTTCTACAGTTGACGTCAACATGCTACTACTACATACCGTGACCTTTTATAGTAAACTCCTTTCCCTGGTGTCGCTCAGTTGCTGCTATTATCTGTGAACAATTAAAAACATTTGTTGCACATTATTGTAGGTTACTGTAATTCCGAATTTCCCCGATACCCCTTTGATGTCGTGCTTGTTTGACTGGTTATGGTATTGGTTTTCCGCTCCTAGTCTGCTTCTGTCTGTAACGGTAGGCTCAATTCAACGTCATGCTTATCTGTTGAACAAAACAAGAGTTAGTTTTGCACGTTACAGCAAGTAAAAATCAGTGATAGTGGTCAAGGTTCTTGGCTGGACTTCAGAGCATCTATCTTTTGTGGTGAACTTCATTATCTTCATTTAAACTGAATGGCGTGTTGCTTTAGTGTCTCTGCTTAACTCAAATAGTTAAGCCCAGACTCGGCTAGCGTCGGTAATACGTCTCTACAACACTCCTACGGCGCAAATCATCAATAAGGTCTGCCGATCACGCTATTGCGTGCGACCAGCCACCTGATTTACGTCTTTCTATGGCGGCTCAAAACTCGCCTTTTCACGCAACATCCTCATCGCTCCCATTACGTATTATCCATGTTTGGTGCGTCCCTATCGCCTAATTGCGATTGACTGGCCACCGGATAATCGTTTTGATCACCGTACTCACACTAGCAACACAATGGAGAAAACAGGTGCGTCTCGAGCACTACTGCGTCGGGCAGACCACCTCATAATTATCACCCGAAACACCCACTATCGTCATACGCCAATAACGCAACGGGTGGGTCCTGAACACCACCGCGTCGGACATCACACCCTGCACTTGTCTCAAGAAACGCAACACATTCGGTGGGACGCAATGTCCACCTACCACATCACAACACGCTCATCACACCCCAAATCCATCCACCACGGATCCAGATTTTGTCCTGAAAGTTCTTCTGTCCAATAGCCTTGCCATAAAATGTCGTATAGGAAGTTATCTACATAAGATAACCCCTTCTATAATTAATCTAATACTTCTAAATATTGTTTGTACCATAGCTGAAGCAAATTTTCTATACTAAGCGACCCAGTGGTCCCCATACAACAAAGATTAACATCAAACACATAATATAGACACAATCCATACCAAAATAAGACAAGCACATGAAAAATAGCAAAACAAATACACACAACATAAAACAAATAATCACAAAACACAAATAAAACACTATCCATACTAATACAAATAAACATCGCCAACAAATCACAAAAATCTAATCTAATTATACACTACTTTGTTCCCGGCCGTGTACTTCCACTGCCGAGTGTGTCGCCCTAGTCATTCTTGTCTGTTTTGCGCATTTTGCGTACGGCCAGGGTTCGCCGGACGTATTTCGATTATTTGTGCAGGTTCTGGATTGCAGTCTTCACTCGCTCTCCAGTTCTGCACTGGTTGATCCCTTCCATTTTAATTGGCTGGGTTCCATTTATTATTACCCTGGTTCCACCTACGTTCCTGTGGCGGAAAATTTTGTCGTCTATTATCGCGCCACTGTGGGTTGTTTCCCCTATTGTTACCGTTACCGGCATAGTTATTCCTCATCTGGTTTCTGTTTCTCTCTATATTCGCGTCTTGGCCTTCCTCATGCGGTTCCCTTTGCTTCTTCTTCTCACGCACCTGCTGCTCGTTATAGGCAAACTCCAGTTCCCTAAGAATGTCCTTAAATGCTTCTACGTCATTTCCGCATCTGCCAGCTAGCGTCTGCTGATATGTAAGTGGCAACTTCATATAGCATACGCGTATAATCTCCCCAGGGCTGCACGGTTCGTCCTGATACTGATTCTTTTTCAGCATTTTCTCAAAACAATTCACAACACTTCGGAAACCTGAGCTCTCGAAGTCGCGTGTCATAAGGATTTCCTATTTAATTCTGCTTTGGGTCTCCTTTCACCAATATCTGCTCATAAAGGCTTCGCGGAACTCTTGGTACGTTCTGCAGCCTTTAGCAACACTACGCATACTTTCCACTGATGCACCTTCCAAGTGCGCACACACAAAGTCAAGTTTGTACATTAACGGCCACTGTGGTAGTAACGTTAGATCAAACTGTGCAATGAACGTTTTTGGATGTAATGTATTATTATCATCCTTATAGTGCTGGAACTTGCGTACCGACAAAGTGTTTATAATCAAACTGCCTAGTTTCATCTTTCTGCGGTGGCGTTTTGATGTTTTCATAAACTACCTCCGTGTGCGCCTCCTGGATATCCTGTGACTTGCAAGTGCGAGGTGGATCGCCTAAGCAGGTAGCAATTGCTTGCGCCAGTTGTTCTGCTACTGAACTCCGCCTCCAGCAAATCACTTACTACCCGCGGTACCTCCGTACGTGTGACTCGCGGTTCATAGCTTCCCCGACGTTCTAACGGTCTGGTTTTCAGCATGCGTGGTTCATTATCACGTCGGTTCATAGCTCCTGAGACAGATACTGTGTCCCGTTGCCGTACTTCCGAGGTTACCTCTTCCGTGGATACCGTCTGAATATCGGCTCCAGTTTATCCTGCATTTGTAGAAGTTCTGTCGACTGACAGTGCCTCTACCCTGTTCTCGATTTGTCGTTTAAATTCGGCAAATTCTGCCATCAGTGGTGCCTCTCCGGCTTCCTCCTTCCTGCTCGACACAGTTTCTTCAATCTTTTTCACTCGTGTCTGCAGCTTATTTATAACAGTTTTGTGTTCTCTGTGACCTCCTTCGTTTCTCTCGCTATTCTCTTGGCTCTCCGCGCAATTAATTTCGCCTCATTGGCGGTTCTTTTCGCTTCGGCAATCTCTCGCTCTAACTTCTCACGCAACGCTTTTACTTCATCCTTCACACCGCATGTTTCACGCTTTATGATGGCAAGCTGTGCCCAGGTTTTCTTTTTTACACTCCTGTATGCTGCTCCGTGTTTCTTCACCAATTCTTTCCAGACTAGCTTACCTCTCCTTTCTACACGTTTCAATTCTTTCATGCATCACTTTCGTACTAGCGTCAATCTTCTGCATCATACGCTCCAAGAATCCAGCGATACCTGAACCGTCAACCGCCAAGTCTCCCCTTTCCGCATGATAACTACTGTCATGACTTGCAGGTGATCCCCTGCTCATTCTTTCGTCTCCTGTCGAGTAAGGTCCAAATCCTGCTCGGTACGACAGTGTCGGACTATTCCGTTCCGATCCTCCTGTACGTAACCCATTCATGCTGCTCATGGGCGACGCTTGCCCCGCGGTGACCCACTGCCGAACTCGCGCGTGAGTATCACCAGTTCAGTGGGCCTGATCGCACCTCTTGGACTCACCAATGGCCCACCAATCCCTGCATCATGCTCCATGTTGTCCGGTGACGCCATGCGCTCTGTTCGTTCCCGAAAATAGCTGTTTTCTCTCTGCCGCTAATTCGTGTAAGCTGTCGTTGCTTCCTCTCATGACTGCCATTCTGTCAACCCCTGTTGCGCCCTGAACTGTCTCTATTAAGCGCGCCTTAGCCCTCGTAATCATCTATGTTTTCTTACCCACTAACGTTATACACTAACAAACCTTTAAACACAAAATACACATTATAATCACTAACTCCCAATATCTATACAATATTCACAAAGAGGTGTTGGGTAACCATCCACAGACTGGCCGGTTCACCGGACCTCGACACAGATCCGCGGGGCGGATTCGTGCCGGAGACCAGGCGCTCCTTCCCTTCTGGAAAGCCGTGCGTTAGACCGCACGGCCAACCGGGCGGGCGACCTGCGTGTAACCCGACTTTAATTATAAACACACGGTATCACATGCTACGGGTCCCGCGCTATCAGGAACCCTGCAGCTGCACTGCCAATTTTTTCTTGGGAAAATATTTGCTGTTCTTCATGTGATTTACAAGCGTTGCACTTCACTGCGAAAGGGACTGTCCCGTTTAGAAGACTGACTCACAGCTGGGAGATATCGCCAAGTTCCTTCAGGACCTGAGACACTTGAGCGGGATAGCTTAACAGCCTTCCTTTACACACAAACGGACTTGCTTTACGCTGCAGCCTTCTCAGTGTCTCAGAAACACAAAGAATGGACACCTGGATGCATTCCTCGTCTTTTTTCAAGAAAATCTCGGGGTGTGAGTCTGCCGTGGATACACCGCTGAATTCACGTGCTCCGTCCCAGCTGCCGATTACGGGAAGCTCGGTCACAGCATCAAGAGATTCTTCTAAGCAGGTTTGAAAAGCTGACGCCTTGTAGCCAAGACTCTTCAGAATCAACAGCAAACCATCGCCTACAACGATAATTCAGGTTTACATAGCGATGTCACAAACAATACGTGAAGGACAAGGACAGTATATGTGGAAATTCAGTGGGTACCTCAGTACGTAAACGATGATGGTAATCTAATAATCATGCGTGAGTGAAATGCTGTGGCAGTGGAGGGAAATGAGGACAGTACTAGACGAGAATATGGATTCGGCAGTAGCAATGAGAGACGAGAAAGACTAAGTTCTGCCAAAAAATCAGCAAGTAATAGCGAATACACTGGTAAAAAATCACAAGTGGAGGAGCTATGGTTGGAAAAGAAAACATTTGAATGAGATCATGATGAGACAGTGACTTCGAAACCAGGCATTAGATTGCAAGGTGTACCCAGGAGCAGATACAAACTCAGACCAAAATGTAGTAACGAGAAGGAGAAGGCTGAAGTTCAAGAAAGTTATCATGAAGAATCAACGTGCAACGACTGAGGATTTATGCGATGCGTTTGGCGTTTGCTGCAACTGTAGATACTGCAATGATGCATACGACAGTAAGCAGTTCAGTTGAAGAGGAAATAAAAAGGCCAGTCATCGAATTTCGACAGACAAATTTAGGTACAAGGAAGCTAACTCTAAATAAAAACCTGGGTAATACAAGAAATAAAATTTATCGACGGAAGACGGAAATACGCTCAGAAAAAGCGATATGCCACTTAGGAATGAAATATTCAGGAAGTCCAGATAACCCAAGACGAAATGGCCGCTACAAAAACGTGAGGAAATCGAGAAATAAACGATCGCTGGAAAGAATCTTAGGTGAAATTAAAAGCAAAAATGTCAAAATTATGAGTGTTGGATGAATACCGCTGTTAAACCTAGAGGAGAAAGCGTATAGGTGGAAAGAATACATGGAAGGCCTCTATGAGGGAAGGGATTGTCTGCTGACGTGATAGAAGAAATTGGAATCGACTTGTAAGACACAGGGCATCCAGTGTTACAGTCAGTTTTACGGAGCTGTGGAACACTTGCAATAAAATATGGTGCAAGGCACAGGTGACATTCCTTCGAAAGTTCTAAAATGATTGGGGGAAAGGGCAACCAAACGTCTATTCAAGTTGGTTTCTAGAATCTAAGAAACTGGAAACATACCATCAGATTTTTGGAAAAACATCTTTCTGACAATTCCGAAAATAGTATGAGCAGTGCAAGAATTATTCCACAATCAGCTTAACGCCTCAGACATTAAAGGTGCTGATAAGAATAACTGTTGGAAGAAAGGGAAAGAAAATATAAGCTCTGTTAGATGACTATCAGCTTTAGGATCAGTTTAGGGAAGGTAAAGGTGCCCTAGGGGCAACACTGATGTTGGTTTGACAACAGAAATCTCACTTTGAAAGGTCAAGACACCCTCACAGGAGCTGTCGACCTAGGTAATGCGCTACCAACATAAAGCAACGCCAGATGTTAGAAATTCTGAGGAATATAGATGTAAGCCACAGAGAAAGGCGGGTAATGTACGAGGCGGTGCTCACTATAGACACACTTGTGACGAACACATTTCTCCTGACGAGAAACCAGTTTGTTGATATTGTCACTGTAAAATGTCTCACTTGATTGCCGAAGCCACAGTTCCATCTCTGCTTGCACCGTTTCATTACCGTAAAGTGAAGCCCCCGAAAGTGTTCTTTAAGTTTTGGAAACGTAAAAATGGGATGGGGCCAATTCGGGACTGTATGGAGGATGATCGATGACAGTGAACACAAGGCGTCGGATTGTTGCAAATGGAGCGCTCCTGTGGATCTGGCACAGTCAGCCTGAAGGGGAGGGTGCTACCTGTGTGGAAGAAATTTTCGCATTCGTTTTTCACGCACCGAATAGTTACGTTTTTGAATGAGTGTCCAGTGTTTTTCATGTGTATAATATCTTTGAGTCAATACAAATACTTTGTGAAACCATACTTTCGTAATATCTCTGTAGCATGTTTAATTACAGAAACAAACAGTGTAGGTGATGCCTGTGTGTGATATTCTGTGTAACGGAGGAAACACAATACTTGTAAGTAGCAAAAAAAAAAAAAATGCTATCTCCAACATTAGCAAATAAAAAAACCATTCCAAGATTCATTTGTCCGATTTTCCGACTGCAGTATAGCCTCAAAACGACAGTTATAGTACAAGAGAGGAAGAAAATCATACGTGCAAACATCACAAAAAATGTTTGTGTAAACAAATGCATTTGAGACTGCGAATAAATTCTCGAAACGCGTTGTGCTAACATGAAAAAATAAGTAGTTGTTGCAGTTTTTCATTATTTAAAACGCAAACAGTATTAATAAAATGGCTCTGAGAACTATGGGACTTAACTTCTGAGGTCATCTGTCCCCTAGAACTTAGAATTACTTAAACCTAACTAACCTAAAGACGTCACACACATCCATGCCCGAGGCAGGATTCTAACCTGCAACCGTAGCGGTCGCGCGGTTCCAAACTGTAGCGCCTAGAACCGATCGGCCACCTCGGCCGCCCAGTATTAATATTCTACATCTTTATTCTTCATGTCAGCATATTTGCAGCCTTCTGCCGCTAGAGGGCTCCGAATTGTAGCGTGTAACAGAAACATAATCGATAATTCATTCGTGAATAATGTTAAAATAAATTTTATAATTGACAACTTTATGTATATATTGAAATACTCACAAAACGTAACCCTAATGTCGTAATATCTCTGTAGCATGTTTTGATTACAAAAACAGAGTGTAACTGATGCGTCTGAGTGATATTCTGTTTAATGGAGATGGCTCAATACTTGTAAGAACAAAAACAGAAATAGTGTCTCTAACATTAACATATAAAAAAATCCCAAGGTTTATTTTGTCCTAGTTTCCGCTTGCAGTATAACCCAAAAACTACAACTACAGTACAAAAGAGGCAGAAAATCACAAAAAAATGTTTCTGTAAATAAATGCACTTGAAAATAAAAAAATTCTCGAGCCTCGTTGTGCTAAGCGGGAAAAAAATAAGCAACTAGTGTAGTCATTCATTATTTAGAGCATGAATGACGCAGTTGAAGGCTGTCCAAAAACTCAGATTATACTGAAAAAAAATTAAAGTTCGTTTTATTTAAAAAGTTTTAAGTTTTCAGATAAAAAAATTCGTAGGCATTACTTTCCGGCACGCCCTCTTAGTTAATCCTATGTACGTCTTAAACCCAGTAGCGCACTGTCTATATTTACTATGTAACAATTTTCGTTTTGCTTAATACGAATGTTGAAACTTCCTGGCAGATTACAGATTAAAACTGTGCCGGATCAGGATTCCAAACTTGCGACCGTCTTTCGCGAACAAATGCTCTACCAAGTCAGCTACTTTTTTTCCTTTTTTTGCTGAAATCTTTTACTGTGCTGTAATACTATGAATTACAAAGTTGGCGCAAAACTGAAGAACTACCAACATACCACTTAGATTATTAGATTAAGCAAGGAATTAATTTAAAAATTTGCAATAACCGAACAAGATAAATAGAGAGGCAATATCACTGTATAATTATATCCCACTAAAATTATTTTTTATACAATATAAGCTGATTTTAATTTCTCTCTGCTGAACATCTTTATTTATTGTTTCATCTTCATGTTTAGAGAAGTGAAAGAGCATTTGCCACGGAATATTTGTTTTCTACTACAGTAAAAATTTCATGTGTGTTGCAAGAAATTGAATATGTGCATTTATGTAAATGATTTGTTCAGATTTCTTGTAGATAACAGTCATTGTCCAAAATTTTGTTAATGACACTGTACGTATAATAAAACTAAACGGAAATGAAAAGCATAATTTTCTTGGCTTTCATTGGAAAAAAATCCATAGTTGCATCGAACAGTACCTTGTCACTGTAGATGTATTATCAAAACATTCTGCATGTTAATCTATTTTCTTTGTAATTTTCCATGGTTTTCCCAACTGCCCTGAGCTATCCAAGCACGATTCGAAACCTGCCTTCGTAGTTCCAGTTTCGTCATACCTCTCTCCTACCTTCCAAACGTCCCAGAAGTTTTGCTGCATACCTTGACTGACTACCACTCATGGAGAGAGCAAATAGCGGAGAAATGGTTAAGCCACAGCCTAGGGGGTTCTTTAAAGAAAGGATTTTCACTCTGCAGCGGAATGTTCATGTCCCAATACGGCAAACTGTTTTAATTTGCCTAGAAGTTTCAAGTCAGCACACACTACACTTTTGGGTAAAAATTTATTGTGGTAATGTGAATGTTTACAGACATTTGTTGTGGAAATAGAAATATCCCATTTTGTATTTAATAAATGTAAATAGGTTAAAGAGTGAATAAGTAAGAAAAATAATATTAATCAAATATTAGTGTACTCACCTGATCAATAATGGTTTGTCCAACGACACAAAAGAATCCAGTCTCGTACATGTAAATTGGAACGCTGAATAACATTTTGTACATTGCCACTTGGTCTGCTTGCTTCTGCAACAGCTGGTAAACGACATTACACAAATTAGTAAATGACAAAGAAAGACAGACTTCTATTACTTGTTACTATCTGATAACTGGCCAGGTAAGATTTTCATTACAAATCTGGAATAATGCAAGGAATGAGTTTTGAGAATATATACTATTATAAGGTTCATTGATATGTGTAATTCTTTGATTAGAAAGGAGACTTTTACATCAGATGTCATCCCCAGAACGTACTTCTCGCTGTCATCAGAAGTTATCGCCATTTTTCTTCTTTTTTTTTCCTTTTCGTATACAAACTGGAATCGAAGACATCAACTATTATTTTGTATTTCACAGGCCAACTGATATAATGCGCCTTTTGTCTTTAACGGACTTAATGCGCTATTCCCAACATTCACCTATAAATGGAAACAGCTTTTAAAATTGTCCCGACGTATGCGTCGTAGTGCCCGGAGGGACTTTTGTTTCATTTACTCTGTGTTTTGAAACGGATTTTCTTTTAGGTCTCATTACATTCTAGTAGACAGGAAAACTACACAAATGGCCATTGAGAGTGCGGCGGTAGCGAAAAAATTGACACTTTCCTCTTGGGTAAGAATTACCTCACTTTCAGCGCTACGTGACTGGAATTGAGGGAGAAATCAGAGATTTGATCGCCTCAATGTAGGCGGTTTCCTTTCCATATTATCTCTCCCAAAAGTTTTAGCACTTGATAGCAATGCTGTTTAATTGGGATAACTCGGGTAACAAATTCTTATTAGTAAACAGACCAATATTGTTTTTACGTGTCGAAAGTGACTTATTACTGTTCTTTCATTTCGATACACACGTTCATTCAGATGAGTTTCTATACGCCGGAAGCGCAAAGTTATGCATGTGTGTGACACAATCTAAATGAAATACTGGGTTGTTCGTCATTTATATAGTGTACAGAGTGACATCTGGTCTTGATGAAAATTACTGGAGGAGCGGTAAGGAACGTGAAATGGGTCGGCAGTAGTGGTTCGTCGTACACTCTTTCTATAAGAAGATCACGATTTTGCGATCGGAACAAGTACCGACTTACTTATGGTTGAAGACAGCTAATAGTCATATTCCTGGAGCATCAAAGAGTGTACAACGATAAAGGCCTACAAGCAGTAGCGCAGTTGTCAGTGCGAGAGGGAAACTTTTCACTTTTTCACGAGGGCAATCGTATGGAACACATCACCTCTGGAGAGAAGGTTCTATAGCTGGGTACAAACAACTGCAAATGAAAAGACTCTGAGCAAGATATAGTCGTAACAAGTGCGATAAACAGTGAGCTTGCCGAGCATTTGAGCCGATTTGAGATTGGTAGGGACCGGAAAAAAACGTTTTAGGAGATTTGGTGTTGATTTTTGCTCAAATCGGTGTTATTTTTTGAAAATTTTGATGTTATTTTCTAATGGTTTATTTTTAAAATACGTTCTTTATTTCTGATGTATTTCGTTGTCTTCATGTGCTGTAAATGAAAATGTTCCCGTCAGTTACATTATTATCATTGTTATAGTCCGTTCATCATAAGAATAAATCTGATGCAATCATTGCACTATGTATCCTTCCGCGTTTGCTGGAGCCTCATTGGGTTTTCCGTTTCACATGGGACTGCTGCCAAGCTGTCTTGAGTACTGTCAAGTACGATAACTAGGGTACGTTTTGTGCTGTGCATTACGCCCACATCGACTTGGCGATAATACCGGGCAACAGCTTTACCAGCGCATTTAAGGGGAGCCGGAACGATGAAAATTACAAAATTAACGTTTCTTAGTTTTTTTCATTATAAAACTATTTGGAGTTTTATGAATAAAACAAATCAAGTTTCACCCTTCTAAGTGATTTCTGAGTGTGTTTTTTACCGCTGCAAAGTTGACGCGCCGCGTAAAAGGTTGTAGCGTCTTGGTGAGTCACCTCTGACGGCATCGCTCGCTGGCTGCAAACAATATCCCTCGTAGTGGTAATAGTGGAAAGAAGGTGTATGATATAAATGTTAGCCTAGTGTATGGCTTGCGTTGCATTGGCAAGGGCAGTACTGCAGGGACAATGCTATGTGGAATTATGAACTTGCCAAAACCACCAACCAAGTTTGGATTTTATAATGAATTGGTGGGATCTGCGGCTGAAGATATTGCTCAAGCAACAGTGAAGAAAGCAGTTGAAGAAGTTGTGACAGATAATGGGAATTGTAAGATTTAACTGTTGCTTTAGATGGATAATGGCAACGTAGAGGTCATAAATCTCTAAATGGAGTTGTGAAAGCTACCAGTGGCGACAGTTGAAAAGTAACTGATGTTGCTGTTCTCTCAGAACATTGTAAATGTAAGGGCAATACCAAGGACGAACATAGTGAAAGTTGTGAAGCAAAGTTTCATGGCACGAGTGGAGCGATGGAAGTAGAGGGAGTGAAAGCAATTTTTTCCAGACCACAGGAGTGGTATAATGTACTATACACTAACTATCTAGAAGATGGTGATTCTAAGGGATATAAAGCTATAGAGGAACTCAAACCTTATGGCAATGATATTCACATTAAAAAACAGGAGTGCACTGGACATCTGCAGAATCGCATGGGGCTCAGTTGCGCAAACTAAAGCAGACATTAGGATCCCAGAAGCTTAGTGATGGTAAGACCCTTGGAGGAAGAGGAAGACTGACAGATGAAGCAATTGATAGATTGCAGAGGTATTAGGCCCCCTATGGGTGTGCAATCAGGCAAAATACAAGAAGCAATAAGAATATGAGGAGAGCAGTATGGGCATTATTTTTTCATACTGCATCAACAAATGAGCACCCACAACATGCACTGTGCCCCACAGGTGATGATTCGTGGTGTTAGTACCAATCAGGGAAGGAATATGCCTATAAAATAGTTTCCCAAATGCTGTAATTGATGTAATTAAGCCCATATTCAGAGATTTATCTCAGCCAAGTTTATTGGAAAAGTGTTTACATGGGAAAACACAAAATCCAAATGAAAGTATAAATAATTTAATTTGGATTAGGATTTCAAAAAGAGTGTTTGTACAGATAAAAACATTGCATTTTGGAGTGTATGATGCAGTGGCAACATACAATGAAGGAAACATTATCAAATGTGATGTGCTGAAACGTTTAGGTTTCCAATCAGGACATAACACTATTTCCACAATGCGCCTAATTGATGAAGAAAGACTAAGAGGTGCAAGAAGAAGAGACAAAAGCCTACAACATGCAGCAAAAGGGAAGAAAAGACCAGTGAAAAGGAAACTAACACCGGAAAAAGAAGAGGATGCTGATAATCCATCATATGGGGCAGGAATGCATTGAAAAACTTTGGAAGCCATTTCCTGTAACTTTAAAATGTTCATCTTTGAGGACCATTTTCTCAAAAACTTCTAACAATACATCAATGAAATTTATACACAATATTGTTTACTTCTTTTCCTTAATTTTTATAACAAATTGTAAAAAAAATATTGTATAATTCAAGAGTTATAAAAGAAAAAGTGCAAAATTTTAGAGAAAAAATAAGCATCTGTTTAAAAACAATGTAAACAAAAACCATTAAATATTTCTTAACATGGCATTACAGCTTTGTAGAGAAATATTCACTGAACATGTAGTCCAAATTTCAGAGCAATATGTTTAACAATTTTGGAAAAAAATTGTGCTTTCTACTTGCTAAAATTAACATGGAGGAGATGGATCGTTCCGGCTCCCCCTAACCTGGACAGCACTGGCCGGTCAGCTGGTACAGCTAGCCTGCATTGACATGCCCAGCTGCAGTTTGCACGTAAAAAGGGACGAGCAGAGGAGCAATACAGCTTCGAATGTCATTTAATTTTTAAGCAGAATGAAATAATATACTGCAAATCTCCCACAATACGCTCCTTTGACGACTAGACGAAAACCGCAACACGTTATCTTTTTTAGGTAATATACTATTTTAATTAAAAACAAGAATGATGAAAATTCCTGACTTAACCACAGAGTAATTTTTCTGCTTAAGTTGTGTTTAACGTAAGAGAGTGTTGAAGGATT
Source organism: Schistocerca piceifrons (assembly GCF_021461385.2). Taxonomy (NCBI): domain Eukaryota; kingdom Metazoa; phylum Arthropoda; class Insecta; order Orthoptera; family Acrididae; genus Schistocerca; species Schistocerca piceifrons. The sequence continues at coordinate 399,204,594 of NC_060144.1, read as the reverse complement.
TCACCTCGTAGGTAAATATTGAAGCCACAGTCAGTCCTCTGGTAATCTCTTAGCTCCTTCCTTATCCGAATCCGAGAAATACATTTTAGTTCTGGAAGTGTCACCTGTTACGTTCATAACGAGCCTATCAACAACAGAATCTACGAAGCCAACCAGACGCAGCATGTACTCTTCTCTTATGACGAGTCGCTCTATATCCTGCCAGCGTTCGGCAGTGAGGTGTGAAAAAACTGCGTGCGTTTGTTCCAGTACGTCTGGCAGCTTAACTTCTCGGGGCAAATCTCGCGGCTTGGCTCCAAATCAGTTTTGTTGGGTTCATATTGTAATGGTACAGTAGCAAATGTAAAAATGCAGAATCTGTATGATGTGCTCGATGCTGTGAAAATGATTGTTTTTCGTGTTTCTACGATACTTAGCTACGTCTGTGGTACAAAAGGATGGACATAGATCAAATAAAGAGGATTTTTGCCTTAAAAATTAAATGATTTCTTAATGTAAACAACTTTTACGAACAGTCTTTCATAAAACATCGATAACTAAGAATTTGTATTTGAAATGGAAACAGGATTTTCGAGTCCGTTATGTAATTGAAAGACGTGCATTATTCATAAAAAATGATGAAGAGTTTTATAATTACGAGATGTAGGAATTTAAAATTGAACGATAAAAATAAATGCTAGTGGGGAGATTTGCACCAACGCATGAATAACTGTATTTGGCTCACATTCCATTACGCTAGCGACTGCGCTATACGTTCAAGAAGCATATATTTATTGACTGCGTTATATATCGCTGGAAAAACTTCAAAGCCAATAATCTCCTAAATGTATGATAAACATTAAGAACAGCGCATTTCTCGGCACTTTTAACCGTATTCCACACAAGTGTTTCTCTACGGCAGAGAAAGCAGCCTCAGCCATTTTCATACTGTGCATTAACAACGCGACAATCAGAGCACAACGCTGCAGATGCTGTGACTGTACACAATTTTTGAAATAAAAACTACGTAGATAAAGCGCGATTAAGAAAAACGTTGATGGCTGTTAATACATTTGCATATCTTTAAGTTTCATTTAACATAACTTAGTAATAAGATATATAATACAGAAGTAGGGCCGGCCGGTGTGGCCGTGCAGTTCTAGACGCTTCAGTCTGGAACCGCATGAGCACTACGGTCGCAGATTCGAATCCTGCCTCGGACATGGATGTGTGTGATGTCCTTAGGTTAGTTAGGTTTAAGTAGTTCTAAGTTCTAGGGGACTGATGACCACAGATGTTAAGTCCCATGGTGCTCAGAGCCATTTGAACCCATTTTGAACATAAGTAGGACCTACTTCCAAGAGCGTAACAACACCAGTGTACGTGTGCTACGGCTTCCGAACAATCATTGAGTTTATGTTTGTTTGCATCAGGTTTATTCTTATGATGAAGGGATTGTAGTATCATTATTACTATTACATCAAAAATCAAAATTTATTTTTATTATTGGAAAAAAAGAAATTTTACATCAAACCTAGCAAATGTTGTCAATTAAAAAACAAATAACTCTGCAGCTTCAAACTCTATTATTATAACTTCTAATTTCGCTGATGAAACATTTGGCTTCTAAAACATCAACACTTCACTATAACGTGAAAATTGTTGCTCCGAGTCAGTATTTGAATATGAGAGCCGAACTGCCTTCAGCACAACACGCCCCATATCCCGACACTTTTATACAACTTATCTTGCTAAAAAAGACATGTAGTGATATCTTTAATACAGCACATCAGTTAAACTTCATATTTTCGCAGTACACAAGTATAAATATGAAAACCACCGAACACAGTAATTTTGTTCATTATGGCACCTGATGAGTTTGCAATCACAGCACAGAACATATGACGTCACAAACACGTGTTTCCGGTGGTCCAACAGAACACTGAGAATTTCTATTTCAATAGTTGCTCAGTATCATTTTTACTATTTTGCGAAAAGAAATATGTGGTGACAGCCTGATGGGTAGCATATTCCGAAGTCTGACTGACCGATAATAGCAAACACAGCTGGTGCCATGTTTAGTGTAGTGTTTGTGAAGCTAAAATGACGTATTTGTTGGTTTTCGTGTTTATACTTGCGTACAAAAAAAAAAAAAAAATGGAGTCCGCTGACGCACTACATTAAAGGGTCACTCCAAAATGCGTCGTTTTTGCACGATTTGTTGTATAAAAAGATGGGGAAATATGATTTTCGTACATACACGGTGGTCAGAGACAGTCTGAAAAGCTTATAAGGATGTTGCAGGGCAGGTTGCCCTGAGAAATAAGTCAATGGTAATTAACTCGAAAACGGCCCACCGTATCGAATATTTTTTGTAACAATTATTTCTTAGCACAGCCTACTCTGCAACACCCTTACAAGGTTTTTCATACTGTTTGTGATCACCAAGTATAATTGTTATTGTCTGGCGTCACATCTAGGCATCAATTCCTTGCGGGGGAAATAAATGGTCATTTTAGAAGTTACGTGTGTACCTCAACAATGAGAAAGAGGTCTAGATCGAAATTTAGCATTAAATAACAGTCAGTTACCAGTATTAGTAACCAGCTACCTTCACATTTACATTTCTAGACGGGAACGAAGAAATCATAAAATTCTGCATATTTTGCGAAAACCGCCAGATTACCATTATGTCTGTAAAAACATATTGTTTCAAGTTATTTTTTGTGTTAGATTCCACTAAGGAAGGGATTCTATTTGTGTTTATCTGCTCTGCATAGTAACTAACAGTTCTTGATAAAACTTTACGTAGTTTTCGTGTTAGATTTCTTAGTGTTTTCTTGATCGTTTAGAACAGAAAGCGCCCTAAAACCGTCTTTTGTTTGTTTCGCGGCCGTTAGCCACTAGTCACTTGAATCAGCAGTTGTCTTGTGACAGCCAGAGCGAGAGCACCAGCAGCAGCGAGTACTGTTTGTATAAAGCGTTTTTGTACTTATTTGCTGCGCTTAGCTTTTAAATAGTTTTTCTGGGAAAACCTAGCGTAGTTTTCGCGTCTCGTATTTCAGTGAGTGTTTCTTGATTATCAGAGTAGCTCATCAGAAGATTATCTTGGGAATTTGTCACCGTATAGAGTAGGGTAAACATAGTCATGTGTAGGGACTGTGGTTGTTGTGAGCGGACGCAAGGAGAATTGGCCACTCTTCGGGGGCAGGTGGAGGCTTTGTCTGTTAGGCTCATCGAGCTCGAGGCGCAGGCGTCGGCTCGTAGTGGCGTTGGGGCAACTGTGGTGAGACCTATGCCTACTTCAGTGGCCTTGGAATCACATGGAACCCCTGATGTCGCTGCGTCTTCCGGCAGTGAGCATCTTACCGGTCAGCCATCACTCCAGGGTGAATGGCGGACAGTGGTGGGCTCGCGCGTGCCTGGCCGAAAGGCGAAGGTGGGATCTGGCCGCGTGGCAGCTGCCTTACCCCTTTCCAACAGGTCCGGGGTCTTTCCTAGTGGTGATGACATCGTTTCCGAGCCACCGCAGGATGCCTCGCCTGTTGGGCCAGTGGCCGATTCTCCGGCAAGGTCCCGACAGTCACAGAGGGCGGGCTTATTAGTTATAGGGAGCTCCAACGTTAGGCGGGTTATGGAGCCCCTCAGGAAAATAGCGGGTAGGTCGGGGAAGAATGCCAGTGTGCACTCGGTGTGCTTGCCGGGGGGTCTCGTCCGTAATGTGGAGGAGGCTCTTCCGGCAGCTATTGAACGCACTGGGTGTGACCGGCTGCAGATAGTAGCACATGTCGGAACGAATGACGCCTGCCGCTTGGGTTCTGAGGCCATCCTTGGTTCCTTCCGGCGGCTGGCTGATTTGGTGAAGACAACCAGCATCGCACGCGGAGTGCAAGCTGAGCTTAATATCTGCAGCATAGTGCCCAGAGTCGATCGCGGTCCTCTGGTTTGGAGCCGTGTGGAGGGTCTAAACCAGAGGCTCAGACGACTCTGCGACTATAATGGTTGCAAATTCATCGACCTCCGTTATTGGGTGGAGAACTGTAGGGCCCCCCTAGACAGGTCAGGCGTGCACTACACACCGGAAGCAGCTACTAGGGTAGCAGAGTACGTGTGGCGTGCACACGGGGGTTTTTTAGGTTAGAGGGACCCCCCCCTTGGGCGAAACGATAAAATACCTGACGGCTTACCAGAGAGGACATTATCATCGTTGATAAAGAACGTCCGTCCTCAGAGACCAAAAACAGGAAAAGTTAACGTAATATTGGTAAACTGCAGGAGTATCCAGGGCAAGGTTCCTGAATTAGTATCTCTTATTGAAGGAAATAGTGCGCATATAGTATTAGGAACGGAAAGTTGGTTAAAACCGGAAGTGAACAGTAACGAAATCCTAGACACAGAATGGAATATATACCGCAAGGATAGGATAAACGCCAATAGTGGAGGAGTATTTATAGCAGTAAAGAATTCAATAATATCCAGTGAAGTTATTAGCGAATGCGAATGTGAAATAATCTGGGTTAAGTTAAGTATCAAAGGTGGGTCAGATATGATAGTCGGATGCTTCTATAGACCACCTGCATCAGCAACCGTAGTAGTTGAGCGCCTCAGAGAGAACCTGCAGAACGTCGTGAAGAAGTTTCGTGATCATACTATTGTAATAGGGGGAGACTTCAATCTACCAGGTATAGAATGGGATAGTCACACAATCAGAACTGGAGCCAGGGACAGAGACTCTTGTGACATTATCCTGACTGCCTTGTCCGAGAATTACTTCGAGCAGATAGTTAGAGAACCAACTCGTGAAGCTAACGTTTTAGACCTCATAGCAACAAATAGACCGGAACTTTTCGACTCCGTGAATGTAGAAGAGGGTATCAGTGATCATAAGTCAGTGGTTGCATCAATGACTACAAGTGTAATAAGAAATGCCAAGAAAGGAAGGAAAATATATTTGCTTAACAAGAGTGATAGGGCACAAATCGCAGAATATCTGAGTGACCACCATCAAACGTTCATTTCTGAGGAAGAGGATGTGGAACAAAAATGGAAAAAATTCAGAAACATCGTCCAGTACGCCTTAGATAAGTTCGTACCGACTAAGGTCCAAAGCGAGGGGAAAGATCCACCGTGGTATAACAATCATGTACGAAAGGTACTACGGAAACAAAGAAAGCTTCATCATAGGTTTAAGAGTAGTCGAATCATAGCTGATAAGGAAAAGCTGAACGAAGCGAAAAAGAGCGTAAAGAGAGCAATGAGAGAAGCATTCAACGAATTCGAACATAAAACATTGGCAAACAATCTAAACAAGAACCCTAAAAAGTTTTGGTCATATGTAAAATCGGTAAGCGGATCTAAATCCCCTATTCAGTCACTCGTTGACCACGATGGCATCGAAACAGAGGACGACCGAAGAAAGGCAGAAATACTGAATTCAGTGTTCCGAAACTGTTTCACTGCGGAAAATCGTAACACGGTCCCTGACTTCAGCCGTCGCACGGACGCCAAAATGGAAAATATTGAAATAAACGATATCGGAATTGAAAAACAACTGCTATCACTTAGTAGCGGAAAAGCATCCGGACCAGACGAGATACCCTTAAGATTCTACAGTGATTATGCTAAAGAACTTGCCCCCTTTCTATCAGCAATTTATCGTAGATCGCTGGAAGAACGTAAAGTACCTAGCGACTGGAAGAAAGCGCAGGTCGTTCCCATTTTCAAGAAGTGTCATAAATCAGATGCGAATAATTATAGGCCTTTTTCGCTTACGTCAATCTGTTGTAGAATAATGGAACATGTTTTGTGTTCTCGTATTATGACGTTCTTAGATAATACAAATCTCCTTCATCATAACCAACATGGATTCCGCAAACAGAGATCATGTGAAACTCAGCTCGCCCTATTTGCCCAAGAAATTCACAGTGCCGTAGACACTGGCGAGCAGATTGATGCCGTATTCCTGGACTTCAGGAAGGCATTTGATACGGTTCCGCACTTACGTTTAGTGAAAAAAATACGAGCTTACGGAATATCGGACCAGGTTTGTGATTGGATTCAGGATTTCCTAGAAGAAAGAACACAACATGTCATTCTTAACGGTTCAAAATCTGCAGATGTAGAGGTAATTTCGGGAGTACCGCAAGGAAGCGTGATAGGACCTTTATTGTTTACAATATACATAAATGACTTAGTTGACAACATCGGTAGCTCCGTGAGGCTATTTGCAGATGACACGGTTGTCTACAAGAAAGCAGCAACATCAGAAGACTCGTACGTACTCCAGGAAGACCTGCAGAGGATTAATGCATGGTGCGACAGCTGGCAGCTTTCCCTAAACGTAGATAAATGTAATATAATGCGCATACATAGGGGCAGAAATCCATTCCAGTACGATTATGCCATAGGTGGTAAATCATTGGAAGCGGTAACGACCGTAAAATACTTAGGAGTTACTATCCGGAGCGATCTGAAGTGGAATGATCACATAAAACAAATAGTGGGAAAAGCAGGCGCCAGGTTGAGATTCATAGGAAGAATTCTAAGAAAATGTGACTCATCGACGAAAGAAGTAGCTTACAAAACGCTTGTTCGTCCGATTCTTGAGTATTGCTCATCAGTATGGGACCCTTACCAGGTTGGATTAATAGAAGAGATAGACATGATCCAGCGAAAAGCAGCGCGATTCGTCATGGGGACATTTAGTCAGCGCGAGAGCGTTACGGAGATGCTGAACAAGCTCCAGTGGCGGACACTTCAAGAAAGGCGTTACGCAATACGGAGAGGTTTATTATCGAAATTACGAGAGAGCACATTCCGGGAAGAGATGGGCAACATATTACTACCGCCCACATATATCTCGCGTAATGATCACAACGAAAAGATCCGAGAAATTAGAGCAAATACGGAGACTTACAAGCAGTCGTTCTTCCCACGCACAATTCGTGAATGGAACAGGGAAGGGGGGATCAGATAGTGGTACAATAAGTACCCTCCGCCACACACAGTAAGGTGGCTCGCGGAGTATAGATGTAGATGTAGATGTAGATGTTATTATTCGCGCGAAATTGTCTGTCCCTAGTGATTGGACTCACGATTAGTCCACGCTCGAACTGACAGCTATCGTGACCTGTCCATGCTGCTACTACTGCTTCTTCATTGACAACGGAACACTCTCTGCCTCCTTTTATGCGATCCGCCTCTTGTGACATCTAGTGGTCAATTCCGCGTTAGAGAGGGGTGTATGGATATTTCCGATCAGATAGTGTACAAAATATGATCCAGTGGATAAAGTCGGAGATTACGCGATGTTGTTCGCGGATGATGCTGTTGTGTACACGTATAAATACGAAGAATCTGCAGTAAAATTCACGAAGACTTGCAGAGGATCGACTTTTCCTGCAGGGTCAGGCAGTTCATCCTTAACGTAAATAAACGTAACAAATCGTGTATAAATAATCGAAGAAATCCTTTACACTACTGATAACAAATTACTGGTAAAAAAGTAACAACTGTAAAAACACCTCAGAGTAACCGACAGGAGTGACCTAAAGTGCAATGCCTATTGGGGTTGGAAAAATATATGTAAATACGCCAGAAATGCATGCTTTCACATACATACAGAGGCTAGTCAAGCCTACAGGTTCCGCTCTTGTATGTGATACCGAACGGCACCTGTCCAATGACCTCAATACGTTCCAAGTGTCAGTCGCACTCAGATTATTGTTCTGTGTAGCTGTGAGTGCATTTCGAACGTGGGCAAAGTACTGAATCTCGTATGATCAGTGCTTCGGTAACCAAGGAAGCCGAAGTGTCTGGTGTTTCAAGAGGCACTATTTCTAAAATATATACTGCGTACAGGGGAAGTGGAACAACATGATCTGCTACGCCACAACGCAGACAAATGCACGTGTGGAGTAACAGTGACAGATGGACACTGAAGAAGATTGTGACGAAAAATAAGAGGACGACAGGTCCAAAAGTCATTGCAGAACTTAATGTCGATCCCGCGAACCCTGTCGGAACCAAAACAATACGAAGGGAGCTCCATATGCAGGGACTTGCAAGGCGAAGTGGAAGTGCAAAACTAGTCATCAGTGTTGCAAATTCCCGTAACAGAAAAACATGGGGACGAAGCTACAAGACCTGGACTTTGGAGTAAAGGGAGAATGTCATTCGTTCGGAAGCGTCTTGTTTCACAGTGTTTCTAACTTCTGGCCTGGATTATATCCGAACAGTGAAACATGGCGTGTATTCGGTGATGATTTAGGCAGCCATAACGTGGTTTTTCCATGAGCCTATGGTTATTCTGCAAGGTTATATTACTGCCAAGGATTACGTGACGATTTAGTCTGATCAGAACTGTCCCTAATGGTGATGTAGTGTTCCAAGGCGAAGGAGTCCCTGTTCGCAAAGCTCGCATCGTCCAGGGCTCGTTTTGTGAGCACGAGGATGAATTGTCGCACCACACCTGGCCATCATAGTTGCCAGGTCTCAGTATTATTGAGCCTTTGTGGCCTATTTTGGGGAGAAAGATGCGTGATCGGCGTCCACCTCCATCATCGTTACTTGGACTTGCCACTATTTTGCACGAAGAATTATATAGTATTGCATGGAAATCATACAGAATCTGTATTTATCCATTCCCAGACGACTCGAAGATATTTCGATTGATAGCCGTATTAGACATGCCAATGCGTTGTGTTTTAGGCGTTTCTGTATTTTTCCCAGCCGCTGTACATAAAAAAACGAGGGTTGGAACATAAATAGTGGCAACTATTTATTCACAACCGATACAAAAGAGTTACATGTTTGCACCTGTTACTGTCCTTCAGAGTAGTCACCAGCTTCGTGCAGAACCCGTTGCCAGCGATGTGGAAGAGCCTGTTCTGTTGATGGTGCGAATGGAGTGGTCCAAAGTTATGGTGGTTCTCGTGTAAGGCTGTGACGGTGTTATCCTAACGCATTACGTTCCTCCACGGCAGACCGTCAATGCACAGTATTACTATTCGTTTTTGGATCATCACCTGCGACCAGCTTTACGAAAGAAGCAGCGACACTTTCTGCGCAACCCACCCATCATTTTGCACGACAATGCGCGGGCGCATACAGCTGTGGCTGCTCTGTTCGGTCGATGGGACTGAGAAGTACTGTACCACCCACCATACTCCATGGACTTTGTGACTTTGATTTGATTCCGAATATGAAGGAATTGGCTTCAGAACTGTTCCAGAGGTTCAACAGGCAGTAGACCTCTCCATTCGCACCATCAACAGAACGGGCTATGCTAGCTGTATAATAGGCCTTCCATATCTCTGGCAACAGGTTCTACACATCGCTGGTGACTACTTTGAAGGACAGTAACAGGTACAAACATGTAACTCTTTTTTATCGGTTGTGAATAAGTACTTGCCACTATTTAAGTTTCAACCCTCGTATAATCTAGAAAATGCAGATGCAAGAGATTAATTCAAAGAATCGTAAGTAAATCTGATTTATCCAAGGAGTGCATCACAGAGGGGTTAACTGATGAAATACTAAGAGTGTACGTTTCAAGAAGTGTTGGGCAGTATACAGTGGTGTGCAGAGGTTGAGGTCGAAAGTAACTTTCGAAAAATGTGTCACTGCCAAGTAACATAGCTCTATGAAACTTTGACCGTATACAGAGAGAACTCCTAAGTACAGTGTAGGAGGTAACTGAATGACAGGCGCAACGAGAGGAACAGAAATGACATTTTTATTCAGATACAATAATTACCCCGAAGTCACCGTGATTTACGAGGGTCTCTGGGCATTAGAAAAGGTGGGAGAGGGCTCTTAGTAGGATGTGCGTTCACCAAGAACAGAAAAGAGTTCTTGTGGTAGGGCGTTCCATTCCTCCACTCATGCGATTGACATCTGCTGGATAGCCGATGGTGCATGTGAACATTCTGGAATACGTCTCGCCAACGCTCGACTTGATTTAAGTCGCGAGGAAGGGCAAGCCAGTTGATTTCGCCGAATATACTCGCGTTCTAAGAGTTTCTCCACAAGCGCTGTCAATGCAGGCGCGCAATGTCATCCACAATGAAGTCAGGTCCGAATGCAACTCTGAAAGACGCACATGGGGAAGGAGTACAGTGTCACAACAACGCTGATCGGTGAGTGTAACGTATTCAAAGATCTGGAGGTTAGTACGATCATGCAACATTAGGCCTCTCCACACCATAACACCTGGACAACCACAACGGTCATATTCGACAGCGTTCCTGGGCATGTTAAGTGTTTCCATCTCTCGCCGTATAATGGTACGTCCAGTGTCACTACTCAGAATCTATTCTCGTCCGAGAAGAGCAAGCGACTCCACTCCTCGTTGGTCCAGTCCTTGTGCTCCTGGCACAATAGCAAACGATACCGCCCATGTGTGGTTGTGAACAGAACACAATATGCTGGTCGTTGGTAGAAGAGACTATCTCCATGTAGTCACCGTGCTACTCTGGAGCCTCAAATTGCGTGCCTATTAGTCCTGTTAAATGGGCTGCAATAATAAATAATAATGTCGTGTGACGAGGGCCTCCCGTCGGGTAGACCGCTCGCCTGGTGCAAGTTTTTCGATTTGACGCCTCTTCGGCGACTTGCGCGTCGATGGGGATGAAATGATGATGATCAGGACAACACAACACCCAGTCCCTGAGCGGAGAAAATCTCCGACCCAGCCTTAGGATTGACAGTTTGTCGCGCTGACCAATTTTTTTTTCTTTTTGCATTTTGTTCGGTATTGTTCGTTGCGTTTGGTCGGGGCGGACGTCACAAGACATCAGTTTTTTATTACAGAGGGCGAGCAGCCCTATGACCGAACACGCTGACCTACCGTGCCGGCAACCACTCAGCTACAGGGGGCGGACAATGGGCTGCAATTGCACCCGCTGTTTGAGTTCCTTCTTGCCTGTTGCACTCTGTAGCGGTCATCTGCTGCTGTAGTTGACTGTGGTCGAACGCCTCCTCTCTTTTGGACAGCAGTGCGTGGGTTCAGAACCCTCCCCATGCACGTGAAGCAATGCTGGGAGCAATACTAAAGTCCAATGCTGCACTCATCATACTTCGTCCTTCTTCTAGTTTTCCGATGATTCTTTTTCGAGTGAAGTTATTGAGATGTTGGCTGTGGGCCGTGTTGTAATGCAGAACACCACCTCAGTCCACCGTAACTGCTCACTGATTGACACACACTGTCTTTTGCCATTATTTTAACCGCCTCTTCCTCTTAGCTCTTCTCCTCCTTCAACTGACTCGAGTTGCGGGTCCATCACCATTTGGCGGTATATTGATCCTTCCCATGCGCCATTTGCAAATGGAGCTGGTAAGAAGGGAGGGAATTACAGTCGTAGCAGAAGTACCCTCCACCACACACAGTGGCGTGTGACGTGTGGAGTACAGATGTGGACGTCAATATAAAAGTCTGAGGTTCTTCATTTACAACAGTAAAAGCATCAACTCCACAAGAATTGTATTTAAACTAGTGGTAACGGGTTTTAGAAGATAGCACTCATCAAATTCGGACGTATAACAGTTATGGTACTGATGCTATAGAATTCCCTCTCAGTTTTGTGGTGGAAGATAAGTCCCTGCCAGCCTAAATCATTGGAACACCACTAGCAACATCTCACGGATGGAGCTACTGCATGGGACCCCTCAGCTTTTCTCGGCGTGACTGTGTTATAGCGTACTTTCTCGCACTCATCCTAGTTGTTACTTTCATTTTTGCAGACGACATTTTCATTGTGTTCTGTGTTACGCCTGCTCGCTGCGTGGACACCAATCAGATTGCCTGGAGCAACATCAGAGAACGCAGCACCTAAAGAGGACGACTGTTTCGGTACTCGAAATATCGTGTGTATAAATGGAATGGGACTGAGCACCCGAAAGCGGACCGTGGAACGACTGCATTTCGTCTGTGCAAGACATTCTCGAAAACTCCCGTCTAACTCCATCCCCAAATGTGATTATATCCGTGAATTTTTTTAATTTTAGAAGAGTGCTGAAGAGTGTTGTAAGTCACAACAATAAACTACACGTCGAAGAGTATATGCATGTCCGAAAGAACAGACACCATATCCATATAAGTATATAGTTCTGGCAATACCGGCCATGACCTTCGTCTTCTGAGCGGATGCACACATATTACCCGAACTCTTACGGAACTTGGTAATAATATCTTCCACGAGTAATGAGTGTATTGGGTAGGGACACTACGAATCTAGTGTGTGGACATATAAGGTGAGAATGTGGGTCTCGCTGGAGACGTGCGCGAGGTAGTCCCTGCAGTCGCACTACCCTCTGTACCTTTGGTGGCTCAGATGGATATTGAACGTATAGCACAGTTGGTAGTGTATTGCCGGCACGGTAGCTCAGCGTGTTCGGTCAGAGGGCTGCGTGCTCTCTGTAATAAAATAGAAACTAAGTCAAAGAATCAATAATCAACTTGAACGGATGACTTGTGATGTCCACCCAGACCAAAGGCAACGAACTATATCGAAAAAAAGATGGATAGAGCGTCTGCCATGCAAGCAGGAGATCCCGGGTTCGAGTCCCGCTCGGGGCACACGTTTTCACCAGTCCCCGTTGATATATATCAACGCCTGTCAGCAGCTGAAAGTGTTAATATATAATTCTAACACGTCGAAGAACGTCGTCTAGAAGAAATGAAGACAGATTTCAGTAGAGTATTGACTGATACATTGGTAGATCTGCACTGCCTTATAGAGACAAACTAGAAGACGTGTTCGAATGCCTATGTAACTTCGTACACGTTCACACTATCGGTGCGTGTGGAAATGATTTCTGTCGTTATTTTCTGTGATACGGAACAAACACCAGCGTATATTAGTATTTTTCATTTTAGTGTTGTTTTCTAGTGTTGTTTCCAGGCCTGGTGCGATATATAAGGGGGCTTGAACAACATCAGATGTTGAGTGATCACTGTGGAGGACATAGAGATGCTACACACTGGTGAGAGACAGCGTTATTAGTATTCGACAGTTTGAAAACAGACTTCATTGTGGGTCTCCATTTGGCCGCTGGGCGAATCGTGCAATACCAGATTTCTGCGGCATTCGGATGTGACAATGGCCCAACGTAGGTCTGCATAAAAAAGTGAGCACAGGCATTCTCGCCGCCAAAGTTCTGCTCGACCACGTCTGAGCAGTAGAATGGAGAAGCGCCGTACTGTACACCAAGAAAATCGTAACCGCTTGACATCTTCACCTGCCACCCGAGAACAAGCAATGGACTCCCTAGAACATTCTGTGGCATCCCGCACAATTGGTCGGAGACTACCAGCAGCCACAGTAACGAATTACCGTCACAGGCGTCGGCAGCCGTTAACACCATAACATAGCCGGCTGTGTTTGAAGTTGTGCCGTCATCGGTAAGCGTGGGTTTCTGCTGAACGGCATTAAAATGTATTCAGCGAAGAATCGCGGTTCTGCACTATCCCAGATAACCATTGACGGCGAGTATGGCGGCGACGTGGGAAGGGGTCTTATTCTTCCAGTGTTTTGGAGAAGCACGGAAGTGTTATTCCTGGCGTCGTGGTGTGGAGATCCATCTGGTGTGACGGCAAACTCTGATGACACCACAATACGTCACGGACATCCTGCATCCTCATATATTACTTCTAATGCAATAGTATATTGGCGTCATTTTTCAACAGGGCAGTGTTCCTTCACCCATGGCCCGTGTCTCTGCAAACAGCCTGCGTGTTTCCGATGTACTCCCGCGACCAGCAAGATCCTCAGATCTGTTCTCCATAGAACACCTCTGAGACACCCTCGGCCGTCAATCCCATCCCAGTGCCTCATCCAGCACAAAGACTTGAGGCTCTCTAGTGCTATGAAGAATAAAATTTATTATAGCGCCAGTTCCTGGGACAAACAGTGATTTCTTAGGTGCATTTGGCAACTATAATTTAGAGGCGGCTGAGGAGTTGGCCGCTGAAGAGAAGCCAACTACAGTAAACGAATGCGATTCTCAACATGTGACAAATCAGTTTGAGCAATCTCGCTGTTGTTCTTCTGTAACCCACGGATCACTGGGGCCTTGCATTAAGCTGAATTTATCCTGTTTCTAATGTTAGAATAGATACACAAGCAACTTATTTGGTGTACTAGTCGCGGCTGAAGCGTTTCAATTGTCTAAATTTTTAGTGATGGCCTCCTCCCATTGAAGAGCTCGAGACCAGTGGGGCGGCGCACTGGGAAGACATTATATTTGCATTCGGTAGGATGACGTTTCAAATTATCGTCCCGCCACCCAGCTATATTTATTTTCCTAAGTCGCTTAAGGAAAATCTTGGGATGGTTTCTCTGAGAAGAGCGTAGACTTTCCACATCCTTCCTGAATCCTGGCTTGTGCTCTAATGATCTCGTTGTCGACGGGACGTTATATCCGTATCTTCCTTCATTCCCTCGGATATTTGCAAACATATGTCAATGACATGTGATTAATATCATATCACTTTTAGATGGTGATCAACATTATGTAAGCAGCAAGTGTTCATCAAGTGATGTCCTACGTAACGTTAATAACTACAAACATTTTGTGTTTTAAGATACCAGTACAGGATGTTTTGCAAGTACGAGTATCCAAATAGGTGAATATTTCATTGTATGAGGGATGCTATCAATACCCTTTTCCAAGAGAAGTTTGATAAACTATTATTCAAAAAGCTAAACTTACTTCATCAAACCAAAACTATTCACACTTGAAAAGAATGTGCCTTAAGATAAAACTAAGTCCCAATCGCAGAAAAAATTATTCGAAAATAGCAATTTGACTTAAATTCTTGCTTAATGACCATTTAAATGAAGCTGTATTTTGCGTCAAAAAATGGTACAAATGGCTCTGAGCACTATAGGACTTAACTTCTCAGGTCATCAGTCCCCTAGAACTTAGAATTATTTAAACCTAACTAACCTAAGGACACCACACACATCCATGCCCGAGGTAGGATTCGAACCTGCGACCGTAGCGATTTTGCGTCAAGTTGATAGTGTAATCGCGATCTTCACTGTCGCTATTCCGGGCATTTCTTACAGATATGGGTGCCGGATTAGCGGAAGTAGCGGAAAATTGAGAATGTCTGGCAGTTAATATAAACACATAGCGGCTATATTTTATTAAATCCTAAGATACATTTATTTTCATAGAAAACGAGGTTCTTGAATGTGTAAATAGTAGTATCGCTCACTATGAAACATGTCCCGAAATTTTTAGTTGTCGCAATGATGATAGGCTACGCGGCGTCGGCATACAACAGCTACACAAGCATTACATCAGTACCGCACGTATCTGGTTGCTGCGTAATGTTCTACAGGAAGATGTCTGTGTCTGCAGCTTCAGCACCAGCAGTGTGGGAAACCTTCATGTTTTCTCCTCCTATTTTCCCTCTCTGTCATCATTACTTTCTTGCACACTTTCGATTATTTCTTCATCTGTTAAAATTCGATCTAACTTACAGTTTTCCCCATTCAGCTACTTAGTAATTTGTTCTTCATTATTTTCTCCTCCTCCAGGAATGTACAGCATTGTTTAGTGTTGTAATTAACGAACAATATTGTTGCACACGGTGATTTATTGTTGTGCGCTTCGTTTCTGATTGAAGCTTTAGAGGCCAGATATGGGTAGGATTATTGAGAGGCCGAACTACTGAGAGCTCGATTAGCGAGAGTTTAATGGGGAACACTGAAGAACGGGATACACCCCGTCGGCTTTGACCAATTACTTCACAAGTTACCACAGATAAGGCACTGCAAAGATTAAAAAGCATAGATGAAGGTGAAAGGGTCCTGTGGCCAACTTTCATTAGTCCGGTAGACCATTTTCACTAGCATTTCACTTTTTTTTCCTTGTTTATCTTTTCCCATAACTCTCATAGTGGTGTGATTGAATGAATGTGGTTGTGTGTCACAGTGCTAGATGGTGGCGTAGTCTGCTGCAGGAAGTCTGCGATAGTGATACAGATTCAGCAGCAATTTTACAGAATAGCCAACTCTCGTAGTGGTCAAGTAGGCAAAGAGGTTTGCGCTAATTGTGAGAAATCCACCTGTGTTAGGTTGGTGGCGGAAATGGCATCTTTGGGTTTTCCGGGCCATGCGGAGCGTGGAGGAGGCTGGAGATGAAAAAGGGAGGCAGTCTGCCGCAGGTACAGGAAGCGTCCACAGCTGTGCTCCAGTCGAAGAAGGGTGAGTTAGACTGACCGCGTGGCGCGTTGTTACTTGGCGAGGAGAGAGCTGTTAGTTTTTGGGTCTCCCTTTTCAACTCTGAAAGATTGCTTTGCCTTGTCGTAGCAAGGAATGCAAAACTTTGGCAGATTTTTCTTTTAGTAAATTTCTATAGCAGACTTGGATCCGCCGGAAGAGCGCAACACAAAGGTGTCGATAAGAAGTGAGCACTCGCTTCTGTATGAATGTCTGTTTGCCTTCAGCTGTGCCTGTATAAGCTTTCATTTTTCTAAATATTAATAGCTTTGCCTTCTCGTAAATCTTCCTTGCTTGATGTATCTTTCGTCCGTGGGGAGCCGACCACGTGGTTGAACATTAAAGTTTGTTAGGCTACCGTCATCACTAACTGTTCGGTCTCATGTATGTTTTAAAGAATGTTAACTGTTCATGATGTGTGATGTGATATTGTTGCAACTTGGCCACGATACCTAGAAATTGCGTCTCCACAAACCACGTGGGCAAGCGGGTGTACTGCGAAACGTGTACCGTTTCACGAGTTATTGCGATCAATTATCAGGCAACAGCAGTTGTATGAATGATTCACACCAGTGATTTTATATGTAGATTATAACGGTGTATGTATCGATTGCTTTTCTTTAATGTTTTAGGAATTAATGTTATCAGGAATTGTGTACATGCCTCACATCCATATCTTAGGAATAAATTATTTTATATACAATTTTCTCTTGCATTCCGAGATTACGTTTTTGCACCTAAGCCACTCACCTCGTAGCTTCCCAGTTAGCATATCCAACGCGTTTCCTTACGCACGGGTCCAGTGATTAGTTTCCCCTTTTATTTTAAAACAAATGCTTTAGATTAAGTCTTATTTTCAGGTGTGTTGCTGGGAGCTGATCTTCTGCACAGTGTTTATGCATGTTCTATTTTATTTTAAATGGTTGATTCTCGTGGACAGCGCTCGGGAAATACTATTAATTACATCGCATCCCCTACGAGCGATATCACGACGTACGTATTTTTATGAGTTTTTGGTCTGTGATCAAATTAATTTATTTTTCGACTCGGCCAAACCTCTGATTAGTTGTACTGTTAGAGTCGGTGGCGACCCTAATCTTCTCACGTTAATTTCACAATCAATAAGCATTTCCATTCCCACTCTTAACGTAATAACCCGTATAAACAGGTTACTTACAAAGGTTGAGAAACAAAGAAATGTAGTACAGAGAAAAAAAATCGTGAACATACATTACGTACATACATACTTCGGATGTAATGTTACGTACATCACTTTTTTTCATAGTACAAAAGCTTTGTGTCCTATTCTTCAGATGACCTACGTAGGTTAGCTGAAGGATTGGATACCAGTGCTAGCGAAAGCAAGAAAAAGCGGCATACGTAACACTGGCTTGGAGTACCTCAGTTGACATATGTACATATTTTACCAATGTCGGATTTTCACTTTCGCTAGTTGCTAGTACCAACTGAAGAGTAGGATACTAGTAGTAGCGAAGGCAAAAAAAAGCCAACAATCGTTGATCTACATAGGTCAACTGAAGAACTGGATCCTAGTACTAGTGCAGGCGAAAAATGCGACATACGTAAAATTTGTATCTTGTACCTATACAGGTCAACTGAAGAACAGGGTACTAGTACTAGCGAAAATGAAAAAAGCGACAAAGTAAAATTTGTAGCCTGTACTTCATTTGACCTAAATAAGTCAGCTGAAAAATAGGATGCTAGTACTAGCGAAGGCAAAAAAAGGCAACTAACGTAAAATTTGTATCCTTCACTTTAGATGACCTACATAGGTCAACTGAAGAGTAGGATACTAGTACTTGCTAAGGCTAAAAATTCGACATACATAAAATTCGTATCGTGTACTTTAGTTGACCTATACAGGTCAAATGAAGAATAGGAGTAGCACTAGCGAAGGCAAAAAAGGCAACAAACGCAAAATTTATTTCCTTGACCCACATACGTCAACTGAAGAATAGGATACTAGTACTGGCGAAGGCGAGAAATGCGATACAAGTAAAATTTGTATCCAGTACTTCAGTTGACCTACATAGATTAACTGATGTCTAGGATAATAGTACTAGCGAAGGTAAGAAAAGGGACAAACGTAACGTTTGTATCTGTACTTCAGTTGACCTATATAGGTCAACTGAAGAATAGGATACAACCTCTGTAGTTCAGTTGAGGTACAAGATGCCAGTGTTACGTGTTACGTTTTTCGCCTTGACTAGTACTAGTATCCTATTCTTCATTTGGCCTACGTAGTACAGCATACAAACCAATTCCAGGGGGATCAGCAACTGGAACGACTCAGTATCAGACAAAGGTATAATTCAAAACATGTACACAAATAATTTAAAATTACCACAAGCGGCAAAAAGCGTACATAATATCTATTTCTTAATAGTACATTAATTTATTTTTATATACGATTATGATGCTTTGCTTCCCCGTGAACCATGGACCTTGCCGTTGGTGGGGAGGCTTGCGTGCCTCAGCGATACAGATAGCCGTACCGTAGGTGCAACCACAACGGAGGGGTATCTGTTGAAAGGCCAGACAAACGTGTGGTTCCTGAAGAGGGGCAGCAGCCGTTTTAGTAGTTGCAGGGGCAACAGTCTGGATGATTGACTGACCTGGCCTTGCAACATTAACCAAAACGGCCTTGCTGTGCTGGTACTGCGAACGGCTGAAAGCAAGGGCAAACTACGGCCGTAATTTTTCCCGAGGGCATGCAGCTTTACTGTATGGATAAATGATGATGGCATCCTCTTGGGTAAAATATTCCGGAGGTAAAATAGTCCCCCATTCGGATCTCCGGGCGGGGACTACTCAAGAGGACGTCGTTATCAGCAAAAAGAAAACTGGCGTTCTACGGATCGGAGCGTGGAATGTCAGATCCCTTAACCGGGCAGGTAGATTAGAAAATTAGAAAGGGAAATGGATAGGTTAAAGTTATATATAGTGGGAATTAGTGAAGTTCGGTGGCAGGAGGAACAAGACTTTTGGTCAGGTGAATACAGAGTTAAAAACACAAAATCAAATAGGGGTAATGCAGGAGTAGGTTTAATAATGAATAAAAAAATAGGAGTGCGGGTAAGCTACCACAAACAGCATAGTGAACGCATTATTGTGGCCAAGATAGGCACGAAGCCCACGCCTACTACAGTAGTACAAGTTTATATGCCAACTAGCTCTGCAGATGATGAAGAAATTGAAGAAATTTATGATGAGATAAAAGAAATTATTCAGGTAGTGAAGGGAGACGAAAATTTAATAGTCATGGGTGACTGGAATTCGAGAGTAGGAAAAGGGAGAGAAGGAAACATAGTAGGTGAATATGAATTGGGGGGGAAGAAATGAAAGAGGAAGCCGCCTGGTAGAGTTTTGCACAGAGCATAACTTAATCGTAGTTAACACTTGGTTCAAGAATCATGAAAGAAGGTTGTATACATGGAAGAAACCTGGAGATACTAGAAGGTATCAGATAGATAATGTAATGGTAAGACAGAGATTTAGGAACCAGGTTTTAAATTGTACGACATTTCCAGGGGCAGATGTGGACTCTGACCACAATCTATTGGTTATGAACTGTAGATTAAAACTGAAGAAACTTCAAAAAGGTGGGAATTTAATGAGATGGGACCTGGATAAAATGAAAGAACCAGAGGTTGTACAGAGTTTCAGGTAGAGCATAAGGGAACAATTGACAGGAACGAGGGGAAAAAGTACAGTAGAAGAAGAATAGGTAGCTCTGAGGGATGAAGTAGTGAAGGCAGCAGAGGATCAAGTAGGTGAAAAGACGAGGGCTGGTATAACTCCTTGGGTAACAGAAGAAATATCGAACTTAATTGATGAAAGGAGAAAATATAAAAATGCAGTACATAAAGCAGGCAAAAAGGAATACAAACGTCTCAAAAATGAGATCGATAGGAAGTGCAAAATGGCTAAGCAGGGATGGCTAGAGGACAAATGTAAGGATGTAGAGGCTTATCTCATGAGGGGTAAGATAGATACTCCCTACAGGAAAATTAAAGAGACCTTTGGAGAAAAGAGAGCCACTTCTATGAATATCAAGAGCTCAGATGGAAACCCAGTTCTAAGCAAAGAAGGGAAAGCAGAAAGGTGGAAGGAGTATATAGAGGGTCTATACAAGGGCGATGTACTTGAGGACAATAT
Organism: Schistocerca piceifrons; assembly: GCF_021461385.2. Classification (NCBI taxonomy): domain Eukaryota; kingdom Metazoa; phylum Arthropoda; class Insecta; order Orthoptera; family Acrididae; genus Schistocerca; species Schistocerca piceifrons. Next base: position 399,184,204 of record NC_060144.1, on the reverse strand, counting down.
TATGGAAATGGAAGAGGATGTAGATGAAGATGAAATGGGAGAGACGATACTGCATGAAGAGTTTGACAGACCACTGAAGGACCTGAGTCGAAACAAGGCCCCGGGAGTAGACAACATTCCATTGGAACTACTGATGGCCTTGGGAGAGCCAGTCCTGACAAAACTCTACCATCTGGTGAGCAAATTGTATGAGTCAGGCGAAATACCCTCAGACTTCAAGAAGAATATAATAATTCCAATACCAAAGAAAGCAGGAGTTGACGGATGTGAAAATTACCGAACTATCAGTTTAATAAGTCACAGCTGCAAAATACTATCGCGAATTCTTTCCAGACGAATGGAAAAACTGGTAGAAGCCGACCTCGGGGAAGATCAGTTTGGATTCCGTAGAAATATTGGAACACGTGAGGCAATACTGACTTTACGAACTTATCTTAGAAGAAAGATTAAGGAAAGGCAAACCTACGTTTCTAGCATTTGTAGACTTAGAGAAAGCTTTTGACAATGTTGACTGGAAAACTCTGTTTCAAATTCTAAAGGTGGCAGGGGTAAAATACAGGGAGCGAAAGGCTTTTTACAATTTGTACAGAAACCAGATGGCAGTTATAAGAGTCGAGGGACATGAAAGGGAAGTGGTGGTTGGGAAGGGAGTGAGACAGGGTTGTATCCTCTCCCCGATGTTATTCAATCTGTATATTGAGCAAGCAGTAAAGGAAACAAAAGAAAAATTCGGAGTAGGTTTTAAAATCCATGGAGAAGAAATAAAAACTTTGAGGTTCGCCGATGACATTGTAATTCTGTCAAGGACGGCAAAGGACTTGGAAGAGCCGTTGAACGGAATGAACAGTGTCTTCAAAGGAGAATATAAGATGAACATCAACGAAAGCAAAACGAGGATAATGGAACGTAGTCGAATAAGGTCGGGTGATGCTGAGGGAATTAGATTAGGAAATGAGACACTTAAAGTAGTAAAGGAGTTTTGCTCTTTGGGGAGCAAAATAACTGATGATGGTCGAAGTAGAGAGGATATAAAATGTAGACTGGCAATGCCAAGGGAAGCGTTTCTGAAGAAGAGAAATTTGTTAACATCGAGTATAGATTTAAGTGTCAGGAAGTCGTTTCTGAAAGTATTTGTGTGGAGTGTAGCCATGTATGGAAGTGAAACATGGACGATAAATAGTTTGGACAAGAAGAGGATAGAAGCTTCCGAAATGTGGTGCTACAGAAGAATGCTGAAGATTAGATAGGTAGATCACGTAATTAATGATGAAGTATTGAATAGAATTGGGGAGAAGAGGAGTATGTGGCACAACTTGACAAAAAGAAGGGACCGGTTGGTAGGACATGTTCTGAGGCATCAAGGGATCACAAATTTAGCATTGGAGGGCAGTGTGGAGGGTAAAAACCGGAGAGGGAGACCAAGAGATGAATACACTAAGCAGATTCAGAAGGATGTGGGTTGCAGTAAGTACTGGGAGATGAAGAAGCTTGCACAGGGTAGGGTAGCATGGAGAGCTGCATCAAACCAGTCTCAGGACTGAAGACCGCAACAACAACAAGAATGATGCTTTGCCACAGAAGATAACCAATTTATTATCTATGGCTCGAAAATAAACAAACTAATATTCATGGCTTAAATTTGTCATTGGTCAAAGCCGACGAGTTGACCCCATCATTCAGTTGAAACATTCAGCGTATAGAAATCGGGCACATTTTTTACAATACGTGCTTTAATGATGAAAGATATTCCAAAATAACTTATAAGGCCCCTTGGTTCTAGTAATACTACATTTTATCATTACATCTTGGCTACGGACCTAGCTTGAGGAAACAACATTCACTTTCAGCAACAATTTTCCCTCTTTAGTTCTGCGTGTATTGTTACGAATTAGCTTACCGTAGATCCAGCGAAGATGACGACGCAAATATTAAGCATGTTTAAAAAGAGAAGAACGAAAATAGAGTGAGTCATAGCTTTTTGCAGCTCTGCAACAGACCTGTAAATAACAAAAACTAGCGTTAGTTATGTAAAAATCACAGAAATACTTCTCATATGGTATACCACTAGAACACCCTTACACCTAGTTTAAACCACAATTTACAGTTTAAGTTTCGTAATAAAATAGTTTTTTTGCGTAAGTTAGTTAAGATTAGCCGTAGTGTAGCTAACTTAAGTTACACGCATACCATTTCACTTCCTTATCGCAGCCTGTGATACCTCGTCATTTCTAAGGGAGTGTGAATAAAATGCTACTACAAGCAACTAAGTTAGCTAACTCTTCAGGCTCCCAAGGGATTAAACTAAATCGCCTGCAGTTACAAACCAAATGAGAGTTGGAGAGACAAATGTCATCAATTTTGTTCTAAAGCATTCATTGCCCTTTGTTTAAATTAGTTTTTCTTGTGCCTTCCTTCACCTCTACACGGGAAGAATAGTGGAAGGAAAGTGAAGCACTAAGCAACGTATTCGATTCTACCTTGAGAAATTGACGTGAAAAACGTCGAAATAAATAAAAATACTGAAGGTGGAGCTGTTTAGAGCGAAATAAAACCCCGGCTTACGTGATGGTGAATTGGCCTTCTTCAGAGATTATTTATCTAGAAAAGTAGACAGTTGCACTTATAAGTTACTGTGCAGTCTTGCGCGTGAGTTTTGTAATTAATGGTTTACAGTGAACCACGCTTGTCGGGTAACAAAAAGAGTTACAATAATTCAGAATTTGCTTGCAGTGTCACTGAGCGAGGTGGCGCAGTGGTTAGCACACTGGACTCGCATTCGGGAGGACGATGGTTCAATCCCGCGTCCGGCCATCCTGATTTGAGTTTTCCGTGATTTCCCTAAATCGCTCCAAGCAAATGCCGGAATGGTTCCTTTGAAAGGGCATGGCCGATTTCCTTCCCCTTCCTTCTCTAATCCGATGAGACCGATGACCTCGGTGTTTGGTCTCTTCCCCAAACAATCCAATCCAATCCAATCTTGCAGTGTCCTAACCAAATCCAGCACTAATTCAGGCCACATCGAGCGTAAAATTATAAAGAACAGTTACTAATATAGTGTGATCAAATACGAAACTTTAGGTTGAAATAGCGTGGCGGATCTGGAATTTTGGCAGACTACTAAATATTTGAGAAACTTAAATCTTCTTCTGGAACAGACATACCTCAGAGAAAACGACCATCTTGGATTTTAAGGACAAATCACAGCGTCATCCACTATGGTCACGAAAGAAATGTAGATATAAAATTCTTTAGTGGTGATGGAAATAAAGGATTGAGTAACACATGCAGAACGCTTTAATGGAAAAACTCTTCTTATTTACACATAGCTAAAATGAGGGTAATGAAGCTCATCCTTACCTTTGTTAATCTGGCTGACATCATATTTCAGTAAATTTTTGAAGAACGTTTTATGATGGCATCAGCTTGCGTCCTCCTATTTCAGTAACAGGTGTCTTTTTTTATTTAATTCTTTTATTAATTTTAACTGTCCCTAAGTGGTTGTTGTACCAGGAACTAATTTCGAAACAACAGAGTTTGATGTAAATTGTCAGTTGTCGGTTCGCGTGGAGAGCTATCCGAGCCCAACTCGCGAGGCACCCACGCAGCATAGCTTCGGCCAGAATCTTTCTTCTACCTTCAAGGAAAGATCCTAGGTCGGAGTCCCGGTCCATCACAGAATATTAGTCTGCCAGGAAGTTTTAAACGCACGCACGTTGCGCTGGAGAGTGAAATACTTACTCTACGACTAAACATGGTTTCAAAACAAAGACTTTTTAAGGAGAAGAAGCTATTATACACAATGCTGTTAAAATACACGAATATTTGTTTTGTGTATTTCGGAAGAACATTAAGTGAAACTTGTGGCTCTTACTCTCCAACACATTGCACAGAGTGTTGTACCTAGAGGACAGTTTATCTAAGAACACATGATGTTTCCTGGTCGCTGTTCCAATCTTTACAATAACATGAAGGACAGCACATTAGAGACCACCACAAACAGTATCCGGAATATTTTACTGTTTTAGTTGTTGAGAGAGGTGAGGTTGTGTTTTGTGCAGCGTTTGTAAACATTGCAAATTCGACATATTTAAATGCTGATAATATATGAAAGCTATTTTGAGCATATTGTTAATTCTTCAGTCACAAAGTTTTATGGTGGATAAAATTCAGTATATCTTTATAATTAGTTACATAACGTGTGGACGGTTAAGCCATACTTCGTCAGACGTGCATCCTCTTGGAACTTGCAACAGGAAATCATTTTACCATGGAAAACGTAATGTTTGCAAATGAACTGAGTTTCCTTAATGTCTTAACAATTTTCCCTGTCTCTAAAATGGAAATTTGTGTTGGTTTGCCAATAGTTTCTATTTCAAAATGTTTTAACTTGTAACTGATTTTTGGTTCAAATGGTTCAGATGGCTCTGAGCACTATGGGACTCAACTGCTGAGGTCATTAGTCCCCTAGAACTTAGAACTAGTTAAACCTAACTAACCTATGGACATCACACACATCCATGCCCGAGGCAGGATTCGAACCTGCGACCGTAGCGGTCTCGCGGTTCCAGACTGCAGCGCCTATAACCGCACTGCCACTTCGGCCGGCAACTGATTTTTGACAATAGTTCTACTTAATTTCATTTTACTTACTGAATGCTGATGTGTAATAGCGTAATAATAACGAACAGACTACGAAACACAATATTGGCAAGATTTCCTCGATTACAACGATTTTAAACTGGAATAGAGTATTTGTTTCTAGTTACGTGACCATGCTTGTACACAGGAACTGCTACACACATAACATAATTATTGTCATTTCAAGAAAGAGAGAAGAAGAAGACACACCACGAAGGGATTATTGGAATGAGACGAAAATCAGTAGACGTGATGTACATGTAAGAAAAAACAAATTATTACAATTTCACAAAAATTGAATGATTTATTCAAGAGAAAGAGTTTCACAAACTGAGCAAGTCAATAACGGGCTGGTCCACTTCTGGCCCTTCTGCAAGCAGTTATTCGGCTTAGCATTGATTGGTAGAGTTGTTGTTAGATCGTTAAATACCGAGATGGTTGGAAGGCCCTGCCCATAATGATCCCAAACTTTCTCAATTGGGAAGACACCTTACTGGCCAAGGTAAGGTTCGGCAAGCACCAAGACAAGCAGTAGAAACTCTCGCCGTGTGCGGGCGCGCGTTATCTTGCTGAAATGTAAACCGAGCATTGCAATAAAATGGGACAGGGTAAGACGAGCGAAGAGCGGATTTAACGACGACGTCTGGTGAGTCAGCCAGCCTGGATGTAGTTTTTAGGTGGTTTCCCACCTCTAACTAGGTAAATACTGGGCTGGTACAGGTGCCCCGAAAACGTTTAGAAACTGTTACCACACCTGAACACGTAATCTATACTACAAGCAGACAGATGGGGTTCACATATTCCCTCCTGGTGTCAGGAAGGACGTCTAGACACCAAAAGCCGCTAATACTGCCAAAACCTATACACCAATGTCGACACCACATACAAACGGTAAAAGGCAACAGGAAAAAGAAAGAACTAAAGATAATAGTGAACAGAGGCGTTCCTAAGAGGTAGTCTCCACTGCTTCCAATCTGAATATGTAAGACTAAACCAGATGTGGTTTAAATTCAAACAAATAGTATTGACTGCTATTGAGAGACATATTCCAAATAAATTAATAAGAGATGGTACTGATTCCCATGGTACAATAAACAGTTTAGAACACTGTTGCAGAAGGAAGAACAAAGCATGGAAAATTTGAAAGAACGCAAAACCCTCAAGATAGTCGAAATTTTACAGAAGATCGAAATGGAGCGCGAACAGTGCGAGATGCTTTTAATACTTTCCACGACAAAAGTACATCTAGAAATCCGACAGATAACACTACTTAACAAATTTTAACTTTTTTTCTGCATCTGGTTTGCAAATGGGTGGATTTACCTAGTTTAGGGGTGCTGAATACACTGGTGACGTCAATTTTTCTCTATGGTGTCACATTTCCTATATACAAAGCAGAATAAAAAATGATAATAGCGAAAATTGAATCAATTAAGTCAAACAAAAATACACATTCAGAACATTTGAAATCAATACTATTTTGTATGTATATAAGGGCATGATGTCAATAAAAGGTTCAATATAGTTCAGAAGATATTTCCACCTATAATCGTGTTTGGTTTGTGAAATATGCGACGACGGAGCTCTTCTTTTGTTTGCCGTTTCATCGTTCTCCCTAACAAGGCCGCAGCATCATCGAAGGGTTCCAATGGCCTTGTTAACGGTGTTCCACGGTAAAAATGTCTTGGTGAAAGCGTTCACCATGCTCATAGCTTACTGCTCCCAAATTTTCCGGGAACAAATCAAGGTGAGAATGTAAAAAGTGAATTTTAAGCGACATTCTACACCCCATGTTCTTGTAGGTGTCCAACAGACCATTCACAATGGTAACATAGTTTTTGTCTTTTCGGTTACCCAAAAAGCCCTCCTCAAGTGCTTTAAAAGAAGACCAAGCGGCTAATTGGACATCTGTGAGTTTGGTATCAAAGGTTGGATCTTCCAGCAATTTGCAATTTTGTCATATGATGACATGGTTGGAGACCATGGCTGTTATTTGAAGACAAATGTTGGTGTTGGGACAGCAACCAGCCACAAATTTACTTCCTTTATTCAAGGGGTACCGTTACCGGTTTCGAATCGTTATGATTCATCTTCAGACCGTTTACACGCTTTCCTTATAACATGTGATGCGTTTTTTACAGATAAATTGTCTTAAAATATAAGTAATACATAATTATAAGCACGCCACACACAGATGGTTGCGTTACAGATTTTCGTTGGATGTGACTTACGTGAAATGTCGGTTTGGAGTGTTTGTTTTCATAACATGCGTCCAACAGATGTGGATACATTCCCACTGCATTCTCATTGTTAAACACGTAAATTTTTCTCACTGAACACTTTAGATTTGTCACTGAAAATATTTCTACTACGCACAACATGTTTAGGTACATACAGACAAAAACCAAAGATCCACTTCACAGTAGTCACTTCAAGCCAAATCAGTGTGCCACAGAAGCCAAACCTAAATATGCTACCCTCCCATACATAGTCCCACAATCATACCCAATAGCAAACTTATTTAAAAAGAAAAATATCACAATCAGCTTTTCCACAAATAATAAATTACAACAAAAAGTAATCCATGATGTAAATACCTCCAAGAGCCCCTACCGGAAATCAAGAATATACAAACTCAAATGCGATACATGCCCAAAATTCTACATTGGACAGACAGGCAGGAGCTTTGAAATTAGATACAAAGAACACATTGATGTTTTAAGACTTGGAAACTTGAACAAATCTGCATTTGCAGCCCATATTGCTGAAGAAAACCATTCAGTGAGAAACACTGAGAACAACATAAAAAATTTTATATCTAACAGACAAAGGAGCCACTATGAATATATTAGAAGAAATAGAAATACACACACACAAAAACAGCACCCCAGACTATATCCTTAATGAACAAACAGATTTAGCTAACACCCCTTTCCTGAAAAATTTCCAAAAATTGTTTTCTAGCCTCCAAAGCAAATAATATTTCTATGCCTATTTGCAGATCAAGGCCGGCCGGTGTGGCCGAGCGGTTCTAGGCGCTTCAGTCCGGAACCGCACTGTTGCTACGGTCGCAGGTTCGAATCCTGCCTCGGGCATGGATGTGTGTGATGTCCTTAGGTTAGTTAGGTTTAAGACGTTCTAAGTCTAGGGGACTGATGACCTCAGATGTTAAGTGTCATAGTGCTTCGAGCCATTTGAACCATTTGCAGATCAAGTAGCAAATTTATATGTTACTATAATCCTCATGATGCTAAATGTAATTAAATAATGTACTATTTTACCTATACAGTATTTAAAAAAAGAGGAACAATTTTATAATTAATGTAACAGTATCAATGTCTCTGTACTAGTGTAAAAAGCATTTCAGTTGCATAAGTGAATATATGATCCTTTTCCAAACATAGGACATCTTCAAATGTTACGATATATCATAGCATCTTTGATATTCATATGTTTGTAAGCTCTTTGTATGTATCAGTATGTATCAAAACATGTGCGTAGTAGAAATATTTTCAGTGACAAATCTAAAGTGTTCATTGAGAAAAATTTACGTGTTTAACAATAAGAATGCAGTGGGAATGTATCCACATCTGTTGGACGAATGTTATGAAAACAAACACTCCATACCGACATTTCACGTAAGTCACATCCAACGAAAATCTGTAACGCAACCATCTGTGTGTGGCGTGCTTATAATTATGTATTACTTATATTTTAAGACAATTTATCTGTAAAAAACGCACCACATGTTATAAGGAAAGCGTGTAAACCGTCTGCAGATGAATCGTAAGAATTAGAAACTGGTAACGGTACCCTTTGAATAAAGGAAGTAAATTTGTGGCTGATTGCTGTCCCAACACCAACATTTGTTTTCAGCCATTTTCTTATTTGTGGTCCAACAAATATACCCTCTTTCAACTTTGCCTCTCTTAATTTGGGAAACTTTTAAGTGACTGAAGGCGTCACCTTCTTTCTCCACACCTTTTACAAAGTTCTTGATGAGGCCCAACTTGATATGAAGGGGAGGCAAAACGGTTTTATTGGGCTGAACCAATGGGATATTTTTCACATTTACGTTTCCAGGAACATATGACTTCCCTGTAGGCCATTCCTTGACTGTATAGTGGTTCTTGTTGTCACAGCTGTCCGACAAGCACAAAAAGCAGCAGTATATAGTGAATCCAGCCTGTAAACCTGTAAGGAGTGCAACAGCTTTTAAATCATGGCAAAGCTGAAATTCGTGATCCTTATATTTGATTGCCCTCTAGCAGCAAAGCCATGGTTTCATAAGTTTCTTTCATGTCTACTGCGTAAGCCAAAGCTACAGATGGAAATGCACTGCCATTATGCAGTAGTACTGCTTTCGAGCTGTTTTTACTGGAGTCAATAAATAGTCGTCACTCCTGTGGATAATGTTGTACACCTAGCTGCATCATCAGACCATTGACATCTTTACGTACACATACTGAATTCTGCATATTGAAATATTGAGCGAAGGAAGCACCTCTTGATCTGAAACGGAAATTTTTGTCCCTGGAGTTAGAAGGTTACGTTGTTGCAGTCTCGACCCCAAGAGCTCAGCTTGCTGTTTCGAAACTTTTAGATCGCGAACAAAATCGTTCTATTCCATTTGGTTAAAGAGTTTAGGTAAAGTGTCATGATATAGAGGGCAGTACTCTTCCATATGTTCAATACTTTCTGATTCATTTGACATGGTGTCTGGTTCCGTGGCTTTCAAGTTACAAACAGGAACAAGCAACCTCTCATCATGGGGAACAGGCAAATGCACTGAAGATACATTTGGTTGCTTCATTTTATGTCTAGTTTTATTTGAATGTCCCGAAATATTTGTAACGCAGAAGTAACAGTCTTAATAATGGCCATTAGGCTCATACCACTACATCGGAACAGTGAATGGCATGGCTCGGCGTTTTCCTTTCAACTACTCAGTTAAGGTTGTAGTACAGGTTATGCAGGCAATATGAGGAGCAAAATTTTTATCTTGATCACCAACAGGACAATCAAAATAGTAATTGATTTTCTTTGGGCTTTTGGAGTGAATTACCCACACACATAACAAAAGTTGTTGGGGTGGTTTAGACAGCAACGAGATTTACTAGTTGCCATTTTTCTTAGTGTAAGTCTTAAACACAAAAAGTTTGCACTATCTTTCACAGGAAACACTCACTGAGGATCTGTTTCACATCACTGGAATACCACACCAATCATTTACTGACGATTTGTGGATCTTCTAGTTTTCCTCTGCAAACCAAAAACAAACAATTAAACATCGAAACAGAAGAACAGCAAAAAGAGAAATACTGAATACGAAAAATAAAAAACCTTTAAAAACTCCAAAATGGTAGGTGCTAGAACATTTTGAAAGGTATATTCGGATTCTACACACCAAAATACAAATAGTTGACGTATCACATTCCAGATGCAAAATGGCTGCTAACTAATGTCATAGAAAGAGATTCTAGTAGTACGTGAAGTACATCAGCGGAAGGACACAATCGATACGTTCACTGATTTTATTGATGACAGTGTCACTGAAACAGGAATGCTATATATGGTTTTCCAAAATTACTTCATCAAAGAAGACGAAATAAATATTTCAGAATTTGAACCAAGAGCAGCTGCCAGCACGAGTAACTTAAAAGTAGTTATCCTGAGTGTAGCGAAGCAGATCAAATCACTTAATAAAAGGAAGGCCTCCGGTCCTGATTGTCTCCAAGTCAGGATCCTCTCATTGTATGCTGATACAATAGCTCCATATTTAGTAGTCATTTACAACCGATCCACACCTGGAAAACTGCACAAGTCAAAGCAATACCCAAGGAAGTTAATAAGAGTAATGCGCTGAACTATGGACCCATATCGGTAACGTCGATTTGCAGAATGATTTTGGAACACATACTGTGTTCGAACACTCCGAGTTATCTGGAAGAAAACGATTCATTGACAACTAGCCGACACAGATTCGGAAAATATCGTTCTTGTGAAACACAACTATCTCTTTCTTTTCACGAAGTAGTGATTACTATTAACAGGGGATGTCAAACTGATTTCGTATTTCCAGAAGACTTTTGACACCGTACCTTACAAGCCATTTCTAATCAAACTGTCTCAGTTGTGTGACTGGATTCGTGACTTCCTGTCAGAAAGGTCACAGTTCGTAGTACCTGACAGAAAGTCATAGAGTAAAACAGAAGTAATATTATCTGGTGTTCTCCAAGGAAATGTTATAGACCCTCTGATCTTCCTGAGCTACATAAACGACAATCTGAGTACTGTTAGATTTTTTGTAGATGATGCTGTCATTTAGCGTCTTATAAAGTCATAAGATGATAAAAACAAATTACAAAACGATTCAGACAAGATATCTATATGGTGCGAAAAGTGCCAAGTGCGAAAAGTGTGAGGAGTCTGCTAAACTTCAGATACACGATAAATCACACATATATACAGGCTGTAAACTGAACTAAATACTTAGGGATTAGAATCACGAGTAACTTAAGCTGGAATGATCATATAGATAATGTTGTGGGTAAAGCAAACCAAAAACTAAGATTTATTTGGCAAAACACTGAGAAAATGCAACAGATCTGCCAAAGAGATTGTCTACAATACGTTTGTAAGTCCTCTTCTGGAGTATTGCTGTGTGCTGTTGGATCCGCGACACATAGAATCGATGGAGGACATCGATAAAGTTAAAACAAGCATACAGAGCTTCACGTTTATGATACGTGAAGTGGTATGGCAGTCATTAAAACAAAGGCAATTTTCGTTGTGGCAGGATCTTCTCATAAAATTTCAGTCACCAGCTTCTGCTCTTATTGTGGAAATATTCTGTCGGCGCCCACCTAAATAAGGAGGAATGAACAGCTAAATTAAATAAGAGAAATCAGAGTTCACGCAGAAATACTTAAGTGTTCGTTTTGCCCGTGCCCTATGCGATAGTGAAATGGTAGAGAAATAGAGCGAAGGTGGTACAATGAACACTCTGCCAGGCACTCAGTTGTGAATTACAAAGTAATCGTGTAGGTGTAGATGTAAATTCGCAGGTGAGATTGCTGTCTTCAACGAAAGGGAGGAATACGTTACTCCTAGCTTCTTTGTGTGGTTGCATATCGAAGCATGTAGTACACTTCCCATCAACTTTGACGTTTGCTGCATATCGACTTCATGGTGTTGCAAATTTTATAGCCAACTGCATATATCCTTTTTTTACTGTACAGAGTGCACAATTCGTCCAGTGTCAAACTAATAGAAATAAGTAATAAACTTACCTAAGGATCACTTGATGATGCCGAATATTCTTTATTAGTTGGTGATACATCTGCTCGTGACTACCATTCTGTGTGTACACAGCTACAGGCCCAGGTAACGAGTGGCCCGCCGCTACTAATTTTCCACGAGGTCTACGATGACTGCTTAACAAACTGGAAGTGACCCGGTCTCTATGTACTCCCTCATCTCTCTTGTAGGGCTCGGCCGTCTCGTTGTCCCCGAACTTCCCCATCGCCATCATGTTGTTATTAAGGACGTGCAGCTCAGCAGCGATGCTCAGCATGAGGACCGCGAAGAAGATGTTGAGGTAGACGGACACGGCTATCGCGACGACGATGGTGAAAACCTGCAGCACGTAGAGCAGCTCGTACGTGGGCGACTGCTGCAGGGCGTCGGGCAGCCACGTGGGCAGCGGCAGGCTGCGCCCCTGCGGCGAATCCTCTCCACCGGAGAACAGCGGCTCCAGCATCCACATCATCGTCGGGATCCCGGTCATCACCTGCCGCACACCAGGCAGGTTTCTTGCAGAGTGAGCTACAGGTCTGTGCTATCTCCCAAGTAACATCGTTCTATTACGACAGGAGAAACTGACTGAAGTTGTAATGTATGAAGACTATTCGGAATGCAACGGACGGTCGGTTGCAAAATGGAAACCACATTGAAAAATCAAAAATTTTTATTGGCACAGTTAGCTACACTTTCCAGCTACTTCTCTACAGGCTGGTCCATTGGTAGTGACCGGGTCAAATACCTCACGAAATAAGCATCAAACGAAAAAACTATTGTTATTGTTGTGGTCTTCAGTCCTGAGACTGGTTTGATGCAGCTCTCCATGCTACCCTATCCTGTGCAAGCTTCTTCATCTCCCTACATCCTTCTGAATCTGCTTAGTGTATTCATCTCTTGGTCTCCCTCTACGATTTTTACCCTCCACGCTGCCCTCCAATGCTAAATTTGTGATCCCTTGATGCCTCAGAACAAGTCCTACCAACATGTCCATTCTTCTTGTTATGTTGTGCCACAAACTCCTCCCCAATTCTATTCAATACCTCCTCATTAGTTATGTGATCTACCCGTCTAATCTTCAGCATTCTTCTGTAGCACCACATTTCGACAGCTTCTGTTCTCTTCTTGTCTAAGCTATTTATCGTCCATGTTTCACTTCCATACATGGCTACACTCCATACAAATACTTTCAGAAACGACTTCCTGACACTTAAATCTATACTCGATGTTAACAAATTTGTCTTCTTCAGAAACGCTTTCCTTGCCATTGCCAGTCTACATTTTATGTCCTTTCTACTTCGTCCATCATCAGTTATTTTGCTCCCCAAAAAGCAAAACTCCTTTACTACTTTAAGCGTCTCATTTCCTAATCTAATTATTTCAGCATCGCCCGACTTAATTCGAGTACATTCCATTATCCTCGTTTTGCTTTTGTTGATGTTCATCTTATATCCTCCTTTCAAGACACTGTCCATTCCATTCAACTGCTCTTCCAAGTCCTTTGCTGTCTCTGAAAGAATTACAATGTCATCGGCGAACCTCAAAGTTTTTACTTCTTCTCCATGGATTTTAAAACCTACTCCGAATTTTTCTTTTGTTTCCTTTACTGCTTGCTCAATATACAGATTGAATAACATCGGAGAGAGGCTACAACCCTGTCTCACTCCCTTCCCAACCACCACTTCTCTTTCATGCCCCTCGACTCTTATAACTGCCATCTGGTTGCTGTACAAATTGTAAATAGCTTCTCGCTCCCTGTATTTTACCCCTACCACCTTCAGAATTTGAAAGAGAGTATTCCAGTCAACATTGTCAAAAGCTTTCTCTAAGTCTACAAATGCTAGAAACGTAGGTTTGCCTTTCCTTAATCTTTCTTCTAAGATAAGTCGTAAGGTCAGTATTGCCTCACGTGTTCCAACATTTCTACGGAATCCAAACTGATCTTCCCCAAGAACGAAACTCGTCTAGCTTGAAGGGGGAAACCAGATGGCGCTATGGTTGGCTCGCTAGATGGCGCTGCCACACGTCAAACGGTTCTCAATTGCGTTTTTTTAAAATAGGAAACCCCGTTTTTATTACATATTCGTATAGTACGTAAGGAAATATGAATGTTTTAGTTGGACCACTTTCTTCGCTTTGTGACAGATGGTGCTATAATAGTCACAAACGTATAAGTACGTGGTATCACGTAACATTCCGCTAGTGCGGACGGTATTTGCTTCGTGATACATTACCCGTGTTAAAATGGACTGTTTACCAATTGCGGAAAAGGTCGATATCGTGTTGATATATGGCTATTGTGATCAAATTGCCCAATGGGAGTCTGCTATGGATGCTGCTCGGTATCCTGAACGACATCATCCAAATGTCCGGACAGATCGCCGGATAGTTACGTTATTTAAGGAAACAGGAAGTGTTCAGTCACATGTGAAACGGTAACCACGACCTGCAACAAATGATGATGCCCAAGTAGGTGTTTTAGCTCCTGTCGCAGTTAATCTGCACATCAGTAGCAGAAATTTGCGCGAGAATCGGGAATCTCAAAAACGTCGGTGTGAGAATGCTACATCAACATCGATTGCACCCGTACCATATTTCTGTGCACCAGGAATTGCATGGCGACGACTTTGAACGTTGTGTACAGTTCTGCCACTGGGCACAAGAGAAATTACGGGACGATGACAGATTTTTTGCACGCCTTCTATTTAGCGACGAAGTGTCATTCACCAACAGCGGTAACGTAAACCGGCATAATATGCACTGTCGGGCAAAGGAAAATTCACGATGGCTGCGACAAGTGGAACATCAGCGACTTTGGCGGGTTAATGTATGGTGCGGGGTTATGGGAGGAAGGATGATTGGCCCCCATTTTATCGATGGCAATCAAAATGGTACAATGTATGCTGATTTCCTACGTAATGTTCTACCGATGTTACTACAAGATGTTTCACTGCATGACAGAATGGCGATGTACTTCCAACATTATGAATGTCCGGCACATAGTTCGCATCCGGTTGAAGCGGTATTGAATAGCATATTTCATGACAGGTGGATTGGTCGTCGATGCACCATAATATGGCCCGCACGTTCACCGGGTCTGACGTCCCCGGATTTCTTTCTGCGGGGAAAGTTGAAGGATATTTGCCATCGTGATCCACCAACAACGCCTGACAACATGAGTCAGCGCATTGTCAATGTATGTGCGAATATTACGGAAGGCGAACTACTCGCTGTTTAGAGGAATGTCGTTACACGCATTGCCAAATGCAATGAAGTTGACGGATATCATTTTGAGCATTTATTACATTAATGTGGTATTTACAGGTAATCACGCTGTAACAGCTTGCGTTCTCAGAAATGATAATTTCACAAAGGCACATGTATCACATTGGAACAACAGAAATAAAATGTTCAAACCTACCTACGTTCTGTATTTTAATTTAAAAAACCTACCTGTTACCAACTGTTCGTCTAAAATTGTGAGTCATACGTTTGTGACTACTACAGCGTCAGCTATCACAAAGCGAAAAAACTGGTCCAACTAAAACATTCATATTTCTTTACGTATTACACAAATATGTAATAAAAACGGGGGTTCCTATTTAAAAAAACGCAATTGATATCCGTTTGACCTATGGCAGCACCATCTAGCGGGCCAACCATAGCGCCATCTGGTTTCCCCCTTCAAGTTAGACAAGTTTCGTACATTTTAGTTTTTTCATTTAACGCTTATTTCGTGAGCTATTTTGCCTGGTAACGATAAATGGACCACCCTGTATATATTCGCCGCTGCGACTAAGACATTTGTCGTAGAATTGCACCAACTTTCCAATATCCTCGCCATAGAAGGCTGTGCTTTCTACCAATTCTTTGTGTTGATCTACAGCTTGTTGTTCGTAGCCAGCGGTTCATGTGAGCAGAGATGAAAATCTGAGGGATCCAAGTCTGGCCTGTATGATGGGTGATCATACACTTTCCAACGAAAACGCTGCAGGAGCGTCCTCATTGTCCCTGCAATGTGTGGCCGAGAATTGGCATCAAGAAGGATATGCATGTCAGATACGTTGTGAAGGCTGCATGAAATCAGGCGAAATTTCTCACCGGCGCTCATGCTTCACGGGAGAGACTATTTTCTAAGCATCATTACGTGCTTACTATGCACTCAGAACTAAAAAGAGCGAGGTCCACGGGCATACTAGGGACACTATCGAACACATGTAAGCAATGCTTCATCGGATTTTAACTGTAGTTTCCATTTCACTATCGACCGGACCTTACTTTCCGAATATCCGTCGTAATTTAATATTCGTTTATCTTTTAATGAAGCAAAATCGATCACAATTCCTATCAACAAATTCTTTGACGATAACCTAAATTGATATTGCAATTTTTTATACGTAAGACATGTTTAAAACAACAGCACAACATTGCTGATTGCTTGCTGATTCTGAAGATATCTTACAATCATTCTGAAATTGTGTTTTAGGATCCCTGTAAGTAATGCATATTCCGAATGTTGTTACACTCTGAAGTTCAGTTAAACGATTGTTTTGAAAAATGACCTTGATTCTAGAGAACAAAAGAACATGATTTACACATACAGCTGCAAACCATACACACAAGATGAATTAATATTTATAAAATATTAATCATAATTTATTAAATTCTTCATAATTTCGAAAACAGTTCATTCATTCATCATTGATTGTCGATGAAATCCGTAATATGGATTTGTGGCGTAGAATGGAGACTCAGAATTAAATTTTTTTGGCCTCCAATTTAGGAAACGCCACAAAGTATGGGGTGGATTACAGAGCTCCCGGCCTTCGTACCAAGACAGGTCTTATGAAGTTTTCTTACAGAAGTTAAGAATAAGATATTTTAGGTAGAAAACATAAATTTCAGTATACAATCAAAGCAGCGGGGTATGTGGTGAAGCAATGCTCTGATGTACGAGGTATCTCCACAAAGTAAGTTCCGTTTGGTTATTTAATACAAACGTGTACAGATACAGAAAAAATATTTATTGTACAAAAATCTACAACTGTTAAACTACTTTTCTATATAGCTTCCGAAATTTTGTAGGCACTTGTCACAGCGTGGCATAAGTTTTTGTATGCCTTCTTCATCGAAGGTTGCCGCTTGTGTATTCAACCATGTGGTAACATGTTTTTTTCAGCTCGTCATCATCGTTGAAGTGTTGACCACCACGGACAGATTTAAGTGTAAGAAGAGATGAAAGTCGCTAGGAGCGAGGTCCGTGCTGTACGGAGGATGATCAAACGCGTCCCAGTGAAATTCCCGTAAGAGTTGTTCGGTCACATTCGCCTTGTGAGGTCGGGCATTATCGTGAAAAAAAAAACAACGCCTTTTGACAGTAATCCTCGGCGCTTGTTCTGTATTGTGCGGCGCAATTTCTTAATGGTCTCGCAGTAACCATGTGCGTTCATTGTTTGGCCTCGCGGTAAGAAATCAATCGGCAAAATGCTTTTTCTGTCCCAAAAAACGGTGCACATGACTTTTCAAGGTGTCAAGATTTGCTTAAGCTTAACCTTCGTCGGGAATGAAATGTGCCTACATTCCATTGATTGCCGTTTTGTTTCAGGGGTGTTGTACGATACCCAAGTTTCACCCCCCATGACTATCCGAGAAAGAAAACCAGAGCCTTCTTCATTGTAGCGTGTCAAAAACTGAAGTGCACTGCCCATCCCTTGCTTTTGTTCTTCAGCAAGAATTTTGGGTACCCAACGTAAGCAAAGTTTTCGAAATTTCAGTTTTTCAGTAAAAATTTCATAAATTAGTGTTCCTGAGATTTGCGGAACTTCCATAGCAAGGGCACTATGTGTATACGTACGGTTGTGCTTAATCTTCTCTTCAATTGTGTGAACTAGTTCATCAGTAACCACAGACACGAGTCCACTTCGTTCTTCATCGTGCACTTCATCACGTCCTTCATTGAGCATTGTGACCCATCTTCTAACTCATAGCATTTTGTCCGTAAACCTCGCTGATTTGCCTATTAATTTCCTTTGGTTTAACTTTCTTAGCATTTAGAAAACGAATCACAGATCTGATTTCACACGCGGCGGCATTTTCAATTACGACTGACATTATAAATAAGCACTGCAAAGCACACATCGACAGCAGCGATCTTGAAACGGCATACATGTCTTCTCCTTGCGTCTGAGTAACTGCCGCACATGCTCGGAACTGTGATCGTAGCTCTGTCGCTGATAGAAATAGAAACGAAACTTACTTTGTGGACGACCCTCGTATTAGGAATCCAAAATGAGTAAGGCAGGGGAGAATACGCTTAACAAAAATGTACCATAAAGCCTTCTTCGCTTCAGTTCGATCCAGTCGCTCTTCCATAGTTACACGATGTATCTACCTAATCTTCAGCATTCTTTTCTAGAACGCCTTAGCATAAGCTTCTGTTTTCTTCTTGTACGTACTGTGTATCATTTGCATTTCAATTCCATAGAACCACACTACAGGCAAATATTTTCTGAAGCGATCAGTACCACGCCTCTCGCCGGTAGTCAACCAGAAGTAACCAGTCGGCCATATTCACTTTGCCGTTGCTTTCGACAGTCAGTTTCAATCTTGTCGGTTTGCTTTCAGTGCCGCCTGCTTTCAGCCGTAGTGAAAATTTCAAAATGGCTTCGAATTGAGCCTACGATGGCTAAAAGCATCTTTACATAACTCTGACGTGAGACTAGCATAATTTTCGTATCAGAAGCCTGCTCATAATTAACCAGTTAATATAGAACTTAATTTTTTTTGCACCGAGTCTAATGTGTTTGCTAAGTGCATCATACGTAAAGACACAACTATGAATATAGTAAATATTGACTTCAGTGGTCCCGTGGATTGCTCATGGTTTCTTTTGCGACTGTGGTCTCGATTCCTGTTTCCGTCATGTATTTTAGACAAACAAGAAATGATCTCCTACTCGTCTAGTATTGCCAAGGGAAGAACGTCAGGTTGCACCACAGTTCATAATCCTCATTATAAACATCACATCCCTTCGTTACCAACTGGGCCAGAGCTAGTTTACATTGGGCCACAGCAGAGAGGGAAGTCGCAGCAAACTGTGTCGCCAGTGAGCTTCTTACACTGCAAACTTAATTTTATTTCAAGGACGAATAATCACTTCAGGTCACAGGGCTCTTAATTTATTTGGACTTGAGACGTGAAAAATTTGATGCTGGACTGGGATTCGAATTCGGATCTCCTCTTCCGTGGTAACTGACCCACACCGAACGATACACTGTAGTTTTATTGTTTTCGCCAAGACTGCAGACTCTTCTAGGCCTCCACGAAAGGCACATATGTGTGTCCGAATCCTGGTCCAGCACAAACATGTTCACGGTTTCATTTCAAGCCCTAGCGTATTCACACCTAACTACTATTGATAAATAATTTTCATTTTTAATGTCTCGCCGTGTGATGACAACAAAAACGATAGGTGATATTATTTCTAGTCAAACATGCACACATCTCAGTGCTGGTGAGCAAGCAATTCCTGGACAGAAACCAACGGCGGTAGGTGCCGGATGCGATTCCTGGACAGGCAAAAAACTTGTATCCCAATTTCACAATCAGATATCTCGCTACTGGAGAAAAATTTCGATATCTAACATCCGGTTTTACATAGTTAATAATCTGATTATGTGCTGAGTTCTAATCCGAGTCACAAAACTTTACATAATGGCACTTCGTTTTAAACACGTTCAAACTTCGTTACTTGAAATTATATTAAACGTTTTTCGTGGTTAGTTAACAAGGAGATAATGGTGTTGACAGGATTCTAGGTAGGGCACAAAAGTCTTCAGATTTGCTAACCGATACTGGTAAAAACTTCGATATATCACGACTCTTTGGCTTACTCACGTGACGAACGTTGCTGTGATCGAATCTCTGCCAGGCACGAAAGCTTTGGCTAGTTACAGCGGCTGTATGTACTTGGTTCTAGTCCAGATGCAGAACCAAGTTTTTTGAAAGTTAAAAAATGTGCTCAAATAATTGCCGAATCATGAGTACAGAGAAACTACTGGTGATACGATGTTAATTTTGATGTTTCCATAGAGCGCTTGTCGGTGTTAAACGCGTTGCCTTTAGTGGTATCGATACCTACGATGCCACTGCTTAGGTTGGCACTACGACAGACACCGACGACAGCGCCCTCTAGCCGGCGCTGGCGAGCTCGACGAGCATCGCTACAGATTCGGCCCATTTCATCAGATGCAGCCAGCCAGAACTTCGCTTTGCTTGCTCTACATACGACGGGTCTAAGACTTCGCATCTGTACAAAGTTATGTATTCTTCTTGCACCAGTAAACCACTTTTACTCACCGCAGCACCGACGTAATTTTCCTTTTTCCTGTTCCTTACCCACGCGCCGCCTCCCAGGCGGGATACAAAACTACTAACTGATTAGTTCAATATCCAGTTTGTGACCAACCATTCGTATCAGGAACGACTTTTCACAGGTGTGAGAAAACCTTTTAAAGAGCGAAAATACTTCAGATTGTCATAGAACTTTAGAAGTCGAGATATTGTCTCAAAATCTCTTGTTCAGAAAGATATTTAATTTTGCCTGAAGATTAGTGGAATGACTAATGTGATGGAGTTAGTTAACACAAATTCTAATAAGTTTGGTAGTGATTTTCAAATATCACTTATTGTAATAAAATTGAGTTTACAGGCGTTAGGGACTGTCTCATCTCTAATGACGCATTTCCTGGTATTTACAGTATTGTGGTGTTGATTCGTTTCCGGACTGATTAACTTAAATATCAGTGTTCTCTAGTGAACTCTTGTGGTTTCCATTTTGTATAGTCAAACGACTGTAGAGCAAAGAGCTTAGATTACCTGCAAGACAGCTACGCTATGTGGGCTGCATGCAAATAGGTGAAACGCTTTTGGGTATGATAGTGCATTCACACTGCTGCCGCAATTTTTCTCATAGAACGCTATGGACTCTTGGTTAGAACATTATGCGCCTCCTCTATTATTTCCTGTGAGCAACAACTTCTGGACCTTCCTGACGATTTTATCTTATGTGCAATTCCTGTTGCTTGAAAGTTTTTCACCCATAACCTGACTACGAATGCCAATGGTACGGGACCATTCCGTCTAAAGTTGAAATGACGACGGTACTCCCGTCTAACAGCAGCAACACAGTCATCATTCTTGTAAAAGGTCTTTACAGCCACAGCTCGTTCAGGTTTGCTCCAGTGCTCCATCTCAGCAGATGGCGTACCTAGCTGGTATATATTACAAACATCCAGTGTTGCCAACAATGCCATTCACTTTTAGAGAATAATTAAAACAGCCAGTTTTTCTGGCACATTTTGTATTTTACAGTCGTCAGTAGTTAAAGATTATGTCTCAGTCATGGTGTGATCAACATGGGAATGAACTTCAGCATATACTACACCCCGAAATTATCGGTCAAGGACATTATTGGAACATTAGGGGAAAAAGATGCTTAGAAACTAATCCTGAGCTCTGCAGCCGCAGATTCCGGTCGTCAAGCGACACTGTAACTCAATGGTACAAAATTCTTAACAACTGAAATCGGGGCTCATCTGACAAGTCCACGGCTTTCCAGCCGGCTAGGGCCCAACCGATATGATCGCGAGCCCAAAAGAGGAGCTACAAGCTATATCCTGTTACAAAAGGCACTCGCGTCGGTTGTCTGCTTCATTAGCTCATTAACGGCAGATTTTACCCCACTGTCCTGACGGATACGTTCGGCGTACGTCCCGCATTGGTTTCTACGCTTTCTTGATGCAGTGTTGCTTGTTGCATATCCAGTACGAGCAGAATCAGCGCTAATCGAGAGGTTAAAGGTAGTTATCGAGTACTATTTATGTGTTTCAATTATTCTAACACGCATGTGTTTCCGGTTGGCAGCGAGAATAAGTCAGCAGCGACTTACCTGCATGTAGCGCACGACCCTGGCAGCTTGGCTGCGGTAGATGGCGCGCACGCCGCCGCCTACATCCTCAAATTGGCGCCAGCAGCTCACCAGCTGGAGCGCCAGCTGCCGCAGACGCTTTCTGTGCCACAAGAAGGCCGCCACCTGCACACGATGCGACAGTGAGTGCACGGGAGATCAGCTGCTTAATGCATCTGAAGCTGTGTAAATTAGTGCGGGGCTGTAATGTTATGGATCTGGCAGATAGAAAAAACCGAGCCCTTTTATAAATGATCCAGTGTCACAGAAAATATGGACATGAGAAAATATTTTCATCCACTTCCTTCCAGGCGATTCTACAGCATTATACTCGTTTACAAAACAGCCCAAGATCCTCTACAGAGATTTATTCATCCAGTTAGACCAAACATGCACTGTGCTGATAAAGTCATGATATACCTCCTAATGGCTCCTAATGCCTTGTCTGACCTCCTTTCGCTTGGCATAGTGCAGCAGCTGGACACGATATGGCCTCCACAAGTCATTGGAAGTCGTCTGCAAAAATACTGAGCCGTGCTGCCTCTATACCCGTCCGTAATTGCGAAACTGTGGCCGTTGCAGGATTTTGTGCACGAACTGACCTCTCGATTAGGTCCCATAAAAGTTTGATGGGATTCATGTCGGGCGATCTACGTGGCCGAACCTTTCACTCGATTTGTCCAGGGAACATGAAGTCCACGAATGGCTGCAAAAGATCTCCAAGTAGTGCAACATAATCATTTCCAGTCAATGATAGGTTCAATTGGAACACAGCACCTAGTCCATTCCATGTAAACACAGCCCACACCATTACGGAACCACCACCAGCTCGCACAGCGCCTTATTGACAACTTATGTCCACGCTTCGTGAGGTCTGTGCCACAATAGAGCCCTACCATCAGCTATTACCAACTGAAATCGGGACTCATCTGACCAGTCCACGGCTTTCCAGCCGGCTAGAGCCCAGCTGATATGATCGCGAGCCCAAGAGAGGGGCTGAAAGCTATATTCTGATAGCAAAGGCACTCGCGTCCTTTGTTTGCTGCATTAGCTCATAACGCCAGATTTCACCGCACTGTCCTAACGGATATTTTCGGCAAACGTCACGCATTGATTTCTGTGCTTTCTTGATGCAGTGCTGCTTGTTTTTATTTTTTTATTTACTCGTCAAGTTCCGTAGGACCAAACTGAGGAGCAAATCTCCAAGGTCATGGAACGTGTCAGTATATAACATTACAACATAAAAGTAATAACAGACAAAAATAAAATGTTTATGAATCCGAGAAAAGTCAGTTCATAAGTTTAAGTAAACGCAGTCAACAATACAACAGGAATCAGCTTAATTTTTCAAGAAACTCATCGACAGAATAGAAGGAGTGACCCATGAGGAAACTCTTCAATTTCTATTTGAGAGCGCGTGGATTACTGCTAAGATTTTTGAATTCGAGTGGTAGCTTATTGAAAATGGATGCAGCAGTATACTGCACAACTTTCTGCACAGGAGTTAAGGAAGTCCGATCCAAATGCAGGTTTGATTTCTGCGGACTTTTAACTGAGTGAAAGTTGCTTATTCTTAAGAATAAGCTAATAATGTTAACAAGAAATGACAGTAAGGAATATATATATATATATATATATATTGAGAGGCCAATACCCAGACTTGTGAACAGGGGTCGACAAGAGGTTCGTGAACTTACACCACTTATTACCCGAACCGTACGTTTCTGGGCCAAAAACATCCTCTTAGATTGGGAAGAGCTACCCCAAAATATACCATACGACATAAGCGAATGAAAATAAGCAAAGTAGACTAATTTTCGTGTCGAACGATCACTCACTTCAGATACCTTTCGAATAGTAAAAATGGCAGCATTAAGTCTTTGAACAAGATCCTGAACGTGGGCTTTGCACAACAGTTTACTGTCTATCTGAACACCTAGAAATTTGAACTATTCAGTTACACTAATCATATGCCCATTTTGTGATATAAAAACCTCAGGTTTTGTTGAATTGAATGTTAGAAACTGTAAAAACTGAGTCTTAGAGTTATTTAGCGTTAGTTTATTTTCTACAGGCCATGAATTTGTCATGAACCGCACTATTTGAAACCGAGCCAATGTTGCACACAACATTCTTTACTACCAAGCTAGTGTCATCAGCAAACAGAAATATTTTAGAGTTACCTGTAATATTAGAGGGCATATCATTTATGTAAATAAGGAACGGGAGCGGCCCCAACACTGATCACTGGGGCACCTCCCCCTTGACTGTACCCCACCCACACGCCACACCACAGCCATTCTCAACATTGTGAATAACGACCTTTTGCTGTCTGTTGCTAAAGTAGGAGGTGAAACAATTGAGAGATACTCCCCATATTCCGTAATGGTCCAACTTCTGGAGCAATATTTTGTGATCAACACAATCAAACGCCTTAGTTAAATCAAAAAACATGCCTAGCGTTAGCACTTACAATTCTACGCAAACGCCGCTGCTCTCGGTCATGAAGTAAAGACGGCGCCCAATGCGTTGTCCATGATGAGAGGCAAAGCCTGAAATTTGGTATTATCGGCACACTCTTGATACTATGGATTTCGGTATATTGAATTCCCAAACGTTTTCCGAAATGGATTGTCCCACGCATCTAGTTCCAACTACCACTCCACGGTCAAAGTCTTTTAATTCCCTTCGTGCAGCCCTAATCACTTCAGAAACCTTTCACAAGAATCACTGAGTACAAATGACAGCTGCGACAATGCACTGCTCTTTTATACCTTGTGTAGTGGTACTGCCGCCATCTGTATGTGTTGATATGGCTGTCCCACAACTTCCGTCACCTGAGCGTGAAAATCGTAGGGACTGCCAAGAAACAGCTTAGTGACTTGAAATCGATGAAGTTTGAAGTGCGTTCTAAGCATTTCCATTTACTAATAAATTAAAGATGTATTTTGCGGGAGGGGAGGAGGGAACTCATCTTGGATGGAGCTCGTTTGGCGTTCTCTACTTTCGCCATAGCTCACATTCACCCACCAGGCACGAACTGCACCTTAATGGATTTCTATCTCTCTAAGATTATGTCACCTACGTCGCTACAGCAGTGGTATACTACGCTCTTCGATGTGAGAAACATTTACGGTTGCGAAGTGACCTTTCGCCATTCCATTTAAACATGATGACACTTTGGGTTGTGCGGCGTGCTGTAGATTCAGTTAATTTCCAGAGTTCATGCACAGTCATAAAGTGCTATCGACTGGCAAGTATCATGCATAAAGCTGATTTATTTTGTTATTTTCAATCAGTTATACTGCAACATATATTTGATAAAGTGAACGTATCTTACATTTGTTAAAATTGAAAAATAAGGTATTACACGTGTACTGACTTGGAATTATCAAGGATAAAATCTATGTGCATCAACACGCCATGCACAGAAGGATTAATCAATTCGGGTCTGATGGGTAATGTTGAACCTATGAAGGTAGGTGCCTAACACTACTTTGAGGGAGATTGCTAGTATTTTTTTTTTTTTTTTTAGGCTCGTAGAAAATTTCTCCTGAACCTCGGATTTTTGGGCAGAGCTTAGGTCAACTGCTGTTTTATAGGATTTATAATATGGAGTGGTGCATTTTCAGTATAGACTGCAGATCTGAGCTACTTGCAGTTTTTATTGAATTTTTGTTACTCTTATCGTTAAAATGTGGATCGCATATTTAACTAGATGATAATGCAGAAATGTATTTATAGAGTATTTGTAGTCTGATTTACAGCCACTTAATATGTTTCTCATATGCTACAACTATCCACTGTCCGTGTATTGATACCCTCATACAGCCTCACAATTTGTCCATGGGCATTAAGATACAGACAAAAAGGGCAAGTACACAGTTTGGCGCACGAAAGCACATAACAGAAACATCTGTAAGTCCTTTAACAAGTGTACATGCTACTTTCAAACTTGAAGGAACAATACTGTCAGAATATAAAATCGTGTTATAAATATTATATCGCATGTTAATTCTAAATCAAGACATTAACAATCTTTGGTGACCCGTTGGCCCGATTCACATACTTACATAACACGATCGTGGTCTCCAAGGCACCCACAGGTGTTCTGTCAGCATCGCAGAGTGCCTACTCACTATCCAGGGCGGAAGCCGCCACCTATACGTCAGTGCCGACTAGGGACAACAGAATGAGGCGTGTTTGCCTCGCTCATCTACTGGAATTGAATAAAGGCATTCTGTACTGTTAACAGTGCTCCAACTGGGCCTACCGGCCTATCACCACCACCCATTCAACACCATGAGTGCAGCTACACTATACAGAGGCTGTGTGAGTGGTCGTCAACATCTGGCACTCTTCAATAACATTTTGCAATATTAAGTTATTGCAATACAATGTAAAACGCCTTTCTTGAAAACAGTGTCTTCCTTCTCCGAGCTAATATTGTTTCAATGCCCAAAGGATCTCTGTAACACTTATACCAGGTGGTTATAATTAAACTAGCCTCTTCAACACGTTACAACATGGAAACTAATTACCATACGTGTACCAAACTTGGTAGCACTAATGTCAGGGACCCAGGGAAGAGAAATAATGCAGAATCAATTCAACTGAAACACTTTTAATGTGCTGCTACGGTACATCATACCATTACATACCGGTACCGTTACTGCTTCAAAAGGGTCTCAATATGGCGCCCATCAGTGCCCAGGAGAGTCTGAAAGTGCAGGATTACATTCTGCACAGCAGATCGAAGCATATCTCTAGGTATGCTAGCTATCTAGCTACCTATCTTGATATGCTGCGCTTCAGATCAGCAGATGTGTGAATGTTTCCCTGGTAAATCCTGTCCTCCAGGTAGCCCCAAAATCAGAAATCACAGGGAGTGAGATCAGGTAGTGGTGCCAGCCAAGCGTTTGAATACCATTGCCGCATTATTCGATCGTTTCCAAACGTGTTTCTGAGAAGCAGATGATCTTCACGAGCGATGTGCGGTGGGGCCACATCTTGCAGAACGGGTATGACACGTTGGCGAAGCATATAGCAGTAACGCTGGGCAGTCACACTGCTAGTCTTTGGTCCTTAAGCCCCAACCTGTTCAAAAACCAATGGGACAATGATGAACGTAGCCATGAAGCCACACCATACGGTGACACGTTCACCATACAGAGGAATTTCGTGCATGGTGACTGGGGTTGAAGATCCCCACACTCTGCAATCCTGTGTGTTCACGTCACCCATCAGAGAAAAATCAGTTTCGTCTGTCCATAGGATGGTCCAGGGCTAGCCCTAGTCAACTTCAGTCCTTGCGAGAAAGTCGAGAGCAAAGTCAACACGTCGTTGTGATTCCTGTGGTGCAAGTTGCTGTACGATATGATCCTGTATGCATACCATTTCAAAATGGTTTGAAGCACGTGCGGTACAGTGGACCACTGGATGTTCAGTTGTCGTGACACAGCACGTGAACGGCCTGACGACTGGGAATTGATCGCAGCGTTGGCTGCTATAGCTACAGTGATTTCATAAACAGTCAATGGTGCAACCCGGTCGTCAATCTCTTCCTGGAGAGACGCCCATTTCTCCAGTTGATTTGAACTTTTTTATCATGCTCCGCACAGCTGGTGGAGAAAGAGAACTCTTCTGTAATCCTTTCAGCCGGCCGGCCGAAGTGGCCGTGCGGTTAAAGGCGCTACAGTCTGGAACCGCAAGACCGCTACGGTCGCAGGTTCGAATCCTGCCTCGGGCATGGGTGTTTGTGATGTCCTTAGGTTAGTTAGGTTTAACTAATTCTACGTTCTAGAGGACTAATGACCTCAGCAGTTGAGTCCCATAGTGCTCAGAGCCATTTCAACCATTTGAACCTTTCAGCCGGTGCTGTTCTCGGAGTGCAGCTTCGCATTACTGTTGTTTTGATAACAGACTTTCACCAATAATGCACTGCTCCTTTTTTCCAAGCTCATGTTGACACGTCAACAAGTGCACTACGACTTGTCAGGTGTGTGGCACCTCGTGGCAATAGCTGGAACTGGACGGTGGCGCTGTGATGCATGGAAATCATGCATCGCATACTCTGGACATTTAGGCTACCAAGTTTGGTATTCTTATGGTGATTAGTTTCCGTGTTATAACTTGTTATATAGGGGAAATTTAACTATAACTGTCTGATATATGTTAAAGCTCTGAATTCATTCGATCACGTGGCTTATTTGGATAAGTTTCCACTTTTAACACGAAGTAACATTCAAAAATATAGTAGATCACAGAAGAGGCTTCACAAGTATTACTAAGATAGATCACTTTCTGTTGTTCGCTCTTTCTACGTGTGATGATGATAAAGTCAAATAATTCGTGGCATGGTACAATGTTTTTCTGATGGGCAAAGCTTGAATGGTTTAAGTGTTACGTATCTTAAAGTGTAAATTTTTCGTGTGGCTGTATTCAGTGTGGAATCGCATTTCTGTTTCCTGTGATGATGAGAGAAAGGAGAGGGTGAAATCTGGACACAGAACATGCCTCAAAAAGCTCCAACGGCGCTGCCTACCTTAACACCCCATCTATTGGATGAAACACTGACACCAAGACGTCACTCCGTGAGGCACTGTGAAGAGGTCTGGAATATAGTGCACGACATTGGTGCAAGTCTGGCTCTCCACATGAGACTTAACGCATTGTTTCCGGTAAAGTTTTTATATGGCATTTTGTTCCCTTGTTTCTTGGTATCTTCATTTGTTGTACCGATATAATATTGGTTAAATAATTTTGGAATTTTTGTGGCATAGCGCTCAGTTTGATCACTTTATCTTCGTTTTCAAAATGTGTTTGTGCAAATAACGCTTGTGCATATACGGATTTGTTACAGCCAAATTAACTATGAAGCAATTTTTATGGCAATACAAAATTTTAAACACCTACAATTTTATTTTGTTTCACTGAAATCAACTTTCATGAACATCACCAATTGTAAGCACACAAAAAATATTAGCTATAATGGTTTCACATGTCGAAGCACTCAGTTTACATTTCTGTACTTTTTATCTCTCTTTTTACTGTACCATCTTTGGTGAGCATATGTATCTTAGAA
This sequence comes from Schistocerca piceifrons, assembly GCF_021461385.2. Classification (NCBI taxonomy): domain Eukaryota; kingdom Metazoa; phylum Arthropoda; class Insecta; order Orthoptera; family Acrididae; genus Schistocerca; species Schistocerca piceifrons. The sequence continues at coordinate 399,155,216 of NC_060144.1, read as the reverse complement.
GAGTTCGGATGTGGTGATAACCTGAGTTGATTCAACATGGAGTTATGCCTGGAATAAACATATTATTTTAGCTACAATATGTGTATATTTGATGAAAAAATGAAAATGTTGGAACTCTTCGATTATTTCTCAAAATTTCGAGTTAACACTAGAAGGACCAGCATTAGCGAACTACCTAGAAGGACTGCTGCTGTTTATTTTGACTGATGATGTTTCTCTTCTTTTTTCAGTTATATTTGTTAAATTAATTAAATACGGTATCTTTAAATGTCACCAACATATTATGCTTATCCTATCAATGTGCTATGCTTAAATTTTTCTGTAGAAACTATATTCATATAAGGAAGAAACGATCTAGGTAAACATCGTAGATACAATATTCACTGAAACTAAACTTTGATACTAAACTTGCAAATAAACATATAATTATAAAACAATATTTTTATCTCTCTGTTTTATTCTCAGTCAAATCCCCAAACAGGCCATAAATATATTTTTTTTATAACAGAAAGTAAAATGGACATATATAGCTGTGGCAATTACGAGAAAGTAACATTGTCTTTTTCTCTGACATGTTTTCAATCAATCCACTACCTACATCAAAACACTTGGCACATACGCACTGAACACTTCCAGCAAATGGACCACATACTAATTTCTTGCACTGCACACACAGATTTGGTTTAGTTTGAACTTTAGCATACTTCTATCTGGCAGGTCTTACGTACTTAAGTGTTTTTCACAATTCATGTATGAACAGGCCCTTTCCTTGATTGCACATATACAGAGGAGAATTCTTCTGCTAATCTGAAAAGAAACATTCACCAGGTAACTTCTCCTGTTGTCTCTCTGTAAAGGATCCAGGCGTTGGTTCCAGCAAGGTCTAGCATGATGATAAAAAGGTGCATAGGCACAGACGAGGCAACTAGTCGTGAATGTTAACTCGTAATTTTGTGAAATCGTGAAAGCTCATCTGATCGAAAACATTCACCGTAATGATGAGGAGTACTAAACTTCTGCAGAGTACAACACCACTTTCAATGAGAACAGCAAGTGACGTATGTTCACTGTTCCACTAAACAAAGTGAAATGGAAATATAAAAAAGGGAACTAGATCACAACAATGAAATAAAATAAGCTAAGTGGATGTAAAAATCCATTATTGCGTGTTTAGAGACATGAAACATAAAAAATATCACATCGGTGAAAATGACTGGCATTGGTCCTTTAATTCGCTCAGTTTTACAGAAATTATAAACCACTAAAGTACATTAAAAGTCGTGAAATATAAGCCCCTTAAATTACAACGTACACTGTTTATTAAATGTTAAAACAACGCTCACTAGTCAAATTGACTGGTACTGTTCTTCTAGTGTTAACCAAAAACATAAATAATTCACTACTGAGTTTGAAAAACCTGAGGAGAATGATTAACAATGAGCTACAACAAATCAAAAGGTGCAACAAGAGTGGCCAAACAAATAAAAAATTAATTATACTACTTGTTCTCATTTATTTGTATGCGCAAAATTTGCGTTATTTTGGACCATAATGCTCTTAGCTGTTAATTTTTCGTAGTTGATAACAAGCAACGTAGGTGAGAACAAGTATATTATACTCCGCTCTGTATCATTTAGTAGCATTGCTTGCAGATACATAACTGATGTGACGGTCTAGAGGTTTATCACTGGAGCTTTACGTGAAAATAAGGGATTTTCATCCTGTTTAGGTGCAATACATTGTAGTGATCTATTCTGAGGTCGAATAGACAGTCTGTGTCAAACGAAAATATTCTCTACGGCGTACTGCATTCCATTGCAATCTTCTAGCGATGTTATTTTCCTGTAGACAGTAGCATCGGTAGTTCACAATCAGCGATGCTCCACCTAACTATAAAATTATTTTTTTGCATTGGGATTAGCAGTCCTATCAGCTTTCTCGTCTACAGACGCCATAACCTCATCATCGAAATCAGAATGATTGTTACACATGATGCAAGTTTCGTTACTGATTACCTTTCAATTATTATTCATCGATGAAACTGATAGCAGTCGTCGTCACAAAGAATCGAACAGCCGCTTTAGTTAGTAAACTTGAAACGTTTACACCAATTTTCAAACAGATGGATAGACTTGTTTCATTTTGTGTATGGCCAGATCGCCTAATCTTTCCCTTGAAATACGTGCATTAGATTTTTCGTAGACTAACAAAGAAAAAGAAATATTGTTCTTGAGTCATTAGCTGCGACGAAATATTTAGTCATCATGTTTAAGAAAACTGCTAACCCTCTCCTGAACGCTGGCGTCTTTTTAAATCTGCAGCATTCCCTGATGGGTGAGAAACAAGCGCATTTGTGAGAAGGTAAATAAAGAATCTTAATTTTTACAAGGGAAAGTAAATCATTCGAGTTTAGAGTGATAGACTGTGACTTTTGGATAAAATATGAATTAATTTTTCGATGTACTATCTTTTATGTTAATACACTTTTTCCAAAGTTTTCTGATGTGGCGATTCCATATCTGTAATATGATCCTACATAGTCTACAAAACCTCCATCTACAGACCCCGTAAACTAATCATCGAAAACGGAATGATTGTTACACATAATTTTCTTTGCAGGGATGTACGAACATACGTGTAATTCAGAATGCCGAATGTGATGAACAAATATATTTTCCAGAAAGGTAGACTTCATGTCACACAAGTACTTCGTCATAAAGAAAGAGGTTTTTATTTTGTTTATTTATTTATTTTGCAATCAACGTCTCATCTATAGTACCTTTCATTTCATTGGTGTAGAGATCTTACGTAGTATCCATTTTTTAAAAATGATCTAGTGGAATACCTCACACCTACATCGGCATATTCCATTTAGTTTCGTGGTTATAATGCGGCGTTCAATGTAATATTTTTTCATTCAAAGTTTTTTACATCGATTACGGGCTCACTTGAGCAAATATATCTCTGCACCCGACTCACATTCATTTGTCACCGACGGAAAAAGGGAAATAAAAGAGGTCGCTTCCGCTGCATGTTCTGGTAGCTGCTATAGCGAGTAGATTTTGTATGTGATTGTGGAGAGAGAGAGAGAGAGAGAGAGAGAGAAGAATAATCACGGGATAAAATACGCACGTTATACATTTCAGTTTACTGTAAGGTCAGTACCATATTCATTGTAGAAGTAACTTTGGTTGTGTATATGCTACTGGAAAAATTTTTATTCCTTGGTGACTGAATACGCACAGCTAGGCAATGCAGTTCGGGTAATGGCGGATGCTGAACATGCAACATTATGCGTTAATATATTATAGTTATGCTAATGTGAACTGAAAAATCTAAGAATATCGGTTTGTGTGGTTAATATAATATAACATCCAACAATGAAATTTATTTTTGTGTGAGTGGGAACTACATTACCTGATTAAAAGTATCCAGACGTACATTAGGGACATTATTATGGGATGTTCCCGCCCTTTGCCTTTATGACGGCTTGACCTCTACTGGGGGCACTTTCAGTGAGGTGTCTGAATGTCTGTGGAGAAATGGCGGTCATTTCATCCTCAAAAGCCGAAGTCACAATTGGACACGCGTCAGTAGCGAAGTCGACACCGTAACTCATCCCAAAGGTGTTCCGTTGCGTTCAGCGTGGGACTCTAGGGAGGTCAGTCCATTTCAGAGATTTTTGTTGTTGTTGTTGTGGTCTTCAGTCCCGAGACTGGTTTGATGCAGCTCTCCATGCTACTCTATCCTGTGCAAGCTTCTTCATCTCCCAGTACCTACTGCAACCTACATCCTTCTGAATCTGCTTAGTGTATTCATCTCTTGGTCTCCCCCTACGATTTTTACCCTCCACGCTGCCCTCTAATACTAAATTCGTTACCCCTTGATGCCTCAGAACATGTCCTACCAACCGATCCCTTCTTCTGGTCAAGTTGTGTCACAAACTTCTCTTCTCCCCAATCCTATTTAATACTTCCTCAGAGATTTTATTGTCCATAAATCATTGCCTCATAGATGTTGCTTTAAGACAGGGTGTATTGTCTAGCTGACGGGAACAATCATCGATTCCCAAAATCTTCCCCTACTGTAAGCACTACGGGATACAGAGAAATTTTTTCAGATCCTTCTGCATTTAGCATTTTTTAAAGCACAATAAGGGGCCCACAACCTAACCACAAAAACATCTCCTACCTAACATCACCTCCTCGGTACGGTACTTCACCGTTGGCACTGCCACGATGACAGGTAACTTTCTCCATGGCATTCGCTATGTCCGAACCCTTCCATCAGATTGCCACAGGGTATAGCGTGATTAATCATTCCGAGTCACTCGTTTGCATTCACACACTGTCCAATGACGTCGCTCTTTACACCACCTCAAGCGTCGGTTAGCACTGACTACAGAAACGTGTGGCGTTTGAGGAGTCTCTCGATCATTGTACCCAATTCTTAACTGTGCCAGCGGAACTGCTGGCAGCACTTTGGAACTCAAGTGATTCCTTCCACTGATTTCATGCCATTTTTTACAGTCACCCTCCGCAATGCTTGAAACTCCCTGTCCGACAGTAGATGAGGTCTGCCCGGTACTGGGTTGAAACGTCCCAGATGGATTTGTTACTCAGGTGACATCCATTAACTAGTCTACGTTCGAAGCCAATAAGCTCTCCTGACGGACCCATTTTTGTACTGGCGGCTCGCCTCTCGTGACATCTAGTGGTCATAGGGGTGTCCGGATACTTTTGCTCAGACGGTTTATATAATAATTGATAAAATACTGGTTAAAATGATCAATTGACTAAGCTGTCCCAGTAGTTAAATAACTAGATCTGAAAATGGCAACATGATAGAAGAACAGAAGCTGTGGCTAGATAGGCAGATATTCAGCAATCACAGGCCCTGCAGACCAAGCGCTGCTTCCACAAACTGCCTCCATTCCTTCCTGTTTGGGGCCCGGTTCCTCCAGGTGTCTTCAATTCCCAGGGCTGCTAGGCCCTTCGCCAGATCGTTCATTCAGCGCTGCCTTGGTCGTCCAATGGGGCGTTTGGTGTTTGGTTTCCCAGCTAGTGACATCTTCGCCTGTCTTCCATCTGACATACGGCCTACATGGCCCACCTATTGTATTCTTTTGCTCTTTATCTTCTGCAGAATAGGTGTTTGTCGCATCAGAAGGTAGAAATGGTTCAAATGGCTCTGAGCACTATGGGACTTAACATCTGAGGTCATCAGTCCCCTAGAACTTAGAACTACTTAAACCTAACTAACCTAAGGACATCACACACATCCATGCCCGAGGCAGGATTCGAACCTGCGCCCGTAGCAGTCGCGCGGTTCCGGACTGCAGCGCCTAGAACCGCGTGGCCACCACGGTCGGCTCAGAAGGTAGATTTCCTCGTTTTTCCTCCTCCTCCATTCTCTGTTATCTAAAACTGGTCCCCATATCTTCCCCATTACTCTTCTTTCACGTATTAATAGTTTTTCCCTTTGTTGTAGATTTTCATCTTAGTGGTCACTGAGATCGATTTAGAACCGAGTGCCTCTCTGGGTGAATGCATGCATTTTATTCCCTCTGCTATTTTTTCCTTGATGTCCATTTTTATGTTGTTGTCCGTGGTAAACCAAGATCCCAAATGGCCAGACGACAAAAAGAATTAGCCATGGAAGTTGATGCTATCTCGGGAAAAATGTACTGATAGAAGTCATTTTAACAACCAAGTTCAGTTAACATGAGCAGGGTACGGATGGCAGATTTCAAGAACAGGAACGAATTTATTCGTAAAATTCCATAAAATGGAAACCGCTTTGGAGAAATCAACGCCCAGACAATCCAATTTTTTTTTTTTTTTTTTTTTTTTTTTTTTTTGAAGCCCAAGGTCGATGACACGTTATTACAAAATTTGCGAAAAGGTTAAATAAACTGAGAGTGCAAGTTGCTAATGGAACAAATAAAAGAAATTTTGTGAAAACTACCAATGGTATAGGGGCAGAGGCAATGGCGATTACATACATACTAGAAGATAGTGTACTAAAACACCGGCAATTTTCAACGTTTACATGCGGAAGGTGCAACATATACCCAGTAGAATTCATAAAATCATCGGTGTATTGCAGCAAAACTGTATGAAAAATCAGAAAATAATGTTTGTCAGATATTACAAGCAAGCTGACACTGCATTATGGGCAATCGAAGTCACCAGCACAAGCGAGACATACAAATAATTTAAAAAGTTATTATAGTCAAAATGTTGATCGTATGGAGTGCAAGAGAAGTCGCAAAACGATGTTCTTAATCCGAAACTGCGTACTTTCAGACAAGGAACGCTCAGAGCATATTTTGAAAAGTACGTAAACAAAGTGATCCGTGGGCTAGATATTTTACACGTGTGCATCTCCCATATTGTGAAAGGAAAACTTTTACTGAACGCCAGGCAATTTTTAGCGGAGCTCAACATCACAGATTGTTGGAGGAGTGACACGAAATTACGTAGGAAATATATCACAACTATACAATACGCGAGCCACAAGGGTAACTGGAAGAGATATCCACATGAGATACGAGAAAGAAACGGAAGAGAATCGACTGAGGACACGCATGCGTAAACAACAATTGAAGGCATTGGATGTCATGACTATTGAAGTGAAGTGAAACGAACTAGAGACTGTTTAAGTTTTTATGTTGGTAACGCCACGTAGCGCTCTGTATGAAAATCACTGATTGTGCTGTGTGCAGTCTGTGGCTGATTTGCATTGTTAGAATATTTGCTATTGTAGTGTTGGGCAGTTGGATGTGAACAGTGCGTAGCGTTGTGCAGTTGGAGGTGAGCCGCCAGCAGTGGTGGATGTGGGGAGAGAGATGGCAGAGTTCTGAGAGCGGCCGATCTGGACGTGTGTCCGTCAGAAAAACGAAATTTGTAAGACCGGATGTCATGAACTGAGATTTGAACACTATTAAGGTAAATACATTGTTTGTTCTCTATCAAAATCATTCATTTGCTAACTATGCCTATCAGTAGCTAGTGCCTTCAGTAGTTAGAATCTTTTATTTAGCTGACAGTATTGGCGCTCGCTGTATTGCAGTAGTGCGAGTAACGAAGATTTTTGTGAGGTAAGTGATTCATGAAAGGTATAGGTTATTGTTAGTTAGGGCCACTCTTTTGTGGGGATTATTAGAAGTCAGATTACGTTGCGCTAAAAAAAAATAAATATATAAATGTGTGTCAGTTTACTGTTGATCAGAATAAGCAAAGAGAGAAATGTCTGAGTACGTTCAGTTTTTCTCAGCTGTTTGAAAGTCAAATAACGTAGAGGTTTATCAGCACTGTAATTTATAAATTTTTCTGAGGAGATGTTTCAAGACAAACCCAGAACGTACTGGAATAATAACCGAAATCGGGCACAGAGCAAAATAATGAGATTCAGACAGTAAACAAGATGGATGAACGCAAAATGAAAGGGAAAACTAAGGACCACCATTTGTGGCTCTGAATCGCTGGCTGAAGATACAGAAAAGGATGAAACACATGCATTGATACTATTAACATACAATAATGGGAAACACGCAAAGAGCAACTGAGAACTGAAACTACTTAATGCTTAAACCAGGAAACCAGTCAGCAATCAATTCATGTTAATGTAAATGAGATAATGGTCATAGTGATTAAGAACACATGTGCAGATTTAAATCTAGTTTATGCAAATTTATTCTCCAGACTAAGTGAAGAGAAAAAAATATAACATTACTAATAAGTGGCGCAGAATTAACAGGATCTGTTGGACAGAGAACAAAACCAGTGAGTTAAAAGCCTGAACAGAATTAGAATTGAATGGTAAAAGAGTGGAACATATTTTTTTGGTGTTCGGAGATATGTTAGTCGACAGCATTTTAGTGGTTGACTTTAATGCTGGAAAAGGATGTAAGGACAGACTTCTCTCTGCCAGCAATCTGCATACTGAAAAAGATGCTGTTGAAGTTGATTTCACAAGACCAAACACCACACATGAAAGGTTCTGGATAAAGTACAAACGCCAGTAGTAAGTACTGAAAATATGCCTCCACAAGAAGCATATGTGATGAAACGGGCTGAATTGTATGTATTGGGAGCAACAGAAAATAAACGACTCAGAACATTTGAATGACACATACAAGCAAGAATTGACAGATGCAGTGTGAAATTTTTCAGATGGTTTTGTGGACTCATCTGACATAATTAAAGAATATGAACGTCATCCTCAAATGAATCTCCACGAACCCCATTGCCTTCCCATTTATCCTACTCCTTTGGCCAGAAGATCAGTAGTAAACAAAGAAATTAGACAAATGTTAGATTGGCTGATCACAGAAACTTCAACTAGCCTGTACTGTAGCAAACTTATAGCTGCGCCAAAACTATTTTTGAATACAACCTTCATTAGTCATGTTTTAATACCACTTATATCACAGTTGAAAAATTTGGGTGAGTATTTTCAGAGATTTTATAGAGAAATATCCCTCACGCATTGATATATGATCATCATGTAGTTAAATTCCCTTAGAAGAGGAATCATGAAAATACACTTCCTTTAGATTTTCTAGAAGAAGCTACCGATTTAAAGTTCTACCTCTTGAATGTAAGTGCAGTTGTACCTACTGCAGGCTTGCCCAAAGTAATGGGGCTGTAATTATTAGATCGAGTACATGTTTATATTGATGACTTATTAATAGCTACTTCCACCTGGCAAGAACGTCTGGATCCGATAAACGAAGTAATACAAGTATTTCGAAAGGCTGGAATAACAGAAAATCTTAAACGTCAAAATTTGGTAAAAGGAAGACTGAACATTTTGGACATTCCTCTTTATTCTAAGAAATTGCACCTAACTAAAGCAAGATTACAGAAGGACAAAGTATTCCTGCAGCATGCAGTGAAAGGAGATAGAAATTATTCATAGTGATGGATAGCTTTCGCCATTGGTTTGTTTCGAAACAGATAATATGCAGCGAATTGCAACACAGCATGACAAAGAAGCATACGCTGTGGAAGTGGACAGTGGAAATCCAACCATCTTTTGATGCATTAAACAAGAACTGAGTAATGCCAAGATGTTACACTACTTGGATTTAGGTCTTGATTTTGGATTAACAATGGTTGCCACGTGTGCTGGGCTCGAAGCTTGTTTGTTTCTCATGCAAAACATTTTGCGCCACATAACATGCAAGTATAGTTTTAACAGACGGCGAGAAGCTGCATTCCCCCAATGAACTTAAGCCTTAGCCATGGTAGGGACATTCAAGCGATTTCAATTAGCAAACAACCATATGAAAATTTGCTGTGATCACAAGACACAAGGTTTCCTGCTCACCTATAAGTTGCTGAACTCACGTGGGACACAATGAGCATTATCTCGAGAGGAGTACAGTTATGAAATAGTTTACATTAAAGGAGAACAAAATATAGTTACAGATGCATCACAACATTTACTGGCACCAGAAGTATTGCAAGGGTCACATCTATAGAATAAGAAAATACATGGAAAGTTTTATTGATAAATGGCAGAACATATCGTTAAGTACTTTGAAGACCTGTTCAAAAATATGAATCAAATGCGAGATGGAGGTCCTACCTAGTTTAAAGTAAAAGAAACACTGTAAAATAAACTGGACAACAAGCATGCAGCATACTGTGCTCTTGACAGAGATGTATTATCTCACATTAGAAGGCCAGACTCAGCTCTGGAGGGGCTACAAAGAAGTTGATTTGGCATACTCACTATGTATATGGGCACTTTGATGACACGAAAAGTACTAATAGGATATATGGATACTTATACCTCCACAACATGATGAGAAAAGCACAATGTATTTTGAAATCTTGTTTTTTATGTCAATAAACAAATGGGAGTAATAAACACAGAAAAGGGGACATTATCACGTGTGTAGACTTTAAATTTCTTGGGGAAATAGTAGTACCATCTGGACTAAACAGTAAAGCGAATTTATAAAGAGCAATCAGACTCAAGGAACTAGCTAAGCATTGCATTAATGTTTTAGTGCCCTTCAAGAGATGGGGCTTTTGAGGCATAAAATACTTGAGGCGTGACAACTGTCTTGTAATCATGAAGTTTTACATTACGAGATACCGGTCGTTTATTCCTGTGATTCCCATCTCTTGAAGGGCACTAAAACATTAATTCAAATAAAAAGGAAGAGCAAAAAATTCCCAGAAAATTTTTTGTCTCATAAATATAAATGGCATATGAATAAAAGAAACTATAGACCTATACACAGCAATTGACAGGATCACTGATCCAAAACACAGACGATGCTTCAAGGTCTATCGTCATTTCTGCAGTATGGGCGACACTAGATTAACTAAAAAACTACTTAAGATAATAAATTTAAAAAAGTAAAAATCACTCGACTAGAAGAAATTAAACAGAAGACATGAACACCACAAACGATGCCATCAGAGCACGCAATGACTTTGGAATCCTAGTTGTAAAGGACACATTTGTAGAAAACGCTTGAGTTTGATTGCTCTTTATAAATTCGCTTTACTGTTTAGTCCAGATGGTACTACGATTTCTCCAAGAAATTTAAAGTCGACACACGTGATAATGTCCCCTTTTCTGTGTTTATTACTCTCATTTGTTTATTGACATAAAAAACAAGATTTCAAAATACATTGTGCTTTTCTCATCATGTTGTGGAAGTGTAAGTATCCATATATCCTATTAACACTTTTCGTGTCATCAAAGTGCCCACATACATAGTGAATATGCCAAATCAACTTCTTTGTAGCCCCTCCAGAGCTGAGTCTGGCCTTCTAATGTGAGATAATACATCTCTGTCAAGAGCACAGTATGCTGCGTGCTTGTTGTCCAGTTTATTTTACAGTGTTTCTTTTACTTTAAACTAGGTAGGACCTCCATCTCGCATTTGATTCATATTTTTGAACAGGTCTTCAAAGTACTTAACGATATGTTCTGCCATTTATCAATAAAACTTTCCATGTATTTTCTTATTCTATAGATGTGACCCTTGCAATACTTCTGGTACCAGTAAATGTTGTGATGCATCTGTAACTATATTTTGTTCTCCTTTAATGTAAACTATTTCATAACTGTACTCCTCTCGAGGTAATGCTCATTGTGTCCCAAGTGAGTTCAGCAACTTATAGGTGAGCAGGAAACCCCGTGTCTTGTGATCACAGTAAATTTTCATGTGGTTATTTGCTAATTGAAATCGCCTGAATGTCCCTACCATGGCTAAGGCTTAAGTTCATTGGGGGAATGCAGCTTCTCGCCGTCTGTTAAAACTATACTTGCATGTTATGTGGCGAAGTAATACAAGTATTTCGAAAGGCTGGAGTAACAGAAAATCTTAAAAAGTCAAAAGTTGGTAAAAGGGAGATTGAACATTTTGGACATTCCTCTTTATTCTAAGAAATTGCACCTAACTAAAGCAAGATTACAGAAGGACAAAGTATTCCTGCAGCATGCAGTGAAAGGAGATAGAAATTATTCATAGTGATGGATAGCTTTCGCCATTGGTTTGTTTCGAAACAGATAATATGCAGCGAATTGCAACACAGCATGACAAAGAAGCATACGCTGTGGAAGTGGACAGTGGAAATCCAACCATCTTTTGATGCATTAAACAAGAACTGAGTAATGCCAAGATGTTACACTACTTGGATTTAGGTCTTGATTTTGGATTAACAATGGTTGCCACGTGTGCTGGGCTCGAAGCTTGTTTGTTTCTCATGCAAAACATTTTCCGCCATACCATTATGGAGCCACCAACGGCTTCCAAAGTGCCTTTTTGACAACCTGGAACCAAGGTTTCGTGAGGTCTGCGCCACACTCGACCCCTAACATCAGCTCCTGCCCACTGGAATCGGGACACATCTGACCAGACCACGGTCTTCCAATCGTCTAAGTTCCAACTGATATGGTCACGAGTCCGAGAGGCGTTGCAGGCGATGTTGTCCTGTCAGCAGAGGCACTTGCGTAGGTCATCTGCTGCCACAGCCCATTAACGCCAAATTTTGCAGCACTGTCGTAACGGATACGTTCGTCGTAAGTACCACACTGATTTCTGCTGTTGTTTCTCTCAGTGTTGCTTGTCTGTTAGCACTGACGATTCTATACAAATGCCGCTGATCTCGGTCGTTAAGTGATAACTGTCGGTCACTGCATTGTCCTTGGTGAGGTGTTGTTGTTGTTGTGGTCTTCGGTCCTGAGACCGGTTTGATGCAGCTCTCCATGCTACTCTGTCCTATGCAAGCTTCTTCATCTCCTAGTACGTACTGCAACCTACATCCTTCTGAATCTGCTTAGTGTATTCATCTCATGGTCTCCCTGTACAATTTTTATCCTTCAGGCTGCCCTCCAATACTAAATTGGTGATCCCTTGATGCCTCAGAACATCCCCTACCAACCGATCCCTTCTTCTAGTCAAGTTGTGCCACAAACTCCTTTTCCTATTCAGTACCTCCTCATTAGTTATGTGAACTACCCATCTAATCTTCAGCATTCTTCTGTAGCACCACATTTCGAAAGCTTCTATTCTCTTCTTGTCCAAACTATTTATCGTCCATGTTTCACTTCCATACATGGCTACACTCCATACAAATACCTTCAGAAACGACTTCCTGACACTTAAATCTATACTCGATGTTAACAAATTTGTCTTCTTCAGAAACGCTTTCCTTGCCATTGCCAATCTACATTTTATATCCTCTCTACTTCGACTATCATGTTATTTTGCTCCCCAAATAGGAAAACTCCTTTACTACTTTAAGTGTCTCATTTCCTAATCTAATTCCCTCAGCATCGCCCAATTTAATTCGACTACATTCCATTATCCTCGTTTTGCTTTTGTTGATGTTCACCTTATACCCTCCTTTCAAGACACTGTCCATTCCGTTCAACTGGTCTTCGAAATCCTTTGCTGTCTCTGACAGAATTACAATGTCATCGGCGAACCTTAAAGTTTTTATTTCTTCTCCATTGATTTTAATACCTACTCCGAATTTTTCTTTTGTTTACTTTAGTGCTTGCTCAATATACAGATTGAATAACATCGGGGAGAGGATACAACCCTGTCTTACTCCTTTCCCAACCACTGCTTCCCTTTCATGTCCCTCGACTCTTATAACTGCCATCTGGTTTCTGTACAAATTGTAAAAAGCCTTTCGCTCCCTGTATTTTACACCTGCCACCTTCAGAATTTGAAAGAGAGTATTCCAGTCAACATTGCCAAAAGCTTTCTCTAAGTCAACAAATGCTAGAAACGTAGGTTTGCCTTTTCTTAATCTAGCTTCTAAAATAAGTCATAAGGTCAGTATTCCCTCACGTGTTCCCATATTTCTACGGAACCCAAACTGATCTTCCCTGATGTCTGCTTCTACCAGTTTTTCCATTCGTCTGTAAAGAATTCGCGTTAGTATTTTGCAGCTGTGACTTATTAAACTGATAGTTTGGTAATTTTCACATCTGTCAACGCCTGCTTTCTTTGGGATTGGAATTATTATATTCTTCTTGAAGTCTGAGGGTATTTCGCCTGACTCATACAATTTGCTCACCAGATGGTAGAGTTTTGTCAGGACTGGCTGTCCCAAGGCTGTCAGCATTAATGCCTGAAATGTGGTACTCTCGGCACACACTTGAGTATCGCGGAATACTGAATCCCTAACGATTTCCGAAATGGAATGTCCTATGCGTCTAGCTCGAACTACGATTCTGCGTTCGAAGTCTGTTAATTCCCGTCGTCCAGCCATAGTAACGTCGGAATTTTTTTCACGTGAATCACCTGTCTACAAATGACGGCTCCAGCAATTCAGTGCCATTTTGTACCTCGTGTACGCGATACTGCTCCCATATGTATAAGTGCATATCGCTATCCCACGACTTTCGCCACCTCATTCTAGTGAGCTGTGGGTGCTGTGACTGCTCGGTCACACTGTGCGGATGCGGTACCTTGACGGAGAGGAGGGTGCCCTGTGCGCAGACGTAGGCGTTCATGGCGAGGCGCTCGAGGTCGCGCGGGGGCTGGAAGGCGAGCGTGACGGCGGCGCACGCGGTGCCGGCCAGGTTGAGCAGCAGCACGAAGACGCCGCGCCGCGTCGCCACGCCCCACATGCCCAGCAGGCGCAGCGCCGCCGCGCACGGCGCCAGCAGCTCGTCCACCTCGTCCCGCATCCTGCGCGGGGCGGCCTAGCCACCGGGACACGGGCTGCGGGGGCGCTGAGCCACCACCGGCTGAGAACACCGGACAAAAAATTAGTCATTCCCAGTGCACGTCATGCTAACACCGCGTACGCCTGGTCCCCGGCACGAATCCGCCCGCGGATTTGTGTCGAGGTCCGGTGAACCGGCCAGTCTGTGGATGGTTTTTAGGCGGTTTTCCATCTGCCTCGGCGAATGCGGGCTGGTTCCCCTTATTCCGCCTCAGTTACACTGTGTCGGCGGTTGCTGCGCAAAGAAGTTCTCCACGTACGCGTACACTACCATTACTCTACCACGCAAGCATAGGAGTTACACTCGTCTGGTGTGAGACGTTCCCGGGGGGACTGCGGCTGCAGCAGGGACGGAGCCTCTCCGTCGTTTCTAGGTCTCCGGTTATCATACAACATACATACATACATACATTCAAGACCGTGTACCATTTCCTCTAGTTATAATAATGCCCATATTCTGCAAGGAATTGAGTCCACAAGTTTCTTCAGGTACCCCGTATTTAGCTAAAGCCACTCATTGATGATTAGATCCCGTAGAGCTGAAACACAGCCAGGATGTTGATTGCTACATTTCACCTGCTGTTCTAAATAGTCCTGGATATTTTACGAGGGTTATTCCAAAAGTAAGGTCCGATTGATTGCCAAATTGAAACCACAGTGAACATCAGAAATGTTTTACTTGTAACAATTAGCTACACCTTTCAGCTACTTCTCTACGTAGTCGCCGTTCTGACTTAGACTTTTGTCATAGCGTTGTACCAACTTTTCAATAGCCTCATCATAGAAGGCAGCCGCCAGTGCTTTCCGCCAATTCTCCACGCTGGCCTACACCTCGTTGTCTGTGTCAGAATGTTGTCATCAAAGACAGCGGTTCATGTGACCAGAGATGAAACTCAGGGGGAGACAATTGCGGACTGCATTGTGGGTAATCTAACATTTCCATTTGAAAACGATGCAGGAGCATCTTCATTGCCCCTGCAGAATGCGGCTGAGAATTGTCGTGAAGACGAAACAGCACGACAGTTATGTAATGTTGGCTGCATAGCTTCAGGCGAAATTTCTCACCAGGCCCTCGTACTTGGCGGCAGACACTATTTTCTAGACATCTTTACGCACTCACTGCGAGCTCAGAAATGAGAAGAGCGACGTGATGCTAACTGGGGTTATACTAGAGACACTACCCAACACATCTGTGCAAAGCTTTATCGGATTTTCATAGTCGTTTCCATTTCGCGACCGATCGGACCTTACTTTTGGAATAACCCTCGTATGTTGGATTAAGATTGGATAAATTTGCGGAGCACTCAAGATTCGATAGGGTCCCTGCAAGCCAACGCCACCTAGAGAGAAGGCCTGAGCGCTCCCTGTGAACAGCATGACGGGTATCCAAGAGTAGCCATAACAAAAGGAAGCGACAAGTGTCTTATAACGTTGTGCTGAGCATGGGAGTACGTGAACGCAGCACAACGTAACTCTTTTAGAACGTTTTTAACGTTATTTATGTGATGCACAGTTCGAATTTGTGTTAGTAACAAACAAAATGCCTTACAGATGTTGTGTGAACGGATGTAAAGGCAATTACCCGACGGGACGGAAAGTGCAAGTTTTTTTCATTTCGAAAGGAAGAAAAATTATTAGAAAAATAATTCTGGAAGGGGAAATTAAAGCTAAACACCATTGATACAGTGTGTCCATTGCAATTTTGATTTTCTATGTTGTCGCTGAATTCACAGAAGTTACTGCACACTAAACGCTAATTTCTGTTGGGTTATGAGCGTATCACTAATATTTACTTGTTTTTATTTCCTGTTCGATTTTAGTTGTTTGCTCTCCCTGAAAGTGAAGCCTGATATGGAACAAGAGCGAATCATCACGTGCTTCGGCGTTTTCCACGTAATGTGTTTAAAGTGATTGTTCTGATATTGATTTAGAGAAAACAGCTTTAAACCTTAGAAGAAACTGAATAAAATGGTACAAATTTCAGGTCTGTAAGTCGAATGGTTTTGGGATTGTGGCCTTTTTAAGGTTTCAAAGCAAGCCAAAATTGGCAGAATTTTGATCATTTCAAAAATTAAGAACTCTAAAATAAAAAGCACAAAAAATATTCAATTTTGGACTCTTGATCATTTTGATGGAATAAAATGAAAATTGAAAATATCCGAATCATCAATGTAAAATCAAATTCTGTATTGATGGATTTCACATGGAAAGATCCTGATGTTTTCATTTTTAAAAATGCTAATTTGTGTGTAGTTAAAAACATGTGTGTAGGCCTAATGAAGCCATCAATCCCGTTAGAAGTTTTGGATTTGCAGTGTAAAAACAGGTAAGTTTTAATGTATTAGCGTGTGAAATAATTAATATAAGAGAAATTTTGTTAAAATAACGATGTACGACACTACAAATATAATATGTACCAAGAGAAAAGCGTTTCGAGAAGTGCCTGCCAGTAGATGCTCCCTTGGGTGGGCGAAACTTGTATGACTACTCTTGGCAGACGAGCTGCTCAGCGCACAGCCCTTCTCTCTAGGTGGCGTTGGTGCAGCTCTGTGAACACATCTGTTGTCATATTAGAAAACGTAGCTCTTGACAAGGCAGTCATCATGAATATGTAGAAGAAACAGGCAACACTTGGTCACCAAGAAAGGTGAAATAATTGTAGGAGGGGCGTTCAATAAGTAATGCTACACATATGTTCTCGGCTAATTTCGGGTGAAAAGACACGGAATTTTCTGTGAGACATAGCTTATAAGTTCCAATAGGTATCGGCGCTGTACATAGCCTTCAAAACTGTGAGTGTAACGTAAGTGCGTTTAAAGCAGAGAGCTGTCATTGAGTTTCTTTTGGTGGAAAAGCAGAGCATCCCAGATATTCGTAGGTGCTTGCAAAATGTCTACGGAGAACTGACAGTGAACAAAAGCATGGTGAGTGGTTGGACGAGGCGTCCATCATCACCGCAACAAGGTCGCGCAGAGCTATCCACTTTCCCAAGCGCCTGTGGGCCACACGCACCAGTTACTTTTACCGTGTTGGAACGTGCGGACACTCTCACTAGAGATCGACGGATCACAATCAGACACCTCGCCACTTAACGGGACATTTCTGTTGGTAGTGTTGACACACTTGTCCATCAGTTGGGGTACTCAAAGGTGTGTGCCCTCTGGGTTACTCGCCACTTAACACAAGACCATAAAGAGCAACATGGGACCATCTGTTCGGAACTGCTTGATCGTTACGAGGCTGATCGTGACAGTGCTTGTCGAACTTCATCACTTAGAACCGGTTCAAAATGGTTCAAATGGCTCTGAGCACTATGGGACTTAACTTCTGAGGTCATCAGTCCCCTAGAACTTAGAACTACTTAATCCTAACTGACCTAAGGACATCACACACAGCCATGCCCGAGGCAGGATTGGAACCTGCGACTGTAGCGGTCGCGTGGTTCCAGACTGTAGCGCCTAGAACCGCTCGGGCATCCTGGCCGGCACTTATAACCAGAAACAAAATGGCAGTCCATGGAGTGGAGCCACACCACCTCTCCTCCGAAGAAAAAGTTCAAAGCCGCACCCTCAGTCAGTGAAGTCATGGCAACGGCCTTCTGGGACTCTGAAGGGTTTGTTCTGTTTGATGTCCTCTCTCATGGTGCAACGATCAACTCTGAAGTGTATTGTGCTACCCTCAGGAAATTAAAGAAACGACTTCCGCGCGTTCAACCCTACAAAAATGGAAATCAACTTCTCCTTTTCCAAGACAACGCAAGGCTTCACACAAGTTTGCAGACTGGGGAGGTGTTCACAAAAGTTCACTGGACTCTTCTTCCTCATCCGCCCTTCAGCCCGGATCTCGCACCTTCCGACTTCCATCTGTTTGGTTCAGTGAAGGATTCTTTCCACGAGAAGCAGCATGTGGTTGATGGGGCGGTTACTGGAGCAGCAGTACCTTCCCTCCGACGTCCAACAGTAGAGTGGCATGTTGAAAAATAGGGTTTTGTAGCCAGAAGAGTAAGGAATAATATGGTGTATTGGAATCCTGAATAAAACCATGGCTTTCAGAAAAAAACTGTGTTGCGTTAATTATTGAACGCCCCTCGTAGTTCATGTTCATGGCAAACAAAATGAATGGTCTCAACTCATGGTGAGAAAATGACATTGTTAAAGTCATTGAACCGTTTCCGTTCTGAACCACGCCTACCATTCACTGACGGCCAAAGACCTCCTCAGTACACATGCAACTTCGCATGATTTGGAAAGAGGCAAAATGGCGACTCGCCGGACCGCACTACACCTTTCCAGTTAGCTACTGCCCAGTTCCTGTGCTTGGTCCACTATAACGCCCAGGAACCCTCTTCCAAATGTCCATAGCTTGCAATTCTCTTGCAGCGGCCTTCTTCTGGGTCTACCAGTAGACCCAGAAGAAGACCGCTTCAACCGTGTCAGAAACGTTGGTTTTTATTCAGCAGCATTAGTTTTATACATTATGACGCGTTACCATACCCGGAAAACTTTTATGTCGACTGACTCTGGCTGCGGAAGCCTACGCAATTAAATCGTGATTCATCCGAAAAGGCCACCTGTCGCTTCTCAGTGGACATCCAGTTGCGGTATTGGCATGCGAATTCCAGCTTTCGTTGCCGATGAACAGCAGCCAGCATAGGTGCACGTACCAGGCGCCTGCTGCGGGGGCCCGTACGCAGCAAATTTTGCTGAACGCTGGTTGAAGAGACACTGTTGCTAGCTGCTTGATTCATATGGGCGGTCAGATGCTCAACAGTTACACGTCTATTCGCCCGTATATATCTACTCAGCTGCTTTTCACCTGTGTCATCTTAGGTCCATCGTGCACCACAGTTGCCTAGACGCGGGATAGCGCCATTTTGCCATGCACGGTATACTTTAAGCACGAAGCAGGGCTTCGATCTTTGGCTCGAAAGCCAATGATCATGACCATTTGGACGTCAGATAAATCTTTCTGTTTCCGCATCATAACAACAACACTGTTTCCTGCGTCTCCCCTACACACTTTATATACCCTCCACTACTAGTGCTGCCACCTGCCGTCTGTGAGTGGTTATTGCACGTTGATATCAAACGTAGGCAGTGGTCGCACTAATGAAACTGGGCCGTGTAAAATATCATTCTGTCAGAGGCTGCAGAGAACTTGGAAGATTAATTAAATGGAATGGATAGTGCCTTTCAAAGATATTAGATCGCCGACATCAACAAAAGTTGAATTAGGTCAGATGATGGTGCGTGCATTACATTAGAAAAAGACATAGCAAACGAGACACTAAAAATAGTAAACAAGTTTTGCTATGTACTACGTGCTCTTAGCTGATGATGGTAGAAGGAAAGGGAATAAAATTGGAGACTAATAATACCAAGAACTTTTTTTTTTTGAAACATAGAAATACGTTGATATCTAATATAGGTTTATATGTGAGGAAGTCCATCCTAATAGTATTTTTCTAGTGTGGAGCATTACATAGCAGTGCCATGTGGACGATGAACAGTACATAGTCTAATAGTATAATATAATAAATAGAAAATATAATATAATATACATACAGAGTGGCGCAGATAAAACTGGCCCGAACTGGAATGCGAACGCACGCGAGTAGCATTACTAGCTTGTCAGTTTCTTTGCCACCTTCCAGCAGCAGTAGCGTGTGAATCGTTCATACGGAAAGTAGCCGTTATAAACCGTATACTTCATTGTCATGCCTTACTCCACTGAAGAACTTGTGTTCATTATTGAGGAATATGTGCGCTCTGAATCCATTAAAGTTGTTCGTGACCCTTTTCATGAAACGTTTCCTGAAAGAAATATTCCTGCAAAATCAACGATTCAGGATCTAGTGAGAAGGTGGCGTTCCACAGGCAGTGTTGTTAATTCAAAGAGAAGTTAGGCACCGACTGTACGTACACCTGATGTTGTGGCAAACGTGCCGGCACACATTGAAAGAAGTCGCTACATGTCAACCCGACGATTATCACAGCAATGTGGAATATCTCACGGGTCATATCAACGTATCCTTCATGGCTTAAAAATGAAGCCTTACCGTGTGAGTGTTGTTCAGCAAATAAAAGAAGCGGACAAGGGTAAGCGTACACATCACTGTAATTGGTTGCTGGAAAATCATCTTGATCCGTTCCTCCTTTTTTCGACGGATGAAGCTTGGTTTCATCAGTCGGGTTACGTTAATTCACAAAACACAAGCCACTGGGCTACAGAGAGTCCCAATGGCATACTGCAAAAGCCGTTACACGATTTAAAAATTATTGTATGGTGTGCTCTTTCTGGTAACAGAATTATCGGGCCATTGTTCTTCAACGAAACTGTCAACACACATGTTTACTTGCAACTCTACAATGAATTTTCGGCTCTCTTAAGTCCAAACTAAAAGTGTTCTGCATATTTCCAGCAAGATGGGGCAACTTCTCATATGTCGGATTTGTCCTTAGCTCGTATACATACCGATTTTACAGAAGAGAGGACCATTAGTAAGGGCTTGTGGCCACCCCGCTCTCCCGACTTGTCGCCATGTGACTTTTACCTCTGGAGATTTCTAAAGGCTAGAGTCTACCGCAACAATCCCAGAACACTTGACACATTAAAAAACAACATATGTGAGGGAATTTCGAACATTCCTCAAAGAGTACCGAAAAGTGTTTTCCTTAACATGCTTCGACGTGAACAACTTTTCTTGGATGTTGGCGGAGAACATTTTGAACACAGACTTTAAACTCCTTTCTGAAATATGCTTATTAAACTAATAAAAGTAAATCTGTTAAACTGTTAATTACATAGTTAATAATGAAACTGTACAATAAAATTGTAAGAAAGTGATGATGTACGCTGATTTTCTTCATTCATATTCCTTTCAGCGCAGGGGCCGGTTTATGTGAGCCACTCTGTATAATATAATAATATAAGAAAAGAATAGAAGCTTCTGAAGAAAGGATGCACTCTAGGTACAGTGCGGCCAGTAGCGCTGTCACGGGCTGTGGGCCACAGACTTCTAACTTTTTCTTTCAGGCGCCCTTGTCAGGTAGGCATGACAGCAGCCAGCGTCACAACAAGCATCGAATGGTTTCAGAGACACGCTGGTTAAATCGATATAGCACTGTGAAAGTGTAACAGAGATGATGAGGAATTATAGCGGGAATCTAAGGAAATGAGACGACGCTGTTCACATCATAGCCTATTGGGTAGATTCAGAGAATCGTTATACTAAGACGACTGTGTGATAGTTCTGCTACCTCCAACGTTCATCTTGCGTAAGCCGTCCTCTGACGGATGTGAAAACACACGTGGACAAAAAGCTGGTGACATTTCAGCGTGAAAAACACGTTCCACTACATCGCGGAGTGTGAAATAAATTCTTGCATGTCAGATTTTTTACTCGTGGAGAGGAACTTGGCAATGAGATGGGATATCGTTCTACGTCACAAACAGATCATAGGAGCCGCCATATTATTTGGCTTAAACATCGTATGTGGAGGGTTTTCTATGTCGTAGAGTACGTGGTATGATTATATGCTGTTCACAGCACCAGCAAATTGAGGATGTGCGTAAAGTGAGTCGTTTTAGCTACAGTTCGCTACAACAAAATGACAAGAAACTACATATCGGCAGATACAGGCTTCCTGTAGGTGACGTATGTAGTGTCATAACTTGGGTACTACGGAGTTACACTCTTCCAATGCTACGGTACAGTGACGGTATGTCAATAGCGTGTTTTTTTGATATAATATGCATATTAAATATCAAGTGACATTTGTAGATACAGTCTTCATGCAGTCTATACCGTCTGCGGAGATCCGGTTGCTGTGTTATAACTGTAGTTGTGGTCATGAGTCAGTAGGATTTCGGCCGTGATCACGTGGCGACCGGCTCCGCACGCCGGACAGCGCTCTGCTACAGGAGTTCTTTACTTCCACTTTTTGGTGTTTATGTTGTACAGATTCCATCGTATTGTACCCTATGGGGCACCCTTACCGCCGAGCGACAATTAAAATTGCATCCCAAGCCGAGCGCGCACGCGCTTGTGAAATTGAACAACTCATTCGGGAAGATCTACAGCTGGACAAGCAAGAAGTGGTAGGTACTCACTTCTATATGACCGGCAGCATCGTCTACATTAAAATGACTTAGTTCGACTACATGCACACATACGGGCATGCTGGGGAGGTGACGGTAGACCACGCTGGATTCGGTCTCCGAACGATTCGGGTGTTTGAGCTCCCTTTCGAGGTGCCCCAAGACGTAGTCGTTGAAGCCTTCGGACCCTACAGCCAAGTTTTCAGCTATATCGCGGAAAAATGACAGACATTCACTGCATACCACGTGTTAAATGGTATCTGACAAATCGAGATCGAACAGTCCAAACACGTACCATCCTAATCTGTTGACAGGTGGTGTGAAAGCTATCATCATATATGATGGACAGCCACAGATATGTACAGAATGTGGACAAGGGTTCCATGTTAAGTCCGATTGTCTCCGTCGCCGTTTGCTCCAGATCCAGACCGGTGACACAGCTCGCAAAGTGACAGTCAGTTCTTTACCTGATACCTACACCTAGGTTGTGAGCAACTCTGACGCGTCACCTAAGGATGTACCTGTTTCCTGCCAGCACCACACTCAGGACCGACATGTGGACGAGACCTCAAAGGCACCATTTCCTGTGACGTCGACGAGAGCAACAACCTCAGAACTCTATGGACGGCCCACTCGACGCGATGGACATCGAATCGAGTGTGGTGCCTACTTCTGCTTTCCTCCAGACGGGCACAACATCGGACAATGGACAGGCGCATTTCGACACAGAACAGCACAGCTGAAAGTAGCGGTCGTCCTAAAAACGGAAGTGGCGAAGTCGAATGCCCTTCAACGACACACTTCTTCATATGGAATCAAAGACACAGGACAGTGATCTCCCTTCGAGTGGCCTGATAGCAGAAGTAGGCGCATTCTTTCCATTGCCTGTGGTCCCGCCCAGCAACAACGGATTTCATGGAGGGAGATTCCCCAGATGACACCATGGCGGCGTCACCATCCCAAGCCCATGATGAGCGAGGCAGTCGTCTGCCACCAGTTTCAATCTCCTGGACTCATAATGCCAATGACAGAGTAGATTGTGATGCTGACCCTCCAGTCAGGAATGGCCCATGGTGGCGCCTGACCCAGCTTCCACCCAACGACTGTGGCCACAGTGGCTGCGCCAGATGTTTCACCCCAGCTGGACAGCTCTGCAGAACCCTCTTTACCAATAGGGGGAGCATGTCCAAAACAATAACACATTGCGACGATGAATCTGGCCCCCAATCAGGCTCCATATAAACTGGAAATGTTCAGAGACACAATTTACAATGCTGATGTCAATATTGCCTTCCTCCAAGAAGTGTTCATCATTGATTTCTACACTCCCACTGGCTACATAGCCCACATCGCCCAAGTGTCCAACAACAGTAGTGCAGGGCTCCCCACTGAAGATGTAGTGTACCTTCCTAATGCTGGAGGTATGGTCCTCACGCTATTCAGTGTCTACATCCTAAATGTATATTCACCGTTTAGCTCCAGTCGATGTCGTAAATGACACTCCTTCTCTGCTGATAAGGTAACGCCACTTTCTAGGCGCCCCTTAATGATCTGGTCCCCAGTGGGGTCTTCAACTCCACGTAAGTGCCCACTGACCAACTCCCACAACATTTCCCATGTGTGTTCCTCTTTGTCATCATCTATTGACTTTAGCTTATTGTCACATGGACAAAGGTTCATGACACCTATGCTTGTTTCACATTATACACACCACACTCATTCAGTTTCCTCAACCATATCTGCCTCACAAACTCCCTTGCTGGCGACACCCGACATGCCGAATTTGGTCTCTATCTTTCTCTGATCACGAGGCCTCCATCTGTAATGTCACCCTCGCCCATCAATGCTTGTGGGGCAGTATCACTTCACTCATACGACGACACCTGGAAGGGACCATTGTTAGGTCCTGCACACATGACTGTGTGCCTCATAAAATGCCGTAGTTGTACCATCGTCGTCGTGCTCTCATAGGTAACCTCGCCAATGAGGAAGGATGACGATATAATACACAGTGCGCAACTGGTAACGATTTCCATTTCATCTGGCTGTACGCTGGCGCCGGCCGAAGTGGCCAAGCGGTTCTAGGCGCTGCAGTCTGGAACCGCGCGACCGCTACGGTCGCAGGTTCGAATCCTGCCTCGGGTATGGATGTGTGTGATGTCCTTAGGTTAGTTAGGTTTAAGTAGTTCTAAGTTCTAGGGGACTGATGACCACAGCAGTTAAGTCCCATAGTGCTCAGGGCCATTTTTTTTTTTTTTTTTTTTTTTTTTTTTTTTTTTTTTTTTTTTTTTTACGCTGGCATCCCACATAATCCAACCGTCAGAGGCAGTAGCGGCATTCACTGCAAACACTGTACCAGAGGACGTGGCTTTAGAACTTCAAGAACACGTGACCACAGATGAAGGCTGCTCATACAACAGCAGTGGTAATGCCGTCTTGAGCAGAGCGAGTGCAAGAATATAATGGATGCCCCACGGTGCCTCTAGCAACTGAGCGCTTCATTGGACAGGGTTGCCCACTTTCCATGATACCGTATGTTTGGCGTTAGAACCCTACTCCAGGAACTTTGACAAAAGCTGGTGGGCCTGTCATTGCATGGATACTGCCTTTTTTGTATGGCCTATGCTAACGATTCGGCCTTCACCTACGCAGTGAAGTTGATATCCACATGGCTCTGACATGAGTGGCGACATATGGTGAGGCATCGGAAAGTTCTCTTAATGTTTCAAAATCTCAGGTTCTGCTCAATAGAGAGGGCCTACTTGAGAGATGTGTCACTCCTCTATGTGTCGTCACTACCGTCCACTAGTTGGGCATTGATTTTATGAATGATCTTCGTCGTTTGTTGGCATCAAACGGCAGACGTCTTCTCCAAACGATCAGGACTGGCTTCGTCGATGGCCAGCTTAGATCCATTGACACTGTACAGCATGTATGATACGTGAATGTCTACCACTCATCTCGCAACCTTCACATAGCACAGGTGTTTCCACTCCCGACTACTCTCGCCAGTCTTAAGTTGACTCCTATGGGATCCTTTGTCTGTACTGGGAAGTTATTCAAAGTTCAATATGGCTCCCTTGCCCTCCTATGGGAGTGTTTTGGGGTTGACTTATTCCATATGCTGGTCAGAGTTACGGCACTTTTTGTTAGCTGAAAGTCTGGCGCCATTGCCTGATGAACCTCACCAGGCTGCTTTTACATGAACATGCGCTGTCTCCACGTCTGCCTCAGTCATGTTATCAGACAGTCCGACAGTCCATCCCTCCCCCCCTCCCCCCTTTGATCACTTCTGCATTTCTTTCTGGAATTAAGTTACATCCTCCAACCCTTATCACACCCATGAATGTTCTGGACAAAGACAGTACACAAAACATTACAAATGCACCGGTCTGGTGTATCACTGTCAATGGCAAACAGGTCAACCAGTTTGGTCTGCACAGCATACGCCTAACTTTCACACCCCTATGTGTTCACTGTGGTGTGAACGACAGAGATACGAACCATTTCTCCTGTGGTTCGTCGTCTGACGTCTGGAGGATTGTGTAGCATTTCTTGGCTTTCCTTACCCAATAGGCACCTGCTCAGATAACTTTTCAGACAACTTTATTCCTGGTTGTGATTTATTACTCTGGAACAAAAACTAACACTGTGAACTGGATACACGGCCATATGGTCTGCTACCTTTTTGGCCCCAACGTGAAATGGGAACTTGGTTAGTGGACTTACTTTAATGATCGACACTGCACACTTGTTTGCAACCCCAGACACAAGTAGTTCTTTTTAGATTTTCTGTGGAACGCCTTTCATGACCCGCCTTCCGGCTGGAACTTCGGTGAGATGCTGATGTTTATTTTGCTGACAGGATGCTCTGAACGAACTACAAACGAAATTTCCATAAAAATTTCAAAAAGACGCGTTTAGATGTTCCGCCATCCAAAGGCGCGACCTACCCCCGGAATTTCGAAAAAAAAGACTACTACAAAACTCCTTTAATTTTCATTCCTCCCCTGTGTGTTCTCTTCCCATACTTTCTTCATTTCCTACCCCCCTTTTAGTAATAGGTTAGTTGTTTTGGGTTAGGCATAAATAGACACCAACGCCTGAATAAGCACAGTTCCTTTTTTTTTCTTAGGGCACAAGTGGTGGTGGCACGTAGATCCGTTTTAGTAGTTCCTTTCCCTGTCCTGGAGAGGAGTATAAGAACGAAAAATAAAAATGGGGGTACGATAAAAAAAAGATAAAAGTAACCAAAAAATTTTTAAAAATGAGTTGTTATGTTAAGTTAGGAGATCTGAGTCCTCTTCCATATTCAATCGATATTTGTTATGACAAATAATGTATTTGCTGCAATTCTTATTGTAAAGGCCAACGACTGGACTGGTATGTTTCCCCAATGGGCAGAAACGTTAGCGTGGCTGCCTATCTATGTCCGAAAGGAAATTCAAATTACACCTGAAAGTTTCTGTGAAACATATGTACCTACCTCTGGATTTATGGACTACCTCATGTTTGTATCTTGCCTGTACATATCTTGTAAAAATCTTCTCTTCCATTCGAATGGAATTGCGGAACTAATCTCGATAGTGAAATTTATGTGGTAGAGTAGGGCATTTCCGAGTGTTGGCAGTCAATGCAATACCGAGAGTATAGATATTATGGATGCGCAAACTGACATTAGATGTCATACCTAACTACATTCAATTTAAAATCGAAAATGGGATGAAAATTCAACTGAGTTAACCAATAACCTCTACTAGTATGTATCTCAGCTGGTTGTACAGCGTTATGTAGTGTTCCTATACTGCAGTTCGTTGTTCAGGCCGTCGACGAGTCCAGAGTCTTCTTCGCAATTTTCTCCGCTCTTCTTCGACAATCGCTAACAGACTTCAAGCAGCTATCTGAAGCGCGTCCATTTTCGTAAGGAAACTGCGTGGTCTGCGAGCCAAATAAATCGACAACTGCCGCTGGAGAGCGCTGGAACGCAAATCGTGTTGACCAGCTCGTCCCGTATGTCGCTATCGCTCTCTCCTGAGGTCAGATGTCTCACCCGAGTTCACATCAATGTTAGCTGCCTCGTCCCATGTGGGCCAGCTGTAAGGACCTTTAGTTTACGCTAAGAGGGTGCGAACAGAGACCTATAGAGGGTCATTTCTCCCTCGCTCTAAACACTAAATCACTAGGATACAAAACAAATAATGCTGGTACCACAAAGAGATTGCATCAAATGTAGAGTGTTTTGTATTGCTACCCGAATATACTATTATGCAAGAAGTCGACGTTCTCAAAAAATAGGTGTAAGCTACAGGGAAACAGAAGTCTGTTAGCGATTGTCGAAGAAGAGCGGAGAAAATTGCGAAGAAGACTCTGGACTCGTCGATGGCCTGAACAACGAATGCGACAGCATCCGCTACCAGCATGTACCAGAACGCCACGCACAAAAATGAGATTCTTCAAGGGCTCATACATCGGGTCAAAAGTTTGGGATAGCCCTTGGGCTAGGGACCATATGTATAAGCAACAGAAGGATCATTTTTTGAAAATTACACACTTACTCCAGCTTGGGAAAATGCACCAAATCCGTTGGTTCTTCTTGCATTAGACGTGATCTACGGTGCGTCTTAAAAGGCTCATGAAGTTACCATTTAGTTCATGGGCGGCTCCTTAGAAAACCCGAAAAAACCGTTTTTCATCATTTTTCGCCGTTAACAGCGGATATCTAAATAATGAGTGCAGCAAACTGTTAATATTTTGATGGCATATTTTCTGAGCATTTGTCTAGAAGTGCCATGTTCCTGGTTTCAAAACCTTTACCCATTATCGAGAAACACCCCAAAAACATGGATTTCGGATACCAACACCGAGTCGCGGATTCGAAGACGGATATGCACAACTAAAGGCTGAAACTTTTATGTGTATTTCTAAAATCCCCCCCTCGAAAAACCTTGAAAATTTTCTTAATATCTCCATCTGTTTACCTCTCTTTCTCCCGCACAGCCATCGTCTTCTTCGCTCTTTCTATACCAGAACCATTGTCTACTGTCTTCTAACGTTTATTACTTTTCCGTCTCTTTTCAACTGCCAATGTCTACTTCCCTATCAGCATAAGAAATCGTGAATATATTCACATGCCAAAATTTTTTGGAAAACTTTTAAAGGTGCTGAGGTAGGTAGAATGAGGCAGCTTGTACCCCACTTTTCAGTCAGAGTATTTTGAACAGGAACAGATTTGCCTTTTTTGTGCTGTGGTAGGAGCTTTTTCCGATGGAATACAATATGTAATAAGAACCAAGAAGGAACAATAAGAATGGAAGATCAGGAACGATGTCCTTGCATTAAAAATTTTGTTAGACAGAGATGCAATCTACCTCCCCTACTGTTCAACTTGTACATCAAAGAAGCATTGACAGAAATTTAAGAGAGGTTCAGGAGTGGGATCAGAATTCTAGGTGAAAGAACATCAATGATATTCTCTGACGACATTTCTGTCCTCGGTGAAATCTAAGAAGAACTACAGGAAATACTGAACGGAATGAATCAGAGGCTGAGACGGTTCTGCGACCGTGTGGGCTGCAGATTCCTCGACTTGCGCCATAGGGTGGTGGGGTTTCGGGTTCCGCTGGATAGGTCAGGACTCCACTACACGCAACAAGCGGCTACACGGGTAGCAGAGGTTGTGTGGCGTGGGCTGGGCGGTTTTTTAGGTTAGATGGCCTTGGGCAAGTACAGAAAGGGCAACAGCCTCAACGGGTGCGGGGAAAAGTCAGGATATGGGGGACCAAGCAGAAATCGGTATTGTAATTGTCAACTGTCGAAGCTGCGTTGGTGTTGTTTGTTGTTGTGGTCTTCAGTCCTGAGACTGGTTTGATGCAGCTCTCCATGCTACTCTATCCTGTGCAAGCTTCTTCACCTTCCAGTACCTACTGCAACCTACATCCTTCTGAATCTGCTTAGTGTATTCGTCTCTTGGTCTCCCTCTACGATTTTTACCCTCCACGCTGCCCTCCAATACTAAATTGGTGATCCCTTGATGCCTCAGAACATGTCCTACCAACCGATCTCTTCTTCTGGTCAGGTTGTGCCACAAACTTCTCCTCTCCCCAATCCTATTCAATACTTCCTCATTAGTTATGTGATCTACCCATCTAATCTTCAGCATTCTTCTGTAGCACCACATTTCGAAAGCTTCTATTCTCTTCTTGTCCAAACTATTTATCGTCCATGTTTCACTTCCATACATGGCTACACTCCATACGAATACTTTCAGAAATGACTTCCTGACACTTAAATCAATACTGGATGTTAACAAATTTCTCTTCTTCAGAAACGCTTTCCTTGCCATTGCCAGCCTACATTTTATATCCTCTCTACTTCGACCATCATCAGTTATTTTGCTCCCCAAATAGCAAAACTCCTTTACTACTTTAAGTGCCTCATTTCCTAATCTAATTCCCTCAGCATCACCCGACTTAATTAGACTACATTCCATTATCCTTGTTTTGCTTTTGTTGATGTTCATCTTATATCCTCCTTTCAAGACACTGTCCATTCCATTCAACTGCTCTTGCAAGTCCTTTGCTGTCTCTGACAGAATTACAATGTCATCGGCGAACCTCAAAGTTTTTATTTCTTCTCCATGAATTTTAATACCTACTCCGAATTTTTCTTTTGTTTCCTTTACTGCTTGCTCAATATACAGATTGAACAACATCGGAGAGAGGCTACAACCCTGTCTTACTCCCTTCCCAACCACTGCTTCCCTTTCATGTCCCTCGACTCTTATAACTGCCATCTGGTTTCTGTACAAATTGTAAATAGCCTTTCGCTCCCTGTATTTTACCCCTGCCACCTTTAGAATTTGAAAGAGAGTATTCCAGTCAACATTGTCAAAAGCTTTCTCTAAGTCTACAAATGCTAGAAACGTAGGTTTGCCTTTCCTTAATCTTTCTTCTAAGATAAGTCGTAAGGTCAGTATTGCCTCACGTGTTCCAGTGTTTCTACGGAATCCAAACTGATCTTCCCCGAGGTTGGCTTCTACTAGGTTTTCCATTCGTCTGTAAAGAATTCGTGTTAGTATTTTGCAGCTGTGACTTATTAAGCTGATAGTTCGGTAATTTTCACATCTGTCAACACCTGCTTTCTTTGGGATTGGAATTATTATATTCTTCTTGAAGTCTGAGGGTATTTCGCCTGTTTCATACATCTTGCTCACCAGATGGTAGAGTTTTGTCAGGACTGCCTCTCCCACGGCCGTCAGTAGTTCCAATGGAATATTGTCTACTCCGGGGGCCTTGTTTCGACTCAGGTCTTTCAGTGCTCTGTCAAACTCTTCGCGCAGTATCATATCTCCCATTTCATCTTCATCTACATCCTCTTCCATTTCCATAATATTGTCCTCAAGTACATCGCCCTTGTATAGACCCTCTATATACTCCTTCCACCTTTCTGCTTTCCCTTCTTTGCTTAGAACTGGGTTTCCATCTGAGCTCTTGATATTCATACTAGTCGTTCTCTTATCTCCAAAGGTCTCTTTAATTTTCCTGTAGGCGGTATCTATCTTACCCCTAGTGAGATAGGCCTCTACATCCTTACATTTGTCCTCTAGCCATCCCTGCTTAGCCATTTTGCACTTCCTGTCGATCTCATTTTTGAGACGTTTGTATTCCTTTTTGCCTGTTTCACTTACTGCATTTTTATATTTTCTCCTTTCATCAATTAAATTCAATATTTCTTCTGTTACCCAAGGATTTCTACTAGCCCTCGTCTTTTTACCTACTTGATCCTCAGCTGCCTTCACTACTTCATCCCTCAAAGCTACCCATTCTTCTTCTACTGTATTTATTTCCCCCATTCCTGTCAATTGCTCCCTTATGCTCTCCCTGAATCTCTGTACAACCTCTGGTTCTTTTAGTTTATCCAGGTCCCATCTCCTTAAATTCCCACCTTTTTGCAGTTTCTTCAGTTTTAATCTACAGGTCATAACCAATAGATTGTGGTCAGAGTCCACATCTGACCCTGGAAATGTCTTACAATTTAAAACCTGGTTCCTAAATCTCTGTCTTACCATTATATAATCTATCTGAAACCTTTTAGTATCTCCAGGGTTCTTCCATGTATACAACCTTCTTTCATGATTCTTAAACCAAGTGTTAGTTATGATTATGTTGTGCTCTGTGCAAAATTCGACCAGGCGGCTTCCTCTTTCATTTCTGTCTCCCAATCCATATTCACCTACTATGTTTCCTTCTCTCCCTTTTCCTACACTCGAATTCCAGTCACCCATGACTATTAAATTTTCGTCTCCCTTCACAATCTGAATAATTTCTTTTATTTCATCATACATTTCTTCAATTTCTTCGTCATCTGAAGAGCTAGTTGGCATATAAACTTGTACTACTGTGGTAGGCGTGGGCTTCGTATCTATCTTGGCCACAATAATGCGTTCACTATGCTGTTTGTAGTAGCTTACCCGCATTCCTATTTTCCTATTCATTATTAAACCTACTCCTGCGTTGGTAAAGTACCAGAACTTCAAGCGCTGATAGAAAGCACCGAAGCTGAAATCGTTATAGGTACAGAAAGCTGGCTTAAGCCAGAGATAAATTCTGCCGTAATTTTTACAAAGGTACAGACGGTGTTTAGAAAGGATAGATTGCATGCAACCGGTGGTGGAGTGTTCGTCGCTGTTAGTAGTAGTTTATCCTGTAGTGAAGTAGAAGTGGATAGTTCCTGTGAATTATTATGGGTGGAGGTTACACTCAACAACCGAACTAGGTTAATAATTGGCTCCTTTTACCGACCTCCCGACTCAGCAGCATTAGTGGCAGAACAACTGAGAGAAAATTTGGAATACATTTCACATAAATTTTCTCAGCATGTTATAGTCTTAGGTGGAGATTTCAATTTACCACATATAGACTGGGACACTCAGATGTTTAGGACGGGTGGTAGGGACAGAGCATCGAGTGACATTATACTGAGTGCACTATCCGAAAATTACCTCGAGCAATTAAACAGAGAACCGACTCGTGGAGATAACATCTTGGACCTACTGATAACAAACAGACCCGAACTTTTCGACTCTGTATGTACAGAACAGGGAATCAGTGATCATAAGGCCGTTGCAGCATCCCTGAATATGGAAGTTAATAGGAATATAAAAAAAGGGAGGAAGGTTTATCTGTTTAGCAAGAGTAATAGAAGGCAGATTTCAGACTACCTAACAGATCAAAACGAAAATTTCTGTTCCGACACTGACAATGTTGAGTGTTTATGGAAAAAGTTCAAGGCAATCGTAAAATGCGTTTTAGACAGGTACGTGCCGAGTAAAACTGTGAGGGACGGGAAAAACCCACCGTGGTACAACAACAAAGTTAGGAAACTACTGAGAAAGCAAAGAGAGCTCCACTCCAAGTTTAAACGCAGCCAAAACCTCTCAGACAAACAGAAGCTAAACGATGTCAAAGTTAGCGTAAGGAGGGCTATGCGTGAAGCATTCAGTGAATTCGAAAGTAAAATTCTATGTACCGACTTGACAGAAAATCCTAGGAAGTTCTGGTCTTACGTTAAATCAGTAAGTGGCTCGAAACAGCATATCCAGACACTCCGGGATGATGATGGCATTGAAACAGAGGATGACACGCGTAAAGCTGAAATACTAAACACCTTTTTGCAAAGCTGTTTCACAGAGGAAGACCGCACTGCAGTTCCTTCTCTAAATCCTCGCGCAAACGAAAAAATGGCTGACATCGAAATAAGTGTCCTAGGAGTAGAAAAGCAACTGGAATCACTCAATAGAGGAAAGTCCACTGGACCTGACGGGATACCAATTCGATTCTACACAGACTACGCGAAAGAACTTGCCCCCCTTCTAACAGCCGTGTACCGCAAGTCTCTAGAGGAACGGAGGGTTCCAAATGATAGGAAAAGAGCACAGATAGTCCCAGTCTTCAAGAAGGGTCGTCGAGCAGATGCACAAAACTATAGACCTATATCTCTGACGTCGATCTGTTGTAGAATTTTAGAACATGTTTTTTGCTCGAGTATCATGTTGTTTTTGGAAACCCAGAATCTACTATGTAGGAATCAACATGGATTCTGGAAACAGCGATCGTGTGAGACCCAACTCGCTTTATTTGTTCATGAGACCCAGAAAATATTAGATAAGGCTCCCAGGTAGATGCTATTTTTCTTGACTTCCGGAAGGCGTTCGATACAGTTCCGCACTGTCGCCTGATAAACAAAGTAAGAGCCTACGGAATATCAGACCAGCTGTGTGGCTGGATTGAAGAGTTTTTAGCAAACAGAACACAGCATGTTGTTATCAATGGAGAGACGTCTACAGACGTTAAAGTAACCTCTGGCGTGCCACAGGGGAGTGTTATGGGACCATTGCTTTTCACAATATATATAAATGACCTAGTAGATAGTGTCGGAAGTTCCATGCGGCTTTTCGCGGATGATGCTGTAGTATACGGAGAAGTTGCAGCATTAGAAAATTGTAGCGAAATGCAGGAAGATCTGCAGCGGATAGGCACTTGATGCAGGGAGTGGCAACTGACCCTTAACATAGACAAATGTAATGTATTGCGAATACATAGAAAGAAGGATCCTTTATTGTATGATTATATGATAGCGGAACAAACACTGGCAGCAGTTACTTCTGTAAAATATCTGGGAGTATGCGTGCGGAACGATTTGAAGTGGAATGATCATATAAAATTAATTGCTGGTAAGGCGGGTACCAGGTTGAGATTCATTGGGAGAGTGCTTAGGAAATGTAGTCCATCAACAAAGGAGGTGGCTTACAAAACACTCGTTCGACCTATACTTGAGTATTGCTCATCAGTGTGGGATCCGTACCAGATCGGTCTGACGGAGGAGATAGAGAAGATCCAAAGAAGAGCGGCGCGTTTCGTCACAGGGTTATTTGGTAACCGTGATAGCGTTACGGAGATGTTTAATAAACTCAAGTGGCAGACTCTGCAAGAGAGGCGCTCTGCATCGCGGTGTAGCTTGCTCGCCAGGTTTCGAGAGGGTGCGTTTCTGGATGAGGTATCGAATATATTGCTTCCCCCTACTTATACCTCCCGAGGAGATCACGAATGTAAAATTAGAGAGATTAGAGCGCGCACGGAGGCTTTCAGACAGTCGTTCTTCCCGCGAACCATACGCGAATGGAACAGGAAAGGGAGGTAACGACAGTGGCACGTAAAGTGCCCTCCGCCACACACCGTTGGGTGGCTTGCGGAGTATAAATGTAGATGTAGATGTAGATGTTTAGTAAGCACTGAATTTGGACAGGGAGTAGACCGAAGAAACACGAAAGTAATTGGATGCAGCAGAAATGAGATTAGTGAGAAACTTAATATCCAAATTGGGGACCATAAAATAGACAAAGTGAAGCCATTCGGCTACCTTCAAAGTACAGTTATAAATGATGGATGACGTAATGAGGACATAAACAGCAGACTAGCTCAGGCTTAGAGGGCATTCCAGAACAAAAGAAGTCAATTAGTATGAAACATTGGCCTTCATCTGAGGGAGAAATTTCGGGAGATCTGCGTTTGGAGTATAGCATAGTATGAAAATGAATCTTGGACATTGATAAAGCTGGAAAAGCAGAGAACTGAATCGTTTGAGATGTGGTGCTGTAGAAGGATGTTAAAAATTAGGTAGACTGATAACATAATACATGAGAAATTTCTTCGCAGAATCGATGAGGAAAGAAATATGTGGAAACCACTGACAAGAAGAAGGGACAGGGTGACAGGACATGTGTTAATGCATCAGAGAATAATCTCCATGGTACTGGAGGGAACTGTAAAGCATACAAATTGTAGACGAAAACAGAGATTGGAATACATCGAACAAATACCTAGGACGTTAGTTGTAAGTCCTACTCTGAACTGAAGAGCTTAGCACACGAAAGGAAGTCATGGCGGGCCCATCAAACCAGCCAGAGATTGAAAAAAAGGGAAAAAAACGAATGTTACTCACAAATGACATCACATGTGGCTATGTTCCGCAGCCTTTACTTTGGCAATAATCACTTACTTTTTAGATGTATGGGGATATGACCGAGTCACATGGTGATGTTATAAATGATGTTGAAAATTTGTACAGATGCACTTGAAAATGAAATTTAAGATATCGAAACGGGTCGAGCTAGAAAAAGAAACAAACAAGCACTTGTACGACTCCAGCTCTGGGGATTCCGTACAAACTTAACGATGTATATACACACATCAAGAAAAGTTTTTCATCGCCCCGGCTTCCAGAAATCCTGAAGATAGATATTGAGTGTGGATATTCTATCACAGACACAGTCCCTTTGACTGTTCAGAGACGTCACTAAACCCGCCCAAAGATGTAAACAACCATGATTGAGCAGCGCCTATCAGACAGAGGGAGTCCGACAACCGATGAGTTCCAGTCATTCCACCAGGAAGGAGGTGCACGGATCATGTTGTCTGTTGTTCAACCGTGCCTAGACGGTCAATAGCGCGGTTCGATCGCGTCCGCATTGTTACGTTGTGCCAGGAATGGCTCTCCACAAGGAAAGTGGGAAAGTGTCCAGGCGTCTCGGAGTGAACCAAAGCGATGTTGTTCGGACATGGAGGAGATACATAGAGACAGGAACTGTAGATGGCATGCCTCGCTCAGGCCGCCCAAGGGCTACTACCCACGGATTATGGCTCGGAGGAAATCGTGCAGTCACAGGACGTCGTGTTACGACTCAAACTGTGCGCAGTAGGCTGCGTGATGCGCAACTTCACTTCCGACGTCCATGGCGAGGTCCATCTTTGCAACCACGACACCATGCAGCGCGGTACAAATGGGCTCAACAACATGCCGAATGGACCGCTCAAGATTGGCATGAGTTTCTCTTCACCGATGAGTGTCGCATATGCCTTCAACTAGACAATCGTCGCAGACATGTTTGGAGGCAACCCGGTCAGACTGAACACTTCAGACACACTATCCAGCGAGTTCAGGAAGATGGAGATTCTCTGCTGTTTTGAGGTGGCATTATGTGGTGCCGACGTACGCCGCTGGTATCATGGAAGGCGCCGTAACGGCTGTACGGTACGTGAATGCCATCCTCCGACCGATAGTGCAAACATATCGGCAACATATTGGCGAGGCATTCGTCTTCATGGACGACATTTCGAATATATGGTTTTCATGAGGAATAAAAAGGGCTGAAATGATGTTTATGTTGATCTCTATTCCAATTTTCTGTACAGGTTCCGGAATTCTCGGAACCAAGGTGATGCAAAACTTTTTTTAATGTGTGTAGACAATAATAATAATATCGTGTGGATAATATTGTGTGGCTCAATGGCCTTGTGCAAGTCTTTGTGTTGGACGTCAATTCGGCCATTTGCGTGTCCCTAAACTACCCTAATTATCCAACTGGCGAAAAGGGACCTACAGATTAACGTGGAATCCGAACCACAGTTCTTCCTGGCGACTCCTCACATCGCTGAGAGGTGAACACTAGGTTAAAAAGAAGGCTGAAAAGTTCGTGGTCCGACCGAGATTCGGTCTCGTAACCTTTCGGTTTCAAAGCAAGCGCTTAACCGCTAGACCAGTTTCAGATGAGAGAGTTTCCGACTATCAAAATATGTGACACAATTGGCCGTTTCGATTGCATTGATTTAGGAGCTTAAATTTTACACATCGCCAAGGGACCACAGACCCCACTACGCGGCATAAACTTCAGCTTGTCACCTCCAGACGTTCTTGACAAAAAGGTGTCCTAACAATTGGACAGACAGACGGACAACAAAGTGATCCTATGAGGATTTCGTTTTTACCGACTGAGATACGGAACGCTAAAAAGAGTAAATAAAGTAGCTGTTGCAAGAAAATTAAGTTCTCCGTACTCAGTATTACATATTGCGCCGGAGAAGCTTTCATATGATTAGAATGGTCATTTCCACTTACAGCTGCCCTTAGGCCTGTGGCCGCCAGATCCGTTATGTGGACTCAGCCTTCTCAGTTCGACGGTAATCGACGAAATACGTGACGCGAAGCTCTGATCCGCTTCCCACGTATAATTATACAACCTATCGACCCTCTAGACTCCCGCTTCCGCAGCCTCATTAAAGGCTCAGACCGAAATTGGCGTCCCTGTTCTTTCGGTAATGGTGGCAACAGCGGCTAAGCACGCCAAGACTGGAGACACCGCGCTTCATCATTTTCCCGTAGGCATAGGTTAGGCAGGAAAAGTGGGCCAGGTATCGGACAACACGCGACGTCGATTTGGTAATCCGGCATCGAATGTCTCTAGCATCGCCAATCACTGCGACAGGTGTTCCTAAAAGGATAAAATACTGGTTATAAAAACAAAGGTGAAGAACGGAACACAGTAATACTTGTAACTGCCTACAGATCAACAGGTTCTAAACTTAGGCTTACCTGATTAATTCTTCACAACTGCGGCATGTGTAGTCGCTGTGATAATATGAAATTCACCACTTACTTTTCGGAATGACGCTATTTGCGATGCATTTATGTCGCGCATAAATCAGTGTCGAAAGC
This sequence comes from Schistocerca piceifrons, assembly GCF_021461385.2. Taxonomy (NCBI): domain Eukaryota; kingdom Metazoa; phylum Arthropoda; class Insecta; order Orthoptera; family Acrididae; genus Schistocerca; species Schistocerca piceifrons. The sequence continues at coordinate 399,117,351 of NC_060144.1, read as the reverse complement.
ACTGTTAACCCGAACTTCATGCTCTGGATCTACACATAGCAGAAAGAGAATGTTCTGAATGTAAGCAACATGTCTTCATATCAGATCGGAGAAGAAAGCCAGAATCTTCTTAAACAACAACACATGCAATCAGAGTCACATTTCAAACTCCGAGTCGACAATTGTATTTTCAAACTGGCATGCGGCTGGTTCAATACTGAGATGCGAATTAACGATGCAGCCGCCGACCGGAGTATTTATTTCCTGGAGCCGGTCAACGGCATTACCATTTGAAATTTGTTTACCGTGATCTGTGGAGTCGCAGCCCGCGCAAGCAGAAATATCTGTTACACAGATACTATCGCCGCATTCTCTGAGTCGGTTTCAGTACTGTTGGAGTGACGAGGTTTAGAATAAACCATCTGGTCAAAAAATATCCTGACAGCTAATAGTGGACATTAATACGGGGTGTGTCCTCCTCTTCGCCTTTACGACGGCTTGAATTCTGTTGGAGACACTTTCATGAGATTCTAATGGTTCAAATGGCTCGGAGCACTATGGGACTTAACTTCTGAGGTTATCAGTCCCCTAGAACTTGCGGTCGCTCGGTTCCAGGCTGTAGCGCCTAGAACCGCTCGGCCACCCCAGCCGGCTTTCATGAGGTGTTTGATTGTTTGTGGACGAACGGCAGCACGTTCTTCCTCGAAAACCGAAACCAGTAGTGATGCTGGACGCTGGGTCTGGAGCGAAATCAACCATCTAACTCATTCCAATGGTCACTGTGGTCGACATAATCGTCCTGAGAGATTCAGAAGCTGTTTAGATTATTTTTCTCATTTATTGTTCAATCTCAGCTGCACACTTTTTACTTAGATTATATGTTTCGATCACTCTGGATCATCTTCAGATCTAAGTAGTATCATCGGCAACCCATCTTGTCTACTCAGAACCACATATGTCAGTACTCTGATATGTGGTTCTGAGTAGAAAAAACGGATTGCTGACTCAGCTACCTACTTAGATCTGGAGACGATCCAGAGTGGTCGAAACATGTAATCTAATTTAAAACCTTGCAACTGAGTCGGAACAATAAATAAGAATTACTTTAATCATCCAGAAAGGCGTTGCAATGCGTTCGTTTTGGGATTATGGGCTGGCCAGTCCGTTTCAATGTATTCGTCCGCAAATCATTGCCTCACAGGTGAAATGCGCGTATGGCACAACGCCCTTCAGGGGACTTCGGCCGTTCTGTGAGGTGTTTTTGTTTTTTTGTGTTTTTTTGACGCCATTTCGGCGATTGGCGTGTTGATTATGATGAAGTGATGATGAGAACAACGGAACACCTAGTCTCCAAACGGAGAAAAACTGCAATCTGGCAGGGAATTGAACTCGGGCCCCTCACATGGCGTGCAGCCCCGCTGACGACTCAGCCAAGGAGACGGTCTGCTGCTTATGGTAGGGTGCTTGGCGTACTGATATAAACAGTCATCGCCTCCGAAGTATTTCTCTACTGTGTGCAGTACACAACGTTGTAAAACTTGTTCATTCCTTCCGCAGTTAGCGTTTTCTTAAGCAGAATAAAGGAATCACGAGCTAACTACGATAAAGAACCCCGTACTGTGACACCACCTCCACAGTACTTCACTTGCAACATTTTAAAATCCGCCCATTCAGTTTATGATCATCTGTTTGTCCGGAGAGAAAGTAAAATGGCCAAAACTCACTCGTGCAAAGCAGAATAGAATGTACGGTCTGGCGCATTAAGTGGAGGATTAACAGACGTCGTGACCGAGTGACAACACAGACCTACCGTCATTTGCTGCGCACTCAAATTCCGGTCACACATACTCGAACTGTTAACTTTCCCTGAACTTATCTTGTAAAGCAGTCGTTCATACGGTGTGCTTCCATTTGTGAAATCTGGTTAAACTTTTGGATAACACAATAACAATCCGGCAGCGGATGGTACACCATCAAATAAATATCAAGCTGATCTCATAAAATCGTAATATGTTGTTGAGATCCTATATCCTTGAATTTGCTTGGCATACATTAGTTACAACAATTATGCAAAGCTGCAAGTGATACTCATCAGAATTCATGGAATCTGCTCGTCGGAATCTAATGTCGATTGACAGAACACAGCTTTACCTAAATAGCATAAAATTTCAATAATGCTGCTGTGGCTAAGCAGTACATGGCAACGAAATGCCAGGGTAATTTAGGATCTGCTTTGCAATGAGTCACACGATATTCTCCTAGGCACAAAATAAAACAGGTTGTTTCACAAAAAATGGCCTGATTCCAAAACTCCACATTCATTCGTAGCAACATACTACAAACATGGCATAGATTGAAAAATAATCACAAAAAAAATTTCAAATTGCTCTGGGACTTAACTGCTGTGGTCATCAGTCCCCTAGAACTTAGAACTACTTAAACCTAACTAACCTAAGGACATCACATACCTCCATGCCCGAGGCAGGATTCGAACCTGCGACCGTAGCGGTCGCGCGGTTCCAGACTGTAGCGCCTAGAACCGCTCGGCCACCCGGCCGGCTACTCACAAAATCTTAAAGTTTCAGTTATGCTATTGAAAATTCTCCATGTGTCCACTAGCAGCAGCACGTATAACACCTTTATTTATTTTTACCATGGTTAATTTTTAGTGATGAACCAACATTTCATGTTAGCGGTATCATGCGCATATAGGCGCACGAAATAAATAACAAATTAGGAATTTACACTTCTTCACGAGAAGTGGCACAAAAAGCTTATCACTTACACTTCCAACGTCTAAATCTATAGAAATTATTACCATCAAAATACAACTTTAAAACACCAGTTAAAACCACTTGCTGTGCAACTGTGCATATTCATACTTAGTCGGCATAAAATGAACAGTTGCAAAGCTGATTGTGCAACGGAGGTGACACTCTCGTTTGACACAGGTCCTGCCTCAGCTAACGCGTGATGCGTTCCTTCTACACAATGATCTGTCACCCCAATTTTTAGCTTTTAGCTCTCCTGGGCCATCAAACAACCCACTTCACGAAAATACTTCCTTCAATAGTGAGGTTCACTGTAAGTTACAGGGCAGTGGAGGGTTCTCCTACTCGCCACACTGATGTGATGTTCTCATCTCCTACCATGTTGTTGTCACTGTCCACGACAATGAAATAAGTGATGTAACTGCAGAACACTCGTGGCATTATTGAGTACGAAAGGGAATCGCCTAAATTGAAAGCTTTTTGTACCATTTCTCGTGAAGAAGTGTACGGTCCCTTCCTTTCTGAGGAAAACACAGAGAGTGGGATGAGCTCTCTTCAAATGCTGCAGGATTGGCTTTTCCCACAACTTCAGGAGGACTCCAATGACTTCATTTTCCAAAAGGATTGAGTCCACCACAGTGGCACAGCAACATACTTTAGTTTCTCAGTGATACTCTGCCTCAACGCGGGACTGGGCGCTGCGTTCTTGGACTCCAAAATCGCCAGGTGTGACCCCATTCGAGTTTTTCTTGTGGGAGTATGTGAAGGAAAGCGTGTTCATCTCCCCTTTATCTTGTGACATTGAAGAAACGAATAACAGAATAACAGCCGCCATAATTTCTGTCAAAGAAGGTACATTGTGTAAAGTTTATGATGAATTTCGCTATCATCTTGATGTTATTCGTGCTACTATTGGTGGGCACATAGAGCATTTGTAACGGCGTAGCTAAGGCTTTAGATTTTGTGAATATTTTGCAATGCACCCCACATTTGTAGTATGTTTGAATAATAAATATAGACTTTTGAAATCAGGTCATTCTCTTTTAATCATTCAGTATGCCCCCACATCGCGACCATAAAACCGTCAACGACGATCTAATTACAACAATGAGATAGAACACAACTACGCAATAAGCGTCGTCTGGCTTGCTTACAGTAGTTTGATTGATGGCATATTATGCGACATAAGCTTTGTTCATTTACACTTCTAACGTCTAAATCTATAGAAATTATTACCATCATAATACAACTTTAAAACACCAATTAAAACCACTTGCTGTGCAACTGTGCATTTTCATACTTTGTCGGCATAAAGTGAACAGTTGCAAAGATGATTGTGCAGCTGAGGTGACGCTGTCATTTGACACAGTTCCTGCCTCAGTTAACGCACGATGCGTTCCTTCTACACAATGATCTGTCACCCCTGTTTTTAGCTTTTAGGTCTCCTGGGGCATCAGACAAGCCACTTCATTATTATTTTCACTTTGAATAATACAGTGTCCTGCACCGGTTCTACTAGAGGAGATTCTTGCAGAACACTACTTGAAATAATTTTGCCTTCGTGCTAACTTCCGAGAAAACGTAATTTCGGGACGATTATTTTTCTTTTTCCTGGCTTCAGGGCTTGGGACGTGTCCACTTGTATGTAGCTAAAGGGTCTCTGCCCCCACAAACAGTGTGCAACTTTTAGTTATTTCCCATCGTGTCCTTAGGTCCACTCTCCAGATTTCTGTGCAGCGCACCGAACCCCTGCAATGGTGACTTGCAAGTTCTCGGGCGCTCAGCCGCCGACCACTCAACAATGTGTACTACAGCGAATTCTGATTCCAGCACTTAATCAAAATTGAAATATCTCCAGATCCACTGGTCAGATCACAATGCGGGCCCATCAAACCTGGATAGAAAGCTGCATAATTATATGTTATGTTATTCCTTATCTTAATCAATGATCACGATTCCAGAAGATAGGAAACTGGAAATAAGTGATGTCAATGAAATAACATATCACAGCCACGTCTCTCCCCATCCCATTGATTTAAAACTCCAAGAGTTTTGAATATCAATACTTGGAATAACACTTTCTGACTCATCTTCAGATTATCATGCCAAAATCTGTACATATTCTTTTAAACAAAAATTTCCTTCATCTAATAGATTTATATTCTGTGTCTCACATAGACTGTCTCTTATTGCTTACTATTTTTGGTGCTCCATTTTCATCTAATGTAATGAGATTACAATAAAACAAAATAACACACAAGAAAAAAAATTTACACTCTTGAATACTAAGGCACAAACACCAACATAATTATAATTTCCTAATCCGCCATGGTTGTCTCCTCTACCCTCTGAGTTACACTTTTTAATACTCACTGACACGCTGCTTCACCATAATGGTTCAAAATGGTTCAAAATGGCTCTGAGCACTATGGGACTTAACATCTGTGGTCATCAGTCCCCCAGAACTTAGAACTACTTAAACCTAACTAACCTAAGGACATCACACACATCCATGCCCGAGGCAGGATTCGAACCTGTGACCGTAGCGGTCACGCGGTTCCAGACTGAAGCGCCTAGAACCGCACGGCCACACCGGCTGGCTTCACCATAATGATGTGCAATTTGTCACTGTGGTTGTGACATGTAAAGATGGTTGGGGAGTGACTCTGGATTCTCCATATAGCCAACTTCCTTCAATAGTGAGGTTCACTGTAAGTTACAGGACAGTGGAGGTTTCTCCTACTCGCCACACTGATGTGATGTTGTCATCTCCTACCATGTTGCTGTCACTGTCCACTACAACCCCTAAGTTTTGTCTCTTTCACAACTGTAGGCTAGTTTCACTAACTTCAGAACTTAGCCTTGTAACGGTGCCTTAATGCCAGCAACTGTCTATCCACATGACGAAAGGTTGTCTCGGTCTAGACTCATTTTATTTTCTCTGCTTGCTCTGCCAGGATATCCCCGCAATTGTCTTTATTGGAATAGTGAGAACGTAGAAGATTTAAACTACCACACACCAAGTTTTTACCCAGTAATGAACATAAATATCAGCTATATTGATATAATTCATTCATATTTCGACTTATCAAATATCACCCTTTCTCTATTTTACTTACACTTACTTACCTTTACATATACACTGAAACGCGAAAGAATCTGGTATAGCATGTGTATTCAAATACAGAGATATGCGAACAAGGAGAGAATGGCGCTGCGATCGACAACGCCTATATAAGACAACAAGTGTCTAGCGCAGTTGTTAGATCGGTTACTGCTGCTACAACGACAGGTTATCAATATTCAAGTGAGTCTGAACGTGGTGTTATTGTCGGCGCACCAGCGATGGGACACAACATCTCCGAGGTAGAGGTGAAGTAGCGATTCTCCCGTTTGACCATTTCACGACTGTACCGTGAATATCAGGAAACCGGTAAAACATCAAATCTCCAACATCGCTGTGGCCGGAAAAAGATCCTGCAAGAACGGGATCAACGACGACTGAAGAGAATAGTTCAACGAGACAGAAGTGAAACCCTTCCGCAAATTGCTGCAGATTTCAATGCTGGGCCATCAGCAAGTGTCAGCGTGCGAACCATTAAATGAAACATAATCGTGTACCCTTAATGACTGCACGACACAAAGCTTGACGCCTCGCCTGGGCCCTTCAACACCGCAATTGGGCTGCTGATGTCTGGAAACATGTTGCCTGGTCGGACGAGTCTTGTTTCAAATTGTATGAAGCGGATGGGCGTGTATGGGTATGGAGACAACCTCATGGTTCCATGGACCCTGCATGTCAGCAGAGGACAATACAAGCTGGTGGAGGCTCTGTAATGGTGTGGGGTGTGTGCAGTTGAAGTGATATGGGACCCCTGATACGTCTAGATACGACTCTGACAGGTGACACGTAAGGATCCTGTCTGATCACTTGCATCCATTAATGTCCATTGTGCATTCCGACAGACTTGGGAAATTCCAAAATGATAATGCGACACCCCACATGTCCAGATTGCTACTGAGTGGCTCCAGGAACACTCTTCTGAGTTTAAACGCTGCTGGCAGCGAGACTCCCCAGACATGGACATTATTGAGCATATCTGGGATGTCTTGCAACATACTGTTCAAAAGAGATCTCCATGTCCTCGTACTCTTACGGATTTGTCAACAGTCCTGCAGGATTCATGGTATCAGTTCTCTCCAGCATTACTTCAGACACTAGTGATGTCATGCCATGTTACCTTGTGGCTCTTCTCCTTGCTCACAGTGGCCCTACATGATATTAGGTCGGTGTACCAGCCCTCATGGGCTCAGAGTTTATTTGCTGGACGTGGGCTTGGCAACCCCATGGTTCCTCAGCTGGGGAGTGGTAAGCACCGCCAGTCCTCTGCCACCGTAAGGTCTGGACATGCTTCAGCCACCACCGTGCCGTGCGGCAACGGAACGGTGTATGTCACAGGGAATGGGTACCTTGGCTTGTCCGCCCATATGGAATAAACCTCTACAAAAAGCCCTCAATCTCAAGGTGTGATGCTCGCTGATGAGATGCATGGCTGTTGAGGTGGAACAGTCGTTAGCGAGAAACCCTCTGAGGAAGCTGCTGCACCTCAGTTGTATAAGGCTTACTCAGGCACGCAGGGCTCTGTCTGAGTGGACCCTTATTTCCCTAGCTGCTCGTGGGACCGAGATGGAACCCTCGAAATCTTCTTCTTCTCCTCCCATCTGGAAGAATGTACTGCCTGGGAGTACTCACATCCATTCATAAAAAAATGAGGGAGACTAGTCCTCCTGATAATCAACTTGTTGTCAGTAATGGGGCTCAAAGAGTCATGAATCACAATGTCTTTGTAATGATCAAAAAGAAGGAGGATATGTTTGAAAAAGTGTCCCCCTTCTATATCCATGAAGTCTTAGAAGGGCTTGCCCGTATCATAAGTCTATTAAGCGGTTGCGAAATGGTTCCTTGCTGGTCTTGACTAACCAGGCGAAGCAGGTGGAATTACTTAAGAAGTCACAGAAATTGGGTGAGTACGACATCATTGTTGAGTTGCATTGCACCCTTAACTCCAGCAAAGGTGTGGTAACCTGCCGTGATATTATGAACATAGATGTTGCTGAACTCAAACAAAAATTGGCATCACAAGGGATAATAGATGTGGAACAAAGGACATGCAAGAACAATGGAGAGATTAAATAGACTGCCACCTTTAATGTGGCCTTCAATTCTCCGACACTGCCTGAACACATCATGGCAGGTTTCCTCCGACTTGGGATTAGGCCCTATGTACCTAACCATATGTGCTGCTTCAAATGCCAGCATTTTGGCCATACAACACTGAGTCGCAGAGGTGAAGCGACTTTGGGAAATGTTGAAAGCCATCCCATGAAGCTGGGACTGACTGTCCATCTCCAGCAGTCTGCACTAACTGCTCTGGGAACCACCCAGTCTGGAGCCGAGCCTGCCTAGGAACGCAAAATTCATGAAATCAAAGTGACCAAGTGGATCCCCTATTCAGGAGCCAAAAAGGTCTATCATGCAGTGGAACCCCTTGTCTTTGCCACTTATTATGTTTCCTTCGTGCAGAAACCTGTTACTAAGGTTGTCGCTTCGGCTCAGACGACGTCCAGTGTATCATTATCCACCACTAGCACCTGTAATTCCACCTGCATGTGCCAAAACAAAGTGAAAGACGTAGCGATCCAGGCAGCTACGACGGAAGAGACTAGTAATGCTTCTACTGTGTGCAGTCTGAAGGCACCCCAAGAGAAGAGTTCCTCTCAACGCCAACTTTATTCAAAGGAAAGTGGCTCTCACCAGCCCCTTTCCCCCTCATCCTTGCTGGGAAAGGGAGTAGGGTCAAAAGCTGATCCAGTCGCCATCAGACATCATTCTGGCACATCTGACTGATGATGAGGACATCATGGATTTTGATACCTCATCACTAGACCCAATCAGCCCAACCACCCTGCCTCACTCTAGAAACACCTCACCACCCTGGCACAAAGACAGGTGTAAATTAAGACCACATTAATGAAATGGGTCCCATACTCCACTGTAACATAAATGGATACTGGACTCATCTGAAGCAACTGATACCCTTGTACAGGACCGACTCTTTTGTCTCTACTTTCAAGAGACACATTTTAAAGAGACTGACACACCTGTACTTGGAGGCTATAACCTTTTCAGAGAAGGCGACCTTAATGGTGACAGGGAAAATCTGGGGTTTCAGTGTTCATCATGGACACTTTTCACTCCTCACCTATTCCCTTTACAACAACAATACAACAGTGATTCCTGTACGGATAGTGGCCCATGTTGACATGACAGTGTGCTCTGTGTACCTACCACCCCATGAGCCTCATGACAGTGGGGCTTCACTCATCTTCTTGAGGAACTACCTTGTCCATTGGGGGACTTCAATGCACGCAGTACACTACGCAGTTCTAACACGACTTGCCCCAAGGGTCAGGTACTTGAGGATCTGCTACACACAACAGATGTCATACTACTGAACATGGGTCAAACTACACATTTTAGCACCGCTACAGGTTCGTCTACAGACATAGACCTCTCCTTCTGCTCGTATGCTCTTGCGGACACTGCTCAGTGGGCAGTGGACGATGGCCTTTATAGCAGGGACCGTATCCCTATCTGGATCCATCTGACTGATGGAGCAGATCCTGAAAGAAAGCCACGAAGATGGTTGTTCAAAAAGGCTACCTGGATGCTTTACAGGCAGTTAGCTGTTTTCAAGCAATGTGACGGCGTCCATGACTGGGTGGATCACCTTACAGCTGTGTTTCACCATATCCCAAAGTCTATGGCAACGCGTAGGAGGCGACCTGTCCCTTGGTGGAACGATGAGTGTCGTTTTGGAATCAGTCACAGGAGGGCAGTTACGCGCAGATTCAATCGATGCCCTACAGATGAGAATTTTGCAAACTTTCGAGTGGCACGTGAAAAGGCGATGAGAATAATTTGGGAGCGTAGGCAGAGGTCTTGCAAATAGGTGAAACAAATGAGCCCTCAGTTACAATTGTTAGTCTTATTAACTAGGTTTCAACACTTCTAAGAGTGTCTTCATCAGAATTTAAATGTTTAAATTGGCCTATAACATAACTACAAATTAATGGGAAAAGAAAAAATTGTATATAAAAAATATAAGTACTGATTAACAATAATTGCGGCTACTAGATGGCACTTTCGGTTCAATGTTGACCTGGCTGCAGTTGGGGCGCCTCAGTCTGAAACACGACATATGCGAGCAGCCCGTAGTGGCTCGCCTTCCACATATTTTATTTTAAATTGTGACTAAAGCTGTTTCAATATATATTTATTTTATCCGTGACGTGTAAGTACTGCTTCTTTTTGTACTGTTAATCAGTTTTCAGTTTTCAAACTCTTGGTTCAAATGGCTCTGAGCACTATGGGACTTAACTTCTAAGGTCATCAGTCCCCTAGAACTTAGAACTATTTAAACCTAACCAACCTAAGGACATCACACAAATCCATGCCCGAGGCAGGATTCGAACGTGCGATCGTAGCGGTCGCGCGGTTCCAGACTGTAGCGCCTAGAACCGCTCGGCCACTCCGGCCGGCTTTCAAACTCTATTTCTATGCTTTTGCATATGCAAAACGTTACCATGTCTGTTGTTGTCATATAAAACTTTGCCTGTGAGTTTAAGTATTAAATACTGTTCATTTTAAAATTCAGCTGTCTATATTTTAAATGTTAAGTAGCCTACTTATATTTACGGCTACCAGATGGCACTCTTGGTGTCATGTTCGTCTGTCCGCACTTGTTAACGCGGACGTCTCAGTCCGTTGCTATCTGGATTTACAGCTACATTATGTGATCAAAAGTATCCGGACGCCCCCAAAAACATACGTTTTTCTTATTATGTGCATTGTGCTGCCACCTACTGCCAGATACTCCATTCAGTAACCTCAGTAGTCATTAGATATCATTAGAGTGCAGCATGTGGCGCTCCGCGGAAATCACGGACTTCGAACTTGGTCAGGTGATTGGGTGTCACTTGTGTCAAACGTCTGTACGCGAGATTTCCACACTCCTAAACATCCATAGGTCCACTTTTTTCCGATGTGATAGTGTAGTGGAAACGTGAAGCGATACGCACATCACAAAAACATACAGGCCGACCTCGTCTGTTGACTGACAGAGACCGCCGACAGTTGAAGTAGGTCGTAATGTGTAATAGGCAGACATTTATCCAGACCATCACACAGGAATTCCAAACTGCATCTGGTTCCACTGTAAGTACTATGACAGTTAGGCGGGAGGTGAGAAAACCTGAATTTCATGGTCGAACGGCTGCTCATAAGCCACACATCACGTTGGTAAATGCCAAACGAAGCCTCGCTGGTGAAAGGAGTGCAAACATTGGACGATTGAACAGTGGAAAAAACGTTGTGTGTAGTGACAAATCACGGTACACAGCGTGGCGATCCGATGGCAGGGTGTGGGTCTGGCGAATGCCCGGTGAACGTCACCTGCCAGCGTGTGTAGTGGTGGTGGTGTTATGGTGTGGTCGTGGTTCTCATGAAGGGGGCTTGCACCCCTTGTTGTTTTGCGGGGCACTATCACAGCACAGACCTACATTGATGTTTTAAGCACTTTCTTGCTTACCACCGTTGACGAGCAATTCGGCCTGTGGCAGAGTGGTTACATGACAATAACATACCTGTAATGGACTGACCTGCACAGAGTCCTGACCTATATCCTGTAGAACACCTTTGGGATGTTTTGAAACGCCGACATCGTGCCAGGCCTCACCGACCGACATCGATACCTCTCCTCAGTGGAGCATTCCGTGAAGAATGGGCTGGCATTTCCCAAGAAACCTTCCAGCACCTGATTGAACGTATGCCTGCCAGAGTCGAAGCTGTCATCAAGGTTAAAGGTGGGCCAACACCATATTGAATTCCAGACTTACCGATGGAGGGCGCCACAAACTTGTAAGCCATTTTCAGCCAGCTGTCCCGATACTTTTGATCACATAGTGTGTGAGCAACCCATAGTGGCTCGCCTTAATGCATTCTTTTTCGAAAAAAATTGTGACTAAAGCCCTTCTGGCCTGTTATTTATTTTATACGTGACATGTAGGTACTGTCTCTGTCTTGTATTGTTAGTTAGTAAGTACATTTTTATATAAAAATTTTCTTTTCCTATAAATTTGTAATTATGTTATAGACCACTTTAAAGATTTAAATTCTGATGAAGACAGTCTTAGAATTGTTGAAACCTGGTTAATAAGACAAAAAATTGTGACCGGGGGCTCATTTCTTTCAACTTTAACCTATAAACGGTGACTGAACCAAGCAGCCATGTTTAAAACTTTCCATCAATAAGTCCACATCCGCAAGTAAAGTATGGGAAGCCATCAAGAGGATCTAAAGGCACAACTCTCTACCGCCAGTTGCAGCTGTACGAATACAGGGAACGCTTGTAACATTGCCGAGGGACATAGCTCAGACAATGGTTGAATCACATAAATCCATTACGGCCGATTCTAGCCAGTTTCCCACCCTCCGTCACTATTGGGAGGCAGAGGAGAAGGCTGATGTTGATTTCCGTTCCACCAACATGGAAGAATACAACCAGCCTTTTTCTCTGTGGGAGCTGGATTCTGCACTGTCAGTTGCTTGTGATGCGACCCCTGGAAACGACCTGCTAACCTACAGCATGTTGCAACAGTTGGAATGACGGTCGAAGGAGGTCCTTCTTGAGCTCTTCAATAAAATTAGGATAACTGGCGATTTTCCCAACTGGTGGAAAGGATCTATTTTAATCCCAATTTTAAAACCAGGGAAGAATCGGTCAGACCCCTGTAGTTATCGTAGTATTATCCTGACAAGCTGGGTAGAAAGACACTGGAGTGTATGGTCAATCAGCGCCTAGTGTGGGTTCTTGAAACCAGGTCCCCACTCAGTCGCTCCCAGTGTGGGTTCAGGAGATATCGCTCCACGCTCGATTACCTGACCCTGCTAGAAGCGGCAATTCAACAAGCTTTCCTTCATAAGCAACACCTTACCGGTATTTTCTTCGATGTGGAAAAGGCCTACAATACCACCTGGAGGCATAATATTTTGTCGCAGCTCCTTCAGTGGGGATTCTGTGGACGTCTACCGATCTTCATACGGTCCTTTCTCTCGGACAGATATTTCAGATACAAGGTTGGGGATGTCCTGTCTGACCGTTTTAAGCAGGAAAATGGTGTCCCTCAAGGGCGTGTTTTAAGTGTCACGGCATTCGCCTTTTCAATCAACAGTATTACAGCCACAGTGCGACGTCCAGTACTATGTTCGTTGTTTGTGGACGACTTCTCCATCTTCTGTGCACCCTCCAGCCTCAGCACGGCTACTCGGGAATTGCAACTGACGATCAGGCGGTTGGAGGAATGGACTTGCACCACAGGTTTTAAATTCTCATTAGAGAAAACAGTTTGTGTTGATTTTAATCATTCCCACTGTCTGTTTAACTTCCCCGTTTTAAAACTGGGGGACACCATTCTCACTTTTAAGGAAAAGATGAAGTGTCTGGGTCTTATCTTTGATGAGAAGTTAACATGGTTTCCACACCTTAAAGAACTGAAACTGATGTGTCTCAAAGCCTCAGACATATTTAAATTTGTCAGTCATAGTTCTTGGGGAGCCGACAGGGCACGTCTGCTCCAACTTTATGAGGCTTTTGTGCGACTTCTGCTTGAATACGGAGGCCAGATTTATGGGTCAGCAAGGCCTTAATACCTTAGAATGCTGGATGCAGTACACCACGAGGGTATTAGGCTGTGAACTGAGGCCTATCGCACGAGCCCTGTTGTTAGTTTGTGTACGGAGGCTGGTGAGCCTCCGCTGCCTATTCGATGTTTTCTCCTCGTGGTACGCCAATTATATAGGATATTGTCCATTCCTACATCGCTAGCATCCAGTTATGTTGTTCAGCCGCCCCTGGAACGGCTGTTCGATCATCGGCCACAACCAACACTGTCATCTGGGATCCGAGCAAGGGAGAGTCTTGAGTTATTCAAAAATGTTCAAATGTGTGTGAAATCTTGTGGGACTTAACTGCTAAGGTCATCAGTCTCTAAGCTTACACACTACTTAACCTAAATTATCCCAAGGACAAATACACACACCCATGTCCTAGGGAAGACTCGAACCTCCGCCAGGACCAGCCGCACAGTCCGTGACTGAAGCGCCGTAGACCGCTTTTTTTGATTAATCTCATTTTGGCCGTTTTCGTTCGTTGTATGTACTCGGGGCGGACGTCGCAAGACACCGTTTCAGCTCGTCGTTGATCCATTAACTCAGTTTTTTTTATTATTATTATTACAGAGGGTAGCCAACCCTCTGACCGAACAGCTGAGTTACCGCGCCAGCCTACCAAGGCCCAGATTGCTTTTAGAACTGACTGCTTCTAAGAAGCATTGTAGTCCTGACTACGCCTTTAAAATTAAATTTAATGAGATCTTACGTAGCCACCCAGATTTTATTACTGTCTACACGGATGGTTCTAAGCAGGGAGATTTTTTCGATTGTTCTGTCGTGTTCCCCGACATTATCCTCAGGATAGGGCTCCCAGAGCAGTTTTCAGTTCATTACGCGGAACTGCTTGCTATACTGAGAGGAATGGATCAGATGAGACGGCGTCGTGACAAAAAAAATTATAATTTTCTCCGATTCTCAAAGTGCCCTTCTCGCTGTTGGACAGATGTACCCAGCAGATTGCGTGGTGCAACAAGTGCAAGATGCTCTCCTTCTCTTGCAAAGGCAAAACAAGGAAATCATTTTTTGCTGGGTTCCAGGGCGCTTAGGCATCCAGGGAAAAGAACTCGCTGATACTGCTGCCAAGGAGGCCTGCTTCCTTCCTCCTCCTGTTCGCTGTTCAGTCCCTCTGCGGGCTGTCACTTCATTTGTGACCAGGAAGGCCATGTGTTGGTGGGAGTCTCAGTGGCTGAAAGTTAGGAATAATAAACTACGTTCCATTAGGACTTCAGTGTAACCATGGATTACCTCCTTCCGCTCTCAAAGGTGAGAAGAAGTAGCCCTTACTCGGCTTAAGAGTGGGACATTGTCCATCGACACATGGCCTCTTCTTACGTCGGGAGGAGCCCCCAGTATGTCAGACATGGGGGACACAGCTGTCAGTACGACATATTTTAGCTGAGTGCGTTTTATATGACGACCTGAGGGTTGAACTGGGTCTCCCACAGGATTTTCCCTCTTCTTTAACTAATAACGAAGCGAGTGTTGTTCGTGTCTTAAAGATTTTGTGTGGTGTCAGGAATTCTTCCCAAAATACTTGGTGTGAGATCTTAATGTGTCACAAAGTGGCTGGGTCAAGCATTATTTCTATGTCGCCATCCAGCCAGAGTTATCTGTTCCTTTTTTAACGGCATTTTTACAGGTATTTCATCCATTATTTTATTCAATTATTCCGCTATGTCTCTCAGGGATTTTATTACGGGCTTTCCTGAAGCTCACCTTCTTGGGGTTGCTTTACGATTCCTGGGGTGGGATGAAAAGTAGTTTTCCTGTTTATTGATTTCCTTCCATAGATTTTCACAATCTTCTTCGGTATATCATTATCGCAAGAGTGCTGATGACATTGCTGTTTAGCGCCCTCCGCCAGAAATCATCATCATCCGGTGAAACAGTTTCCTTGGCTCTTCAGTGAATGTACATGATACATTTACTAGTCTATTCTGGCACTCACAATTGCATAAAAACACAAAAACTAATCATATTCTTAAAATTCACGTTATTCTGGCGTTACTGGCAGTGCACTTGCTCTTGCTTGTGTATCTAAGCTTAAGCCTCAGATATCTTTATTTGTAACATTCATGGCTACGTATTGAGTAGGCCCTATACCCATAAGCTTTAACACTATTCTACCTCTTTCTAACGCTCATGGGTGTATAGTCTCTTCTGGGTATATTGTTAAGCTTGAACACTATCCTACTTCTATCTACTGCTCTTAGCTGCATAGTAGTATTACCAGACGTCCCGTATTTCCTACATAATTTTACATCTCTCGCTGGGATGGGCTTTGTCCCGTATTTCAACCTTGTTCGATTATTACTGCGAAATATTTTGCGCAACAGCTGTCAAGTACCTATTATCTATGCACGTGCCGCATGAAGAAAGCACTAGCTCGGCTGTCAGTCTATGATAGTACCGGGCGGGGCCGATGCTCACCGATTGCCACCCCCTCGCGCAGCTCCGCGCGTCCCTGTTCGCCTCTGCTTATTTGCTTTACATTCTTTTATTTGTTTATTATCCATCCCACTTTCTTTCTACAATTTTGTGTTTAATACTTTTGTGCGTTTGCTGACTCGTTCAACCGCTATGTCAACGCTTGTTCACAATTCCACAACAATTTCCTAATTCGATTCTTGACGGTCATTTTAGTTTAAAGTTTCGTTCTGAGTGTTAACATGTTACTATTGTGAATTATTTCTGAAACTATTTGATGTGTCAGTGACACAGATAGTTCATGTGGAAGTGGTGGAATGCCATTGAAGAAAGCCAAAAGGCTTACTAAGCGTAATCCGAACTGGGAAAATTCTTATTCCTGGTTAAGAGAAGTGAAAGAAAACTTGTTCACGGCAACTGTCGCTTTCCCAACCTTACTCTCTTCCAAGTTCTGTTTCGAACCCACAATTTCCATATTTGCCAACTAAATGATTTGTTATCCCTCGCTGTTTCTATTGCATTCGGCTCATGCTCATTAAATATCGTAGCACTCGAAGCTTGTCAAAAGAATGTCAGGGTGTATCGAACCACAACAATAGCGACCACGCTGCACAACTGCGTCATTTGCATGCCCTGCCCCCCATTCTTCAACGCCAACTGCATCTCCACCCTGACCACGATCACCAGAACGCCGCAGCAACTGCTTTACCTGGCCAGCTGGTGGACTTATTGTCCCAGGCTACACCTGCCTCACTTCCCCAAGGTCAACTGTGGTGTCCCCATTCCGCTCTAAATTTCGTCGTAAAGCAATATATTCACTGCCAAATTTGTTCTAAATGTTGAGAACTCAGACTTCGTCTCTACTTGATCCAGTACCTAGACATTGTTTAGCGTAATGGTTTGTGTGGAATATGCTGATTACCATATTCCGCCTCCTCACAATGCTTCTGTTATATTGCTAGAGAAGGCCGAAATGCACGCTATAAGCTCACGCAGGATGGCGTGAGGTCTGAAACAGGATACGTAATGAATGCTATAAAAAAAAGTACGTAGCTTCTGGAATACTTAACTTTAATCCATCATTTGTATACATCGTTCTTGATGAGACATGCTTCATACGATAACTATCAATTGCTATGGCGCATTGCTAGGTCGTAGCCATTGACTTAGCTGAAGGCTATTCTAACTATCTTCTCTGCAAATAAACGAGGCTTCGTCAGTGTTGCATCGCTAGCTAAATGGTCCGTACAACTGGGGCGAGTGCTAGTAAGTCTCTCGAGACCTGCCGTGTGGTGGCGCTCGGTCTGCGATCACTGACAGTGGCGACACGCGGGTCCGACATGTACTAATGGACCGCGGCCGATTTAAAGCTACCACCTAGCAAGTGTGGTGTCTGGCGGTGACACCACAGCTTCCACTCGGTTTTGGATTGCATGAACGCTGTCACCTCTCAAGACCACGCATAAGACACATTTGTCTACTACCCTCTTAGTGTGTCTGTGCTTTCTTATTCCTGTCATCTTGCCCACGCAGTCGTTTCACCCTTTCTAGGAACATGACGTAATTCTCTTAAGTATCACTCAGTGCTGCAACCAACTCCCTTCTGATAAAAAATGACAATACTGAGAACTGAGTGGACTTGAGCGGCACTGCGCTCTGACTTACGGAATATTTTGGCAGCAGCAGCATATGGGACTTCCTGAGCGTGTGTCTACATCGATGTCGGGACTTCCTTCTTTGGATGACATCACATTCCTCTCCCACAAACCTCCGCACTGTTGTCACGTAGTGCTGTGTCATATGACTACAACTCGGAGGGCGAGGGGAGGGAGACCCGAATGCGGACGTGGATGAGTAGATGAAGAGACAGGGAATGTAACGATAGCCTACGGCAACTCCCTGGCCACACCCCAATATCCATTTTGCGAGTGACCAGGACCACTGGCCGAAAGACTGGCCACATGGTGCATGCTCACATCCAGTGACGCACACACTGTGGTAGGGTTGACTGCAAGCGGAGCTACAGGGATGCCGTGACGGCTGTCTGGAGGCAGTGTCTCCATGGACATCAATTCAGGCTGCAGGACCATCGGCGACGGCGATGGCGGTGACGGCGGCGCGACGTCGATCTCCATCGCCACCACTCTGGACGGCGCGATGACTGTTGTTCCAAACTCCAGCGGTGTGCTGGGTTTTCAGAAAAAATTCTGCAGCAGAATCACTGTCCTGAGAGCGATGCAGGTGGTTCTGGTGATGCCGATGCAGTCCAGAGGAACGTTGAACTACGTAAAACGAATGACCCAAAACTTGAATGAAATTTTCACTCTTCAGCGGAGTATGTGCTGAATTGAAACTTCCTGGCAGATTAAAATTGTATACCGGACCGGGACTCGAACTCACTCTGCCGACTGAGCTATCCAAGAACAACTCACAACCCGTGCCCACAACTTTTGGAAGGTAGGAGACGAGATACTAGCTGAAGTAAAGCCGTGGCGAGAGGTTGTGAGTCCTGCTTGGGTAGCTTAGTCAGTAGAAAATCTGCCTCAGAAAGGCAAAGATCCCGAGTTCGAGTCTAAGTCCAGCAAACAGTTTTAAGCTACCAGGAAGTTTCAGACCCAAAAGTTGATTGATGACACTGTGCTGCAGCAAACAGTTTTGAGCTACCAGTCAGTTTCAGACCCAAAAGTTGGTTGATGACACCGTGCTCCCAACGATGTTTCTTGCCGAAGACTTCAAAGAAAACATCGCCCTGCAGCTGATACTTTTTACCTTAGCCAGTGGAACGAACCGTATCAGCAGCAGCCGCAGAAGGTGCAACAGGGTACAGTGACGACACCCGTGTAATAATTCTACTAGGACTTCTCACCATATGGCAAGGAGCGGTAAAAAGAAAGAAAAGACTTCGAGGCTTGGCCCCATGTGTGGGAAGAACCGGGTTTCTCCTTGTGACTTCTGAACGTTCGAACCAACAGTTTAGCTTCGTCATTAGACAGAGGATGAAACGGATCAGTAGTTACAAGCTTTTGCTGACGTGAATTGTGGTCCGTGTCTGAGAGGACTTCAGGCAGACCTTAGAGACAAGAAACAGATGACAAAGGCGATACAGCACTAGTAGTAGTGGCGGATGTCATAGGGACTACAAAAGTAAATGTACTGTGTGTCTTTGTCACACACAACCATTGCGTGTTCCAGAAAAGACCTGCGAAATCAATATGGACGCATAGCCACAGTCCAGGCGGATGTGGCCACTGAAAAAACTATTGTGGCGGAGTTGACTGATGCTCTGCACAAAAGTTGCAACTAGAGGTCATTTGCTGAATTTAGACGTCCAAACAATGCCAAGTAAAACGACATCGGGCAAGTTGCTTTGGGTGAACTAAGCACCAGTGACCTTGGCAACACTGACAAAACTTCCAACTAGAGCGAGTGAGGAGTCATAACCCATGCATTGTCATTTTCTATATACAGCACAAAACACCTGAACATGTGAACAGGGTGTGATGATGCGAAAACTAGCAACACACAAGTGATTGGATACTTTCTTGCAACCTATCTGGCCATACACGGCACATATATAGTAAAACTACCTGAAAACTTGTGTTGGACGCAGTTGCTCCTCAAATCAAGAGGAATATTTTGAACAGTTTCTAAATCTTGAGTATGAATTTGTTACATGATTCCTCGGACCAATCAAACGCTATGTCAGTTCTGACCGGTAACTGAGACAAGAGCCGGCTGGAGTGGCCGAGCGGTTCTAGGCGCTACAGTCTGGAACCGCGCGACCGCTATGGTCGCAGGTTCGAATCGTGCCTCGGGCATGGATGTGAGTTACGTTTAAGTAGTTCTAAGTTCTAGGGGACTGATGACCTCAGAAGTTAAGTCCCATAGTGCTCAGAGCCATTTGAACCATTTGAGACAACAAGTCAGCATTCCAGTGGTGTGCAGTGGTCCAGTACAATTCGTTTTGATAATTATACAATAACAGAGCCCAAAGTTGCAATTTTTGTGCTGTCCGTAGTGGGACAGGCTCGGAAGCATTGAACACAGCCGTTAAAGGCCAATGATCTGTAATCATGTATAACTTTCAGCTGTACAAATATTGACGGAACTCGGTAACATCATAGATAA
Organism: Schistocerca piceifrons; assembly: GCF_021461385.2. Lineage (NCBI taxonomy): Eukaryota > Metazoa > Arthropoda > Insecta > Orthoptera > Acrididae > Schistocerca > Schistocerca piceifrons. The sequence goes on along the minus strand of NC_060144.1, from coordinate 399,097,254 downwards.
TCATAGAATGAAGGCTTTCACGACCAGATGACATAGCTGCCGGTAAACCTTTATGGATGTGAGGTCGTGGTCCAAGAAACTCTTCTGTTCCTGACGTTTCGTCCAGGACTACGGTGGACGTCCTCAGAGGTGCTCCTCCGCTGAAAAAAAGAAAAAAAAGTCGGCAAGACTAAGCTGAGGAGCACCTCTGAGGACGTCCAGCACAGTCCTGGACAAAACGTCAGGAACAGAAGAGTTTCTTGGACCACGACCTCACACCCCAAAACGTTTTCCAGCAGCTGTATCATGGATAATGCCGAGCACTTGTTTTTCAAGTTAACTATAACTTTGCACTACACTTCGTTGAGAATTTTCCAGGCAAAAACAATGGGCCTCTCAGGTGTACCAATCTAATGGGAGAACAAAGCTCCAACCCCCTAAGAAGGTGCATCCAGAGCTAACTCAACAGGCTTAACCGGATCAAAATGAATCAGACAACGGTGACTCAACATCGTCCATTATCCACTGATATTCGTCTTGTCATTCTTGGACCACAAAAAAGGAACAACCTTCTGATGCAGCCGGTTCAGCAAGGCATAAATATGCGCAGTGTTCGCAGTAAACTCATTGTAATATATGAGCTTCACCAAGACGGCGTGTAGATCCTTATGTTACGGAGTTCCAGCAAGCCTTTAGTCATAGATAAGAGCATATACGCAGGATTAATGTAATGTACGTTTATGACATGTCCTAAATGTTTTTGATGGAGAAAGAAGCTTTTTCATTGTTACACTTTAAGCCTGTTGCAGTAAACATTTTTTAAAAAATTCAGAATTTGTTGAAATGTTCAGCAGGTGAAAATTCCTGGCAGATTAAACCTGTGTGTGTGTTTTTTTAAATTTTTTTTCGGTAATGTTCATTGCATTTGGTCTGGGCGGACGTTGATTCCTTCACTCAGTTTTTTTTTTCTTTTTATTACAGAGGACCAGTACCCCTCTGACCGAACACGCTGAGCTACCGTGGCGGCCGGAGTGGCCGAGCGGTTAAAGGCGCTACAGTCTGGAACCGCACGACCACTACGGTCGCAGGTTCGAATCCTGCCTCGGGCATGGATGTGTGTGATGTCCTTAGGTTAGTTAGGTTTAAGTAGTTCTAAGTTCTAGGGGACTTATGACCACAACAGTTGAGTCCCATAGTGCTCAGAGCCTTTGAGCTACCGTGCCGGCGCCAACTGAGCTCCCCAAGCACGACTCATGACCCGTCCTCACAGCTTCAATTCTGCCAGTACCTCGTTTCACAGTTTTAACCTGCCAGGAAGTTTCGTATCAGCACACACTCCGTTGCAGAGTGAAAATCTCCTTCTGGAAACATCCCCCAGGCTGTGGTTAAGCTGTGTCTCCGCAATATCCTTTCTTCCAGGAGTGCTAGTTCTGCAAGGATCGCAGAAGAGCTTCTGTGAAGTTTGGAAGGTGGGAGACGAGGCACTGGCAGAATTGAAGCTGTGAGGAGGGGTCGTGAATTGTGCTTGGGTAGCTCAGTTGCTAGCGCACTTGCACGCGAAAGGCAAAGGTCCCGACTTCGAGTCTCGGTCCGGCACACAGTTATTAAAACTGTGTGCTGGAAAGTTTCATATCAGCGCACACTCTGCTGCAGAGTGAAAATCCCATTCAGTTCAGCAGGTGTTTCATTCATGACAATATCGTCCAGATAGTTTTTACGTGATGGGGAATTGGATTTAAATCGTTCCAGGAAATGTTGAAAACCAGCAACAAGTAAAAGCTCTTCCAAATGGTAGACTTTGAAATTGGTCCAATCCCAGTTGAGTTTTGTTCACAAAATATTGCTTGGACAGCACATCCAGTGGTAACTGTAAGTATATATCACATAAATCAATCTTGGAAAAGAATCTTCCCTGTCCCATTCTGTCCATTAATTCGTCTCGTCGTGTGAGAAGAACTGAATGCATGATAGTTTGTAAGTTTACTGTAACTTTGAAATCAGCACACAGACATCATGACAGAGGGGGATTCCCACTGACTTAATGAAACGGGTTTCATCACCCCACCGTCTTTTCATCGTTGCAGTTCCTGAGCACCTTGCTCATGCATTGCATGGAGGACTTGTCGATCACCATAAAATCGTGGCTACATATTGTCTTTAGCGGTAATGTACGCCTCAAAATCTTTAGCCCTTCCTAAACCTGGTTCAAAAAGTTCGCTGTACTTATTTCACAAATGCGAAACATTAGTATCAGGCACTGAAACACTAGTTTGTGACACATTGCCTTGTATACACAGGTTGAATAAATCAAACAAGTCTAAACGAAAAATGTTTGCCCTGTTTCTAGAACATAGAACATGAAAAGAAACGCTCTTTGTAACATCACGAAAAGTTGATGGCAAACCGCACACGGAAGTACCGAAATTTCGGATCCAACATAAGCAGACAAAACACGTAGCTTCCGTAGCCTTCGGCTACCTATCAACTCATAGGTGTGTTTATTGATAAGGAAAACAATCGCGCTTGTGTCTAAATAAAATTTAATTTTGTTAGGGACACTCTTAACCGGACAAAAAGTTTGTTCTTCTATTTATGGACTACAACAGAAGGTTACCGCGAAATGGAAAAGCGAGCCCGCATTGGTGCCGACATGACATCCACTTCCTGAAAGCTACGCTGAAGTAGCGAGTGGGACTGGTGCCTGCGCTGGCTGCTTCGTAAACAGACTGTCTGGATATGACCTTGTTTTCCACACTAAAAACGCTTGCATCATGACATGGACGATCTTTTCTATCATAATTTGAAAATCCCTGAGGACAAGACTTCCTCACCTTATTCTCAAGTACACCTCGTGTACCACACGATGGAAAAATTTTTTCTTTACTTTTACTATTAGTTTGAGCCCAGTTTTTATTCATTGTAACTTTAGCATGAGCTTCAGACGGAGTGCCTCGTGTACTACGAACAAGAGACATAGTCAGAGCCTCAAAGTCAATTTCAGTTATTTCAGTTGTGTCCACAACAGTTTGAGACTCTACAATTGACAAAACTGCTTTCATGTACCAATCTGGAAAGTTTAGGATAGTAGCGCGAATGCGGGCGTCTGACGCATTTTTGCGTGATTGCATTACGTAACATAACATCACTGTAATTTAGTCCACAAGAACACCTACAATGTCTTTCTAGGCCTTTGAATTCAGCGCCGGCCGCGGTGGCCGTGCGGTTCTGGCGCTGCAGTCCGGAACCGCGAGGCTGCTACGGTCGCAGATTCGAATCCTGCCTCGGGCATGGGTGTGTGTGATGTCCTTAGGTTAGTTAGGTTTAAGTAGTTCTAAGTTCTAGGGGACTTATGACCTAAGATGTTGAGTCCCATAGTGCTCAGAGCCATTTGAACCATTTTTTGAATTCAGCAATCCGCTCTTTTAAAGACTGTTCAGGATGTTTATTAAGATGAATTTTTGTGGCGGTGTTCGTAGCGACAAACACTTGGCTGTAGAAATGGCTTACGAAGTCACCGCCACACTTTTAATAGCGGGCCGACCGGTCCGCTGGAACAGTGAACAGAAAGATGAAAGCCCAAACACTCAGATTAAATAAAAGTCGGTACGTATCTTTATTCATGAAGATACAGAAACACAGTAGTGAACTCGGTGTCTACAGAAATCTGTCTAGTTCGAGCCGGAGCGGCTAGGTCAGCGTCGGCTGACGACAAACAACAACTCTGCTGCGATGAACACACAACTGACTAGCAAGTACCCAATTCGGTGGCGCGTATACAACTGAGCGGCGAATACAGAACTGTCCTAGCGCTCGCGACTCCAGCGCTTAAGAAGCAAGAAGCCAGCGGTGGCGCGCGCAGACTTGCGGCGATTTGCTGTCTCGCTGGCGCTGCTTATGCGGACGGCGTCCGGACTTTGATGCTGCCAACCTTTTGGCAGCGGGCTCGGGTGGCATTACTGGCTAGGACATAACACTCCTCCCCCCCAAATCGCCGCACCGTCGTTGAATAATGACGTGGCGAGCGTCGACGGCGGGCCGCAGGCGTAGCAGAAGAGACCGAGGCGGAGACTGTTGTCGGTGGCAGTCCGCACCCCAGCATTGGCTGCGCGGGGCCTCGGGAAACACCGACTGAAAACCGAGGTCAGGGTGCACGCCTGTGACCACGGGCGCAGCTTCTGGTACTGGACGCGACGGGGCGTCGGGACCCACGAAGAGAGGCAGCGTCTCCTGACGCTGCGTCGACGGCTGCTGAGTGGGCGCCGGACAAGGCGCTGCGGTGTCAGACTCCTTGGGGGTGCCCAAGGAAAGCGGCTCCAGGACAGGCTGCACAGCCACCGCTTGGGAAGGCGGCCCGGCTGAGGGGTCGACGTCCATCAGCTCCGAAGGCGGTGGCGACTGAAGAGGGACCGCAGGCGCCGGAGTGACCACCTGGGGCGCTCCCGGATGAAGCTGCGCGGGAGGCATCAACGGGACGGGCTGTCGGCGTGGTAGCGGCGACGGCTGCTGCTGCTGCCCTGGGGGCGGCAGCGAAGTCGGAAGGCGCGGCTGGAACCCGCCGCGGACCAAATCTGTGGACAAAGAACGAGCGGCAGAATCCGGGCGGCCAGCGCGGCGCAACTGGTTCTGATGCCTCCTGTGCACCCCAGTAGCACATTGAACAGTATAAAAACCGCGACCCTGGACACGTATCACGGTACCACGTTCCCAACGACGGCGACCGTGATAAACTCTGAAAAAAACGGCGTCGTTGCGCTGAAAACGCGTGCGATGCTCAGAAGCGGCGGGTCGATCCGGGGGGTGCAACAACCGTAGTAGGGTGCGATGACGACGGCCGTGGAGAAGCTCCGCAGGCGAAGGGCCGTCGCGTGGCGTGATCCGGTACGACGACAGGAACGTGATGAGGGCCTGCTGACGAGAGTGCGTAGCACGATGGCGGTCCATATGATCCTTGAATGTGCGTACAAAACGTTCCGCTGCACCATTCGATTGAGGATGGAACGGCGGAGTAAGAACATGGCGAATGCCATTGGCAGAACAAAAACTGTCAAATTCAGCAGAGGTAAATTGTGGACCATTGTCAGACACTAAAACTTCTGGAAGACCCTCAATACAAAAAATTGAAGTCAACGCCTGTATAGTTTGTGCAGACGTTGTAGACTGCATGGGCACAACAAACGGAAAATTACTAAATGCATCTATCACGATGAGCCAACGAGAATTCCAATATGGACCAGCGAAATCAATATGTACTCGCTGCCAGGGACCGGCAGGGCGTGCCCACTCAAAATAGCGTTGAGGCGGAGCAGCTTGGTGTTCGGCACACGTCGAACAACCTGTAGACATCTGCGTAAACTGCTTATCAATGCCGATCCATGTACAATGACGGCGGGCAAGCTGCTTCGTGCGGACCACTCCCCAATGACCTTGATGCAACAAGGCGAGGACCTTGGATTGGAGCACTTGGGGAACCACTACACGAAGCTGGTCATTTTCGGTGCGTAACAGCAAAACTCCGTGCGAAACAGACAACAGATGACGTTGCGGATAATAGCGACGAACCACAGGATCCGATATGTCCTTTGCCTTGGACGGCCAACCACGTTGAACAAAACGTAATAGTAAACTCAGATGAGGATCCGTAGCTGTCTCACGTGCCACCTGACGATAATCAATCGGAAAATCCCGGAGGGATTGATGCTCATCGGCGTCAATCTGATGGCAAGAGTCTTCGGAGGAATCGAAGACATCATCCGCAGCAATCGGCAATCTAGAAAGCGCTTCAGCGTTTGCATGCTGAGCTGTAGGGCGATACAGTATCTCATACTGGTATTGTGATAACAAAAGAGCCCAACGTTGTAGTCTCTGAGCTGTCCGCTGAGGAACTGGTTCAGACGGATGAAACAGTGACGTCAGGGGCTTGTGATCTGTTACCAAATAGAATGGTCTACCATAGAGGTAGTGATGGAATTTCGTGACACCGAACACAATAGCCAACGCTTCCTTGTCCAATTGGCTATAATTACACTGAGCTTTGTTTAGCAATTTAGATGCGAACGCAATAGGACGTTCGGTGTTACCGACGCGGTGAGACAACACAGCACCGAGGCCGTAAGAAGAGGCATCACAAGCTAATACCAGAGGCTTGTTAGGGTCGTAATGGACCAGACAACGATCATTCAATAAAGCCTCATTAAGCTGCTGAAAGGCTGATTGGCAATCAGCTGACCACACAAACGGAACATTCTTACGGCGGAGACGATGCAACGGTGCAGCAATCTGTGATGCATTAGGTATAAACCTAATATAATATGTCAATTTGCCAAGAACTGCTTGCAATTCCTGCAGATTGCGAGGGGCGGGCAAATCACGAATAGCTGATAAATGTGACTGGGAGGGATGAATGCCTTGAGCATTAATAACATGTCCCAGATACTCCATCTCCGTAAGGAAAAATGAACATTTATCGATGTTGCAACGTAGGCCTGCCTGAGACAACACTTTAAACAAACACTCCAAATTACGGAAATGTTCAGCAGGCGTCCGACCGGACACAACAATATCGTCTAAATAGTTGCAACACGATGGCACATTAGCCAGAAGTTGTGACAAAAAACGCTGAAAAACAGCTGGAGCTGACGCACAACCAAAAGGCAAACGCAGAAAACGGAACAACCCCAACGACGTGTTTATGACAAAATACTGTTGTGATTGCTCGTCGAGGGGCAATTGCAAATATGCTTCACGGAGATCAATTTTGGAAAAGAAACGAGCTTCCCCTAACTTATCCATCAGCTCGTCCGGTCTAGGCAAAGGAAAAGAATCAATGACAGTCTGAGGATTAACTGTCGACTTAAAATCAGCACACAAACGTAACTTGCCAACGGTTTCTTTATAATAACTAAGGGAGAAGCCCACTGGCTCGCTGAAACGGGTTGAATAACACCGTTGTTTTGCCAACGACGAAGTTCTTCTTCTACAGGTGCCCGGAGGGCGTGAGGCACTGGACGAGCACGACAAAATCGAGGCTGAGCATTACCTTGTAACGTAATATGAGCGGCAAAGTTCGCAGCACAACCTAGTTCGTCTTTAAATATGTCACTGTATCGTTTACACAAATCGGTTATGCTGTCTTGAGGAACAACAACAGAATTAAGTTGCAACACATTGTCTTGGATAGACAGGCCAAACAAGTCAAAACAGTCTAATCCGAAAATGTTTACACTGTCTGTAGCGCGGAGCACTGTGAATGAAACTGTTTTTGTATTGCCACGGAATGTGGCTGGCACGCTACATACACCTAACACAGGAATTTGTTCGCCACTGTAAGTAGCCAAAGAATGTTTTGCCGCTGAAAGTTTAGGGCGGCCGATAGCCGCATACGTAGCACTATTTATGAGAGTCACAGACGCACCAGTGTCTAATTGAAAATTGAAGGTCTTATCCTGGATGCGTAGCTTCACAAATAGTTTATTACACTGTCTCTGGATCGGTGCAGTGGAGGCGGAAGACACCAAATCAGCGCGTTTAGCGCGTGTTCGCTGCTTACGACATCTCGTGGGTTGGGCGGGTGGAACAACAACTCCCGCTTCACTTGCAGTCTGTGCATTACTTTTTACAGCGTTTGAATTACGCTTGGGTCGCATAGCAGAGGGCTGGGTGGGTGGCTTATTGCGAACAAGTTTATTACCCACACGAACCGTGGAAGAGTCTTGAAACGCGACCTTCTGGGCGGGCTGGCTTTGAAGAACATGAATATCCATGGGCTGGGCAGCACTAGAATTGTTCTTGCGTTTACGCAAACAAACAGTCTGGATGTGTCCTTTCCTTTGACAAAAGTGACAAACCGCGTTTCTTAACGGGCAACGTTCACGAGGATGAGCAAGAACACACTTAGGGCAAGACTTAACTCTATCATTTTGCACACGCGGCTGACGAATTTGTTTAACATGACGCGGCCGGCTAGTGTTTACAGTCTGACTCTGCCGGTGAGGCCGCGGGCGTGACGTAACTTGCTTAGCACAGGCAATTTGAGAAATACATGGCTGATCTAACTCACACTCAGCATAGTCAAAAGTATCTTGGGCTTCAATGATGTTCATCACAGTCTCTAATGACGGGTCAGGCAACTTTAAGATAGCAGCACGAATACGAGAATCTGCAATGTTTTGAGTAATAGCGTCTCGTAACATGACATCACTGTAGGAAGCTCCACACAAACAATTAAATCGGCACTGACGGGTGAGGCCCCGTAAATCTGTTAACCACTGTTTATTAGATTGATGTGGCAGTTTCTTTAATCTGAAGAACTTGAATCTGGCTGCTGCCACATGAACTCGCGACTCGAAATACTCAGCAAGCTTGTTAACAACAACGTCATAGTCTAAAGCTTCTGGCTGGGATTCCGGGAACAACTTACAAAGGAGTCGATAGATTTCCACGCCTGCAGTGGAAATTAAATAAAGCTGCCGCTCAGTACCTGTGATTTTGTAGACTGTCATGTGCGCCTGCAACTGCGCGAAATATTCTTGCCATTCTTCTCTGGATTCATCAAAATCCCGGAACTGTGGGGCTGCCTGTGCTTGTTCCTTTGGTGTTGGAGGATTAGCGGCTTGTTTGGCGATTGCTTCCACCAGACTTTGTATTTGCTGACTCTGTAACAAGATCAACTGTTGTAATTCGGCAGACATAGTGAACACAAATTAAACCAGCCCCCAAAAGTTTATCGCTATAATTAGTATAACAAGAACAAGTTGAACCAGCCCGGCACACGAGTTCGGAAGACCTCGTCGCCAGTTTTGTGGCGGTGTTCGTAGCGACAAACACTTGGCTGTAGAAATGGCTTACGAAGTCACCGCCACACTTTTAATAGCGGGCCGACCGGTCCGCTGGAACAGTGAACAGAAAGATCAAAGCCCAAACACTCAGATTAAATAAAAGTCGGTACGTATCTTTATTCATGAAGATACAGAAACACAGTAGTGAACTCGGTGTCTACAGAAATCTGTCTAGTTCGAGTCGGAGCGGCTAGGTCAGCGTCGGCTGACGACAAACAACAACTCTGCTGCGATGAACACACAACTGACTAGCAAGTACCCAATTCGGTGGCGCGTATACAACTGAGCGGCGAATACAGAACTGTCCTAGCGCTCGCGACTCCAGCGCTTAAGAAGCAAGAAGCCAGCGGTGGCGCGCGCAGACTTGCGGCGATTTGCTGTCTCGCTGGCGCTGCTTATGCGGACGGCGTCCGGACTTTGATGCTGCCAACCTTTTGGCAGCGGGCTCGGGTGGCATTACTGGCTAGGACATAACATGAATTTCGCTTCAGCGATATGAATTTGTGCTTCATAATGTTCGTCGAGTTCGGCCACAGCTGTTCACGATTGTTTTGAGGAACATTCTGGACAATTCGAGCGAATGTCTTGGCCACCCAAATCGTCCGACATTGAATCCCATCGAAATTAAATGGGCATAATCGAGAGGTTAGTTCGTGCACAAAATCTTGTACCGGCAACACTTTCGCAAATTAGGGACGGCTGTAGAGGCAGCATGGCTCAATATTTCTGAAGGGGATTTCCAACGACTTGTTGAGTCCATGCCACGTCGAGCTGGTGCACTACGCCGGGCAAAAGGAGGTCCTACACGATATTGGGAGATATCCCATGTCAACTCAGTGTGTGTAAAGCACGAACAGTTTGAAAGTATAAAATAACGTCTTTCCTTTTTATTTATTTCACAAATGCTACGATTAGTTTCAGCCTAAAACTTTGACTGAGGATCGATTAAGCTTGTTGTAAATTTTTGTCTTGGACTGCACTTCTTGTGTAAATGTTATATTACTTAACTGCTATTATTTTACAAACAAGAATCTTATGAAAAAGTAAAAAATGTTCAAATGTGTGTGAATTCCTAAGGGACAAAACTGCTGAGGTTATCAGTCCATAGACTTACACACTACTTAAACAATACACACACACACACACACACACACACACACACACACACACCTATGCCCGAGGGAGGACTCGAACCTTCGGCGGGAGGGGCCGCGCAAACCGTGACATGGCGCCTCAAACGGCTCGGCCACTCCGCGCGGCTATGAAAAAGTAATATATGATTTAGTTAAGAAAGTGGTCTCAGTTCTGTTTATTACACCAAACCAAACATTTATTTAGAACTCTCCCAAACCCGTAATACACACGAAGTCCAAGTAACTAAGAAAAAAGCTTCCAAAGATTAAAATAATTTCGAAATTACGTAATTACGAAGTCAACCATCCGCTCAACTATCATCCAATGTATGTATAGCAATCTACAACAGAGAAAAAGCCACCAGCAGCTCGGAATCGCATAAATATTGCACACTCTACTGAAGGACAGTGCACTGAATGGTCGGCGACGGATCTTGGCTTCTCCTGTTTCTACGGCCGTACATTCTTCATAGAAAAATAAGTTGTATTTTAATCTCACAAAGGAACGAACAGGCATTAGAAATGGATGTAGTGTAATGGGTCATTCCCAGGTCGTGAACAACATTACAGAACACAGCAATTAGTATACTATGCGGATTCACAAATATTTAGAAAGCTTTACTATCGATTTAATGAAATTTATATTAACAGACCTATACAAACCAGAGATTGAATCAACTTATGGGAACATACTGAAAAATAAATATGCCCCAAGAAAACAATATTATCAGCTGTCCCACTAGAAGTTTTCAGATTCTTAAACAGAGAACATTAAGGATGAACACGTGCTAAAAGAAAATATTTGAGCCAACTTCGTTCTGCTGAAGACATTGCACTGTTTGCCTCTGTTCTGCACTCAGATTGCATGATTTTTTATTATTATTAATACTTTCTTTCTTTGGCTGAGAGCCAGGTCGGCGCACATGCACGAGTCCCAACACGTGGCGCTCCAAATATTTAAAAAGAAAGATGAGAGAATTGTCAAACGACAGTGTAACTTGCGCTGGAGTAGATGTATAAAATACTGTCGTCGATATTCCTCGGAATGTTTTTCCGCAACTGCAAATTCATTCGGAAATATTACTCGTAATAAAATGGCGAAAGAACTGAGTGGAACGAAGACCTTCTCTAGCATAAAATATTAAAACTCTTAGAGAGGACAACAAACGTCTCTTTAAGTCCAAGTAGCCAAAACAATGTGCTGCTGCATTTTAGTCTCTCTGTTGAGCGAGGTAGTGCAGTGGTAAAGTGGACTTTGAATTCACGAGGTCTGCAGTTCTGATTTCGCTCTGGCCACTCAGATTTAGTTTTTCCGTGGTTTCCTTAAATTACTTTAGGCTAATGCTCGAATTTTTCCTCACAAAAGGACACGACCAAATTCCTACACACCCTTCCCCACTCTTGGGTCTCCAACGGTCTCTTCATGGACCAGACGTTAAACTCAAATCTTCCTTACCTTTTTTCGATCTCTTGGTGCTATTAAACAGAAAGTTCACTAAACACATCATCAAATATCCCTCTATTTTTTTCAAACTTTCACTGATGGAAATTAGGATAATTGTGTCCCTCTAAATTAGGTTAAGTGAAGAGTTCTTCCCGAACATCGACCTTACCGACTGCAGAATTGTCCGTTTTATAAGAGTGATTATTTTCCTTCTGGTTTTAAGAAACAACAGCTGTAGTTTTATTCTACAGAGTGGACCAAATAAAAGTGGCCCGTAAAATATTTGCATTAAGACTGACGCATGAATGACCGTTATTAATGAACATCAGAGAAGATGCTGGGAAGGTCACTGTTGACGCCGTTTGTAGCTATGTGCTCGGTCTCTCAGACTGTGAAAAACGCGTAGCAGCAGCTCTGACTGAAGGATAGCAGCAATAACATTCTCAATGTTCTGAAGCAAGTTCTTCTATTATGTGAGGAGTATATGAGTACACCTGAGCTCTGAGTTTACTCTACAGGTAAAAAAAAAGAAAAAAACCACAGGGAAGAGAGATCAGGTGTTCGAAGTGGCCGGGAGATTGCACTGCTTCCGCTTATTGTCCTCTCCTCACCGAACACCTCAGAACTCGTGACGTGGTTGTCAAGGCGATGACTGCTGTCGCTCCGTGTTGCAGAAAATATCCATTTAGTAGTTCATCTTCTGTGAACTTATCTACATACGGATTTAACCCATTCTGGACATACCGGTTAGCATCAACACTTTGGAGAAAGAATCACGTTACGATTGGAACACCAGACATTGCGCACCAAACACCTATCTTGAGATTATGGAAAGGCTCTTCGAAGGACTGATGAGGATTTTTCTGATGTGTAATGACGCTGAACCAGGTCTCATCCGGAGAAATGGAAAACTGAGGATTTAAAATTATCGATTTCAATTCACTCAGAAACCACCGGCAGACCTCGACGCGCGAAAGTTCGTCTGGACGCTTTAACTCACAACAGTAAACTTCTAAGGATAGAGATGCAGGAGATGTTTCGTAATGTTCTACATGACGGTCTCTTAATTATCACTTGCACAGACAAACGGCATTGAATTTTGTCGAATTTTGTTCGAAGCTTTTGTTCACTCGACCAATGATTTATGGTGTCCGATTTCTTTTTATGCTACTACGTTTTGTGTTGCAGTCTTTGCCAAAACACTTCTAGACTTAAATTCTTGCACAGGCAATTCCGCTCACGTTTTCCACGACTTGTGCTTCGCATAATGCTACACAATGGACACGCTAGCTTTTAACGTGAGGACCATTTTGTGTGGCATTTAACAGGTTACTAAACACATCTGATCCTCTCATTCAATCAAACGCAATGACACACAAACTCAGGACAAAGCATACACAGGCGCAGAACTGTGACAGCAAGCTGTTAGTGCATCGAATTGATTTCGAGAATTTTCTGTGATGGGCAGTTCTATTCCTTAACGAGGTTCATTTCCGTGTCAGTCTTATAAATATTTTCGGGGATAGTTTTATTTTGCCCATCCAGCATAAATGTTAGCTGGACGTATCGCTTGCTGTTGGTATGTCACCAAACCTATTACACTCTAATAGAGGGTCGGTGGGAGATGGTGATGGAGCGGAGGTGAGGTAGTCGGGGGAAAAGGGTTTTCTATGCCCAGATCAGACTGCAGCAAGAATCCTGAGTATCTTGCAATCCGAAAATTCTTCATTTATAATTATAACACACGAAAAATATATTTTTTGATCATTTGACTGCTTGTCTATCGGTCCGTCTATTAAATCTCAGTTTTCTCAGGAACAGGTAAACGTATCAAATTGAAATATATGTCGCATACTAAGGTCTATAGTCCCTTGGCAGTGTAAAAGGCGTGAAGCTTCTAAGTCAGTGCAATCAAATTAAACTGCTGTTTACATCACATATTTTAAAAGTGGCAAACTCGCTCATCAAAACCTATTGGGTACTCCCGCTGGTCTAGAATCATGACATTTGGCAAGAAGCAAGGTTTCACAATACAAGAAAAGGAAAAAATGGGAAAATTGCTAATTTGTAATTATCTCACATGAAAAATTTGTCATTTGTTACACTAACGTCTGTCTGCCCGGATATACGTATATCTTGCCTGTATCGACATCGATAACAAGCAAAAATTATCGAGATCCTCGATCCCAGGAAGGATGAACTAATTGTATGCATAACTGAGTTTGTATGGCCCCTCAGTGTGCGAGTCCTACTCGTACATATCTGGGTATTTTTGAATCTGCCTCGTTTTCATTTGACTGCCCCTTATATTATTTTATCGCAAGTATTACGTTTGTTGCACATTCTGAATTTAATAGTCTCGGGACATCCTTGAAGCTATTACTCGACACTTCAGAGTGTTGGGCACCCAGTTTGGAAAGTTCTGCCCTAAACTATTGAATAAATTTCACATATGCTATGCCTCTTCGAAGACTCTTTCCAATGCCACTGAAAACTGAGAATACACTGCACAATAAATTTAAGGATACCTTTTTTCGAAAACCATAATTATCCCCCACTCCGACGCATAAGTTTAAAATTTGGTTCAAAGGAGCCTGCAACCTACCTCTGTCACGGTGCAAAAGTGTGGCGCCGTGCGGCCTCATCCTCTGGCTCAGCGACGCATCAAACACCAAGGTGTCGGCATCGCGTTAAAAAGGTCACAGCTCAGTTCATGTGAGCTTTAAGATGAATTAATGATGCGACATTGGCAACAGATCGCCACCGTGGACCTGTCAAACCCCTCTTACCGATGTTTTACCGCTTCTTTTACTGCCTCTGCGACGAAGGTCAGAAACGCGACGTTGACCGTTGAAATCACACGGCTTTCTTATGGGTGGCCGAGGAAAACATTTCAGACTCACCGCCACCCAGAACTGTCACGAAAAGACCTCAAGGGGTGGCATAAATGGCGTCGATGAAACCAGCCGGTTCCTTGGGGCTTTGATTCCCACTATTTCGCTGTCGAAAACGAGTTTGCAGTGAGAAGAGCAACAGGACACGTTCTTGACAAAGTTTAACACTGCTGCAATCTCCTGGGCGTTTCAACCCTACTCCAAAGACATCGTGTGGCTGCAACCCCATTGAATGTGATCTGATCCCTTTGGAGTGTAGTGCGAGCAAATTTTGGTCTCGCGTACAGGGTGGAACCATTAGGGACCGTTCAAAACTATTCCATGAAATTAACCTACCTTAAAGGTCACATGATCTTCCGAGCTGTGACCTTTTTTCCGCGTTTGTCGACGCCTTGGCGTTGGAAGCCTCGTTGAGCCCGAGGGTGACGTCGAGGCGCCACGCTTTTTGCACCACTGCAGAGGAAGGTTGTAGGCACCTTAGAGCCAAATTTCAAACTTAGGCGTTGGAACGAGAGCCAATTACAAGGATTTTCGAAAAGTCATCCTTTATCTTTTTGCGCAGAATAGTTCTATTAAAAGAAAAACAATGCCGGTGTCACAATTCGATGTAACGTTTCTAAGCCCTAAAAATTACTTGCGTGTGTCAGATAATTCATTAAGTTGTGTCGGCTATAGCTTACAGAAAACAGCTTTTGTCTAGTTGTGGGTATACCAGGTATGGCCTATTTTAGCTGCTTCACACTGTATATAAGATACCGCTTGGAGATAAACATGTGCCCAATAACATTCCAACAATAAAAATAAAACTCGACTCCCTTTAAGCACGATGTTAGCACGAGGCGTGTTTTTTTAAGTAAATACCGTTTTGAAATTTAAAAAAGACGTGCGAAGATATCTCAATAATTTTATTTTTACATGAAAGCCTGTACCATAATCTACTTTTCTACATAATTTCCGTCAATATTGAGGCACTTGTGTCATAACGTTGTACCAGTTTTTGAATACCCTCCTCATAGAAGTCTGCCGCCTGACTTGTTAACCACTGCATCACCACTGTTTTGACTTCGTCATCGTCTTGAAGACGCTGACCGCCCAGGTGTTTCTTCAAGTGCAGGAACAGATGGAAGTCACTGGGCGCAAGATCGGGGGCTCTATGGAGGATGATCAAGAGTTTCCCATAGAAAAGATGTGATGAGATCTTTGGTGTGATTCGCCACATGCGGATGGGCATCGTCTTGAAACAAAACAATGCCCTTGCTCAACTTCCGTGGACTGTTGCTTTGATTCTGGTGTGACGTAGGCCACGCATGTTTCAGCGCGCGTAACAATTTGGCTTAAGCAATCATCACCGTCGTTGTGATACCGCTCAAGGAAAGTCAATGCACTGACTTCAACGTTTGGTTTTGTGCACATCCTTCAACATTTTCGGTACCCAACGAGCGCACAATTTTCGGTAATTCATGTGCTCGGTCATAATGCCATACAAAACACTACGAGAAACGTTAGGAAAGTCATCCCGCAAGGAGGTAATCGTAAAGCGTCTGTTTTCTCTCACCTTATTGTTCACTTCCTGCACCAAACTTTTATTGACGACCGAAGGACGCCCACTCCATTGTTCATCATGCACATTTGTGCTGCCATCTTTAAATGCTCTCACCCACTTTCTTACCATTTCATCACTCATAATGTTTTCTCTGTAAACTGCACAGATCTCACGATGAATATCGATCGCTTTTAGGCCTTTAGCACTAAGAAATCTAATAACAGCCCGTACTTCACAGTCGGCGGGACTCACGATTATCTGAGGCATCTTAAACACTCAGTGCACAACGTAAACAAGAAAGAATCAGACTGTAATGGCGTCAGTGCATAGATCAAGGTACAGGTTTTCGTGTAAAAATAAAATTATTGCGATATTGTAGCACGTCTTTTTAAATTTCAAAACGGTACTTACTTAAAAAACACGCCCCTTACATGACATATTTTTGATATGTGCAAGTTGCAGAGCACCAAGGCATTCTTGCAGGAAACAGTCAACAGCGTCTCAAATACAATCTCAGTCAGTTATGTCGAAGTCCACGTAATGTACTGATCAATGACGAGTTAAAAAAATGTGTAGGTGTGCCCTAGCGGCTGGTTAGCTAACGCTACGACGAACAGTCGATAGTTTCTCTTCTTCGAGAAATTACGCGGTCGTGTTGCCTGGTCGTGACCGTATAACTGGTCTACCTGCAGCCCAATAAAGGCGGTCAACGAATTATACACGAGCAATTTCCTCAGCGCCATCAATGTAGCTTCGTAGGTTACACGTACAGACAGACACATTGTTACTTTCTTACTAGGAAAACGAAGACAACTACATTTTTGCTGAGTCGAGAAACACTTTCTTGTTCATTATGTGCCTGAATCATTCACAAGCTCATTATTTTTCTGTTTGTTCTCATTTTGACGAACGTCATATTGACTTGTAACGTTCTTACAAGGTTCGTTCCAAGACGAATACGGAACAATCACTGCCTGTCTTAATACACAAAATTAACTACAAAAGAAGTTTGCAAATCCATAGACTACACGTGCATTGACGGGTAAAAATGGTCCGTCAGCCTAGGTAATAAAATCAAGAGCCGGTGTCGTAAATATCACAATCTTACCGTTTGACCGTAAAAAAAAAAAAAAAAAAAAAAAAGTCAATCTCTCGGCGCTCAATTGTAACTGGCAGCATTATCGCAAGCAAGGACTTCAAACATAATGAATAATATTAAAACACACACAAGACTCGATTTCGAATATCGTTTTCCCATATTTTTGGGGTTTGAAATTAAGGCATTGAGGGCAAAAATTGGTAGAGAAATAAGTAATTTTTGCAGGACAACATATTTCTTTTAGTTTTAGGGGAATAGCTCCCACAGTGGAACACAAACAGTCGCACGAAATAACAATGGTCATAGCTAGATGGTTAATGATCGTACATCTTCTATACAGAATGGTAATGGATTTAAATGCAGCCAATGCGAATATTTTTTTATCATTACAACTTCTGCATCAGTCAATCGCGGACACAAATGGATGTCAAAATACAGATAGCGGACAAATCACGAATGCTGTATGGCATGCTTGTCAAATAAATTCTTTGTTAAGAAACGACGCTATATATTTGAGTAAGTACAACGTGGTATAACTCTGTTATCGGTATTTAATCATGGTGGTATTTAATCACGGTGTAGTTCGATTGTTTTTGATGTCACATTATGAACAATTACGAATATGCACATTGTTACGATCCCCTAATATTTTAACAGTATGTAGAACATCTTCTGTATCAATTGTACTCCAAATGCTGAAATAACGCGTTTCAATTCGATCAAGGGTCCTAGAAAAAAGCACCCTAATAATATGGCATCAAAAGCACTCCAACGAAACCGTGATTAAATACCAATAACTCAGTCATAGTTACTCAACTATGTGACAATGTTTCCTGTGAAAGTATTTTTTTGTTTTGTTTATGAATTGACAATTTCGTCAGACGCCTGTAAAGATGGATGGGTAGATGCATTAATGGGGCTAAAGGGGCCAAACTACGAGCTCATCATTCCCTTAATCCTTTGTGTGCCAAAATGGAAATAGTCCCCAGAGAGGAAATATACAAAAGACAAATCCCAAAGGATTCGATTGTATCCGAGAATCACGAAAACCAAGAGATGGGGGTAAGTAGGAGAGAGGTAAAAGGATGAATGTGGGACAGTTGCCTCGCCCAGAAAGCAGTTGAAGGGACCCGTGACAAGTTTTGTGACTGGAGACACACTCTCTGCATCCGACCGGTGCTCCATTACCGCGAGAAAACTAGCTAAAAGGACAAGATAAAATCCCAGGAAAGTCTCTCAGCCGTCGACAAATGTAAAAGAATAAGAAGAATTCAAAAGAGGCGAAGGGCAGAAGACAGGTAGGACCACTGAACAAGGGCAGCATGGGTCTCTTGGGTGGGAGCAGGTGACGGGGCACCTCTCCAATCCCTCAATCGGCCGACGTGGCTAGTGTGCCCTACTTCACAGAGAAGAGTGAAAATCGCTTTCATGGGTAAAGCGTAAAACCAAATCACCAGCTTTGGCGTCATCCGATAGCATCAGAAGTAGTGTGTCAGCAAGTTTAAGGTTTTGCTGTAAGGTGGCCAAATTAGTTTAGTCCTGTAGAAGGTGAGACAGACACGACAGTAGCAGTGGAGTGGATCCTCACGTCGGAGGATGTGGCCGTGGGTCAGTCAAGCGTGGCCAATGTGTCGGTTCCTCGTAGCCAACTTGGCCAACCGATCAGAATGTTCGTTCATTGCGATCCCAATGTGACCAGGGGTCCATACAAAGACGACCGAATGTCCAGAATGGTGGAGGTCATACAACAGATCGACTGTAGGAGTATGACATTCAGTTTTACAACACGATCGATAACGGCATACAAGCGCTTTTGAAACACCTTACCACTAAAGCCTTAATATCTGACAACATGTAAACCATGGCTGTACACGAGATCATACAAGGGGGCATGTGATCAATCGCAAGATTGGGCGGATTACTTTAACCGTTGAATGAAAATTTACGTAACCTCCTCTTTAAGTTTAAAAAAGCTAGATCTCTGTGGTGGGTCGGCTTTCAACAACAATGAAGGATAAACAGTTTTTGTATTAATCGTTTTATTGTCCCATGAAATGCGAGACGAAAAGCCGGGTGTCAATACCTTGCTGTCACGATATTTCCTCTCAGAGTCTTCAGCAGGTGTTCACTGGCGAAAGTGCGCAGAGGTTTCATGTTTAAGGCCCGACACGCGAGCGACGGGTCGCAGCGATCCGTCGCAAGCGATATCGCTACAATCGGTCGCCAAATGCGAGCGGTTTGCCAAGCAATTTGAACCTGTGCTACGTACGCAGCTGTGTCGGAAATTGAACTCTTTTTAGCAGCTGTTGCACTTGATCTCCGTATTCTTACGAATAATTGCAAAAAATAAACTAACAAAACGGGAATTGTAATTTATTAAACTTCTTTTGAAACAGGGAGCTTCGGAACTGGACGTCAATTTACAGAATATACAGGGTGTTTCAAAAATGACCGGTATATTTGAAACGGCAATAAAAACTAAACGAGCAGCGATAGAAATACACCGTTTGTTGCAATATGCTTGGGACAACAGTACATTTTCAGGCAGACAAACTTTCGAAATTACGGTAGTTACAATTTTCAACAACAGATGGCGCTGCAAGTGATGTGAAAGATATAGAAGACAACTCAGTCTGTGGGTGCGCCATTCTGTACGTCGTCTTTCTGCTGTAAGCGTGTGCTATTCACAACGTGCAAGTGTGCTGTAGACAACATGGTTTATTCCTTAGAACAGAGGATTTTTATGGTGTTGGAATTCCACCGCCTAGAACACAGTGTTGTTGCAACAAGACGAAGTTTTCAACGGAGGTTTAATGTAATCAAAGGACCGAAAAGCGATACAATAAAGGATCTGTTTGAAAAATTTCAATGGACTGGGAACGTAACGGGTGAACGTGCTGGAAAGGTAGGGCGACCGCGTACGGCAACCACAGAGGGCAACGCGCAGCTAGTGCAGCAGGTGATCCAACAGCGGCCTCGGGTTTCCGTTCGCCGTGTTGCAGCTGTGGTCCAAATGACGCCAACGTCCACGTATCGTCTCATGCACCAGAGTTTACACCTCTATCCATACAAAATTCAAATGCGGCAACCCCTCAGCGCCGCTACCATTGCTGCACGAGAGACATTCGCTAACGATATAGTGCACAGGATTGATGACGGCGATATGCATGTGGGCAGCATTTGGTTTACTGACGAAGCTTATTTTTACCTGGACGGCTTCGTCAATAAACAGAACTGGCGCATATGGGGAACCGAAAAGCCCCATGTTGCAGTCTCATCGTCCCTGCATCCTCAAAAAGTACTGGTCTGGGCCGCCATTTCTTCCAAAGGAATCATTGGCCCATTTTTCAGATCCGAAACGATTACTGCATCACGCTATCTGGACATTCTTCGTGAATTTGTGGCGGTACAAACTGCCTTAGACGACACTGCGAACACCTCGTGGTTTATGCAAGATGGTGCCCGGCCACATCGCACGGCCGACGTCTTTAATTTCCTGAATGAATATTTCGATGATCGTGTGATTGCTTTGGGCTATCCGAAACATACAGGAGGCGGCGTGGATTGGCCTCCCTATTCGCCAGACATGAACCCCTGTGACTTCTTTCTGTGGGGACACTTGAAAGACCAGGTGTACCGCCAGAATCCAGAAACAATTGAACAGTTGAAGCAGTACATCTCATCTGCATGTGAAGCCATTCCGCCAGACACGTTGTCAAAGGTTTCGGGTAATTTCATTCAGAGACTACGCCATATTATTGCTACGCATGGTGGATATGTGGAAAATATCGTACTATAGAGTTTCCCAGACTGCAGCGCCATCTGTTGTTGAAAATTGTAACTACTGTAATTTCGAAAGTTTGTCTGCCTGAAAATGTACTGTTGTCCCAAGCATATTGCAACAAACGGTGTATTTCTATCGCTGCTCGTTTAGTTTTTATTGCCGTTTCAAATATACCGGTCATTTTTGAAACACCCTGTATTATGTTTTTCACTTATGCCAAGTGGATTGTATACGTTTTTCCAGTACTAATACAATTCGTTTTTCTTTTATTAGGCCTCAGTCCCTTTTTCATTCGTTATTCTTGTAGTTTAACTGCAATTATTTACGCAATTTGTTTTGCAATTTCGATGTGTCTGCAGAATGCGGTCAATAGCAGCACTGCTGATTACCATAACTCTTTTTATAATTTGTGTGGGAGAAAATTATATTATATGTAATGGCAACAGACTTGTGAAAAGCTGTTTAATGTTTTTGCTCTGAACATTTTAAATTAGAGAGTCCACCTAATATTATGGTATGTAATTCTGTTTACACATTAAGAATTTTAATAATGCATGTAATTGTTTTAAGAGTAACTCAGAATCATCAGATAGATCCTGGTGTATTGTGACTATTACTATGATCTTCCCATCAATTCTACATCCACAGGACAAGTTTGAAAATGCTAATCACTGCAGAATTGGAGGGTGTATTTTGTATTACTTCTTAACATGAATAGCAACTCTGGCCTCATGTTCTCTTCTCAAAGTGGTTAGTGCTTCATGAATAAAGTTTCTATTCTAAATTCTAAAGTAAAGCTCTTATTGAATATGGTGAAAATTATACGAAACTATACAACCACGCCAAAAAAGGAGACGGTAGGTTCATGATGGGGATACTTTTCCGGGCACTCGCCCAGTTTCGACCGCGGGAGATGTCTATAGACTCTTGTGATCGTATTGAGTTTGAGGGTGGTGAGCCTCGTACGGAACAAAGCACAACAGTGGCACACTTTCTGCTGCGACTTAATGACCCTTAGAAATAACATGACTGGTTGTTGTTTCCAATATCTAATTACTTCTAAGCATGGAAGTCATGTGCGGGTAAGCAGGTTATGTTCATTTCAGAAAAGCTGTCTGCAAATGTACAGTTAGGCCTATTATGTACCTCAATTGCACTAATAAATGGAGACATATTTATAGGTTGCGCACCTATGAAAGTCATATCTTACAAAATTTTATTTGATTTTACGTGTTCATTGGTTTTGGTTTAATTGATCTATTTATTCATTTGAGGATTATATACATAATGCAATGTCGTCTACTTACGTACATAAAATTTTGAAAACATAAAAAGATTGTAAATACAGAGTATCGTTGGGATTGTGGTAGCCATTTTTGTACACTTATTAAAGCAGCAACTCCTTATATCTTCAACTGATGCACTCATTGCAATTTAAGAAAATATTGCTGCCTTTTTCTTCTTTGAATGTGAGAACCTGGCAAGTTCATACTCAGTATTTATATATGCGTCACGAAAAATACTTAACAGTAAGTTCCCCTAGTGGTAAATATGTGCTGCTTGTGTGAAGTATGTTCTAATTTCCTCAAAAAATTAAAAGCTCTTAGCATAGGTAACGCCACCTCCCTTTATTCATACCTCCTTAGAGGAGACATTAGGTTTACCACAGTGATGTGACATCGGAGGCCTACGAGAAACACAGGCTGCGGCGCGTATATCACGAAGGTAGTCCTGCGCTTGATCGCTCAAATCAGCAGCCAAACTACATTTCTACACCTGTTAAATCGTAACTAGGTGTGTCTATACAAACGAAAACTGAATCTTCTATGGGAATCCGCTATTATGGAATCTTACTCTTATTAGTCCTATAATGATGGGAAGTCTATGGGCCTACTTATAATTTGTTATGGCTGTACTGGCGTACAATAAAATAAACTCATGCTAAAATGGTTATCAGCTGCATAAGGCGCCTCTTCCAACATGTAATGAGTGCTGTCATGCAGAAGAGACTAAATGCTATAAACAAGCTGTTATACCATTTATATCGAGTATTGATCTTAAATTAAATTTTTGCTGTAGTACTGTTAATCAGTAAGACTTCATAATAGCTGACTCCAGTGGAAGATGCAATTCTCGTTAGTACTTACACACCCACCTGCGAGTTAACAGGTTTAAAAACGCATTTTGTCTGCTGAGCTGAGCGAGCGAGTTCAGGACTACCTTCAAGACGTATGCGCCGCGACATGTCTTTCTCGTGGGCCTCGCATGACATCAATATGACGTCACTGGCCCAGTTTCGACCGTTGGGGACATCTATCGACTTTCATGGTCGTCTCGAATTATGAGAAGTGGGTGACGCCATAATGGTTTAGGGACGTGGGGTTATGAAGTGAAATGTAACTGGTGTGCTGGTTTGCATCCTGCTATCTGGTTCCATCGATTTAAGTCAGGCGTGATGTCATTATGAGACACAAACGCTGTATCGAAGACGACAGACACCGGATATCGACTTTTGTGATCGCTCGAGACGTTTAACTGCTGTGCCATTCTGGCAAACGAATTAAGGAACATTCCATTATATCTTTAGTTGGTATATTTGTAGCAATGTAGGGAGCTATTGATGTATTTTCTTTCTTTGAAAGTGTGAAGTTTCCAAGTTTTCGAAAAAGAACCTCATAGTCTGATTTGTATATGTTAAATTCACCATTGTGAAACCAATGTCACAGTGGCTCAGTGGTATTTAGTCAGTGTAAACTTTTTATGATATGTGCTGCTGAAAAAGAAGGTTAAATGTTGTTGTACGGTGATGGAGGTTCTGTGTTCAAACCTACTGAGAATCTGGCTTGTTTGTCTTCTTGTGAAAATCGCCGTCATGTAATTGTGTGGTAGAGAGTCGACGTTAAACTCGATGCAAGTAAGAAATTACGTTCGGATATGATGCAGTTGGTAAATTAAAGTGCGAAACATCTAATATAAAAGCATAATTTGAGAGAGGTCCTCCATATTGTCAACCAATTACACACGTCATTGAAGAACCGCATCAGCGTATATCCTAGCAGTTCATTGACTTCCAATTTCACCAGGGAGAAAGACACGTGACAGTGCCTCTTACTTGCTCTGAGACATTGTGCAGCTCATTAGTCACATCATAATGTAAAGTTAACTTCTGACTTTATTTCTGTGTCTTTGCTGAAAACAGGTGACACAAGAGCTTTTTTCTCTAATACCAGTCTCAAGTGACTATGCTGAGCTGAAAACATTTGGAAATGGTTCTTTATATCAGTAAAATGCAAATTTTGTTGAAATGTCTTAATCAGTAATATACATAACAAAATTGTGATAAGTACTAAGTGCATTGCACTGCTTCAAATGACAGCAGTTGTCATGATTTTGTGATTGTGATGAGGTATCCAAACTACCTTCATGACACAGAAATCAGTAATACACATAACAAAATAATGGTAAGTACTCATTGCATTGCACTGCTTAAAATGATAGCAACTATGGCTTCTTTTTGAATGTAATTTAAAGAAAATGATTAATAAATATGTTAAAAGTAACACATTTTCAACTGAAAAGAACTTGGACCTTACAGCAACTTAACTCTGTTGGTAAATAAGTAAATATTTTTTTCAAAATATGTGTTCCATGGGGTCACTGTAATATTTGTATTAAGATCCACTATTTACTGTTTGCGCTTACCGAGTATAAAGCGGACTCCAACCATGCTGCTATTTGGAGGCATTTTTTGCATAAAGAAAAACTATCAGAAGATTTGAACATGGTACTTATATCATTGTGTGTTACCAATTTCTAAAATTAATAAGTTCCTCACATTCCTGAATATACCTAAGCCACCAAAAAAGAAAAAAAAAAAAAAACTAGTGCCACCACCACTTTAACTCTAAACTTAAAAAGAAGCTCTACCAGTTCAGGTGTTGGCCCCTGTCAATAAAGACCCCAATAACGTCTACCAAAAGCAGGAAAAGAGGATATAAAGAAGTTTCTTTTTTTTTTTTTCATCCATCTCAGTTGTATTAGCACTCTTCGCAAAGTGTGGTGTCTGCCTTTGACATCAAAAGGAGAGAATGTGCACGGCAGCAACACGTCAGTATATCATCGATGCATGTCTTCTCACAAGTGTGTATGAATAACAGTTGAGGGGATCGAATCTGTAAAATGGAAGAAGGGACATATATCGGCTGCTCCAGCTGTGAGCGGGGTTACAGATGAAGAAATTTCGAGGGCACATAGGGTTTTAGACAACTGCACAATACCAGTCGTTAGGTGTATTGCCAGAAAGAGAGCTGATTTGTCACCCTCACCAAATAGGTCGTTAAAAACATGCTCACTAATCCCAGTTGGTGAGTAGGTCTTTGCCTGCACGAAATAGTCCCTGTCTGGGAAGAGAAGTATTTGTGTGGTGATGTTGTCAGGAGATGTGCATATGATGAATCCCAACATCTGGCAGCAGACAAATGCTAAACATCGCTCACCTCACTGTGGACAAGTCGATGGCAATCGTCATTTTACACACCACACTTGGTATATAATGGTGATGCTGCCAGACGTACCTGATGGAGACGCAACTGGCTAGAGTAGGGGCATCCACTGCCTGCCACATGGCCATTGGACAAAGGGGTGTTTTTCGTCAATCACATTCAGCGGAAGCCTCAACTGCAGTGAGGTATACACTATATTAGCCGTTGGTATGCATGGAGAAGCGTTGTCTGGATGTAGCTGCATTCAAGAAAGAAGTAGTCAAGTAGAAAATGGGCTCTGTGGCGTCTGTCAGGGGCACTGGGGCAACAAGCGAACTCAGGGTAAGGGCCTTCATCAACTGGCTGGTGAAGGAAGTCGGAGTACATTGCCACATCTTGACTTGCTTGCTTACAAAGGGGGCTGTTGCTCGATGTTGGACATGACAAAAATTGACGCCTCTGTTTCCCTTTGGGAGGGTGAGGACTTCATATCTGACATTAAATACCATACCTTGACTCACAATGGAATGTAATGTGGCCAAAATGCGTCTGACCATTGTTGGCAGGAAGGGGAAAACCTGGGCCAAGTATGGGATTCATGACATGATATATATGTTAATACACTGGGTTCTTTGCAGCACATCCAGGGTTCAGAGTTGGTGGTCAAGAACTCTGCCTGGATCTGGCATAATAGGTACCTACTGTTAAAAGCCACAGATTGCCACAGGATGGGCCATAAAATCAAGGCTCAGACATCTTATCACATTGCAGACTTGCAGGGGAGGGATGCAGTCACCGATCAGTTCACATCTCACAGGCAGCATGCGAGATTTGCGAAAGTTAATCATGCTGCCTGAAGCAGGGCCACAGGATTCCACCCACTCCAGTGCTGCTTGAAAATAGTTGCCAGTGTGCAGGAGGAGGACCAGGTCATTCGCATAGGCCATGCTACAAAAAGTGTGACCCAAGAGTCATCTTGGTGAAGCATTGGCAGGGGCCACAAAGTAATGGCAAGAGCATACAGGATCGAGGAAAGAGAGCGTCCTTGTCACACTGATCATTGGACCAGGATGGGAGGCGTAGGACAACCATTGTACAGGATCCTAGGTGTGACCCCTTATTCTGAATCACTGCTGCCAGACAGGAGTGAAACCGCATTGAAGGCTTGGCTGAACTCAACGAAGGTCAACGCCCTTCTCAAGCATCGTGCCTGAGCAAGTGAAATCATGTCATGGTAACTATATAAGGCAATCCAGATGTTATTATCGCCTCCTAAAAATGCCTGATTGTGGAAGACCACCAAAGGGGGTGACCCTTTGGAGGCATGCTGCCAAAGCCAGGTAGAGATCTTCATGTCAGAGTTCGGGAGTGACAGTTACTGATGTGGGTCTCGCCATTTGGTTTATCGATAGGAACAAGCAATCCTTAAAGGAAGACACCAAGAATCTGTATTGCAGAGCAGATCAGGTCACATAACAGTACGTCCATCCAGACCAGCCACAATAATTGACGGTAGGTGCTATAGAATTGTAACCAGAGGCTGTCAGGTCCTGGCAACTTTTGAGGGGCCCAGTCAGTATAGCTGCAGTGACCTTCTTCTCCATCATGTTGAAAGCTATCTAAATAAATAAAAATAAATCTGAAGTACTCTGTTTCTGATTGGAAGCTCTGAACTGTAATAATATATGAACTGTCATAATGAAACTTGTACTGTCGTAATGTAAAAGCAAAGCTGCACTGTAATAATAATTAGGCTAATTGTCGTAATGAAAAGGGGAGTCTTTCATACTGTAAAAGTTATCAGTCTGACTGCAAGAATTTTGAACATTATAAACTGCCTGAATAATGAACTTTGGCATGTAACCTAGAGTAATTGCTTTTGCAAAATTGATCACAAAAACTATCTCTCAATAACATAAGTTGGCCCTGATTGAATAAATAAAAAAAATTCAAAATAATATCTCCTTAGCTCTATTCTGCGCAAATCTGTACAGCGCGTTGTTGAACTGCTCTGTCTTGTGCACCGCTGTGCTAAAGCTGCAAATTACTGTGTCTACACAGAGACTCTCGAGAGGTGCAATGAATTCTCTGTTAATTGCAAATCTAACTGTTTTTCGAAAACACTTGGTTGCACAATCCATTAAAAATTGTAAGAGAAGGGTTGGTAAGAAAATGAAATATGCAACATTAAGTTTACTGGGAAAAAGTGCTCAAGCCAGAGTTTAAATTTAATGAACTTCTTAACATCCAAACAATACACATTCCTGTCTCTAAAATCTAGTAACTTTCAGTACAGTAACCAAATTAGTCCTATGACGCAGCAATAGTGAAAAAAAGTAACATCATCATAATATATTTACCTTGGACATTTATTTAGACTTTCTCCTTCACATGTTGATTGAACAAATTAATAAACTGAGACTTTAAATTTGAAATATAATATTGCCATTGCTTCCTCACTTTAACGCACCTTAACACTGACTGCTTCCTCACTCAAACAAAGCTTAACATTGTCTGCTTTACTCTAACACAGATAAACTATTACTGCTCCACTGTGCCCTCGCACAGCTCAGAGATACTAGCTTAACTTCTGCGATACAGCTTTACAACATTGCTGCTCGCTCACAGTCAGTTCAGATACTAACAATTCAGATACCAAAATTATACATGACAGCTATCAACGTCCTCAAGTAATACAATTTCCATGTCATATGGTACGGTAGCGTGTGCAAGGCAAGAGACTTCCTCAGTCGTGTCTGGGGGATGATGATGGTCGGTGAACAGTTGACTGTAGTGAGCATGTAGAGTATGTCTAATCTCATGTTATGTAGTGACACAGGGAACGTCGGCCAAAGTTACAGCATGGATCGGCGCCAGTCACTGACGCTGGCCTTCAGTGAAGATGTGTGCACGAAAAGTCATCCCTATGAGGTGCTGCCTTGTGAGTGTAATGATTCACGCATTTGCTTGGTTCATTGCTTGCTAATGGGTAGGCGAGTGTGGCACTGCAGAACAATGATGTATTATTCACTAATAAAAATCTAGTGAGTGTCTCCTCCAGGCAGCAATGTCCCTGCCATAACCAATCAGTGCCTTCCTGAGAGATGGCTTGATGCACAGTGGCCACCTAGAGAGTGATCATGTAAGCTCTTCGCCAATGGGTGCAGGACATCCATGTTAACTCCACATGCTGTCAGCATTGAGGCGAATGTAGGACTCACATGTTCAATTTCCAGGGGCCTCCCTCTTGCCATCCCATCTGGTGGCACAAGGTGACAGTGTATATACAGGCCACACGGTCAGAAAAGTCAATGAGCCATATTTCAGCAATCCATTTGCCCCAAACAATAGTGCATGAGAGATAGATGCAGTCTATGTAGGTGGATGAGTGGCCGACATAGTTTGTGAAACTCTCCCTATCGCCATGTACATACACCCACGTGACCACAAGTCAGAGGTTTGATGGAGAGTGAGCGCTATGCCTCTCTTGTCAGGGAGGAAAGCAACATCTTCAGCAATTAAGCCTCACAGAGAAGGATTGCCATGCCACTTCCTGTGGTGGGTATGTGAGAGACGTGAGCAGTGTATCCTAAATGGCTGACAAAATCTGCAACATAGGCTGCTATGGGCTATATCTATATCTGCACATTCAGTGTATCTTGTAACACTATCACTTTAGGGTATGCATGGATGTTATTGACGTTGAGTAGCCAGTCAGTATTGCTGGGTCACCACATCTGCCAGGAAAGTGACATCTGCCATAGTGGCGGCCATCCAGGGTGGACCAACCACAGCATCTGTCACATTAGCAGTGCCCTGTGTCATTGTTGTGGCCAACACCTCTTGCGATACTCACTTCCACAACACCAAGTGGTAGCATGGTGTCATCCTCCACCTCATCCAACGAGCAGCTCAGTACAGAAGTGATGTCCTACAAAGTGTTGTCCACTACACATACAGGTGGAGTCGGCACCACAGGAGGAACCCCACCAGTGACACACATGGGAGGATCAGCGCAGCCACATCACTACAATGTGAAGTGGTCATGGTGTGAGGTGGTGCAACATTACCATCTGCCATCTTAGTGTCAGAGCACTTCACACCATCAGACATTTGATCATCATCATGAGGCTGCATTTGTTGAATGAAATCATCTGAGGGTGCTTCCATGTGGATTTTTGTTTATGTACATGCAGTTCAGCGTCAGAATGGTAGTAGTTGTCTGTTGCCTCCTTGTCAGATGGAAGGAAGGCAGTACAACGCTGGGCACCATTTCCATCTCTGTGTCATGATCATTGGTGCTAGGCAGGCAAGTGTATCCTCCCATCAATGCTTCTGGTTGCTGTGATGTGACAAGTGCTGGATCAGTCTCTGTGACAGCAGTCATCATTTGTGAAGGGTCGCTTGTGACATGTGAAAGATCAGCAGTTGGTGCAATGAATGTGGCATCATCATTGAGCAGTGTCTGTACCAACCAGCATTGGAGACATGTCCTTCCTGGTCACAGCCAGTAAATGTACAAAGCTGACCATCATACATAATAATGGCCTTGCATCCTCCTATAACCAGGTGTGATGGCACATGCTTTTTCAATTGATGGATGACGTTGGGAACATGGTAGGTGTCAAAGGTTTTCCAGTTTCAGCCTGGCGACTGAGTACATTTCCATACAACTTGATAGGCAAAATGATGATGTCCAATGGGATCTCAAAGGGGAGCTCGAAGACTCTGATTGTATGCAGGCCAAAGCCAATGTTGTCTATCACAACGGCACATAGTGTCTGTCAGGTTTCTTAAACTTGAGGTCTCGCAGGTGGTGGCTTACAACTTCGGCACATCAGTTCTTTACTGCGCATCTTGATGTACATCCAATGATGGAAAAGTGAATGTAATTACATCATGTGGTTCCAGGTGAAGATCATCTCATATAAAGTTCTCAAAAAGTTCTGATTGTACATATACTGCCTGAGATACGATCTTGATCGTTGCCCTGTGGTAAGAGTGTGTCATGGCTCAGAAGGATGGCAAGGATGCCTCTCATTTGGACTCTGAGGTCACACTTGGATCATTAAAGTAACTTGTAGAGTGGATTGAGAAGACCAGCCTTACATACAGTTTCCACAAATCTTAAAATCTGCGACATTGATCTAGTAACTGACTGGGGGCCACTGCTTCTGAGCTGAGTAGAAGTCTTGAAACAGAGAGTTCAAAGCTAAACTGTGATTTCCTAGACTTACACCATAGGGATGAGAACCATATCATTCCCCTAAATGACTCACAGGTTCACTACAGATTAGGGGCTATTAATATTAGGGACTGTTACCTGGGTCGCTGACCATGTTTTGAATGCAAACAACCTTTTTTTTCTTAGGCATCTCTCCATACAGTCCATAGAATGGTAGCTGTTGGAGATCCCACAGTATAAGTGTACATCCCATTTCCACCACCGCTCATTTAGGTGAACAGATTAAAATCCTAGTGATCAACTGCCAAAGCATTTCCAACAAAGTCATAGAGTCTGATGCAGTCCTGTAAACGCAGTGAAGCTCATATAATAATAGGTAAAACCAGCCAACTAAGACCTGAAATTGACAGCAGTGGGGTTTGTGTGTATGTTTAAGTATATTGTACATCGAAACAATAGCCTAATGAGAAATGGTGGTGGCATGTTTTTTGCAGTAGAGAGCAAACTCAAATCCAATGAGATAGAAACTGAAACCGCATGCAAGGTTGTTTAGACAAGACACGTCAAGGGTGGGCATAAATGTGTAATTGTATCTTTCTGTCAGTCACCAGACTCATCTCCAGATGTAGCCAAAAATGCAGGAGAAAACCTCATTTCACTAGACAAATGTTCCCGTCTTACAGTCAGCATTAGACGAGACTCTCATCATTCAACAATTGATTGTGATAATTAAAGTCTTGCCAGTGGTGCATGTGACAAGACAACCTGTGACAATTTACTAAATGCCTTATCTGAAAAAGGAAGTTCAGAAGCCCCCCATGATGACAATATCTTAGACCTAATGACAACAAATAGACTGGATTTCGCTGAAGATTTTCGTACTGAAACTGGCATCAGCTATCTCGAGACAGTAGTAGCAGCCTTGGCTTGATTCCATCTGACAGCATTCTAACACACAGAGCGCAAATGGCAAATCCAGCAATGGGAACATCCTACATCACCCCGACCAAAGGATTCCAAAGCGATTCACAGAAGTTCCAGTAAGGTCACCTTGTCACATCCACCACTTACAAAACCTTAATTATCATACTCAGTTGTTGAATCATGAGACTTTCCTCCAATTCTGACTATAAGACTGAGGAGCACTTGTCTAGCAAAATGAGGTTTTCTCCAGAGTTTCAGCTACATCTGGAGATCAGTCTCGTCACCGATAGAAAGTTCCAATAACACATTTATGCCCACTCTTGACGTGTCTTGTCTAAACAACCTCGTATGCAGCTTCAGTTTCTGTCTCTGTCAATTTGAGTTTATTGTCTACTGCAACAAGTATGGCACTGCAATTTCTCATTAGGCTATCCTTTCAATAAACAGTATACTTACATTTACACATAAATCTCACTGCTGTCACTTTCAGGTTTCAGCCAGCTGTTTATACATATTATTATATGAGCTCTACTGCTTTTACAGGAGTGCTTCAAAGCCTATGACTTTGTTGGGAATGCTTCAGAAGTTGATCACTTGGATTTTAATCTGTTTATCTATATATATGGTGTGGGTTGGAAGCATGTCATTGGATCTAACACTAATACTGTGGCATCCCCACAGCTACCATACTATCAATTGTATGGAAAAATGTGTAAGAAAAAAAGGCTGGTTTGCACTCAACACACAATCAGCAACCTGGGTAACAGCCCCTAATATATAGTGAACCCATGACTCATTTAGGGGGCAACAATTCTCATCATAATGGTGTAAGTCTAGGAAGTAACTGTTTAGCTTTGACCTCTCTGTTTCAAGACTTCTACTCGGCTCAGAACCAGAGGCTGCCTGTCAGTTATGGGGACAATGTTGCAGTTTTTGGGATTTGTTGAAACTCTGTGTGTAAGGCTGGCCTTCTCAGTCCTCTCTGCAAATTACTTGAATGATCCAAGTATGACCTCAGAGTCCGAATGAAAGGTAACCTTCCCATCTTTTACTGCCATTTCTCTGGAGGGTGCCATTAATCACCGTATCTTTGAACTCCAGACAGTTAGCACACCTGGATCCATTTCTGCTTGTTTTCTGCTGGCACTGCTCACTACAGGCTTTCCAACTGGTGAAGTGCCATAATACTTCAGTTTCAGTGGAAGACTAAACCACAAAGTTGGTAGTTATGGTTGTAACACTGTGAGTTCTCCCTGCTCCCCATCTCCACTGTACAGAGTCCCTCAAAGTCATGTTGACAATCAGTGATAGGTCCTGTACTTCCTGCAGAAGGGACCATTCACACTGGAGAGGATTGTACTTGAGGTACTTTTGGTATCTCTGTCACATGACTCTTGGCATTTCACCCAGCACAACTGTTCAAAGCAGCTTGCAGTCGCTTAACAGTAGACAAAGCCATTTTTTGCCACTTAGGAACTGTAACTAATTCATCATGTGCCTGAGAGTAGCATTCACAGTGGGGCTGCATTCTGACTGATGTAGATTTTATCTAAACACTACACAACTAAACTTAAATTATCTTCACTGACAAGGTTTAAATTTTAGTATCTGCTCCAATACAAGGATTACAAGCTCCCTTAACAATCTGAAGCTACAACACCCAAAAAAGTAATTTATGTAAATAATATGAGAAAGACTTGAGACAAAATTTGTTCATTCCCAGAAACTAACATTGTGCCTTGAACTTTGGCAATAGTGTCAAAAACAGTGGTAAAGCATGAAAAATATCGACAATAAACACTGTTGTTGATGGGAAAAAACAAATGGAACATGTTATATGGTTGTAATGTAGGCCTACACAAAAAAGTATCATAATGCTCCACTTGAATTCATAAGAACTACGTCCCGGTCATAAAATATTAGACACTGGCCCAGAAGAAACAATTCAAAGAGAGAGAGAAAAAGTGCACTAATCATGTAAGTACTTACACTGCAATTAGAGGGTAACTATTTTCTGAAAAGATATTGCTGCCACAATTTACAGAATACACAACTGTAGCTCAAATTTTATTACCAAAAGTGTTGTGCACAACACTCATAAGTGTCTGAAAATTCTAAAAGAACATACCTTTAATCACGCTAAGACACTATGAAGTTAGGGAAAGATTGTTTTTGAACAAGGATATCATGGCCAGAAATTTTTGAGTAGCACAAATAATTCATAGTTGACAATATAGTAAAAATTGTATACAGCACTCACAAATTTTCAAAAATATATGTAGAATAGTAAATATTAGAATCTAGAATTTCGACTCGGATCTATTTGGCATATGTGGTCTCACACATAGGCAAATTCGGAAGTCGTCTGAGACATTATCGATATAATGTGCGAAATGTATGGATTTTCTTACTCTTCTGAATTTGTGACACCTTCTACACTAGTGAGCTAAAGATGAGCACTGTGTCCTTGATTTATCACAGGCATTGCCTAATTATATTAAATGTACAAGAGAAAATGAAACGCTGTTCAAAAGTATGTTAAAAAAATACCTGCTCGACCATCCACTGTACTCGTTAGATGAATTCTTTTCCAGAAGTAATGCCCTCCCTTAATAATAGATGTATTTAGTCTCTTAGTTATTAGATGGGTGATACAATATTATGTTAATGTTATAGTTATAATGTTATATTGAGAATTGCTATACTAGTTAAATGACAGCTTGTAAATGAAAAAAAGTGATACTTATTAATATCTATATCATTGTATTATATTACTATTCTGTAGCATTAATTGTATTTGTACAATTGTATTGACACGTTCCACATCCAGGTGAATTACTCACAGGTACGGATCTATTTATACGCATACCAAATAAAAAACTAAAATCAAAACAAAGAAAATCGTAAATCATAAAAAAAGAACATTTTTTGCTTGGAGCAGCTAACAATGCTGATTGTAAACAGTATGAAGGTGATTGATCACCAGATGTTCAATGAAGCAATTTGACACAATGCTGTTGATTTAGGCACCTGCAAAAATCGTAAAGAATCATTCAACGAAAATTCAAGTGCAAGCAGAGGCTTACCAGCAGTTGTTCTTCCCGTCAACAATTCGCGACAGGTACAGAGAAGGGAGGAAGCGACAGTGATCTATGAACTACCTTCTGTCTTATATCATAAGGTGTATTGCATTGTATGAATATAAATGTCCCCGATTTATTTCACCAAGTTTTCCATGATCATGTCTCTGCAAGGCTTGCCGGTGATATGATGCCAAACAGTGCAGATTTTTCTGGTATAGAAACACAAGCATGCTGATCACTTCAAAGGTTGACAGAAAAAACACTAGAGAACCTTCAAGATTGTGAAAGAATATTCTAACAATAACAAGTATACATATGTAATTACTTTTTGCGTGTCTTTCAATAGTGCCATTCCTTATTCATGAAAACTGTAAAAGTAGGTTAGTATATTATTGTTGCACTCTTCCCTCAGAAGAATGGTCTGGTTCAGCTTTACACACTATTCTATCATGTGCAAACTTCTTCATCTCTGCTACTGTGGCAATCTAAATCTCTTTGTCTCCCTTTACAATTTTTACTTCCCCCTTTCCCTCCAATCTTCAAGCCAAGATATTCCACACATTTCATTTCTCACAAACTCTATTCAGTATTTCCTCATTAGTTACATGATCTACACATAATCACTTATTTTACTGCCCAAATAGCAAAATTCAGCTACCTACCTCCTGCTTTTAATATCTCATTTCCTAATCTAATTACCTCAGATTTTACTTGAATAAATGTTAGGAGAGCAAGGTTAGGTATTGAAAAAGATAAGTAACAGATTGTTCATAATACTTATATTCTGATAACAACACATTACATGTTGCACACTTAAGAAAGTGAACATCAAAAGCAAACATAGTCTACTCATCATACTCGATGTATACAAACAAAAGAACCAAGGAGCCAGATTACCAACATAACACTACCACTTAATCTGGTGAAAATTTCATTTTATGAACAAGATACATGTGTTGCTCTCTGGCAAGTGGTTTAGTTAATACCTACTTATACAGTTTTCACGAATAAGGAATGGCGCTATTGAAAGACACGCAAAAAGTAATTACATATGTATACCTGTTATTGTTAGAATATTCTTTCATGGGTGGCAGGGACAAAGAATCCAGTGAAATTTTTTTAAGAGCTTTATCTGAAAACTACCTTGAGCAGTTAAACAGAGAACCGACTCGTGGCGATAACATATTAGACCTTCTGGTGACAAACAGACCCGAACTATTTGAAACAGTTAATGCAGAACAGGGAATCAGCAATCATAAAGCGGTTACTGCATCGATGATTTCAGCCGTAAATAGAAATATTAAAAAAGGTAGGAAGATTTTTCTTTTTAGCAAAAGTGACAAAAAGCAGATTTCAGAGTACCTGATGGCTCAACACAAAAGTTTTGTTTTAAGTACAGATAGTGTTGAGGATCAGTAGACAAAGTTCAAAACCATCGTACAATATGCGTTAGATGAGTATGTGCCAAGCAAGATCATAAGAGATGGAAAAGAGCCACAGTGGTACAACAACCGATTTAGAAAACTGCTGCAGAAGCAAAGGCAACTTCACAGCAAACATAAACATAGCCAACACCTTGCAAACAAACAAAAATTACGCGAAGCGAAATGTAATGTGAGGAGGGCCATGCGAGAGGCGTTCAATGAATTTGAAGGTAAAGTTCTATGTACTGACTTGGCAGAAAATCCTAAGAAATGTTGGTCTTATGTCAAAGTGTAGGTGGATCAAAACAAAATGTCCAGACACTCTGTGACCAAAATGGTACTGAAACAGAAGATGACAGGCTAAAGGCCAAAATACTAAATGTCTTCTTCCAAAGCTGTTTCACAGAGGAAGACTGCACTGTAGTTCCTTCTCTAGGTTGTCGCACAGATGACAAAATGGTAGATATCGAAATAGACGACAGAGGGATAGAGAAACAATTAAAATTGTTCAAAAGAGGAAAAGTCGCTGGACCTGATGGGATACCAGTTCGATTTTACACAGAGTATGCTAAGGAACTTGCCCACCTTCTTGCAGCGGTGTACTGCAGGTCTCTAGAAGAGCGTAGCTTTCCAAAGCATTGGAAAAGGGCACAGGTCATCCCCGTTTTCAAGAAGGGTCGTCGAACAGATGTGCAGAACTATAGACCTATATCTCTAACATTGATCAGTTGTAGAATTTTGGAACACGTATTATGTTTGAGTAAATGACTTTTCTTCGAACTAGGAATCTACTCTGTAGGAATCAGCATGGGTTTCGAAAAAGACGATCATGTGAAACCCAGCTGGCGCTATTCGTCCACAAGACTCAGAGGGCCACAGTCGTTTAATGAACGAAGTAAGAGCATATGGACTATCAGACCAAATGTGTGATCGGATTGAAGAGTTCCTAGATAACAGAACGCAGCATGTCATTCTCAATGGAGAGAGGTCTTCCGAAGTAAGAGTGATTTCAGGTGTGCCGCAGGGAAGTGTCGTAGGACCGTTGCTATTCACAATATACATAAATGACCTTGTGGATGACATCGGAAGTTCACTGAGGCTTTTTGCGAATGATGCT
The DNA here is from genome assembly GCF_021461385.2 of Schistocerca piceifrons. NCBI lineage: Eukaryota > Metazoa > Arthropoda > Insecta > Orthoptera > Acrididae > Schistocerca > Schistocerca piceifrons. The sequence goes on along the minus strand of NC_060144.1, from coordinate 399,060,330 downwards.
GTGGTATGTCGAGAGGTTGTAACAATGGAAAATTGTACTGAAATGCAGGGGGATCTGCAGCGAATTGATGCATGGTACAGGGAATGGCAATTGAATCTCAATGTAGACAAGTGTAATGTGCTGTGAATACATAGAAAGAAAGATCCCATATCGTTTAGCTACAATATAGCAGGTCAGCAACTGGAAGCAGTTAATTCCATAAATTATCTGGGAGTACGCATTAGGAGTGATTTAAAATGGAATGATCATATAAAGTTGATCATCAGTAAAGCAGATGCCAGACTGAGATTCATTGGAAGAATCCTAAGGAAATGCAACCTGAAAACAAAGGAAGTAGGTTACAGTACGCTTGTTCGCCCACTGCTTGAATGCTGCTCAGCAGTGTGGGATCCGTACCAGATAGGGTCGATAGAAGAGATAGAGAAGATCCAACGATGAGCAGCGCGCTTCATTACAGGATCATTTAGTAATCATGAAAGCGTTACATCTACATCTACATCTACATCGATACTCCGCAAGCCACCCAACGGTGTGTGGTGGAGGGCACTTTACGTGCCACTGTCATTACCTCCCTTTCCTGTTCCAGTCGCGTATGGTTCGCGGGAAGAACGACTGTCTGAAAGCCTCCGTGCGCGCTCTAATCTCTCTAATTTTACATTCGTGATCTCCTCGGGAAGTATAAGTAGGGGGAAGCAATATATTCGATACCTCATCCAGAAACGCACCCTCTCGAAACCTGGCGAGCAAGCTACACCGCGATGCAGAGCGCCTCTCTTGCAGAGTCTGCCACTTGAGTTTATTAAACATCTCCGTAACGCTATCACGGTTACCAAATAACCCAGTGACGAAACGCGCCGCTCTTCTTTGGATCTTCTCTATCTCCTCCGTCAACCCGACCTGGTACGGATCCCACACTGATGAGCAATACTCAAGTATAGGTCGAACGAGTGTTTTGTAAGCCACCTCCTTTGTTGATGGACTACATTTTCTAAGCACTCTCCCAATGAATCTCAACCTGGTACCCGCCTTACCAACAATTAGTTTTATATGATCATTCCACTTCAAATCGTTCCGTACGCATACTCCCAGATATTTTACAGAAGTAACTGCTACCAGTGTTTGTTCCGCTATCATATAATCATACAATAAGGGATCCTTCTTTCTATGTATTCGCAATACATTACATTTGTCTATGTTAAGGGTCAGTTGCCACTCCCTGCACCAAGTGCCTATCCGCTGCAGATCTTCCTGTATTTCGCTACAATTTTCTAATGCAGCAACTTCTCTGTATACTACAGCATCATCCGCGAAAAGCCGCATGGAACTTCCGACACTATCTACTAAGTCATTTATATATATTGTGAAAAGCAATGGTCCCATAACACTCCCCTGTGGCACGCCAGAGGTTACTTTAACGTCTGTAGACGTCTCTCCATTGATAACAACATGCTGTGTTCTGTTTGCTAAAAACTCTTCAATCCAGCCACACAGCTGGTCTGATATTCCGTAGGCTCTTACTTTGTTTATCAGGCGACAGTGCGGAACTGTGTCGAACGCCTTCCGGAAGTCAAGAAAAATAGCATCTACCTGGGAGCCTGTATCTAATATTTTCTGGGTCTCATGAACAAATAAGGCGAGTTGGGTCTCACACGATCGCTGTTTCCGGAATCCATGTTGATTCCTACATAGTAGATTCTGGGTTTCCAGAAATGACATGATACGCGAGCAAAAAACATGTTCTAAAATTCTACAAGAGATCGACGTAAGAGATATAGGTCTATAGTTTTGCGCATCTGCTCGACGACCCTTCTTGAAGACTGGGACTATCTGTGCTCTTTTCCAATCATTTGGAACCCTCCGTTCCTCTAGAGACTTGCGGTACACGGCTGTTAGAAGGGGGGCAAGTTCTTTCGCGTACTCTGTGTAGAATCGAATTGGTATCCCGTCAGGTCCAGTGGATAAACTCCAATGGAAGACTCTGCAGGAGAGACACTCAGCAGCTTGGTACGGGCTTTTGTTGAAGTTTCAAGAACATGCCTTCACAGAGGAGTCAAGCAGTATATTGCTCCCTCCTATGTATACCTCGCGAAGAGACCATGAGGATAAAATCAGAGAGATTAGAGCCAACACAGAGGCATACTGACAATCCTTCTTTCCACGAACAATATGAGACTGGAATAGAAGGGAGAACCGATAGAGGTATTCAAGGTAACCTCCCCCACACACCGTCAGGTGGCTTGTGGAGTATGGATGTAGATGTAGATGTAGATGTAGTTGTAGTTGTAGATGTAGATGTAGATACATCAGCAGGCATTTCCTTTGATTGCAAATACTCAACAACAATCTCATTTCTTTTAACACATTGTTTAATAACATGTCCTTTATCACAAACATGTTTTAATCTAGAATGCAACAGAGAATTTTGTGACAGTCTGATAGAACTCTGGTTGTAATGGAAAATGATTACAGAATTTTAGTGCTTATTATTTAACAATTCACTTATTAGCCGTCTCAAATAAAGTGCCTCTTTGGCTGCAGAATTCAAAGCTGAATATTCAGCTTCGGTAGTTGAGGTTGCTACATCCTTCAGTTTCGTGCTATCCCATGAAATTATGTTTTTCCCAAAAGGAATAACATTTCCATATTGTTACAACCCTGTAGTTTAATCATCCACAAAATTTGAAATGACAAAACCAGTTATATTCAGATCCTTGAAATCTCCTTTGTCAAACACAATGCCATAATCTATAGTACCCTAGAGATAACGAAGCACCCTTTTTGCTGCCTTCCAGTGAACACTAATAAACTTACAATTATACTGGCTTAAAACACTTGCTGCATAAGATATGTCAGGTCTTGTATTAATGCTGATATACAGCAAACAACCTATAAGTTCTTGATATGGCACTTGAACTTTATCACCCTGCGTATCCCAAAGCTTTACTTCAACTTCCCTTGGTGTTCTCACAGGAGCACAATGGACCATATCAAAGCGTTTCAGCACATCTGCAATACAACCCTTCGCTCAAGTTTTAATCTACCCGTTTCTGGTTATACACATACCCAGATAGGACTTTGCTTCTCCTAGGTCTTTAACTTCAAAATTCTCAGACCATCCCTGATACAACTTGTCTCTCATCACACTGTTATTACACAAGACATAAAAATATCTACATACAAATCAATAATTGCAACATTTTTACCTGACCGTTTAATGAACACACAATCTTCATCGGTATTTGCAACATAACCTAGGCCTAAAAGCATACATTTTGCCTTTTCATTCCACTATCTGGCTGACTGTTTCAAACTGTAAATGGCCTTAGTTAGTTTATAGACTTTATCTTCACAACCTTTTAAAACAAAACCTTCATGATAATAGTTTCCTCCAAGTCCCCATACAGAAAAGCAGTCTTAATATCAAAATGATAGATCTTAAGATCAAGATTTACAGCTAAACTAATGAGAGCTCTAAGAGTACTACACCTCACAACAAGTGAAAAAGTCTCATAATAATCAATACCAAATTTTTTTTTGTGAACCCTTTACCAACAAGTCTAGCATGGTGGAGTGCTGTACCATCCACATTTCTTTTCAGAATAAATACCCATTTGTTACCTACAATACTTTTATTACTCTTTGGTGGATCCACAAGTTCCCAAACACCATTGTGCTGGAAACAATTTCCTCTTTCGTGGCCTTTATCCAGTCTGTCACTCCTCAACATGGCATCCTCCAAGTTCACAGGATCTTCTCCCAAACTAGAAAAATCACTTACCAAATAGGTGACATAAACCAGGTACTCTTTGGTTTGGATACATGGGCTGACCTTCTGACTGCTTGGTCCTCTTCTGAAGCATCAGGGTCCATTGGCTGCATCTCAGTCTCTTCTGTGTCTACCACAGACTGAGCATCTGGGATGTAGTGTGGGTCTTGATCTCTGTCACCTCCAGCAGTGCTGACTTCTTCTTCTTCTTCCTCTGCCTCTCCCCATTCAGTATGCTGTTTATTTGACCAGAACATACAGTAATCTTCATTATTAACAGCTGGTGTCCTGATATAGTCAGTCATGCACTCATTATCCAGAAAACAACACTCCTGCCTCTCACTACTTTCTTGCGGTACTGTGGATCAATTAGTGTGTAATCTTTAATCATTTCATCATAACCTACAAAAACAAGTTCTTTAGCTTTGGCATCCCACTTTCTTTTGTTTCGATCTGGTATATGGAGAAGAGCTCAACAACCAAACACCTTTAATTGGTTTAAATGAGATACTTTTCCAGTCCATAATTCCTGTGGAGACTTACCATTAAGTGCTATGTGTGGAACATGGTTCTTTATGAAAACAGCTGTATTGCATGCCTCTGTCCAATACTGCTTAGGCAGACCAGATTCAAATAGCATGCGCCGTGCCATCTCGCAAATTGATCTGTTGGTCCTCTCGACAACCCCATTCTGTTCTGGGCTATAGGGCACACTAATTGATGCATGCGTCGTGCCACCTCACAAATTGATCTGTTGGTCCTCTCCACAACCCCATTCTATTCTGGGCTATAGGGCACACTTATTGATGCTCTATTCCATTCTCTCTAAGCAATAAATCAAAATCTGAGTTCACAAATTCACTGCCATTGTCAGATCTAATTGATTTTATCTTTGTACCAATTCTATTTTCTACCCAAGTTTTAAACTCACAGAAAAATTCAAATGTTTGATCTTTACTCTTGAGAAAGTAACAGCATGTTCTTCTGGAATAGCCACACCATGTGACATTTGCTCCATGGGGCCACAGAAATCCATATGCACAAGGCCGAGTAACTCAGATGCGTGTTGCCCTCGAGTCAGGAAATGGGAATTTTGACATCTTACCTAGTACACAAGATCTGCACTTGTCAAGAGTTTCAGAGTCACAACACTCCAACTTTATGCCACTACTCTGTAAACATAGCTTAAGTCCAGTGTCAGCTCTAACATGGCCAAGTCTACAGTGCCATAAGTCTTCCAGGCTGCTAAAATTTTTAACAGCGAGAGCATGCTCATCTGACAACACAGGTTCCACATTTTTTAGTTTATAAATGCCATTTGACTCTGATTCAGAACAAAGTGTCTCACCACTTTTGAGCATCTTACATCCATCTTTGTCAAAAACAACACTTATGCCTTTCTTGTCAAAAACAGAAACTGCCAACAAATTAGTCGCTAAGCCAGGGACAAGAATAACATTCGTTATAGAGGATATATCCGGTGAATTGACAATAACACCACCTTTCCCTTCGCTCACTAATTCAACATTATCAGCACACTTCACAATTTTTTGTTTGCTATTTTCTGTTTCAAGATCTTTAAGACGTCCTTTCTTGATGTCATGTGTGATGATGCTCCGGAATCGATGATCCACCAGAATCATACCAAGTGCGCAAAAAAAAAAAGACTTCTTTTCTGTTCCCTTTGATTCTTTCTTTGATGATTCTTGCTTCTGAAGACATTCAGACTTGAAGTGACCATACTTCCAGCAATTGAAACATTTCACTTTCTTCTTTTCTTGCTTGTCTTTTGAGAAACCCTGTGGTGATTTCTTATAATTCTTTGTAAATAAGGCACTATCACTGCCATCTTTGTCTAACTTGAGGTATTCTTCCACACTACCATTCAGCAACTTTGCTTTGATATTTCCGGATGTGAAATTTTTGTCCATTGTACTGGACTCTATACCCACCCCGTATGATAAACAAACTTTTGGCAAACCTCTAAGCATAATCAGTGCAATTAGCCCATCATCAACTGGTTTGCCCATGGTTTGCAGTTTGTTGGCTACATCCAAAATGTAATGTAATTTTGAATATTTCCTTCGCATTTGGATAATGTAGTATCCCAGAGATTAATCCATCTGCTTTTATTCTTACCAGAAAGCAGGTTTTCCTAAGTATCCCAAGCTTCCTATGCTTTTGTTGTGTTTTCCACGTGTGCATACAGAGATTTATCTACATGCAACAGAATAATTGCCTACACATCTATATCCTTCTCTGTGTTTGTAACAGTACTTGCACCTATGGTAAAATCCTGTAATTTCTCATGCATTAGAATGAGTTTCATTCCAAAATTCCACGTGTTATAATCATCCTTGTTTCTCAGTTTGTCTACCACTGGAGTAGTGGTTTTTGTCAAACTTACATTTGAAGACATTTTCAGACACTTGAACTCAAAGCACTAGAATACATGACTGATTTCCTCTGAAAAACGAGAGTTCAGATGCTGATGAAATTAACAAAACACAAATCAAAAGAAGTATCACACACAATATGGGCACATAACCTAACGCGCTTCTTCACTTATTTATCTTCCTACCCACACAACAAACATAGTTCACTGCACAGATTTACCATTCTGGGCCCATAACCTGTCAACAAAGCAAGACTAGACTTGAAAAAGATAAGTAACAGATTGTTCATAATACTTATTGTTATATCCTAGCCAGTAATGCCACCTGAGCCCGCTGCCAAAAGGTTGGCAGCATCAAAGTCCGGACGCCGTCCGCATAAGCAGCGCCAGCGAGACAGGAAATCGCCGCAAGTCTGCGCGCGCCACCGCTGGCTTCTGGTTTCTTAAGCGCTGGAGTCGCGAGCGCTAGGACAGTTCTGTATTCGCCGCTCAGTTGTATACTCGCCACCGAATTGTGTACTTGCTAGTCAGTTGTGTGTTCATCGCAGCAGAGTTGTTGTTTGTCGTCAGCCGACGCTGACCTAGCCGCTCCGACTCGAACTAAGACAGATTTCTGTAGACACGGAGTTCACTACTGTGTTTCTGTATCTTCGTTAATGAAGATAAGTACCGACTTTTATTTAATCAGAGTGTTTGGGTTTTCATCTTTCTGTTCACTGTTCCAGCGGACCGGTTGGCCCGCTATTAAAAGTGTGGCGGTGACTTCGTAAGCCGTTTCTACAGCGAATAGTTTGTCGCTACGAACGCCGCCACAAAACTTATATTCGGATAACAACACATTACATGTAGTACACTTAAGAGCAAAGATAGTCTACTCACCATACTCAATGTATACAAACAAAAGAATGAAGGAGCCAGGTTACCAACATAACAGTAAATTCCATTACCATTGTTTTCTTATGTTGTGTTCATCTTCTATCTGGTTTTAAAGACACTGTCCATTCTGCTTAGCCACTCTTACAAGTCCCTTGCTGCCTCTGACAAAATTGCAATATCACTGACAAATCTCAATGCATTTATTCTTCCTGAACTTTAATTCCTTCTTCAATTTTTTCTTTGGTTTTCTTTACTGTTTGTTCAGTGTACAGATTGAATAATACTGGGGATATTCTACAACTCAAGTCTCACTCGCTTCTCAACCACTGATTCCCTTTCATGCCCTTTGACTCTCTATAACTGCCATCTTGTTTCTGTACAAGTTGTATATGAACTTTCGCTCCCTGTATTTTACCAATGTCAGAGAGTATATTCCAGTCAACATTGTGAAAAGCTTTTTCTAAGTCTGCAAATGCTATAAATGTAGGTTTCCCTTTCTTGAACCTGAGATAATCAGTAGGGTCAGTTTTAATCTGCCAGGAAGTTTCATATCAACACACACTCTGCTGCAGAGTGAGCATTTCATTCTGGAAACATCCCTCAGGCTGTGGCAAAGCCATGTCTCCACAATATCCTTTCTTTCAGGAGTGCTAGTTCTGGAAGGTTCGCAGGAGAGCTTCTGTAAAGTTTGGAAGGTAGGAGACGAGGTACTGGCAGAAGTAAAGCTGTGAGAATGGGGTGTGAGGCGTGCTTGGGTAGCTCAGTTGTTAGAGCACTTGCCCATGAAAGGGAAAGGTCCCGAGTTTGTGTCTCGGTCCGGCACACAGTTTTAATCTGCCAGGAAGTTTCATATCAGCACACACTCCACTGCAGAGTGAAAATCTCATTCCGGAAGCTTCTACTTGTTTTCCCGTACTTCTGTAAATAATTAGTGTAAGTATTTTGCAACCATGAGTTATTAAACTGGTTGTTTGGTGATATTCACACCTGTCAGCATCCACTTTATTTGGAACTGGAATTATTATATTCTTCTTTAAGTCTGTGGGTATTTCACATGTCTCATACATCTTGCACATCAGGTGTAATACTTTTGTCATGGATGAATCTCCTCAGTGATTCTGTTAAAATGTCATCTACCCCAGAGGTCGTTTTTTTTACTTAGCTCTTTCAGTGTCAAATTCTTCTCGCATCATATCTCCCACACCATCTTCATCTACTATCTCTTTCCTTTCTACAATACTGTGTTCAAGTTCACTTCCTTTGTATAGCCTTCTACATATTCCTTTTACATTTTCCTTCTTTATTTAGTACAGATTTTTCCATCTGAGCTCTTGATAATCATAAAGCTACTTCTCTTTTATCCTTAGGCCTCTTTAATTTTCCTGTAGGTGAGATCTATCTTTTCCCTGGTTATATACGCTTCTAAAGACTTGTATTTGGCCTCTACCCTTTCCTACTTAGCCATTTCCCCCATTCTGCATTTCCTTTCATCTGCCTCATTTTTATATTTTGTCCTTTCATTAGTTAAATTGAATATCTTCTATGACATCCTAAGTTTTCTACTAGGGCTTGCCCATTTACCTATTTCATCCTCTGACACCTTCACTATTTCATCTCTGAAAGATTTTCATTCGTCTTCTATTTCTTTCACCTGTTTCAGTCAATCATTACCTAATGCCCCCTTTGAAACTGTTGGCCCCACCTCTCTAACTTCCCACGATTTTGAAATTTCTTCAGTTTTAATCTGCAGTTCGTAACCAGTAAATTATTATCAGAGTCCACAGCTGCCCATGAAAATGCCTTGCAGTTTAAAATCTACTTCTGAAATTTCTGTCTTGCCATTATATAATCAACCTGAAACCTTCCAGTTTCTCCAGGTCTCTTACATGGTTCTTAAAAACCAAGTGTTAGCAATGATTAAATTGTACTCTGTGCAAAATTCTATCAGCTGCTTTTTCTTTGACTTCTTTCCCCAGTCCATATTCTCATACTACTTTTCCTTTTCTTACTATTGATTACCAGTCACCCATCACAATTTACTTTTCCTCTCTCTGAACTATCTAAGTAATTTCATCATACATTCTGTCCGCCCCGGTAGCTGAGTGGTCAGCATGACAGACTGTCAATCCTAAGGGCCCGGGTTCGATTCCCGGCTGGGTCGGAGATTTTCTCTGCTCAGGGACTGGGTGTTGTGTTGTCTTAATCATCATCATTTCATCCCCATCGACACGCAGGTCGCCGAAGTGGCGTCAAATCGAAAGACCTGCACCAGGCGAACGGTCTACCTGACGGGAGGCCCTAGCCACACGACATTTCCATTTTTATCATACATTCTTTCAACCTCATCATCATGTGCAGAGTTAGCTGCCATATAAACTTCTGCTACTGTGTTGCATGCTGGCTTCATGTCTATCTTGGCTATGATAATGTGTGTTACTATGCTGTTCATAATAGCTTACCCACTTTCCCGTTTTCTTATTCATTATTAGGCATACTCCTGCATTACCACTATTTCATTTTGTATTTATATCCCTGTATGCAGTTTATGCTGCCAGTGAATTTGACTAACTACCATTATATCTAACTTCAACCTACCTGTTTCACTTTTTAAATTTTCTAACGTATCTATCCGTTTGAGGGATCTAACATTCCATGCTTCCACCCGCAGAATGTGATTTTTGTTCTTCCTGATGAAGATATCCACATGAGTAGTCCCCTGGCCAGAGATTCAATTGGGGGACTATTTTAGTTCTGCAGTATTTTACCCAAGAGGATGACACCAATGGCTCCAGTATGTGCACAAAGAACCATTTAGCCCCTGTGAAGCAGTTTGAGTTTAGTACTGACACTCCATGAGTCATCAACTACTACAGATGGTGGAGATGTTGGACAGAACTGAGTCCTGGGAATTCTCTATACCTGTCGCCCTGGAAGTTTCTATGATTTTGATACCATAGAGGGTGAGGCAACTAGTACAGAACACCCCAAATATATCCAGAAAGGATAAAAACATCATAGTGCAGTTTTCACCAACTTATACAGACAACGCAGCAAATTTACTGATGTTCACAAGTAATTTTTATCATTTATAGTTGCTGAATTTTGACGCCAACTTAATATTTTTCTAATGGAGCTATATGATTTTTCTGTGACGTTTGAAACAAGCTTCTAAGGGAACTTTAGTGACATAATTCATATGGAACTTGATCAAACAGTATCAAGATAACAGCGCCGCAAACCACTGTCCCACTGTCTGGACAAGAGTTCCACAAACATCTTTCTTATTATGATGCAGCGTTCTGTTGGACATGCAAGGCACTGAGGTGACTGCTGCAATTATGAAACACATTAAATGTATTTGCAACTGCAAATATGGACAATCATCAGCTGCATATGGAATGACGACAACAAAATTTCTTGCTGGATGGGACTCGAACCCGGAATTCCCACTTATCACAAATGGTCACCTCACCATTAGGCTATCCAAGCATGACTCAGGGCCAAACCCAAACTTCCATATCCCATCAACCATGTGCATACAACCAGTACTCATAGATCCATTATGTACGAAGTGCATCCAGAAAGTAATTTTTGCTATTTTTTAAAAACAAAGACAATACAGTTACATAAAAAACTATATTGGCAACAGGTGTGGCAATGTTCGAGCTTTTTTTCAACAGTCACCAAAAGAACTGAAGTACTTGTCATATCGTGGAATGAACTTTTGTATTCCTGTATTGTAGAGGTCTGCCGCCTGTGAGTGGAACCAGTGTGAGTGTCATCTCCAGCTCTTCATCATTGTTAGAACGCTGACTGGAGGACAGAAGTTTCTTGAGGTGTAAGAAAATATGGAAATCACAGGGAGCAAGATAAGGACTGAATGCTGGATGATCAGACAGTTCCCAGCCGGATTTCTGTAAAATAGTTGCTATGCACCGTGCCATATGAGGACGAGCACTGTCATGGAGCAGCACATCACCTGCAGTAAGCATTCCATACCTCTTGTTATGAATGACATGTCGCAGTTTCTGCATTCTTTCACAGTAACCATCAGTGTTCACTGTTACACCTCTGGGCAGTAAGTCAATGAGCGGAATGCCCTTCCTACCCCAGAACACCATGCACACCACTTTTTGCACAGACTCAGACTGTTTGAATTTCGTCTTGACCAGAGACTCACTGTGATGCCAATGCATTGACTGCTGGTTTGTTTCTTGCATCTTGTGACAAATCCATGTCTCATTGCTCATGATGATCCCATCGAGGAACAGGTTGCCGTCATCATGATACTGCTGCAGAAAAGTCAGTGCTGCTCCAAAGTATATAAAAATTTTGTGCTCGGGTATCAGGCTTTTCGCACCCACCTGGTACACAATTTCTTGAATGGCAGGTGCTTAGTGACAATTTCATGGAACAAGCATCATGATATCTGAAACATGGCTGCTGAGTTGAAGTGATGGTTCCCCAGGATCCGCTGGTGAAACAGCTCAACCAGGTGACCATTGATGCAGGTTGTACACTGCAGTCTTCATCATGGACACTTTGATGACCTTTGGAAAAAAGCCCACACCAGCGACGCACCATCTGTTTGTGCAAGATGTTCTGCCTGTAGACCTTATGATGAATTTCGATGTTTTTGCTCAAGATGTCCTGCCTGTGGATCTGAAAGAGCTGACGATGAATCCCGATGGGTGCTATGATTTTTGCATTAAGGAATCTTATCACTGACTAAACCTTGCAGGTGGCAGGAGAACAAATAAGAGATGCCACTTTGGGGAACTGCTGCCATGGTCCTTGCAACAGGTGGGACCTGTCCAGCCGGCATGTGATTGTCACATCATAGATTTGTTATGCATGTGCAATTTTCCCAGGTAAATACGTCTACTTTGAAGGAAACAACTTCAGGAAACTGACTTCCTGGATGCATCTCATATATTCCCACACAGCTGAGACATTTTGCTCTAAAGACCCTTGCCTGGTGTTGGCGGATAGATACAGTATTGCAGTGAATATGTTATTCCAAATTACAATGCAATGTTCCTTTGGACATGCATGTCCGAAGGAACAGGCACTGCATGACTACAGCCATTATGAGATACATTAAACATATTTGAAATTGTGAATATGGGCAATCATCAGCTGTTTGCTGGAATAATGACAATGAAAATTTGTGTCAGATGGGACTCGAACCCAGACTTCCCGCTTATCGTGAGTGGTCGCCTAACCATTAGGCTATCCAAGCGTGACTCAGACCCACACATCCATATGTCATCAAAGACATTCCTAGCGTGTACTCATATATCCATTATTTATATTCCCATACAGCCAAGACATTTTACTTGAAAGTCACTTCCCCGGTGTCAGCAGATAAATATGATATTGCAGTGCCTGTGTTATTCTGAATTGTGATGCAATGGTCCTTTGGACATGCATGCATGTATCTCGAGTTCCAAGATATGCTCCTGATGCAGTTATTGGAAGACATCCCACTAGATATAAGGCAACCAGTGTGCTACCAACACGATGGATGTCCCTTCCATTCTGCACAGGTGATGACAGACCCTTTTAAGAGAACATTTGGAGAGCATTTGAGCAGTCTTTCAGGAAATGCAAAATGGTTTACAGACTCACCAGACTTAATACTTTTGTAATCATATATGTGTCATAAATTAAAAGAAGGAGCTTATTAGGAAACACTAACAACTCCCAATGGCATGAAATGCCTTATAACACAGACCTTTGTTGCCCTTAACCTTAGGTAAAATTCAGTATGCAGTATTGTTTCTACAGAATCACTTTAGAGTATGTAGCATTGCTCAAGGTCAACATTTTGAGCACTTGATGTAGTGGCTGTGATAGTAAAAACGTGAACTGTACTTGAGTTACATGTTTTCTTGCATTTGGTACAGTAGGTCAGATGTATGTGGAATCTCTTCTCCTGACAACAGGATAGTGTTTTAAGGTGCTGCTATCTTGATGCTATTCGATCAAGTCCAACACATGTTGTCGAAGTTCTGGCACCTCTTTCAAATATCAAAGAAAAAAACAAAGTTGGATACGATAAACAATGAAAGTTTGCATATTATCTGCTATAACACGGTGAAAACTGTACCTCAGTATATTTATTCATTCTAGATATATTTGGGGTGGTCTGTCTTAGCTGCCTCACCCTCTACGGAACAATGAATACCTCTTCAAACTTTATGGTTAGGGTGTTGTTGTGCCACATGTCTATCTTTCTTTCTTTCTTTCGCTTGTGCCCTTTTCCCGTAATGACGCAGGGTCGTCATGGTTAATCGGAATTGGCGAGGTTAATTTAAGGGGTGGCCGGATGCCCTTCCTGCTGCCACCCCGGACCCCCCAGGATGGAATTAGTGTACCCCAACTGTCTGTGTCTAGTGTAATCCATGGCATAGTGTAAATGTGTTCAGATGTCCGCAAGCCTTGTAACTGAGGCGGAACGTGGGGACCAGCCCGGTATTCACCTAGTGCGATGTAGAAAACTGCCTAAAAACCACATCCAGGCTGGCCAGCACACTGGCCTCATTGTTAAGCCACCGGGCGGATTAGAACTGGGGCCAGCGCGCCTACCCGAGTCTAGGAAGCAGCACGTTAGCGCTCTCGGCTAACCTGGCAGGTCTTGTGCCACATGTCTATTTCCCCTAGATATTCCTTCAAGAAAAAGCATTCCTGTGTTCTGGAAAGCACCTCCTCAGACCACAACACCAACACTGGTGAGCCACATGGGCCAATGCAATGAAACTGATCTGTTACACTTTTGTTACTGCATACATTGCACATGGAGATCTCTGGATGAAGCATGAATGTCCCACACCTATGCTGGTTCCCTTAAGACACCATTGACCACATACCCACATGGCCCTTGAAGTGGCTTCTAGCTTTCAATTCAGAGAAAGGTCAACTTATTGTGGTAAGCCAGTACATCATTCTGGCAAACATACAACTTCTCCATGTCCAATGAAGTTAATCACTTCAGTGTTTATTTACATTTGGTACAGCAGTTCAGTGCTGCCAAATATATGTGTCCTAAATACATAAAAATCAAGCTCAATTTAGACAATATTTGTATAAAGCTAGTAAATTTTGCAAGTAATATGAGTTCCTATTCACCAAGATCAATACATACATAATGCTACTTCCAGTGTTGTCTCTCTGGAATATCAAATTTGAGAAGATAAGCTTATTGCCATAAATTTGGAATATTAAAATTTATGAATGATCCTCTCTGAAATAGTGTAGAAGATAAATAATAATATGTCCTGAAAAAAGGACATGCTGTTGGGATATTTGACTTACATGCAACTCGATTTCCTGTCTGTCTGGTAATCTAAACATTTGTTTCATTCTTTGAATGAGACAAACCTGCCAAATACTACAGATATGTATGACATAAGCTCATTATTGAGCACTGTTTTATGCCAGTATATAAAACTGAAGAGTAAAATTGTAGAGCAAATAAAAATAATGGAGGGTGTATAGCCTAATTATAAAAGTTGATTAATTTTTATACCTTGGAGAGAGTTAACGTTCTGTCAGGGAAATTTTATGTGAAGCAACAGAAATCAGGATAACAGATTTACATTTTATCAATGTAGCTCTGCACTTAGCAAAAACAGAGGCAGCACAAAAGATGAAATTGTTACTGTACTTCCAAATACAAATATAAGGTAATTAGTTGTGGTGATTTCAAAACAAACTTTCAGTTGTCTACTACATGTATTGAATATATAAAGAGTTCTTACTACATGTATCTCATATATAAATAGATTTTACTATTCTTTCGGGCTTTACATTACAACTATTCAAACAACAAGGTTGTAAGACAAATGAACAGGAAGATGTACAGATAACATCATTCCTTCATTTGAAATAAAACAAGTCGGATATAATTAGAACTTCAGCATCTCACCACTGCATGTTAGTTGTTGGAACCAACCACATGAGGAAAGGAAAACCTATCTTAGCATATCTGCCAAAGCAAAAATGTATGTGGCAAATGAACAGACCATGAATATATTTAAATTTACTTTAGATAATGGTAACTGGCTTCAAATAAACTATGAAAATTACATTGATAAGAACATTTATGATCCTCTCGTCATATGATGTCCTTCATGAGGTAGTGTTACAAAAAGAAGATTCATCAAACCACCTTCAGAAAAACAGTGCCACAGTAATTACTGATGAAGAAACACAAAATCAACATGATGATCCATGAGTTCTACAAGACAACAATTTATGTTTTTGAAATTATGAGAAACCACAACAGAAAAAACTTATAGTTCTCAGTGATATCCATGGATGTGGCCTGTCTTCTCACATACATGAGGAAACTACTATGAATCCAGTGGGATTCATTAAGCCAGATGCTTCAATTGCAGAAGTTAGTAAACTCATAAAGTTAACAGAAGTCAGTAAGATAACATCCATCAGTTTTGTTGTCTTGTCTAGTAGCTTGACTGACATTTACAAAAATGAACTGCATATTGTCTGATGAGAATTAAAGAAATGTCTGAGTTTCCTAACACACACCAGTGTATTACTATTTTACATTCCACTTTGATATGATCTACCACAGTGGTCATATGCGAACTGTAGTGAAGCAAACAAACAATATGAAAAAATATGCAAACACTTTAAGAATATGTCAGTTATTGATGTAAATAGGATATGTCACAGATTCCATACAACACATGGGTTGCATCTACATGAGCTGGAGAAGAAATTAATAGCTACTTTAGTGCTCAATGAAGCAGCAAAAAAGCACAAGCAAAATGATCATTTTTCAACACAGTCCATCAACAAATGCCTCTATACTTCCCATTTTTTTTTTTATATAGTAGACCGCTGCTGCACTAGATCAGAAAATCCTAGCATGTAATTGGTAAAGACACCCAAACAAAAACTAAAGAAATTCAATGAAGGGAATGTATCTTGATGTACCAAAAATTAAATAATTCTACTTAACATTAATTTGCAATCACTCAGGGATAAACTGAATGAATTATGCTAATGGCTTGAACAAATTAACCATAGTATACTCCACATTAACAAACATTGGTTAAATAGGTCACATGTAGAACTATGTGTCCCATCTGGATCCTTACTGATCACAAATTACTGCAGAAGAAATGTTGCACATGGTGGGATATCAATCTATGTTAGGAACAACCTACATATAAAGTAATACCAACATTGTAGGAAAAGATAAGATTGCTACTTACCTAAAGATGACATGTGAAGCTGCAGACAGACACAATTAAAAGGCACTAACACATAAGCTTCCAGTCACAGCTTTCATCAGAGAAAGAGAAACACACACCACTCATTCACATGAGCATGCACACCTCACACACAATACCACCAACTCTGGCAGTTTGGGCCAGAAAGTCATATAAAGAACTCAATTATAGATGTTAGTAGTCTTTGTCTGGAAGATATATTTGAAGCAGCAGCAGCGGTACTACACACACAAAAATTTTGTAAATGTATCGCTCTATCATATGCCAGGAACCTACGAAAAAATATTTCCAGATAAAATCAGTATGCTAATACTATTAGTTTCAAAATACACACATTACAAACTTCATCTGGTTACCCTCCATTCAGAGGCTGTTGCATGCAGCAACCATTATCTTGATTTGTAAATAATAGATTTCAGCTATCAGTCATCCTTTGGAATTTTTTATTGGCAGATCTAGATTTCATCTAGAAACTAGCCATTCTCAATGCACTATCATTTTTGGTCAGTATTTGATTAGTATTCAATGAACTGTGGACAAAGCTCGACCAACAGGCATTACATGCATTGAACAAAAATGATAGTGCATTGAGAATGGCTAGTTTCTAACTGAAATCTAGATCTGCCAATAAAAAATTCCAAAGGATGACTGATAACTGAATCTATTATTTACACATTACAAACTATTCATAGCCAGTGTCATTAATATAGACATAACAGAAAAAAACAAAGAATGTAAAACACTTAATAAATATGATCAAGTCACTTAATCTCTATTGCATCAATGAACAAGTGACAAGGCCTAGAAGCATGCTTAGACAACATAAAGACCAATAGACTATAAAGTATGTCGTGTAGTTAAATTAGGACTATCTGATCATGAAGGACTATGTCTAAAAATAAGACAGTCACTCTTTGAATGCACCAAAACTTTGTAAAGTACAGAATACTGAATAAAAAGAACATTGAAACATGGAAAGGGAACTAAAATCAGTGGAATGGTCATGTAAATAGACTTTTAAGATAACTATTGATTAATGAACTGCTTAATTTTTAGACATTGTTCAAATCATTCTAAATAGCAACTGTCCAACCATTTACATATTAATGACACTAAATGTAGACCACAAAATACTATGATATGGTATATCCAAGACTGAATAAAATAAGAATACTGTTTTGCATAGCTAAAGACAGATCTATTAAAAGTGTTGAAGAATATATATGCAAAATGCAAACACATCTACAAAAATGAAATTAAAATAGCCAAGTGTGAAGCAAATGATAGCTATTGGTACATTTTGAAATCTAAAAATAGTTGTAAACCAGCATGGAATGTCATTTAAAGTCAAATAAATCAATACAAAAAGACAATACCATTCCCATAGATACTAATGTATTAAATGAAGCTCTTAAACTCACTGTTACCCTCCCAGTGATTAAGAAATGAGAAAGATGACTTCCCACTAATTATAGACCAATTTCAATT
Source organism: Schistocerca piceifrons (assembly GCF_021461385.2). NCBI lineage: Eukaryota > Metazoa > Arthropoda > Insecta > Orthoptera > Acrididae > Schistocerca > Schistocerca piceifrons. The sequence goes on along the minus strand of NC_060144.1, from coordinate 399,042,542 downwards.
GTATCAAAACTAATACACAGCTGTATAGATACACAAATATATGACTACCCTGAAAATAACAGGTTACTGAAACTAGTTTGGCTTTAGATCAAATCTGGTAACAGTAAAAGCAGTAGGAATTCTGCTAGATAATACATATGAGTGTGTGGAAAAGAAATGTGCTCCATGTGCCATGCTCATAGACTTGAGCAAAGCCTTTGACTTGGTGTCACATAACACTATATTAATAAAATTAAGCTTTCTATGGCCTTAGAGATAAATCATTAAGTATATTTAGAATGTATCCAATTGACAGGCAAATAATCAGGCATCAGTTGTTGAAAACAAAACACGTACTACCACAGGGATCATTTTTTTTATTTTTTATTTATTTATTGTATTTTTTCGCATGGAGACACCAACTTGTGTCTTTTGCAAACATCATAGCATTTTTTTACAAGTTTAGTACAGTCATATATACATATTTGATTACATATACATGATACAAATGTACCATTGTACCTAATAAGGCACAATATTGGGTGTTACATTTTACCTATTGCAAATATTCAGATTTTACACAAATGTATATACAATAATTTATTTTATTTTAATATTAATATTCACTTAAAGAATATAAATACTTGTCAATCAAGAAATATTTCAGTTTCACTTTGAATAAGTTCCCTTTGTGGCACCTTATAGAACTCGGTAATCTGTTGTACCATATTTGACCACTAATGCATGGACTATGGTCTGTTGTTTTTAATTTTGTTCTTTGTCTGTAGTAGCAGTCTTTATTTCTTGTATTATAGGCATGCATATCAGAGCACTTTGTTGCTTTGTGTTGATGTGTCACAAAAAAATATAATTAATTTGTAAAGATACAGTGAGTAGACTGTGAGGTATTTATGATGAACAAAGATTTCCCTGCATGAGTATCTATACCCTAATCCATGGATAATTCTGATTGCTCTTTTCTGTAGGGTTAATATTCTGTTCATATGTATGTCGGCAGCACAATCCCATATCTACACCCCGTAATTAATCTGTGCAAAAATGGTTCCATAATAAATTGTTTATAATGTCTGATGTGGGACTACTTTTGATAACTGGCTGATTAGATGTAATGAACTGCTGATTTTACTGCATAAAAATTTGATATGGTTTACCCATCTTAGATTTTCATCTAGGTGAATACCTAGAAATCTGCAGTCTTCTGTGTCCACTAATTCAATTCCACCTATGTTACTGATAGAGGTTTGGTGTGAGTTTGTAAGTTTAAATGGCAATAACTGAGATTTACTGATATTAACTTTCAAACCTTGATCTTGGAAATAAGTAGTTATGTGACGTAGTCCCTCAGTTGCTACCAATGTTAACTCATCATTTTGTTTACCAAGAAATAACAGTGAGGTATCGTCTGCATAAGTTACCAATTGGGAGTTGAAAGGTTGCTCTATATCATTTATGTACACTAGGAAAAGGAAAGGGCCCAAAATTGAGCCCTGGGGTACACATTGTGTGACTGTCTCATATTTGGACTGGAAATTAATGATCTGATTATTGATTTTGTAAGTCAGCTTTGTAAGCTGCTTGCGGTTAAATAAATATGTAGCCAGCAATTGCATGGATGCAGCATTTACATTATATGACTCAAGTTTACTTAAAAGTAACTCATGGTTTACCGAGTCAAAGGCTTTAGTAAGGTCTAGAAATATGCCAGCTGTTTGCATTCCTTGATCAAGGGCACCATACGTTTTGTAAAGAAATTCTGTAATTGCTGTGATAGTACTATGATATTTTCGGAATCCATGTTGTGTCTCTGTTAGGAACTTATTTTTCAAGAAATAGTCACTAAGTTGTGTCAGCACCACAACTTAAAATACTTTGCTGAAGACAGGTATTAATGATATGGGCCTTAAATTTAAAACCTCTTCCTTGGATCCTTTTTTATGCACTGGTTTAACTGTGCTCCATTTCAATACATTTGGAAATGTATGTTCTCTGATACTGCAGTTTAGCAGGTGGGTGATTATTGTAACTAATTCCTTATTACATTTTTTAATCACGATACTACTCAAACCATCTCATGCAGATGAGAACTTATTCTTTAGGTTATTTATTATCCTGCCTATTTCTTTTTCACTTACTTGTTTGAATTCAGAAGGTGGCTCTTCAAAGGGGCAGAGCTTTACCTCACTACTCACAATTGTGTTATTAACTGGACTAACAGCTGCAGATATAAAGTATTTATTGAAAACATTGCAGACTTTATTAGGATCTTTAATTGTGTTTCCTTCATGTCTGATATTTACAATTTCAGTCTCTGGCTTCGGTGTGGCTTTGCGAATTTGATTTACAATTCTCCATGAGGTCTTGGCTATATTGTCTGATTGAGCTATTTCACTGCTGTATATCTGTTTTCTTAGCTATGAAAGCTCTTTCTTAAAGATTTTCTTGGCTTCGTTGTACTTGGCCTTAAAACCCTGCAGGTTTGTTGACTTGTGTAACACATCCAGGTCATGGATGTTTTGCCTGAGTTTTATCATATTTGCTGGAAGTATCAATCTGTTGGTTTTTTCACTTTGGTTATGGGTGAACACTCTTTGTATTTTCTTAACAGGGCAGCATCTGTCAAAGTGTCTTAGCATATTATCATAGAATTTGGCCCATTTGTTTTCAGATCCTTCAGTCTGGTAAACCAGATCCCAGTCCTCTATATCTAATATATTTCTTAGGGCAAGGATGTTACCCTCTTTTAGGATTCTTTTATTTTCAATAACTTTTGTCATTTTTGGGATGCTTGTGTTTACATACTCTACAAGCTGGCATTTGTGGTCAGAGTAGTGAAAATCCATATTCCAGCACCTAACACTGTCTTTAATATGTTTACATATTATAAAGTAATCAATTCTGCTAGATGTGGACTTTGTTACCCTGGTATCACTATTTACTACATTTATGAGATTATATGGGTTAAGAGTATCTATTAACCTCATATTACACAAACTGGAAGATTTTGCCTCAATATTCAGATCACCAAGTATAGTTAGGTCACAGGGACCACAACGTCCCACTACTCTACTAAATATGTGTATGAAGCTAACTACATCAGCCTTTGGTGGATGATAAATCCCAATAACTTTATGTTTTCTCATAACCTCTCTACACTCTTTGGTGTGGACTTCAATGCCTGTCACTTCAATCAAGCCTTCTTTGTTGTACTGGTCTAGATAGTTTATTTTCTTGTACTCGAGATTCTCACTGATGTAAACTGCCACACCACCACCCTTATGTTGCTGTCTACAATAACTATTTGCTAAGGAGTAGCCCTCTAGTTTACAGTAAATAATTTCATCAGATTTTAATCCATGCTCAGTTAACACTACTATATGAGGTGACAGTTCATTTACAAAAACCTGTAATATATTAAGCTTATTTCTAAGGTACTGTATGTTTAGGTGCATGAGCCTTAGTGGTATTTTTAACTGGTCACTCTGATTATCTTCCTTTAAAATGGTCTGAGTTGGTTCACTTACATAAGTTTTGGATCCAGGCATTAAAAGTGTTCCTGTTCTTTGGCGATCTTGCATTTCTCGATCTACTACCCAACCTGGCTTCTGTCTGTCTAGTTGTCAAGGTAGCTGTTGAGGTGCCTTCTTGCTCCGTACAGTCCGAGGAGTTGCCAAACTGCCTGGTGTTGCAGTAACTGGAGTTGTATACTCCACCACATTTGATTGAGTAAGTGATGCTGAGGAGTCTGCAGTTGATGCCACAGCTTCTGTTGTTTTAGCTAGCTGGCTTGGCAAGTTGTTTTTACCCAGTCCTGGGAATTTGTTAGTTGCTTTACTTTCCCACAAAAGCATGTCACTTTGAGCTCTGGGTTTTATTGGTCTTGAGGATCTTCTAGGAGCACAATGTGTTTCTGGACTTTTGAATATCCTGTTGCTGCAAACTGATCTTCCAACTCCATTATTCGTTACTGTCCTCTTGACAATATTGTGGTTGATTTCTGGTACTGTAATTTTTTCTTGCTGTGGTATTATTTGCTCAGTTCCATCTGGATCCTTCCACTCAAGTCATGGACCTTTTCTCTTTATTGTTTATATAAATGATTTCTCAAGTTACACACCATGTGAGAATGTGCTCTGTGCTAGTGACAACACACTGATAACAATAGGTGGAAACTTACAAAGTGTACAAAATTATAATAGAGGAATTATCAAGACGACTAATCACTGGTGCCAAACCTACCAGATATCCGTTAACACAACAAACACATAAGAACATTATTTCAGTCACACAGAAATGACACCTGGGAATAATAATGTCAAATTAATTAGACTTGTGACTGGCAAAATACTTTCTTGGGATGGACATATAAACTATTTAAGCAGCAAATTGGGAAGAGTTTTGTTTTTGTTATCAGCTACTTTACTCTTATTAAGCCTTCTTCCACTCACATCTGCAATATGGGATACTGTTTGGAGAAATGCACCGGAGTCAGCTTACGTTTTTCAATGGCAGATGAAGTATTCTATGTCTGTCTTCCAGAGAAACTTGTAGAAGTCAGTTCAGAACACTTAACACAATGAGTCTCCAGCCTTTACATCTGTAGCTGTCTAATTTATGCTAAGGAAAAGCTAATCAAATTAAGGCTAAGAAATAATGTTAATTTGCACAATACAAGAAATAGCCACATGATAGATTTGCCATAATCAAGACTTTCTCTCTCTCTCTCTCTCTCTCTCTCTCTCTCTCTCTCTCTCTCTCTCTCTCTCTCTCTCATGCACATACACACGCACACATACACACACACACACACACACACACACACACACACACACAAAATAGCATTAAAGACATGAGCCTTAAATTCTTCAACAAATTGCCAAAACAGCTCACTTCATCCCTTACACAAGTACAAGAAAGTTGTAGAAACATTGCTAAATGAGAGAGAATTTTACGTAGTTGACAAAATCATGGAGAGTGATTTCCAAAAACTGTGTTAACGGTTGCTGTGTGTGCATATCAGTAAAATTGCATGCAATAATCATACAGTTACAACTCTGTTTTTATATACATGTAAATAAATATATGAGTATATTGCTCCAACTAGCCATAAGTACACTCTCGCCATTAAAATTGCTACATCAAGAAGAAATGCAGATGATAAATGGGTATTCATTGGACAAATATGTTATACTAGAACTGAAATGTGATTACATCTTCACACAATTTGGGTGCATAGATCCTGAGAAATCAGTACCCAGAACAACCACCTCTGGCTGTAATAATGGCCTTGATACACCTGGGCATTGAGTCAAACATAGCTTGGATGGCGTGTACGGGTACAGCTGCCCATGCAGCTTCAACACGATACCGCAGTTCATCAAGAGTAGTGACTGGTGTATTGTGATGAGCCAGTTGCTTGGCCACCATTGACCAGATGTTTTCAATTAGTGAGAGATCTGGAGAATGTGCTGGCCAGGGCAGCAGTCGAACATTTTCTGTATCCAGAAAGGCCCGTACAGGACCTGCAGAAATAGGGTTTTGCAGGGATCGAATGAAGGGTAGAGCCACGGGTTGTAACACATCTGAAATATAATGTCCACAGTTCAAAGTGCCATCAGTGCAAACAAGAGGTGAACGAGACGTGTAACCAATGGCACCCCATACCATCACGCCGGGTGATACACCAGTATGGCGATGACAAAATAGATGCTTCCAATGTGCGTTCACTGCGATGTTGCCAAACATGGATGCGACCATCATGATGCTGTAAACAGAACCTTGTTCCATCCAAAAAAATGACGTTTTCCCATTCATGAACCCAGGTTCGTCGTTGAGTACACCATCGCAGGCGCTCCTGTCTGTGATGCAGCATCAAGGGTAACCGCAGCCATGGTCTCTGAGCTGATACTCCATGCTGCTGCAAACGTCATCGAACTGTTCGTGCAGATGATTGTTGTCTTGCACACGTCCCCATCTTTTCAATCAGGGATCGAGACGCGGCTGCACGATGCGCTTCAGCCATGAGGATAAGATGCCTGTCATCTCAACTGCTGGTGATACGAGGCCACTGGGATCCAGCACGGCGTTCCATATTACCCTCCTGAACCCACCGATTCCATATTATGCTAACAGTCATTGGGTCTCGACCAACGCGAGCAGAAATGTCACGATACGATAAACCACAATCACGATAGGCTACAATCTGACCTTTATCAAAGTCGGAAACGTGATGGTACGCATTTCTCCTCCTTACACGAGGCATCACAACAATGTTTCACCAGGCAACGCCGGTCAACTGCTGTTTGTATACGAGAAATCAGTTGGAAACTTTCCTCATGTCAGCACGTTGTAGGTGTCGCCACCAGTGCCAAACTTGTGTGAATGCTCCGAAAAGTTAATCATTTGCATGTCACAGCATCTTCTTCCTGTTGGTTAATTTTCATGACTGTAGCTCGTCGTCTTCGTGGTGTAGCAATTTTAATGGCCAGTAGTGTAATCATAAACAGTAAATGTATGTAATTAACACATATAAATGTGTAACTGATATACAATTAAAATTTAGCATGTGTGTGTGTGTGTGTGTGTGTGTGTGTGTGTGTGTGTGTGTGTGTGTGTGTGTGTGTGTGTAAACAAGTATTCCAGTAACTATGTATTGATGCTAATAAGTGTTTTAGCAACTGACACTGTGCTCTTACTAAAATGTACATTTGAAACAAATACTAACAAAGAGATAGAGGGGCTGGCCAGTACTTACCTCAGCTCAGTACAGCCGATAGATACACGAAACAGAACAGAAAATTTACGTTCCTAGCTTTCGAAACTTTGTTCCTTCATCAGGAATCATTTAAAATGTACATTTATTTACACACAAAGCTGATCTATCATTTTATTAATGAACTTTACTTGTTGACAAGGCCAACTATATTGAAATATACTGAACAGTTGAGAATATACATTTTAAACACTCTCCACACCTGTTAATATGTCGTTTCCCTGTGAAATATTTAATAAGAAAATGAACAAGTAGATTTAATTGGGTGTATGCTGAAGAGGTGCTGAAGTTTGAGAGAATATGTGTTTATAGTATTAAGATTGGTATGGAAGTACAGTCTCTGATGTACAGTAATGATTCTACCAAGCCTTAATAGAATCAGGTGTAAAAACAATGATACAATAATACTTGCATTTCAAAATTAAATGTGAGTAATGTAGAAGATAATAGCAAAAAAGGTAAACAGACAGCATGTAGCAATCCAAATGCTACACATTTCAATGATTTCTTTATTGATAGGGTACAAGATGTATTAAAGAAGATCAACACCAACAATATAGCCATTTACCAAATGTATTTTTTGGAAAATTCGAATGATAGAGGGTCGAGATGTTTCTAAATTGAAGAAGATGAATAACAGCTGCAGTATCGCTAGTGACATTAACAGTTCCAATGCTGTCAAAGGTAACTGAAGCTGTACTGAATCAACAAACTGTAAATTAATTTGAAGAAACCAAGATCTTCAACAATAGTCTGGTTTCAGGTATGTGTACAGATAAAGCTACTGTCATTTCTGCCTCAGTACATTAAGCAACTAGAAAACAAATCATTGCTACAGTGTAGACTTTTTGATTTGTCAAAAAATTTTAACACTGAGTGTCATGAGATTTTATTAAATAAAATATGGTTCTGTATCTTCACAGGAAATTCAGTTTATTTAGGGAATCTTATTTAATTAGTAGAATGCTGGATGTGTCAATGATGTGTAATACATTTCTTATGGTCTTTGAAGTGTGTTTTGTATGATGCAAAAGTTAGAAATTCTCCCTCTCCATTCAAACAAAAATGTGTTTTAGCAGCTGCGATGTGCTATATATTTATGTGTCCATCCTACTGGTTTCTAGAGATAAGATTAAAAAAAGTTGTCATTAATGGTACAGAGTCTGCGTACTTGAACCAGCACATATGGGCATTCCTCAAGTTTCAGTAGTGTTTCAAGTTTTATTTATTGCTTGTTGTAATATTTATTACTTACTGTAATTACTTTCATATAACATAGTGGGACCACCTACGTAAAGTTATTTATTTGTTGATAATTTAGAAGTCTGCATAACGTCATAAAAATAGAGATGTTGAAGTATGAAATAGATCAGACCACTGTAATGTAAACTCCCTCTGTCTTAATCAGAATAAATCACAGGATCTACATATCATATGGAATCATAACACATAAGTGGAGCAGATTTTAAGTGCTGTTAATTTCCTTAGAAAAACAGATGATTCCCAACTCTCTTGGGATAATCACATAGGAAAACTGGTATGTAGAATTATGAAAGGCACTTACATTTTTCCTGACTGTGTCTTTGTGTGCATATTCCAGTGCTGAAAATGGCCTGCTGTGCCATAATATATAGCAGTATATCATGTGGTGCCATTCTGTGGGGCCAACAAAAGAGTACAACCAAGTATTTAGATTACAAAAAAAGACAGAGAGGATAATACACAGCATGGTGCCCAGAGCTCACAGCAGATATAGATTTAGAAATCTAAATATTATGACTCTGCCATTATCACATATATTTTGAAGTGTATAATTCTTGTCAATGGAAACCATTGTAAACACCAGCAATTTGACACATGCCATAAGTACAGTACCAGGAACAAACATGACTTGGTACCATCCCACTATAACTACAAAAACCACAGAAGTGCTTTGTGAGCAGATCAGTTAAACTTTTCAGTGTCATATTTCAATGTATCAGGGAGCTACCAACTCAAAAATTCAAAAGAAAAGTCAAAGGATTTCTGTTAGAACTATGTCCTTATGAAGATAATGAACTTTTAATTCTGGAGAAGGCAAAGGTGCAATTGTAACACATTTAACAGTGAACTTCTAGGATTTGGGTGTGATCTGCTGGTGAGAAGTAACAGAATGCATATCTTTTGTAATGTAGCAAATATTTGTGTTAGTAATATATTGTCGTATGCAATATCACATTAAATTAATAATTTGTTGCATATGTATATGTTATATATGAATATATTGTAACTATTTCAAAGCCTGCATCACATTATCTCTGTCTCTACAGTGATAAAATTCAATTCAGTAACATTTTCTGAGAGACTATACATGAAATTCACTTGTATTCAACAAAGTTTCCCCTGCTGATTCAAATGTTTAACACTAGTTGAGCAGATTAGCATTGATGGTTCAGATAAATTTCATAAAATTAACAATATTAGCAGTATTTTCATTTTGTTTCATAGTGATTTGTGTTTTAAAGAATGAGTACTTTTAAAAAATAATGCACACATTCTTACAGTAACATTTTATTGAATTAAGTACCAGTTAGAATAGCTCATTGACATTACAGGTAACAATGTACTTAATACATCTCTGAAGAATTTCTTTCACTTTCAAAGAAGAGATTTGTCCTGAACATGTTACTTCATATAGTAATGTATGAGAGTGCTAAATATCACAATTTTCTAATACTGATACATCTATATTTAGGGGCCTGAAAACAGGCTAGTGAACTACTAAATCATACAAAAATTAAAATAAACAAATAACACCTAAAATCATTATAAGCATTTGTCACACTTCTTTAACTCTTTTATCCGCATTCTCATCCTCTGCCTGTTGCATCACATGGGCAGCGGTATTATGTAACAAGCAACAGTTGAATACCAGCCCCTATAAAGTGACAACTCTGATCTAAGTAGAAATAATCATCCTTTAATATTTATTTTAAGTTGATGAGGTTCTTATGGTTTAGTAAGCCATTCATGGAATGAAAATAAATATAATTGCAAAAGAACAGAATTGATTCCACTGCTCTCATAATTAATCTAGCTTACTGAATCCCACTAAGAACAATTAATGGTTGTCGTAAGTCAAACATTCTGCTGAACTTATTTCAGCACGATATCTCACATTGTTACAATATTGTTATAAAAGTTAAAAAGCTGTTCTTGAGGCTAATGAGAATATGCAAAGTTGGCAACATTGATGGTTACAGATCTCCAGAATATTATTATGGAAACTAAGAAATTATATACAAACAAAATAAATAACAAATTTCCAGTGTGTGTTGAAACACAATGTGTAATTATTATGTAATATTTTCCTTTTTGTGATATTTATTTTGCAAACAGTACATTACATCACAGGTTTAGAGCATTGAAGTTTATATGTAAATACCCTTATGTGGCATTATCTTATGACTTCATTCAAACAGATGTACAAAACATTTTTTCTTTATCAAAAAATGCACTAGCTCAATTAAATAATAAGCATAACTGATTTTGCAATCATGGCTATGCAACTTCAAGTGCCTTGATGTGTATGGTCTTCTTTTAATTAAAGGGTAGTGTGAGAAGCTCAGTTCAGCAAAATTTTTTACAGTATACAGATTATAGTTTTCTTACACTGAGTTAAGAAAAAAAATTGTAAGATCTTTTCCTCCCCTTCCCAATCCTTTACATTCAAAGGAAGAAATACAGACTTCAGAGCATGAGAGCTTGATACTCAAGATACGATACTATTTAGCTTTTTTAGTAAACCATTTATGGGAACAAAAGCCCCTCAACTTTCTGTTCTTTGGTACTCATTCTAAAATTATCCATGTAGAGTTACAATTAACACATTTTACATGATTTTCAGTATGAAGAAGTTGAGCTATTTTTTCCTTCCATTGGATGATCAAATATTAACAGATGATAAACCATTGCGCATTTTTTGTTTTAAAATGAACCTGCAGTCAACAATTTGGTATTCACTTTTTGTGATGCAAGAGCTATTAGCACCATGTAGTCTCACAGCAAAACTCTGCTTAGTTATAAAACTCTTGCATATTAATTAGCCTACATAAAAATATTTCACAAAATAATTATCTTTAATTTTTGGTTGTCAAGAGATTGCATGTGCATCTCATACCTTCTTCTGTTTTTCTGTTCCGTATTTCATGTCACCATTTTCTTACTACTGTTGACAGGGAACATATACAGCAGATTCTTAATCAAGTTGTAAATAAGTACATTACTGCTGGGACACTCTGCAGCCATTTACTACAAAATTACAGGCAGCTATGATGAAGTGCTAACACAAGAAACTCATCATAATTTACACAAATTTTGTTTTATTGTGTCCTTTCAACTTAGTTGTCACAGATGTTTCTGCCAATGTTATTTCCAATACATGACTGCCCATTACCATTGATAATGAGAGAAGGTCCTAGCACTGTGCAGGAAAAAACATTGTCACTATCACACTTAACTGTACTTGTGTAGTGCTGCTAAACACGTAAAGATACTGACTTGGTCTTAGGGTCTGGTATCTTCGAACAATCATCTGCTTAAAGACACATCATCAGCTGGCTTCACCAGGAACAACATCTTTGGCCATGGTAACACAATTTCAGTGATGCTGTTTTTATTGTATAGTATCTTTTCAGGATCGTTTTAAGAAAGCAAAGGGCTCTGCTAGAGCTGTGAATCAGTATGCAAAGAGTTGACAGGTTTTGGAAGTTCTGTATCCAGTGCAGGATTGTCTATTCCTTGTTGCTGAATATGTGACTTTGGTGTGGAATTCATGCCAGGCAGTGACTGTACACTGTATGAACATCCCACTGGACTCTCATCAGGAGATTCTTCATCAAGCATACCTGTAAAAGAATAAAATACATGCTCTTCAGATTTAAGCTGATTTTATGAGAAATACAGATATGACCACCAAAAAATTCATACCTTTTCTTTAAGTATACAAACTAGGTGGGTCTTACTTTCACTGAACTGCTTACATACTGGTATAAATGAACAGCAGCTACATAAATATTTATCAGAAATATGTAATGTACTTATGTTCTTAAATATAGTATTTAGAGGACCTGCATACTACATGAAAAGAAATGCTCTCATACACAAAAACTGCATGAGACCTCATTATCATAAACATCCATTTCACCACTGTGTGGATGGCAGCAAAAAGCCATTATTTTCAGGTTGATGACAGAGGACAGTGGCCCACAGATAGGTCTGTCAGAGGGGCTCAAGAGGATTCCACACTCACATGTTTACATTACAGGTGGCTGAAGGATTCAAATCAGCAATTGTTGGACTGTAAATAGATTTTTTAGGCAGAACCTCCTTTCATCTTCCACATAAACTGTGTAATAACTAACTTAATAGTTACTGGTGTTTTTAAAGTTCAGTACCTCGGTCAGAAAAAACAGAAGCCTTCGTTGTTAAGACCCCTTTTTCTAAGGAATGGGTGGAGGTATCAAGTTGAAATTTATGTCACATGCTGAGGACAGTGGTCTCTTGGCAGTGAGAGAATTTAAGTTTTAAGTCAAGGCAGTCAAAAGATAAGGTCTCTTGTTAAGACCAGTTTTTCTCAGGAACAGATGGCAATGTCGAATAATTAACGCATCTTTTTTTTCTGCAATCAGGTTGGTTTTATTAAGGATTCCAATACAGCAAATTATTTCCCACTCTTTTGGCTACAAAAAACTATTTTGTAATATAACTTCTGTTCAGTGTGTCCTCAAGGGATCAGCATTCATTTGCTGGGTACGGGCTTGGCGACCCCAGGGGTCCTGAGCTAGGGACTGGCAAGTGCCGCCAGACCCCTGTCACCGTAAGCTCCGGGCATGCTTCAGCAACCACTGTACAGCACAGCTGTGGAACATTCTGTATCTCAAGGAAAGACAATCTTGGCTTGACCACCTGAATCGCAAGAACAGAATAAACCTCTATAAAGAAGGCCTCAATCTCAAGGTGTGCTGCGTGCTGGTGGGATGCATGGCTGTTGAGGTGGAACAATCCTTAGCAGGCAACCTCTGGGGAAAATGCCACACCTCAGTTGTATAAGGCTTACTCAGGCATTCATGGCTCTATCTGAGTGGACCCTTATTTCCTAAATTTTCCTTACCCTGTCCCAGTGGAGAGGATGAGCCACTGGATACCAACACCCAGTCTAACAAGAGGGCTCATGTAGCCAGTCCTCCTGATTCAGTCAGTAGCAACAGAATGCATGCTGGTCCGCAGAATGTGTTTCTTATTGTTAAAAGAAGAGAGGATAGTTTTGAAAAAGTTTCACTGTTTTACATACAGAAAGGCTTACAAGGCATTGCTGGCACCTTAAAATCTGTTAAGCGCTTACACAATGGGACCCTGTTAGTTTAAACATCTAGCTCCCTTCAGAAAATTCAATGCCTCAGGGAGTATGTGACAGACACTGAATTGTACAACATCATGAACTACATCAAAGGTGTTGTGACTTGCAGGAATCTAATTGACATTTCCCAAGAAAACTGGAAGCAGAATGGTCCCAGGTAGCCATTGTCAACCTGCAATATGTTATGAAAAGGTAGGATGGTGATCTTGTAAAATCAAACTCCTTTATCCTTACTTTTAACAGCACTAAACTACCAGAGCATGGGAAGACAGGTTTCCTATGCCCAAGTGTATGACCTTATTACCCAAATCCAATATGGGCACACTTCTCTTGGCTGTAAAGGAGAAGCTACTTGTAGCAAATGTGGTAAAGCTGCCCATGATGGAGTTGGTTGCTCCTCTCCTCCAAAGTGTGTCAACTGCTTTGGGCATCACACTGTGTGGAGCATACTGCAGAGTTTTCCTTGAGGAACAGAAGATCCAAGAGATCAAAATGACAAAGCGCATCCTGTATGGTGAAGCCAAGAAGTTATATAAGTCCATGCAGCCACCCCCGTTCGCTGCCTCCTTTTCTTCCATTCTGAAACATCGACTGATTGTCACTGAATTGAGATAAAATGCAATACATGCAATTCAGTACTGCACAATGTAATCTAACATATTTCAACAATTTAGGGCACAATCTGAGCAGCTCTCTCTGATTGTTTGCAGATGATGCTATCATTAACCATATAGTAAAGTCATCAGAAGATCAAAACCAACAGCAGCAGTATTTAAACAAAATATCTGTGTTGTGTGAAAAGTGACAGTTGTCTCTGAATAAGGAAAAGTGTGAAGTCGTCCATATGGGAATGAAAAGAAATCCACTAAATTTCTGTTACATGATAAACCACACAAATTTAAACTAAATACCTAATAAATCAACAAAAATAAGTTTTGAAAACATAATGTAACTGGACAGATAAAAAAATCTACTCACCAAGAGGTGGCAGGAAAACACACATAAAAAAAGGAAAGACATTAAGGTTTGAAAAAGGAAAGTCATTAAGGTTTGTAAGCTTTTGGAGCCAATGGATCCTTCTTCTGACAAAGGACTGAAGGTGAAGGAAGAAGACTGGTGAGGTTTAGGAAAAGAAGTAGACATCAGTCGGGTAAGTCTCCCCTGATGTGTGCTTCTGGGTGACTTTCCCGAATTTTACCCCTTTTACTAAACCTCACCAGTCCTGCCAAAAGAATGAGCCACTGGCACTGGAAGCTTCCAAAAGCTAGTACCTTTTATATGTGTGTTTTCCTGCCGCCTATTAGTGATTATATTTTTTATCTATCCAATTACATTGAACTAAATACCTAGGAATTTCAATTACAAACAACTTAAACTCAATAATCACATAGGTACTGTTGTGAGAAAGGCAAACTAAAGACTATTTTTTATTGGCCAAACCATAATACATCATAACACATCAATTAAACAGACTCCTCTGCTAGATTATTGCTGTGTGGTATGGGATCCTTACCAGATAGTATTGACAAAGGACATTGAAAAATTCCATTCTGTATTATCATGAAATAGGAGAGAAAGAGTCACAGATACGATAAGTGAGTCAGGATGGAAATCATTGAAACAAAGACTTTTTCAGTGCGGTGAGATCTTTTCATAAAATTTCAAGTATCAAATATCTCCTCTCATTTGTGAAAATACTTGATTGTTGCCATCCTAGGCAGGTAAATAATATAAGAGACTCCAGAGTATGTACAGAGAAAGGTTTAAGGGTTCATTTACCCCATGTGCAGTTTGAGATCGGAACAGTAGAAAAATAGCCTGTGAAACAAAGTATTCCAAATTTTTAGATGTTATATTCATAAGAACCTGAACTGGAAATTACATGTAACAGATCTTCTTTAACATCTAACTTTCACAAATTTTGCATTGCATGTATTTTCAGATTTTTGAGATGAAAAAGTAAACAAGTTAACTTACTTTTCCTACTGTCATTAAGAAACATCTTATGTCATCATACTCTGAGGAAACTTGCCACTGAGGGAAAAAGTGTTTGTTGCAGACAAGCATGCAACAATGGTAATGTGTAGTGTCCACTATCCAGCTCTTTAAACTGTTTGGTATGATGACATTTACTCCTGAGCGAAATTTATTTTCAACAATCAGTCACTGAAACTTCCTGGCAGATTAAAACTGTGTGCCAGACCGAGACTCGAACTCGGAACCTTTGCCTTTCACAGGCAAGTGCTCTACCACTGAGCTACCCAAGAACAACTCACACCCCATCCTCACAACTTTACTTCTGCCAGTACCTCGTCTCCTACCTTCCAAACTTTACATAAGCTCTCCTGCGAACCTTGTAGAACTAGCACTCCTGAAAGAAAGGATATTGCGGGGACATGGCTTAGCCACAGCCTGGGGGATGTTTCCAGAATGAGATTTTCACTCTGCTGCAGAGTGAAAATTTCGTTTTGGAATCAGTCACTGTTTTAAAACAACAGCAAATTCGTAAATATAATACTAGAAGAAGAAATTATTGACACTATTAATTACTTAATTTTGGAGTGGCACAGAAAGAAATGCAGTATTCAGCTACAAATTTTTCTGTGAGAGTGCGCGCTCTCTCTCTCTCTCTCTCTCTCTCTCTCGAGAGAGAGAGAGAGAGAGAGAGAGAGAGAAGAGATAGAAATGGGAGATACACTGAACATAGCTAAGTATAAATCATTGTAACAAAAAGAAAAAAAGTTTATTAATCAAAGAAATGGTCATCATATTGCCATCTAAATTTTCCTTTCAGGTAATCTATGTATACATAAAAAACAGTGCCCCAACTGACTGACTCATCATCGCCCAGCCCAAACCACTAAGGACAGAAACTTGAAATTTGGAGAAGGTGAGGATCTTATATTGTAGGCATCATTTGAGTAAAGATTGTTCAAAATTTCACTACTAAGGGAGTGGAATAAGGGATGAAAGACCTTTTGAAAATATGTAATTATTAAGACAAGTTGAAGCTAGAACTACAAAAACTGATATTTGGTTTCTCAGTCAAAAATAAAAAAAAAAGACCTTGTTTCAGCATTTTTGGAAATTCAACAACTAAGGGGGTAAAACAGAGTGAAACATTTTTTGAAAATAAATCATTATTAAAGATTTATCGATGCATTTTTAAGCTACATCTATGAAACTGGTATTAGAATTTTCGATAAAAACTTTAAAAAATATATGTATTTCATTGTTTTTGGAAATTCAATTCCCTAATGGAGTGAAATAGCTTATGAAAAATTGTATGAAATTATTTGATTATGAAACCATTTTCAAAGCAAAATCTATGAGCACTTGTATATCTTCTCTGTTAGAAATAAAAAAAGAGTGTGTTTCACAGTTTTGGAAAATTCAGCCCCTAAGGGGGTGAAATAGGGGATGAAAATTTTTAAGAAAATATTTTACTATATTAAAAAAAAATTAAAGCAAAATCAATGAAAATTGGTTATTCCACTTCTTGGTTAGATACAAAGAAATATGTTCTAGGAGATGAAAGTTACTATGGAAATAAAGCGCTGGCAGGTCGATAGACACACAAACAAACACAAACATACACACAAAATTCAAGCTTTCGCAACAAACTGTTGCCTCATCAGGAAAGAGGGAAGGAGAGGGGAAGACGAAAGGAAGTGGGTTTTAAAGGAGAGGGTAAGGAGTCATTCCAGTCCCGGGTTCCATCAGTTTCACCTGGTCCTACTCCAAATCCCATGCCACTTTCCTTGACGTTGACCTCCACCTGTCCAATGGCCAACTTCACACGTCCGTCCACATCAAACCCACCAACAAGCAACAGTACCTCCATTATGACAGCTGCCACCCATTCCACATCAAACGGTCCCTTCCCTACAGCCTAGGTCTTCGTGGCAAACGAATCTGCTCCAGTCCGGAATCCCTGAATCATTACACCAACAACCTGAAAACAGCTTTCGCATCCCGCAACTACCCTCCCGACCTGGTACAGAAGCAAATAACCAGAGCCACTTCCTCGTCCCCTCAAACCCAGAATCCCCCACAGAAGAACCACAAAAGTGCCCCACTTGTGACAGGATACTTTCCGGGACTGGACCAGACTCTGAATGTGGCTCTCCAGCAGGGATACGACTTCCTCAAATCCTGCCCTGAAATGAGATCCATCCTTCATGAAATCCTCCCCACTCCGCCAAGAGTGTCTTTCCGCGGTCCACCTAACCTTCGTAACCTGTTAGTTCATCCCTATGAAATCCCCAAACCACCTTCCCTCCCCTCTGGCTCCTATCCTTGTAACCGCCCCCGATGCAAAACCTGTCCCATGCACCCTCCCACCACCACCTACTCCAGTCCTGTAACCCGGAAGGTGTACACGATCAAAGGCAGAGCCACGTGTGAAAGCACCCACGTGATTTACCAACTGACCTGCCTACACTGTGACGCATTCTATGTGGGAATGACCAGCAACAAACTGTCCATTCGCATGAATGGACACAGGCAGACAGTGTTTGTTGGTAATGAGGATCACCCTGTGGCTAAACATGCCTTGGTGCACGGCCAGCACATCTTGGCACAGTGTTACACCGTCCGGGTTATCTGGATACTTCCCACCAACACCAACCTATCCGAACTCCGGAGATGGGAACTTGCCCTTCAGTATATCCTCTCTTCTCGTCATCCGCCAGGCCTCAATCTCCGCTAATTTCAAGTTGCCGCCACTCATACCTCACCTGTCTTTCAACAACTTCTTTGCCTCTACACTTCTGCCTCGACTGACATCTCTGCCCAAACTCTTTGTCTTTAAATATGTCTGCTTGTGTCTGTATGTGTGGATGGATATGTGCATGTGTGCGAGTGTATACCTGTCCTTTTTTCCCCCTAAGGTAAGTCTTTCCGCTCCCGGGATTGGAATGACTCCTTACCCTCTCCTTTAAAACCCACTTCCTTTCGTCTTCCCCTCTCCTTCCCTCTTTCCTGATGAGGCAACAGTTTGTTGCGAAAGCTTGAATTTTGTGTGTATGTTTGTGTTTGTTTGTGTGTCTATCGACCTGCCAGCGCTTTTGTTCGGTAAGTCACCTCGTCTTTGTTTTTATATATAATTTTTCCCACGTGGAATGTTTCCTTCCATTATATTACTATGGAAATATGTTCACAAAAATGCAAAAGGCATGCTAACAAAAGCACTGGGCTCCAGCAAACAGAATCGCTTTCTGGTCAGAATTACATTCGGAAAAGACCATGCACCTATGAATTTCATTAGCTTGAAAATTTAGAAGATATTACGATATTTGAACAATATAAAAATTTGATTAAGGAAAAAAAATCTTTGCAGACCATACAGCCTATGTGACTGAAGCAGCAAGCGCTAAGCTAGTGTACTTTAATTATAGACTGACTCATTCCATAGCTTTGAATTATGATACTCAGAACATGCAAGTAACTAAGCAGAAACTTAAATTTTGTTCACTAAAGACAATACTCAACATATCCCGAATGAATATTTCTCTCTTGAGCACTGTATGTGCTGTTTCTGAACTTTTTGGTGATTTTAAAATTTTATGTCCTACTGAATTCCTGACAGCCACAACAAAAAGGATGTTATACTCTTAAGCTTTTGGTCAATGTCTTCTTCAGCAAAGAAAACACACACAGATTCACATAAGCAAGCACATCTTATGCTCAGAGGACTGCTACCACTGGCAGCTCTGACTAGAATGCGACAGTCACACCAATAGCAATCTGGAGTGGGGCAGGGAAGGGGGAGAGAGAGCATGGTAAATGTGATGTGGGAGGGTGGGTGGGAGGGGGGGGCAGTGGAGAGGGGAGAGAAGAGTGCTGTATGGTGGGGTGTGTAGTGACTGACGAGATTGCCAGGCACAGTGTCAGAAGCTGGGGGAGAGGGGAGGGGGAGGGAGAGAGAGGAGAGAGAGAGAAGTGAAAAACAGAGGAGCAGGGAAAGGGAAAGGACAGGTGGGTGCACTGGCAGAGGGCAACTCACAATGAGGGTGAGGGAATATGAGAAGAGAGCAAAAGATAAGACACAGGTGCAGAGACTCTTGGGTGGGGGCTGTGGGGACAATAGGGTACTATAGAGTGAGGCCAAGATAATTCTGGGAGTGGAGAATGTGTTCTAAGGGTAACTCTCATCTGCACAGTTCAGAAAATCTGGTACTGGGGGGGGGGGGGGGGGGGAGGATACAGATGGCCTAGGTTGTGAAGCAGCCATTTCAGTCAAGCATGTTTTGTTCAGCTGCATGTTGCTTTGCTCTTGACCACAGTTTGGTGGTGGCGGTTCATCCTCATGGACAAAGGGATAGCAGTCATACCAATATAAAAAGCTATGCAAGGGTTGAAGCAGAGCTGGTATACGACATAGTTGCTTTCACAGCTGGTGTGGCATGTGATGGGATAAGATAAGATTAAAACTGAAGAAACTGCAAAAAAGTGGGAAATTGAGAAGATGGGACCTGGATAAAATGAAAGAACCAGAAGTTGTAGAGAGCTTCAGGGAGAGCATTAGGGAACTATTGACAAGAATGGGGGAAAGAAATACAGTAGAAGAATAATGGGTAGCTTTGAGAGACGAAATAGTGAAGGTAGCAGAGGATGAAGTAGGTAAAAAGATGAGGGCTAATAGAAATCCTTGGGTAACAGAAGATATATTGAATTTAATTGATGAAAGGAGAAAATATAAAAATGCAGTAAAAGAAGCAGGCAAAAAGGAATCAACAGGAAGTGCAAAATGGCTAAACAAGGATGGCTAGAGGCTTATCTCACTAGGGGTAAGATAGATACTGCCTACAGGAAAATTAAAGAGACTTTCTGAGAAAAGAGAACCACTTGCATGAATATCAAGAACTCAGATGGAAACCCAGTTATAAGCAAACAAGGGAAAGCAGAAAGGTGGAGGGGAGTATATTGAGGGTCTATACAATGGCGATGTTGTTGAGGACAATATTATAGAATGGAAGAGAATGTAGATGAAGATGAATTAGAAGATATGATACTGCGTGAAGAGTTTGACAGAGCACTGAAAGACCTAAGTCAAAACAAGGCCCTGGGAGTAGACAACATTCCATTAGAACTAATGATAGCCTTGGGAGAGCCAGACCTAACAAAACTCTACCATCTGGTGAGCAATATGTAAGAGACAGGCAAAATACCCTCATACTTCAAGAAGAATATAGTAATTCCAATCCCAAAGAAAACAGGTGTTGACAGATGTGAAAACTACCGAACTATCAGTTTAATAAGCCATGTCTGCAAAATACTAACACAAATTCTTTACAGATGAATGGAAAACTGGTAGAAGCCGACCTTGGGGATGAGCAGTATGGATTCTGTAGAAATGTTGGAACACGTGAGGCAATACTGACCCTACAACTTATCTTAGAAAATAGATTAAGAAAAGGCAAACCTACATTTCTAGCGTTTGTAGACTTAGAGTGAGCTTTTGACAATGTTGACTGGAATAATCTCTTTCAAATGCTGAAGGTGGCAGGAGCAAAATACAGGGAGTGAAAGGCTATTTACAATTTGTACACAAACCAGATGGCAGTTATAAGAGTCGAGGGGCATGAGAGGGAAGCAGTTTTTGGGAAGGGAGTGAGACAGGGTTGTAGCCTATCCCCGATGTTACTCAACCTGTATATTGAGCTTGCAGTAAAGGAAACAAAAGAAAAATTTGGAGTAGGAATTAAGATCTATGGAGAAGAAATAAAAACTTTGAGGTTTGCCGATAGCTTTGTAATTCTGTCAGAGACAGCAAAGGACTTGGAAGAGCAGCTGAACAGAATGGACAGGGTCTTGGAAGGAGGATGTAATATGAACATCAACAACATCAAAACGAGAATAATGGAATGTAGTCGAATTAAGTCGAGTGATGCTGCAGGAATTAGATTAGGAAATAGGCGCTTAAAGTAGTAAATGAGTTTTGCTATTTGGGGAGCAAAATAACTGATGATGGTCGAGGTAGAGAGGATATAAAATGTAGATTGGCAATGGCAAGGGCAAGGAAAGCGTTTCTGAAAAAGAGAAATTTGTTAACATCGAGTATAGATTTAAGTGTCAGGAAGTCGTTTCTGAAAGTATTTGTATGGAGTGTAGCCATGTATGGAAGTGAAATGTGGATGATAAATAGTTTAGACATGAAGAGAATAGAAGCTTTCAAGATGTGGTGCCTCAGAAGAATGCTGAAGATTATATGGGTAGATCACATAACTGATAAGGAGGTATTGAATAGAATTGGAGAGAAGAGAAATTTGTGGCACAACTTGACTAGAGTAAGGGATCAGTTGGTAGGGCATACTCTGAGGCATCAGGGGGTCACCAATTTAGTATTTGAGGGGAGTGTGGAGGGCAAAAATCGTAAAAGGAGACCAAGAGATGAATACACTATACAGATTCAGAAGGATGTAGGTTGCAGTAGGTACTGGGAGATGAAGAACCTTTCACACGATAGAGCAGCAAAGAGAGCTGCATCAAACCCGTATCTGGACTGAAGACCACAACAATGACAAGATATGTGTGTGACAGGACTGCAATAGGAAGTGCTAGGTGTGCAGATTGGGCAGCTCTCTCGCCTGGGTCTTCCATAGGGATATGATTCCTGTGGCAAGGAGTTGGGACTGGAATTGGCATAGGGATGGACTAAGGTGGCGTGGGGACTGAATGGACAATGGAAAACCTCTTTAGAAGGAATCAGAAGGATCTTGGGTAGGATGGCCCTCATTTCAGGGCATGATGGTATGTAATCCAGGGAATAGTGCCTATCTGTGAAGGCTTTTGTGAGATCTTCAGTATACTGAAAAAGGGATATCTTGTCACTGTAGATATGCTACCAAAGGTGGCCAGGTGTGTGGGAGGGATTTTTTGGTGTGGAAGTGATGTTAGCTGTCAATATGGTGGCGCTTTTGGTGGTTGGTGTGTTTAATGTGGATAGAGGTGTGGATGCACCCATCAGAGATGAGGAGGTTAACATCCAGGAATATGGCAGCCTGGGTTGAGGAGTACCAGATGAATTAGATGATAGAGAAGGTGTAGAGGTTACGAAGGAATGAGGATAGGATGTCTTGGCTATGAGTCGAGATCATGAAGATACCAGCAATGAACCTGAACCAGACCAGGGGTTTGGGGTTTTGGAAAGCTAGGAAGATTTCCTCTAGGTGCCCTATGAACAGTTTGGCTAGGAAGGTGCCTTGCAGGTGCCTGTGGCCATGTTGCGGATTTGCTTGTGTACCTCCCCTTCAAAGGAGACTAGTTCTATGTGTGGATGAAGTTAGCAGTAAGAGGAATGAGGCAGTGGGTTTGGAGTCTGAAGGACATTGGGAAAGGTAGTGTTAAGTTGTTTTAAGAAAGTCAGAGTGTGTGCAGTTTGGAAGGTAATGAAAAAACATAGGAAGCAAGAGAAAGAATGGACAAAGAGAAGAGAAATGCTTTAGAACAACTGAACCACACCTTTCATCAGGGCTTTGATTATCTGTCATCATGCCCTGAAATGAGGGACATTCTACTTAAGATTCTTCCAAACCCTCCTAAATTGGTTTCTGTTGCCCACCCATCTTCCATCATATCCTAGTCCATCCCTATGCCACTCCTGAACTGAACCCCTTGTCACAGTTATTATATACCTCAAAAACATCCTGGTGCAAGACCTGCCCAATCCACCAACTCAACACTTGGAATTCCAGTCCTGTCACAGGTTTATCTTAAACTATCAAAGGCTAGAACACCTGTGAAAGCAGTCATGTCATACACCAGCTCTGCTGCAACCAGTGCACAGCTTTTTATATTGGCATCACTACTGACCAGCTGCCCACCGGATGAAAGGCCACGGCCAAACTGTAGCCAAGCCAAGAGCAAAGGAGACCACCCTGTGGCACAACATGCAGCTAAACTTAATATGCTTGATTGCAATGGCTGCTTCACAACCTGGTTGATCTGTATCCTCCTTTCCGGTACCAGCTTTTCTGAACTGTACAGGTGGGAGTTATCCTTACAACACATTCTCTGCTCCTGATTTTATCCCAGCCTCAGCCTATTGTAACCTACTGTCCTCATAACCTTCACACAACAGTTTCCGTCCCCTCTGTACTATCACCCTCTCCTTTTCCATGTCTCCTCACCCTCATTGTATGCTGCCATCTGCCAATGCACCCCACCCCATCCTTTTCCCTTCCCCTTTGCTGCTCCTCTCCTCTTCTCTTCTGCTCACCTCCACCTCCCCCCCCCCCCCCCCCCCACCGCCACCATATCCCACCGTCCTGAAACTGCACATGGCAGTCTCTCCAGGCTGCTATCTAAGCCCGCATGCCCTGCCAGACAGCGTGCCTCTCTCCTCCAACCTGCACCCTGCTAACCCTCCCCCTTCCCCACCCCACTTCAGATCGCTATTCATGTAACAGTTGCATACTAGTTGGAGCTGCCGGTGGTAGTGGTTATGCGTGCATGAGGTGTGCTTGATTGTGTGAGTGTTTTCTTTACTGAAGAAGGCTTTGGCCGAAAGCTATACGTAACAGCCTTTTTGTTTTGCCTGTCAGCAACTCAGCTGGACACAAAAGTTTAAAACTGCCAAGACAGTAACAGTCTTTTCATTGTGCCTGTCTGCAACTCAATGGGTCATCTTTAAGCTGAGTAGCAATTTATTATTTTCCTAATATTGTTGGTGTTCCAACCTGGGGTTTCCACTGTTGATAGTTTTGTGTGCTTGGCCATAACTCAAACTTTGAACCTTGTCCTTTGTAGGTAATGCTCTTACCAAATGAGTTATCCATTTATGACTCATGATCCAAGGAGCTCCCTCACAACTTTATTTCACTAGTACTGCTCTGCAGCCTTCTAATCCACACAAGAGGTCTCTTGTACACCTCAAAAAATGGCCACTGCTGAGAGAACAGGTATTGTGAAGAAATGGCTTAACCACAGCATAGGCAATTGTTTACAGAAGGTATCTTTCACCTGTAGAAGAGTGTGTATGGTTTGGAAGGGATAGATTCTGTGAAGACTGGAAAGTAGGACAGAGATACTGGCAGAAGTAAGAAGACAGTGTAATGTCATGAGTCATGCCTAGACAGATCACTTGGTAAGAGAACTGCACATTAATACCAATGTTCAGAGTATGAGTCACAGTTTGCTACACAGTATTTATCTACCAGGAACTTTAAACACTCCATAAAATTTGGAGCTTGTAGTTCAGCCACCTGCATTATGTTGTAATAATAATGCTACATTGTATGTAGTGTGCAAGAATGCTAAATTCTCAGCAGAGAAATAACCCATGAACCCATGAAGCACGGACCTTGCCGTTGGAGGGGAGACGTACGTGCCCGATACAGACAGCTGTACCATAGGTGCAACCACAATGGAGGGGTATCTGTTGAGAGGTCAGACAAATGTGTGGTTCCTGAAGAGGGGCAGCAGCCTTTTCAGTAGTTGCAGGGGCAACAGTCTGGATGATTGACTGATCTGGCCTTGCAACACTAACCAAAACAGCCTTTCTGCACTGGTACTGTGAACGGCTGAAAGGGGGAAACTACAGCCATAATTTTTCCTGAGGGCATGCAGCTTCACTGTATGGTTAAATGATGATGGCGTCCTCTTGGGTAAAACATTCTGGAGGTAAAATAGTCTCCCATTCAGATCTCCGGGCGGGGACTACTCAGGAGGACATCGTTATCAGGAGAAAGAAAACTGGCATTCTACGGATTGGAGCGTGGAATGTCAGATCCCTTAATCAGGCAGGTACGTTAGAAAATTTAAAAAGGGAAATGGATAGGTTAAAGTTGGATGTAGTGAGAATTAATGAAGTTCAGTGGCAGGAGGAACAACTTCTGGTCAGGTGAATACAGGGTTATAAATACAAAATTAAATAGTGGTAATGCAGGAGTAGGTATAATAATGAATAAAAAAATAGTAGTTTGGGTAAGTTACTGCAAATAGCATAGTGAATGCATTATTGTGGCCAAGACAGACACGAAGCCCACGCTTACCAAAGTAGGACAAGTTTATATGCCATCTAGCTCCGCAGATGACGAAGAGATTGATGAAATGTATGATGAGATAAAAGAAATTATTCAGATAGTGAAGGGAGACGAAAATTTAATTGTCGTGGATGACTGGAATTCAATAGTAGGAAAAGGAAGAGAAGGAAACATAGTAGGTGAATATGGAATGGGGTCAAGAAATGAAAGAGGAAGCCGCCTGGTAGAATTTTGCAGAGAGCATAACTTAATCATAGCTAACACTTGGTTCCAAAAAAGGTTGTATGCATGGAAGAGGCCTGGAGATACTTAAAGGTTTCAGATAGATTATATAATGGTAAGACAGAGATTTAGGAACCAGGTTGTAAACTGTAAGACATTTCTAGGGGCAGATGTGGACTCTGACCACAACCTATTGGCTATGAACTGTAGATTAAAACTCAAGAAACTGTAAAAAGATGGGAATTTAGGGAGATGGGATATGGATAAACTGACAGAACCAGAGGTTGTAGAGAGTTTCAGGGAGAGCATTAGGGAATGATTGACAGGAATGGGGGAAAGAAATACAGCAGAAGAAGAATGGGTAGCTCTGAGGGATGAAATAGTGAAGGAGCAAAGGATGAAGTAGGTAAAAAGATGAGGGCTAATAGAAATCCTTGGGTAACGGATGATATATTGAATTTAATTGATGAAAGTAGAAAATATAAAAATGCAGCAAATGAAGCAGGTAAAAAGGAATACAAACGTCTCAAAAATGAGATCGACAGGAAGTGCGAAATGGCTAAACAGGGATGGCTAGAGGACAAATGTAAGGATGTAGAGGCATAACTCACTAGTGGGAAGATAGATACTGCATACAGGAAAATTAAAGAGACTTTTGGAGCAAAGAGAACCACTTGTATGAATATCAAGAACTCAGATGGAAACCCAGTTCTAAGAAAAGAAGAGAAAGCAGAAAGGAGGAAGGAGTAATATAGAGGGTCTGTACAAGGGTGATGTACTTCAGGACAATGTTATGTAAATGGAAGAGGATGAGATGAACATGAAATGGGAGATATGATACTGCGTGAAGAGTTTGACAGAGCACTAAAAGACCTAAGCTGAAACAAGGCCCCGGGAATAGACAACATTCCATTAGAACTAATGATAGCCTTGGGAGAGCCAGACCTAACAAAACTCTACCATCTGGTGAGAAAGATGTATGAGACAGGCAAAATACCCTCAGACTTCAAGAAAAATATATTAATTCCAATCTCAAAGAAAGCAGGTGTTGACAGATGTGAAAATTACTGAACTATCAGTTTAATAAGCCACGGCTGTAAAATACTAACACAAATTCTTTACAGACGAATGGAAAAAATGGTAGAAGCCGACCTTGGGGAAGATCAGTTTGGATTCTGTAGAAATATTGGAACACATGAGGCAATACTGACCCTATGACTTATCTCAGAAAATAGATTACGGAAAGGCAAACCTACATTTCTAGCATTTGGAGACTTAGAGAAATCTTTTGATGATGTTGACTGGAATACTCTCTTTCAAATTCTGAAGGTGGCAGGGGCAAAATACAGGGAGTGAAAGACTATTTACAATTTGTACTGAAACCAGATGGCAGTTATAAGAGTCGAGGGACATGAAAGGGAAGCAGTGGTTGGGAATTGAGTGAGACAGGGTTGTAGCCTATCCCCGATGTTTTTCAATCTGTATATTGAGCAAGCAGTAAAGGAAAGAAAAGAAAAATTTGGAGTAGGAATTAAAATCCAAGGAGAAGAAATAAACACTTTGAGGTTTGCCGATGACATTGTAATTCTGTCAGAGACAGCAAAGGACTTGGAAGAGCAGCTGAACAGAATGGAAAGTGTCTTGAAAGGAGGATATAAGATGAACATCAACAAAAGCAAAATGAGGATAATGGAATGCAGTCGAATTAAATTGGGTGATGCTGAGGGTATTAGATTAGGAAATGAGACACTTAAAGTATTAAATGAGTTTTGCTATTTGGGGAGCAAAATAACTGATGTTAGTTGAAGTAGAGAGGATATAAAATGTAGACTGGCAATGACAAGGAAAGCGTTTCTGAAGAAGAGAAATTTGTTAACATCGAGTATAGATTTAAGTGTCAGGAAGTCGTTTCAGAAAGTATTTGTATGGAGTGTGGCCATGTATGGAAGTGAAACGTGGACGATAAATAGTTTGGACAAGAAGAGAACAGAAGCTTTTGAAATGTGGTGCTACAGAAGAATGCTGAAGATTAGATGGGTAGATCACATAACTAATGAGGAGGTATTGAATAGAATTAGGGAGAAGAGAAATTTCTGGCACACCTTGACTAGAAGAAGGGATCGTTTGGTAGGACATGTTCTGATGCATCAAGGTATCAACAATTTAATATTGGAGGGCAATGTGGAGGGTAAGAATCATAGAGGGAGACCAAGAGATGAATACACTAAGCAGATTCAGAAGGATGTAGGTTGCAGTAGGTACTGGGAGATGAAGAACCTTGCACACGATAGAGCAGCAAAGAGAGCTGCATCAAACCAGTCTCTGGACTGAATACCACAACAACAACAACAAATAAAAAATCAAGAATTAATGAAAAGAATATATGAAGATATAAAAATGCAGGAGCCTTTCCAGTGATATATCTGGGACAACAATATTTGTTTTTGCAATAATTGACATAACCATACACCATTTTCAAGGTGAGTCACTGTCTCTATTAAAACCGCTTGACAGGAAGATATACTGTGTAGTAAATATGCATGTGCCAGAGATAAGACAGCTGACACAAGAGCATCAATCACAGGTAAGACTTTATGCTTCTAAGAATAAAACATAGTAAGTGCTATGTCAGCAAATCCACACTCCTTATAAATTATATGGGTAATTGGATGGCATGTGTCTGAACACCAGGCAGCAAAAATTCACAACAGCAGTTCCTCTGAGAGTTGAGTTGGTTGTATTCTAACTTTATTTCAACAGCTTCCTTGACCACTGAATCCCACAGGATGTGGATGTGACCAGTATCTTTACTTCTTCATAACCAATGGAATGGACAGAGGAAATACAATGCTCTGCTTCTGTCAATTTGTTGGGCGCAGAAGGTAGATGCCTCACTGGTGTTTACTCCACAGTA
This sequence comes from Schistocerca piceifrons, assembly GCF_021461385.2. NCBI lineage: Eukaryota > Metazoa > Arthropoda > Insecta > Orthoptera > Acrididae > Schistocerca > Schistocerca piceifrons. Next base: position 399,014,253 of record NC_060144.1, on the reverse strand, counting down.
TAATATTATGATGAATGATATTACTTCAGTCACTGAATCATCTTGAAGATGGCCACACAGTTATCAGATGAAATATTAGAAAAATAAATATTCCTACCTGGTCTGGAGGCCTGAAAGATGGTGGAATAACCTATCCACAGGGGAAACTGCAAGAAACACACCATTTAATGCTATTCTCCACGGTTCCCTGTCACATGTCAATTTTCTTTTACGCCCAATATCCTCTAATATCTGTTTTGGATATTTTACTCCTGCTTAACACTACCATTTTCCACTCTCTACTGTTCGTACCAGTGGAAAGTTAACTGTTCCTGGATGCTGTATCAGATGTTTCATGTGGTCTCAGGAAAAGCATATCCAGAAAATACCCCCTTCATGACCCTTGTGTAAAGCCACATTCACACACTTGACTAAAATGAAGCCCCAGCTAGTGGCATCCTGCAATGGTACTGTGAACTATTGTTCACACAGAACACTACAAATTTTAAGTAGTGGTGCACATTTTAAGTAGTGGTGCTGTTTACAATATGGCATTATCTGAGATGATTTGTGAAGATATTAATGTTATAGTGCAGGTTATGACATTAGATTTTGGGCAAGAGCTAAATACAAGAGGGGGGGACCTAAGCATTGGATAAAAGAAGGGTTTTAGACAGGAATAAAATGCAGGCAGCGAACACACTTATAAAAATAGTAACACTCTAAAAAGGAAAAGGCAACCACTCACCTGTAGCAATTTAATGCATTGAGTATAGGAACATGTATCAGAAAACAGCCTTCACACTAGCTTTTGAGCACAAGCTCTTTTTCTGGGAAAAGAACACACATTCACACATATAACAACACAGATACCAAAATGCATTTTGGTGGTCATGTGTGTGGATGTATGTACTTCTGCTAGAGAAAGAACTAGTTTGAATGCTGTTTTTTGTTAAATGTTTCTATGCTCCATGCACCAATCTGTTATAGATGAGTGCTTGACTTTCCCTTACTTTATGTATTGCTCCATCGACTTATTTTCATTATTGTTAAATAATACTCTAAGATGAAGGTGCTTTCTGCAATGGCAGTTGGCTTGTAAACATCATCTGCACCTCCACAACTCTCTGAGATTTTGGAATTTTATTTTGTTCATTAATGTATGTATTCCAAATACTTTTAATTTATATTTTTGCAACTGTTATCTCACATTTCGGGAATATTTACCATATACAGTCCACAATATGTACAGTGCTTGGTCTCTCAAACTCAAATTACAATCTCTCTCTGTCTCTCTCTCTCACACACACATATGCACACACACAAACATACACACACACACATTTTCTTTGTCGATTTTTTTTTTTTTTTTTAGAAAGAAAATGAAAACACATTGAAATATAATGGAGCACAACAGGAATTATTTCACAAAACTGGGGCAAAATGCTGGATGCTGGTGTCTGAACATACAACCACTACAGCACAGCTGAAGGGTACTCTTCAGTGTCAGATGAAGGATAATGGCGTCAGCAGATACAACTGACTTTAAATTTTAATGGCATAACAGAAAGTTGCACCATTGCAGTGATGCCACTAATAACCTACAGTGCAATATACTACAACATGATGCCACAAGGAGTGGTGTCATCTCTGTTATGAGTGTGAATGTGGCTTTAAACTCCCGTCATATACTAGTGTTCTTGCTCCTGCTGCTTGCTATCTCCCTCACTTTACCTCAGTCAGAAAGATCTAGATCACCTCTTTATTTACTTGTCAAGTTAAATCAATTTGTAGAGTTTCTATAATTTTTTCCTAATTGCACCATGCCAGTATGATGAGTTCAAGCCACACTCTCATATTACCTATTAACATGTAAATCCCACTATGACAGGGTTATGGAGGACTTTTGCATAAAAATAGCACAAAACCTAACAAACACACCTCTTTTGTACCCCCACACTATTCACCCCAGGTGAGTTTGTCACTCACTGCCATGGCACCACAGCATGCAGAGATGGCTGTGGCCAAGTGTGTGTCAGTTGCACATGTATGAATATAAACTCTTATGAATACTAACTTTTATCAGATTCATTGACTCATACTCTGAGTAACTTTCATTCCAGTGACATCTTCATATCAACGACATGGTCATTTGTATATTTCTGTCATAAATCAGGGAATCTGGAGTATTAACTGACTATGTATGTAAACTAAAACCAATACTGTCAAACAATGGAAAATCCAGGATGGAATATAACAAATGTGTCTGTCGTCTATTGTCGATGAAGGCCTTAATGGCCAAAAGCTTTAATTGTGAGAGTCTTTTTGTTGTGCCTATCTGCGACTCAGCATCTATGCTGTATGGTGAAAACCAATATTGTCATATGTTTGTGTTAGAACTTGACTGAGAAAGTGCACTGTAAACTTTTTGCCACTGTCATACTGATTCATATGTTATTGAAAGTGACTACTTGTGGTTAACATTCTACGCGAGATCTGAGACTGGTTGTCATGTTGCTATGAGTGGGGAATCAAAGTTAAAATTAGTCAAACTAACTGAGCCAATAGTTCTTGGCATCCTTTGGAAGGATTATGTGTAGTTCTTTTAAACATTTAAAGTAATTAATTTCCTTTTCACATAAGACTCTTTCTGCAACAATGGATTTTCAGTTAAGTGTTGATTGTTGACATACATATACTAACAATCAATGCTTTAGCAAGTCACTCTATGTTATTCAGATTTAAAGACTGGACTTCAGTAGCAGTGGATGACATAACTGACATGATTTTAGATGGGTAAAGTATTTATACATGTATTTTATTATTATTTAGTAACTTATGGATGATTTTACATCTAAAATCTTTTATCTATCATATTATATTAATGTTTTCATTTTCACTTGATTACATACAGCAGAAATTTGGGTCATTTCCAAAGCATCCTTCCAGAAGAACGTCAGGATAACATAGAATATTTTTTTCTTCACAAAAAAAGAATTACATTGAATGACTTGCATGTAATACTTTTTATGGATTATGGTATACCTAATAACAAAATATATATGGCCATATCACCACTACTGAATGCTACCAAAGACTTAATAATAATAATGAGCGTATGGCATTGGTGGCCGGGAGACCCCTCGTGGGGCAGTTCGGCCACTGCTCCACAAGTTCTTTAACACCACTACGGCGATTTGCGAGTGAATGAGGATGAAATGATGATGAAAGACACACAACACCCAGTCATCTCGAAGCGGAGAAAATCCCTGACCCCGCTGGGAATCAAATCCGGGACCCTGTGCGCGGGAAGCAAGAATGCTACTGCAAGACCACGAGCCGCGGACACCGAAGACTTAACAGATGAAGATTCAGGCACAGAAGACAATCCATCTATTGATAATTATCCCAGAAATCAAGTAAATGGAAGTTTTTTTAGTTATTGAATCAAATTCATTGAGCTCATTCACTGAATTTCCCTCAGGCAACATAAATACTTAAATCTCACAGCCTAACACATTGCTTGGTACATCTGGAGAATGTAGCAGTATACTAAGCTCTAAGGTATTATCCCCACCCTCAAAAATTCAAAGACAAGAGAAAAAACCTGACACAAGGAAAGAGCTGAGTTGTGAGTGGACAAAAGATGATTCATCCGTGCAGGTGTAGAATGGTCACTCATGGTTACTATCCTAAATATGAGGCAAAAAGTGATATTTTCCAACAATAGCTGACTTGATTGATATAGCACAGCAAAATGCCTGGAATTTTATGTACATATAGAGAGGGACTTATTGAGCATCTTGCATTTTGCTGATGGATTGCTATTGCAATTTTTGAATGAACTAAGAGAGTTAGCAGCAACAAAGGAAAGCCTTCTAAAAGACAAAAGATGGATTATATGATGGAAAGAACATTATGTTTCTGATCTGTCAGTGGATAGCAACACACAGAAGACAAAACAACTTCAATGTAGAAGGTTTAAGAAAAAAGCTACTACTGTGTGTGTTAATCCTGATTTGGTACTTCATGTGTTTTGCTTCATTACTTCACAAAAAATGAAGCACTTTGTGTTGAAATGATAAAATGGTGTTTTTATGTCACACTGTACTAATATCCTTCCAGGAGGACAGCTCATTATGCTCAGACTAAGGGTTCAATTTATGTAAAATCAATGTACAGCATTTGTATGACCTATTAGTGGTATAATTAACCATCTTTTAATTCAGAGTAACAAAAAATTCAGTACCATCTGGGTTAAATACTGTGTTAAGTACATTATATGAGGAATTCTCTACAAAACTAAATTTTTGCAGTATGACAGGCATCCAATGATGGTCCAATGACCACAAACACAAAATCAAAGGTGAGATATTTTTCAGTTCTGAGCCAGTTCGCACCCAGTACTCTCTGTCACTTAACATCATCCATGTAGTGAATACTTTAACTAAATCATTCAACACTTTGACTATGGCTTGTTGTGCTCCAAAATACACATATATGAAGTTATTCTCTTCTTACAGCATCACTGCTCAGCTAGTTTCAACCAAGATATATATGATTACAACACTTACAATAAAAAATTATTATTATACAGGACACAGGCACTTAAAACTAACGGAAGATCAAATAGGTGTAACCAGTATTTTTACAAGAAGCTTCTACACAACAAGAAGAATATCAACGTGCTGCCCACTTTCAAAAATAAATTACAGCAGCTCCAGATTCTGAAATGAAATGAAACGACAGTACAGCGTTGATGGATGTGAGTCCCCACCTGGGGAATTTGGCTTCTGAGTTGCAAGTGTTTTCAATTAACACCACACAGGGCAACTTGCATTTTATTGATGATAAAATGATGATGAGGACAACACGACACTCAGTCTCTGAGTGGAGCAAATGTCCAACCCAGCATGCATGGCAGTCATACGTGATGATCACTCTGCTACGGAGGCAGACACCTGACTCTGATTTAGCCATATAACCACATGGAATATCTAAATTCAAATTTGTGATAGCAGACAAAGCTGTGCCAGCCCTTGCTGATAAGAAGAAAAAAGGAAGTTCAAATCTAATGTTGAGTAGTGATGTGGAAAGTTCCACTTGACTGTTAGCTGTGATATCAGTCTTACTGCTGTTGTCATTGATATTGCAATTTCACTTGTAATATGTACTGATATGAGCAACAGTTTTTCATGAATTAGTGTATGGCAGTGAAATGTGATTTCTCCATGTAGGCTTTAGATCACTGTCCAACCATTCTGATTAAGTTTTTCCATGGTTTTCCCTAATCACTGGTGCAAGTGCCAGCATTCTTTCTTTGAAGAGACTTCATTTCCACATTCTAGAAGTGTGCACATTGTCACATAGATACATATGTTTGTCTTTAAACAACTATAATTTTATTTATATACTGTATAAAAACAAAGATGCTATGACTTACGAAATGGGAACACGCTGGTAGATAGACACAATAAAAAACACACACACAAATTTCAATCTTTCGCAACCCAAGGTTGCTTCATCAGGAAAGAGGGAAGGAGAGGGAAATATGAAAGGATGTGGGTTTTAAGGGAGAAGGTAAGGAGTCATTCCAATCCCGGGAGCGGAAAGACTTACCTTAGAGGGAAAAAAGGGCAGGTATACACTCACACACACACACACACACACACAGTCGAGGCGGAAGTACAGGGGCAAAGATGTTGTTGAATGACAGGTGATGTACGAGGGGCGGCAGCTTGAAATTAGCGGAGGTTGAGGCTTGGTGGGTAACGGGAAGAGAGAATATATTGAAGGGCAAGTTCCCGTCTCCCGAGTTCTGATAGATTGGTGTGTGTGGGAAGTATCCAGTTTGTTGCAACAAACTGTCCATTCGCATGAACAGACACAGACAGACAGTGTTTGTTGGTAATGAGGATCACCCTGTGGCTAAACATGCCTTGGTGTATGGCCAGCACATCTTGGCACAGTGCTACACTGTCCGGGTTATCTGGATACTTCCCACTTTCTGAAGCAGGCTTTACGTGAAAGTTAAACGTGTAACAGTCTTTTCATTGTGCATGTCGTCTACAACTCAATGAACACAATGTGTCTTCTTTATGGTGAGTAGCAATGTATCCTCTTTCTCATGTTGTTGTTATTGAAAACTGGAGTTTTCATTGGCAAATTAAACAAATTAGAAAAATAAGATGCTACTGAAGGGAAAAAGAGCTGCTGCTTCTTCAGTTACACTATACGACTGCTGTTACCTGTTATTAGGATCTTAATACTTTTTTATAACAATGATATTTTTTGGAGGAAGTGTGTACCTACATCTACAAATGCTGAGAACTATTTACAGTACATTACTATTTGTCATGAAGCTCTACAATAAACACTGTTACTTGTGATGTACCAGGTGATCAGAAAGTCAGTATAACACGGAATAATGTAGATAGAGATGTACAAATTGACACACATGTTTGGAATTACATGGGGTTTTATTTAAAAAAAAAAAAAAACAACAACATATTTGCTAGACACGTGAAAGATCTCTTGCGCGCATCGTTTGTTGATCATGTGCTCAGCCGCCACTTTTGTCATGCTTGGCCTCCCAGGTCCCCAGATGTCAGTCTGTGCAATTATTGGCTCTGGGATTACCTGAAGTCGCAAGTGTATCGTGATCGACCGACATCTCTAGGGAGGCTGAAAGACAACATCTGATGCCAATGCCTCACCATAACTCCAGACATGCTTTACAGTGCTGGTCACAACATTATTCCTCGACTACAGCTATTGTTGAGGTATGATGGTGGACATATTGAGCATTTCCTGTAAAGAACATAATCTTTGCTTTGTCTTACTTTGTTATGCTAATTATTGTTATTCTGATCAGATGAAGTGTCATCTGTCAGACATTTTTTCAACTTTTGTATTTTTTTTTTTGGTTCTAATAAAACCCCATGTCATTCCAAGCATGTGTGTCAATTTGTACCTCTCTGTCTACATTATTCCGTGATTTATTCAGTTTTCAAATTTATACTGACTTTTTGATCACCCGGTACTTACAGAACTTCTCAGTCCTTGAACCTATACATTCAGAAAACTTGCAGAAAGAATGGTTAATGAGGTAATTTATTGCTTTTTGTTGAATGGGACCTTGTTGAGTACCTTCCTGCAAGAGTATATAATTCCAATAAAAGGAATTTTTTAAGATGTATGGTTATCACAATATTCTTACTGCTTGTTATTATGTGAAAATTCCATAAGATAACAGCTAGTGACAACATGCAGAATATGTCAACACTCCTGTCTGTAGATCAAGAGAGTGAAAGATGCTTCTGAGCACATAACACGCTGAAATGAGCTTCTTGATTGGTTTATCTGTGATCTCATTTTAAGCTGTTACCAATGTGAACCCCAAGGTATGTTACAGAATATGTTTCATGTCCACTTATAATGTTATCAGTTCATTACAGCTGGTTTGAAATTGCTTAATCTGAACCTTTGTTAGACTATGACTTAAACCGTTAGTTGTGAACCATCTGTAGGACTGTTCAGCTATCATCAGGTCTGCCTATGTAGCTCTTTAGTCAGTCTGCCTGGCTGCTAGGCAGACAATTCAGGTTCATTGCCTGGTACTAACGGAGTTTTCCTTGGCTGGAACAACTGGAATTGTATGCACTTAGCCTCATACCAGAGGAGCTACCTGAGTGAGAAGTAGCAGCTCCAAGATCAAGATGAAGCCAGTGGCAGAGCATGACACTTAGTTGGGGCCCTTGATTAGTATGCCTGTATCACCAATTTCTGAAACACAGTTTAAAGTCACTGGAACATCATTTATGCAGGTTACAAGCCAGAGTGAGCCCGATGTGTCACATGTTATGTTCCACCATTCCGAGCTTAAGTTTATTGCATGTGAATCAGTCTGTTACTGAGACACTCTGCTTTTCTGTTATGAAGATAAAATGCCATTCACGCTTGAGGGATGCTGTTAATGCCATTTCAGTTTGCCACACAGAACTATGCGATCCACAAAATCAATGGCTTTGACAAGATCACACAATATACCAAGAGAATAATCTTTCTTGTTTAGCTGTGCTAGTACCTCACTAGTGAAGTATTTTATTGCTATCTCAATAGAAAATCATTAAATTAGCTGAACAGAGAAGTAGTTAACATATTCTGTTCCATTAAATGAGTCAGTATTCTATCACAAACCACTTTATCAAATATTATTTAAAAGATTAGAAGGTGTAGTTGCTTATCTTCAGTTTTGTAGATGGGTTTTACTACAGCATATTTAAGAAGCCCTGAACCATTGATGATTGCAGAGGTAGCTTGAGGCTATCCTATCAGTTCAGCACAAAACTGAAATAGACCACTAGAAACACTACCATATCCAGCAGAATTACTACTTTTCAGTGACCTGATGAATTCTGTATCCTTATGGGTTTATTTTTTTAAATAATATTTGTTGGTGGTGAACACAGTGTCTCTACAAGAAAATCTGATGCATCGTTATTTGATTCCTTATTACTGGGTGCAACATTTATTGCCATTGTGAGGAAGCAATTGCTGAATTTGGTGACCATTTCTGGCAGCCCGTTTTTCTGGGGTCAATATTTTTGTCTGTTTCTTGTTCAATAGTGTTCCAAAAGCTTTTACCTTATACTTAGAATGTTTTAACTTTTGAGTTTAGTACATGAGTTTTGATATTTTAATGACAAACTGGAGGAGTTTGCAATACAGTTGATAAGGGAGTTTCAAATCGTGACTTTTAATACCTGAAGTTATGCACCCCTTACCTTTGGTTCTGATCAGTTTCTCCCTTATTTGTTTTCATGAGAAAATAAGACTGGAAGTGCTGTAGGAATACAAGGAAGAGCTAAACTTGCCATCAATGCTGCCTGCTCTGTAAATTTCTCTTTAACATTCTTCCAACAGATTTTCACTAAACACTGAACAAGTAGTTCTTTATGATTCTGTGATACAATATTTCTCTTCTATGGCCGGTACCTAACTGTTAAGTATATTTTACTGTTAACATTTGCCCATCATGGCCAGATAAAGCACTGAACCAATGCAGGTTTTTGAGCCTAAAAACAAATTGTCAAAAGTTGTTGCACAATGTCCTTCAATCCTCAAAGGCAATTTTACTGTAGAAAATCACTCCAAGCAGAACATCAACAACTTTAGGTGCCCTTGGATATTAAAGTCTGACAGAAAATTGACTTTAAAGTCTCCACAGTTAATGATTCTCCAGTTAGATCTGATTAACCTTATTAAAGCCGTTTCTAGCAGTATTACGAAGCTGAAAATACTTCCTGCTGGTGGCCTGTAAACTGTCCATGCTATATGCTTCTAGATTAGCCGCAGTGGCACAGCATTCAAGACGCTGTAAACACAACATTCATTAAACTGAAGGACCTGGGTCTTCACTCATTTCTTCAGGTTACCGTACCACAATCGGTAAAAAAATAACTCTTATAGAATCATTTTGTTATCCGTCCAGCTATCTGCTTGCCTGCCTACCTGTGTGACTATAAAAATCCCTTTTTGTGAGGAATGAGTTGAGGTATCAAGTTGAAACTTATGCCAAATTATGGTCCCTTGGTGGTGAAAAAAACGTTTAAGTTTCTAACTCAATGTAATCAAAAGATACTGTTATTTATATCACATATTTTGATGCTCACAAACTCACTCATCAAAACCTATACGTGAACCATATATGTGCATGTTAGGCCTGGTGGTCTAGTGATAAAGCACATGCCACAATGCTGAGAGGTTGTGGTACTGAATCTCAGTCAGATCACAGATTTTTCGGTCTTCTTTTTAATCTAGTTTTCACCTCTCGTTGGTGTGAGGCATCACCAGAACCAACATGTGGTTTGAATTCCACTTGAAACTGTAGGACCCCTTTGCCTGGTTGGATTTGGGGTATGTTAGAGACACACAGGTTGCCAAAGTGAGGTCCAATAGAAAGACTTGCACCTGGCCATTGAGCCACAACAAATTATTATTATTATTAATCAAACAATGGAAAATCAGGGATGGAATGTTTGCGTGAGAGTGTGTGTGTGTGTATGTGTGTCTACTGCTGACAAAGGCCTTTCTCTCTCTCTCTCTCTCTCTCTCTCTCTCTCTCTCTCTCTCTCTCTCTCTCTCTCTCTCTTTATATAGTTGCTCCTCCTGTCTTCTTCAGTGTTCTACATTGGTTTAGTATAAGTACCTCAGAAGCAAGTACACTACAGCAGTGTGATATTAGGTTTTAGCCATCAATATGAACCTGTTCAGTTTCAATGATGTCCATAAGACATCCTGGTATTCATAAATAATCTGCTGAAATTCCATCCGTCTTTCATTTTCCTGTATGGATCTGAGAAATTCATCATCTTTATTTACAGGATTCTGATGTTTTGATAGAAGGCACAAAATGCATTTGCTTTCATGTTCTTAGATTTATTCAAGTTGCAGTATTTATTGTGGTATTAACTGATGATCCAGAAAGTTACCTGCAACCTCTAAAATTATAACATAATCTTTCCTAAGATCCTTGCTCAAAGAGAATCACAGGTCACATCCCTGAGCCCTGCACTTGGTTTAAAAATACTATTTGCCTGGTATTATCACTTCCAAAAGATGAAACAATGAAAGCTTTCATGACCAGATGTCTTAGCTGCTGGTGATTCTCCTAGGTTATGTGGCCATGTCCCATGAAACATTTGCATTCCTAATGTTTTGTCCAGATCTGCACTAGACATCTTCAGAACTGCTCCTGGTTCTGTTGAGTCTAGTCGACTGATGTGTTAGATGTTGGAGAGTGACATAAATACTGCGCAAAAGCGGCATCACTGAGTTTATACATGATCAGTAGAGATAATCATTCTTCCAAAAGATGAAACAATGAAAGCTTTCATGACCAGATGTCTTAGCTACTGGTGATTCTTCTAGGTTATGTGGCCATGATCCATGAAACATATGCATTCCTAATCTTTTGTCCAGATCTGCACTAGACATCTTCAGAACTGCTCCTGGTTCTGTTGAGTCTAGTCGACTGATGGGTCAGATGTCAGAGAGTGACATAAATATTGTGCAACTGTGTTTATACATGATCAGTAGAGATAACCCTTGTCAGTGATAAAACTTAATTAAGAATTGTCGCCTCACAAAGATAAAACTTATCTACAATTCTGTAGAGCCACTGTCCATATGTCACTAAGTTTCATGGCTTCTTTTTTCTTTTAAAACTATCCCCATTTCATATACGAGGGCCGTTCAGAAAGTAACCTCCGGTTGATTTAAAAAAATACACCAAGTTAAATAAAAATATTTTAATATATACGTACATCTTACACCTACATCTTTGCACTATTTTTCTACATAGTCTCCATAGCGATTGAGGCACTTATCGTATCTCTTCACAAGCTTTGAAATTCCTTCTGCATAAAAATCACCCGCTTGTGCCTGGAGCCAGCCTGTGACCGCATCTTTGAGCTCTTCGTCGTCATCAAACCGCTGTGACCCGAGCCATTTCTTCAAATGCATGAAGAGGTGATAATCACTTGGCGCCAGGTCTGGGCTGTAAGGTGGATGGTTGATAACGTCCCACTTGAAGGACTCAAGAAGGGCCGTTGTTCTGCGAGCAGAGTGAGGACGGGCGTTATCATGCAAAAAAACGATACCGGAAGTCAGCATACCACGGCGTTTGTTCTGTATAGCCCGTCGTAACTTTTTTATTGTTTCACAGTGCACGTCTTGATTAATGGTCGTACCACGTTCCATGAATTCAACCAACAACACCCCTTTGGCATCCCAAAACACCGTTGCCATCAGTTTTCTGGCAGAAAAATCTTGCGAGGCTTTTCTTGGTTTGGTAGGCGAATTTGAATGTGCCCACATCTTTGATTGTTCTTTTGTCTCAGGGTTCACGTACTTAATCCAGGTTTCGTCACCGGTCACGATTCTGTTTAACAATGGTTCCTTCGGCTGTAAAAAACCTTATGACAGCACGCACTTCACATTTGGCGGGGTTTTCTATTGCAGCACACATTTCAAACTGCCACAAAAACTAAACTAGCACAGGTACAACATTCACTCGACCACGGCTTGATGCCGACTGACCTGTTGAGTGCGTGAACGCACAGATGGCGTCGCTACTCCCCCCACAACCCGCACTGTGACCAATCGGAGGTTACTTTCTGAACCGCCCTCGTATATTTCAATGGCTTCTCTATATAGCCATGGATAGTGATTCATCACTGTAAATAAAATTTTGGTTTCAGGAAACTTCACTCCATGATTTGCTAACTGAAGAGCATGCTTTGCTACAGTTGATTTTCATATTTTTCCTCATTGGGAAATACTTTTATGTTCCTATAGTAATGTATTCATGTTTCTCTTGATCATTATTATCCATGGCTATTTAGAGAAGCCATAGAAATGTATAAACATGGGGGTAATTTTAACAGAACAGATGAAGACATGGAAAGTGATATATGGACAATGGCTCTACAGACTCAATAGGTAAGTTTTGTCTTTGACAAGCAACAGTCAATAGTTAAGTTTTGTCTTTGACAAGCAACAGTCAATAGTTAAGTTTTGTCTTTGACAAGCAACAGTCAATAGTTAAGTTTTGTCTCTGACAAGGATAATCTCTGCTGTTCTTGTATAAAGTTGCATGCCTCTTTTCAACAGTATTAATGTCACTTGATCAGTACCTCCAAAGATATCCAGCGCAGCTCTGGATAAAACATTATGAATGGAAAAGTTTCATGGACCATGGCCAAACAAACCAGAAGATTCGTTAGTAACTTTCCAAAGACTTCTTTACCACTTCTGAGAGCCCCTTCCCATTACTATTACCAAACAATAGGACCTTCTGCTTCTGAAATTCTTGGGTTGTCTGCATGTTTTTGTCCTCAGTCTCTTAAGCACTGAAGCTATCGGAGACAGTTAGACTGAAGCAATCAGTCTTGCGATGTCTAGTGTCTTCTGGTCTGCAACTCATAATCTGCTAACTCACCTAGCGCTACTGCCAAATTAGCTCGAAGTATCGAGAGAAGCTGCTCTTTTTCTAGCACTGTATAGCACTACCGTACTGACAATCATTGCCTCTCCAGAACTAATCAGTGTCATTCGATGTATAGGTTGTACAGTATTACAATGTCCCATATGAAAATAACACCAACACTCCTTACATTGATTGTCATTCCTGATCATTCTGAGCTAGTTAGTAACAGTGTGTGTGTGTGTGTGTGTGTGTGTGTGTGTGTGTGTGTGTGTGTGTGTGTGTGTGGTGTGTGTGTGTGTGTGTGATTTTATAACTAGATAGCATAGTCAAATGAGGCTCTTTGGACAAAAGCTGGTGTATTACAAGTAGTTGTTGCCACAGACTGACTAACAAAAGTAAAAAGATTAATAATGAAATGTTCACCATACTGATATTTTGCTATTGCATTGTCCAGAATTTGCAAGTCTTTTAAAATTAAAACAATCTAGAAAGAAAGAATGTGTTGCTTACCTCTAAATCTATTACTCTGTTTTTTCCTCCAGAGAACATACAAAACTACACAAATAACAACAATGGCAAGTAGAACGGCAACAGCTACCAGAGCTCTGAACATGTTTGTCTGAAAAATAAAATTGATAAAAATTTAATTTTTATTCTCAAAAGTCAACTCATAATTCAGATTTGAAAAACATGATCAATTTTATTAATGCACAATTAGGCTGAAACTTTACAAAAATTATGTACTGTATCACTACAACTATTTATCAGAACACTAGAGGGCTTATTAACTTTATTAAATTTGACATGTTGTATAATTTTATGACTTAATTCCTGATTAATAAGGGTACTGAGGAGATTTCAATGTGAAGTTTCATTTTATAACTAACACATTAATAATATTTAATAGACAATTTCTTTGGGTACGCAAAATTATTAGCACGCACCTAAACATTTAGATTGTGTCTTTGTCTTACCTCATAATCATTCTCGTAAACATCCTCCCAATCTTTTCTGACAACAAGTTCAACAGATTTAATATTATATGCAGGGTCATGGAGAGACTTTGAGACACAGCGGTAGAATCCTGATTCAGCTGAGGATACACCCTGCAAATAACATCTTCTGCTTATCAATGCATTCCAGTACATGACCTAAAACAGCTATAAATAGGATATTTGCAGTGTTCTTTCAAAAAGTGTGACCTTAAGTTGTATAGCAAAACATTACATCATGGGGAATAAACAAAGTGTCTGTGGAAACTATCAGTTTATGGAGCCAAGTATGGTAGATTACAACCAAAAGAAAGACTTAGTGATCTCTTCAATATTTGCCATTATTACTGTAGGTGCCCAGAAACACAGAAAACAGCCAAAATAATACAGATTTCTAAAATATGTGAAGTAATGCAGCCTATTTCAGAGATGTAACTGTGCTAAGTCCTGGGTACATGTTATACAGACAAAAATTAAAAACAGTATAAAGGTTATCAGCAAAACAAAATTCAGTGAATAGCATTGTGGTTTTTAAGAAAGAATGCTCATGTATTAACAATTCTGTCATGGGTGTACTCCCAACCTATCCCTCCCTAGAAAGAAATGACCTTCGTAAAACGAACTCAAATCCTGCCCCACCACATATCAGCTCAGTGTCACTTTGAAGAAAGTTAGAACATGTAATGGATACTGGTTAGTGGCAAGTGTACCCAGAACCATTTGTCATTAAATCTCAAACCTATTTTGCCAATCAACATGAAACAAATTCAAGTTACTGTCCCACTTATGTACACAACTAATCAACACATTATTCTTGGAAGGAATGTTTTCAAATTAATTTAAGTAAGCACTGACAAAACCAATTCATAAAAAGGGAAATGAATACAAACCAGAAAATTGTAGACTCATAACTCTTCTACCAATTGTATCAAGAATATTTGAATGAGCTTACACACAGAGACTCATTACATTTCTAATGCAATATGTAGAACTCAATGAAAGACAGTCTGGCTTACTGAAGGATAAATGCACCATATATGCAATCATAGATCTCACTGAGAATGTCATAAGCTATCTAGATTCTAAAAATAAATGTGTAGGTATTTTTGAGTTTAACAAATGCTTTTGACTGTGTAAGTAATAAAGCATTAGTAGAAATGTTAGATGTCCATGGTATAATAAGGAAGGCAGGAGATAAAATCCTATCGTACCTGGAAAAACAGAAGACAATATACTGAAATTACAAAGACACTAGGAGAGAAATCAAGATCTGAAATGAGAATTCTACATTTCCATCCCCTAGGGAATTACTCTTGGCCCACTGCTCTTTATACTATATACAATCACATGTCAGACACACTTAATTATGACAATATAATTAGTTGTATGAATCACACTATTCTATATTCTAGGATAATGACTAGGGACAGGAAAATTTCACATAAACCTTAGTACAAAAATAATGCATAACTGGTAGTTTTTAGCAACACAACATGAAATAGGTGGTTTTTAATAAGTATCATGAAAATTGGAATTTCTCTGTTTCTGAGTAAAAATGTTATAATTCTGAAATCAGAAATTTACTAATCGTCAGTGAACACTTACTCTGGATTTTAACTTTGTTCTCAAAGCTGAGGTTTGTGTTTAGTCTTTAAATACAATTAATTTCCCATGTAGAGAATTATGGTTCTAGATGTCATGTCAAACAAAAGTACCCTGCTTCCAGTGATGTCAATTCTGGTAGCTGTTGTAGTCACACACATCACATTTCCTGACTCTTTTGAACAACAAGTTTGCCCAAAAATGACTCATTTTTGGGAGATTTTTAATAAGGTAAATCAATTAAAGATTCTTCATAATTGTGTGACAATGAAATTTTGGTGATGAAACCAATAAGCTTTTGAAAAATATTAAGGGACAAATTCTTCTGATAGGGGTGAAGGAACCACTTACATGCAGTATGTTGTACTATCAAATCAGACTAACAATTCTTCTGCCTACAGATCCAAGCAAGACAGTGTTCACAGCTTGACATTCTTGTTTCAACCTAAATAAAACCTTAAGCCACGTCAAGTAAAATTCTCAAGCTTTTGATGGCCATCTCCACTATCATCATCAGGTGTAAAACTACTGACTGCCAGGGCTGGCACAGTTTTCTGTTTATATAGCCATGGTTGTGAGCTCTCGCACCAATCAGAGAGGCCAAAATGATGCATGCATGGAAGGTGATTGGGCAGCTCATAGCAATCCTGACCTGCTGTGGGTCTGACTGACATCAGGTGGCACAATGGGCCAGCGACACTTTTGAAACTGATGCTTTTGTCTCCCTACAAGGATGACACAGTTTTTATTGCTTCCTTTTGACATCCAAAGCCTGCCCCCATGCCCTACTGAGTGTGTATCCCTGGTCTCTGTTAAGGTTGTTGCTGTTCATTCTAATCTCAGCCACATCTTTTGTAACCAAATCCCAGTACGTTGAGCCAACACTCTCATGTTTTCAGACAGTATTTTGTGTCCATTTTCCATGCAATGTTCAGCTTTGGCCAGCTTGTCAAATTCCTTTTGTTTAATATGTTGATTGTGCTCAGTGTAATGCTCTGCAACTGTGCAAATTGTCTCACTTATATAGGTGCTGTTGCATTTGCAAGGAACATCATACACACCAGGCACACAAAGAGCTGTATCATCTTTAACAGGGTGCAGCGTATATTGCATCTTGGTGGCAGTATATCTTCTATCTTGGGGGTGGACAGGGACACTCGTCTCAGTCCTTGTCGCTGTAGCATATGTTCTAACTTGCTGCTCATTGGCCCAAAGTATGGCAGGAAAGCAGCTGGCTTGGCCTCTTCAGCTGATTCACAAGGCATTCTTCTTTGGTGACACCTGAAAACCTCTGCAATGTCTCTCTTGCTATAACTATTCTCTCTGAACACATATCTCAAGTGCTGCAATTCAGACTGTAGGTGATAATCATCAGAAAAAGCTTTTGCTCTGTGTATCAGGAGCTGCTATTAGTTGCCCAATCACCTTGCTAGCATGTGTTGTTTCATTTCTCTCTGAAAAGTGCCAGAGGCCACAATCACGGTTACATAAGTGGGAAACCATGCCAACCCCAGCAGTCAGTGCTCCGAACAATGATGGCAGAGATGGCCATCAAAAGCTCAAGAATTTTATTCAAACTGACATGGCTTGACTTGTGGAGTCAATGAGCAAAACACACTTTATCATCTGCAGCACCATCCAACTGCATGATTGCAGCGCAATAATCCACATGGCTTTATAACTCACATGCCAGTGAGTCAGTGAGTTCACCAAAGTTCATCATAAGTGAAGTGAAGTGTTAAGGATTACTCAACAACTGGCACTTTATCATTAACAGTCATGAGCCTGTCTGCACCCTTTCTTAGTTAGAGAATACCAGCTATGCAGGCCACAGCCCATATATTAACAGTTGTAAGAGAGCTGCCACAGAGCCAAAATATGCCACTCAGAAGCAAATTATCCATGAGGATAGGGACCACCATAGCCTGGGCAGTGACTTGGTAATTGACATTGATGGTTGTTCACTTATGGCAGTGGCTGTTTGTTTATGGAACTTGGTTCTCAACCTGGGCACATTCATTTGGTATTTTATCTGAACTGGATATACATCTGTGAGAGTGTTCCAATAAAGGAAAGTTTATGTACTTGTTCTAATTATTTGTGTGTAGTGATGTTACAGAATGAATAAACTGATTGTTGCAACAAAGAAGGTATGTTTCCCAGTGTACTGAAAAGGAGCATTATCAAATCAATACATAAAAAGGGGTCAAAGGAGGAAGCATCAAACTGCAAGCCAGTGTCACTGATTCCTACACTTAGTATGAGTTTGGAGTAAGTAATGTGGGCAAAACTTAGAGCCTCTTTCACAAAAAAAACAATCTCCTTGCAGAAACCAAGCATGGATTTCGAAAAACAGCAGCACCATAACAGCTGCCAGTGAAGTCTAGCACAAAGTCTATAGCTATCTAGATGAACAAAAGAATACTGTGGGTACATTTTCAGATCTCACAAAGACTTTTGATTTGATCAACCCTGCACTTCTCTTGAAGAAACACACATCTCTTGAACTCCTGTCTATGTACCTAAAAGGCTGTAACATTGCCCACATACAAATTATTAAAACAGGGTTAGAAAAATCAAGATTCAGTCTGTGACTGAAACAGTAATGCACTGCATACCACAGGGGTCAATACTGTGACCATTTCTTTTTCTGGTGTATGTAAATGATACTGAACAACCTCCTGATTCCCATGCAATTACTTATGCTGATGACACTTCTCTGCTGTTTAATGGTGGTAAAAAGAGGATACAACACATTTTTCAACATGTGGGATGTCAGAAGTGACCAAATACTTTAGTAACCAGAGCCTAAATGTCAGTAGCACAAAATCACAGTTACAAGAGTTCTAATTAGCCAACTCACACCACAACCGTGTAGGAAGTATATGCAGAATGTCCAATACAAACAACGAAGATTGTAAATTCTTGGATGACAATCTTTGATGGGGAAACCATGTGAACTATAGTTGGAAGAAAATAAGCAGTGCATGGTACTTGCTCAATCAGCTGTTCAAAATTCATGTAATGAAATTCTGAAAACTGCATAATATGGGGCAATATTTCCATTTATATGTTACAGGATATAGCTGTGGATGGAACAATTTTCCCATTTCTAAGTTGTGTGATAGAGATGAGGGAATATGCCACTGATGCACACTTAAACAGAATACTGGTGCTGCAAAAGAGAGCTGTTAGGCTGATTCAGGGTCTGGAATAAAGGGAGACTTGACATGATGCTCATAACTGAAATAAATATCTCACCTTATACTCATTATATATACATATACAAATCACATTTCTTGTCAGCTATCAGGACAACACACGTAAATTTTATGATGTACATCATTACAACACAAGAAAAAAGCTTAGCTATTATAGACGAAGAACAATTTAGAAGTGTGGTGATGCAGTTAGTTGAAGACTATCACTGAAATGTAAAGTGTAGAGTACATTTGTTTTCTGAACTCATGCTTTATTTGTGTGCTTTTTTCTGACAACAGTGCATTGAACATTCTGTCTGGTGAGCATCTTCTTTGTGGTGTCACAAGTACTCAATTGGTGATTTAATAAATCACTGGTTTTAATACCATTCATGCTTTCTTATGGACTGGTGTATCCACAAGTGATTGTCCTGAAGGCGCGGATGACCCAAAACATATTAAACATGAGGATACTCAGCCAACTACTATGAATGCAGCCTCATCATGCATATCACAGGAAGGGACTTTGGTTCTTCCCTTGGCAACAAATGATGAACTGATGCCTCCAAGGAACAAGCCACAACAACTAGATCTATGGTCCAGGGTTTTGGAACTTTAATTTATTGTGTATGGTATTCCATGGTGACAACCTACAGTTCTTTCTGGTCATCAGTGCTTTAGACATTCAAACTCTTTTATTATTGTCTCGCACTGTTCATAACATTTCATCTGTGTGCAAATATATGCATCTTAAGGACAATGTGCTCTATTGAGTGCACAAAACCAACAGATCTTTGAACAGGACAAGTTTTAAACAGTGACATTACTGATGATAAATCACCTTCTGTACACTGGTGCCATCTTAGATCCCTTGTGAGTGAATGTGAAATTTGTGAGGCAATGTTAAAACAGATGGGGTGCAGTTAGTTGTCTTCCACTGTCAAAGGTGCTGTGGTTTCAAACAATGATGTAAACTTGGTCTCCTGGTTAATCATTGCTGATCAATTGCATATTATTTTGTTACATGACAATGTGTCTGGGGCCCCACAAACTGTCAATAGCATTGTGAGTGTACTTACTGTGGATGCCATCATGAGATCAGCTTCCACTACCTAAACAACTTGGCTCACTCCAGCATGACTTGAGCACTCTCTAGTGGCAATTCTGGCAAAACATAGTGAGTCCCAGTAGCTCACAACATGTGACGTCAACAAGCAGTTACCCAACTGGCATCATTTCCATTCCAAACAACAGGCTAGAAAAATGCAGTCCTACGTGCAACTACCCAAACAGCAGCAGCAATCACCAGTTGTTCTAATGTGAAGTGCCTACAGTCCACCATTACAGCAAATGCAGAGTCTAACATTTCATATGATCTGGATTGTCTCATGACAAACTCAAGAAGATGGATTCCTTCCTTGTATCAGAAATGTGACACTTTCTGCCACATCAATGCAATTGTCAGCTGGAAACAGTTTTGGTACAAGTCATTTATATGACTAGGACACCTGTGATTCATGAAGATACTTAATTGACTTGGGATGAGATGTCAATGTTCAACCAGTGATGCTGAAAATCTGATCTTTGGTTCCCTTCTGGCTTCCTGCAGCTACTGGTAACAGCATAAAAATCTCTACCTCTGGAGAATACATCAAGAAGGTGAACTTGGGTTTTAAGAAGCAATTGCAGTGGACCTTCCTGACTGCTGATGTCACTGAACATATTTTTGTGTCTTATTTCCTGCACCACTGTCACATTGTCACTTCCATATGAAAGGCTCAACTCTGTAAGAATGATGAGATTTTTTAGAACCAAACAGGCTGTTCAAGCAGCCATCATGAACTGGATCACAGCTTTCATTTGGGTGTGGCAGTGACCAGGTGGAATTCTATGGGTTCCCCTGTCAGCAAGTGATTCACTGAAAGAGGAACTTCTTACCATAGTGAGCACTACTAATGAGTTGCCAGGAAAAAGTACTGGTCTTCAAGGATGTAAAAAGCAGACATAGGTAATAGAAAATGAAGTGTTACTTCTCAAACTGGCAAACACACCAGAGCCCTAAAGAAAGTTCGGACTAAACTGGTAACATTGAACAAAAACTTTCCTCCCTTGACTGATGTGAATCTTCTGCCTGACCTCCCCTGCCCCTCAACCCTTGGGGTGGTACATAACAGTACCTATCACATTAAAACTATGGTAGACAGTTTTGAAGCTCACACCTGAAATGTAAAGCAGCAGTGAAGAAAGAATCTGAGGATTTATTAAGCACAGGGATTATTCAATATTCCAACAGCCCATGGGTGTCACTCCTCCCTTTGGAAGAGAAGAGAGATGGTTTCTGGCATCCTTGTGGGGACTGTCATGCTTTGAATGTGTGAACTACTTCCATCTGTTATCCTGTTCCACACTTCCAGGATTTTCCAGGTGCTCAGATACTGAGTGTCATCAATTTTCAGAAAGTCTATCAACAGATTCCTGTGGCACCTGCACATATACTGAAAAGACAATTATCATGTCTTTCGAGTTCTTCACATACATCAGAATGGTGTCTGTCTAAAGAACATGGTTCAAACATGGCAGTATTTTGTCAAAGAGGTGCTTCATGGTCTGCCTCATTGTTTTGCTTATCTGCATGATGTGTCAGTTTTCTCAAAATCTCAATCCAAACATGACAAGCAACTAAAAATTATTTTTTATTGACTTTCAAAGTACAGGTCACGGATCACCAAAGACAAATGTATTCTCATACAGAAAGAACTGACATTTTTTGGCCATTTTGTTAACCCTTTGGCTTTAAGCTCCTAGAGAATAAAACTGACATGATTCAGTTTTTTCCCATTCCAGACACTTTCCGACAATTATTCCACTTTCTGGATGTGGTGAACTTCTATAGACACCATCTCTTCCACTCTGCAGCCTTACAGGTGCCTCTCGCTGCTACATTGTTGTGACCAACTTCAGGAAGACATCATCTCATCACTTGGACTCCAGAGACATTATTGGCATTCTTTCCCACTAACTGTCGAAGTAGCAAGCTAAATGGAGTGCCTACAACTGAGCACTGTTGACAATATATTAAACCATTAAACATTTCAAGCCAAATATGGAGGCATGCCACTTGATATTTTATACTGTTCACAAGTCTCTTTCCTTTGCTTTCAAGACCAAAGGACTCATTCTCACCAAGTCCCTTCCACCATTTGGAACTTATCAGTTGGTTTACTACCAATATCTGTCATTTAAAAACTGCAGATAATTTGTATGACTATTTTCCCAGAATTAACGTGGTTTCTGCAACCATTGGCTGCAAGTGAGTGGCAATGCCACAAGACACTGATTTGGAATTAGAAGAGCTTATCAAAAACAAAAATACAGGATTGCATCTACGGAACATGCCAATGGAAAACTTCCTAGTGTAATGTAATTCTTCTCAAAAACAACCATAACCTCTCATTCCAGTACGTTTTTGGAACAAATCTTTGATTATGTTCATGTCTACACAGCATTTTTGTCAAGTGCATATTGACTTGGTCAGACTTATCACCCCTGTTCAAGATGCAACCAAGTACCATGGCCATAAATTTGAGTCCACCTTGAACCACGAACTGGCAAACTTAAGCAGTCTTACCCATCATCATACCTAAAGTTATCATCCAGCCAGTCACAGAATGGCAGAACACTATTACCAAACTTTAAAATCTGCCTTATGTGTCGTGGTTCTTCTTGGTTCTCAGCTTTGTCTCTAGTGTTACTGAGTCTACATACTACACTCAAGCCCATATTGGTGCTTTGGTAGTGGAATTTGTGTACAGTGAAAACATCAGATTTTCTTTAGAGTTTTTCAGCCAACAAGGTAATCATCCATGTATAGATCCTCCACTCTTATTAAATCAAATCAAATACTTCATTCCCAACATTTGTCTGTCAATAGCATCCTGCCACATGGATCCACTATTTTTCTTCTCAAAGATATAACTATGTGTTCTCACATTATGATATGTATGGACTCTGTCAAAGCTTCTTAACAAATGCCTTCCATGTATTCATATCCAGCAGTGGAATGAAAGCAACACACAGTGACAATGTGGTTACTGGCAAATGCACCAAGGTTTCCATCAAACATATCAAACCAGCATGTCTGTTCCATGCAGGCAAGGCTGGGAGCTGAGCTTCCTAGCATCATCTAACACTTATGTCATATTGTGCAGTGGCCAATAAGCCTGTACCATCCCCTGACCAGTCTCTGCACATGATGCCTATGTCAACTGATGCAGTTGCCAATGAGAGTACACCATAGCCAAATCAATCTCCGTGGGACACTCAGCCAGTTTCTCATATTTTAAGTCCAAACTGCATGCAAGCTAGCAGGATCATATGGCACAAATATCCCTTCAACCCAGGAGCTCTGCTGTAGGAGGGGGAGGCTGTGTGGTGACACAATTAGTCATAGACTATCACTGAGAAAGTGAGGTGTAGAGTACCTTTGTTTTCTAATCACTTGTTTTCTTTGTGCTTTTTCTCCACCAATGCCTTGTATGTTCTGATTAGTGAGTATTTTCTCTGTAGTGTCACATGTATTCAATTCATGATTAAATAAAGTGTCTGATTGCTTGTGTTTTATTGTGGTTCAACATACTATTGTGGTTTCACATACTCACAAAAGTAACAGACCACAGTCCATGTATCAGTGACTCAATGCAGTACAAAAAATTGTCAGAATCCATAAGAGTACATATTGGGGATCCATTTAAAGTATTCACTGAAAGAATTCTAAGCTTTAAGTATAATGTATTAACATTTGTAGATAAACCTGTTATGCATTAAATCTTTGTACTTAAAATTATATCTTCTATACCTTTGTAAAAATTATGATATTTAAAAAACTTATCATCTGATGACTACATGCAAAAGGAAATGTAAATAAAATAAAAGACACTGTTACTACGAAGCATATACTTAACTGAACTCCTATGCTGGACAGAGTTCAAATATGTTCCTGATACTCAAACTAACATGACACAAGAATAAGGAAAATGAGCATATTCCATGAGCTCAGACATAATACTATGTAATTCAAATCAACACCATCCTATTCAGGATCAAAAACCACTAATTTTCAAGATTTTCAAAAAATCTCTCAAAACACCTTTGATACAAAACTGTTTTTTATACTATTAATGATTTGACAAGCACTACAATGTACGACAAATTGCAGTGTAAAATGTGATGTAGCTTACTTTGTTTTGTCCAAAGACTGGTTTTGATGCAGTGTTCCATGCTACTGTCCCATGTGCAAGCCTTTTCACATCAGAATAACTATTGTGCAGATCCGGTCTTCTAGTCAGATTGTTTGACAAATCTCTTCTCTCCCAAGTTCTCTTCAGTACATCATCATTAATTATGTGATCTACCCATGTAATCTTTAGCATTCTTCTGTAGCACCATTATTAAGAAGCTACTACTCTGTTTTTGTCTAAACAGTTAATTGTCCATGTTTCACGTCTATACATGGCTACACCCTACACAAAAACTTTCAGAAAAGAATTCCTATCACTTAAATGTATATT
This sequence comes from Schistocerca piceifrons, assembly GCF_021461385.2. Classification (NCBI taxonomy): domain Eukaryota; kingdom Metazoa; phylum Arthropoda; class Insecta; order Orthoptera; family Acrididae; genus Schistocerca; species Schistocerca piceifrons. The sequence goes on along the minus strand of NC_060144.1, from coordinate 398,989,922 downwards.
TGATGTTAACAATTTTCTCTTCTTCAGAACCATTGCCGGTTTGCATTTTATATCCTCTGTACTTTGACTGTCATGTATTTTGCCCAGCAACTAGCAAAACTCATCTACTCCTTTCAGTGCCTTGTTTCCTAATCTAATTCCCTCATCATCACCTGATTTAATTTGACTACATTACATTATCCTTGTTTTGTCTTTGTTCATGTTCATCTCATATTCTCCTTTCAAGACACTGTCCATTCCATTTAACTGCTCTTCAAAGTCCCTTGCTGTCTCTGACTGAATTACAATGTTATCAGAAAATATCAAAAGTTTTTATTTCTTCTCCTTGAACTTTAATTCCTACTCCAAATTTTTCTTTGATTTCCTTTACCACTTGTTTAGTGCACACACTGAATAAGATTGGGGATAGGCTACAACCTTGTCTTACATTCTTCTCAACCACTGCTTCCCTTTCATGCCTCTAGGCTCCTATGACTGCCATCTGGTTTCTGCACAAATTGTAAATAGCCTTTCGCTCCCTGTATTATTTTACCCTGCTACCTTGAGAATTTCAGAATATTTTCATCAATATTGTCAAAAGTTTTCTCTAAGCCCACAAATACTTTAAACTTAGGTTTGCCTTTCCTTAACCTATTTTCTGAAAGACGTTATAGGGCCAGTATTGCCTAGCATGTTCCTACATTTCTCTGGAATCCAATCTGATCTTCCCCAAGGTTTTCCATTCTTCAGTAAAGAATTCTTGTTAATAATTTGCAAGCATGACTTATGAAACTGGCAGTTTGGTAATATTCACACCTTTCAGCATCTACTTTCTTTAGAATTGGAGTTATTATATTCTTCTTGATGTGTAAGAGTATTTTTCCTGTCTCATACAACTTGCTCATGAGATGAAAGAGTTGTGTCAGTACTGGCTCTCACAAGGCTATCAGTAGTCCTAATGGAATCTCGTCTCCTCCTGGAGTCTCGTTTTGACTTAGGTCTTTCAATTCTTTCAGTGCTCTGTCAAATTCTTCTTGCAGTACAATATCTCCCATCTTGTTTACATCTATATGATGTTCCATTTTTATAATATTGCCTTCAAGTACACATCACTTGTGTATCGATCTATATTTTCCTTCCACCTTTCAACTTTTTGTTCTTTACCTAGTAATGATTACTAATGATTTTTCCATCAGACCTCTTCACATTCATAAAACTGCTTCTCTTTTCTCCAAAGGCCTCTTCCATTTTCCTGTAGCTGGTATCTATCTTTCCCCTAGTGATATATGCTTCTTAATCTTTACATTTGTCCTCTAGCCATTCCATTTAGCTATTTTGCACTTCCTGCAATTTCACTTCTTAGACATTTGTATTCCCTTCTGACCGTTACATTCACTGCAGTTTCAAGTTTTCTCCTTTTATCAATTAAATTCTGTATCTCCTGTGTTATCCAAGGGTTTCTAGCAGGTCTTATCTTTTTACCCATTTGATCATCTGCTTCCTTCGCTATTTCGCTTCTCAAAGCTACACATTGATCTTCTATTGTATTCCTTTCCCCTGTTCTTGTAAATCATTGCCTAATGCTCCCTCTGAAACTCTCAACAACCTTTGATTCATTCAAACTTTCCAGGTATTATCTCTAATTTTCTACATTTCTGCAATTTCTTCAGTTTTAATCTACAGTTTGTACCCAATAAATTGTGGTCAGGGCCAACATCAGTCCCTGAAAATTATCTTGAATATCTATGGTGCTAGTTGGCACATAGACTTATACTGTGGTGGGTGTCAGCTTTGTGTCTATCTTGGCTACTACAATGTGTTCACTATGCTGTTCACTGTAGCTTACCCACATTCCTATTTGCTTATTCATTATTTTTCCTACTCCTGCATTACCCTCATTTGATTTTATATTTACAGCCCCGTATTCGCCTGACCAGATGTCCTGTTCTTCTTGCCACTGAACTTCACTAATTCCCACCACATCTAACTTTAACCTATCCATTTCCCTTTATAAATTTTCTAGCCTACCTGCTCAGTTAAGGGATCTAACAATTCACCCTCAGATCCCTAGAATGCCAGGTTTGTTTCTACTGATGACAATGTCCTTCTAAGTAGTCTCCATCCAGAGTTCTGAGTGGAGGATTATTTTAGCTCCAAAATATTTTACCCAAGAGGATGCCATCGCCATTGAACCATACAGTAGAGCTACATGCCCCCGGGAAAAATTATGGCTGTAGTTTCCCCATGCTTTCAGCCACTCACAGTACCAGCACAGCAAGGCTGTTTTCATTATTGGTACAAGGCCAGATCAGTCAATCTTCCACACTGTTGCCCATGCTACTACTGAAAAGGCTGCTGTCCCTCTTCAGGAACCACATGTTTGTCTGGTGTCTCAAAAGATACCCCTCTGCTGTGGTTGCACCTACAGTGCAGCTACCTATATTGCTGAGGCATTCAAGCCTCCTCCTCATAGGGAGGAGACGGGAGGGAGGATGTAACTTATGTAAACCACATGATCTTAAAAGCAACAACAGAAATTCTCAAAGTATACAGAAACATATATAGCTATAGGATAGATGATGTAAGCTAAATCGGAATTTAATATGGTATAGGCCTAGAATATTGATGTACACAATCATAATTTGCTAAATGCTACTTATTAGACATATGTCTAGAATATTGATGTACATAATCATAATTTGATAAGTTCTAGTTATTAGACATATGTATACTTTTCCATCTGTGATACAAATTTGACTTGATTCACACAATGCACATTGTCTACAGATCCAATAAACATTACATTACTTTTATATCTAAAAACAAAGATGATGAGACTTTGTTTGGTAAGTCTCATCATCTTTGTTTTTAGATATATTTTTCCCACGTGGAATGTTTCCCTCTATTATATTCATTACATTACTTTTAGATATTCTGTGTCAAGGAAAGATGAAGATTATAATATAGACAATCTAGCTGTGGTAGAAAGAAGATTTACAGGAGAAAAGATTGCACTAATACACTATTTTATGACTTTTTTAGGTAACTGTTGGATGAAAGTAGCTTTTGTGATTGTTAGGATAACAATTTCAATCTACTTGATATTGTCATTCGTGCAGGAGTTTGTTCTCTTTGTTCAGCAGACCAGTGTGTTGAACAATGTATAATAGGATGCACAAGGAGAGACAATGTTCTAGACCAGTCTCCATAATGACTGGGATTCTACTCTGTGAATCTGCTTACAAGTCTAGTTGTGAGAGGTGATATATATATATATATATATATATATATATATATATATATATATATATATATATATATATATATAAGAAATTGAAAACATTTTTCTAGAAAATAGCTGGTGAGCTGCATGGAAATGCAGTTTGGTCTCTATCAATTTGGTTTGCAGCCACCACTTCAGACTCTTGTGTACTGACCACCACTGCAGACGCTTGCATATTAATGTGGTTTTGTTCAGGATAATTGTGTGTCAACAAAAATAGATTGTATTATGTTGACACTAATGTGGCAGTTTTAGGTGGAATGTGCTTTGATCTCTGGTTGCGTAAGATACCACTAGGTATCAGGACTGAACTCCCACAGTCTCTATACTGGCAACCTAAGTAATCAATTGTGCAGTACCCATTACCTTTTGCTTAATGTACTCCACTTTGCTTTTTGTGGGAGTTGCTTATTGTTTTGTTTTCTTATCATGAAACATAAATAGGAAGGTAGGGGTCATTTCTGCACACTGCTCCTCTCCCTTGGTCAGTTTAACTTCACATTTGTGTATGCTTGTAGCTGACTGCCATGTTATAGTGCCTGCATTATAACTATAAGTAAACATCTATGAATAAGCTGATGCTTCTATAGTTGAGTTTGAGAAAAATGGCTTATGAAAGAAAGAAAAATTTGTTCAAGTAGCTACCTAGCAGATATGGAGCATCTCTAACACCCATTGCCAGACCTCAAAGTTTCAGTGGAAGCTACATGAGTTGTTATTGCAGTTATCCCAGAAAAGGACAACAACTGGATCAATATAAACTTATTCACTACAGTTAGAAATTATGGTGAGTAATGCAATTCTGATAACAAAATATTTATGTCATTACAATACAGTTCTTTTCAGTGCTGTAGTGTAGTTCCTGAAACTGAAGTGTGTTTTATATATCTCCAATTGACTGGTAATATCCTTGTGATTCCATAGATAATGAAGCCATTAGATTTATAAAATATTAACATTGTTATCAAAACATTCTACCCAAATTGAAAACTGCATTTCCTGTACTTTACTAAACTAAGTCTTATGATTTTAAAAACACAAACAAATTCCAGTTTTAAATACTGAAGGTTCCAGTTTTCACAGAGCTGATTTCCATTGCAAATACTATCAGAATATGGTATACGTTTTTTGGAAACAGTCACAAGTGAGAATTTTAGTACTTACTCTGATGTACAGAGTCCCTGACAACACTTCATACTTGTATTTTTCTCGATTTATGGTATTTCCTGGACCAATGACCTCATTTCCAGTCAGCTGCCAGAACTGAAAGCGGTGGTTGTCATCATTGCTGGGACATGGCAAAACTGCAATATCACCAACACCCACTTCTTGAACAAGAACTTGGGCCAGAGTTGGTAGTGCCATGTAACTCCAGATGACCAACAGGCCAGTTATCATCTGTAAACACAAAAACAACAGATTAAGAGTTTTTTTAACTGCTGTAGAATTTGCTTGCATGTCTATTAAAATACACATTTGTAAAAACATAATAATAACAGTTTTGGCAAAAAATAGGCCCTGCAATGTACGATCATAATGACTACATCCTGATTACATGATAATGTTGTTACATTTGATCATATTTTATTTCTGTATAATTTTAAAGAACTCTTCAATACATTTTTATGTAGAAAATGTTACTGAATGTGCTATCTCATGGCAGCTACAGTTGAAACAATACTGTGACAACTGATATTTCAAACATTGCAGACAATGGGGAATTTCTTGAAGGCAGTGACCTATAGTGTAGGTATAAAGAGCTGCAAGTTGTAAAAAATGTCCAGAGGTCAAGAAGTTCATGTGAGGTGTAAGGTGTGTTAATGATGTCACATTGATACCAAATTTAACCACAATTTTGCTCAACACAACCATGGACACGTCATGTGATGGGAACGTCCTCACACCTCCCATTACCCACATCTCAGCCCTTCTCTTGATGCCTCTGTGATGGAGGTCAGAACCTTGGTGCCCAGCCTTCAAATCATGTGGGTTTCTTATGGGTGGCTGAGGGAAACATTTAAGGCACACTGTCATTCAGAATAAACATTAAATCCCTCAGGAGATGGCATCAAGTGTCTCAACAAAATGACCCCTTCTCTTGGTGTGTTCATTTACATACATTTCACGGTCGAAAACGACAGTTTGCAGTGTAGTGTGCAACAGGATGACGTTCTTGACAACTGCTACCACTGCTGACACCCCCAGGATGATTCAAACTTTCGCTAAGGATATCAAGGGGCTGTAACCCCACAGAATATGATCGCACCCACTTGGAGTGTAGCGAAAATATAATTTTTGCTCTAGTATATGGGGTGGAACAACTAGCGACCATTCAAAACCAGTCAACGAAATTCGAATGTGATCCAAAGCAGCAAAGAGTATTTACTCTTTTTCAGTTCTCCTTTTTCTTGCCCTCCTGTGGCATCACAGGAAAGGGGGCGGGATGTGATATGACACATGAATGAATAAATAAAATGGCATAGAGTACCTCTAAGACAAAGCTTCCCCCCCCCCCCCCCCGCCCCCCCCCCCCCCCCACACACACACACACACACATTCGTTCGGCATCATCCTCCGTGCCATCCATCTACCTATGTGGGGACTTTAAAAAATATTGTGGCATGCAGTCATTTTGACATACCTCAGGTGAATGGCGATATGTAGCTGAAGTAGTGACTGATGGCCACATATGATATCTAATCATCGTCATCATCAGTGTTCTGAGTTTGGTTGGGTCTTCACATGTAGCTCTCCACTCAGTCCTATCATTTGCTATCCTCTCCATTTTCTCTTAAATGTTTCCTATCCTTATACTATCCACCATCTGGTATCTTCTGCATCTTCTTCTTCTTCCATTCAGCGTTCCTTCCATAGCAGCCATCAGTAAACAATATCCTCTCATCCAGTGTCTAAGCCAACTGAGTTTCCTCTTCATGATTATTTCTAAATTTCTCCCTCTTTCCCAACTCTTCTCAACACCTCCTCATCTCCCTCTTTGTCTACCAATTTTATCCCTTCCATCCTTCTCCAAATCCACATTTCAAATGCTTCTATTATTCTTTCTCCCTCTTTCCTCAGTGGCATCGAAGGGTTGTCAAAATGAATGCCTGTCATGGCAGCGCCTAGGAATCGCTGAATGGCTGTCTCTGTACAGGAACATTTTTAAAGTGCGACAGTGTCGCCGAGAGTGCTACCGAACTGGAGAGTTCTCAGTAGGATTCTTTTCTGTTTCATCCAGGTGCATGTCATTGTCACACACCCATTTCCCGCACATCCCCACCCCTTGTTTGCTTCGGTTCATTTTCAAATTTCGTCGAATGATTTTGAGCGTGTCCTGGTGGTTACACCCTGTACATCAGAGCAAAAATTGTGGTCGCACTACACTCCAAAGAGGAGTGATCACGTTCAGTGGGGTTGCAGGCCCATGTTGTCCTTAGAGAAGAAATGAATCATCTGGACGATGTCAGCAGTGTCAAAGGCTGTCAAGAATGCCGTCCTGTTGTTCAACACACTGTGGTCTATTCTTTTCGACCGTGGAATACGTGTGAATCAATGTCCCAAGGAAAGAGATGGTTTCGTTGACGCCATTTACGCTACCCCCTGAAACCTTTTCGTGTCGATTCTGGAGTGGCGTCATGTCTGAAATGTTTTCCTTGGCCACCAATAAAAAAACTGCGTATTTTAATGCTGGACGTCGTCGCAGTTCTGACCCTCATCGCAGAGACGTCTAAAGAAGGGGTGAAATGTGGGTAAGAGGGGTTGTGACGACCTTCTCATAGTTTGACACGTCCACGATGGCGTTGGGCAAAACTGTAAAATTTGATGCCAATATGACATCATTTACCCAACTTGCACCTGTCCTTTTTGTTGCGTCGCTGCTAGAAGCGTCGCTGAGCCCAAACGTGATGTCATAGTGGGCCACGCTCTTGCACCATTAGTGATGAAGATAGTAGGTATCTTTGACCCAAATATCAAACTTCTGCGCCGTAATGGGAGATAATGAGAGGGTTTTATTGTGTTGTGGTAGATATGCATGACAGTGCCAAAATACAATGCAAAAATGAGGATGAAGGCTAGGGATGGGAAAAACCGATCGGTTAAAACCGATTCTAGTATTGTAGTTCCGAATAACTAGTATTTTTCAGTATTAGTTTGGTCTCGTTTATAACAGGTGTTTTATTTTTGACTAATAACCGTGTCTAAGTCACAGCTCTCGTACAAGATAAGTAATTTAAGTAGCAATAAACTGTTTTTAACACTTTAAACTAATTTATTACGTTAATTATAATGCTCTTCAAGCGTACCATTAAAGGTTTTTGTCTTACTCGCGTATTTTCACAGTAATCACGTAAAGTTAGTTTTGTTTACATATCGCGGCCAGGCCGAACTTTTGAGCTTTCAGATTAAACTTCATACCGCAATTTTAAGTGCATTTACTGATAGTTTAGTGTGCTAAATATGTTTGCTGCCCCTTTATATCTGTAGGAATCGTCATCTCTTAAGTAATCTCCAGTAAAAAACTTCTGAACCACTGTTTACATAGTCGCGAGTAGGCCTAATTTTTCTTACACGTATTTTAATTGTTTTCCGGTAACTTAATTGTCTTTCTAGCACTAAAATCGATTTGTACCATGAGTGTAAAGTACGTGACGCTCCGGGGTCTGGTGTGATGGATGTAGTAACTTTTTTCATTGGGGCGATTGTAGTGGCGTGGAAATTGGGAAAATGAGCGAGACTCATCAGTGGTTCGTAGGCTATGCAGTAGAGATAGAAAGATTGTGGAACAGGAGGGGAAAATTGCTGCCCTTCAGGCTGAGTTAGATGAGGCTAGGCGAGAACTGGGCAGGTTAAGGGGGGAGAAGGGTAAACAGGGGTGGGAAGTGGCATAAAGGCATAAGGAACAGGCCAAGAAATTCTTCTGACAGCTTTGTTATTAATGTGCAAAATAGGTTTGACCTGTTGCCTCAGTCAGAAACTGATGAGCCTCTCACAGAAGTAGATGGTAGACAGGGCTCAACGAGCTTTCAGCAGCAAATTGAATAAGAATGTAGGGAAGTCTGCAAATAGAAAGAAAGTCTTGTTGCTAGGTAGTTCTCATGTTAGGGGTGTGGGGCAACTTCTGCAGGATCAATTAGGGTCAGAAAACCAGGTCACAAGTTTTTTCAAACCTAGTGCTGGACTGGGGCAGGTTACAGAGGATTTAGGTTCACTATGTAGAGGCTTTACTAAGGAAGATACCGTGGTTATTGTGGGTGGGCCGGGCAACAGTATTGCCAGAGTTCTGGGGTACAGCATAGAGTGTGACCTGGCAAAGATTGCATCAACATTGAGTCATACCAGTGTTGGGTTTGTGTCGGTTCTGGAGCGCCACGACCGACCTCATTTGAGCTCTTCTGTCAGGAGAGTTAATTTGGAGTTGGAACGGCTACTTGGATCTGGTGCAGGGTCACACGTTGGTGTGATCCCTGTTAATTCACTCTGTAGGTGGGACTATACTAGACATGGCCTACACCTCAACAAGAAAGGGAAGGGTAAACTGGCTGGGCTGATAGCAGGAAATTTAAAGGGGGGAGGAACTACATCTCATGGTGGAAACTCTTTTTTAGTTTAAGATCAGTGTCCAGTGGGAAACTCAGCCAGGCAAGTATTAAAGATGTTAAAAAAGTTCAAGATGCAAAAGTAAAGCGAAAAATAATGTTGGTATATTTCATCAAAATATTGGGGGATTGAAGAATAAAATTGATGAGCTTCTGCTTTGTTTAGAAGATATAGAAATTGAGAATGTAATAGATGTACTATGCCTGTCTGAGCATCACATTGCCACTGATATGCAAAAGGTTAGCACCAATGGGTACAAATTAGCTACACATGTAAGTACAGATAATATGATGAGAGGAGGAGTTGCCATATATGTCAAAAGCTTCCACAGTGTAAAAAATTTAGAAACAAAAAATTTTTGTGTAGAGCAACATATGGAAGCATGTGCCACTGAACTTAAACTAAATGATGGCACTTTCATAATTGTAACAGTGTTTAGGTCCCCCTCAGGGAATTTCCAGCTATTTCTAGAAAACTTGGATGCTTTGTTGTGCTATCTGTCAGACAGGGGGAAACAAATTATCATTTGTGGGGATTTCAATGTTGATTCCCTGAAAGAGTGTAATAGGAAGAATGACCTTGTACTATTACTCAGTTCTTTCAATTTGAGCTCCGTCATTGCTTTTCCTACTCGGATAACAAAGAACAACAGTACATTGATAGATAACTTTCTTATAGACCAAGATAAGGTTAAGGACATAAATGCATATCCTGTTGAAAATGGTCTTTCAGGTCATGGTGCACAGCTAGTTACAGTACATGAAATAGCTCCATGCAGTATATCAAATCAGACTTTCAAAGCAGTGCGTTCAATTAACAATATAAAAAGCCTACAGCAGCTAGGGAAAGCCTACAGCAGCTAGACTGGGATGAAGTGTATAAGGAACCCGATGCAAACTTGAAATGTAACTTATTTCACGATACATTTTTAAGGGTATTTGAAAACTGTTTTCCCAAGAAAATAGTTAAACTTAATTCCAAGAAAACATATAAAAAACCTTGGCTAACTAAAGGAATAAGAATATCTTGCAATCGTTAAAGAGAACTGTATCTAACCGCAAGAGGGAGTACTGACCCCGAAATTGTTCAGTATTATAAAAACTATTGTGTGGTACTAAGAAAAGTTATTAAAAAGTCCAGAAGCATGTGTATCATGTCTGAGATCAGTAACTCTGATAATAAAATTAAAGCAATTTGGAATATTATTGAAAGGGCAACAGGGCAACGAAGAGCACAGGAAGACTTTAGTGCCGTAAAGCTGAATGACAAGTGTACTAACAAACAATCAGAAATTGCAAATATTTTCAATAATCATTTTTTAAATGTTGTGGAGAAAATAGTCTACATCTTCACTAGAAGAGGCAAGGCTACTAATAGAAGAGGCCATACCTGTGCAGCTTGAAAGAACTGTAATTCCACCAACCTCTCCCTCTGAAATCAGTAAAATAATAAACTCACTGAAAAGTAAAAGCTCTTATGGAATTGATGGTATTTCCAGCAAGGTACTTAAAGCTTGTTCCCCACAGATAAGTAGGATTCTCAGCCACGTATGTAATAGCTCTTTGGAGCAGGTTGTTTTCCCCGATAGACTGAAATATGCCATTGTAAAACCATTGCATAAAAAGGGAGATACGTCGGATGTCAACAACTACCGCCCAATCTCTCTTCTGACAGCTCTATCGAAAATTTTTGAGAAAGTAATGTATTCATAAGTAGCCTCCCATATTTGTAAAAATAAAGTACTAACAAAATGTTAGTTTGGTTTTCAGAAAGGCTTTTCAACAGAAAATGCTATATACGCTTTCACTGATCAAATATTAAATGCTCTGAATAACTGTACATCACCCATTGGTATTTTTTGTGATCTGTCAAAGGCCTTTGATTGTAAATCATGGAATTCTTTTAGATAAGCTAAATCATTATGGTTTGAGTGGGGCAGTGCACAAATGGTTTTATTCATACTTAACTGGAAGAATGCAGAAAGTTGAAATAAGTGGTTCATGTAATGTTAAAACAACAGCTGATTCCTCAAACTGGGGGGCTATCAAGTACGGGATCCCACAGGGTTCGGTCTTAGGTCCTTTACTGTTCTTGATATACATTAATGACTTAGCATTCCACATTGATGAAGACGCAAAGTTAGTTCTTTTTGCTGATGATACAAGTATAGTAATAACACCCAAAAACCAAGAACTAAGTGATGTAATTGTAAATGATGTTTTTCACAAAATTATTAAGTGGTTCTCAGCAAACGGACTCTCTTTAAATTTTGATAAAACACAGTACATACAGTTCTGTACAGTAAATGGCACAGCTCCGATGTCTATAGCTAAGGTAGAATTTTGAAAATTTTTAGGTGTGTCCATCGATGAGAGGTTAAACTGGAAGCAACACATTGATTGTCTGCTGAAACGTCTGAGTTCAGCTACGTATGCTATTAGGGTTATTGCAAATTTTGGTGATAAGAATCTCAGTAAATTAGCTTACTATGCCTACTTTCATTCACTGCTTTCGTATGGCATCATATTCTGGGGTAATTCATCGTTGAGTAGAAAAGTATTCATTGCTCAAAAACGTGTAATCAGAATAATTGCTGGAGCCCACCCAAGGTCATCCTGCAGACATCTATTTAAGGATCTAGGGATCCTCACAGTATATATATTCACTTATGAAATTTGTTGTTAATAATCCAACCCAGTTCAAAAGTAATAGCAGTGTGCATAGCTATAAGACCAGGAGAAAGGATGATCTTCACTATGCAGGGCTAAATCTGACTTTGGCACAGAAAGGGGTAAATTATGCTGCCACAAAAGTCTTTGGTCACCTACCAAACTGCATCAAAAGCCTGACAGATAGCCAACCAACATTTAAAAATAAATTAAAAGAATTTCTAGATGACAACTCCATCTACTCATTGGCTGAATTTAAAGCAACAATAACAACTTAAACATTAGTGTCATGCAATATTTTGTGTAATGTAATATCTTGTACAGACATCTTTTATTAACCTGACACGTTCCACATCATTACGAAGTGTCATATTCATGATCTATGGAACAAGTATTAATCTAATCTAATCTAATCTACAAGTCGAAATATCAATTAGCCGTAGTCGCATTGGCAAAATACTTTCGTTCTTAAATAAACCTTTTTTAAAGGACGAGAAATTTTTATTTGTAAATTTCCACTGCTTTGAAATATTGCGTTGTTATAGAAAAGAGGGAACGCGGACAGTGCTATTTTTATCACAATGTCGACAGAAACGAACATCAACCACATGGCGTAAGAACTGGTACAGCATTACTGAGGCTATAGTGTAGATGTTACCATTTGGCATGCTCTGTTAGATGGTATGCGTGTACATGCAGTGTGCGACACTTGCCCTATTTGGTCTACATGGTAGTTCCTCACTGTCGTCGTCGGACATCAGTGGTATTACATAAGGACGCCATCCCTAGTCCGGAAGTAATTTTAAGAAGTGCGATACCAATGAAGCACGCTGCTCCATTTATCACTTCATTCATAGTTTACAATAAAATAGAAAGTAGCTGATATCCTGCCTGTGTCTAGATAACATGTCTTCATCTGTTTGTAGCCCTTGAAAACGGACAAATTAACACGAAAAACAGAGTTGGTCAAACTCAGTTTCCACCCTTTCGCAGTGTTTATTCATTATAGCCAAACAGTGGTATGCAGCCCATCGCAAAATGATTTTTGAGCAGAGTTTCACAAAATTAGAATCAATAGAAGGATACTGGTGTCTTTTTGTAGTAGTCAACCTCATATCACTTTTCGAGAAAAACAGTGAATGGAGGTTGGCTTAAGTTTTCTTTTATTTCCTTATTTGATTTAATATTTTGATTCTATGTATCTTGAAACTAACGGAGCAAAAATTCTTCAATCTTTGTTCGATTTCTTTCTTTATTACAGAAAGTAACAGGAATAAAAAACCTAAAGACAGTTATTTCGAAAACATGTTACTCTGAGCGTTTAAAATGGTATTGAAAGAAAAAAAAAGAAAACGATATAACCAAAACCGCTTGTTTCAGCGATAACTGCTGTCCTTAATGGCGACTGGAGACGTAAATTCTTCTCCTTCCAAATTACATATGCCATCGGTTTTAAAACCAGAAAATGTGCCGATTAGTGCAGACTCTTATGCAATGAGTGAATAGTGCCACCTTGAGAGCTACGTTTTTGTGTAGCATGGATTTACTGCATACGGAGGACAGTAGGCCTGCGATTTATGTGGACAAAATTTCGGTTTCACAAACCCATTTCAACAATGGGGCTCGAAAATATCTATAGGCGTCTTTTTATGGCGAATATCAGAGTTTTACGTGTGATGAGTGTAGTGATGAAGCATATGTAAGAGCTGCAAATATAACCCATTTGGACTCCAGGGAATATTCTCGGTCTTATTAAGATACGCTGTCGGAACAAGAATCCTGGCTGCTGCATGCAGGTTTCTCGCACACTGCCGCACACAGAGAATCTCACAAGTACAGTATATGTCTTTCATAGGTGAGAAGATACAGTAATGATGTTTCAGAAGTTACCAGAATTACTTTTATAATTTTCCTAATAATATCCTCGCCAGAAATTTCTACGAAGGAAGAATGGAAGGAACATTAGTGTTTAGCGACTCGTTGGCAACGAGGTCATTAGAGACGGAGAACAAGCTCGGATTAGGGAAGGATGGATAAGGAAATCGACCATGCCGTTCAAAGGAACCATCCTGGAATTTGCCTGGAGCGATTTAGGTAATTCACGAAATCTGGTTAGCCGGACGAGGATTTGAACCGTCATCCTGCTAAATGCAAGTCCCAATGTGCAAACCATTGCGACACCTCGTTCGGTGAAGTTACTACGAGGTCCAACAACAGAATTCAAATTCATCAGCGATTCTTTGCCCAATTTCACAGCGTTTATGATATTTAATTTGCTATCTCGGAATACGTTCATGTTTTCACGACTAGATACGAATCGCACGCGTCTGTAAACTATGAGAATATTGATACATTTCTTTCAGTCGAAATATGTAAGTTGAACGTAAAAAAGGTTGCATTATCAGCCCATCATCCAGGAATGTAATAGTTTTTAAAATGCATGTTCCTCGCTGTTTCCACAGCAGAAGTAAAATTTCTTGAAAATTTCTTCTAGCGTTAGTTTTTATTTTTTCGTAATGAAAGGTAGTAATTTTCTTTTGGAAAATACTACTTCATATTTTAGGCTAAAAATAGAGATGCATGACATTTTCCCAGTATTTTTACTGACACTGGAAATTATTACTAACTGGCAATGTTGTAATCTAGTGAGATGTCCTTGATCTGCCTATTATTGTAACAACCACTACAGGCTACACAACCACTTCACGCAAAGCAAGTACAGCATACGAAGAACAAAGCACCGACTGACGATACTTGACAAAAGACAGCAGCATCAAGTTACCAAGACGTCTGCCTCAAAACTTTAGTGATAATATATGTAACACTAACTTTTAAAAGACATTCGAGGATATTAGACGGAAAACGAATTTTGCGTTGTTAAAGAGACTGGTTTTTGTAATCAACAGTGTCAGAGAGTGAAATCAATATGGGTCCTTCATGGGAAATGACTAATACTGAAATGTTTACTGTTCCTGACATGTCCTCCATTACAAGCAAGTGCTTTGTACACAGAGTAATCATGCAGAATCAAATAAAACTGAATTCAAACTTCATTTAACGACTTCCTTAGAAAAAAGAACAGGTGAAAGGTAAGCCTCAGAGCTTCTACCATTCACAAAATACTGTGCGTGCGGACATACACTCTAAGACAGAAGAAACGACGCACCACGAATGAAATACCCAAATGGCACGAAAATCGGTGGATGTGATGTACATGTACAGACAATCACATGATTACAATTATAGAAAAACTGGATTTATTCAAGAGAAAGAGCTTCACAAATTGAGCAAGTCAATAACGCGTTGGTTCACCTCTGGCCCTTGCTCAAGCAGTTATTCGGCTTTGCACTGATTGACAGAGTTTTGGATGTGCTACTGAGGGATATCGTGCCAAATTATGTCCAAATGGCGCACTAGATCGTCAAAATCCCGAGCTGGTTGGAAGGCCGTGCTCATAACGCTCCAAACGTTCTCAATTGGGGAGAGATCCAGCTGCGTTGCTGGCCAATGTAGGGTTGGGCAAGCACGAAGACAAGCAGTAGAAACTCTCATCGTGTGCGGGTAGGCATTATCTTGGTAAAATGTTAAGGCCAGGATGGCTTGCCATAAAGGGCAACAGAACGGGGCGTAGAATAACGTAGACGTACCGCTGTGCTGTAAGGGTGCTGCGGATGACAACAAAAGGGTCCTATCGCGCTGCTTGGCGGGTGACAGTCAGGTTGGTATCCTACCGCTGTCCGAGGCGTCTCCAGATACGTCATCGGCCTGGAAGTCCTGCTTCGAATCGAGCCATGATCTATCCGTGAAGCGTCTAGAGACGCCCCAAAGGGCGGTGGGATACCAACATGACTATCACACGCCAAATAACCCGACAAACAGGAGTGATGGTTTGGGATGTCATTTCTTTTCATAGCAGGATCTCTTTGGTTGTCATCCGCAGCAATCTTACAGCATAGCGGTATGTCGACGATATTCTACATCCCGTTTTGCTGCCCTTTATGGCAAGCCATCCTGGCCTTACATTTCAGCAAGATAATGCCCGTCTTGGTGCTTGCCAAACCCTACCTTTCGCTGAAACGTCGCTGGATCTCTCCTAGTTGAGAACGTTTGGAGCTTTACGAGCAGGGCCTTCCAACCAGCTCGGGATTTTGACGATCTAACGCGTCAATTGGACAGAATTTGGCACGATATCCCTCAGGAGGACATCCACCAACTTTGTCAATCAACGTCAAGCCGAATAACTGCTTGCTTAAGGGCTAGAGTTGGATCAACGCGTTATTACTTGCTCAATTCGTGAAGCTCTTTCTCTTGAATAAATAATTCAATTTTTCTCAGATGTAATCATTTGTTTGTAGGCCGGCAAACTGAATAGTGAACACACATTGGAAAAGACACATAAAACTGAATTGAACTACAGCTCGGTCACCAGACAAGCTAACAGGATCTAGGATAGCACAATTAAAAAGATACCTGTCAATCAATGAAGACAATGTGTGAAACATATCCATCGTGAAGCTAAGGCGAGGGTGACAGATGCAGGGAGGAAATTATGTCTTACATAAGGACGGACTGATCTACGACTAATGTATGTAACGATGAGGGCACTCAGCTATCACTCAACAATGGCCAAGGAACACTCGGCCGAAATCTCGACATTTCACATGGCTGGAAGTCCATCAATCGTACTGCCATGAGGCTATGCCTCCATAAGCATACCAGACAAAATGGTTATCTGTAGGAGATATCACTGTAATACTGTGTAACACGATAACTGCCTTACCTTGATGAGGTAGAGTGTCCATAAATTTCTTCTAGTATATGTGAATGTATGTATCTGTTATACCTGTATCCAGCTGGGTCTCACAGAGCTACTAAACTGTTGGGATGCTGATTGCTAGATTTCACCCATAGTTCCGAAAAGCATCATACTTTTTATACAGGATTAAGATTGGGTAACTTAGTGAGCCAGTTGAATGGGTATAGGGTGCATGAATGTTCGTAAAACCAGAAACGAATGCCTTTTGAACAAGGATGTTTTCATCTTGGAAGACTTGAGTTCCAACTGCATACTTATGGTGATGTAGAAGGAAGAGCAACAAGTGGTCACCAAGAACGTTGAAATAAATATGCTGGTCCATGTTCACTGCAATATGAATGAGTGGACTCGTATCATGGTCAAAAAATGCTCGATAAACATGGCAGAACCATCTACAGTTTGAACTACAGGCTCTACACACTGCAGCTGAAACTGTCCAAAGTGCCGTCGGTGCACACGGTTGCACCGTTATCATTTGAAACAGGCTAATTCGTGAATCGTCTTTCCGCTCTGCACACCTCTAGCTAGCTACTGTCTTGTTTCTGTACTTTTGGCCTATTGTTGGCGTGCTGCTTTATCTGCCAGTGTGAACATTGTCCTTTTGGGAGGTACGGTACCCCAACTCCAAATATTCACTTGAAATGTTCCTCCTACTTTGGGAAGCATTCAAATTACTCTCTGTGTAATGAGAGGGTTCTTCTCACGATAAAGATTACATCGAATAGTAATGTGTGTAGTTACAGAATAAGGCACATGCATATTTCTCTCCTCCACCACCAGATAAACAGCCGATAAGCTAAAAGCATTGTATTTATAAAGTCAGTTCTCTGTTGCTGGTAAATGCAATACTAAATTTATACCTTGGGATGTGTGTGACAGAATAATAATCTGCAGAATTTTTCTTTGAATCATCGTCGTTTATTTACGGTTAATACAAACATATTTTACTTTCAAAATGTTACATCACAACGAGCCACGTGCATTCAACTGCCGTTAAAACTTGCCTCAAAACCCATCTCCCCTCTCCAGCGTATTTTTGCCAAAGAACAAACAACTGACAATCATTAATATCTTTGGAAATGAAAAATTAATGAACTAACAATTAAAATTAATATCAATAATTATGTCACACCAAAAAACGAGTAATTAAAATCTGCACTTAATTAAAAAGTTATTTGCATAAAACCGAAAGTTGAACATAATGTTATAAAATCTTTGGTGAAATGGTATTACGGAAGTTATTTACATAAAACTGAAAGTGGATACTGGGCTTAGCAAAACAATCATCAACTGTGGATAAAGTACGTAAGAGACAACACTCCAACCAACTGACAGATAATATTATAACAAGGACAATGCCCTGGTGTAAGCCAAGTTTCGTTACCACTGGTACTACTGGAGCATGTGGCTGTAATTCGCTACAAAATTAATTAAATAATTATAAAAGGAGTCTCTTCAGAGGGTTTATGGTTAAAGGAAGGAATGAGATGGAAGAGGGAGCAGGAAGGAAGGGGGATAGAAATGGGAAGGATAGAAATAATAAAGTGGCTCCGTTTCAAACTGCATGAAGTTTCCTTCTTACTGAGGGTAAGAGAATATGAAATACGTCCACAGAAACGTGAGTTACTCGAAGACTTCTTAAATAACAGAACCCAGTAAGCTGTCATCGACGGCGAGTGTACATCAGAGACAAGAGTATAGTCAGAGTGCCCCAGGAAAATGTGATAGAACCGCTGTTATTCTCTGCATACATAAATGATTTGCTGGACAGTGTGTGCAGCAATCTGCGTTGTTTGCTGATGACGCTGTGGTGTACCATAAGGTGTAGAAGTTGGGTGACTGAAGAAAGATACAAGACGACTTAATTGGTCTAAGTCACCTAGCTCTTAATATGGAAAAATGTAATTAATGCGGATGAGTAGAAAGATCAGACTTGTTCGGATACAGTATTACTAGTGTCCTGCTTGGTACAGTCAGTTCTTTTAAATATCTCGAATAACGTTGCAAAGCGATGTGAAATGGAAAGAAATTGTGAGGACTATGGTAGGGAAGGCGAGAATGGTCGACTTCGGTTTATTGGGAGAATTTTAAGAAAGAGTGATTCATCTGTAAAGGAGACCGCATATAGGACGCTGGTGCGACCTATTCTTGAGTACTGCTCGAGTGTTTGGGATCCGTACCAGGTCGGACTGAAGGGGAAAATCGAAGCAATTCAGAGGCAGACTGCTAGATTTGTTACGGGTAGGTTCGAACAACACGTAAGTGTTACGGAGGTGCTTCAGGAACCCAAATGGAAATCCCTGGAGGGAAAGTGACGCTCTTTTCGAGAAACACTATTGAGAAGACAGAGAGAACCGACATTTGAAGCTGACTGCCACACGATTCTATTGCCCCCAACATACATTGTGCGTTAGGACCGCGAAGATAAAATACGAGAAATCAGGATTCATCTGGAGGCATATAGATACTCATTTTTCCTTCGCTGTATTTACGAGTGGAGCAGGAAACAAATGACCAGTAGTGGTACAGGGTACCCTCCGCCACGCGCCGTACGGTGACTGGCGGAGAATCTATGCAGATGTAGATGTTTGATCACAAACTGGTTGAAATGAAGCTGCATTCACTGAAAACAGCAATTCCTGTTGGGTCTGAAACCGATTGTCACTGATAAAGTGTAAAGCTCGTCCCCAGTTCCTGTCGGTCAGGATCTTTTCATGACCGCTGTTTCCACGCCCTGTTATATGGTTGGCAGAGGTGCACCACTCCTCGTATCCTTGTTTGACAGTCTGCGTTGATTCAGCAACAAATCGGTTAAGTTCACTCACGGTGCGCTCGACGGTGCGTCCAAACACGATAGCCCCTTTCTACCATGTGTCATGTCTCTTCGTCGATCCATCTTACAGTGCTGATTCCATACAGCTGCCTGGCACATAAACATCACTTCACTACCGTGTCTGAAGGCAGCAGTAGAGGTTCACATGAATGGCTGACACAATTTTACAGCACCTACAGCGCTCCAACGTGACCATTGTGCTCTTCTAACAGGGTTTGAGAATGTTATGTGTCTCTAATGGGCGACTTTACGATGCTTGTTCAAGAGTGGATTCGCCCAAATATTTATTTAGGTGAACATATTCATATACCTAGTTGTGAAACAAAAATGTTTTATGCAATACAGTTTTGTTGTTAAATTAATATTACGATGAATGTGTATGAAATTTTGCTTTATACTTTGAACTGATCGAGGTAAGTACACGATCTGATTAAAAGTATCTGGTCACCTATTAGAGGACATTAAATGGGGTATGTCCCACCCTTATGACGGCTCGTGCTCTGCTTGGGACACTTTCAGTGAGGTATCTGAATGTCTGTGCAGGAATGACAGCCCATTTACCCTCGAGAGCCAAACCAGAGAAGGTGGTGATATTGGATACTGGAGTCTACAGAAAAGGTGACGTTCAATTCTTTCCAAAAGAGTTCCACTGGGTTCAAGTCGGGACTCTGGGCAATCCAGTCCACTTCAGGGGTGTTATTATCCACAAACCACTGCCTCACAGATGCTGCCTTATGACATGGTGCATTTTCATGCTGATACAATCATTGGCTCCAAATTGTTTCTCTACTCCACGCGTACAGTGGTGCAAAAAAGGTTCATATCCTTCAGCAGTAAGCGATTTCTTAAGTGAAATAAGAGGACCCCACCCTAACCACGAAAATCACACCAATACCATAAGACTAACTCCTCCTACTTCACTGCTGGCACCATACATGATGGCAGGCAACATTCTCCAAGAATTCGCCAAACCCAAACCCGTTCATCGGATTGCCAAGAAGTACAGCGATATTTGTCACTCCAAATAACTCTTTTCCAATCATCCACTCCCCGGTTCAAATGGCTCTAAACACTATGGGACTTAACATCTGAGGTCATAAGTCCCCTAGACTTAGAACTACTTAAAGCTAACTAACCTAAGGACACCACAACCAACCATGCCCGAGGCAGGATTCGAACCTGCGACGCTAGCAGCAGCGCGGTTCCGGACTGAAGCGCCTAGAGCCGCTCGGTCACTGTCGCCGGCCCCAACAATATGACAAGAACAAATACGGACCAACAAAGAAGGAAGGAAGCCTTGACCAAGAGAGAGAGAGAGAGAGAGAGAGGGAGAGAGAGAGAGAGAGAGAGAGAGAGAGAGAGAGAGAGAGGAACCATCACAGGATAAAATACGCAGATTACACATTTCAATTTACTGTAAAGTCAGTACCATATTCATTGTAGAAGTAACTTTGGTAGTGCATATGCTACTGAAAAATTTTTTATTCCTTGGTGACTGAATACGCATAGCTAGGCAATGCAGCTCGGGTAATGGCGGATGCTGAACATGCAAAAGTATGCGTTGTTATAGTAGCAGCAGCGCGGTTCCGGACTGAAGCGCCTAGAACCGCTCGGCCACAGCTGCCGGCCACTTCCCAGTGCCGACGCTCTTTACACCATCTCAATCGTCGCTTAGCATTTGCTGCAGAAGCATACGACTTAAGAGAAGTTGTCGACCATTATACACCGTCCCATTTAACTTCCTATGCACAGTCAATACGCGAGCTGGACTGCTGGTAGCACTTTGAAACTCATGAGTGATTTGTTCCACTAGTTTGGTCCACTGATCGTGCTGTTATTGCTTCTCTACTAAGAACACAATGCTGCCCGCTTCCTTTTATACTGCTAGCCCGCCTCACGTGGCATCTGGTTGTCGATTCTGCATTACACAGGAGTCCAAGTGCTGTCGCTCAGATAGTGTACGTGAGTAAACAAAGCCCGATAATCAGCCATTATAGAATGCAATATTGCAAATGTTAACCCAAGAGGGATTTTAAAATGTTCTTGAGACTCATATTGAAATATGACGCGAAATTACATGCAAGAAAAATACAGATAGCCCCTAGCCGCGAGATCCTCCGCTCTTGTAATGACGTTTCTGAAGTTTAAATAATGAATACTCGTACAACTACGTTAATTAAGACTTGTTTCCTAGGTATATCTTACAGTTGTCCTTGAAAGATGCTATAAAACCTTCCCGCAATGTCTTAGCGACGCAACATACGCTAAGAAGTCTGGTTACTCCATTATCGGTCACCTTCACTTGCTACAGCAGACATATCGTTACGTTCGCGGAAGCAAGTACATCATCTCAAGGCTGCAAGTCTGTCACGTTCAGAGTTTCCAAATAGACAACACGGAAATATGTCATCATTCCGATCTCAAGATGAACATGGATTGCTGGCAGTACCATGCCCGTCCACACTTGGCCTAGGGTACCTCTGAGGCTCATAATTGTTTCGTTTTCAAAATATTCAAGAAAGTAACTCAGTTAAACATTTCGTCGCTATCGTTTACTACAGTAAGATGATTAGTCGTGTTTCGGTCATTTATTTATTCTTCACAATTATGACTTATTATCCTGTAAGCTAAAAAGCCATCCAAAACCACACAGTCGTGTATAATAAAAACTACTTTCTACCACTAAAAAACCCCAGTTGATCACCAAAATAGTTACCTAGCTACTAGTACTATAATTGGCACTACTGCTTCTACGACAACAATCGGAACATTTCTCTTATTGTTCTTTCATGATCATAGTTTACTTCCGGAACGCCTGGAAAAAAAATTAACCATCCAGAAGGAGAGGAGGAAAGGAAATGTGGCTTGAGGGGATACGTACATTATTTCAGCGGTTACAAAGTCCAGTCATACTTAACGAAGACCTTGGCAATACGAGACCATTTATCAGTGCGACGCTGCACCCCATCTGGCCTGGATGCATAACTGTTTCAAGCCGTTGTATCCTGTTCTGAAGTGACCTGGTCCATAAACTTTGAATCATCGTCGTTTATTTACAGTTAACACAAAAACATTTCCACTTCCAAAATATTCATGACAACGAGCCTGGATACTGGTACTGGTAGAGATGACATCCCAGTTTGTCCCACACATGTTCTATCTGGGGCAGATCTGAGGCTCTTACTGGCCACAGGAGTACCACAACATCAAGCAGACAGTTCATAACAACACGTGTCATCAGTGAAAGAGTTTTGTCCTGTTGAAAAATGGCACCACATTACTGTCTCAAGAGAGGTAACACACGAAGACGCAGGATGTCCGTGGCGTACCATTGTGCCGTCGTAGTTTCCTCAATCGTTACCAGCCGAGACCAGAAGTCACACTCGATGGCTCTCCACAGCAGTAACAGCGCTGTCTCTATCCAAACTATTGGAATATTGGGATGTCTCCTCAGGTCGCCGCCATACTCGTCGACGATGGTCACCCAGGGTGGAGCAGAACCGCAAATCAACACTTACCACAATGCGACGTCATTCATCAGCAGCCCAGTATCGTGTCACTGTCACAGCTGAATGCCCCATAGATCTGGATATTGCCAGATTTGACTAGCCAGCCAAATGGGGATCTACAATGAGGTCCCCTTTAAACTCTTCCAGGTGCTAATAACGCTGTCTCATGAGTATTCGCCACCTTCGTGTCCTTCATAGTGATCGATCGATATCTGACAGATTTCGTTCCTTATATACCATAGCAGGCCTGCTGGCAACACTAAACACGAACAACACTGATGCATTCTGGTGGACATTCTACCTGTCATAGACAACTGCGACTCTGAATCATTAACACACCCGCCAATGGTGTGTGTAGGAAGTTACACTGACGTCCGACCACGGCTTCTGGTTGCCTAACTTTTTCTTTGTCGGGCAGTGTAATACAACTAAACTACTGAAGGATGCTTCCGCTACCAGCTCCAAAAAATGGTTCAAATAGCTCTAGGCACTGTGGGACTTAACATCTGAGGTCATCAGTCCCCTAGACGTAGAACTACTTAAACCTAACTAACCTAAGGACATCACACACATCCATACCCGAGTCAGGATTTGAATCTGCGACCGAAGCCGCAGCGCGGTTGCGGACTGAAGCGCCTAGAACCGCTCGGCCACAGAGGTCGGCACTACCGGCTCCATCCACGATCTGGATTCTTGGGTTAGTGCAGCCCATCAGTACTGTTTACACTGTAGCAATCCTTTCCACTTTTTACTATAACTTCTTAGGATCTACATTTCCGAAAATGTTTGAACTAACGCTATGGGCAGTCTTAAAGACTGTTCCCTTGAGTGGTTATCTCCATCTGAACACAACGTTGCATTGCTGCCATAGCTGCATGCTGCCGTCTGGTTGTATATCTTATGAGGTTCTTTTTGGCCTTTCGGGATACTGCGGCTGCAGTATCGTTCTATATGCGCCAGGTCGACCAGTTACTCAATACTGCTTTGGGGTCCAGCGTCCTTAACGGCTGACAATCTTCAATCGCCGCATCTTCACGGAGCGCGCAATTCACACAAAATGTGCACTGGAGAATCCACTCTGCCGCAGCCATCATTCATATGTCCTTTGATTTTGTACTGATATGTAGCACGTGGTGCACACCCTTACAGGGAATCTACCAATCCACTCGTCTGGTGAAGAAATCTCGTTCTTAGTTACACCCTGACGTTAGGAAGAAATTCATTATGTTCTGCATATATCAGGAGCGTCCCATTCTTTTTAACTGACCTTAGCTCTATGTATCCTACGCACCACCTATCAAAAGTCTGAATAACCGTCATCTGAAGTGTGGAATGCTGGGAGACGTGCAGGAAGAGGGTCAGTGAGTTTCTGGAAGGCACCGACAGGGATGTGAAACCATGCCGACACCAGTGCCTTGGCAATGCTAGGTTTCTCGGTTGGGGATCCATAGTGCAGAAACCCCGATTGTGGTGGTCCCACAGACTGTCGATTGGGTTTGGTGACCAGGGGAGTACGGTAAGCTCATCCTGGTGTTCTGCGAACCACACTCGCACACTGCGAGCTATGTGAGATGTTGTTTTGTCCTCCTGGTAAATGCCCTCGTGCCGAGGAAAAACAAATTGTATGGGGTGGACATGGTCTTCAAGGCTAGATGCATATTTCTGTTGATGCACTGTTCCTTCCAGAATGTCGACATCACCCAGGGAATGCCACGAAAACGTCTCCCGGACCATAAAGGTCCCTTATTTGGCCTGGACGCTTCCGACAATTGTTGCAAAGTGTTCGCTTTCAGACGTTTCACGCCGACAAAAGTGTGATTCACCTGAAAAGGTCACCGGACATCACTCAGTGGACGTCAAGTTGCAGTCTTGGCGATCAAACTCCAGCTTTCGTCTCCGATGAACAGCAGTCACCATGGGTGCAGGAACCAGTAGCCTGCTACGGTGCATATGCAACAACATTCGGCATACAGTGGATGAGGAGACACCGTTGGTAGACCCTTGGCTAGTTGCTCAGCTATTGCACATCTGTTCGCCCTAAAACATCTCCGCAGCCGTCGTTCTTCCTTGTTATCTATGGTCCGTGGTGCACCACAGTCGTCTCGGCGCTTGTTTTGGATACAGTCATTTTACTATGTACGGTATACTTTAAACACGTCAGCATACGAACAGCTTACCAACTTAACCGTTTCGGAAATGCTTCCACCCTTAGCCCGAAAGCCAGTAATCATACCCATTTGTACGTCTGCTCCCCCACAACGACTGCTCTGTCTTTCGCGTCCCCCGGACACGCTTTATACTCGTGTACCCTCCACGGATAGTGCTGCCACCTGCCATCCGTGAGTGGATATTACACGTTGAGGTCGAAAATAGGTAATGGTCACATTATTGTGACGAACCGTGTTTGTAGATACCGTTTACACATACAACGCGTTTTAGAAGGAATTTTCACTCTGTAGCGGAGTGTACACTGATCTGAAACTCCATGTCAGATTAAAACTGTGCACCAGATTGTGAATCGACTCCGGAAACTTTTCCTGTCGCGTACAAGTGATCTTCCGACAGAGCTATTTGAGCATGCCACACCACCGGCCCTCATAGCTTCACCTTCGAAACATCTCAGTTCTCCTACATACCTTGCGCGACTAGCACTCTTTGAAGAAAGGATAGTGTAGATTAGGATTAATTTTCACTCTGCAGTGGAGTGCTAGTCCTATAAGGTACGCAAGAGAACTTCCGAGAAATTCGGGAGGCTGGAGAGAGGTACTGGCGAAGTGAAGATTTGAGGGCGTCGTTAATCGTTTTTGAACAGCTCCATCGGTAGTACCCATGCCTGCGAAAGGAAAAGGTCCGACGTTCGAGTCTCGGATCGCCATACAGTTTTAATCTTGCAGGAAGTTCCATACAACACGTTGCTTAGAAAGCTTTCACCCGGCAGTGTTACACCGGCAAAGTATGAAGGAGAACGACTGCGGAGTCTAGAAACTACGAGAGTGAGGTGGTGTTCGACTCGAAACCTTGAGACAGGCCTTCCCGGATGACTGAGTGGGTAGAATGTTGTCCGAGATAGCGAAAGAGCAGGTCGAGAGTCAAGTGTCGGTGCAGCACACAATTTTAAACCTGCCCGGAAGTTTCATAACGAAATATTTAAAATGGGTCGCAGCATATTTCTTTTGAATTCATGAGCTGTCCTTTTGAAGCAGTCCTCGATTTTACCTAGACAGTGTTTGACATACTGACATAAAGAGAAACACTGGCATGTTATCACCCAATCATTCTTCTTTAGTGACAAAGATAAGCAATTTAAAAGTAGATTCCCTTAGCACAGTCAAGCAACTTAAGTAATTTAATAAATGGTCCAAGTGAATATCAGTTCTTTTCAGAATATGCTAACGAAATAGCTCAGTTTTAGCAATCGTGTACAATCGAGCGGTCGACGGAAGGTCTGTGTGTTCAAGACCACAAATTTGCACGGGTCACACCAATACACAAAAAATAAAATAGAAGCAATATTATTTTCATCAGTTTTCGCAGGATTTTGTAAAATAGGCTATATACTATATTCAAAGGTTACGCTATATCTTGAAGAAATCGATCTGTTGACATAAAACCATCTAGGATTTAAAAGTAACGTTACTGTGGCACACAACTGGCTTTCTATTCGTGCGATGTGAGGAGTGTTATGGATAGGCAATTTCGGTTCCATTTTATGGATTTTCTATATCTAGGCTTGCCCCTGCTTTCCTTTCGTTCCACAGTGACATCAACTACAATTTTCTGCCACTGCTTACGATGAATTACTCATACGTCCACGGAAACTCCTTCTCTTCGATTTATTACGTTTGTTACTGTGCATTTTTTCTCACTGAGTAGTTGCAAGTTTCTATTAATCCACTTGATCTTTAACATATCAGAGACTTCAAATCGTTTCATTTCTTTCTTCTCCACTACATGTTTCGGACTCATAAATAGCTGTGCTCCAAACACAGCTTTACATGAATCTTTTTATCGGCTCAAGAGTTATATTTATGGTTGTTAGCAGCTTATTATTCTTATAGCAAGTCCTACTGCCTTATGCAATCCATGATATTTCTTTATTACAGCTTCGTTCTGTACTTTTCGTTTACTTCCGAGATAACTAAATAAACAGACCTCTCCACTCAGCGTCTTGTTCAACATTCGACCATCCAGAATATCCACCCGGTGCACACATCGTGACCATACCAATACTTTGGGAAGTAGTTAGACGACAAAGTTTTTCGCACATCCATACGCTGCAAACACTGAGAAATGAATCTCAGGGCGTATTTCTCATTGTGCCGTATGCTAAGGCTTCTTCCCGTCGCATTCGCATGCGGAACGCGGGAAGATTGTCTCTTTAAAGCCTCTGTACGCCCTGTAATTAGCCTAATCATGTTTTTGAATCCATATAACGTCCTAGATTCCTCATTTTCTACTAGTTCTTAAAACTATATAAGTAGGCTTTTGCGAGAAAGTTAACGTCTATCTATAAGCATCTACGAGTTTTTCAACTTTTCCCTTGAGCCCAACAAATTTTTGGCCATTCGTGCTGCCCTTCTTTGTGTAGGTTAAGGTATCCAAATATAGCCTCTTACCCAAATATGGCCACTCTATCTAGCTTTGCAAATTACGCGCCATTTGCAATGCAGGCCTTTCTCTTAATCCTCCCTCTATCCCCCATGCCGAACCTAATTAAGGCTACAGGTTATATTTGGGCAAATTAAGTATCTGGGATAAAAATCCAATGCTCACTGCGATTAAAGTTGTGCAGGAGGAACATGGGCCTGTTACACAAGCGGTATCTGAGTGGGGGATAACGGGAACAACGCTGAGGACATGTTTAAAGACCCTGAAGCCGAAAAACACTGAATCTCCAGTGTTTTGTGTAGTATCATTGCCACAGATACTACTACAACGCCGTGCCAACGCAAGGTTGGCAGCCCGTCGTCTGCCGAGCACAGCGCACTCTAGCGGGCTGTGTAGCTCGACGGAACTGGAGTGTGCCTCGTGCACTTCTTAGCTAGATTTCAGCCTAGGGAGACGCACTTTCACAATAGGCCCTCAGCCAGTTCTGTTTGCATGGATTCTCTGAGGAGGGCCTATCAGGCTTAGTCCCTGAGAATATGTTGTATTAGTTATAGCCGTATCTGCAGTCCTACAAACTGCTGAAGATAAGTAATTTTGATTGTCAATGTGTTTCTTGAATAATAATCCTTCCCTCCAACAGTGTGCCGTACCGCATATTATTGCAACCTGGACTCCTTGAGCTCCTATCAACTCGGCCTCCTACTTATTTGCATTTAGTAACGAGCTGAAAACACCCACGCGTTTTGTGCCTCTAAACAGTGAGACACAATATTTTGAATGTTGCACTAGGCCGTAAAACTATTTTACCTCCCAAGATAGGCTCAGCTCATCGAGCACTATAAAACGAAGAAGAAAAAATATTACGGTTTAGCTACCGATGAAGTTAAACGTATGGCTTTTCAGCTAGCCATTAGGAATAACATTGAGCATGATTTGAAGTCTCAACAAGGACACAGATAATGCTTTCAACTGTTCATTAGACCCCATCCTGATATTTCTTTCACAACGTCGCAACTGCTCTCTAAAGTTAGAATTGAAGGATTCTCAAAGGAGAATATGTACAAATTTTGTGGGATTCTAGAAGCGAAAAATGGAGAAAATAAAACACCATCCTATGAAAATCTTTAACGCTGATGAAACAGGCTTGACAATAGTTCAGCATAAATGCAGAAAAGTTGTTGCTGTAAAAAGCAAACGTCAAATACACCGATTATCTTCTGCTGAACGTGGTTCTCTTGTGACTCTTGTAACGTGCATATCCGCATCCGGACAGTTTATTCCGCCCATGATGACTTATGCACGCAAGAACCTGAAGGCTGAATTACTCGACGAAAATCCTCCAGGTACAATCGCAGCAGCTCATCCTTCTGAGAGGATATAGCTGGACTTGTTCCGAAGTGGTTCCAGCACTTCATCAACATTGTCAAACGACCCACCGACGTCCAGTGCTCCTGATTTTAGATGGCCAAGTGTCAGCGGTCATCCAATGGGTTTCAATCCACAGGAATTTTCCCACTGGATGAAAATATCTCTAATACACATTTTATGCAGTCATAGCCTGCTCCTGATGTTGATAATCAACGCATATGACCTCAAAAAAAAAAAAAAATGTATCCGTGCCTGGTATTGGAGCAAGCACTTCCACCTGACAAGGTTCAGCTAGCCTTGTCACAACTCACCTCACAAAAATAACGCTGTGGAGTCGCACCACAAGAAGCAAGAGAAGAAGGAATCAGTTGCAAGAAAGAAGACAGGTTGTGAAAACCGAAGGGGGAAAAGAAAAGTTTCATCTTCTGCAGGTTCGTAGAAGATTTCGATTCAAATTCCAATGACGTAGTTGTTTGTGCCGAAAGTGACGACGGTGAAGATGCAAAATTCTCACTGTGCAATAAACTGTATTCGCAGGGCAACAAAGGACAAAAATGGATTACGTGTATACAGTGCTTTTTGTGGAGCTATTAAAAACGCAATGGACGAATTTCACATAAAACTAAATTTATTTGCATACTCTGTGTCAAACAAGTTCTAATGTGTTTAGCAATTTAATTACCAACTCTGGATGTTTAACTTGCCTGTAATACATAGGGGTCATATTTGGATCATCTCTCATAAATAGAGAAAAGCCACTTCTTTGTATAATCATTATCTTTGACACCCTTCATTGAAGTGTTACAAAAACTGACCTTAGCACATAAAGTTAACTTAGGTGAATGTGTAATGAAGCATGTACTCTACTTTTCTCCAGCTTTTTCTCGAATTTACAGATGATGATAAAAAAGAGGCCATATTTGGGTACATTACCTTACGTGCAATATCTCCTGTTATACCTATTTGGTATACCCCAAACGCAAAGGCAGTATTCTAGGATGGGTCGCATAAGTGTTGTGTAAGCTGTTTCCTTTGTTACTGTTCATCTATACTATCATTCCATTTCATATCGCCATTAATGGTTTCACCCATTTATTTCTACTCAAGTGCCAAAGAAACTGGTATAGGCATGCGCATTCATATACAGAAATATGTAAACAGGCAGAATACGGCGCTACGGTCGTCAACGCCTATACAACATAAGTGTCTGGCGCAGCTGTTAGATAGGTTACTGCTGCTACAATGGCAGTTTAAGAGTTAAGAGAGTTTGGACATGGTATTGTAGCCGGCGCACGAGCGGTGGGACACAGTATCTCCTAGGTAGTGATGAAGCGGGGATTTTTCCACACGACCATTTCACGAGGGTACCGTGAAGATCAGGAATCCGGTAAAACATTAAATCTCCAAACATCCAACATTGCTGCGATTGGAAAAAAGATCCTGCAAGAAGGGGATCAACGACGTTTTTTTCTTTTTTTTTTATCGTTGTGTTTGGTCGTTGCGGACGTCGCAAGACATCCTGTTCAAGTTCGCTGGTTGATCCTTCCACTCAGTTTTTTATTACAGAGGCCAACCGGCTCTCTGACCGAAAACGCTGAGCTACCGTGCCGGCTATGAGTGAAGAGAACCGTTCAACGTGACAGAAGTGCAGCCCTTCCGCAAATTTCTACAGATTTCAATGTTGGGCCATCAGCAAGTGTCAGCGTGCAAACCATTCAACGAAACATCACCGAGCTGGCCGGTGTGGCCGTGCGGTTAAAGGCGCTTCAGTCTGGAACCGCGTGACCGCTACGGTCGCAGGTTCGAATCCTGCCTCGGGCATGGATGTGTGTGATGTCCTTAGGTTAGTTAGGTTTAATTAGTTCTAAGTTCTAGGCGACTGATGACCCAGAAGTTAAGTCGCATAGTGCTCAGAGCCATTTGAACCAAACATCACCGATATGGGCTTTCGGAGCCGGAGGCCCACTCATGTACGCTTGATGACTGCACGACACAACACTTTACGCCTCGCTTGGGCCCAACAAAACCGACACTGGACTGTTGATGACTGGTCGGACGAGCCTCGTTTCAAATTGTATCGAGCGGATGGACGTGTACGGGTATGGAGACAACCTCATGGATCCATGGACACTCCATGTCAGCAGGGGACTGTTCAAGCTGGTGGAGGCTCTGTAATAGTGAGGGGCTGTGTAGTTGGATTGATAGGGGATCCCTGATACGTCTAGATACGACTCCGACAGGTGACACGTAAGTAAGCATACTGTCTGATTACCTACATCCATTCAAGTCCATTGTGCATTCCGACGGACGTGGGCGATTCCAGCAGTGCAATGCGACATCCTGCACGTCCACAATTGGTACAGAGCGGCTCCAGAAACACGCTTCTGAGTTTAAACACTTCCGCTGGCCACCAAACCCCCACAGACATTAACATTAACATTATTGAGCATATCTGGGATCCCTAGCAACGTCCTGTGTTCAGAAGAGATCTCCACCCCTTCATACTCTTACGGATTTATGGACAGCCCTGCAGGATTCATGGTGTCAGTTCCCTACGGTACTACTTCAGACATTAATCGAGTCCATGCCACGTCGTGTGTGGCACTTCTGCGTGCTCGTGGGGTCTCTACACGATATTAGGCAAGTGAATCAGTTTCTTAACTCACTGATACTGTAGTCATAGGATACGTCATTTCTTAGTTTTGTGAGGTGCACTCAGTTTTACACTTTTGGAGATGTAAAGCAAGCTGCCAGTCTTTGCATCACATTGAAATATTATCAAAATGTAACTGAATATCCCTGAAGCGTTTTTCATTTTTGATAGCTGTGTCATCTGAGAAAAGTCTGAGATTACTATTATCTTCCTGGTCATTAACATTAGACATGAACAGCAAGTGTCCCAAAACACTTCCCAGGGGAATATCTGAAGTTAGTTCGGCGTCTGTATATAACTGTCCATCCAAGATAACACGCTGTGTCAATCCTACCAAGAAGTCCCCAGTCCAGTCATAATTTTCGTTTAACACCCCGTATAATAGCACTGTGATTGATGAAATTTGGCGTGGTACCGATTCACGTGTTTTTCGGAAGTGAAGAACTATTGAAGTTACTTGATTTCCTTGATCCATGGCTTTGAGGATGTCATATGAGAAAACCGCGAGCTGGGTTTCGCATACCAGATAGTTTCGGAATCCACGCTGGCTGGCATGGAGGAGGTAATTCAGTTCAAGATATCTCATTAGAAGATTAATGTTGTTGAAGTGCAATATCTATATTCACATACGTAAAGTGGACTGAAATGAAAACACCTGCAGTTGTCTCTTTTTATTTAATTTATTTACGCAACCAGTTTCGGTGTTCCATTACACCATCTTCTGGACCACAGACCAATGTAAATTCGGAGGAGTCTAATCTCGTGTGCAGTCATAAGATAGCCAAAATAAAATAACTGGAGTCCATTGATCCCCGATTTACACGACTCTATCCTTTCGCTCATGAACCGGTGACCCGTTGGTAAACAAATTAAAAGCCAAAGAGAAGGCTGCAGGTGTTTTAATTTTTATTTCACATTGAACAGTCGAAGTCCCTGTAACCATTTGTCACAGGGATGGACATATAAAGCAGAGCAGAGGGAACCGTTTCACAGCGATCACGAGAGGCGCTCTGCTCCCCTTGTGATACAGTGTAACAGCGTGCCAAAGGCGACCCACTTCAGGACAGCACCTTGCGTCTCCTCTGGTCTGCTGAGCCACGCAGCCGGTTCTCGCAGAACGGGCCCGATACTGTGTCTCGCTAGCAACTTGTCCCGCTGCTCTCGAAACATTTTGCTGTTGAGGCAATGCTGCCCAGCATTCTTAGCTGATCCACGACTTGTTGGACGAACGAAATAATGCAGGACACAGGAAGTTCTCCCTAGCGCCATTGGAAGATCAAGATATTGTTGTTGTTGTTGTGGTCTTCAGTACGAAGATTGGTTTGATGCAGCTTTCCATGCCTGTCTATCCTGTACAAGTTGTCTTCATCTCTGTATAATTACTGCAACCTACATCCACTTGAACCTGCTTGATGTAGTCGATCCCTGATCTCCCTCTACAGTTTTTACCTGAACAGACCTCACCCCCCCCCCCTCCCCACTAGCAAATTGACTTGTTGCCTCAGGTTGTGTCCTACCAATCTCATCCTGCTCTAAGTCAAGTTGTGCCATTAATATCTTTTCTCACCGACTCAATTCCGTACCTCTTCATTGGACATCTGATCTGTCCTCAAACCTTCAATATTCTTCTGTAACACCATATTGCAGGAATGCTATCTTGCTGTTGCCAGTCTGCCTTTGTTCTTCTGACATAGTCAGTTATTTTGCTGCCCAAATAGCAAAGTTCGTCTAGCATTTTATAGCCTGCGTTCTTCTGACATCGTCAGTTATTTTGATGCTCAAACAGTAACATATCCCGTGTTCTTCTGACATTGTCAGTTATTTTGCTATCCAAATAGCAAAATTCATGTAATACTTTTAATGCTAATTTCCTAGTCTCACTGCCTCAGCATCACCAGATTTCTTTCGATCATACTCCGTTACTCTAATTCTACATTCGTTGATATTCATCTTGTGACCTCTTTTCAAGAAGCTAGCCATTCCGTTCGACTTGTGTTCCAAGTTCGTTGCTATTACGTGTGTGGCAGAATCAAAACGTCACCGGCAAACCTCAGCAGTTTAGATACAATATAATACACTAACGTAATCATATGTATTCCTTGTCAGTACGCCGTATCTCCCGTATTATTTAAACAAAATTAATGACTGAGACATCATTTTCAAGATTTTGTTCACCACTAACTGTAAAAAATTTTAGGTAGTTTAAAGCTATTGTTTTGTTAAAAAACCATTTTGAAGTATTTTTATAAAAATAGGGTAGAAGTTGCCATCTATCGACAGTCTGTTTAACATACACGACAACTGTTGTAGTTGTCTAGATTCTTTACGCAAGCGTTATCTATCAGCGATTTCCGTCATTCACGTCTATGTAAAGAATTTAGAAGGCACCATCTACTGAAAATCTAATTTTACTATTATGCACAACAGCTGTTGGATTGAAATTACCTCTCAATTAAACCATATGAAAGAGTTAAACATAGGCCTGACGAAGTTCCTAGGGTTCTTCATTTGTAATTGGAAGCGTTGTTTTGTGTTACTGAATTTCAAAAGAGAGGTCTCCCTCATGCACACATTCCGCTCATCCTCTCAAATAAAGATAAATGGCGTTCAGGTGAAGTTGCAGAACGTTTAATTTGTGCACAAATTCCAAATAAAGAAACAGGTTCAGAGAGTACTTTCAGGCGGGATACGAAGCTGCAGCTGTCCTTCATAGGGACTTCAGACTCGTGGCATTTTTAAACTGTGGCTTGATAATATTACCCCTGACAGGTACCTTTACCACGAAATTACTGAACATTTAGTGTGGTCAATAGGGCACTGGATTCTTGGGAAGAAAAATCACCAAGTGCTTTTGAGGTGTCTACACGTCAAAGCACCGTTTCACAATCTACGCACAGTTGATGGAATACTGTGGGACTCGTTTCCCCAAGCTACAGAAAAATTAAGCCGGCCTCGGTGGTCTAGCGGTTCTAGGCGCGCAGTCCGGAACCGCGCGACTGCTACGGTCGCAGGTTCGAATCCTGCCTCGGGCATGGATGTGTGTGATGTCCTTAGGTTAGTTAGGTTTAAGTAGTTCTAAGTTCTAGGGGACTGATGACCGCAGTAGTTAAGTCCCATAGTGCTCAGAGCCATTTGAACCACCCATTCAGAAAAATTACATTTACCCAGTAAAGATGCCGAATGGCAAGAGTGCTTGCAGGAGACTGCCAGACACCAAATGCCACTGTAGCTGAGATAGCTTTCCGCCATTTGCATATTCTGTTCTCCTGCCAATATTCACTGAGCAGCCAAAACATTACGACCACTGCCTACAGCGACGTTGAATGACATATGGTGCCGTTGCGGGCACGTGACACATTAACGAAAGTATGCAAGCGGAGCGGATATGGACTGTAAATGGGGAAATCCATTGAGATAAGCGACTTTGGCAAGGAGCAGGTTATTATTATAGAGAGCCTGTGAACGAGAATCTCGAAAACGGCGAAGCTGGTTGTTTAAATTTTCACGTGCTATAGTCGTAAGCACCTACGGAAAGAGGTAGGGCAGTGGAACTACCAACAGGCAGGAAATGGTTGATCTTCCACGACGATTCAAAGAACGTGAAGTTCGGAAGCTTTCCACTCTGTAAAGTAGAAAAGATGCTGATCTGTGGCATCTCTGCCGAAAGATCACAATGCTGATGCACGCACAAGTGTTTCGGAGCACACCGTTCATGATACATTGTTGAAAGTGGAGCTCCGCAGCAGACCACCCCTACGTGTTGACATGTTGACCCAACGGCATCGTCATTTATGACAGCAGTGATCAAGGGACGATCAGGATTCGACCGTCGGCTCTTCGGGTGAATCATATTTTTGCTACAGTTGCTCGTCGGGCATCTCAACACACGCCGTCATCGAGGTGAACGGTGTCTTGGACGCCACGGACGCAGGCTGATGGGAGCAATGTTATGTTACGGGAAACATTCACCGGGGTTTGCATGGGACCTGTAATAGTGATCGAAGACACGCTGACAGCTGCGAACCACCTTCATCCTTTCACGCTTGATGTCTTCCTCGACGGCGATGTCATCTCTCAGCTGTATAATTGTCCCTGTCTCGGAGCCACAACCGTGCTAAAGTAGTTTGGGGAGCATTATAATGAACTCGCGTTTTATCTCCGCGATCAAATTCGCCTGATGTAAATCCTGTGGAGCCCATCTGGATCGCTATCGGGCGCTATCACCGCGTACGTAAATCAGCTGCCCGTTATTTACGCGAATTACATGACCTGTGCATAGACTGATGCCACATACCTGCACAAACCTGCCAACAAACTGTCGGATCGCTGGCACGCAAAATCAGTGATGTATTTCTTTCCAAAGAAAGCAGGTGGTCATAATGTTTTGTCTCATCAGTGAACGTGAGTTGTAGGACGCACTTTCAGAAGATTTTCAGAGGCTTCTCACGCCACAAGAAGGCAGCTACCTCTCACAGCTAGAATTGGAGAATATTTTCAAGTATCATGGCAAATTTTGGTAACAATCCAATCTGCCGATCCCTGTTGCGATCGTAGCGCAACACAACATACCTCTACCATAGTGCATTCTGAATGAATAGATGTAGTGTTGTCGTAGCATGGAGAATAATCTGATCTGAAGATAGTTCACCAAAACGTGCTGTGTGAACCTGGCAGTGAATTAATACTCTGTCAAAACTGAAAAGTGATCACGAGTTCCTCCAAAACACAAGATCTTGTAATGTAGAATTATTAATGAACTTCAAATGGGCATTTTGCCTTTTACCTGTCCCTGTGAAGAGCAAGTCAATCCCAGAAATACGTCACTTAAGACAAACGCAAGTGGACCAGTTATACGGTTTCACCGAAGGATACTGTATGGTTAACAACAGTGGCCTATTTCTCCCTACATCAATCCGTCGCCAAACATCGTTTAAAGAAAATCGGGAGTGCTTTGAAAATGACTAGTCGCAGGCCTACATGAGCTGTACACTATTGTAAAACAGAATTACAGGGCAAAGAGCTTTTGCCTCGCCTTACAATGATCAGTTCACAATCGAACGCTATGAGAACCAATGCTGTCCGTGGAAAGTAATTAATTGTCAATGGCACCAGAATAGGGCAAATTCGAAGCTTGGAGAATCTCATCCCTATTGCTTCGAGCCGTCAAAGATATGATATCTGTTCATCTCCTGTTATTGATTACTGTCGACACTGTCGTTGTATTACCATAACACTAGCAAAAATAAAGTAACAGTATGAGCTTTCTTCGCATTCTGCACTGAACTCAGGACGGACGGTTGGTGACTGGAACCTTACTCCTCCAAAACAACAGTAAAGTGTTTTAATACAGTATACATTGAAAAAGACGATCATCAGAATCCAGCGGTTAGTCGACCTGAAGAGGTCCGCTGTAAAGTCACTCGAAACATTGGCATTTTAGTTTTGCATAATGACACGCCCTAATACTCAAAATGACACTATTAAAACTAGTTTAACACAAAAACTGTATGCAACCCCCTCCCTCCTCCCTCCCCGCATGCGTTGGCGATTTAGACCTCCCTCTACATTCAACAAGCCACCTAACGTTATGAGGCGGCACGTACTTTTGGTGCCACATTTCTATTCCATCCAAATGATATAGTAAGTTTGTAACACCCCAACTCTGTGGATTATCATACTTTTCTAGGGTTTTGCGAAGTTTGCTTTATTAGTTGTGCTGAATTTTATTCTTGTAAATATGTTGTCAAGTTACAACTGCTATTTGTTATTTAAGAAAGAGAATACGCGTGGAATGTTAACATTTTATAATTAAACACTCTGGCCTAGTCAGGGAAAAGCTATTGTCAAAGAGTGTAATAAACTGTACATGCATTATCGCTGGCCGTGCGAGCGCGCCAAAAAGTAACGGTTGGGAATCGCGAGGAGACGGTTGGTGTCATTGGTTGTGTGTGTTCGCCGGTGTTGCTATGCAAAAGTGTGGAGACAAAA
The DNA here is from genome assembly GCF_021461385.2 of Schistocerca piceifrons. Taxonomy (NCBI): domain Eukaryota; kingdom Metazoa; phylum Arthropoda; class Insecta; order Orthoptera; family Acrididae; genus Schistocerca; species Schistocerca piceifrons. The sequence continues at coordinate 398,952,618 of NC_060144.1, read as the reverse complement.
AGTCTGTTTCACAAGTGCGGAGCAGTGAAAACTGAAATGGTTGTTTCGGCGGATGTTTAATGTGGGCATTTGTTGGGCACAGTACAAATGCAGCAAGAGTAACTAACATCAAGAGTACTGTGGGTCCTATGGTATGGCAAGGAGAACAACCTGTGCCCAATTTACCGGTAAATGAAGCCACTCGACAAACCAACGGCATCATAAAGTGAAGTAAGATCTAGACTTTTTATAGCTATAAGTGTAATAGACTGATCAGCGTAGTTGGAATTTCATTATTTGAATAACGTTGTTTTCGTGCATATTGTCACGTAAATAACTTTCCTACGTCATTATGCAACTAGTATCCATCCTGTCCCTGTGTATGAACCGAAATAATCAGAAAATGAACATTAATTTATCAGATTATCGAACATAGTTTTTCCAACTTTTGGACAATTACGTAATAATGAAATCTTTAGTTGTAGTACGAATAATGTCAGTAACAGAATGATCCAAAAGCCAATATTAATTCATCTGTTAAAAATAGAGTAACTTTCGTATTAAAATATTGGTAGTAAAACTTTACGTAACTTGGACACAGAATTTCTTTGTCAAAGCACAGTTCTAATTTATAACTTGTGGCACAATTTGTAACTTTTATTACAAAGAAATATCAGAGTAACTGCTAAATTCAAACAATCTCTCCGTTTGCTACAATTACGACAGTCAGTATTACGGTGAGTAAAGTAACAAAAAAATTTCTTTCCACAGCCAGTAAACAATCTTACTTTAACTGAACTTTGAAAATTAACGTGATATGTTGTACGTGTTTGCTATTTGATTATTATGACTACTGTGACATGTGTGGTGTGAAGTACTTGAAATTGTGCGTTAGTTACTGTTCCTACGTCATGACGCCAATAACTATTCTTACGTAAGATTGCTTACGAGCGTAAAGTTCAGTTTAAATTTAATTATTCTTGTTCCGGTGAGGAACTGGCGACGGTGGTTATTTCATTAATGACACACTTTGAAAACCTTTCTTCCAAATTTTCCACTAACTACTGTTAATTAAAAAATTATTTTACGTAATTAAAAATATGTATAGTTAACCGAACTTTATTTCTAATCGTCACCGCTAAAATACTGAGCAGTGGCGATTCGGTTATAACTTCATCCATTTCTCTCGGTTTTGCTTTACTCTTCGGAGCAGATGCCTTTTCCCCACAGATTAGGGACTTAAGGTACACGGCAATGTAAAAAGCCTAATTAGCCGAAGAGGTAGGCGGGTTATAAGTTTCTGTATGAACTAGAATTTCTACGATTTATCACCGAGGTCATTTCGCGAGATGTGTGTGGAAGTCCAACACCGATGCTCAGTTTTTTGGTGTGCCGCTTCTTTCATAATTGTATTACATTCTCATAGCATTTTTCGAATGAATCTTAGTCGGCATTCCCTTTTTCTTTCATATGGTCCTTTCACTTTACGTCCTTCCATATAGTTACTCCAAGGCCGTTAATGTCTATTACTGTTTCCAGTGATTAACTGCCAGCAATGTAGTTGAACTCTAATGGGTATTTACTCCTGTTTATGCGCAACACGTCGAACTTAAAAAAAAAAAAAAGTTGAGGGTTAGCTGCCATTCCTTGGCACCAAGCGTCGATTTTCTACATGTCTTCTGCGTTCTGCTTCAATTTATTTGCATCGTGAATTCTTATGTGTAAGTTCACGATCCACGAACAGTATCACGGAGTTTCCGACGTTATCCAACTTATCATTTTTATGTATATCGCAAACAATTACGGACGTACAAACATTCCTTTGGGGCACTCCAACGATTTCGCCGCGTTACGAACAACTTGTCGGGTTCTGTCTTTTGAATCCAGTCGTAAAACTGATCCGATATTGTTGAGATAGTATTTTGTACGGTAGTCAATAAGGGCAGAACTGCGCCAAATGAGTTCTGTAAGTTCAGGAACACATAATCATCCACGGTCCAACCACGGCGCCCTTATCTATTGTACTTACGTTTATCTTCAACTAATTAAGGAAACTTGGAAAATTCCGAGTTGCACCGTGGTTCGGAGTCGACGTTAAACTGTGGGTCCCCCTATAGCTGGCTGGGTAAGTCAGTTCAAAGGTCAGAGTAGGTCACTAGCATACCACCGCCAACAGGTCCATGGTTAGTAGAGCACTCTGGTGTTGACTGTGGTGTTGAAATCGATCTTCAGATTGATGATAACTGTTAGGTACGACTTCGTGCAAAACGGTAAGTTGAGGTGGGTTACAGAGAGGAGTGGCAACTGTCGTCGTCGGAAAGCTGGACAGGAGCAGAAATGATTAGCGAGCAAGGTAACATTAACAGACGGAAGATTTACTTAAAATGTATTTATCCAAACCTACAAAGACTGATTACAAATAATAAACCAAGAATTGGAGGTCAGCTCATACAATAGCAACTACGATGAAGCTCGCTGTGCTAACAAGAGAAACTTCCATCCTACCCCTCTCAAATATAGTGGTAACATGGCCCAATGGAAAGTCCATCAAAAATTGAACCAAATAAAGCATGAAAATTGGGTGAGGATGTACTGAAATGTGGAAAAAGAAGCAAAATAGGAAAAGTCAACGGTCCAAGCTTAAGATGTGCAGATCGAGCGAACTTGAATAAACACGACGTCGTGGTTTTGTGGTCCCGGTGTTGGACTGCGAAGGGGAATAGCCATGTTCAAATCTCCCTCATGCCGCGTCTCTTTCTTACAAAATTATGAACTGTCGGTCGGGTCAATGACGTGTCTCTTCGCTGTATTCAAATTTGTGTCTGTGTCATGGTGTAACGACCGTTTGCAACAGCAAAGTAAAAGGAAGGGACCTCCAGACGTACGTACCTCCTATTTGTTCAACACAAGTACCACATGTTATGACTCTTGGTTCCGTTTTGGAAGTTTTCACCCTTGAATTCCTTTGTTGTAACATAGTCCACAACCGCTTACACTATGTGATCAAAAGTATCCGGACACCTCGCTGAAAATGACTTCCAAGTTTGTGGCGCCGTGCATCGATAATGCTGGAATTCAATATGGCGTTGGCACACACTTCGCCTTGCTGACAGCTTCCACTCTCTCAGGCGTACGATCAATCAGGTGCTGGTGTGTTTCTTGGGGAATGGCAGCCCATTCTTCACGGAGTGATCCACTGAGCAGAGGTATCGATGTCGGTCGGTAACGCCTAGCAGGAAGTGGGGCGTTCCAAAACATCCCAAAGGTTTTCTACAGGATTCAGGTCAGGACTCTGTGCAGGCCAGTCCATTACAGGGATGTTATTGTCGTGTAACCACTCTACCACAGGCCGTGCCTTATCAACCGGTGCTCGATCGTGTTGAAAGATGCAGTCGCCATACCCGAATTGTGTGCGATGGGAAGTTTCCCTGGTAAGTACAAATGACGGCGTCGCAGCGATGAGGCTCCCAAGTGCAAGTTGGCTGTGTGTCTGCCGCTGGCCGTCCTACACTGGTGTCCAAAATTAAATCAACAAACCGCTATTTTCCCGTCCTGTGTCTAATTCAGGATATAATAATACCAATTGTCAACAGACGTATCTATGATCGTGGTCTGCACGGAAGATGGCATTCCGGTCAACGGGCAACCACGCCAACGATGACGTCAGGGGGCACCCCTCAATTGGGGCAGTATACGCCCGGAATTAGCACATCCACAATCGCTGTGTACACAATCATAGACGGCGCAGTAAGGCAAAGAGAAGACGTCTACCAGACTATCTACGGTGGAGGGCCATGGGAGCAGGACTGTCTCTAGCTGATGTGGCCCGATGGCTTAATGTGAATCGTTCTGTGGTTTCTCGGATGTGGCGATAGTTTAGAGGCCGAAACTGTATACCGAAGTCCAAGGCAGGGCCGATCATGTGTGACATCAGAGAGAGAAGGCCATTATTTGACTGTAAGGGTACGACGGTGCCGCCTTAGTACTGCACGGCAACTGGCATCTGATCTCGCAGCATCCACTGAACGTGTTGTGTCGAGGCAAGCGATGTACAGAAGGCTTCAGCACTGTGGCCTTTACTGTCGGAGACCTGCTGTATGTGTACCTCTGACGCGTCTTCACAGAGGGGAACGTCTAGAGTCGCATCGTCAGCGTGCCACCTGGGCGGTGTCGAAGAGTTGGTCAATGTTCTTTCCAAAGATGAGCCCTGGTTTTCTTTCGATGGATTCGCATCTTGAGGGAACGTGGAACACGATTTCGGGACCCAAAAATTATGGAAAAAGGCCAATATCGAGGAGGATTCTTAATGTGTGGGCAAGGACTACGTTGACCACTCGAACAGCTCTTCGTGAAACTGTATGGGTGAATCGGCAAGGTTTAACTGGTGTCAGACATCGAGACAAGATCTTGAGACATCATTTGTGATTGTTGCGAGACGCTGTGGGCGTGGACTTAGTACTGATGAACGATAATGCTTGAACTCATAAAGCACAGGTGGCTGATATTTTCTTGGAAACAAAATACTGCACGTATGGTGTGGAGGCTCGCTCTCCCAATTTAAAGTCCACAGAGCACATCGTGGATGCAGTAATGAGATGGGTTGCATCACGTCACTACCCACCAACCACTCTCCAAGCTCTGCAGGAAGAATGGGCATTATTACTTCATCGTGAGACTGACGACATCATTCACAACATGCCCCCGACCTTGCCGGGCCTGTATAGCTATTAGAGGTGGTCACACTCCATACTGATCACATTATCCAGTTGTCGGAATGTGTGTGAAAATCTGTTAAGTTGGTAAACCGTTAGGCATGTTGCAGTTGTTAATGTTCTGTATTCTTTACATCGTTTCTACTATACTATTACCTGTTTGTACTGTTTTGTGGCAAAATAAACGCAACCTTGCAAAATTTCCGTTTGTAGCTGCTTTAGTTTTGGACACTAGTGTATGTTACGGCAGCAAAGGGTGCTTCAGTCCAGACGTGCTGAAGGCGTGGCTCAGCGGGCGTGCATCATTGCTTCTGCCAGATCCTGCGTGACTGCTGTCGGCGTCAGACGGAAACTTGCAATTCCGTTGTTATGACTCCAGTCGGGTGCTATCGATACATGATACCGCAACTACCTTACTAGCGAGGACGAAAAAATACTGCTGTACGAGGAATCCGTGGTGAATACTACAGTGAGGGTTTTCGTTCTTGAGGAAGGTCGTAATATGCGAGCATAAAGTGTATCCCTTAATTCTACAACCGGCTTAAGTCAGCAGTATAGACCTACTCAGGAAAGGGGAGCACTGCCGTTCTGATCCCAGACGCCCAACTGGGCTCCACCGACCGACGTGTCGCCTCAGTCAGTGGCGTCACTTGGCTGCACCACAGAGGGTCGTGTTGTTAGCACAGCGCACTCCTGCCTCTGTCGGCTTTGCAGGCCTATCTGTCTCTACTTCTTATTCAGTTAGCTTCTCAACTGGCACCGCGATATACTCCTCCCATCAAGGAAAAATTCCTTACAGTAACAGGAACTGAACCCGGGTCTTCCATCTACGGTTGCTCTCAGATATGGAGGTAAACAAACTTACACGTAATTAATAATAAATACTGAGACAAGTTAAGGTATGCGATAATAAAAGCAAATACGTCCCAGTAAACATGGGGCTACAAAAGAGCCCTTTGCGATATTATTAGAATGTGTGGTTATCAGCTGTCACTGACTTCTGAATGAAATATTGTCGTAGTTAGTATAAAAGTATTTGAAACTTTTCGATGAAATCTCCGCGTAATGGTAAAGGTGTAGTTCCGCGTTCTGGCCCTTGATGGTCCGTTCGGGCCTGACGGACCGGTGTGTCATCCTATATCAATGGCGTCTCTGGATGTGACATGGATGAGAAAGTGGTCAGCACACCGCTCTCCCAATCGTTGTCGGATTTTATGAGCATGAAACCGCTAGTAATCAGTCGAGTTGCTCCTCCAATGGCCTCACGAGGCTGTGTGTGCCCGTACCAGTCTTTCCACCAAGGAAGGCAGTACCGGGAATCGAACTCGGGTCCTCTACATGTCAAGGCAGCCGAGATGACCACTCAGCTATGGAAGCGGACTAAGTTTTCATGTAACTGGTCTCAAATTACATAAATTTTACCTATCTCAACAGCACGCTACATGTTACAATCTGCTGTACACTCGCACCTGTCGGAGAGGGTATTTCGCGTGATGACCTCGCATTTGGATGTAATAGTGGACCAGATGACGTCACTCTTGACAAGACTGCAGAATTCGCTGCCCCAGTTCTTCGACCGTATCACAGGAGTGCTGAACACTTTACTTTCGTGGTGAACTCAAACAGAAAATTCCAGAGGACTGAGGTCAGGTGATCTTGGAAACCACATTGCAAGCGTGGTCTGACGTATCCATCTTGCACCCTGCTGGATCGTTGCATGTCGATTTACATCAGGTGGAAGATCTGCTTGCGGCCCATGATGCATGCACCACTTTCCCCAGTCTTGTGTATGGTTAGCCCAATTACAGGGGCTTAATCAAAATGTTGACTTTCACTTACATTTATACTGACTAGGACAATGTTGCAGACTGGCTGTCAGTGACTAGTCGTAACCATACATTCTCAACTAACTCGCAAACGGCTAGTTTATGCACGATGTTTACTGAGATATTTTGGCTTCAGTTGTCGCGTATTTCCACTTGTGTCAGTCTTCGATTCTATTAACGTTGCGACCTGTAGTTACATTCTTTTGTTCTATAATCCTTTGTGAAAACGGAAATGACCTGCGCCTTTTCCAATCATTTGGACCCTTCGTTTCTCCAATGACCTGCGGTAAGCATCTGCTAAAATGTCTGATCCCACGTGGAGGAGGCGCGCTGGCACGCCTCCTGCACGGTGATCGCATCCAGATGCGCTTGCCGCGCCCGATTGAAGTTCACCACTGATTCTGGCTCGTGTTGCGCACGTGACGCGACTGCCACTTGTTCCACAGTCGTCCTCTCAGTTTCTTTCTTTACATACCTTTCAGCAAGTCTATACCTTTCCGCAAGTCTCGCTCTAAATTAAAGTTTTATTCGCCCAAAGAAGAAAACAGCAACTGACCACTTTTGATAATTCCATTTATTTTATTTACAAAAACAGCGCCGTTATTGGTTTCGAAATGACAGGTTAATCAGACCTATCTTCCCGTCTACATACAAATTTGTTGAAGTATACACGAGTTTTTGGTAAAAGATCCTTTGGACGGTAGCGCTCTACAGTAAATAAGAATTTGGCCAAATGCGAGTGGGACTTGCGTCCGTGTAAACTTAATTGTTAATCCATCCTGGGAATCGATATAGATACTGGCAACATATCGGTCTCGGGAACTCCCAGACTGAATCAAAATATCTACAGTAGTTCCTCAGACGAGCCCCGACATATCGAAAACAAGCGAACAGGTAACTTCAGTTTATATATGTACATACACGAGATCTAATAACATATTTTTTATTTACTTACTAAAATATGCCTATAAATTAAATTCTAAGGTTGCACGAAGCAATGCTCGTCTATTACATGGATGACGAATGCAATATATGTTCTAATGTCAAAACACTACTTTTATGCGATTTATAATTACAATTTAACTACACTATTGGCCATTAAAATACCTACACCTACAAGAAATGCAGATGATAAACGGGTTTTCATTGGACAAATATATTATACTAGAACTGACATGTGATTACATTTTCACGCAATTTGGGTGCATAGATCCTGAGAAATCAGTACCCAGAACAACCACCTCTGGCCTTAATAACGGCCTTGATACGCCTGGAAATTGAATCAAACAGCTTGGATGGGGTGTACAGGTACAGCTGCCCACGCAGCTTCAACACGATACCACAGTTCATTAAGAGTAGTGACTGGCGTAGTGAGACGAGCCAGTTGCTCGGGCACCATTGACCGGACATTTTCAATTAGTGAGAAATCTGGAGAATGTGCTGGCTAGGGCAGCAGTCGAACATTTTCTGTATCCACAAAGGCCCGTACGGGACCTGCTGAAATCTAGGGTTTCTCAGGGATCGAATGAAAGTTAGAGCCACGGGTCGTAACACGTCTGAAATGTAACGTCCACTGTTCAAAGTGCCGTCAATACGAACAAGAGGTGACTGAGACGTGTAACCAATGGCACCCCATACCATCACGCCGGGTGATACGCCAGTATGGCGATGACGAATACACGCTTCCAATGTGCGTTCACCACGATGTCGCCAAACGCGGATGCGAGCATCATGACGCTGTAAACAGAACCTGGATTCATCCGAAAAAATGACGTTTTGCCATTCGTGAACGCAGGTTCGTCGCTGAGTACACCATCGCCGGCGCTCCTGTCTGTGATGCAGCGTCAAGGGTAACCGCAGCCATGGTCTCCGAGCTGATAGTCCATGCTGCTGCAAACGTCGTCGCACTGTCCGTGCAGATGGTTGTTGTCTTGCAAACGTCCCCATCTGTTGTCTCAGGGATCGAGACGTGGCTGCACGATCCGTTACAGCCATCCGGATAAGATGCCTGTCATCTCGACTGCTAGTGATACGAGGCCGTTGGGATCCAGCACGGCGTTCCGTATTACCCTCCTGAACACACTGAATCCATATTCTGCTAACAGTAATTGGATCTCGACCAACGCGAGCAACACTGTCGCGATACGAAAACCGCAAACGCGATAGGCTACAATCCGACCTTTATCAAAGCGCGTGATGGTACGCATTTCTCCTCCTTACACGAGGCATCAGAACAACGTTTCACCAGGCAACGCCGGTCAACTGTTGTTTGTGAATGAGAAATCGGTTGGAAACTTTCCTCATGTCAGGACGTTGTAGGTGTCGCCACCGGCGCCAACCTTGTGTGAATGCTCTGAAAAGCTAATCATTTGCCATCATCTTTGAGCCTGAGATTTGTTCACATTGTGTTCGATCATTATTAGGGATAGCCACGTTGAATCAGGTCGTTTATAACATCGTTTTTAGGGTTCCGTGCTTCAGTATGTAAAAACGGAGCCCTTTTAAGATCACTTTGTTGACCATCCGCCCACCCGTTCATTTGTCTGTCTGCCTGTGTTTCTATTCGACTTGCTAAGAACCCTTTTCCTCAGGAACGGATAGACTTATTGTGTCAGATATTGAGGTCTATGCTCTCTTGGCAGTGTAAAAATCTTAAACTTCTAAGTCAGTTCAAAAGATACGATCATTTATGTCAAACATTTTGATACTCGAAAAATCACTCATCAAAACCTAAGGGGTGCTTCCCGTTGATGTAGAATCATCTTGATGTAGAAGCATCTTCTTCCTGTCGGTTAAATTTCGCGTCTGTAGCACTTCATCTTCGTGGTGTAGCAATTTTAATGGCCAGTAGTGTATTTTCAGATTGTTTCCTTCACTTATATTGTGAAACCTTTTTTCTCACTAAATTTCATTATTCTACATCAACGGGAAGCACCCCCTAGGTTTTGATGAGTGATTTTTCGAGTATCAAAATGTATGACATAAATGATCGTATCTTTTGAACTGACTTAGAAGTTTAAGATTTTTACACTGCCAAGAGAGCATAGACCTCAATATCTGACACAATAAGTCTATCCGTTCCTGAGGAAAAGTGTTCTTAGCAAGTCGAATAGAAACACAGGCAGACAGACAGATGAACGGGTGGGCGGATGGTCAACAAAGTGATCTTAAAAGGGCTCCGTTTTTACATACTGAAGAACGGAACCCTAAAAACGATGTTATAAATGACCTGATTCAACGTGGCTATCCCTAATAACGATCGAACACAATGTGAACAAATCTCAGGCTCAAAGATTTGTTTACGTTATGTTCGATCGTTATTAGGAATGGATACGCTGAAACAGTTCGTTTCCAACATAGTTTTTTCTGTATGGTACTACCATCCCAAGAATTATTCGCCACAAGGGGGAATAAAGGTCTAATAACTCAATTATACCTCAACAAATACAGGGTGATTAACGAAGATATGAAAATATTTTAATATGTTATTCCAAAAGTAAAACTAAAGAAAAAAGTTCATATAAACATAGGTCCGCAAATGTTTGGTTACGGAGTTACGACTGAGAAAAGATATTGCCTGTAAATTAGCAACTTCGCTAATATGAACCCATCGCAAAACTGTACGTAGTTGAAGTACACAACGATTTCCATTTATGTTGTTTTATTATCACATTTACCATAAATAAACACCATATCGGCGTATTCTTCTATCGTAAATTTGAAAGGCATCCCTATTTCATAAATAATCTACAAACTACAACAGTTACTATGTGGTTTCACTTAAAGACACTGTTGTTATTATGTTCTTTCACGGAACACTACAGAAAACTAACTCGTTTCAAGGTTAGGAAACGACTGAAACATCTCACTGACGGTTGCCTACAGTGACATTAACCTTTCTACATTCTTTATGGAAAGTAAACGAATTTATTTGTATAATAATCTTTGCTTCTCTGGATGTTCTGGAAAACTACTGCAAATACACGCCTGGATCATGTTTTATTAGATTAACCAGACCAATAACAATAAAATAAATGGAAATCATGCTTTACTTTAACCTCGTACGGTTTTGCGATGGCTTCATATTAGTGAAGTTGTGAAATTTCAGGCAAAATATTTTATTAGCCGTAACTACGTCACTAAACATTTGCGGACCTATGTTTATATAAACTCTTTTCTTTAGTTTTACTTGTAGAATAATATATTAAAATATCTGCATATCTTCGTAAATCACCCTGTATATACAGAGTGTTACAAAATGTACGGACAAACTTTCGTGAAACATTCCTCACACACAAATAAAGAAAAGATGTTATGTGGACATGAGTCCGGAAACGCTTAATTTACATGTTAGAGCTCATTTTAGTTTCGTCAGTATGTACTGTACTTCCTCGATTCACCGCCAGTTGGCCCAATTGAAGGAAGGTAATGTTGACTTCGGTGCTTGTGTTGACATGCGACTCGTTGCTCTACAGTACCAGCATCAAGCGCATCAGTACGTAGCATCAACAGGTTAGTGTTCATCACGAACGTGGTTTTGCAGTCAGTGCAATGTTTGCAAATGCGGAGTTGGCAGATGCCCATTTGATGTATGGATTAGCACGGGGCAATAGCCGTGGTGCGGTACATTTGTATCGAGACAGATTTCCAGAACGAAGGTGTCCCGACAGGAAGACGTTCGAAGCAATTGATCGGCGTCTTAGGGAGCACGGAACATTCCAGCCTATGACTCGCGACTGGAGAAGCCCTAGAGCGACGAGGACACCTGCACTGGACGAGACAATTCTTCGTGCAGTTGACGATAACCCTAATGTCAGCGTCAGAGAAGTTGCTGCTGTACAAGGTAACGTTGACTACGTCACTGTATGGAGAGTGCTACGGGAGAACCAGTTGTTTCCGTACCATGTACAGCGTGTGCAGGCACTATCAGCAGCTGATTGGCCTCCATGAGTACACTTCTGCGAATGGTTCATCCAACAGTGTGTCAATCCTCATTTCAGTGCAAATGTTCTCTTTACGGATGAGGCTTCATTCCAACATGATCAAATTGTAAATTTTCACAATCACCATGTGTGGGCTGACGAGAATCCGCACGCAATTGTGCAATCACGTCATCAGCACAGATTTTCTGTGAACGTTTGGGCTGGCATTGTTGGTGATGTCTTGGTTGGGCCCCATGTTCTTTCACCTACGCTCAATGGAGCACGTTATCATGATTTCATACGGGATACTCTACCTGTGCTGCTAGAACATGTGCCTTTATAAGTACGACACAACATGTGGTTCATGCACGATGGAGTTCCTGCAATTTCAGTCGAAGTGTTCGTACGATTCTCAACAACAGATTCGGAGACCGGTGTATTGGTAGAGGCGGACCAATTCCATGGCCTCCACGCTCTCCTGACCTGAACCCTCTTGACTTTCATTTATGGGGGCATTTGAAAGCTCTTGTCTACGCAACCCCGGTACCAAATGTAGAGACTCTTCGTGCTCGTATTGAGGACAGCTGTGATACAATACGCCATTCTCCAGGGCTGCATCAGCGCATCAGGGATTCCATGCGACGGAGGGTGGATGCGTGTATCCTCGCTAACGGAGGACATTTTGAACATTTCCTGTAACAAAGTGTTTGAAGTCACGCTGGTACGTTCTGTTGCTGTGTGATTCCATTCCATGATTAATGTGATTTGAAGAGAAGTAATAAAATGAGCTCTAACATGGAAAGTAAGCGTTTCCGGACACATGTCCACATAACATATTTTCTTTCTTTGTGTGTGAGGAACGTTTCCTGAAAGTTTGGCCGTACCTTTTTGTAACACCCTGTATACAGACGTGAATAGCATTCTGATGACAAATAACCTACCGGATCGTTAGTTATGAAAATAAATTGCATTTCAAAAGTGCTGGTTGCTATTTCCTTCTTTTCGGGAGTCAACCTGTGTTATGAACACAGCCATGGACTCAAAATGTCAGTTTTCGACAAATAGCAGTTCTAAATTTTTTTGCTGACTTTTGTCACTTTTTCAATACCTAAGGAAAAATTGCATGTGTGTGCTGGTATTGGCAGTGAATTAATCAAAGGCTTCACTTGGAAATCTGTGACCGGCCGGGACTCGAAACCGGATCCCGCTCCTCGCGAAGGGTGGCCTTGACCGCCTCAACCATTCGCACACGGTTCCCTCCGGATATCAATTCCCAAGTGTTGCTTACCACTGAAGTTGTGACTTCGTTCATTTTCGCCATTGCTCGCAGCCTCACTGTACTCCCGCAAGGGAACGAACGATAGTATGCATCTGTACTGAAATACTCGACTGCCCGTCGAGGCGTGTCTGTACAATTATACACTCCTGGAAATGGAAAAAAGAACACATTGACACCGGTGTGTCAGACCCACCATACTTGCTCCGGACACTGCGAGAGGGCTGTAGAAGCAATGATCACACGCACGGCACAGCGGACACACCAGGAACCGCGGTGTTGGCCGTCGAATGGCGCTAGCTGCGCAGCATTTGTGCACCGCCGCCGTCAGTGTCAGCCAGTTTGCCGTGGCATACGGAGCTCCATCGCAGTCTTTAACACTGGTAGCATGCCGCGACAGCGTGGACGTGAACCGTATGTGCAGTTGACGGACTTTGAGCGAGGGCGTATAGTGGGCATGCGGGAGGCCGGGTGGACGTACCGCCGAATTGCTCAACACGTGGGGCGTGAGGTCTCCACAGTACATCGATGTTGTCGCCTGTGGTCGGCGGAAGGTGCACGTGCCCGTCTACCTGGGACCGGACCGCAGCGACGCACGGATGCACGCCAAGACCGTAGGATCCTACGCAGTGCCGTAGGGGACCGCACCGCCACTTCCCAGCAAATTAGGGACACTGTTGCTCCTGGGGTATCGGCGAGGACCATTCGCAACCGTTTCCATGAAGCTGGGCTACGGTCCCGCACACCGTTAGGCCGTCTTCCGCTCACGCCTCAACATCGTGCAGCCCGCCTCCAGTGGTGTCGCGACAGGCGTGAATGGAGGGACGAATGGAGACGTGTCGTCTTCAGCGATGAGAGTCGCTTCTGCCTTGGTGCCAATGATGGTCGTATGCGTGTTTGGCGCCGTGCAGGTGAGCGCCACAATCAGGACTGCATACGACCGAGGCACACAGGGCCGACACCCGGCATCATGGTGTGGGGAGCGATCTCTACACTGGCCGTACACCACTGGTGATCGTCGAGGGGACACTGAATAGTGCACGGTACATCCAAACCGTCATCGAACCCATCGTTCTACCATTCCTAGACCGGCAAGGGAACTTGCTGTTCCAACAGGACAATGCACGTCCGCATGTATCCCGTGCCACCCAACGTGCTCTAGAAGGTGTAAGTCAACTACCCTGGCCAGCAAGATCTCCGGATCTGTCCCCCATTGAGCATGTTTGGGACTGGATGAAGCGTCGTCTCACGCGGTCTGCACGTCCAGCACGAACGCTGGTCCAACTGAGGCGCCAGGTGGAAATGGCATGGCAAGCCGTTCCACAGGACTACATCCAGCATCTCTACGATCGTCTCCATGGGAGAATAGCAGCCTGCATTGCTGCGAAAGGTGGATATACACTGTACTAGTGCCGACATTGTGCATGCTCTGTTGCCTGTGTCTATGTGCCTGTGGTTCTGTCAGTGTGATCATGTGATGTATCTGACCCCAGGAATGTGTCAATAAAGTTTCCCCTTCCTGGGACAATGAATTCACGGTGTTCTTATTTCAATTTCCAGGAGTGTATATGGAACTTTCATCATTTGCGCGTTAGTGTAGAAGACATAAAATAATTACGAGAAGACAGACACCCAGTCGCCGAGCGACTCTATCGGGAACAGAACCCAGGGCGCCCCTCATTGTCGCTTACCACTGACTACCAAAATTGGTTTATAAGGAGTTGCTCGACCATTGTGCCTCATTCTTTTAAACTCCCTATGCACAGTAACTGTGGTAGCTGGACAGCTGGCAGCACTTTGTAACTCTCGAGTGGTTTCTTCCTGTGATTCTGTATGATTTTTTTCCAAACACACTCTCACTGAGCTTTCTTAAGCGACCCATTCTGTTGTTAGTGTTTCTCCACCGACAACACAATGCTTCCTCCTCCTTTTACAGTATATTGGTGGGTCCGCCTCTCGTGACATCTAGTGGTCAATTCCGCATTACAAAGGAGTGTTTGGATACTTTTGGTAAGATGGTGTTCGTTGCCTGCAATGCAGAGACGATTTCAAGAGGAAGAGATACCGTCGTTGATCTTTAAGGGATTTGCGGCTCGCTCTTCCACAATAAAAATTTCGTTACTCCTCCCTGGTCGGTAGTTTTTGAGAAACGACTTGGACACATATTTAAAATAAAACATAATTTTTCTACGTTTGATCAAATCTTTTTTATCATCCTACAACTCTGTATCTCAATTTCTTTAGTCTTCAAGACCACAGTCACCACAAATAGACAACAACAAAACTCTAAGGCCGTCTGGTTTGAACCATTTATTCCACTGAGACTGGCAATTAGTTTGAAATAACTTTTTATTCCACACCATTAGCTAAGTTCTATCTTTCGGTCTTTCTTCGAGTGCACATACGCTTATGATCATGCGTATAGCATTAAGCGATAATGGAGATGCTATAACGAAGAAGCAAAATAAGAAAACGCTTCATGTACACCGACCTCGTAACTAAACGTAAACCACACTGAAAAGAAATATGCCTGGTAACAGTGCTCAGACGTACCTCCGATTCACAAGTCTGAGTCTCCTCACATTCACTGTGATACTTCATTATAAATACTTTAACACGTTGTTTTTCTCATCCATCTATTATGGTTCCAATAATAAATAGGACTATATAGTATCCGAATATAACATTACTGATACACTTAAAAAACCCTTTATATCGTCGAAGAAAACATTTAGGTATAGGACTAAGACGATCAGTTTGGCTTTAGGAAAGGTAAAGGCACCAGAGAGGCAATCCTGACATTGCAGGTGGTAATGGAAGCAAGACTTAAGAAAAATGAACACACACGTTCGTAGTATCTGTCGACGTGCAAAAACCGTTCGACAATGTAAAATTTGTACGATGTTCAAAATTCTTAGAAAAAAGGGGTAAGCGATAGGGAAAGGAGGGTAATATGGAATATACAAGAACCAAGCGGGAAAAATAAGAGTGGTAGTCCAAGAACGAAGTGCTCGGATTAAAAGACGGGGATGTAGTCTTTTGTCCCTACTGTTCAATCTGTATATGGAAGAAGCAAAGACCGAAATAAAAGAAAGGTTACAGACCGGAATTAAAATTCACTGTGAAAGGGTATCAACGATAAGATTCGCTGATGCTATCCTCAGTGACAACAAACAAGAGTTACAGGATCTCCTGAATGGAATGAACAGTCTAATGAGTGCAGAATATGGATTAAGATCAAAGTAATGAGAACTAGCAGAAATAAGAACAGCGAGGAACTTAACATCATGATTGGTGATCACGAAGTGGATGAAGTTAAGGAATTCTACTACCCTAGGCAGCGAAATAACCAATGAGCAAGGACAGCCCTGGCCACGAAAAGTCTACTAGTATGGTAGGCACGAGACGTCTACGAGTATGGTAGCGAAACATGGACTGCCGGAGAACTGGAACCGAAGAGAATCGAAGCCTTTGAGATGTGGTGCTCCAAACGTATGTTGAAAATTAGGTGGATTGATAAGGTAATGAACGAGGAGGTTCTGCGCAGAATCGGAGAGGAAAGGAATATATGGAAAACAGTGACAAGGGACAGGATGATAGGACATCTATTAAGACATCAGGGAATTACTTCCATGGTACTAGCGGAAGCTGTAGAGTGTAAAAACTGTGAAGGAGGACAATAGATTGGAATACATCCAGCAAATAGTTGACGTAGGCTGCAAGTGCTACTCTGAAAAATGGATCTGAGCACTATGGGACTTAACATCTGAGGTCATCAGTCCCCTAAACTTAGAACTACTTAAACCTAACTAACCTAAGGACATCACACACATCCATGTCCGAGGCAGGATTCGAACCTGCGACCGTAGCAGCAGCGCGGTTCCGGACCGAAGCAATTAGAACCGCTCGGCCACAGCGGCCGACTGCTACTCCGAAATGAAGAGATTGGCACGGGAGGGGAATTCGTGGCGGGTTGCATCAAACCAATCAAATGACTGATGACTCAAAGAAAAAAAAAGGTACTAAGAAGGCCCACCTTTGTAGCTGTGTGATCAGCGCGGCTGACCGCCATGCGGAGGGACCCGGGCTCGTTTTCCGGCACATTTGTTTTAGGTGGGAGAACTGGAACGGGGTGCAGTCTGCCTCGTGATGCCAACTGAGGAACCCCTTGGCCGAGAAGTAGCGGCTCCAGGTCACAAAAACTGACAGCGGACCGAGGGTGGTGTCCTGACGCTCCGCCCCTCCGTACCGAATCCAATGACGCCACTGGCAGAGCATGACAGGACGGTCGGTCAGTACCGATGGTCCTTTTAGGACGTGTGGACGGAATTAACATTACTAGGAAGTGAGGCGAAATAGGGCGAACAAGCAAATTTAACATTAACGAAGGTGCATGAAAATTAGATTTACTAGGAGAACTATGGGAAAGTGTAACGCAATGAGTAGAAAACCAGGTACGGTACGAAAGAGTGATAGGTGCTCGGGGTACTTGAATGAAAGTACTGGAAAGAAAAATAACGTTGTTCTCGCAACATGTTGTTGAATAATGTTACACAACCGGTGTTAGAGGTAGGAATTCTTCTGCCATCACAGTATGTCTCCAACAGGCGCCCTGTGAATAAGGCGAGAGAGATTAAGGTACCTAGAGAGGTAGAGTATAATAAAATGAAGAGCTAAGACAAGTGCGATGGTCCTTATATCAGCACAGTCGTGGAATTTCTGGAATATCCTGAGCCAGAAGCAATGGTCACGCGGTGCTACCAGTTCTTCCTCGAAGCCACATGATGCAAATATGTAAGGCAAGCAAATGAAAGATGCTAATTCGGTTATCACTCAGGTGCGTGTTTGACAACTGGAGGTGGTAACAGGAGATAATGCCTCATGATGTCTTCACTCCTTTTGTGGGAAACTCCGCGAAGGCATAAGGGAGGTCGGTTAAGCCATTTATAGTGATTTAAATTAAAGATACATAACAGAGCAAGGGTAACTCCTGTGAACATTCGATAATGACGTATTTACTTCTTCCATTTCTAATACAAATGTAGAACGCACTTCCAGGGTGTTTGAGTAACGCTCAGACAGACTCACTAGCACAAAGAAAAAAGCTGTGGACATATATGTAAATCAGTGAGAGGATGAGCAACTCAGCTGCTCAGAAAAGACTGTTGCCATGTCCAAAAATACTTCCGCTTGTCTCTACGCGTCCCAGAAATTTCCGAACGTATTTGCACAGGATGTGAAACGAAAGCTCTTTACTGCGACGCACTACGCGATGCGAGCAATGTAAATTTCGACAATTAGGGCCAACTACGAATGCCTGCCTGTGTTACTACTGAAACATTTGCCTGTTTAAACATTCCAGTTCTTCGGACGAGTACACCGCGTTAGAATGGTTGCGGCTAGACAAGTTACGTGGCTATGAAACGCTACGCCAGTTTCATCGGCTGCACAGTAGCTCGCATCACAGGACAAATACTTGTCCTCTCATCATAATAGCTGCGTAAGGTCTCATTCGCGTAGTACCTTCGCTGTGACCATCCAGAAAACACAATATTTACAACTCGTTCTCAATTTCTACTGTCCGCCTCTGGAATAAATGCTCATCATTATTCTCTCAAAAACTAACATGTTCAGTGATTTCTCTCTGTCCAACGATCACAACTTTTCAGTTATCCAAGTCTTTTATTTTTCCATTCCTCCTCGTCGTTACTCAAGTTCTTTCACACGCTCCTGTTTCTCTCCCCTTATCATCTTTCCACCCATGCCCATTGCCGTCACGGTCTACGCTTTAAATCTATCTGCCTGTAAATTATCTGTATTATTCTACTCTTCACAAAAAAATGTGAACTGTGTAATTCTTTTCTGTCTTAACTATTTGAGTTGTACCATTTATGCCATAAATACTCGTAAGTCTTAGATTTCTATACCAGTGGTATTCAACCTGTGTGCCATGAATGATGCTCGGAGAGCTAACGGCAAAGCACTTTTTGCCTATTTCTTTTCTGATACTACAATTAGTTGTAGAATTCAAGCTTTAGGAGTAGGCCATCATGGACAAATTACACAAAAAACCAGAGGGAGAGATTTTGGTTTGCAAATTGACAAGGCCATTGGCAGCAACGGAGATGCTCATTTAATGTGCTACGTACAATTTGTTGACGAAAAAAGTAACGAAATGGAGGAAGACCTTCCTTTTAGTAAGGAAATACACGCAGATACGATAGACAAAGATTTGTTCTATAGAGTGGACTTCATGACAGAAAATCAAGCTAACAGGGCTTCGTTGTGGTGTCTATACTAATGGTCGCGATCCATGTCGGAGCGTTATAGTGGTCCGTAACTACTTACCTGCAGCAAAGCTCGTGATAATGTGTACCTATTGCTTTATCCATAGAGAAGCACTTGTTTGAGTGTTGTTATAAATCATGTACTGCAAGCTGTCATAAATGTGGTGAACTTTATTACAACAGGTCCCCAAAAGACTACATTTTTTAGGGAAATGTGTCACGACATGGGGGCTGAACATATCTCTCTTTCATTTTATAGTAGCACTCGTTGGCTATCCAGAGGAAATGTATTATCACACATCTTTGAACTTAGGAACTTAGGCGACTAATCTGTTCTTACCTAAAAGAGCAAATATTAATACGAAGTGCTATCCAGAAAGTGACTTTCTATTAAAGGTCGTATCCTTATGTGATATATTTGAGAAGTTAAACTAACTGATCAAGTCTCTGTGAGTAAATGAAGCTCATTTCATTCAGTTTATTGACAAAGTTTCGGCATTCCAAAACAAGCTTCTGCTTTAGAAGAGAAAATGAACGATGGAGCAGATATGGACTACTTTCCATGTTCGCAGCAATTTTGTAAACGACAATGATGTTGGTCTCCCTCCACATCTTTTGTTCTGAAGCACATTTATCTGAACTTCATGTTCATTGTGAAAAATACTTTCCTTAAAAATGTGACAGCTTTCAGTGGGCGCAAAATACTTTCAGTAATGATTCATCTTCTGAGTTCAATACTGCAAAATAAGAAGAGTTGATGGAACTTTCATCAGATTCTCCACTAAAAGTGAAAACTTTCATCAGATTCTCCACTAACAGTGAAATTTTCATCAACGACATCGCCAAAATTTTGATATTCGGTAAGAAAAGAGTTTCTAAGCTTCAACAAGAAAGCGCTGAAGGTATTTTTTTCCCTTTTGCAACCTCCTATCTTTGCGAGAATGGGATTTCAGCAGTGTCTGTCATTAAAACCAAGTTCATGTCAAGACTTTGTGAGGAGAAGGAAATGAGGGTAGCTGTATCTCATTTTGTGCCAAGATTTGACAAATTGTGTAACAAGACGCAAGCTCAAGTGTCTCACTGAGGTGAGTAGAATTTTATTCGTAACTTCCTTTATTAATTATTTCAGTTTTTGCAAGCTATCTTGTAAAGGATGGACAAACAAAACGTAACTGGTCAGGGGAGCCACGAACTCAAACAGTTTGAAAATCATGTATGTATACTAAATGTAAGATCACGACCACTTACAAAACACGTCATGATGAATATAACGAAGAAGGGTTGGTCAGATTACACTGAGGCTTTGTGGCCCTAATCCACCAAGGATACATATGAGAAGCAGAAACAATACTGACAATGTTGCCCGGTAGTTGGGTTACAGAGGGAATGGATCCACGGCAGCGGTTTCGAGTTATGGTAATAGACGAAATTCTCATCAGCAGGACGCGCACGACAGAGAAGCAAAGGAGGCGTTTCTGATCACTGGACCGCTTAAATATTGAAGTTCCCTGACTGGCTTGTGAGATGAAGGATACGTCGTGCGTCTTGCACAACTTGTGTAAGCTGTAGACTTCGGTGGCTTGTCTGTCACTGCCGCCAGACACAGTGATGAGCAAGAACACTATGATCACCTCCTTAATAGCTTGTCTGTCCGTCATTGTAATGAACTACCTCATTAATTTTGCATATCAGGGAACCGACAGTTTGTTCGCATGTCTGTGGAGGTATGGGGAATTAGGTGTCTATACATGGGTCATGTAATTCGCGTAAATAACGGGCCGCTGATTTGCGTACGCGACGATGGTGCCCGATAGCGACACAGATAGGTTCGATAGGATTTACGTCAGGCAAATTTCGTCGCTGAGACATCAATGTGAGTTCGCTATAATGGTCCTCAAACGACTGTACCACGGTTGTCGCCGAGACACAGACAATTATCCTGCTGAAAGATGACATCGCTGTTGGGGAAGACATCAAGCATGAAAGGATGCAAGTGTTTCACAGCTGTCAGCGTGTCTTAGATTACTACCACAGGTCTCATACACGCGCAGGAGAATGTCTCCCGTAGCATAATACTGCTCCAACCAGCCTGCGTCCGTGGCGCGCTGCACGTTCTGAGCCCCGTACACCTCGATAACGACGTTTGAGTAAACTACCAGCGACCTAGAGTAGCAAAAAGTCATTCACCTGAAAAACAGAAACGTTTCAACTGAGCGACGGTAGAATCCCGATGGTCCCGTACCCCCTGCAATCGTAACTGACGATGTTGTTGAATCAACATGTGAACACGTAAGGATGGTCTCCTGCGGAGCTCCAGGTTCAACAACCTACGTTGAACGGTGTGCTCCAAACCACTTGTGCGTTCACCAGCATTATGCTCTTTCGGCAGAGATGCGAAAGAACAACATCTATGCTACTTTACAGAACAGACAAGCCTCCGAACCCCACGTTCTGTGAATAGTCGTGGACGTTCAATCATGTTAGGCTTAGTGGTAGTTTCACTGTTATTCTACCTCTTTCAGTTGATGCCCATGACTAGCACGTGAAGATTCGACGAGCTTCGCCGTTTTCAAGATACTCGTTCACAGGCTCTGCGTGATAATAATAATCTGCTCTTTTTCAAAGTGGCTTGTCTCAATGGATTTCCCAATTTGCAGCCCGTATCTTCGCTAGGGTGATCCCCGTCCGTGCTTGCTCTGCTAACACCCTTTTGCGTCACCTACCCGCAACGTCATTCGGCGGCATCCAACTTCGCTGTGGGCAGGGGTTATAATGTTTTGGCTGGTCAGTGTAAATCAGTACGAGTCGCTTTGTCCCAGATACGGTGTACCTCCCTACCGTAGTATTAACACCTCAACCAGCAAAGCATGACTAGTGGGACGTTGTCTATCTATCCGGCAGAATGGCACCTTTAACCCAGACTGCATTTTGCATTGCAAAGGTGGAGTAATTTTGATTATCACGTATGTTGTATGTACTACACCTTTCGTGAAAAATTCAAGTTTTAGACCTCCTCCTCCTTGTGAGTTATCCGCCATCTTGAAAACATCACTAAGAAATTGCACTTTTTTCCAATTTTTCCTCAGTAACTCGCTTCGAGTGCATTTAAAGCAAAAATGTGCCATTCTCAATTTTAAAGAGCGTTAAATGACCTGCGAGCTTTAGACACAACTTAGTGGAAAATTCGGAACAGCTGCTAAAATAGGAGGCTGCGGAAATCTGCAAAAATGTGAAGAACTCGCAAAAAAATAGGTAAGGTGGTTTCGACTCAATAATGATTTTAGTGCAGTTTTGTGCAAGAATGCCTAATATACACTGTTGTACAGGATTTGATTTCCATTCAGATTCTTACCAAATATTTTTAAGCACTCCCGATACACGCGGAGAAATGTTGTATTAACAATTTTAGTGAAAGTGGGCTCGGAACTGAAAACGCCATCCTCAGTCAGAAATAGTACTCCTGAGCGTAATATCATCTTTTAAGGCGTTATGTATGCAATACATACATGTAGTTTATGAAATTCGCGTAATTTGTGGGGAACAAGTATTTCGAAAAAGAAATACAAAAATTTTAAACACTTTTACACACACTTCAACTCGTATTTGAACAAAATATAGTGTACAAATAGATCTTAAATTTTATCTCAATTTTACACAAAATTTAAGTGAAAAACTTATCAACTTCTGTTCATTCGCCTCAGCTGTGGTTGATATGCATAATTCATCACTTCCACCAACAGGCAGCGGATCTTCTAATTCGTCTTCTTCCATGTTGAATGCAACCTCTGGTGCATCAACTCATCTGTAGAAGTGCTCGAGACACCTTCCTAAGGCGCCAGAACTAAATTTTCAGTTGCTTCCACGGTATTCTCTTTTTCTGCAGCTGGATCTTTGGAAGCACAGACACTTTTACTGTGGCAACCATCACTCTCAAGACTGGTGCAAAAATTAATTTTACTCAGTCCAGACGGAGTAGAGGTACTACCGCAACTATTATCGCATGGAGAAGTAGAAATTTTTCCACAATATCTTTAAATTGAAGGATGATTTGGAATACAGTGCATATTTTATGTTACCTCTTCCAGATTTACAAAAGTACACAGCGTCTGGCGCTAAAGCCGTAAACGAGGCCAAAAGAGCAATGTTTTCACCAATAACAACAGAATCTTATTCGGAAGTCAATGAAGTGGCAGGTTTTACAGTTAACAGTCTGCATCTTCTTTTACTGGCTTGGTGACCATTTGCGCTCGATACGAAATTATCGTTTGGCATCTGTGGAAACGCAGTACCATCAAAGAGTACTTCTGCACAAAACTGTAGCCTGAAATGACGAGCTCTTTCCGTGTTTTTTGTGCTTCTTTTATTTTTGTCTGTGGGATGCCCATCGTAGACTACCACAGCATTTTGGCCATGATGTCGCTATATGTAGGTTACAAACCTTCCATCACTTGGCAAGGACATGAAGGTAGAATAATATTGTGAACTTTGTCCCTTTGCTAATGTCTTCCTCAGAAACAAAGTGACAATGGAAAAGGAGCAAGTTCGTACTCGAAGTATTTTTTCAGGGCATCATCGCATGGAAAAGTGTGAGAGGATCCAGAGCTGCTATTCCTTTTGTCGTTTTTATATGCTTAACAACCATTGCGGGAGACACCACTGCGTCTCTATGTCAGAAATGCATGTTCGCAAAGTTTCTGTTCATAATTCTGTTCGTTCCTCTAGAAGTAACCTCCCAGGACAGATGGCAGTACACGTCTTCACCTTCAATCATCCCATTACTTGGTGACATTAAGTCTTGCTTTTATGGTAACGAAGTCCGGACGACACTCTTCTTCAATCTAGTGAACCAAATCTTCAAATGTAAACGCGGTCTTTAGAATTCTCTTCCAAATGGGCCACAATGAATTCCATGGCTTCGTCGACGTTACTTCCTGGGCGGTGCCCTCTTTTCATCCTAGTAAGTACTCTACTCCACAGTTTTTTATAGCACGACAAATGGCGCCCTGTATCAGCTGCTAATGAGGCAATTACCTAGAGTGGAAATCGATTGAAGAATTTCCTGTCCCCATTAGTCCTCTCGTGCACTGGTGTTATTCAGAAATGATTCTTTCATGGACAGTTTTCCGCACAAAAAACACTCGATCACGTTTACCAAAAGCTATTTTTTTCTGTTTCTGCTCAAAGTCCTTAGACGTTCATTCAGAGCTCTAAGGGACTGACCAGGTGCAGACTGGCAAGCATTTCTTTGGAGATAAGCTACTACTAGTCTGTCATTTTATATCTATGGTGCATATATACAGACTAATGCGACGAATGAAAATCTGTACCAGGGTCAGGATGCAAACTGAGATCTCCTGCTAGCTAAGAAGATGCGCTAGCCACTACACAACCCTGGCACAGTGGCTTTGCACAACTGTTCAGACTATCATAGCACGCCTCCCTGCTCAATCCAAATTCCGATTCACATCTCAGCCCACTTGCTACTCCCCTCGAACTCAAACAGCACTACAGAAGCTCTCCAACTTATTGGAATGAAACGGGGAATCCTGTCTGAAAACCAGGCAAGGTGCTTTAATCAAACGAAACTATATGGTTCCAGAGACCTTTCCAAGCCTCAAACATGTATGCTGAAGATACGCAGGCTGAAGCAACGAATCAAAATATGTACCGAGTAGCTGTATATGTAGTGCCCTCTGCCCACTATACTACAATAAAATGTTAATAAGGAGAAGCAAACACTGTGCATCTCCCACATATCATCCTTCACGTCCTCTGTAATGACTATTTCGATTTACGGTTTCTGTAATTTGACTACTATATCCTTGGAAATGAACTTCGACTTTAGTACGAAGAACATGAGC
The DNA here is from genome assembly GCF_021461385.2 of Schistocerca piceifrons. NCBI lineage: Eukaryota > Metazoa > Arthropoda > Insecta > Orthoptera > Acrididae > Schistocerca > Schistocerca piceifrons. Next base: position 398,927,755 of record NC_060144.1, on the reverse strand, counting down.
AACCGACTTTTCGGAATAGTCATTTGCACGAGACGTCAGTAGCTCGCAATGCACTTGGGAAGTAGTCCCATTACGTTTCGAAAGAAGTTATGCTATAAATACAGCGAAGACAGCCGCAGGGCCACTAGCCAAAAGCGAGTCTAGCTCCGCTGCGTCGGCGGGTGCCTACGCCCAGCTGTCGAATCTGCTCTAGCAGCAACCTTGCATTGCGCTACGGACGCTAGCAAGTGTTCGGATAATCGCTTATAAGAACTCTGCAAGGGCGCGCATGCAGACTCCATAAGGCACAGTGATGTAAACCTCAATTTAAAAAGGCGATGAACTTAAACACATTTTAAAAGTACTCTCTATCCGGACGTTATTAGTGGACGTTAATATGGGTTGTGTCCACCCTTTGCCTTTATGTTGGCTTGAATTATGCTTGGGCCCATTTCAGTGAAATCTCTGAATGTCTGTGGACGAATGACAGCTCATTCTTCCTCAACACCCGAAATGAGAGAAGACAGTGATGTTGGACGCTGGGGTCTTGATAGGAGTCGACCTGTAATTCATTCCAGAAGTGTTCCATAGGGTTCAGGTTGAGACTCTTGGTAGGCAGTTCATTTCAGGAATGGTGTTGAACACAAACCATTGCCTCAAACATGCTGTTTTATGGCAGGATGCCTTGTAATGATCAAAAGTATCACACCCCCAAAAACGTTTTTCATATTAGGTGCATTGTGCTGCCATCTACTACCAGATACCTCAGTAGTCATTAGACATCGTGAGAGAGCAGAATGGAGCACTCTGCGGAACTCACGGGTTTCAAACGTGGTGAGATTATTGGGCGTCACTTGTGTCATACGTCTATACGCGAGATTTCCACACTCCTAAAAATCCCTAGGTCCGTGGTTTCCGATGTGACAGTGAAGTGGAAACGTGAAGGGACACGTACAGAACAAAAGCTGTCTGGAAGAGACCGCCGACTGTCGAAGAAGGTCGTAATGTGTAATAGGCAGACATCTATCCATACCATCACACAGGAATTTCAAACTGCATCAGGATCCACTGCAGGTACTACGAAAATTAGGCGGCAGGTGAGAAAACTTGGATTTCATGGTCGAGCGGATGCTCATAAGCCACACAGCACGCCGGTAAATGCCAAACTTAGTGTAAAGAGCGTGAACATTGGACGATTGAACAGTGGAGAAAAGTTGTGTGGAGTGACAAATCACAGCACACAGTGTGGCGATCCGATGACAGGGTGTGGGTATGGCGAATGGCCGGTGAACGTCATCTGTCAGTGCGTGTAGTGCCAATAGTAAAATTCGGAGGCGGTGGTGTTATGGTGTGGTCGTGTTTTCCATGGAGGGGGCTTGCACCCCTTGTTGTTTTGCGTGGCACTATCACAGCACAGGCCTACATTGACGTTTGAAGCATCGTGTTGCTTCCCACTGTTAAAGAACAATTCGGGGATGGCGATTGCATCTTTCAACACGATCGAGCACCGGTTGATAATGTACGGCCTGTGGCGGAGTGGTTACACGACAATAACATCCCTGTAATGGACTGGCCTGCACAGAGTCCTGAACTGAATCCTATAGGACACCTTTGGGACCATTTGGAACGCCGACCTCGTGCCAGGTCTCACCTACCGACATCGATACCTCCGCTCAGTGCAGCACTCCGTGAAGAATGGGCTGCCATTCCCCAAGAAACCTTCCAGCACCTGATTGAACGTACGCCTGAGAGAATGGAAGCTGTCATCAAGGCTAGGGGTGGGCCAACACCATATTGTATTCCAGCATTACCAATGCAGGGCGCCACCAATTTGTAAGTCATTTTCAGCCAGGTGTCCTGATACTTCTGAGCACATAGTGTACATTCATCGGTTCCGGACTGTTCCTCTACTTTACGCAATACACGACGCTGTAAAATGTGTTCATCTTCTTTCGAAGTTTGAATTCTCTTACGTGCAGTAAGGAGACCACACTCTAACCACTAAAAATGCCCTCGCACGGTAACATCACCTCAGTCACTTGCATCATATTATGTGCAATCAGTACTGAGGGCAAAATACGATTATACATTTAACCAGAATAAAAATTATCTTATTGGAGCACAAAAATTACGAATGTGTTAGTGTTTATTTAAAAGACTCTGACTGTAAAGTGGGGTATTAGATGCCTCATCAGACTTCCTCAGCACATTTTAAAAAATTTCGCAAAATTTTGGCACTTTTTTTGACATGCAACTCGCCGGAAACTCCTACAAGCTCCCCTAACGGTAACTCTCTCGCATTCACTAGTCCATAGCCAGTAAGTCGCTCATGTTCATCCCACTTCCAGTCGCCCTTTCTCACTCACTCATTCACCCCAATACACTGACATTATCTCTTCATTTCTATCTAACTGCTACTGTCTCCTGACTCACAGACACACTCCCCTGTGTTCTGTCCTACTACTGCAGTCTCCTCTCAGTGTCACTGTCTCACTCATGCTCTCTCTCTTACTGCTGATAATTCTTCCTTCGATCCTACTGCTGCTGTCTCTTTTGTCACTGTCTCTCTCTTCCTGGTGGTCATTGTCATGCATTATGTCTCTCATTATCAATGGCTCTCACCAATTTCCACTTTTTCTGTTTCTCTTTGTTCCTCCCCCTGTCTCCTTCACTCTTTTCCCAGCAGAATTCTGTCATTGTCAACTATGTTCCACTGCCATTATGTCCCTCTATCTCCCTCACACCGCCATTGGTTTCTTCGCTCGTTCTATAAGTCATTCACTGTATATCATCTTCCAATACTTATTACTTTTCTGTCTCTTTGTTACTGCCACTATCCTCTTCTTTCTCAGCAAAAAGAAAAGAAAGAAAAAAAAGGAAAAGAAACGCGAATATATTCGAATGCCAAGAGTATTGGGAAAACTGATAATTTTGAAAGGGCTGAGCAAGGTAGACTGAGGCAGCTCGTACCCCATTTTTCAATCTTTTGAATAAACAGGAACATATTCGCAGTTTTTGTGCTCCGACAGGAGTATTTTTCCGATGGTTCACTTGTTTTCCCTGCTGCGGCAGGGCATGTTACTCATGTAATAACAAATGTACTGGTCAGTAAAACTTAAATAGTTTGCTTACCTGAAATTGAATTGACGCAAAACTAATTTTGCACCACAGACCGGATTTTACTTGCAAAAAGATAATCATATGCTTCAGTACTACAACATATGATTCCCATAGGATAACGGAGACACTTTACAGTATATATCTCCGTGCTATGTCATTTTATAAACTACGTTTTCGCCTCACAGAGGATTTTATGCGTGTATTTTACTTGTACAAGTAGGTTAACTTTGAACCTTTGTATCCTTGGAACAGATAAAGATATGAAGAAACATTTTCAAGGTTATTCGAGATCGGCATCTTAGGAATACGTCGTAAAAATTGCAGCCATTTGGCGTGCATAGCCGTCTCAGAATCCGCTGCAGGTTTTCCAAACCAAAAAACAAGTCTTTGAGGTATTTCGTGTTAATGGGTAAAGAGTTTTGAAAACGGGGAGACGTTTCTTCTAGATAAATGGCTAGAGAATATACCGTTGAATTTTGAGCAATTTGCTGTGGTTAGATTTCGCCTCATACCGGGTTTTACATGTGGAAGTAGGGCAACTTTGACCCACTGTATCCTAGAAACGGATAAAGATATCAAGTAAATTTCCATGATTTTTCGAGATCGGAATCTAAGGAATATGTCATAAAAATATCAGCCATTTGCTGTTCGCGAAGGCTTGGAATCTTTGCCTGGTGAAGAGAAAAATACAGTATAAAAAAATCAAATTTAGAAAGAACCAACCGATTTGCTCCACCTGCCTAAGCAGGAGGAAGTGCTCAATTTCCATATTTTGACCATATACTGTAGGATAGTGACACCAAGACGATCATTCTGTTGGATATACAAGTGGCAAGGTCTCTCCAAAACACTTGATCCTACCGTTTTATCATCAACAGAAACCGATGTACGATCATCGGAATATCCCTTTTTTATGTGCGGCTTTTTGGAACGTACCACTTCCGCATGCCTACCGATTGAGTCCTTGTCGCACTTAAAAAGTCTCGGTCGCCGTCCACCTGGCCAGTTTCGTACGTACACACAAGCACGCCAGGACGTGTCAGTGGCGGGTAGACAGTGTGTTTACTTATCCGCTGCCTCAGACGTCCTGCTGACTGCTGTCGTTCTGTGCCGTTAAGTTGTGTGACAGCTTATCTCTGTGCATGCGCAGCCACACAACTGCTCCACAAAGCCGTTATTCAAGCAGAACTCTGGTCTTCGTGAGCACTGAAGTTCCCTGCAGACGCCTGGGCCTACATCGTCCGCCAAATTGCAGTCAGGCAAAAGTTTTCATCGTTCTGTACGTGACTATACTTTATTGGGGGTTATGAATTTTATGCCATTTACTGTAACGCTGTCTGAGACAGGGAACTTTCACATTAACTCAAGATTGCAATACCATATCAGAAGACGTCCACATATAGTTAACAATTCCTTTCTTCACACAAGCTATCAATTTTCAATCTCTCTTGTGGTTCTGTTCATTAAAATGTTAAGAGAAAATTTAGTGCTCCATAAATATTTTGTGTGGTTTATTTCTTTACTGTGTATGTACTGAACGAAATTGAGAAGCATATGCGGCATAACTCTCAAAATTCGTTGCCTGCTACCTCGTGTATGACCCTCTCTTGTCTGAACGGAGCACATGAAGCACTGAGAAGTGAAGCGCCGTAGAGAACGGCGTTCAGGTTGGTGTATGGCTCATCGAATTTAGGAAGGCATTTGATACTGCTGTTTAGTGAAAACAATACGAGCTTACCGAGTATCAGACCATATTTTTGACTGAATTCAAGATGGAGCAAAATCGACAGATGTCAAGGTAATTTCCACAATACCCTAAGGAAGCGTGATAGGTACCCCAAGGAAGCGTGATAGGACGGTTACTGTTTACAGTGTGCATAAATGATCTAGTAGAAAGCATCGGAAGCTCTTTAAAACTGTTCGAAGATGATGCGGTTGTCTATAAGAAAGAAGCAACGCCAGGGGACAGTATCGATTTGTAGAATGACCTGCGGAGGATTGATCAATGGAGCAAGGCTCTAGCAGTTGACCCAGAAACTAAATAAATGTAACATATTGCGCATACATTGGAAAAGAAAAACACTACCGGACGGCTACCGTACTATTGATGACAAATTGCTGGAGGCAGTATCTACCGTAAAATATTTAGGAGTAACTATTATATAAACAAATAGTAGGAAAAGCAGATGCCAGACAGATTCATGGGAAGAATATTACGGAAATGTAACTCATCCACGAAGGATGTTGGTTACAAGGCGCTTGTTCGACTAATTCTATAGTACTGTTCATCAATCTTGAGTATCGTTCACCAATCTTGGATTCGTACCACGAGGGACTGATAGAAGAAATACAGAACGTTCAATGAAGAGCGGTGCGTTTCGTTACAAATCGTTTAGTCCACGTGAAGCGATACATAAAAATCTCAACAATCTCCAGTGGCAGAGGCTATAAGAGGAGGCGCTGTGCATCACGGAGAGATTTGCTATTGAATTTCAAATTTCGATAGGGAACTTTCGGGGAACAGTCGGACAACATATTATTTCCTTCCACGTACATCTCGTGAAAAAGACTACGACGAATAAATTAGAGCTAAGGCAGTGGCTTACGGATAAAGGTTCTTCCCAAGCGCCATTCGCGAGTGGAACAGGGAAGGGGGTGTCATTTAGGGTCAGAGCCGGCCGGGGAGGCCGAGCGGTTCCAGGCGCTACAGTCTGGAACCGCGCGACTGCTACGGTCGCAGGTTCGAATCCTGCCTCGGGCATGGATGTGTGTGACGTCCTTACGTTACTTAGGTTTAATTAGTTCTAAGTTCTAGGGGACTGATGACCTTAGAAGTTAAGTCCCATAGTGCTCAGAGCCATTTAGGGTCAGAAGTACTGTTCGCCACACACTGTTAGGCGACTTCCGGAGTACGATGTAGATGTAGAAGGTTATTTTATTCAAAACATCATATCGCGTGTTCTGTTGAGAGGAATACGTTCTCGCGTCTGCAGTGCATTTCTCCATGATACTGAGTGACAAAATCAGGGCTCGTAAGTATTCACTTAACATACCAAATATGTAGAAGATGGACTCTTGCGCTTTTTAATATCGGTTTTTACTTGATAAGTACTTCCATAGCTCATTTGTAATTTTTGTTATCAGTAGTAGCATGTCTGAACAGGTAATGTCAACTTTGTTCAAGAGTCGTCGACAATGTTTACCACACTTGATTTATAAGAATTACACGTTTTCAAAGATTTGTATAATGAAGTACCTACTTCTACTACATATGAAGATGTTGTTTTGCGAAATAACAGGGCGTAAGAGTAAAGGTTAAGTAGGAAACGGCAGAATCAATTTTCTGATGAGACTGTTGAGTTTTGATATTATTCATCAGTCCATTTGCTTCTTCTCATCTACATCTACGTGATTACTCTGCTATTCACAAGAAAGTGCCTGGCAGAGAGTTCAATGAATCACCTTCAAGTTGTCTCTCTATCGTTCCACTCTTAAACGGCGCGCGGGAAAAACGAGCATTTAAATTTTCCTGTGCGAGCCCTGACTTCTCTTATTTTATCATGATGATCATTTCTCCCTGTGTAGATGAGTGCCAACAGAATTTTTTCCCAATCGGAGGAGAAAACTGGTGATTGAAATTTCATGAGAAGATCCCGTCGCAACAAAAACTCCTTTGTTTTAATGATTACCACTCCAATTCACGTATCATGTCTGTGGCACTATCTCCCCTATTTCACGATAATACAAAACAAGCTGTCCTCCTTCGTGCTTTTTCTACGTCATCCGTCAGTCCCACCTAATCTGGTTCCCACACCGCACAGCAATACTCCAGAACAGCGGACAAGCGTGGTGTAAGCAGTCTCTTTAGTAGACCTGTTGCACCTTCTGAGTGTTCTGCCAATGAATCGCAGTCTTTATTTGTGTAATCGTTACAATTTAGGTTATTTGTAATTGTAATTCCTAGGTATTTAGTTGAATTTACAGCCTTCAGATTTGTGTGACTTATCGCGTAATCGAAATTTAGCTGATTTATTTTAGCAGTCATGTGAATAATTTCACACTTTTCCTTATTCAGGGTCAATTGCCGCTTTTCGCACCATACAGATATCTAAATCATTTTGCAATTTGTTTTGGTCATCTGATGACTCTACAAGACGGTAAATGACCGTATCATCTGCAAACAATCTAAGACGGCTACTGAGATTGTCTCCTACGTCTTTAATATAGATCAGGAACAATAAGGGGCCTATAACACTTCCTTTGGGAACGCCGGATATTACTTGTGTTTTACTCGATGACTTTCCGTCTGAAATCGCGAATCCAGTCTCAAAGCTGAGGCGATATTCCATAGGAACACAGTTTGGTAAGAAGTCGTTTGTGTGTAACGGTGTCGAAAGCCTTCTGAAAATCTAAAAATATAGTATCAATTTGACATTACCTGTCAATAGCACTCGTTACTTCATCAATATAAAGTTGTGCTTCACAAGAACCATATTTTCTGAATCCGTGCTGACTATGTGTCAATAAATCGTTTTCTTCGAAGTACTTCATACTGTTCGAATACAGTATATGTTCCAAAACCCTACTGCAAATCGACGTTAGTGATATGCAATTTTCCAGTCTTTAGGTACGGATCTTTCTGTGAGCTACTGTATCAGCATAATCTGAAGGGAACCTTACTGTTATACAATCTGGACCGGAGGCCTGGCCTTTATTAAGTGAAATACGGAACATACTTGATGTAAAAGTCTCACCTGGGCAAAAATCGTTAAGAATTTTCACTTTCTTCCTAGTGACACTTAATGTCTGTTATGCTGACATTGTTAGACAAGCTAAGAAATACGAAGATGTTTGGCTAGCTTGATCAGATAGCAGCAACTGGGCATGCAGTTTAGGTAGAGGTTACAGCTCTATTCGGTCAAGTGCTCTTTGCACAAGAATATCTGTTGTATCAGTCCCAAAGATAACCAAGACCAAATCGACATTTAAGAAACTTGTCACCAGACACAAAACTTGAAGAAAACAAAATTTACACTCTTGCGTGTATTCTTCGCTATGAAATGTTTGGGAGATACGTGTAATCAGAGTCGCAGAAGAGATTTAGGCTGGTTTCTGCAGTTTCGTGTTTTGAAGGGCACTGTCTTAGTACGGTACACGTCGCGCCTCGCGGAAAACCACGCCGGCCGTTGGGCGCTGTTGCGGCTAATCTTAGGCGCGCGCAAATAGAAGGGCCTTGCCTCACCAGCACTAGCTGCCGGTCACGAGGAGACCACGCGGAATAGCGGCCGTGTCGTCTCGTGCCGTGCTGTGTCGTGTCTGAAACATGACGTTCGCTGATTACGCTGCTCTTCTGCAGTTAGTGGCGCGTCAGCTTTTGAGGCACGTAGCACGAGGGCCGGTTCAATTGGTGCCCCTCCCCATTACCGCAAACATTAGATGCCCCCCTTCGGCTTTTATTTATTTTACTAATAACATACATATAATTATCCAACTCCTTAACTGAAAGCTAGTGTGCTCACCTTTTACGCCGTGGAACTACTGGCAACGGTACTAATTCAAACTGACGTGCGGGTCAGTGAAACAGCTTCACACGGAAATACTGCAATAAACTGAGATTTATTAGTTATTTAACTACAAACATTATAGTAAAAAATTCTGTTACCCATACATGTTATAAAAGTGGATGTAAATGTGTGTTCGTCCTAAACCACAGGACCGATTTCAACCGAATTGGTTACACACATCCTTTACTGTGAGGCAACAATCACTGCGGTCTAGGAGATATGGCGTCACAAACAATGAGATGCATGTCACTTAAATTCATTACTTCTGTTCTACTAACACTGTTCCCAATAAATTTCACATACAGTATCTACACATGCCGCTGAATGTACCTACGACATGGTTCGACACATAGTGCAAGAGATATGACGACATAAACACAGAGGTGTGTGAGAAAATGGTGCACCATGCATACATACATTTATTCTTTACTTAGTAACTTGTAACATACACCTGCAGCCGAGTCAACTTAAGGAAATCTCTGACACGTGAGAGCAACTTTTGACAGCTTTCAGCTGCGAAGCACAAATGATTGTATGCGGAACACAGCCGTCTATAGAGCTATGAAAAGGCTTGCCTAAGAGACGTTTACATAATCGCGTTTAAAACACGCGAAGCAACTGCGCCCAGTGTACACAAACAGTCAGCGATCTTTGAACGACTACACTACTGGCCATCAAAATTGCTACACCAAGAAGAAATGCAGATGATAAACGGGTATTCATTGGACAAATATATTGTACTAGAACTGACGTGTGAATACATTTATACACAATTTGGGTGCATACATCCTGAGAAATCAGTACCCAGAACAACCACCTCTGGCCGTAATAACGGCCTTGATACGCCTGGGCATTGAGTCAAACAGAGCTTGGATGGCGTGTACAGGTACAGCTGCCCATGTAGCTTCAACACGATACCACATTCATCAACAGTAGTGACTGGCTTATTGTGACGAGCCAGTTGCTCGGCCACCATTGACCAGACATTTCCAATTTGTGAGAGATCTGGATAATGTGCTGGCCAGGTCAGCAGTCGAACATTTTCCGTATCCTGAAAGGCCCGTACAGCACCTGCAACATGCAGTCGTGGATTATCCTGCTGAAATGTAGGGTTTTACAAGCATCGAATGAAGGGTAGAGCCACAGATCGTAACACATCTGAAATGTAATGTCCACTGTTCAAAGTGCCGTCAATGTGAACGAGAGGTGACCGAGACGTGTAACCAATGGCACCCTATACATCACGCGGGTGATACGCCAGTATGGCGATGACGAATACACGCTTCCAATGTGCGTTCAGCGCGATATCGCCAAACACGGATGCGACCATCATGACGGTGTAAACAGAACCTGGATACATCCGAAAAATGACGTTTTGGCATTCGTGTACCCAAGTTCGCGTTGAGTACACCATCGCAGGCGCTCCTGTCTGTGATGCGTCAAGGTTAACCGCAGCCATGGACTCCGAGCTGCTGCTGTCTGTGATGCAGCGTCAAGGGTAACCGCAGCCATGGACTCCGAGCTGCTGGAAAAGCCGTCGAACTGTTCGTGCAGATTGTTGTTGTCTTGCAAACGTCCCCATCTGTTGACTCAGGGATCGAGACGTGACTGTACGATCCGTTACAGCCATGCGGATATGATGCCTGTCATCTCGACTGCTAGTGATACGAGGCCGTTGGGATCCAGCACGGCGTTCCGTATTACGCTCCTGAACCCACCGATTCCATATTCTGCTAACAGTCATTGGATCTCGACCAACGCGAGCAGCAATGTCGCGATACGATAAATCGCAGTCGCGATAGGCTACAATCCGACCTTTATCAAAGTCGAAAACGTGATGGTACGCATTTCTCCTCCTTACACGAGGCATCACCAGGCAACGCCGGTCAACTGCTGTTTGTGTATGAGAAATCGGCTGGAAACTTTCCTCATGTCAGCACGTTGGAGGTGTCGCCACCGGCGCCAACCTTGTGTGAATGCTCTGAAAAGCTAATCATTTGCATATCACAGCATCTTCTTCCTTCGGTTAAATTTCGCGTCTGTAGCACGTCATCTTCGTGGTGTAGCTATTTTAATGGGCAGTAGTGTATTTCATATGAGAAAGGTGTTTTCGCGAATACATGGAAATAATTTTTTTTAGATACTACGCTACAAATAAGTTAATTTTTTGTCCTAGTTTCTAATAGGAAATAGTCAAAATGAATACCCGGGAAAACTGACACACTGGGATACGTCGAAGTATGCCATGATAGAAGAAGATTACAAGCTATGTATTTTCAACTTTAAGACATTGAGATGTGGAGATGTAGAGATTTTGGAGATTTTTGTTTCAGAGCTGACCAACTGGTTTAGAGACAATATACGAGTCTAAGGATAGTAATATACAGTATTCATGCATGGATTATACTTGAGCGATATATGTTTCAGATTAACAGCAGAATTGCCGAGATTAATAAGACAAGATTTTCACTTGTCGGGTTCGTTATGGAAGTAGTTGGACAATGCCGATCCTAATCCAACATATACAGCGTAACACAGAAAAACGGGAGCATTTCCACAATCCAGTAAAACTAGAAGTAATGAAGGAAAGATATTGCATTACTAGTAACTGAAGCCTTACAACTTTGCCAATTACGAAACCTTGATGGCATGTATCATTTTTTTTTTTAAATTACGTTCTTTAGATGGCGTCCTTCTGTACGAATACATTCATGTAATCTGTTGCTGAGATTCCTCATTGACCGCTGCAACATCTCAACTAAGATACTGTGAACTGCATCCCAAATTCTCTGTTTTAACTTGTCCAGGGTTCCTGGTCGAGTCGTGTAGACTTTGTTCTTGAGGTAGCGCCACAAGAAAAAAATCACAAATGGATAAATCTGGCGATCTAGGGGGCCAGGGAATGTTACCGAATCGTGATATCATACTGTTGCCAAACAGTTCTCGCACATATACCATTGACTGCCGTGCAGTGTGTGATGACGCTCTGTCCTGTTGAAACCAGGCTTCTTGAACGTTTGGAAAGTTGTTCAATGCAGGTGTAACGAAAGTTCGTTGCACCTCCACATAATGATTGGCATTGACAGTTATTGTGTTTCCCTCTTCATTCACAAAAAAATACAGTACGATAATCCCATGTTATGAAACAACACACCATACTGCCAATTTACTACCTTGTAAAGGGCACTCATGAACGTCATTAGGATTTGTGTTTGCCCAATTACGGTAGTTCTGTTAATTTAAATAACCTGTGTGATGAAAATGTGCCATGGGCTCCGTAAGACAGACTTGCGTACATCAATGTTCGCTGGGGAACGCACACTTCTTGGTTGTCCTGTTGGTTTCTTCTTGAGGGCAGATCCAGTCTCTTCAATGTTACCAATTCAACGTTTTATCGCGTGTTTTGACGGAATGGCATCACGACATCCTAAATTATAAAAACGTCGAAACTCCCTCTGCGCCGCTACCAAACTATAATTGTTTTCATAAAATATTTTTATGGTTAAAGCACGCTGTTGTCCGTTCCACTGATCCATCATTACTGAAATTGCGGACTGTTTACTCGCTGTCACGAACACGCAGTGCTGCCACCTGCCCATGGCTGCCACTACTCATTTCAGACCTTCCTGTTATTCCATGTCACCCTGTACAACGTTAAGATTTTAATTTTCTTTACAGATAAAGGCTTCACAGTGATCAGTTGCAATGGTGTTCATTCTTTGTCATTACTGCATAACGAGGTTTAATTTAACATGATAAATTCACAGCACTGTTTCTTATGACAAAGGTGTTTTGGTTAGATGTTACTTATATTTCAAGTTCTCATAATTAAAAACAGGCTTATTTCATACTTGTTACATTTGATAATGGTGACAGAGCTTCACTGAAATTAGTCATCGAAATTTTCTGGAATTTACTGTGACTAAGGCTAGACTACTGTACTGAAATCAAATAAATTTGAAAACACATTTAGTCGCGCCTTAAGATAGACACAGCTCCACAAACGAACTGTTGCGAGATAACAGCAAATATGTGATTACATTGCAGCCACCGACTTCAGTATGAAATATAGTCCTGGTTGGTATAAATGTATTTGAAATTTATGAAATATAGTCCTGGTTGGTATAAATGTATTTGAAATGTAAACTTTTCGATTAATCTCCCATCCAATTGCGATCAGATTTCACCCACAGCCAACCATACCTTGCACTACATTGTGAGGAACCTGGCACAAAGGCATTATGAACCACCGACATGTTTTGCTGCTGGGCTAAGGCGACATGTAAAGAGCCAGGGTGGTGCGACGTGGTAGGTGGAGCAGCACCTGTACCTTAGCCTCCAACAATACTTTTCTGTCTGGGCTCATCTCAAAAGTGAAGTTAACAACACTGCAGTTGGTTCAGGTGAACAACAGGAGCAGTGAATAATAGTTTTGTCAAGTTGTAAAAGATGATCATGGGATGTTTGATAAAATTCATACCTCGCTGCAGAGAGTAGAGCATACAAATGAGAGGGCTAGACACTGATCACTTCGTTTATCAGATGCGGGTTTAGAATAAAATGTAACATGTAATGTGCTGAAGCAGTATTGTTTTTATAGATAAGCTAGGCTTTGGGTGAAATGTGAACCCATTAGGTGGGGGCCTGATCAAAAATTTTGCATTTTGAATACATCGCTGTTTAACAGTTACTTATAAAAAATGTCTGATTGTATTTGTCTCATTCTTCTGTTAATCCAGCCACTCCTTCCCCTTTGTCTGTCCATTTCCTCCTTACCCTCATCCCTAGCCTTCTATTCCATTCCTCTCTCTGTCCACATCCCTCACCCCTTACTCTCTGTCCATCTCTCCCCTCCTGTCTATCTCCTCTTCCCTCCTCTCTCTGATCATCTCCTCTTCCCTCCTCTCTCTGATCATCTCCTCCTCCCCACTCTCTCTGTCCATCTCCTCCTTCCACCTTTCTCTGTCAGTCTCCTCCTCCCTCCTCCGCTCTCTCTCTGTCCATCTTCTCCTCCCCCTCTCTGTGTCCATCTCCTCCTCCCTCCTTTCTCTGTCAATCTCCTCCTCCCCTCTCTCTCTGTCCACATTCTTCTCTCCCTCTCTCTGTCCATCTCCTCCTCCCCCTCTCTCTGTCAATCTCCTCCTCCATCCTCCCCTCTCTCTCTGTCCACATTCTTCTCTCCCTCTCTCTGTCCATCTCCTCCTCCCCCTCTCTCTGTCAATCTCCTCCTCCCTCCTCCCCTCTCTCTGTCCATCTTCTCCTCCCCCTCTCTGTGTCCATCTCCTCCTCCCTCCTTTCTCTGTCAATCTCTTCCTCCCTCCTCCCCTCTCTCTCTGTTCATCTCCTCCTCCCCCTCTGTCCATCTCCTCCTCCCCTCTCTCTCTGTCCATCATCTCCTCCCCCTCTCTCTGTCTTTCTCCTCCTCCCTCTTTTTTCTGTCCAACTCCTCCTCACCCTTCCCTCTGCCTATGTCCTCCTCCCTCCTCTCTGTCCATCTCCCTTCCTCCCTCTCACAGTTCATCCCTCCCCCTCCTCTCTCTGTTCATATCGTCCTCCTCCCCTTTCTGTCCATCCCCTCCTCCTTCCTTCTCTCTGCACATTATCACCCCTCTACACAATAACAGGCTGTTGGTTCTTGCCCCTAAAGTATTTCTTTCCAGATTGTAACTATGTGTGTACCAAATTTGGGTGAAATCGTTCCAGGGGCTTAGGATGAGTTATTTACCTGCGGCTTAGCTTGCTTAGGCACATGATGAATATATTTCACACGTACTTAAGATATTTCACAAGTATCTGTACACATATTTCACCTGTATCTCTAGCGAATTTCACCCTGCAGTTTCATTTTCATGTAGCTCAATGTTTATCACTTCGTATCTCCTGAACTATGTGTCGTGCAATGATCTAATCCTGCTGGTACATCCTAAGGTATATGTTGATACCGTCCACTAAATGTGTTGTGAATGGAGTTAGTAGTAAAGAAATAAATTTACACGTCATACATGATGAGGCAGTTTTTCACCCATCTCAATGCTTATGACGTCATGTATGCTGTATAATGCACTGTGTAATGATATAATTTTGCTCGTACATTCAGTGGTACATGTGAAAACTGTATAAAAATTGTCATGAATGCAGTTAATAGTACAGAAGTAATAAACTGAAATGTCATGCTACATACGGCAGTTTTATTGTACCAACAGCAATAATGTAGTAAGCGATAAACTTTTTGCCTTTCATCATTTTTTCTTCTGGGGGCGGGGGGAAGGGGTGTTGTCAGTGAGAAAAGGTTTAATAAGGATTTTATATTATGCGTAAAGTTTGATGGAAGTCACAAAGTGCTCTCATTCTCAAATACTGGATGAATAAAACAAGGATATTCGCGCACATCGTGGGCTACACTTCTTTTTCATCCCCTTCCATTCCTTTGATAGGTAGATACGCACAAGTAGCCTGTATGTTAATTCAGGGTATTAGCTATTTACATTCCAAATTTCATTGAAATCCGTCTAGCCGTTTCAGCGTGAAGGAGAAAAACACACACACACACACACACACACACACACACACACACACACACACACAAACAAACATACTTTATGGTATATGTAAGACTAGAGAGGACATATGTTCATACTGAAGTGGGAGACTGCTTGTTACCAGACATTCACAACTATTTCGCATGCGGGTCGTTTGCGAACCCATATTTACTTGAACTACAGTGGTTCTAGTATCATAAACGTCACCGTGTCAGTTTTCGTCGCTAATTATGATAACGCCCTGCATTCAAACGTGCACACTGTAACGCAGGCGACGCAGTGTGGGGCAGGGTGCACAAAGCGGTTTAAGCGCACGTTAGGGGGCACGTTCTTCGCCAGTACCGCGCAATACATCAATGTGAAGCAATGGCTGCACTCTCAGATCTTAATTTCGATATTATCATGTTGTTGTGGTTGTTGTTGTTACCCTCAGGCCAAAGACTGGTTTGATGCAGCTCTCCATATTATTCTGTCTTATGCAAGCGTCTTCATCTCCAAATAATTACTGCAATCTACATCCTGTGGTACGTGCCTATTGTATTCATCCCTTGGTCTCCCTCTACAATTTTTACCCGCCCCCTCCATCTACCACACTACCGTCCCACACTAAATTGATGATCTCTTGATGTCTCCCAGAACGTGTCCCATCATCCGATTTCTTCTTTCAGTCAAGGCGTTTCAAAATGGAAGAAATCAAGAGGGAAAAGAGTATACACGAACAAGAGTAAATTCACGATGAATTCGCTTTGTCGTCTAATAGATGGTTCACTAAGTACTTTCGTTCGGATCGGAGTCGATTTCACGATGTCGATCAGACAAAACTGTGTATGGTGAAACTCTTTCTATAACCTGATGCTCAATTTTCAAGGCAAGCTACATTAGCCGCGCAGGAAACACTGTTTGGCGCAGGCGGAAGCAGGCGCGTGACTCGGCTGTCCTTCTTGGACGTCAACTAGCACTGCAGCGTACAGGGTGTTCCAGGATCTCACCGAATGACTTATGCGGGTCACAGATCACACAATGATAATTTTTTTGTTTTTGAGAAAATACACGTTTTGGTCAGGCGTTTATGAATTATACGTACGGTCATAATACGCACCGCCACTTAGCGACGCCTTGCACAACTTCTAATGAGGTTGTTATTCTGTGGTGTCGTATCATTTCTGTTCAAATGGCTCCAAGCACTATGGGACTTAACATCTGAGGTCATCAGTCCCCTAGACTTAGAACTACTTAAACCTAACTAACCTAAGGACATCAGACACATCCCTTATTATTTCTGTCTCTCACCTTGTGTTGTCGTAATATTGTATGTACAGTGGCATGAATGTTACCAGTGCTGCATTCAGCTTGTGTAGCTGTAATACCGTATCTGCAATGCTGTGCATCTTACTAGTCCTCAATTCGGGGTTTTCTTGGTGTTAGTACTCAATCAAACATGGAGTACGGATTTTATGAGCTCATTAATATGATTACTTATTACGGTAAATCGAGGGGAAATGAAGAATAACTCTTCGTATCTACGAAAATCGGTTCCCTAACTGAAAACATCATATCACAGCATCTTTTCTACAGTTTAGGGAGTTTGTGTGCTCAGCATGTTGGTGGTAATAGGAGCGACGTGAGTACGGTTTTTCAGGGTGAAGTAATCTGTAGATTTACTAATGAAACTTCAAGCGGCACGCGCGCTATTTCCCATGCTACGGGAACAGTTCACATATCTGTCTGGAGAGTATTGCTGGACAACCTACACGCGTACCGTCTTCAAACAGTGACGTACTAGGACCAAAAGATTACCTCGTCACATGCAACTTGTGCAGTAATTCTTACACCACAGTATGAATGTTATTGCAATATAGTCTCGTTTCATTTACAGATATGGCCTTCTTCACATGTGACGGGTATTTTAACACAAGTGACCGCCACATCCAGGACAATGAAAACCTGCACGAGGTTGCTGTCAGATGGCACCAACGAAGGTTCTCCGTAAACATGTGGAGGGCAATTTTGGATAATTATTCGTATGAATCCCAATATTGCCAACTAAGAAGCCTGGAACAGCTTGCTTACAGTTCCTGCAGAGCACACCTCCCAAGTGCTGGAAAATCTACCGCTTGCTGTGCCTCTAGTTCCGGCATGATGGAGCCCCAGCACACTTTAGTGTTGTGGGCGAGCGCAGCTGACATTCGATTTCGGGGAACACTGGATAGGACGAGTGGGACCTGTGGCGTGGCCACCACATTCGCCTGACTTGACGCCCCCTGATTACTTTCTTTGAGGGCACGTCGAGAGTATGGTTTACGTTACTACAATTGCCACAAGAGTTGAGCTGATATCCCAAATCAGTGATGCATTACACCCAATTGATTGAATCGCCGGCCGGAGTGGCCGAGCGGTTCTAGGCGCTACAGTCTGGAACCGCGCGACCGCTACGGTCGCAGGTTCGAATCCTGCCTCGGGCATGGATGTGTGTGATGTCCTTAGGTTAGTTAGGTTTAAGTAGTTCTAAGTCCTAGGGGACTGATGACCTCAGCAGTTAAGTCCCATAGTGCTCAGAGCCATATGAACCATTTTTTAAATTGAATCCTGACGTGTTCTCCAGATTTGGAGTGCCATTGATACGAGTGTCTACAGCATATATCCAGGCACAGGGTGGTTTGTTTCAGCCATTATTGTAAATTGTCAGAATGTGCTTAACAATAATAATAAAAACGGTAATTTTTGTGCAATAGTTGTTATTATTGTGACCTTAAGGACACGTTTAAGACTGTATGTTACTTCATGGAAAATGATCCGCTTTGTGTGACATGTCATTCCACAAAGTTTGTCGTGAGATCCTGAAACACGCTGTAGACGGAAACGTGTGTGTGGAACACAACGCGCGCTACGCTGCGTTACTCTGCCCTACGCCTCCTGTGTTCCAATGTGCGCCTGTGAATGAAGCCGCGAAGAAAACTGATCCGGGTCCACCTAAAAGCGTTTCCTCGTGAATCAGTGCTGCGACACGCCACGCACTGTATCTCGGGCGCTGCACATTGCCAGGGGTCTGCGGATTCTGGACGCCTTCGCTTTCGTTCTACGTCGCAACTTCTCTGACGACTGTTGTACCACTTTGTAATTTTTCTAATTATGATGGTCCTTACAAACAAATGAATATCTCTGGGATCCCACGGTGCACAGGCGTTACTCAAACAGTCTTTGTTTATTTCAGGACGCTGTACTTTTTCGGCTCCACCTGTTCTTTCATGCACTATCCACTGTGTACATGTTTTACAGCTTTGCAGTTTATCACACGTAATGCAGAATTATTTCTAAACAATTTACAAGTATTTTGTACAAATGATGTACTAATGTTTACAAAAAATAATTTAAAAAATGATGCACAAAATTTGCCTAAATCGATTCCTCAGATTCAAGTATCATTTAATCCCATATTACATGCGTGAAGCAGACCAAATTTTTACGAGATGACCTTGTATTTTAATTTTTACAAAAAATTTATCTTACAAATTTTATTTCTGTGTAATTGTGCTGAAACTGCAATAATTGCAAGTTACAGAAAAAAATAATGTAATTCTTTATAAACTTACGGAGACATGTATACCTAAATTCTGAAAAAAAGTTGTGGAATATTAATTGCGCGCCTCAGAATGTCCCTGGAGCATAGTCTTCACTCTGCTGCCTTACTTCGTCTTCAAGCTTCCGTTTGGAATTCGTGCACCTCTAGTCTTTCACACGTAAGGAACTAGTCTTTCATACTAGAGTCACATTTTCTGCCCATGTTTCTCAACACTTCCAGTCCAGCTATTACTCGATCACTGAAACGTATCTCTGCGCACAAAGGAATATCAACACCCACAAATAGCTGTAGCACTTGGACAACAAACTTTCAGTAGGACATAAAACACGTCACCAAAGCAAAACTATACAGTAGCAAAGATGATAATTTATGGATGCTGCAAACTGGCAGTGTTTCCAACATACACAGTATATTGCAAACAATGTCACTGGAAGCATAAATTTTCCAGTTATTTTGCGAAATAATAATGGTTTTCTATAACTGAAATATAAGGGGCGTGGCAGCACGCACGACCCGAACTCTAAAATGTAATATGTAGGGGCCAGTTCTTAAGACTATAGTACTTAAATAAAGTTATAAAAACAATTTCCTCTCTTCCATCATTCAAAGGTGTCTTGACCGTGGGCCCCCTACAAATAAATCAAGATCGCTGTGATTCGACGTTACTGAAGCAATTAATATTCGTTGATTTTTTTCTTTAGCGACTTTTTCACAGGAAAAAGTTTTGGTAATGGTCTTGTACATTTACTAGTGCGATAAGGTGACCGATTTATCTTCATTTCCACGAAAGATTTCTCTGTACTGCCTTGCTTTTCTCGTTGTCTTGATCAACTGTGGATTACACGATGTCTTCAAAGTTATCGCCACTAATTTTTGTAGACAGCTGTCTATGGTCAGGTTTAACGCCTTCGTTTATTTTTGTCTCGTTCTAGTTATTTCAGCAAGCGAGGTGGTAACACGCCGGGGCTGATACGAAGGTTTGGTGTTCAGGAAACGTGGTTCGCATTCCCGTTCGGTTATCTAGTTTTCGGTTTCTAACAGTTTCCCTATATAACTTCAAGAGAATGCTGGGACGGTTCCCTCGTACACTACTTGACTGCTTGACTGGACCTGACAGGACATCGGCTACATCGCTAAACATCCCTCCTCCTTCTCTTTCAAACTGATTGTCTCTTTACAACAGTGCAGACGAAGGCTGTGAATAACAGTTGTTGCATATTCTAATGTCTATCGTTTCCTTCAATTTTCTCACATCCTATTAGATCTGAACCTATTTGTTATTGTACTACCTATAAAGTTTTTTTCATATTCCATTCACGGATGAAATGTGAGAAGAATATTTCTGCAATGGATCTACGGGACAAATAAGTGGGGGAAAGTGTTGAAGATTATTCGTAGCTTCTGCCCTTAAATACGACCGAGCGAGGTAGCGCAGTGGTTAGTACCCTGGACTCGCATTCGGAAGGACGACGGTTCAAACCCGCGCCCGGCCATGCAGATTTAGGTTTGCCGTGATTTCCCTAAATCGCTCCAGGAAAATGCTGGCACGGTTAAAAAAATGGTTCAAATGGCTCTGAGCACTATGGGACTTAACTGCTGTGGTCATCAGTCCCCTAGAACTTAGAACTACTTAAACCTAACTAACCTAAGGACATCACACACATCCATGCCGGAGGCAGGATTCGAACCGTAGCGGTCCTGCGGCTCCTGACCGTAGCGCCTAGAACCGCACGACCAACTGGCACGGTTCCTTTGAAAGCACACAGCCGATTTCTCAACCCTTAACACAATCTGGGCTTGTGCTCCGTCTATAATGACGTCGCTGTCGACGGGAATTTAAACCCAGTCTTCCTTCCTCCTTAAAACACGGCTTCTCGAAACTCTCTAGGCATCTTCTCACGAGATGTACGACTTTTTCGAGTTCTAGCAGTAAAGATATTTCGATATTTATGTTACCCTCTCTTGCCATTTAACCAAGCCCATAAATCTTCGTACCACCGTTCTTTGTATATGGGCAATGATCACTGTTGAGTCATACACTGGAGCAGTATTTGAGCCTGGGCCGTACGTAACAAGTTTGAATATGCAGTCTCTTTTGTAAACAAACTGCAGTTCCACGTTATCCTGCTAAGGTATCAAGTCCGATCATTTCCTCTCCAGCAAATTAATGTTGTCATTCCATCTCATATCCCTACACATTGCTATTCCCAATAATTTGTATGGCACGACTGTCTAATTGCGACTCATTAATCCGGCAGCTTAAGGATAATAACTTTCACGTTTCGTGCAGTGGACAACTTAACATTTCTCTACATTAGGAGCAAACAGCCAGTCACTGTATCAGGTTAATGTTTTGTCAGTATCTAACTGAACATTTCTGCAATTTTTAACGTATAGAGTTTCCTCATAGAAATTTGTATCATCTGCGATAAACATGCCACTGAAATTAACAATATGCGCTAAGTCTTTAATGTACGACAGGAACAGCCAGTTCTAAGTTGTTACCTATGTTCACCAAAATAAAACATGGTATTAACACCAGCGGCCAATAGAATGAAGCACCTTCCGAGACTACTAATACAGAGAATTCGTGATACCCAAAGAAATCTTAGACGTCACATCAAAAGAGCTTTTCCAACTACATCTTTACATGTCTGCTATATTATCTGCAGGTTCTTGAGAATACTACACTCCTGGAAATTGAAATAAGAACACCGTGAATTCATTGTCCCAGGAAGGGGAAACTTTATTGACACATTACTGGGGTCAGATACATCACATGATCACACTGACAGGACCACAGGCACATAGACACAGGCAACAAAGCATGCACAATGTCGGCACTAGTACAGTGTATATCCACCTTTCGCAGCAATGCAGGCTGCTATTCTCCCATGGAGACGATCGTAGAGATGCTGGATGTAGTCCTGTGGAACGGCTTGCCATGCCATTTCCACCTGGCGCCTCAGTTGGACCAGCGTTCGTGCTGGACGTGCAGACCGCGTGAGACGATGCTTCATCCAGTCCCAAACATGCTCAATGGGGGACAGATCCGGAGATCTTGCTGGCCAGGGTAGTTGACTTACACCTTCTAGAGCACGTTGGGTGGCACGGGATACATGCGGACGTGCATTGTCCTGTTGGAACAGCAAGTTCCCTTGCCGGTCTAGGAATGGCAGAACGATGGGTTCGATGACGGTTTGGATGTACCGTGCACTATTCAGTGTCCCCTCGACGATCACCAGTGGTGTGCGGCCAGTGTAGGAGATCGCTCCCCACACCATGATGCCGGGTGTTGGCCCTGTGTGCCTCGGTCGTATGCAGTCCTGATTGTGGCGCTCACCTGCACGGCGCCAAACACGCATACGACCATCATTGGCACCAAGGCAGAAGCGACTCTCATCGCTAAAGACGACACGTCTCCATTCGTCCCTCCATTCACGCCTGTCGCGACACCACTGGAGGCGGGCTGCACGATGTTGGGGCGTGAGCGGAAGACGGCCTAACGGTGTGCGGGACCGTAGCCCAGCTTCATGGAGACGGTTGCGAATGGTCCTCGCCGATACCCCAGGAGCAACAGTGTCCCTAATTTGCTGGGAAGTGGCGGTGCGGTCCCCTACGGCATTGCGTAGGATCCTACGGTCTTGGCGTGCAACCGTGCGTCGCTGCGGTCCGGTCCCAGGTCGACGGGCACGTGCACCTTCCGCCGACCACTGGCGACAACATCGATGTACTGTGGAGACCTCACGCCCCACGTGTTGAGCAATTCGGCGGTACGTCCACCCGGCCTCCCGCATGCCCACTATACGCCCTCGCTCAAAGTCCGTCAACTGCACATACGGTTCACGTCCACGCTGTCGCGGCATGCTACCAGTGTTAAAGACTGCGATGGAGCTCCGTATGCCACGGCAAACTGGCTGACACTGACGGCGGCGGTGCACAAATGCTGCGCAGCTAGCGCCATTCGACGGTCTACACCGCGGTTCCTGGTGTGTCCGCTGTGCCGTGCGTGTGATCATTGCTTGTACAGCCCTCTCGCAGTGTCCGGAGCAAGTATGGTGGGTCTGACACACCGGTGTCAATGTGTTCTTTTTTCCATTTCCAGGAGTGTACATCGTCACAGTTAGAATCAATGCAGATAAATACATCTGTACGCCAAATTTATGTATCCCATCTGTTTGCGTTTATTGTTAATCAATGCGAAAAGTGTACGAACGTTTCCTAAATGTTCTGGAACTATATAACCGCGAGGCAGGGCATGAGTACCAGCTCCGCTTTCACTTAGTGGGAAGTGGGAAACCGCCTAAAAACCACATCCAGGCTGGCTGGCTCACCGGCCCTCGTCGTTAATCCGCCAGGTGGATACGATGCGCGGCCGACCCAACTTCCCGTATCCCGAAAGTGGCATGGTAATGCGCGCGGCTTTCTGGGTAGTTCTGGAGGCATCATTCGATTGCTTGCACACAAAGGCAAGATAAGATGTAGAAACCCTGACAGTAACTAATCTCACAAGCATCTGGGCGAGGCTACACTGAAGATTCTTGCGGAAAGGGCTAAATTTCGCCTCCGCTCCAAAAATGCTACTACAGCAGTTTACATTAGCTCTGTGGAGCATTTTGCAGCTTCGCTCTCACTGGAAGCAACAGAAACCGTAATTCTGCCGGCCGACAAGGGCAACGTGTGTCACACGTGGAGTACCATAAGAAGATTTTCGATCTTTTGAACGACTTTGCCTACAGAGCCACAGATGTCAGACCCACAGCAATACTAGCACATCTACATGCCGGCTGGCAAAACAGCTGAAACGCATTCTCAGCGAACCTGTGGTGGAGTGGTCACCACATTCACCAACTTCGCTGACTTTGTACACTGCTTCAGTCAATTTCGGCTCCGCGATATAGATATTACGGACATATCCGATGTAGTGTTCCTCTTTTCAAAATTCCCGCTTTCTGAATCCTTGAAACTAATAGCGGAAAAGTTCGACGTTTGTTTCACTAAATTTTTTAGTATTTTCAGACTTCAACTCACGGAAAATATAATGGATAAATCGGTGGTGTGTCCACGGATAGTCCTTGATTGCCTGTCGTGGTGAACCTATATTTGGGACAGTTTGAGGTAAAGGCACTATACTCCGTCATGTTCAAACCATCGTGTTTCTACTGATACGTGGACGATACATTTGCGGTACGGACACACGTAAAGAAAAAACGTGACTTCCTGGAGCATGTAAGCTCTATCCACCTCAACACAAAATTCAGCATGATACTCGAGAAAATGACGAGTTACACCAGTGTTAGTTAAATGAAGACCGGATGCATCCCTGTGTAACAGTGTATACATAAAACCCACGCACGCTAACGTCTCGAGACATCTCCATCTGTGGCAACAAAAAATTCTGAGTTAAGGACTCTGTTATATGGAGCCCTAATATCTTTAGACAAGAAGAGCCTCGTAGAAGAATTACATTTACAAATAATGTTCGTAATAAATGGGTACTTAGATCGTCAAATTGAGCGGGCATCGCAGTCAAACGCAAGATCACACGAGAAAGAGGTTGAGAACGAGACAGAAAAAGAAAAGCCAAGAACCGCTTCTCTATCTCAAGCTGGCCCAATATCGGGAAAGACCGGTAGACTCCTATGGTAACAAGGCATCCACTGTGTTTCACTTCTGTCATCCAGGATAAAAATTCTTCTTTGTAATACTGAAGCCAATGTAGACTCTCTAGTTCGTTCTTTACCCAATGTAAATCGAGTCAAGAAGGTGATAAAACACCAATAAAAGGCGTTCTATCTTCTTCATTTTCTTCTTCTTCTTCTTCTTCTTCTTCTTCTTCTTCTTCATCTTCAGTTTATGTACTAGGCCAAATGCCACGATACTTCATCGACGTTATACGTCCATTTGCTCCTTCATTTCATTTACGATCTTCTCTTGTATATTTTCCCACTCCTTTTAGAAACATTTCTTGAGTCTGTATTCTACTTTCTTGGTGTGTTGTTGTCGCCTATGGTTTATTTCTACAAGAAATTGGCGGTACTGGTATGGTTTTGTTAAATTGCAGACGGTTTTCTTTCCGGGCTATATTCTGCATATTTTTTGCAGTATTTCCACATGTGGAAGTAAATTTAAGTTTTGGTCCACCTCATGGCTGTATTCATGTGTAATGTCACAGCCTAGAAACTTAAAATCTTGAAGCAAGTTAAATGTCTTATTATTCGAGACTATTGTTGATTTTACTGGTTGTCTGTCCCCAAATTTCGTTACTTTCGTGTTATCTGCAGATAATTTTAGGTTGTAATCTTAGACTATCTGCTGCACTTAAGTGCCTCCATTTGAAAGTCTTCTTCATTCTCTGCAACCAGAGTGAGGTTATTTGTATACATAATTCCATCTGGTCTTGTGTCAGGATCTAAAATTACCCCTTTTTTTACTCAATATTTTCCCTTTACTCATCACTTCATCTATGTATATACTGACTAGTTGACTAGTTCTCCGTTTTAACAGGTGCAATCCAGTTACATCTTCACGCAAGAGCACGAATAAGCTATGAGCCGCCCCAATGATGGATTTTCCGTTAAGTGGCGTACGGATCTCGCAATGTAGCATGTGTCTCCAATATCGCCTAACCTGACGGTATGTGATATTTTTCTGGAGATTTGTGAGAGACTCCGTCTATGTCTCCTTCAAACAACGCTGAATGAGCTACGACAGCGCATAGCGAAAGCACCGATTGCAGTAATGCCAGACATGCTCGTAAAAGGATGGAACGAGTTTGGCTATCGTCGCCGTAACTGCCGTCTGTGTCACGTCTGCTGAGCAGCGAGCTACGTTAATTTAAGTATTAACTGTATTTTTCTTACTTGTCACTTCTTCTTCCGTGTGTTTTTGCTTTTAGGAAGCTTTAATTGTCGAGTGCTAGTAAATGTGTTCCACTGATTTCGTGTTTGTTTTTAATACACTCAGAGAGAGTCCCTTTAGTCAGCCACAGTGCCAGTAGTGCTAGTGTTTGTTTTGGAGCATATGGACTATCAGACCAATTGTGTGATTGGATTGAAGAGTTCCTAGATAACAGAACGCAGCATCTCATTCTCAATGGAGAGAAGTCTTCCGAAGTACGAGTGATTTCAGGTGTGCCGCAGGGGAGTGTCGTAGGACCGTTGCTATTCACAATATACATAAATGACCTTGTGGATGACATCGGAAGTTCACTGAGGCTCTTTGCGGATGATGCTGTGGTATATCGAGAGGTTGTAACAACGGAAAATTGTACTGAAATGCAGGAGGATCCGCAGCGAATTGACGCATGGTGCAGGGAATGGCAATTGAATCTCAATATAGACAAGTGTAATGTGCTGCGAATACACAGAAAGAAAGATCCCTTATCATTTAGCTACAATATAGCAGGTCAGCATCAGCAACTGGAAGCAGTTAATTCCGAGAATTATCTGGGAGTAGGCATTAGGAGTGATTTAAAATGGAATGATCATATAAAGTTGATTGTTGGTAAAGCAGATGCCAGACTGAGATTCATTGGAAGAATCCTAAGGAAATGCAATCCGAAAACAAAGGAAGTAGGTTACAGTACACTTGTTGGCCCACTGCTTGAATACTGCTCAGCAGTGTGGGATCCGTACCAGATAGGGTTGATAGAAGAGATAGAGAAGATCCAACGGAGAGCAGCGCGCTTCGTTACAGGATCATTTAGTAATCGCGAAAGCGTTACGGAGATGACAGATAAACTCCAGTGGAAGACTCTGCAGGAGAGACGCTCAGTAGCTAGGTACGGGCATTTGTTGAAGTTTCGAGAACATACCTTCACCGAGGAGTCAAGCAGTATATTGCTCCCTTCTACGTATATCTCACGAAGAGACCATGGGGATAAAATCAGAGAGATTAGAGCCCACACAGAGGCATACCGACAATCCTTCTTTCCACGAACAATACGAGACTGGAATTGAAGGTAGAACCGAAAGAGGTACTCAAGGTACCCTCCGCCACTCACCGTCAGGTGGCTTGCGGAGTATGGATGTAGATGTAGATGTCTCTGTGTTTGTAGTGCTTCTCTTCGTAGCCACAACTAACGTGTAAGAAAGGCACAAGAAAACTTCGATTCTAAACGAAATTCTAAAAATCAGTCCAAGGCTGTTATATGCATACTTACAATAAATATACCGTCGTAATATGAGATAATTTTAACTTTCCAGGCCAATATGTAAGTTAAAATTTAACTCAAATTTCTATCCCCATTCACGTATAAAAATAGTATTGTGAAACTGGATGAACACCTTCCAATAAGCCAAGAAATATAATACGTGAACAGTAGAATAAAAGATCATCACCATTCTTTCAGGTGAATGAAAGATTTTAAAAAATATTGAGATCTCAAAGGAATCGTTTCAGTTTCTTTGACAACATGTATTCATCTGCGAGTGGTGTTCAATACTTACCAAATTCTTTTCCGAAAGCAGATTGGTTTTATTCAGTATTTCAATACACCATATTATTCCCGGCTCTTTTGGCTACAAAACCATTTCTGAACATACTGTCCGTTCAATGCGGTGGTCTTACACTACCTTACCGGGAGGACTTGTAAGTCCCCATGGTAGCACTCTATTGGTCGACGTCGGAGCCCACGTCTTGCTGCATCAACAACCTCCCAATCATCCAAGTACTGCTTCCTGCAGAGTGCTACCTTCATTGGCAGTTCCACACAGATGGTCTTGCGTTGCTCTTTATGCTCTTCTGTTAGGCAGAGTAGACCAGTGGGCATACACCTCTTGAGTATCACAACTGGTGGACGAGTGTGTCAGGACTGCCAACTGAGAGATCGGAGAAGTTTGCGCGACCTTGCAGCGATGATGACAGATGCCTCGCCCGACGACTCGCCATGCTTTTATTCAGCACCAGGGCTCCGTAGACATTCTGCAAGCGCCTATGAATAGCTGCTCTCGTTTTCCGCGAAAAGAAACTCAATGACAGCTCTCTGCTTGGAACGCACCTTCGGTAAAGGCGCCATTTTGAAGGTTAAATATAGCGCCGCCACCTATCAGAACTGCATGAAACTTAGGGCCTGAGGCGGGAATATTCCACGATGTCCGACAACAAATTCCGCATTTTTCCAACCGAAACTAATGGAGGAGAAAAAAAGAGCTGCATTACTTACTAAACGCCTCTCTTACGTGAGTGAAAGGAAGTGTCCTTGATTCTTTAAAAGAATTAGCACAACGTTTTTTCATCTAAACGTAAACATGAGCAGCAATCTCGTGTTAGGCCTTTGGCCCGTTTCTATTTGCCGACTGTTGCCTACAAGGTAGTAAAGGCAGTACGATGGGCGATCTATGAAAATGGTACATGTGATATCAGCATGTCGCTCTCCCTTCAGCCTCCCCCCCCCCTCCCAGTAGATGAAGCCTGGTGATGCCCCTGCTTCTTTTTTCAAGCAGTTCCTCATCTCTTTAAAGTCAGTACCGCCATTAGACTGTTGTTTATTTACAGTGTTATATTTACACCAACACAATCGGCTTCAAAGCGCCATTATCAAGTGTTTTAAGTGTTATAAATTGCCTAAGATGGTATACTGCCATATTAAAATACACTATTAGACACATGGTCTAAGAGTCGATATTTCTGGCAGAGCCTACTGCTTTGTTTCATTACTGAGTACACCATCTTGACTCATCTACACACAATGTGGTGTACTCAGTAATGAAACAAAGCAGTAGGCTCTGCCAGAAATATCGACTCTTAGACCATGTATCTAATAGTGTATTTTAATATGACAGTATGCCATCTTAGGCAATTTATAACACTTAAAACACTTAATAATGGCACTTTGAAGCCGAAATCATGATTGTGTAAGTGTAAATATAACACTGTAAACAAACAACAGGCTAATGGCGGTACTGACTTTAAAGAAATATATTATGACTGTAGCCCCGCATTATGAAAAAATTAAGTTCCTCATCTTACCTAACGACGCTGGGTGAACCCCATACCTGAAATCTCCAGCTCATATAAATCCGACGAGGTACCGGGAATAGAACACGGGTCTTTTCGCACGCGAAGACAGTAAAACTAAACATTCGGCTACAGAAGCGGTTGGTTTCACACGCCAAAAGGAAATTTTTGGAATCAGTTTTGTGGAAGCAAGTAGTCTGATGGGCAAAAACTGCCCCGACAGTTACTCCTTCCCATTGGTGGAGCACTTAACGACGCAACAACTTCTCGGTTGATTTCAAATTACAAACGCTGCAAAGTACTATTATATTTCACAAGCTTTCCGCAAAAAGAAATGGAAACGTGACTGTCGGAGTTTTTGTGGAGTGCACGGTCCAGTGAGGACTGAAGGTCATGCGGAGTTCTGTGGCGGTTAAATTTAAAAATATCTCTGCGTTATCGGCGATACGCGCGCGTTTTCTTATTAAAGGCAACGTTTTACTGTTCTGTCTCATTTCTTCATAAACCCTTGTGGTTCCAACATTCAGTATTGTAGCTGTTCCGAGAGTGTGATCTATTTGGTAACCTCCATCCTAAGTGTTACTAGACATATCCAGAACGCTTAAGAGTACGCTTCTTGGCCAGCTACTAGATTTCATGTAATCGAATTCAGTGATCCTCTCGACTTCGTTCGTAGATTCATGCATGACGAAATTTTTGGGGTCGAGTAAGTAAAGAGTGTTTGCTACTGCGTGTCCACAGTAAAATGTCCAGTACGGCTTGAAAGTTTTGCATTTTGTTTCTAGGAAGTGAAACCAGTGAATCAAGAGCAAAAATGAAAAATAGGTCGATATTATTACGATTCCACAACGAAATTTGACAGTTACTGTGGCAGCTATCATTCACTTGGGACGTACACTCTCACCTCTTACCATAAGTGTCTGGCCAACACATTCATTTTGTATGGCTGCTGTTCAACAACAACAGCTGGACCACTAAAAAAAAACGAAGTTGGAAGACCAAGGGGTAACACCCCGTCGCAGATGGCTTTCCGAAAAACGGAAATTTGACAACGAAGTTAAACACTGCACTGAACTAGTTACACAGGCGTTCCTAAAATTGAAAGAGTTCTTACGTGTTTGAGATATTCACCAGAACTTGCGACAGATTTTTCAAAAATGTTGGGTTCTGTCAAATGTTAGGTTCTGTCTATACATCTCTGCTCAGTGGACACCATCTTATCATGGGACTGTTCGTGAAGGCGGTCCGTGCGCTTCAGTGAAGCTTACAGCGATACCCATGGTAGCAGAGCTACCGGTAGGTGTAGCCCAGCCGGAAAGATACTACAAGAGGAGCCAAAGTGAAGCTCACAACGCCCATTCTTCCCTATTTTACATTCCTCTGCCACTTGTAAAAATCTACTAGCTCGCAGATATAGAACCACCAGATGTTCGTCGTGAAGTAGCGGCCAAAACTAATCGGGCACATTCCAGCAACCACAAGGCTAAGGTACGGAATAGTTTCATCGGCAGCACTTCATTGTTGAAAACAGCAGCAACAACAAGGAAATAACTGTGGATTTCTCGACTTGAGAACAACTCGACCTGGCTACCCTCCTCGAAAACGGAAACCCTCCCACATGGGCATGAACAGAACTGAATCGTGTGGAGCTCACTCAGCCGCCTTCAGTACGGAGTTGGAAGATGCAGGAGTAACCTCCAGAAATGGCACTGCCTTGTGGATACCACCAACAGTGAATCTGGAGAAGAGGACGCCATTAAACTCGTACTGGTCTGTCACCAATGCCCTGCATCTTGCACGGAAGATCTGCTTACAACTCCAAACGCACCTGATGTTGCAAGGTTTAGGGGAAGAGTAGTGTAGCTTAATATTCTCTCTTTCTTTTGTTTTTAATAGTAGGCCTAATTAAAATCTATTTTGTGTTTGCTTCTGATTCGAGAAAATAATAATAATTTTCCATTCCCTACCTGTCCCGTAGTTTCCATTCCACAGGGCACAAGGAGCCCTCTAGGTTTAGTGCAACATATCCTTCTACAGGAGAAAATCCTGCAGACAAGTCCTGGAAATTCAGGAGCAACACAATGGTAACCCCACTACTCACTACTGTGCTAACCCTGCGCAGCCAGTGTTGCCAACTTAGTGGATTTTTCCACTAAAACTGGTGGTTCCTACCCTCCTTTTAGAGGCGAAATATTGCTTCTAGTGGCTGGCGGATTTTATAGTGGTTTAGTAGAATTCACTTTCAGTTACTGAAAATGTAATCTCTCAACCACTAAGCTATTTATATGTTTTGAAATATGTTATTTCTGCTTTATTTCATTTCAGGAGTATTGAACTTTTACTGCGAA
Source organism: Schistocerca piceifrons (assembly GCF_021461385.2). Taxonomy (NCBI): domain Eukaryota; kingdom Metazoa; phylum Arthropoda; class Insecta; order Orthoptera; family Acrididae; genus Schistocerca; species Schistocerca piceifrons. Next base: position 398,896,665 of record NC_060144.1, on the reverse strand, counting down.
AACAATACTGATGCATTACAATGTGACATCAAACGAACCATCACACTCGATAGACTAAATGCGGGGATTCCCTGTAGAATGAACAGCATTTAGTAGCACCTAGTTATAGTTCATTTCACGAGCGAAGGCGGCTTGCGCAGGTGCAGGGAGTGCAGCAACCGGATTCAAACAATCTGTGCTCACTTATTTCATTGTCGCTTCGAATAACCACGTAGGGTGCGCACGCCAGATGCGCAGAAAAAGTAACTAGACTGTCGTCGTTCGTGGTGTGCACTATACAACTGTGGTTCTCAGTGTATGGTATTATTTCACGACTTCATACGTGTATAACTACGCCGAAACCACAATATACAAAAGTTTCGGGATTCTTGGCTCCAAGACCTACATTTAAAAGATTGGCTTGAAGTTATTGAAACTACTACAGGTCAGGTACGGAGTGCAAATTTTGTGGTACAGTTTTAAGGAGTCACTATGGAGATTTCAAGTCCCATGAGATGTCAAAGCAGCACCTACAAAGTAAAAAAGGTAAGCAATCTTTTTTTAATTGATTAGTCATTCACTGATCGGTTTTACATCTGTGACCACTCTTTGACTAACTAAATTGATGCAGGTTGTAGCTACGCAGCCTAAAATTGCTTTTAAGTCAGAGCCTCTTGGGAATAAAAAAGGAAGAAGAAAGAATTGCATTATTCACAGCCATTCATGTTAGTATACGTGTATTCGACCATTTGGCAGAGGTAATTAATCAAAGTCATGATAAAGATATCGAAAGAGTTCAGCGGCACCGAACTAAGTGCACCTCAGTAATAAACGTGTTAACACCGCATTTCACTGACGCTCTAAACAAGATAGCAAAAATCAATCAGTTAGTTTATTAACTAATGGATCTACTGATATTGCTGTACATAAATACTCGGGATAGATTACAGTAAATTACACCAAAAAATTGTATCTACATCCCTTGACCTTTCTGAACAGCACGAGTGTAATGCTGAAGATACTGTCGCTGCTATAAAAACAGACACTTCAACGATTCGATTTTTACGAAATTGAAAGAAGAGGTACCACACCTCATTTTAGTACGTTGCTTGTGCCAATCCTTGTGCAACTGGCTGTTTAGGCTGCTGCAAAAGAACTTTTACCAAGAAATTCGTAATTTTTAATTAAAGAGATACACAGGGTGTTACAAAAAGGTACGCCAAACTTTCAGGAAACATTCCTCACACACAAATAAAGAAAAGATGTTATGTGGAAATGTGTCCGGAAACGCTTAATTTCCATGTTAGAGCTCATTTTAGTTTCGTCAGTATGTACTGTACTTCCTCGATTCACCGCCAGTTGGCCCAATTGAAGGAAGGTAGAACATGTGACTTTACAAGTACGACACAACATGTGGTTCATGGACGATGGAGGTTCTGCACATTTCAGTCGAAGTGTTCGTACGCTTCTCAACAACAGATTCGGTGACCGATGGATTGGTAGAGGCGGACCAATTCCATGGCCTCCACGCTCTCCTGACCTCAACCCTCTTGACTTTCATTTATGGGGACATTTGAAAGCTCTTGTCTACGCAACCCCGGTACCAAATGTAGAGACTCTTCGTGCTCGTATTGTGGACGGCTGTGATACAATACGCCATTCTCCAGGGCTGCATCAGCGCATCAGGGATTCCATGCGACGGAGGGTGGTGCATGTATCCTCGCTAACGGAGGACATTTTGAACATTTCCTGTAACAAAGTGTTTGAAGTCACGCTGGTACGTTCTGTTGCTGTGTGTTTCCACACCATGATAAATGTGATTTGAAGAGAAGTAATAAAATGAGCTCTAACATGGAAAGTAAGCGTTTCCGGACACATGTCCACATAACATATTTTATTTCTTTGTGTGTGAGGAATGTTTCCTGAAAGTCTGGCCGTACCTTTTTGTAACACCCTGTATGACCGATTTAGTCGCTCCGCTTCCAGGCAATCTCTTTATAATGAGCTATACAAAACCATCAACGATGGACAGAAACCGTTAAAAATAGTTTAAGCATGCAAGACAAGGTGGTTATCAATAGAATCCGCTGTATCAGGAATATACTCGCAATGGTCAGAGCTAAAAACACATTTTTCCATAGCTAAAGTGCGATAAAGATGTCACATGGCAGAGTTACTGCATGCTATGTAAGCGAACAAGATTAATTACGCATATATTTAATTTTTACATCCAATATTAATAAACAGAGTCAATAAAATGTTCGAGTCGAAAGATACATATCACACCAAACTCTTGATGAGTTGACCAACCCGATATATATGCTTGTCAGCAAAGTTACGTTACCTGCAAATAAAGTTAATATTTTTACTCAAATTGTTCATGATTTCTTCGATCGAAGATGTAATCTGGGATTCCGCTCTGAAAAGCAGTTGCTTGAAATGAGAGAAAAAGGATTACCACAGGAGGACGAAGAAATGTTGTGTAATCGGTGAATAACATTTATAGTAAGTCTGATTGAAGGAATAAAAAACAGGTTGCCAGAAAAAATTTCCAGAATAAGTGTTGAACAAGCACTTAATCACCACTAAGAGCATCTAATTGATATAATGGTTCAGTTAAATAAAAGTGTAGAATTTATAGCAATAGTGCATGATCAGTGGCGACAAATTCATTTGTTGAACTGGAACGAGACCAAAGAAAAAAAAAATAGAATAAAGCATCGCATTTCAAAGATCCTCAAGGGGAATCCAGATTTGAGGAATTAGCTACTTCTGCGATTACTTTCCTAATACTGCCTCGTTCCAATGCTTATGCTGAGACACTGTTTAGCAGTATGAACGCAATAAAAAAACTAGCTGAGGAATAGAATGAAGTTAAATATTTTAACTGCTGCATTGAGAATACGCTATGGTTTGAGGTTGGGATGAAAATGCTGCAACGAATATAAAGTTCCAGTAAATGTTGTAAAAAAAATCGGCACCAAAGAATCGTATCAATCTGAAACCGACGATGATGATGATGATGCAGATAAAACTGATTCCTCTGAAGAAGACGAATTCATTAAAATAATTAGCTGTTGTTATAGAACTTTTTGTGTGTTCTTGGCCTTCACTCGCTGATTTATTCATTGCATGTTCATTTAATGATTGTGAATATTTTATTCCTATAATAAACGAAACTAATTACTAATATACTTCTTGTTTTCTTTCATAATAATTTAAAAAAATTAGTGGAAATTTTTGCGATTATGAGAGTAGGGGTATTTTTGCTAGAGGTTTTCAGGTGATTTTTGTACTTGAAACTGGGATGAATGATGAAGAAGAAGAAGAAGAAGAAGAAAACACAACAACACCCAGTCATCACGGGGCAGGAAAAATCCCTGACCCCGCCGGGAATCGAACCCGGGGCCCCGTGCGCGGGAAGAATTTGCTTTACATGGCCCTAACCAAAATTCTGCGAATACAATTTCACCTACCAGCTCGGCCATATTTCCAGAAACGATCGCAAAACACAGCTTCAGGTTCCACAGAGACTCGAACACGGATCGCTGGATTCAAAGTCCAGATTGCTAACCATTACACAATGAAACCGGATGCCAGTGACGATCTTAAATTCAGTACCATCATGTCACTAAGCCAATAAGATGTGACGTTATTATATGTAGCGTCCTCAGGAAGTGTTTGCGTGGCAAATGAAGCAAACAAGTACGCTGAAAGTGGAAGAGGCAACACTGTGCCCAGCTCCCTCAAAGCGGGCATAGGACATTTATTATTACCAAACACATTACGGGTGTGCCTCGGAATAGGATGGAACACTAAATAACGAAAACGACTAGACGCACTGGTTTATGGATCGACATATAGAGTGTAAGAAGTTTATACAAAGCTACCAGAACTGTGGTTTCCGAACTGAATGAATATAATGTTGATGGCACTGCATTAGAAGAAACTAGATGGTGTGGGGAAGGGATTCTACGCGAGAATAAATCAGTAATCGTCTGTAGAGGTTGCGAAGAGAATGGAAGGAATGAACATGGAACAGGATTTGTAGGGAGTAACTATTTGTTAAGGCAAGTGAAGGGCTTCAGTGTAATCAACAAAATGATATCATGTCTCACTACAAGGCAAGAGTACAGGGATGTAACACTTTTTCATGTGCAAGCATCGACAAATGTAAGCAAAGAGGTGGAGCAAAGTGAATTTTATGAAGAACTAGAAAGAACAGCGAAAAGCTTTGGTACCAAAAGTATTAAGGTCATTCCGGGAGATTTCAACGTCAAAGTGGGACAGAAGACATGTAGTAAGCAAACACCCGGAGACGGAGTATACTTGCGAAAACAAATGACAATGGAGTGCGTTGAACCAGTTTTTAGCTAAGCCTAGAACCTTTTGGTGATATCGACGGCCTTTCCTCACAAACGGACACACGAAAGGTTCTGGGCGTCTCCAGATGGTATGCATAAACGAGAGGTACAAGAAATATATAACAAATATTAGAGCTTACAGAGGGGGTAATGAGGACACAGATCATTACCTAGTAATCAGCAAAATACAAAAGCATTTGTTCTGTAAAAGAAAGTGGAACAGCATGATCAAGAGACAAAGAAATGGCTCTGGGCACTATGGGACTTAACTGCTGAGGTCATCAGTCCCCTAGAACTTAGAACTACGTAAACCTAACTAATCTAAGGACATCACACACATCCAGGCCCCAGACAGGATTCGAACCTGCGACCGTAGCGATCGCGCGGTCAAGAGACAGCTTGATGTTGAGAAGCCTAACGATTGTTGTGTCATTAATATAGGATCTTAGTGTATAACAAATCAGAAGTTCTAGCATTAAACCACAAGTAACAAAATACAAAATGCTGGATCTTTGACCTCAGACCGATTCGCTCTCAAGACAGATGACCGCTTCGAGTACTTACGGAGTCTTCTTAGTAACAACAGTAGAACAGACATACCTATACATGTCCCATTATTGGATATACAAAGGCTCACGTCGACAAAGAGGTCATTAGATACAGAACACGGGCTAGAGTTTGGAAATGGGATCATGTCCTTTTCAAAGGAACAATTCTGGATTTTGTCTTAATCCTACCAGTTCTAACAATATCAAAAAGCATACAATTTTAAAATTTTTACAAAATTAACCATTACTGTCATAGTAAGCAATGAATACAAGAAGAAATTGGCAAAATGTAACCATCAATTGTTTCAAAAATGTGGTTTCACTTTGGAACCACTGGGCCATACAGTTCTCATCCACTCGACGTTTCACCATTTCTTATGATATGTTTGAAAGAAATTTCTCATTTTTCTGGAAAAAATCCCACATCTCGAGAGACTCATGAGCTTGTAATGTCTAATACAAATTAAAAACAGGCCTAATTTAAGAAATGCATATATCCAACTACAAATGTTACAAAAACGCACATATTCGATCAGTGGTTTCATGTCGAAACTAATTTAAAAAAATTAATAAAACGGTGTTTTGAGGCGGAAATTATTGGTGCTCAAAGGGAACGAAAGTAACCGTGAAAATCGTTTCACTCTGTGGTATCGATAGCTACGATGCCACAGCATAGGTGCCTGTCGTAAGGTTGGCACTACGGTAGCGGAATATCTTCGCCGACGACAGCGCCCTCAACCGGCGCTGTGCAGCTCTACGAGCGCCGCTCCAGAGTCAATCTATTTGATCACGAGCAGACGGCCAACCAACATTGTTTCATTTTCATAGTGGGCGAGTCACTACAGATTTTACCTGTGTTAGCTTTGATACATCCGGCTTCGCACCTACGTGCTTTTCAGTACAAAGTTATGTATTCACGTGTACTAGTGTGTTGAGATATAGTAAAACCACTTTTACTTTACTGGCAGTACCGAGATTTTTACCTCACCTGCTCCCACTCGCTTCCTACATTCGGCCTACCCTTTAAATTACAGGAGCAGGCCCACGCGCTGACTTCCAGGCGGGATACAAAACACTGGAATGTGAGTACATGTCAAAGTTCTTCTAGGTATGGGATAACAAATCGAAGCAGTTAACTCTCAGACTTTAACATGACTGTAGTCTGAATTGCAATGCAGTTCGGAAGAATTAGGCACGCAGTCTCGGGTCGTCACGCGAATCGTGAGGCGAACGCAGAGACGAAAGCAGAAAGAGTGTCAGATGGGAACCGTGAGTCGCTCTGGCCTTGGCTGGTGGGAAAAGGGAGACCCGCAGCAAAGTGCAGCCGAGGACACGCCGCGAACGCAGCTCCCAACTCGGTGGCCTGCCCGCCGAGCTTCTGCGGCAGTTAACGACACGCTTCAGACACAGCCTTCCATTTACATTTGTGTTTTATAATTTGCGGCGTTTTTAAACTACACCCATGTTCAGGAAAAAACAGAGCACCTTGAACGACTGAAGAGAGGACGTCCATATTCACAGGACATGTAAATTAGTATGTTCTGCAGATATTATTAGCATCTGAAACATATCGGCCCATGGGTTCGATTTTAACATCGATATCACGGCGCATCACCAGTACAGGTAAAATGTGCCTGCGGCTTTCGTTGTCGCTATAAACTGAAGGTAGTGTGACTTGAGCAGACGAGCAGGATGCCTCGCAGACGTATGCGCGAACCGTACCGTCAAATCAGTGAGTTTCAAAGAGGGCGCATTATTGGCGTGAGAGAATGTGATCCATCCATACGGGAAACTGCTGATCGTCTGGGACGAAGTGTTTCGTCAGTGCAACGGGTGTGTGCAGTATGGTTCATGGGAGGCCGTAGAACACGACGAGATGGGTCAGGTCGCATCACCCACACAAATCCCCAGAGAAGATTGACACCTCATTCGAATGGCATTGCAGGACAGATCAGAGTCATCCTCGGCTGTGGAATAACAGTGGAACACTGTAACACATCTTACACTATCAGGGGTACGTGTGCATCGTGCACTTCTCCAGCTACCTTCGACGAATGTGTAGAAATATGCTAGACGGCAGTGGTGTGTGGAACGACGTCTCTGGGGACAGAAATGGCATCATCTGGTGTTTTCGGACGAATCCAGGTTTGAAAATAATGGTCGCAGTTTGGTTCACCGCAGACAGAAGGAGTGGCATCACAGTGACTACATTCTCACAAGACATACAAAGCCAACTCAAGGCCTTATGGAGTGCTATTGGGTAGATCAGTGTGACCTACGTGAATTACATTTTGCAAACCGTAGCCATATCCTTTCTGCACAATACCCCAGACGCCATCGTTCAGCAAGACAATGCACGACCACATGTTGCAGCACGAACACGTAATTTCTTGGTGTCACAGGGTGTTTTGCCTGGCCAGCCAGATCACCAGGCTTGTCGCCAATCGGAAATGGGTGGGATATGGTGAAACGATGGGTGCAGTGCTGTGACACAATGCCAACCAACAGTTGAACTTTGGAACCAGGTGAATGCAGCATGGATGGGTATGCCACAGGACGTCATCCGTGTCGATGCCATCACGCAAAGGGCAAGTTATGAGGGCCCATGGCGAACCCTGTGCCTACTAGGCAACAGGAAACATTCGGAACTGAGATTACTGACATGATAACTATTTCTGTGGAATATACATGTTCTGTGAACATGAACGTCCTATCTCTAATCGTTCAGGGTGTTCTGTTTTTTCTCAACATGAGTGTATAGTAAACTGTTGCTGATGTTACCTCCAGCCTGACATAATCTCTTGTTCTTGATTCACTGACTTCGCCGAGGGAAAAATGTTCATGCCAGAGCACAAAAACTTCAAATATGTTTCTCTTTTTTTAAAAGACCCTGACTGAGCAGTGGAATACCGGCTGCCTCATTCTACCTTCCTCACCAGCTTTAAAAAATTTTTCCTATAAATTTTTGCTCTTTTTTTTTACATGCAACACACCTCAAACTTCCACAAGCTCTCCTAACTGTAACTCACTCGAACGCACTAGTCCATAGGTGTCAGTCACCCATACTCACTACTCCAAGTTGCCCTTTCTCGTACACTCATTCAGCCCAACCCATTGTCATTCTCACTTTGTGTGTCTCTTTTATTGTCTCCTGTGTCACAGTCACAGTCTCCTTCGTTCTGTCCTACTACTACAGTCTCCCCTCGCTATCAGTGTCTCCCTCTTGCTCCCTCTTACTGCTGAAATCCCGGTTCTTTTCTACTACTGCTATCTCCTCTTATTGTCACTATATCTCTCTTCCTCGTTGTCATCATCATAGTCGTGCGGTCTGAGCCGTCCAGTCACGGTTCGCACGGCTCCCCCCGTCGGAGGTTCGAGTGCTCCCTCGGGCATGGGTGTATGTGTTGTCCTTAGCGTAAGTTAGTTTAAGTTAGATTAAGTAGTATGTAAATTTAGGGACCGATGACCTCAGCTGTTTGGTCCCATAAGATCTTACCGCAAATATGCAAATTTCCATTATCATATACTCTGTCTCTCATCATCATTCGCTCTCACCCACTTCCATTTTCTCTTTATTTCTCCCTCCCCTGGCATTGTCTCCTTCATTCCGTTTCTAGCACTGTCACTGTCAACTAGACTCAACTGCTACTATGACCCACTGCTACTATGACCCCCCTCTTTCTCTCACAATGCCACTGTCTCCTTCGCTCTTTCTATAACACAACCACTGTCTACTACATCCCAGAATTTATTACTTTTCCACCTCTTTCTCACTGCCACTGTCTTCTTCTCTCTCAGTACAGAAAAGCGCAAATATGTTCACATGCCAAAATTTCGCACGGGAAAAACTGTAAAGAAAGAATTAGGTAGCTGGTACCCCACTTTTCACTCAGTCTTTTAAATAAGTAGGAACATATTAGCATTTTTTGTGCTTTGATAGGAGCATTTTTCCGCTAGTTCCATTCTTTTCCCTGCTGCAGCATGGCATGTAAATCATACGAAAAAAAATCTACTGCTTAGTAAAATTTATATAGTTTACTTTCGTGAAAGTGAAATAACGTAAAACTAATTTTACACCCCTGCTCGGGATTTACGTGCAAAAATTTTTTTCATGTGCTTCAATACTACAACATGGGGTTACCAGATGGTAACGGAGACATTTTACAGCATATTTCTCCGTGGTACGTCACTTTCTAAACTGCGTTCTCGCCTCACAGCGGATTCTACGTGTCTATTTTATGTGCACAAGAAGGGTACTCTTGAATCTCTGCATCTCGGAAACAGATAAAGGTATGAACAAAATTTTCAAGGTTGTTCAAGATTGGGATCTTAGGAATACATCGTAAAAATTACAGCCATTTTCTGTGCATAGCCGTCTCTGAATGCGCGGCTGGATTTTGGGATCAAAATAACTTCTTGGGGGTGTTTCACGATAACGAATAAAGATTTCTGAAAACAGGAAGATGACTCTTAGAAATATATGCCTAGAGAATATATCTTTAAAATTTGCCTCATACCGGATTTTACGTGCAGAGAGTTATGGTACCTTTGAGCCTCTGTATCTTGGAAACGGATACAGATACCAAGAAAATTTTCAAGATAGTATGAGATCGGGATCTTAAAAGTATATCGCATAACTTTTAGTTATTTGTTGTGCGTAGCCTTCTTGGAATCCTCGGCTAGGTTTTGGGCCGTTGATGACGGCGAAAATATAATAAAGAAACTTTTTGTGGGGTTTTCCGGGGAACCGCCGACGGACTAATTGTGCCTCCACTGGTCTCATTAACCCCACCGTAGATCACATCAAATGCGAAAAGAACCACCCGATTTGCTCCCTTTGCCTAAGCAAGAGGAAGTGTATAACATTCATACTTCGTCTCTGTACTGTGGAGTAGTGACATTAAGACGGTCCTTCTATCGGGTATACAAATGGTATCTAGCCAAAGAGATATCTGATTCACTGTACCTTAAGAGATATCTAATTCACTGAATCCTATCCTACTAAGTCGCGAACAGAACTGAGATATGAGCACCGAAATGTCCTGTTTTTATGCGCGGCGTTTTGGAACATTTTAGGTACGCATGCTGTCGCATGCATACTGGTTATTATTTTTGTGTGTTCCAGAATAGCTCTGTAACACCTACAGCGATGTGTACTACACTTGGTACACATGGACGTAATGCCAGGAGACAATTTCCATGAAGATAAGACGGCCCTAGTTTGTGAGACCATTGAATAGTGAGTGATCCCGGGGTAGTGTGGTACCCTATAATACATCGCCAATCGGTGGTGCTATATGTCGTTGGAATTTCAAACTATGTCCTGTTTATGTCTCAAGCGTGAGCTGAATGTCTGATGAGGTGATCTGTTGCGTTGTTTTGAAGGTAACGGACAAAATCGATTTTGTGGAGAATTGAAGCAAGGTAACGTAAACTTCATTGAATCATTAAATATGATCTACTTGGGAGAACTATTATTTATAGTTACTACTTGGGAGAACTATTATTTATAGTTAGTATTTTGATTAGCTGCATCTTTAACTTAAGTCACCTCTATGTTTCGAGATTTTAAAATGTGTTAGACATCTTACAGCCCTGAGAGAATCTGGGGCAAATTGGTCCCGCTTTTCTTCAAGTGTACCGCTTTGCCTCAAACATATTCAAACGTATGATACGAATTTTCTCTTGCAGATAACTTTTAAATGGCTAGAAATCGGTATCTCAAGACTTCACAACAATGCTGGAGTCCAACAAAAATGCGGCAGGCTATTAAAACAGTGAGAAGTGGCGAAATGGGCTGCAAGACAGCAAGTAAAATATTTAATACTCCCAAAATGACGTTGAAGAGACGAGTCAACAACTTAAATCAAGACGTAATCGAAGACAAAAATGTCCTTGGTCCAAAACGACCTGCTTTCACCCCTGAATAGTAGAAGGAACTAAAAGGAAACAGTTTTCTTTGGCTTTACAATTGGAGATGTCAGAAGTCTTGCGTTTCAACTGGTTTAGGAAAACAAAAGTAATCATCTTTTCAACAAATATTCAGGTATTGCTGGAGAAGACTGGTTCTACGGATTCAAAGTCGTCACGCAGAGCTCACACCGCGATAGCCTGAAGCGACATCCATCGCTAGAGCTCAGGACTTTAACAAGCCTAATGCAGATAATTTTTCTCCATACTAAAAACCCTCTGGGCGAAAAACAGTTTCTGCCTCATCGAATCTTTAACGTCGATGGGACTGGTGTAACAACTGTCCAAACAACATCGAGTAAGGTCCTCGACTTGCGAGGAAAGGAGCAAGTAGGGACCATTACATGTGCGGAACGTTGAGTTCTATTCACAGCAGTCATTTGTATGTCCGCTGGGTGAATCCCAGATAATTATTTTCCCTCGCATCCGGATGAAAGCCGAGTTGGCTGATGGTGCTCCACGAGGAACCTTATTTTCATGTAATTCTTCAGATTGTTTGTTAACTGTTTCTCCGTGGTTTGATCATTTCCTGAGCCATACTAAGCCGTCATACAAGGACCCTGCTCTTCTCATGTTGGATGTCACATGATACACACCAGGGAAAACAAAGTGGCAATAGTTACAATTGCGCCTCATTGCAGCCTTATGATGTGTCATTCATGTTTCCACTTTACTCTTTTAAAGTGTCTGCTATAGAGAAGTTTCTCCGCAACAATCCTGGACTAGGAGTGACCCAATTTCAAGTGAGCAGATTCTTTGGAGAAGCATATCTGAGGAAGGCAACACCTACAACAGCCATCACTGGATTTAAAAAATATGGCATTTGCCTTTTAACTCTGATGTTTTTGAAGGAGCAGATACTACTGCCCCTTTGCCTACTAACAGACCTCTTATTCCTGAAGATAGTCCTGTGTTTTCCAGTTCGCAAACCCTGCAAATTATTTCCTTCTACATCCTCTAGTAATGCATCGCATATTCCTGCTTCAATGTATTTCGATAAAATACAACAATAATTCCAATAGTGAACTCAGAGACATTAAGTCTGAACGATGTGCCAGTTGTGGTGCTTTAATCCTTAAAGTGATCCCATTGTCCCGATCTCCCCTACCTCTACTGCGGTGCTGGGCGGCTCGGTGGAAGTAAGGTAAACGTAAACGCCACTCACACGTAAGGCCTTAGGGCTGTTCCGGCTGGCCGACTGATGTCTACAATGCAGGACGAAGAGCGATCATTGATCGCGGGACATGTATCAGCATCTTGCCAGTTTCTCCAGCCGTAGACGAATCCTGCCGCTGCCACTGCTTCTTTATTGCTACTCATTTGGCCTCACCCGGCTGAATGGGCCCCGTTGAAGACCTCCCGGCCTCAGAAAATCCGATAAGGTACCGGGAATCGATCAAAGGGCTCTTCTGCACCGAAGGCAGTACACAACCATGCGGTTATTTATTTTTCTTTTCTTTACTTACTATCTGTTTCTTCATCCGTTTTCTTCTGTAGTTCCGTGCAAGTGTTACATGACATCTCTCAAATTCCAACTATGAGAGCTTTTTTCAGTTTTTTATTAGTGAGATTGGCCTGTCTCCTGACTAAACACGCTGAGCTACCGTGCCGGCTAGGCTCTGGAGGCAGTCTCGGAGACAGTCCTATTAACATACAGCCCTGTGTATGGTGATGACGGCAGGAAAATGTTACATGTAAAACATAATTCTGGAATCTTGGAACAGTTTCAACGAAACTTCGAGAACCAAGTTCCTTATATACTGTGGAAACCTCAGTTTAAGACTGCGATAAGCAAGTACCCGGCAATGCTGAGTAGTTGAGCTATCTACTGTTTTTTCCCATGGAATTTTCTAATCATACTTTTTCCAATAATCCTTCCTCTTTCATATACTTTCTTCATTTACTCTGATCGCCTCTGAAGGTATTTCAGCCAGGTCTTTTTCTTACCGTACAATGCTTCCGCTACTTCTGTCTATAGGTTCAGTCTTTTTGTTTGATACGGCTCTTCCTTGTTCTCAGATGCCTTGTAAATTGCCATCTTTTCCTATTTCATTGGCATTCAAGATGGTTCAAATGGCTCTGAGCACTACGGGACTCAACTTCTGGGGTCATTAGTCCCCTAGAACTTAGAACTAGTTAAACGTAACTAACCTAAGGACATCAAACACATCCATGCCCGGGGCAGGATTCGAACCTGCGACCGCAGCGGCCTCGCGATTCCAGACTGCAGCGCCTAGAACCGCACGGCCACTTCGGCCGGCGGCATTCAAGAAACAAAAGGAAAACATTTAAGAATCTCTGTAGCACTGACCTTGTACGTAACGCGATGCTAGACGAGAGAGTTCTCAAAGGGAACTCTTTTGGAAAAAAAGAGCGTTGTTTGTGCAGGTGCCAGATACTGTGCACTGTGGTGGAGAGATAAGCGGCGAAAATAGAGTAAACAGCGTCTTGCAGCGGACTGCAGTTACGAAGCGCGTTCGCATGTTATCGCACTCGCCTTACAAGGACTGCAAGCAATTTTCAACTACAAATAACTAAAAAGTTGAATTAAATTTTTTTTATTTCTAAGTCAAGATTATCTGCTATACTTTTCTTATCGGATTTGCTAATGTAGGTGTCGCTTGTGCCTCCAACCAATAAATAAGACACGCGTCTCGACATCCCTATGCCATGCGGCATTGACTGCTATACATCACGAGAGGCGGACATGCCAACACAATAGGAGTCTGGGAGTATTGTGCTGTCAGTAGAGAAGCGCTAACAGCAGAATTGGGTTGGGTTAGGTTTGGTTAGGTGAGGTCAGGAGAGCTCAGTGACTTCGAGCGTGGACTACTCATCTGATGTCAACTAACAAAACCATCAGAGACATTTCAATCCTCCGCAAGCTGCTCGTGTAGTCTGCTGGTGGTGTCATTGTGAGGTGGAACCATGAAGCAATAATCACAGCTGTACCAAACCAGGCAGACCTCATGTACTAACGGATAGGGACCGTCGATCATTGCAGACGTTAGTTGTAAAAAGTCGCTTGACACCAACGGAAGGAATCACTGCAAAGTTTCAAAGTGCTACCAGCAGCCTGGCTAGCACGATGAAATTGTGCAGGGAGTTAAAAAGAATGGGGTACAATGGTGCAGCAGCTCCTCCAATGGACTCGCATTCAGGAGTCATCCTGATTTAGGTTTTCCCTGATTTCCCTAAATCGTTTCAGGTAAATGCCGGGGTGGTTTATGTGAAAGGGCACGGCCGACTTCCGTCTCCATCCTTCCCTAATCCAACGGGATCGTTGACCTCGCTATTTGCTGTCCCCCACCTCCTCCCCCCCGAATCACACAACCAACCAGCTCCTCACAGCTCCTCATAAGCCACACATTGTTGTAGTCAGTGCTAAGTGATGACGCCAATGTATAGGGTGACGCCACTGGACGGAGGATGGCTGGAAATTATTATTATTATTATTATTATTATTATTTAAATGATGAGTCACGCTACATCCTGAGGCAATCCGACGGAAAGGTTTGTGTTTGGCAAACGCTGGGAGAACGTTAAACGCCTTCATGTGGAATTCCAAGAATGAAATACAGAAGATGTGGTGTTACGGTATGGGGGCGATTTACGTGGTTGGGTTGGAGTCCCCTTATTGCGCTAAAACAAACGCTAAATGAGACTGCATAAGAAAACATTTTATGGTATTGTGTGCTGCGTACAGTGGAGGAAAAATTCGGAGGCCATGTTTGTTCCTATCAGCATGACTACGTACTATGTCATAAAGCGCATCTATGAGGCAGTAGTTTGTGGACAGTAACACTTCTAAAATAGAATTGGGTTGCCCAGAAGTTCCGACTTGAACCCAACTGAACACTTCCGGCATGCAAATACACTTCTCGGGTTTGCCGCCTGATCATTATTTTGTGAATCCCACAATATTTTTCGTCGGTGCAACTGCCCGACATCTTCAGATCGTGGTAGTCGCTGCTGTCATTGCTACAAGACGCGACTGATGACAATCTGGCGTCGGCTAGGAGCAGGCAATATGCGTGCGCGAGAAGACGCTCGTAGGTGGAGGAAAGCGGCGCTCCTAGTGCCCCATGCTGGGAACACCAGAAAGGTCTTCCGCGCGTGCGCTGTGGGCAATGACTGTGCTGCCGGGGACCTCTGTAGTTAAAAACTGAATTAAATCTCAGCAGTGCGTTGTTCGAATCACGAATCGGAAGTTCTTGTTTTTTCCTTGCAACCAGTGCTGGATTCCAGGTGGCGCTTAACTGAAAACCTGTATCCCTCTTGACAGGACTGTCTGCCGTAGCGATATGTAAGATCTCCTTAACAATACAGTCCCAGAAAGATGACGCTGGGGATAAAATTTCCATCTTTTCGTAACACAAGCGTTGCCTAGTCTCGAGGCAGTGCTCCGCCACCGCTGATTTATCAGGTTGCCGCAGGCGTGAATGACGATGGTGTTCGACGCAACGTACTTGTACGGTAGGCACGTCTGCCTAATATAAGATTTTACACACTGGCATTGGATCTTATACGCGCCACGTTTCCTAAGGCCAAGGTCATCTTTGACCAAGCGCAATAAATTCCTTAATTTTCTGGTGGCTGAGAAACACACTTGATGTCCTGCGTTTCGAGGGTTCTTTCTGTTCTTGAAGACATGCCGCTAAAACAGGACAAGAGCGCCGTTGCAATGGGTGACTCCGCATCTTCATTTGCCTCCCTGCTTTCAATTTGATCAGAACGGAATGCATTGTATCGGAATAGCCGTTCTGTTGGAATACCGTTCTTAGGTGTTGTAGCTCACCAGGTAGACTGTCGGCAACTGAGACCACATGTGCTCTATGCACCAAAGAGCGTAATACACTAACGCGTGGTGCAGAGGGATGACAACTTGTGTCTTGCATATATAGCTCTGTATGAGTTGGTTTGCGACAGACACCATCTCCCAATGTACCATCGACTTGCCTTCCGACCATTACATCCAGGAATGGAAAAATGCCATCTTTTTCCACTTCCATTGTTAACTGAATATTCAGATGGAGCGAGTTCAGCTGCCGGATAAACACAGGTAATGTTTCTATCCAGTGGGGCCACACCACAGAATGGTTCAAATTGCTCTGAGCACTATGGGACTTAACTTCTGAGGTCATCAGTCCCCTAGAACTTAGAATTACTTAAACATAACTAACCTAAGGACATCACACACATCCATGCCCGAGGCAGGATTCGAACCTGCGACCGTGGCGGTCGCGCGGTTCCAGACCAAGTAGGTACCTCTATGCGAGACAGAGGACTTCCCATGGCGACGCAGCAGTTGCATCGATGAAATTTCGTAGGATTTACACAATACGATCCGGCCGCAAACGCGAGAAATGTATTTGCAACAGATCCGTCGGGAAAGCCTGAAAAGTCACACGTTTGGGAGGAGCTAGAACGTCGATTTCGCTCCAGACCCCAGCGTCCAACATCACTACCCTGTCTCGTTTCGGCTCTGAGGAAGAATGCGCTGCCATTCCTCCACAGACACTCAGACATTCACTGTAAGTGTCTCCAGCAGAGCTCAAGCTGTCATAAGGGCGAAGGATGGACATACACAATATTGTCAACCAATAGATGTCCGTGTATTTATGACCAGGTAGTGTATGTCACACGTCACTGTACGTAGGGGACGTGGTTGCATTTGACGTGAATTTCGCAGCTGTCGAGCTTCGGCTTCCTGTCTTCTA
Organism: Schistocerca piceifrons; assembly: GCF_021461385.2. Classification (NCBI taxonomy): domain Eukaryota; kingdom Metazoa; phylum Arthropoda; class Insecta; order Orthoptera; family Acrididae; genus Schistocerca; species Schistocerca piceifrons. The sequence continues at coordinate 398,880,084 of NC_060144.1, read as the reverse complement.
TGATCTTGTTCCAACAGAGCCACTCCAGCTGAGTAGACCATGCGCCAGAATTTTCAGTCTCAAGTATTTGACATTATGCTTGTGTTTATGGTCGAGGCGATCCTTGTAGTAGTTGGGAGGGGCACCGTGAAGTCTTCTTGGCAGTAGCGCCGTTTCATAAAAAGGGCCTTGCTGCTGAACTCAAGAGTGCAGCTTAGGACAGCTAGTAATATTTCTATGAAAGAGTGTGAAATTACATCAACCTCAGATCTGGACATTATAATACTTCTGACCTTTTTGTTGACAGTTATGCAGGACGGTTGTATGGGAAGGCGGTGGGCGTGAATGAACCATTAAGAAGAGTTTAAGTAATAGGTGTTTTATTGGCCACTTTTGCCTTAAGAAGGGTCACATAGGCCTAGGGAGGCGAGAGTGAGTCAGAGCGTAGTCAGGGGCGAAACGTAGTTCGCATAGTTAAGGAAAAGCGATGTCTGGCAAGACAAAGTACCGGTGCCGCAGCACCGGGAAGGGCTGGAGATATTGACTGCTACAGGGCGCGCGATCGAGAGAGCGAGGTCCGGTGGCAGGCGGCCGGGTTCATCCAACACGGCCACGCGGCTTCCTCAGCTTTGATTGGTAAGAAGCCGAGAAACCCGTGGGGGCGGCATCGAAATTTCCAGAGCATGGCCTGCTTAGTGTCGCAGAGACGGCGTTACCTTGTCAGCACACGAGGGAGGCACGTGATCGAGATGCTTGCTGATTTGCTGCTGCCAGGCCGTGGGACAAAAATTACAGGCAGCTGACGCTGCTGGCCGAGGCTTGGCCGTAATGAGAAAAATAAAGTTACCTGTTGAAAGCGAATAAAAAGTTAAATAAAATCCCCTACTATCGGGCTACTATCTGGCTCATCCTTACACAGTTGTTAGATAGCATCCCTCGGAAACACTCTGAAGTGTAGCGTAGAATACAGAGAGGAAAATGTGTTGCACGTTGCTTCTAAGTATTGTCTTTTCAATCATTCGAAAGCTACGTAGGCCGAAATACAAGCAAAATCTGCACTGTTATAGAAAACCATTTTCTCTGGATTCATGAGTTTTTCGAAACACAGATTTCTTATGTCATAACGAAAACCGCGACTACTGTGTAATTAGTTTTTATTTGTAAAACTGGCATCAAAAAGCTTATCAAATACTACCAGTTTTGCATTACAAATGATCCATCTTCAGATCTGCTAAAAAAGAAAACTTATATACTCTAGGGTACAAAGTTGCCTGAATGACCAGTTGGTGTCAAACCGCTACTGTTGCTGATAATGATGAGCAGATATTTTGCTGATAGTGTGGTTGCAGGTTTTTATCTGGAGTGAATAATGGCAAACGGCTCTAAATTAAAAAAAATATATAGAGATGTGCATCCCACTAAAACAAAAACAAAAAAAAAACTTTGAATGTAGGATTAATCAATTTCAAGAGTCAGTTACCCCAAGAGTCGGTTCTGTTACACAGGTGTGTAAGACTCGACAAAAGCAATTTTCGCATGATATGTCATTTCCTAGTAACACAGCTCGATGAAACACGGACTGTATCTAAAAAAAAATACACAATGAGACGAACAGGCATGATACTTCGATTAAAAGAGAATAGTTACATTGAAGTCACCGCAATTAATGGTAGTACTCTGGACAATACAAAGGCGGGACATTGTTCTTAATAGGGAGTATTATGATCACCAAGGACGGCAATGGATGCTCTGAAATGTACTCCCATGCTGGCCAGGTGGTTGGTGATGAGTTTTTAAGGTAAGGTACTCCAAGCCTCCACCAGTGCGGTTGACAACTGCTAGATTGTCGTTAGCACATATGGACACTGTGCAAAACATCTCCGCAACGAATCCCACACGTGCTCGACGGAATTTTAACCGGTGGAGGCGGCAGGCCAGTTCATGCGCTGAATATCTTCACCTGGGTTGTTTGACGTCGTCGCACTTTGCCATCAATAAAAATGAAGTCATGGCCAAATGCACCCCTGTAAAGATGCACATGACAAAGGAGTACAATGTCACAATAACGCTGCCCGCGAATCTACTGTGTTCAAAGGTTCGGGGGCAGTGGGCCAATGCAACATTATACATCCCCATACGTTCACACCTGGACCACCAAACGATCGTGTTCGACAATGCCTGACGTACCCTCATGTTGGCGAGATGTGGGAAACCGTAATGCACCCAGGAACTCTGTCGAACATGATTCTCGTCCTGCAGACGATCATTAATTGCGGTGACTTCAGTGTAATTATTGTCTTTGAATAAAATTTTGATTTCTGTTCGTCTCTTCTGTACTATGCTGTACCAATTCTTTCTATGTTTGGTCCAAGTTTCATCCAGCTACACTGGTGTCCAAACTTAAAGCAACAAACTACTATTTCCCCGTCCTATGTCTAATTCACGATATAATCATACAAACTGTGAACAGATTCGTTACGATCGTGTTCTACATGGAAGACCGCATTCCGAACAACGGACATCATACCAGAAATATCGTCAGGGGACCTATTGCAGAGTATTTGCAGAGTAGTCCCATATCCACAATGGCTGTGTACGCAGTCACAGACGGTGCAGTAAGGCGCAGTGAAGACGCCTACAGACTCTCTGCTGTGGAGGATCATTGGAAGAATGGGAGCAGGAGAGTCTCAAACTGATATGGGCTGATGGTTTAACGTGAATTGTTCTGCTGCTTCTCGGATCAGGCGAAAGTTTATAGAGAACGAAACTTATCCCGGAGACCAGAACAGGGCCGACCACGTGTGACATCAGAAAGAATGGACCGTCATTTGGCTGTAAGGGCACAATGATACCGCCTTAGTAGAGTACTGCAACTGATATTTGATCTCGCAGCATCCCCTGGACGTGTTGTATCTAGGCAAACGGTGTAGAGAAGGCGTCAGCACAGTGGCCTTTAATGTTGGCGTGTCTTCACAGAAGGGAAAGTCTAGAGTGGAGCCCTCAACATGCCACCTGGACCGTCGAACGGTGGGCCAATGTTCTTCTCACAGATGAGACCCGATTTGGCCTGGACAGTGATTGTTGATGGATTCGCACCTGGAGGGAACGCGGAACACGATTTCGAGACCCAGACATTGTGGAAAGAGACCGATGTCAAGGAGGATCCCTAATGTCGTGAGCAGGGATTGTGTTGGCCATTCGAACACCTCTCCATGAAATTGTACGGTTAAACGGGCGAGATTTAACTGCTGTCAGGTACCGTGAGGAAATCTTGGGACCTCATGTGCGGTTGTTGCGGGGTGCTGCAGGCACAGACTACGTATTGATGGACGATAATGCTCGACCTCACAGAGCACGAGTGTTTTTTTACGTAACATACTGCTCGCTCTCCCGATTTGAAGACTAAGGAGACGGGTTGCATCACGCCAGCATCTACCAACCACTCTCCAAGATTTGTGAGTAGTTCTGCAGGAAGAATGGGCGTTATTGCCTCAACATGAGATTGATGTCACCATTCACAGCATGTCCCGTCGTTGTGAGGCCTGTATTGGTGCCTGAGGTGGTCAGACCCTATACTGACCACATTAACCAGTTGCCAGAATGTGTGTGCAAATCCGTTAAGTAGGGAAAAAATGAAGAAAATGTTTAGCTACCGTTTTGTATGTTGCAACTGATTACGTTCTGTATTCTTTACAACGTTTTTACTTTACTGTCACCTGTTTATACTGTTTTGTGGCAAAATAAAAGCAACCTCGCGTAATTTCCGTTTGTTGCTTTAATTTTGGACTCCAGTATATTTTACTCGGCAGAGGCACATTATGGGAAACTTATTTTCGTCCTTAATTTTGCGCACCAGTGTATTTATACATTCCTTATTAACTATGATCATACATTGAAAGAAACATTTACTTAAATTGCGAGTAAGACACACTTCAGTCTTCGGTCAATCAGTACAACGTACATCTATGAAAGAGTGTCGAAAGGAAACTACTAAATAACTCATAATGGAAAGGCGTCCATTTGTAAAAGGTATGCCGGCCGGAGTGGCCGAGCTGTTCTAGACGCTTCAGTCTGGAACCGCGTGATCGCTACGGTCGCAGGTTCGAATCCTGCCTCGGGCATGGATGTGTGTGATGTCCTTAGGTTAGTTAGGTTTAAGTAGTTCTAAGGGACTGATGAACTCAGATGTTAAGTCCCATAGTGCTCACAGCCATTTGAACCTTTTTTTTTTTTTTTTTTTTTTTTTGTGAAAGGTATACATATCAAGCTGGACTAACAAGAGACATAGCGTGTTCGCAGACGAGTGGTGCAAATACGCACAGGTTTATACGACTTGCGGAAGAGTCACAGTAATGTCGAGAAGAAATATTTCTACTACGTCAAGAAGATTTTGAAGTTTAAATGTACACAGAAGCATACAAGTCGTGATTGTTCCTGCGCGACATCTGCAAACCGTAAGCAGCGTTACTAGAGCGTAACTAAAAATGTAGTACGATGCTCATACAGCTGTAACTATATCATGTTGTGCCCGCTACTAAACTTTCTCACAAAGTCATGAACAGGAGGCGGGTTACTTATCGCTAAAACACGGAACTACTCTAATATGACAAATATTTCTCGGAAACACTCGAGATGTGTAACTGCAGACGGAGCAAATTCAAGTAGTCAGTGACAGTTTATTTTATCAGCGAAGTGAGCACGGCGTCGTTGTCGGACGCTGCCGTGTCCGCTTGCATAGAGACGACCTGGCCCGTATCACGCTATGCGAGTCGTGCGCTGCGTCCGCATATCAGCTCCCGTGCCGCGGCACCAGCTGGTGAATGAACTGGGAGGCCCCCGTGACGTCAATCCTTGATGCCCGAGTGGCTGCAGCCCGCTGGCACATCTGCAGTGGGACGACGACCGCGGTAGCCGGTGCTGTAACACCGCCACACAAAACCTCTCCGTCTGGTTTCACTTCCCCACTGTGTAAAGTAAGCTTCGGGACGAGTTGCGAAACTGCAGAGGTTGTTGCCACGATCCGGCGTTCATTCACAGAAGTTGTGTCACCAGGTTACTGAGCGCTATGCTATACAAAATGAAACAACTGAACTGGTCTGTTTCCGAGCCGCCTTAGATACACAGCGAGTTCTCGATTATCCAGGGTGCAGTTTATTCGTTTCGCGGGTTACCCGTGCGTGGTTCACCGCAAGGCCTAGAAGGAGTTGTGCGACGTAAATAGAAGTTGGCAGCAGTGTTTGCAAATCAGGTTTGCTTTAAATACACACTGTAACAGTCGTGAGCGTTAGTTGCCTTTGCGATTGGACGTGGTGAGATGTTAGTCAAGAGTGGCTTTACGGCGACAAAGATACCATTGTTAACACCTCACTGAGTTTGAAAGAGGTCGTATAATAGGGCTACGAGAAGCTGGATGTTCCTTCCGCCATATTGCAGGAAGACTTGGCAGGAATGTAGCCACTGTACACCGGTAGGCACCAGAATGTGCGGTCGCAAGTAAGAACGGGCTCCGGACGGCCACGTGGCACTACCGAGAGAGAAGACCATCACTTTCGGCGTGAGGCTCTGGCGCATCATATTGCATCTGCAGCAGCAGTTGACACAACAGTGAAATAATGACCTGTTATAAATCGGTTACTTCAATGACAGCTCCGAGCCAAACGCCCTGTAGAGTGCATTCCACCAACCCCAAACTATTCAAAATGTGTGTGAAATCTTATCGGACTTAACTGCTAAAGTCATCAGTCCCTAAACTTACACACTACTTACCGTAAATTATCCTAAGGACAAACACACACACACCCATGCTCGAGGGAGGACTCGAAGCTCCGCCGGGACCAGCCGCTCAGCAACCCCAAACTACCGCCATTTGCGACTTCAGTGGTGTCAACAGAGAGCTCGACCCCAAACTACGGCCCATCTGTGATTTCAGTGGTCTTAACAGCGAGCTCATTGGAGGGCAGGATGGAGAACTGTTGTGTGTCTGATGAAAGCTGGTTCCATCTCTCTGCCAGTGACAGCCGTGTGATCTTGCAATGTTAATCACTTAAATATGGTATCTAGACAAATTGATTCCCCAAATGTCATTACTCTACATTAATTTTGATGCTGCGATTATTTTCCGTAAGTGTATATATAAAAGCCTGAATTATCCTATTATAATTAGAACCAGTATTTTGGTTTACAATACACTATCATGCATGAGACGTAGGTTTTATCGCCAGAAGAGATACGAACCTCAGTCCAGCAACAGAATATCTCTGATACATTTTCCCGTCGTCTCTCAATTATTTTCTGGTAAATACAGGGACTGTAACTTTGTAACATGCCTGAGTCCGATTTCCTGTCCATATGTTTGCCTACCACTTTTCCTCTGAGCTATAGGTCGTCCCCAACCGATTTAAAGCCCATAGAAGACAAAAAGTAATGTACATTTCCATCTGAGGTGGTTCCCTTTAGATTTATTGCCGTTTGTTGATATAAAATGAAAGCGTACTGCCAAAGTAACAAAATTCTGTTAACTTATTATTTCAAGTTAGTGGGATGGGGTATACACTTACATCTTTATACAAAATTATCAATTTCTGTCATCGTACAAGATGTATTTAAATTCTTAGATGCATGTAAATCTTGCAAAAAACCTGAAAATCATAATTTCCTAAAATCATTATCTGTTGTTATACTTTTTGTTTCGTTCCGGCCTCTCCTTCAGCTTCTCTTCTGAAATATTGCTAATGTTCAATCTTTATACAATAACTAGACATAACTGTGACGTTCTTTTCTAACATTATTTTCGTACATACTCCCAATTCTTTCGCCTCCGAAACGTCTTGACCTTGAACCGAGGAAGTTTTTATGCGCAGTATACGTCGACAATGAGCTAGTAGTCTTTATAAAAAAAATGGCTCTGAGCACTATGGGACTTAACAGCTGAGGTCATCAGTCCCCTAGACATATAACTACTTAAACCTAACTAGCCCAAGGACATCACTCACATGCATACCCGAGGCAGCATTCGAACCTGCGACCGTGGCGGTCGCGCGGTTCCAGACTGAAGCGCCTAGAACCGCTCGGCAATCCCGGCCAGCTAGTCTTTATCAGTCATGCCGAAATATTGTAAAATATACTGTTCTTAGAATGAGATTTTCACTTTGCAGAGGAGTGTGCACTGATATGAAACTTCCTGGCAGATTAAAACTGTGTACCGGACAGAGACGCGAACTCGGGACCTTTGCCTTTCGCGGGCAAGAGCTCCACTGCTCTACTGGCGGAATTACAGCTGAGAGGACGGGTCGTCAGTCATGGTTGGGTAGCTCAGTTGGTTTCGGTCAGAGGGTTTAGCTACCCTCGGTAAAAAATAAAAAAAGAGTGAACGGGTCAATGAACAACCTGAACGGACGTCATCAGACGTCCGCCACGAACAAATTCAACGAATAATATATAGAACAAATAGAGATAGAAAAGGTTGGTAGAGCACTTGCCCGTGAATGGTACAGGTCCCGAGTTCGAGTCTTGGTCCAGCACACAGTTTTAATCTGCCAGGAAGTTTTACACTTTTCTTGGTCGTGTCGGATAATCAATCAGCATTTCTGCATTGTTATTTTCAGGACTATCAAATTCCGATCAAAGCCTATACCACTGTACGCGTGCCTCTAACAAAACTCAGACGTCCCCCACTTATACGATGACGTAATCAATTACTTATTGGTCACACTACTTTGGCTCTAAAGGGACAATTAACTACTCATTTCTTACGGAAAAGAGTTTCAGTAGTTTTCAATATGTTATAAGGACAAAATTCCCTTAAATTTCTTCCATTCTCTTAAATCGCTTTTTCTGCATTGCCCTTGCTGTTTCTATAAATGATATCTCACTATTTAATAATGCAGTGGTAATAAGTGATTTGTAGTTTAAAAAGAACTCCGTAATAATTCAGTATGCTCAAACAAGTATAACTACACGAAGTCCCAGATTAACCAGGCTAATGCGAATCATGAGACTGCACACGTAACCTGAGAATCATGGAGATCATAAATACACTTTTTTTTTACCGGAAACTTTTACTTACTCTAAGCCACTTACTGTTAGTATACATAGCCTGAGAAAGTTCGCTCGTTATTAACTTGTCTACATCTTCCAATATTTTTCAGTAAGAAAAAGTTTGCATTTATCTGCCATCTTCCTAGAACATGCAAACTTTCTCAACTTCGGCGATAACAAGAATGGGATACATGTTTTAGAACCTAACGTATCATTAAAATCTGTCAGCGGCTAGAAAATACGATCAACAATGCATTTTTCAACCGGTGTTCACTGTTAAATGTAATACACAGAGGAAAGGGACAAAACGATAAACAGACACACTGAAATGCAGTGAATAAGCGTTAAAACACGTTCGGTGTCACGCTCCGAGCGTGGTAGCTCGTTGAAAGGCAGGTGGCCGACGCCGCGCCTAGCGTGTTCTGATGCCGTCTAGTCTACAGTACGTTTTGTTTACTGTGTAGGTCGGAATTGCCTCAGTCCGCGGCCAGCACTCTGCAGCGAACGTCGGTTGCGATTTAGCTGTTGGTTTATCTTTCTACCATTCTGTGGCGAAACTTGGGCAATTAAGTACATTTGTTATCAATTTATCGTTCTTTAGCTATAAAATAATTATTTTCAGCGTAATTACATACAAATTTTATTTTTATAGAAATGTCACAAAACAGGAGTGGACATAAAGAGGAAATTATTTCCTTCTGCAGGCAAATTTCGTGTGTAATTAAACAGACTATAATTATTTAAAAGACAACGAATGATAAATTGAACAGAAAACGGAAACTGAACAGAGAACGGTACAATGAAGTGCTGTCGAGCGTGTGCTTGCCCAGTCTATCGCTGTTCGAAAACAACCAGAAAGGACTATCGAGAGTTTTCGCAGGAATGTAATTTTCGATAGTAACAAGTGAGCACTTATAAAAATATGATAAATCTATGATTTAAAAATTATAGAAGTTGAAAAGAAATAAAGGGAAACAAAGTATAATACTCTAAGTTTTATTTTATTTTCATGAACTTCTTTAGTTATCATGCAAGAACCAAAAGATAAAAAAATGAATTTTCTTCTAATACGACAACATGTTGACTACAGCCGTGTTTTGAATCCATTGGATTTTATGCACTTTCAAATGTTTTGGTTGTCATTAATACTTAGTTAGCCACTACTTTTAATAAGCTGTTGATGTCAACTGAGGGATTAGGGATTAAACGCACGCACAAACGCTCCAAGTAAATAGAGAGATAGCCTAATGTCAGGAAGAATTCCGCTCACAGCCGGTAAAATTGTTGTTTATTAAAACACGACCGTCTCCGCGGCTTTCAGCCGCATCATCAGGTGAACAATGTTAAAAGATCATAGGCATACCAATCGCACCTAGTCAAAAGTCACATTGTCCGGAATATGAAATTGTATGTTAGAGAGATAGCTGTTAAACAACCAAGTGTCATTTAATCATTATAAAACATTAATATGCACATTTTTGGGAATCATTAATTTGGGACGTTCGTGAAGTAATTAATCTTTAATATTTGGTAACGTAAAAGCGTGACTTGAGTTTCCTTGCATAATTACGCCTTGTGCCTGGTTTTACTTGTTCACTCTAAAAAAAGCTATAGCTTGGGGGCTCATAGGAGTAGCTGTTTCGATGGAAGATGTTTGACTTCCGGTTGATGTTCACTTGCTCCTGATCGCTACCAACTTCAGCTTTCAATGATTAGTGCGAAGTGTATCTTCTTTGAACATATCAACAAACTGAAACCTACTCAAATTCAATTACGTATAACGTTTCTGTGATTTCCGTGTTTAAGGGCATTAAGACCGCCGTCTGCTGGTTGTGGTTGACATGATTGGCTGCATCGAAAAAGTTGTCAGCACCCATGGAGATCGTTAGAAACAGCTACGCCCATCAGGCACCGCGCCGCAATTCTTAGAGTGGACAACTATTAATATGTATGATACGGCGTTTTTCCTTCTGTCTGTTCACTTGTTGTTATTCCTTTCTGACGTGTGGTCTACAAGGTCACAAGGCGCAACATTTGAAAACTAGGAACAGCGACAGCTTGTCACCTTTCATCGTGCAAAGGGTCACAATCAAAGCGGTATTGCTAGTTTGCTGGGAATATATCGAGGTGCGCTGGGGATATTATAACACGACTTGAGTAGGAGAAACGTATAGAACTATTGCTACAGAAGGTAAGTGAAGGGACCGAAAGAAACAAAGTCGATTAATAGTGAAGAAGATCGATCCCAATCCTCGGTTAAGTGCACAGAAAACTACATTCCATTTGCTGAAATAATGTGATAAGCAAATAAGTGAGTTTTAATTTTCCTGTAGGCCACACAGCCAGACAAGAGTTACCAAAGAAACAGGGTGCAGCGGAACAGTGGCAAGGAAAACCCATACGCGAATGATATTAAACATTAACAGCCTACACTAAAACGTAGTGGAGTGAGGCAGTAAAGAACGGTATTTCGGTATGTTCAGTACTTTCATTTGGTAGAGAATTAGTTTCCATGTTCAAACATCTTGACTATTTTGCAAGCATTACATTAAACGAAAAATCTTTAAACATGTATTTTTGTACTAACTGAAATTTTTTCTTGTGGTTTCTGGAGAATCTAAGTATAGTATTACTGTTATAAGTCCACCCCCGGTAGCTGAGTGGTCAGCGTGACAGAATGTCAATCCTAAGGGCGCGGGTTCGATTGCCGGCTGGTTCGGAGATTTTCTCCGCTCAGGGACAGGGTGTTGTATTGTCCCAATCATCATCATTTCATCCCCATCGATACGCAAGTCACGGAAGTGGCGTCACATCGAAAGACTTGCACCAGGCGAATGTCTACCCGACGGGAGGCCCTAGTCAAACGACTGTAATGAATGCAGGCGCGGACCCAGCGGCAGAGCCACGATTATCACGACACCTGCCATCCTTAGCTAAACGGCACTGTACTAAAGGCGTTTATGTTTCTATACATATTAATTCCCATGTTTTTCAGCTAACTTTCGAACAATGTATTATAGTGAGAAGTAAGTCTCCAAAATGGCAAGATATTCTAAGAAAATCACAAGCGTCATTTTACACATGACGCTTTTCAATTGCTTTACAGAAGGTACCCCATGCGGATCGTTTTGCGGCCTTAATCTGTGGAGTACATTCCAGCCGGGTAAAGGTCACAATTTAAGTCAAAGGTGTCCCGTACTCAGCCAGTGGGCGTAAGGGAGTAGATGCAGGAAGCCTGCATCGCCGCTCTAGTGAAAGTCCTAGTGGAGGTGTTTTGCCGTAGCCTTCCTCCGACCTGTTACGAAGTGTCACGTGCATGCCTGTGTCGTGTCACTGACTGTGATGAATGCTTGTACAGCGTAGTGTTCGGTTTGTGTTGATCCGGATGGACGGAAAAGAGAGAGTGAAACCTGGAGCCGGCATATACTGAGGTTCGAATGTTCAAATGTGTTTGAAATCTTATGAGACTTAACTGCTAAGGTCATCAGTCCCTAAGCTTACACACTACTTAACCTAAATTATCCTAAGGACAAACACACACACCCATGCCCGATGGAGGACTCGAACTACACTGAGGTGACAGAAGTCATTGTATATATATGCATATGCACATATGCAGATGGCGGCAGTATCACGTACACAAGGTACGAAAGGGCAGGGCATTGGCAGGGCTATCATTTGAATGCAGGTGGTTCATGTGAAATCGTGTCCGACGTGATTATGGCCGCACAACGGGAGTTAACAGTATCTGAATGCTGAATGTTAGTTTGGACTATGTATTATCGGACAGAGGCGTTTGCACCCGACGGTAGCTTCGAGGGAACAGTATCGACATGTATAAGGCCTGCAGTTTCTGGTCAGCACCGTTACATCAAAGAACAGGAAATAATCCATATAATGCGTTAAGCAGTTCGATTTCGTATAGGTAAATAATTACAAAATTCAATAAGTAATTATTTGAGTGTGCCTCACTGTCCCAGGGATCTACTAATATTATAATTTATTTAATAAACACAGTCGTGATCGCATTTAAGTTGTTCTTTATTTTTTAAATGATCGGTTCGATCTTCTACGAGATATACATTCCTTGATGACAGTAGGAATAGCTGGTGTGGAAAACACAGATTCGACTGTGCTGGTGTGGAGAACATTATGTTCTTATTTTCTTCACGCCAGCACGGACGGACCTCAAAAAATGGTTCAAATGGCTCAGAGCACTATGGGACTTAACATCTGTGGTCACCAGTCCCCTAGAACTTAGAACTACTTAAACCTAACTAACCTAAGGACATCACACACATCCATGCCCGAGGCAGGATTCGAACCTGCGACCGTAGCGGTCACTCGGTTCCACACTGAATCGCCTAGAACCGCTCGGCCACACCGGCCGGCACGGACGTACCTGCCCCACGCCAGAAATTCCTACCGTCATCGTCAAGGAATGTAGATCTGATGATGATGTCGTAGAAGATCGAAACCAGCCATCTAAGAAAAATAAAAATCAACAACTTTAATCGCCGCACGATTAGAGGCGCCATGTCACGGATTGCGCGGCCCCTTCCGCCGGAGGTTCGAGTCCTCCCTCGGGCATAGGTGTGTGTGTTGTTCTTAGCGTAAGTTAGTTTAAATAATGTGTAAGTCTAGGGACCGATGGCCTCAGCAGTTTGGTCCCTTAGGTATTCACACACATTTGAACAACTTAAATGCAATCACGACTGAGCTTATCAAATAAGTTGCAAAGGCAAAAGTAAGCGATGGAATCTACGGACGGTTGTAGGAATTCTCCCCGTCACTTATAACTCCTTTCACTTCCGGCAGGGACTTGTATATGTTAATAATTCCAGGTCTGTCGTGGTTCGAAACCCAGTAGTTAATGCTACGGTTGGTGGTGACAAGCCTAGTAAAAGCACTATCTTGCTCAAATCAATATTCGGGTTGATGACAGTTATTATTTTAGTCATACGTGAACAAATTCTACTGTTTATAACGCTGTACCTTCCTGTAAAATGAAACAGAACAGTGCCCGACATTTCGGCTGACAAGAAAATGTTGTTGTAACTCGAGAAACAATGTAAGGAACTGTGTTATTTTATTCTGCAGTATGACGCGGTATTACTCGTCGCACGTTCTTACATAAGCTGTTTACAGACAACTCTCCTCGTGTTCGTTATTAGTTGCTAGTGATCGACAGCATAACAATTTGAACGGATTCGTTCGGAGCAACCTCCACACGGTATCGGCCAGCTTCAGTATAATTTCATTCTTGGAACTAATTTTGCCTCCTCAGCTCTCCACAGCCGTACCCGGGAGACCATATGTGATAGATTTAACTTAACGTTAAGCCATTTTGCAGAATCGCTCTACGTATCGTCTTCAGCTTTATTCTCGGCTCCTTACTGCGGCGATGAAATACATACCACAATGTTCCTTACTTTCCAATTGGTTCTGTTTCGTGTTAAATTTCCGAAAGAATCACCCATTTTGATAGAGGTCTTTCCTAACTGAAATGAATGCAGTGCTGATCCCTGCAAAAACCGTTTCAGTTTTAGGACTTTTTGTCGTGGCCATCTTCAGTGCCGAATCAGGAAAGATTTCTTGGCATTATTAAGATTTTCCAGCTCTCTAACTAGGTTGATGGGCCATCAGATTTGATACACAACTTGATACTACCCAACGAATCACACAGCCTTGCCTATATTGCTATGTCCGGTTTTCATGAAGTACTTTGTGTCGACACATCTTATTCTCTGTTTGCAGCTATTTTTCTTCACGATGGTCAGCGTTCGGTACGCTCCTGTAACATTACGCGCTCTGCTTCTCATCTGCTAGTGTTTCTGCCTGATCTGCAACAGCACACCTGTAAAGTAACTCTTCAATTAGTAAGTGGATAGTTGTTTCACGAAAATGTCTGGCATGCGATTTGAAAATGACTATATAATGAAACTCGCGTCAACACTGAGCATAGTAAAAACAGATGGTTTAATAATGAAAAGTGCACCAGTTAATTATTTTTTACTGCTTAGCACAATGCGTTTTGAAATTTTATTCTCATTTTCAAGTGCATTTTTTGGTGATGTTTGCATGCGTGATTTTCTGCCCATCTTGCGTCTTCTCGAAGTTCAAAGGTATTTTGCTTCGTCCATTATCGAGAATCACACACATGCAAATCAAAACAAACAGTGCAAGTGACGATTTGCATGTGTTTGATATTCCGTATAATCGAGAACGCACAATGGCTTCTGACTTCGATAAAACGCAAGAGAGGCAGAAAATCATATATGCAAACATCACCAATCATATTTATGCCCACAATCGCACAAATGCACTTGAAAATGAGAAAAAATTCTCGAAACGTATTGTACCAGGCAAAAGAAATAACTAACCGGTGCAGTTTTCATTATTTAAATCATGAATGACACAATTGCAGGCTTTCCTACAACATCTATAAAGATGAACGAAATAAAAAATAAATAAAAACCGATGGAACCAGAAGCGTGGTTTGCGACATGGTAGTGTGCTAACACCAACACTTCTTAAGCTGTACACAAATTAAAGGCAATTCTCGATGTCAGACCTTAGGCTTTTCGTTATGCAGAGGACCGTTGCCGTAAGAGGTCGAACATTTAAACAGGCTGAAGATAGTTTCAAAAAAGCTCTAGTTTTTATGTCAAGTGTTACAGGAGAAAGTGCACGAGAGCAAACATTCCAAAGACTGAAATCTGTGCCTTCTATTTCCGTTTAAAAATGGAGGACGAAAAAGTAACCTCTCATAAGGAAGGTGCAAAAAGCGCACCAATAAATGCAGGTATCTGGGGTTTATTTTAGATAAGTCTTTCACCTACAACAATTCTTGTGAGTATATAGCCAACAGAGAGGTTAACAAGAAACAACAACCTTAGAAAACTGGTGTCGAGTATGTGGTATGCTGCCGAATGTTCCTCCCAGCCTGTGGCAAGCGTGCTTACGTGAAGAAAGCGGAAGTCAATCTTAATGAAACATGCTGTATAGAAACTGGTTCTATGAAGGCCACGTCTCTGCTCAAACTGCAATAAGTGTCAAGCGATTCTGACTTGTTATGCCCTCCTTTGCAAGTTGAGTGGTTCTTTAATAGATACAGGAGCGAGGAAAAGAGAATTCAGATATTAATTTCTCACATCTAATATAAAATAGTAAAAATAATACATAACTTCGTTGCTGTATTTGCAGCGTCAGCTGCCAACAGTAGATCTGAATGTAGAAATATATGTAGATAAAAAAGATTTATAAATCGGTCACTCTTTCATAAATCGATCACCCTTCTATACAATGTATATTGAGAAGATGTCGAGCCCTGCCAGTCATGAAAGTCAGCAAATCTTATTCAACTGGCAAACACAAAAAAAGGAGTCAGTGCATGAGTATTCGCACTTCGCACACCCGCCGCTTCAGCTCCAGAGAGAGGGCGTTTGTACCTCACTGGCAGCGACGTAATCGGTCGTGGCAGCGCCCCCGTAGCGCGGTGGCGGCTGTAGGAAACGCGGCTGCGTAACCTGACGGCATGCGTATTTGGAAGTGCGACCGTTACCGCATGACCCAACAACGTGACTAGCAGCACTTTTAATACAACGAGGAGTTCAAGTCGTCTTTGATGAAATCTTTGTGACGCAGGAAATGGAGGAGGCATTCGGCCGATCACGACGACTGAAATAAAGGACGTTGGCGACTCTCATGTCACAAGGCAACACCTACAATGTATATGTAAAGGGTGTTTCATAATTCCTATCGCACCCCCCCCCTCTACCTCCCCCATCTGCATTAGGCTGTGGCGTCGCCTCTTCGTGTGTACTCTATAGTGCAGTGTTTACGTGAGTGTTCAGTGCTGTGGATCCCCTTTTTTAAGTGTTGCGCACAGAAACCAGACTGTCGCCGTGCTTTGTAATTGTGCCTGTCTACTTACTGTGTGTGTTAATTAGCATCTTCAACTCTGTGTTTTTATATTTTAAATTCCACACCTTTCCGCCATTTTACAGTTTTTAAAAAGTCACCGTTTTGTCGTCTGTTTTTATTGTTTACCTCCTCATTATGTTTTTTAACTCTTCCGTCGGCTGAAGAGCGGCATATTAAGCTGCTGCCAGCCCGCCCCCTCCCCCTCCGAAAGAACAGAAACCATATCCATATAAGTATTTAGTAGATAAAGTTTAATAAGGAACCTAAGATCAAAAATGCACCGTTTGAAGATCGGATCACTTACAAATCTGTCGCTTCACGGAGCGCATACAGCGAAGACAACGAGCTGCGACCTATTCTCAACAGGCACTCACACACATACACCCATGATTCGCACACGATATTTAGATTGGCTGTAAACATATTACTTACATCATTATGTGTTCCCATCATTACTATGAGATCGCACTCCAACGTCAATTGGTATGGAGCATGTAACTTTCATGCTCCAGGAATCTTTAGTAGCGTGCGTTGCTTACATCGCTTAACTTATAGTGAAGTGACGATATTAAGCCCCGCAAACAAAATTCGCTACGCCACACACGTCGTTTGGCTGTAGATACTGTGCGAGGCCGGGCAGGACTGACTGCCCATATCTACATACACATATGCTGTTGTGGTCTTCAGTCCAAAGACTGGTTTGGTGCAACTTTCCATGCTGCTCTATCTTGCCTCTTCACCTCCGAATAACTACTCCAACCAAAACCTCTCTGAATCTGCTTACTGCGTTCATCTCTTAGTCCTCCTCTACGATTTTTGCACCCTACTTTTCCCTCCAATTTAAACTGATGACCTCTTGATATCTCAGAATGTATCCTAGCAATGGATCCCTTCGTTTAGCCAAGTTATGCCACAAATTAGTTGTCTCTCCAATCCTATTCAGTACCTCCTTATTAGTTACGCGATCCACCCATCTGATCTCCAACAATATCCTGTAGCACCACATTTTGAAAGCTTCTATTCTCTTCTTGTCTAAACTCACTACCAACCATATTATCCATATTTCACTATCATACATAGCTACTTTCCAGATTGAATACCTTCGAAAAGACTTACTAACATTTAAATCTATATTCGTTGTTAACAAATTTCTCTTCTTCAAAAACGCTTTCCTTGCCATAGCACGTTTTATATTCTCTCTACTTCGGCCACCATCAGTTATTTTGCTACCCAAATAGCAAAACTCATCTACTACTTAATTCCCTCAGCATTCAACTGCATTCCATTAACCTTTTTTGCTTCTGTTGATATTCGTCTTAGATTCTCATTTGAGCAGCAGTCGTTGGGTCAGTACTAACTTGCGTGTTGCTACATTTCTCCGGAATCCAAACTGATCGTCCCCGAATAGACACTATGAATTAAATCCAACTGTCGTGTTTTTCTGTATTTCAGTGCCGTCTGATCTCAGGAACTACAGAGGGGTCCAAAAAATGTATCCATTGTTTAAAAGTCCATAACTTGCAAACTAATTGACGGAGTTGTCTCATTTTTGGTGAAAGTGTAGCTTAAAGTACATCTTAAAGATATCACTGTAGGTGTTCGAAATGGTCACCATTTACAACCACACAAAAACGATGCCGCCGAACTGCAGCACGAACTACTGACAGCAACGTGTTCAGTTGGATATTTGCACATGAATGTACGATGGATTCTCGAAGTTCATCCAATGTGCTTGGCTTTTGTCGATAAACGACGTCCCTTAGTGTTTCCTACAGGTAAAAGTCCAGAGGAGGTAGGTCTGGGAAACGTGGTGGATACTCCAAAGCACCTCTACGATCTATCTATCTTCCTGGTAGATAGATTTTCGTCGAGATACGACCTAACACGATTTTGGTAGTGGGCTGGGGCACCATCTTGTCGAAAGTAAACTCTTCCGTCACCTTACAAGTCTCGGATATCAGGTAAAATGGATGTCTGAAGCTTCTGAAGGCACACCTCACCGGTAACTGTGCCGTCAGAGAAGAATGGCCCAATCAAGCCCCGGTAAGACAACCCACACCACACATTTACTCCTGGAAAATTCACGGCTTTGTCTACATGGACGTTCGGATTTTTGGCGGCCCAGTAGATGCAATTGTGGCGATTTACTGTACCACTGAGTTTGTTTGAACTGTGCCTCATCAGACCACACAATCATCTCTGCAAACTCATCATCGTTGCGCACCACGTCAGTAAACCACTCGCAGTACTCCATTCTACGATCTGTGTCGTCCTCGTTCATTGCGTTTAGCAATCGTGGGATGTAGCACTTCCACTTTGCTGTCTTCAAAATTCGCCGAATACTTGAGGGACTCACTCCAGTTTGACGGGCACACTGTCTCACAGATTTCTGTGGCAAGCGAGTGAATTGTAACACACGACGGGAGTTAGCTGGACTTGTTACTGTTACAGGTCGTCCAGATCGTTGGTTGTGTACATCTTTAACACAGCCTTCGGCTTCAAATTTGTCTCGAATGCGACGAATCGTTAAACGTGTCGGTGACTGATACTCATTTCGCCATTGCCGTTGAACCTCATTAATGTTTTCGTACTTAAAATATCACTTCAAAACTGACTTCCTTTCATCGAATGTAAGCCTTGCACCAGCCATGTTTACTCGAGTAACTAGGTGCAACTAAGAACAAAACACTGACTATCTGACGACTGTTATCTGACAAAACAAGACAACGTCATACAACGCTTGTGTGGCGATTTCCGGAACTACAAACTATTACACTACCAAAGATTAGACAACTCCGTCAATTAGTTTGCCAGTTATGAACTTTTAAACAGTGGATACATTTTTATGGACCCCCTCTGTATTAAAGGGCATTTGATATTGTCTTCTCTGATAAACTGATTGATTCACGAGGACGGTTTACATAAATAACTTATTACCGCTTCGATAGGAAAGTCGCCCGACTGTGGATACTAAATGCTGCCCCAGAGAAGCCGGGGCGAGTCGCCAGAAGTAGCTACTCTTAGCCACTATGGACATAATTTGCCGTGAAGGCTTTAACAGCCGTCAGGGAGACACTAGCAGAGATATTAAAACGGCGGCGGGTCGGCCCAGGTAAGACACGCAGCGCCTAGTAACGCAGTGCTATTAGGAACGGCGGGGCGAGCCTTGAACCGAGCTGCGATATCTCCGGCGGCCTTGCTAAGCCGAGCGGAAAGACCTGTCCTGTCTCCAGAGCCGGCGGGGGCCGCCTCGCCTTCCTCTTCCTGGCTACTGGCTACCGCTTACTCGCGGCCACCCACACAACGCCGACAGCTGACTCGCCTGCGTTCGACTGCTTCTCTATCCTCGCCTTGACCACCACTGCTTTCGGCAGTTTTATCTCCGTGCTGCTACAGCTTACTGCTTACATTTCGCTGTTCATCGTGAATGCAATACACTAATCAATGGACGGGGTACCAAGACACTACTATCGTCCCAAGCGTGAATGTACGCCGAGAGACCCACTGAGCTTTTAAGACTTTTGCAATTATACAAAATCATAGAATTTGCTCCAAAATGTACAACAGCGATGCACACACCGCACAATGTAGAACGGGGATGCACAGACCACGACCCACGTGGGGCTGGCCATTGATCTGTTGGCGACCCGCCTCGCCGTTCGTTCTAGTAACCAGTCTCACGGCACGTTATTTTTGGACTTGCACGCTTGCGAAACGGTGCAGTCGCAGCACAAGAGCGGCGCGCGGTACTGCAGCGAAATACATTATTCAGTCGTCATTGGCCGCCCTTTAGCCTGCTTATTACTTTTCATGGCAAAGGTAAGCGAAAATAACTTCATGGTCATGCATTTCTGTGAACCTGTAGACAGTTTACTTCACAATTATATAACAAAAATGTAAGAAAATTAATGCAGTGTCACGTTCTAAATTAAACTGTATTATTAGTGTTTCTGCAGAACTGAATAAATATTGCTACACAAAATGATTTTTAATAAAACAAATAATGATTCTTTCCTTGCAGCCCTTACATTTGGTACAATCAGTAAACCACCCATTCCTTAAAGAATAGAACTCCCATGTATAAGCCGGCGGTTGTGGCCGAGCGGTTCTAGGCGCTTCAGTCCGGAACCGCGCTGTTGCTACGGTCACAGGTTCGAATGCTGCCTCGGGCATGGATGTGTGTGATGTCCTTAGGTTAGTTAGGTGTAAGTAGTTCTAAGTCTAGGAGACTGATGACCTCAGATGTTAAGTCCCATAGTGCTCAGAGCCATTAGAATTTCCCATGTATAAACGGCTCCAAACGTCTGATTACTTACAAATGACTTAACGCGTAAAAATTTAACGTTAAGCATGTAAGTAATGAAAAGTTTAGAAACGGTTTGAAATTATGTTCAAAGTTTGTTGGATGTCGTTCAGTGCTCTTGTTATGAAACACTAGGCCAATGTAGTCTTGACTAATTTGCGCTCCATTTTAACCAAAAACTAATTTTTCACGTATCTCTATGTATATGACCTCATATCCCCTAAATCATGTGCACTACAAGTATTTAATTTTGCAGGTACATTCAATGGTGTACGTGGATACGGTCTGTAAAATGTGTTGCGAATAGAGTTAGTAGTAAATAAGTAATAAATTAAAGGTCCATGCCTGATGAAGTTTTACTTAAAGGACTGTGAAAATATAATAAGCGATCATCTCCCATTCTCAAATACTGGATGAATATCGTGCGTTTTGAGCTATGCTGCCTCAATAAGTACATACGGTTTCTAACTGTAGTACCTGTCTTATTGTCTTACCTTTAACATCTACATATACATCATAGTACGTAAGCAACCTACTGGTGTGTGGCTGAGCGTACATTTTGTACCACTAACTGAGCCCTCCAACCCTGTTCCACTCCCGAACAGCGCGCGAGAAGAATGATTGTCGGTAAGCCTCTGTGCTGACTCTAATTTCTCGAATTTTCTCCTCATGGTCATTACGCGAGACATATGTAGGGGGAAGTAATATGTTGTCCAACACTTCCCTGTAAGTGCTCTCTCGAAATTTCGATAGTAATCTCTCCGTGATGCCTCTCTTGTAATGTCTCCCAATGGAGTTTGCTGAGTATCTCCATAACGTTCTCGTGCCGATTAAACGATCCCGTGACGAAACGTGCCGCTGTTCGCTGGATCTTGTCTATCTCTTCTGTAAGTCCGATCTGGTAGGGATCCCAGATAGACGAACAGTTCTCAAGAATGGGTGGAACAAGTGCCTTATAGGCCACTTCCTTCGTCCATGAGTTACATTTCCTTAAGATTCTTCCTATGAATTTGACTCTGGCATCTGTTTTGCCCATTTATTTGTTTTATGTGGTCATTCCACTTAAGGATAGTTACTTCTGGATATTTTACGGCAGATACTGATTCCAACTGTTTATCATCAATTGTGTAGCTATACACTAGTGGATTTCTTTTACTGTGTATGCGCTGTAAGCTACTTTTACTTACGTTCAGGATAAATCAAGGTTGTTAGGGGACGCGAATTGTTCCTACCGACAAACTGCTCCATCATGTAATTAGATTACATGATGGAGCAGTTTCACGGCAGGGACAGCGACTTTTCGGAGGATGAGATGGTTTTCAAGAACACGGAGTAGACAGGTCCAGATGCCAGTGTTTCTCACCGTTCTTAGATTGGCCACGAACGAGGAACATATTCCATTCAGGATAATGCGGATTCCATTGAGCGACGCCGTAGGGGACCCATTGAAGCCAATGTAACAATCCAGAGTTCTTTGCAAACAGACGAAAGGTCAGTCTGTCGGTGCCAGCATAACTGCGTGCGAGAAACAAGAGTTGCATCCTCTTCGTTGTTGCTGTTGTGATGGTCTTCAGTCCGGAGACTGGTTTGATGCAGCTTCCATGCCTCTATCCTGCACAAGCCTCTGAATATCCAAGTAACTACTGCAATCTACAACCCTCTGAATCTGCTACTATTCATCTCTTGGCCTCCCTCTACGGTTTTTACGCTCCACGATGCCCTCCAATACTAAGCTGGTGATTCTTTGATCTCCTAGGATGTGTCCTACCAACCAATCCCTTCTTCTAGTCAGGTTATGCCACAAATTTCTTTTCTCCCCAATTCTATTCAGCGTCTCCTCATTTGTTACGTTATCTAACCATCTAGTCTCCAGCATTCTTTTGCAGCTCCACATTTCAAAACCTTTATTCTTTTCTTGTCTAAACTGTTTATCGTCCATGTTTAACACTCCATACAAATACTTTAAGAATAGACTTTCCGACACTTAAATCTATATTCGATGCCAACAAATTTCTCTTCTTCAGAAACGCTTTTCTTGCCATTGCCAGTCTATATTTTATATTCTCTCTGCTTCGACCATCATCAGTTATTTTGATCCCCAAATAGCGAAATGCATCTACTGCTTTAAGTGTCTTATTTCATAATTCAATTCCCTCAGCATCACCTGATTTCATTCGACTACTTTCCATTATCCTTGTTTTGGTTTTGTTGATGTTCATCTTGAATCCTTCTTTCAGACACAGTGCATTCCGGTCAACTGCTCTTCCAATTACTTTGCTGTCTCTGACAGAATTACAATGTCTTCGGCAAATCTCAAGGTTCTGGTTCTTTTCCTCGACCTTTAATTCGTATTACAAATTTTTTTTGGTTTTCTTAACGCTATGACAAATAAATTATCGCAGGATGCTATTTTAGCTCTTCTTAGAGAGGTGGAAGGAAAAAGAGAGGAAACAGGTAAAAGAAGGAAGAGAAGACCAAAGAACATACGAAGCGAATTTCCACTAAAATTTGTTAACTCGGGGAAAAGACGTTGAAACTGGTAAATTGGCGTGTAGAAGCAAAACAAACAGTAACTGGCGAAAAAAAGAGACGCGCGTTTAGCTAAATTAGAAGCGGCAGGACCCAAGACGATAGCTATCACTACAGCGGGGTGAGATAACCACGCGTATCAAACAGTGGATCAGAATACAGAAATCTTTAAAAGCCGATTAAGAGAAGATGAGATCGTCGTCGACTGCATCTCGTATAAAGACACAAAAATAGATGATCGAGTGGCTCACTCTGAGCAAGCGTTCAGAACTGGAGCCGTAAGGTAGGGTGGCTCACTGTCGGTTCAGTCTTTACCGACGGATTCTGGTTCCGGTTTAAGGAGCGGCCCGGACAGTTCGAACAGAGATACAATCAACGAGCACTCGGAGATCCATTCCTGGTGGCGCGAGAAGCAACACCGGACAAGCTTAGCCGTAATACCGGTCCGTACGATGGTCACTTTAGACACGATTCAACACATCGTGTCGAAGCTGTTCAGATAACAAAGTCGATGAGATGTTCAAGCGCGGAAGGAACACCCGCTTTCTATCACAAACACTTGCTACTCGTTCCGAAATTTAGAACTTCAAAGAGGTAGGGGGTACTTTACATCCCAAGATTTGGCTTGTACAATTTAGCAAGTCACTCCGCTGCTTGTGGCCACTGAATAAGAAGCTTGAATTTATTTCTGCTCACATGGAGGGTGTCTCTGCGAAAAAAATGAGAGACGCGGAATGATGTAGTTCCTTCGCGTTTCTCACCACATACTGGTCGCGAGAAATGCAAAACTGCATTAAGCAAGAAATAGTGATGTGGCCAGATCTAGAAGTGTTCGGATACAAAATCCCTCTCAAAATGTTCGACGCACTGCTTAGAAAAATTCTATTCTTAGACTCCCCGTGTAGCGCGCCTGAGATGAGGCGGTTTTGTTTCGGCAGACTCCCCACAAACTACCAACAAGCGTTAGTTGGAAGATGCGGTGATAACACTGAATCTTTTAAATGTTTGCTGTCCGAACTGCGACGTCTGTTTAACAAACAGAATGCAAGGGAAAGGAAAAGGACAAGCAAAGCGAATAATCAGCAATTACACAAGAATAACGAAAGGAGCAATGAGTCAAACAAACTGCAAGGTGTGCGACAGGGAAGAGTAGCATGGCCGAACCGTCGGAATCACGGCGACCAGTGTTACGGAGCTGAGAGTGCCCGTAGGTTTGATAGAAACTGGCTCGGAAGAGGGGAATGGCCAGCAGGAAGACAGCCAATGGGGTAGACAGAACCATAATAACAACAAAGGCGACAGAATCGAAATCAGGGGCCCGAACCCGTCCAATGGACGAAAGCGAAGTGACAATCACAGCTGACGCCAGATGTCAACCATTCATAGAATAGGAACTTTGTCATTTGTTGTTTTCATTTTTTGTTGTTAGAACTTGTCATTTTTGTGAAATTTTCTTTGTGTTGGAGTGTGTAGAACAGGATCCACATAAGTCTGTAGAATATCTTTGTTTTTGTTGTTGTTTCGTATATTTCAAAAGATCTCATTTTGTTTGTTTTGTGTGAATAAAAGTTGTGCGTCAGATGCCGTACCTGGAAATATTAGTGCATATGTCAGGATAGGTTATCAAAGTCATCGTTTTCTGTTGTAGGTAAGTATCTCGACGTATTCATCATCTGTCTGCTCTGTAGCAATCAACACCCGTCCGTTTCCTGTGGGATGATGTATTTGTAGTCGTATTGACTTTGGTTTGGTCAGAAGTTTGGGTTCAGGACTAGAGTGTGTTCTACGGGAGTGTATAAACGTACGAGAGATTGGCGCACGCGTAGGTAGCGTGAAGTCCATCTACACTACTGGCCATTAAAATTGCTACACCACGAAGATGACGTGCTAAAGACGCGAAATGTAACCGAGAGGAAGAAGATGCTGTGATAAGCAAATGATTAGCTTTTCAGACATTCACACAAGGTTGGCGCCGGTGGCGACATCTTCAACGTGCTGACATGAGGGAAGTTTCCAACCAATTTCTCATACATAAACAGCAATTGACCGGCGTTGCCTGGTGAAACGTTGTTGTGATGCCTCGTGTAAGGAGGAGAAATGCGTACCACCACGTTTCCGACTTTGATAAAGGTCGGATTGTAGCCTATCGCGATTGCGGTTTACCGTATCGCGACATTGCTGCTCGCGTTGGTCAGCAGGGTAATACGAAACGCCGTGCTTGATCCCAACGGCCTAGTATCACTAGCAGTCGAGATGACAGGCATCTTATCCGCATGGCTGTAACAGATCGTGCAGCCACGTCTCGAGCCATGAGTCAACAGATGGGAACGTTTCCAAGACAACAACCATCTGTACGAACAGTTCGACGACGTTTGCAGCAGCATGGACTATCAGCTCGGAGACCATGTCTGCGGTTACCCTTGACGCTGCATCACAGAGCGTAGCGCCAGCGATGGTGTACTCAACGACGAACCTGGGTGCACGAATGGCAAAACGTCATTTTTCGGATGAATCCAGGTTCTGTTTACAGCATCATGATGGTCGCATCCGTGTTTGGCGACATTGCCGCGAACGCACATTGGAAGCGTGTATTCGTCATCCCCATACTGGCGTATTACACGGCGTGCCATTGGTTACACGTCTCGGTCACCTCTTGTTCGCATTGACGGCACTTTGAACAGTGGACGTTACATTTCAGATGTGTTACGACCCGTGGCTCTACCCTTCATTCGATCCCTGCGAAACCCTAAATTTCAGCAGGATAATGCACGACCGCATGTTGCAGGTCCTGTACGGGCCTTTCTAGGTATAGAAAATGTTCGACTGCTGTCCTGGCCACCACATTCTCTCACCAACTGAAAACGTCTGGTCAATGGTGGCCGAGTAACTGGCTCGTCTTGATGGACTGTGGTATCGTATTGAAGCTGCATGGGCATCTGTGCCTGTACACGCCATCCAAGCTCTGTTTGACTCAAATGCCCAGGCGTATCAAGGTCTTTATTACGGACAGAGGTGGTTGTTCTGGGTACTGATTTCTCAGGATCGATGCACCCAAATTGCGTGAAAATGTAAACTCATATCAGTTCTAGTATAATATATTTGTCCAATGAATACCCGTTTATCATCTGCATTTCTTCTTGTTGTAGCAATTTTAATGGCCAGTAGTATAGTATTGTTCCGGATGAATACGGCCGCGTGTTAGTCCGTAAGTCCTTCCCCAGAATATTTGTTATGCGCTTAGGCTGCTAAAATGGCCAAAGTATCCCACCCTCGCGACAAGTGCGCAGGGTCATCGAGAGTTGTTTTAGCAAGGAGCGTGAGAACTCCCCAGTTTTGGGAGCGCCAAATCCCAGAGTCGTATGCTTAACGTGTTAAAGGAAACATAGAGCCCGCCCTCGCTGTAGCTACGAAGGGTCACCCCATCGTTTTGCGACTGTCACGATGTCTGAACGCCCTTGGGCGCGTGCACAA
Source organism: Schistocerca piceifrons (assembly GCF_021461385.2). Lineage (NCBI taxonomy): Eukaryota > Metazoa > Arthropoda > Insecta > Orthoptera > Acrididae > Schistocerca > Schistocerca piceifrons. The sequence goes on along the minus strand of NC_060144.1, from coordinate 398,853,839 downwards.
TTTACCATGACCGACAGTGACGCGTGCGTTGTGCAAGTATCCCATACTGATACCAGAACCGTGACTCGGGCAATTCACACCTTCTTTACTTACATCTCAAATTTCGTGTGCACTGGATCCGTAACAGCATTGGTAGCTTCATGATTAGCAATATCTTATGAGTTTCGGAGAAATCAAATCATACTGATTAGCAGCATGCAGACCACAGGTAGATCGACAACTCGCAGAACGAAACGGGAGGTACGCCACATCACGAGGGCGTTCCTCACTGCGGCAGCACGGTGGGTATAGCAAGTTGCTCAATAACATGGAATAATAAGTATAGTATCACTCCTCCTTAATCATTTGTTTTCACCTTGCATACAGTAAATACATATAGTCATTTATAATTTCGCCCATGCCGATGAAAGTGGTGGCCAACATCCATTTTCAGAATGAGATTTTCACTCTGCAGCGGAGTGTGCGCTGATATGAAATTTCCTGGCAGATTAAAACTGTGTGCCGGATCGAGACTCGAACTCGGGACCTTTCCAAAGGCAGAGTGAGAATCTAATTCTGGGAACATCCCCCAGGCTGTGGCTAACCCATGTCTCCGCAATATCCTTTCTTTCAGGAGTGCTAGTTCTGCAGGTTCGCAGGAGAGCTTCTGTAAAATTTGTTAACTAGGAGACGAGGTACTGGAAGAAGTAAAGCTGGAGGACGGGGCGTGAGTCGTGCTTGGGTAGCTCAGATGGTAGAGCACTTGCCCGTGAAAGGCATAGATCCCGAGTTCGAGTCTCGGTCGGCACACAGTTTTAATCTGCCAGGAAGTTTCAACGTCCATTGTGATTTCTCTCTCTCTCTCTCTCTCTCTCTCTCTCTCTCTCTCTCTCTCTTTCTCTCTCACACACACACACACACACACACACACACACACACACACACACACACACATATATATATATATATATATAGGGAAAGAGGGAATTATTCATCGTGTACTAAAACAAAATACAATTATATATATATATATATATATATATATATATATATATATATATATATAAAATGAAGAAAACGTTATATAGAAAATTTAAGTTCCACTAATGCATAGTAATCCATAAGGTTTTAGTGGCTGTCTGGTTTTGTTAATGGCATTGTAATCACTACTTTAAAGCCCAAAAAGGGGCCTCCAACTATTCACTTCAAGGTCCTTTACTTAAGTAAGTTAGTAACTATCCACTAGTTGTGGGACACCATAGGATTAAGTTGCATATCACGTTCATTGTTACACATCTACGAGTATAGAAATTATGTTACCCTTTTATTTTGCGTCCCACAAAGGTGAGAAATACTAAGATAGTGTGGTTCTTTGCTTTCATGCAAATGCACCAAAAACAGATTGTGTCAGCGTTGCACAGTGATCCACAATGGAGCTCGAGAAGGGACGTCGCGTGGACCCGTTCAAAATGGTTCAAATGGTTCTGAGCACTATGGGACTTAACATCTGTGGTCATCAGTCCCCTAGAACTTAGAACTACTTAAACCTAACTAACCTAAGGACATCACACACATCGATGCCCGAGGCAGGATTCGAACCTGCGACCGTAGCAGCAGCGCGGTTCCGGACTGAAGAGCCTAGAACCGCTCTGCCACCGCGGCCGGCGCGTGGCCCCGTACCTGACCGGTCGGCAGAGGGTTGATCTGGATGGAGAGCATAGCTCAGCGGCTGACTGATGTGCAGCGCGAGGCTGGAGACATTTCCCGAGTGGCCAGTGTGACACAATACCCGGCCACAACAGCTTACACTGTCGGCGAGAAGGCGTGGTGGGCACAGGTGCGAGAGCCTGTCACAGCTACGGGTTGCGCCAGACACGAGGGCGCCGTGGGCCGCCATTGTAGTCCCGACATGCGCCAGCACTACGGGACGCCTTGTCTCCCAAGAGGATGTCGAAGCGACACGCCCTGGTATAAGCCGACTTGTAGCAACCGACGCACCTCACCTGCCTGTTTAAGACACTAGCTTGGCGGCGGAGCTCCAGGCATAACCCGTGCACCTGCTGGCGTCTGGCTCATGGACGAGGACTGAAATGGAGCAATGAACACCCACGCAGTGGAGCCGACCGAGGTACTGCTCGTTACCCAACTCGAGCACTTAGCTAATAGCCCGCCACACGGGGACTGCACACATCATTATGCGGCGCAGACGACAGTAATTAGCGCAGTAGTGGGCCACCTGTTCCACAATGCCCTCCCATTAAAGAGCCACTTAATGTCCTCCTGACGAGAGTCTGTGCGGTTAACGACTCCACTGCTCGCTCTCCAGCGGGCGTGGTGCATGTGACATCGTGCTATCTCCTATCTCCTCTGCCTTTCTCGCCACACTACACTAAAGCCGCTGTGTGTGACAAATGTTTTATGTTGAGGTATGCGTGTGGAACTTTCTTTACATTACACTCATTAGGGTAGACATTTGCTTTTCGTGATGACTAAAATACAACCAAGTTTCAACCTGTATGGATTTACACTTTTGTACAATCTCTAATGGCACACATTTATTGTCTTATGTTTTCTAGTATGTATTTCACTAATGAAATCAGCATTTTTCACATTGCAACAAGCCACTCTTCACGTGCATTTTATATCTTTCTGTTTGTATGTAATTAAAATGTTTATAAGGCTTGTGTGGTAGGGATACATTCAATTCACTACTTTTTGCTGACAAACACTTCGATTATTTTGATGGTAAATAGACTTCTACACTAGATATCTTTAGCTCATTCATACTAGAAATTTGTTCTCAATTATGGACAGTTTACGCATTACTCGATGGTCACTAGAATTTGCTCTTTTTAAACGTGTAAATTATGCATCGCTTCATTCATGCAATGTTTAAATGCCGTTTCTCTTTGCGTATTCTCCATGAAATACACCGATATTCAATATTTGTATCAATATGATCACCTTCGCTATTATTGTTACATTATCTAACAGATATCAACTCTATCATACTAGACATTCATTTTTGTGATAATCTATTTGTCCGTATACATAATCGTCTGTTCACTTTGAGATAGGTCGTTTTACCGACCATTATGCATTTTATTGTGTTGCAGTGTTCTCCTTTTATGACGTTCATATCTGGGGTCAGACTCTTTCTCTACATATATTTTTCGAATCCATGAAAATGATTGGACGCTAGTCTAACTGGCCAAATTTAATGGATTATGCACTAGACATTTGTTACTATGGGACACATGTTTCTGTGTTGTACTTTCATTACTTGGAGGTACAACCAGACTGTGTGTTGGTATCAATTTTTTTCTTTGTGGATTTCTATGGTGTTTTCTTCCTGACACAAGTAGGCGTCCTAGCTATGCAGTGTCCCAAGAGTGCGCTTACCTTATGTGAAAAATGTTACTGATCGAATAAGGAAACACTTTCGCCGCGTTGTGGTGCAGCCTGTCTTCTATAGTGGTTGCAGGATCCACGACGTGCTAGGCTCCACTAAGGACAAGGTGGATGCATTACACACTGCAGGCGTGGGCAAGGTGTAATTCGAATGTGGAGAGGCTAAAAAAATGGTTCAAATGGCTCTGAGCTCTGTGGGACTTAACAGCTGAGGTCTTAAGTCGCCTAGAACTTAGAACTACTTAAACCTAACTAACGTAAGGACATAACACACACCCATGCCCGAGGCAGGATTCGAACCTGCGACCGTAGCGGCCGCGCGGTTCCAGACTGAAGCGCCTAGAATCGCGTGGCCACCGCGGTCGGCTGTGGAGAGGCATACATCGGCGAGATTGGCAGGCCAACAGCAACGCGAATTCGGGAACACGAGCGCTATATTCGTCTAGGGCACCACAACTAATCTGCAGTGGTAGAACATCAGCAAGACTGCGGAAAAGAATGAAATTCAGCGAATCCTGTGTGCTCCTCAAGCAGCCGGTTACGACGAAACGCAAAATCAGAGAGGTCATCGAAATACTTAAACACCCTAATAACATGAATGGGAAGGATGGACTCAGGCTTGCCCCATCTTGGCTGCCAGCAATCAGAGCCCAACAGAACGCACTGTTAACACGAGGCACGAGTAACTGCCGCCTCGCGGCCGACGTCCAGCATTTGGTAAACAGCAGCTAACTTCTCATTGGACGGGGACCACCAATCATGGCACATAACACAAGAGCCAATAGACAACAAAGGTTACTTTCTCCCTCCACCGCAACAACCTATTGAAATAAAGTTCCCTCTCCTCCTTCCTTAAGTGACCAATCTTCTTTCGCTTACGCCATAGTTCCGCAGCAATCGCAAGGTCACGGTGGTTACAACGGATGTGGCAATTTTGGTGTTAGTGATGGCCGGATGCCCTTCCTGCCGCCACCCCGTACCCCCCAGGACGGAATCAGTGTACCCCAACTGTCTGCGTCTAGTGTAAATCGTGAATTAGTGCCGACGTGTTTCAAATGTCTGCGACTCGTGTAACTGATGCAGAACGTGAGGACCAGCCTGGTTTTCACCTAGCGGGATGTGGAAAACCGCCTAAAAACCACATCCAGGCTGGCCGGCACACCGGCCCTCGTCGTTAATCCTGGGCGGATTCGATCCGGGGCCGGCGCCTCTACCCGAGTCCAGGAAGTAGCGCGTTAGCGCTCTCGGCTACCCTGGCGGGTCTTCCTTAAGTGACCAATGAAACGAACTATCTTTTTAAAGTTATGACGTAATGGCATGCACAGTGAACAGTAACAACAACATATAAGGGACACTGCATAGCTAGAACGCACCAGTAGGCCCAGAAGAAGGCCGCTGCAACCGTGGCCGAAACGTTGGTTTTCCTCCAGTAGCAGTGGTTTTATACATTATGACTCGGTATCACACCCGGAAGACTAACTCTGGCCGCGGAAGCCTACGCAGTTATGTATGCTGTGCTATTGTTTGGGACGTTTCGGAGAGATGGCCGCCGAGCTCCACCGTATAGTCGACAGAACGGCGCCGTACATAACACCCAAATCACCATATTCCGTTCTCTCCCATCGTCATGAAAATTTTCGCGCAAGGTCCTGGTGGAGGCTATGATAGGCTGCCCGACTGTTACGTCAGCAAACATTTTCATTCTCCGTCGGGAAATGGCGGGAAGGTATGGTACTGACGCCTAGACGGACGGAGAGAATTTGTAACGTGGGTTGGTTCCTGGCCACTGCAGGAATCCGTCGCGTAGTTTGCTGCTCTTGTGCAGAGTAATTTCATTGTCAGTTTCACTTGTTCGGCGATCCGGAAAAACAGTTTATTTCGCTGTCGCGCTTCTATCGGCCTCCAAGGCGAAGTACCGTCTCCACGCAGCGCAGTTAACCACGATTAGCAGCCGTCATCAGCACGTCGCCGTGAGCCGCACTGTTGGTGTTACACGCCTCTCCGGCTCATAGGGTTGCAGTTGAGTTTTCAGCGGCTCAGAATTCGAGCTGACCTTTCCCAGTGGCGGCATCGTAGAACCATTTTACTTCCTTATGTGATATCATGGTATTGCATCCGATGACTCACCTGTTTATCGATATTATTTATTTCGCCTGTTCTCTTTGCTCCCCCTTCTCATAGTAGAGAAGCACACAAGATTCCATGCAGTGTCGTTTGTACTAGGTTCTTGCCAACACCTATATCAAGTGAGGACTATTTAAATATTTGGTTTACGTTAATATACACGATTGTTCCTTGTACAAATTCATGATCAACAAAATAAATGTAACTGTACATTTTTAGGACAGCTCTTATCTGTTAAACAGTCATACTCACCAGAATCCTTTCCCATCATAATTTTTGGACGAGAACCTTGATTCATTAATTTAACGAATAAATTATATTAGAGGCTAGCCACCCCACATAGGATTTATGTAAGGGCCATTATAAGATCACATTACTCACCTTGTGCAGAATCAATATAAACCCACTTGGGTGTAATTTGCATAAAATTGTGATTCTGCCCCCCAGCTTGCATATCAGTTAAGGGTACCACGATAGCAAACGCGCTTGTACTTTCCAGTCTAGTACCGTAAGATTTAAAAAACAATTTGTACGATTTATTATTTTTTGCGAGCATTAATCTTGAGAATACGGCAGCTACAAAACAAAAATCCAACATGTATTGGTTTGGAAACAGAGGTTGATCAAATACAGTTCCAATCAGAAGGAGATGTTGTATTATGCAAATATTAGCAGGTTGTACAAAAATAATACTTTCGTCTCAGTGTCAGGGAGACAGCCTACTGAACTGGAATTTATGAGGTCGAATGAGAGAAAAAGATCAGAGGCCGTCCTTCTCAGGGTAGAAATTGCAGTAGAACAATAGTACCCTCCCCACTGTGATATAGAGTTTTTGCGACCTGATCATTGTTCACGTTACTCAAAACTCAACTTACATGGATGTGAAATCCGTTAAAAACTTCCAGATTGAAGACAACTAGAAGACTTAGGCAATTTATTTTTCGTTCAATAGACTGCATGCGATGAAACACGTCTCAAATCTCTGTGGAGCAGTAGTCTCATCGCTGACTTATCTGTAACTGCTGCATCAGTTTTCGATTTGTTCAGTATATATATTTGTTCACTGTACTAGTATAGGCAAAATTATTTATACAGCGGAGTACACAAACCTTGCTTGAATTTGACATTTTCGGTGTAGTAGCGAATATTCTACATGTCATAGCTCTGCCCTAAATGGACATGAAAAACAATATTTTTGCAAATTTTTACCGCTTACATGAAGAGAACTCTGAGTAATCAAAGGCCAAGCAAGTTTTTGTTGCGTCGCCACCCTGATTTACGAATGTCTGCATACCAATAAGTAAAAAAATCTGATATATTCAAACCGCATCAAATTATCCTCTGAAACCATTTCGGTTCTCCCCCATATCATGACAGCCAATAACGGCAGAAGCCAGATGAAAAAATAATTTTATCCGATTACATTCAGTGAAATGTTTACAATACAAAATAATTTGTTTGTATAAATAGGAGTACCCATTACGGTCGGAGGAAGGCAACGGCAAACCACCTCCATTAGGACCTTGCCTAGTACGGCCGGTGCGGCCCTCACGCATGGTTGCCCAGCGCTCTGTCAAGAAGCATGTGACTTCATTTCCAAATAGGAGTACAAAACCCTGATGCTGCATATTAATCAGACGTTTTCTACTGTTTTTCCTTATCCTTTTCTTCACGTGTCAGTGCAGACAAACGTATCCTACAGGGTTTTTAAAAACGCGAACACAATTGTTGTTGGTGTGGTCTTCAATCCTCAGACTGGTTTGATGCAGCTCTCCATGCCACTCTATCCTGTGGAAGCTTCTTCATCTCCCAGTACCTACTGCAGCCTACATCCTTCTGAATCTGCTTAGTGTATTCATCTCTTGGTCTCCCTCTACGATTTTTACCCTCCACGCTGCCCTCCAATACTAAATTGGTGATCCCTTGATGCCTCAGAACATGTCCTACCAACCGATCCCTTCTTCAGGTCAAGTTGTGTCACAAACTTCTCTTCTTCCCAATCCTATTCAATTCTTCCTCATTAGTTATGTGATCTACCCATCTAATCTTCAGCATTCTTCTGTAGCACCACATTTCGAAAGCTTCTATTCTCTTCTTATCCAAACTATTTATCGTCCATGTTTCACTTCCATACATAGTTACACTCCATACAAATACTTTCAGAAATGACTTCCTGACACTTAAATCTATACTCGATGTAGGAACACAATTATAAAGAGCAAAATGATTTTTTTTAAGTTGTTAGCACAACAGTTTGACCTTCTTGTGTCTGCAGCTACTGTTACGTCGTGCCACAGTTACGTTTTGAAAAGCTGCTTTTGATGCGTAGGATATTCAGCGAAACGAAGTGATGAAAACACTTCTGAAAAAAAAAGAAAGAAAAAAAAAGAATCTAGTGTTGGTCGGAACTAAGCAGCACACCATGACATTATACGTACTTCCTAGTACCAGTCTATGAACTATAGCGAGAAATGTGCTAACGAGTACGACATGTGATCAATGTATCAAGAAACGAGCGGTGGACTTTCACCGTGTTGTAAACAGTTCGCACGTGTTAGGGTCATAGGCAAATGCGTTCCCGAGGTAGACGTGGTAAAGGTCTGCAGACAAAGAAGTACTACCGGATGTCTTTCTTTCCAACCTCACAATTTTAAGATGGTCATAACGCTACAAAACGACGTGCAGCTTCATATTTTTGGCTAACATAAAGTAGTACAGGGAGATGCTGAATGTTGCATCTCTACGTCAAAGAATGGGTTGCAGCACGGATAAGTCGCCCCTTGTTCTAATGTGAGAGATTTATGTAGAAGCAGGTGAGGCGGTAAAAGTTGTATTCAGACTTTTAGCAGCATTCGCCGTTTTCAGCTCTCAGTAGGTCAAAATCTCTGTTATGTACATCGGTGTTCCTAAGCCGACTGCTGTCCACAACTTTCTTGCATTCTTTGGCACCTTGTTCTCTTCGGATTTCTTGTTTTCGTTTTCATAAAAAAACCTATTCAGTACTTTTACAATCCACGCTGCCTCCCCTATACTCCTAAAACGATGACCACACCACAGCAGCCGTTTTCGTTTATGCTGTCAATATCTTCCGTCATCATCATTCTTTTTTATGGTCGTATTTGGAACATATTCCAACTACAAAACCCTGTAGGCTATTCTCATTACATACATCTCCAGACTGCGTATAAGTTACACTCTTGTTGCTAAGATTTCATACGACTGAGTTATAGAGCGTAATTCTTCGCAAAATTAACAAAGTTCTGGTCAACATCAAAGTAGTCTTTATCAGATCTTACAACCGAATATCCAATTTCCACAAAATTTATTATATTTAAAGTCTCCACCTCTCAAGGAATCTTGCGATAAAGGTTATTAAAAAGGAACCATCATCATAAGCCACATCAGTCAGTTCCGGTGATGCGGTCCCTTTGAGTTCGCGTGCAACCTAGGATACCAGCAGGTTCTTCTATTTGTGCCGACCTTGAACCACCCCTTTGCTAACTGTCTCCAGCTGTCTTTCTGGTGTCTCTGTCCCATCCCCTCGGTGGTCTTTGCGTCGGCCTTCTTTAGTGAATTTTCTTTTTTTATAATTTCTCATCCTTTCTTCGAACGACATGATGAGGCTACTGTCATTTAAAGGTATATACTCTTTCATTTATGTCACTGATCTTCGTTGTACATCTGTTATCTACTGTTTTCTTTCTTCCTGTCTTTCTGTGTGTAGCCCAACGCTGATCTTTCCATTCCTTTTTGGGTTACTACGAGTTTTCCAACAATGAACTGATTTAATGTCCATATGCCTTAAGTTATAAATGGCAGTATACAGCTCTCAAAACGATTTTATTCACTAAGCCTTCAACTCAGGCTTGAAGACTGAAGAGTATCTTCCTTCTGCTTATCAGCCCAATTTGCCGGCCGGAGTGGCCGTGCGGTTCTAGGCGCTACAATCTGGAGCCGAGCGATCGCTCCGGTCGCAGGTTCGAATCCTGCCTCGGGCATGGATGTGTGTGATGTCCTTAAGTTAGTTAGGTTTAAGTAGTTCTAAGTTCTAGGCGACTGATGACCTAAGAAGTTAAGTCACATAGTGCTCAGAGCCATTTGAACCATTTGAGCCCAATTTAATACGTCGAAACATACCTAGTTTAAAGTCTCCTTTCACATTTACAATTTCATCCATAGGTATATTTTGTTGGGTACTTTCAAGACATTCTGGGTGTATTTCCTTCCTGTGTCCATTCATTCACCATGATCTTAGTTTTATTATAGTTGGTTTCTAGACCAACTTCAGAGAACATTAACGCAAGTTCGCTTTTAATATTTGTAGCTCCTGTATACTTTTTCCAGGTAGAACAATATCGTCAGCAAATCTCATATTATTTAATCTTTTTCCCCGCACTTGCATTCCCTTTGTTTTCCATTGAAATTTAGATATTGCTTTTCATAGCTGCTGAAAATAGTGTTGGAGGTATAGAGTCAACTTTTACACGTTTTTCAATGGGAAATTCATCGATATTTTCAGTGACACTCGTAATCGCTATAAAAGTCTTGCATATGATATTCAGGCTGGTCAGAAACAGTCTGAAAAGCTTTTAAGGATGAATTTTTTTCTAAAGAATTATTTCACAACACAACCTCCACTGCAACACCATTACAAGCTTTCCAAACTGTTTCTGACCACCTTCAAAATATTTTAATATAGGGCTGTTCTACTCCTTGTTCTATTATGGTCTCACATAAGCTGGGTGACTGATCGAGTCGAAGGCCTCTTCAAAATCTATAACGGAATATTTGATATGAATGTTTGAACTATCTTAAAGTTTTGACAGAGCAATGAGTATACAAACTGAACTATTATAGAGAACGGACGATAGCTTTTAACATTTCGTCGACATCGAGGACCATTATTCACTGAAGCGCCAAAGAAACTGGTATAGGCACGCACATTCAAATACAGAGATATATAAACAGGCAGAATACGCCGCTGAGGACGGCAACGCCTATATAAGACAATAAGTGTCTGGTCCAGTTGTTAGATTGGTTACTGCTGCAGTGGCAGGTTATCAAGATGTGAGATTGAACGTGGTGTTATAGTCGGCGCACGAGCGACGGGACACAGCATCTCCGAGGTAGCGATAAAGTGGAGATTTTCCCGTACGACCATTTAACGAGTGTGCTGTGAACATCAGGAATCCGGTACAACATCAAATCTCTGACATCGCTGCGGCAGGAAAAAGATACTGCACGAATGGGACCAACGACGACTGCAGACAACGAAGATTTACGCATCGCCTCGACCCGTCAACACAGACATTGGACTGTTGATGACTGGAAACATGTTGACTGGTCGGACGAGTCTCGTTTCAAATGGTATCGAGCGGATGGACGTGTACGGGCTTGGAGACATCCTCATGAGTCCATGAACCCTACATGTTCAAGCTGGTGGAGAGTCTGTAATGGTGTCGGGCGTGTGCAGTTGGAGTAATATGGGAACCCTGATACGTCTAGGTACGTCTCTGAGAGGTGACACGTACGTGAGCATCCTGCCTGACCAACTGCATCCATTCTTGTCCATTGTCCATTCCGATGGACTTGGGCAATTCCAGTAAGATAATGTGACACCCCACCCGTTCAGAATTGTTACAAGGTGGCTCCAGAAACACTCTTCTGAGTTTAAACACTTCCACTAGTCACCCCAGACATGAACATTATTGAGCATATCTGGGATGCCTTGCAACGTGCTGTTCAGAAGAGATCTCCACTCCCTTGTACTCTTACGGATTTATGGACAGTCCTGCAGGATTCATGGTGTCAGTTCCCTCCAGTACTACATCAGACATTAGTCGCGTCCTTGTCGTGTCGTGTTGCGGCACTTCTGCGAGCTCGCGAGGGCCCTACACGATATTAGGCAGTTGTACCAGGTTTTTTGGCTTTTCAGTGTAGCTAGTGCACATGACAACAGGTAAGTAAATAAACGAGGTATTGTTCAAAGAATCATCCCATCACCAAAAATCACAGAGAGCTTGAATCAGCATGTTAGAATAGGGGTCAGAAGACAATTCCTTCATTAATTCCGCTCGGCGAACAAGAAGAAGAAGAAGAAGAAGAAGAAGCAATGTAATCACGATCGAAACGCTGTACTGATTTGCTTGCAGATATATGATTTCAAAAAGCACGCATAGACCACTGCAAATGGTAGGATCGGCAAACGCCAGGAGGAACTGCTGTCTTTAATAATTTTAATGCTTCACGTTGGGTGCTATCACGAAACTATAGTCCGATCAAAATCACTTGATAGGTGACATCTGTCATTCGCCACTGAGCTTTGCCACAACCACTTCCCGCTAATGCCCAGTTATAGGCGACACACAAATATGGAGGGTCGCTTCACAAAGCTGTTAACACGTAAAGCGGAGAATGTTGGATGCGGCCGTCGCGAGATATGGCGGACGGAAATGGGAGAAGCTCTGTCGACAGCTGATTTAAGTGCCCAATAACTGAAATGGAGCACAAGACGCGTTTTGTAGCCCTGAATTTAAACTCAAGTCCTAATCTAAACACAACCCCGTGACATGCAATGTATCCGAGAAAACAGCGATAAACAATTTGCGGCAGAACTAAAATCACCATCGCCTTGTTGACCTCGATTAAAGCTAACCTCTACGAGTAAAGTCAAGCCAACAAAATTTCAGTTTCGCCGCAAAAACCAAACCATTATTTCTCGTTGTCATTAGTTTCATTAGTTACCTGAAACTGTTATCACACTGCCTACATGAGCAGCCGCGTTACCAACCGATAAGCAGTCATGGTTGGCACTTGGTTGCAGATTATATGCGATACGAGCAATTCCCAAACGGAAAAAGAATGATAAAAAAAGTAAGAGTAAATAAAAAAGTTAATACTCAATAACATTTTGAAAATGAGGTGGCAAAGCATCAGAAATAAATATATATATATATATTTCAGTCAAGTAAGTGAATAAAAATAGTAATCAGTATTTTTATTACACTTGTTGTTGTGGTCTTCAGTCCACAGACTGATTTGATGCAGCTCTCCATGCTGCACTATCCTGTTCAACTTTCTTCATCTCCCAGTACCTACTGCAACCTACATCCTTCTGAATCTCGTTAGTATATTCATCCCTTGGTCTCCCTCTACGAGTTTTACCCTCCATACTTCCCTCCAATACTAAACTGATGATCCCTTGATACCTCAGAATGTGTCCTACAAATCGATCCCTTCTTCTTGTCAAGTTGTGCCACAAACTCCTCTTCTCCCCAATCCTATTCAATACCTCCTCATTAGTTATGTGATCTACCCATCTAATCTTCAGCATTCTTCTGTAGCACCACATTTCGAAAGCTTCTATTCTCTTCTTGTCCAAACTGTTTATCGTCCATGTTTCACTTCCATACATGGCTACACTCCATACGAATACTTTCAGAAACGACTTCCTGACACTTAAATCTATACTCCATGTTAACAAATTTCTCTTCTTCAGAAACGCTTTCCTTGCCATTGCCAGTCTACATTTTATATCCTCTCTACTTCTACCATCATCAGTTATTTTGCTCCCCAAATAGAAAAACTCCTTTACTACTTTAAGTGTCTCATTTCCTAATCTAATCCCCTCAGCATCACCCGATTTAATTTGACTACATTCCATTATCCTCGTTTTGCTTTTGTTGATGTTCATCTTATATCCTTCTTTCAAGACACTGTCCATTCCGTTCAACTGCTTTTCCAAGTCCTTTGCTGTCTCTGACAGAATTACAATGTCACCGGCGAACCTCAAAGTTTTTATTTCTTCTCCATGAATTTTAATACCTACTCCGAATTTTTCTTTTGTTTCCTTTACTGCTTGCTCAATATACAGATTGAATAGCATCGGGGAGAGGCTACAACCCTGTCTCACTCCCTTCCCAACCACTGCTTCCCTTTCATGTCCCTCGACTCTTATAACTGCCATCTGGTTTCTGTACAAATTGTAAATAACCATTCGCTCCCTGTATTTTACCCCTGCCAGCTTTAGAATTTGAAAGAGAGTATTCCAGTCAACATGGTCAAAAGCTTTCTCCAAGTATACAAATGCTAGAAACGTAGGTTTGCCTTTTCTTAGTCTAGCTTCTAAGATAAGTCGTAGGGTCAGTATTGCCTCACGTGTTCCCATATTTCTATGGAATCCAAACTGATCTTCCCCGAGGTCGGCTTCTACCAGTTTTTCCATTCGTCTGTAATCAATTCGCGTTAGTATTTTGCAGCCGTACCTTATTAAACTGATAGTTCGGTAATTTTCACATCTGCAACGCCTCCTTTCTTTGAGATTGGAATTACTATATTCTTCTTGAAGTCTGAGGGTATTTCGCCCGTCTCATACATTTTGCTCACCAGATGGCAGAGGTAGAATGTTTCTATAACATTGCCCTCAAGTACATCGCCCTTGTATAGTCCCTCTATATACTCCTCCACCTTTCTGCTTTTCCTTCTTTGCTTAGAACTGGGTTTCCATCTGAGCTCTTGATGTTCATACACGTGGTTCTCTTATCTCCAAAGGTCTCTTTAATTTTCCTGTAGGCAGTATCTACACTCCTGGAAATGGAAAAAAGAACACATTGACACCGGTGTGTCAGACCCACCATACTTGCTCCGGACACTGCGAGAGGGCTGTACAAGCAATGATCACACGCACGGCACAGCGGACACACCAGGAACCGCGGTGTTGGCCGTCGAATGGCGCTAGCTGCGCAGCATTTGTGCACCGCCGCCGTCAGTGTCAGCCAGTTTGCCGTGGCATACGGAGCTCCATCGCAGTCTTTAACACTGGTAGCATGCCGCGACAGCGTGGACGTGAACCGTATGTGCAGTTGACGGACTTTGAGCGAGGGCGTATAGTGGGCATGCGGGAGGCCGGGTGGACGTACTGCCGAATTGCTCAACACGTGGGGCGTGAGGTCTCCACAGTACATCGATGTTGTCGCCAGTGGTCGGCGGAAGGTGCACGTGCCCGTCGACCTGGGACCGGACCGCAGCGACGCACGGATGCACGCCAAGACCGTAGGATCCTACGCAGTGCCGTAGGGGACCGCACCGCCACTTCCCAGCAAATTAGGGACACTGTTGCTCCTGGGGTATCGGCGAGGACCATTCACAACCGTCTCCATGAAGCTGGGCTACGGTCCCGCACACCGTTAGGCCGTCTTCCGCTCACGCCCCAACATCGTGCAGCCCGCCTCCAGTGGTGTCGCGACAGGCGTGAATGGAGGGACGAATGGAGACGTGTCGTCTTCAGCGATGAGAGTCGCTTCTGGCTTGGTGCCAATGATGGTCGTATGCGTGTTTGGCGCCGTGCAGGTGAGCGCCAAAATCAGGACTGCATACGACCGAGGCACACAGGGCCAACACCCGGCATCATGGTGTGGGGAGCGATCTCCTACACTGGCCGTACACCACTGGTGACCGTCGAGGGGACACTGAATAGTGCACGGTACATCCAAACCGTCATCGAACACATTGTTCTACCATTCCTAGACCGGCAAGGGAACTTGCTGTTCCAACAGGACAATGCACGTCCGCATGTATCCCGTGCCACCCAACGTGCTCTAGAAGGTGTAAGTCAACTACCCTGGCCAGCAAGATCTCCGCATCTGTCCCCCATTGAGCATGTTTGGGACTGGATGGAGCGTCGTCTCACGCGGTCTGCACGTCCAGCACGAACGCTGGTCCAACTGAGGCACCAGGTGGAAATGGCATGGCAAGCCGTTCCACAGGACTACATCCAGCATCTCTACGATCGTCTCCATCGGAGAATAGCAGCCTGCATTGCTGCGAAAGGTGGATATACACTGTACTAGTGCCGACATTGTGCATGCTCTGTTGCCTGTGTCTATGTGCCTGTGGTTCTGTCAGTGTGATCATGTGATGTATCTGACCCCAGGAATGTGTCAATACAGTTTCCCCTTCCTGGGACAATGAATTCACGGTGTTCTTATTTCAATTTCCAGGAGTGTATCTTACCCCTAGTGAGATAAGCCTCTACATCCTTACATTTGTCCTCTAGCCATCCCTGCTTAGCCATTTTGCACTTCCTGTCGATCTCATTTTTGAGACGTTTGTATTCCTTTTTGCCTGCTTCATTTACTGCATTTTTATATTTTCTCCTTTCATCAATTAAATTCAATATTTCTTCTGTTACCCAAGGATTTCTACTAACCCTCTTCTTTTTACCTACTTGATCGTCTGCTGCCTTTACTACTTCATCCCTCAGAGCTACCCATTCTTCTTCTACTGTATTTCTTTCCCCCATTCCTTTCAATTGTTCCCTTATGCTCTCCCTGAAACTCTGTACAACCTCTGGTTCTTTCAGTTTATCCAGGTCCCATCTCCTTATATTCCCACCTTTTTGCAGTTTCTTCAGGTTTAATCTACAGCTTATAACCAATAGATTGTGGTCAGAGTCCACATCTGCCCCTGGAAATGTCTTACAATTTAAAACCTGGTTCCTAAATCTCTGTATTACCATTATATAATCTATCTGATACCTTTTAGTATCTCCAGGGTTCTTCCATGTATACAACCTTCTATCATGATTCTTAAACCAAGTGTTAGCTATGATTAAGTTGTGCTCTGTGCAAAATTCTATCAGGCGGCTTCCTCTTTCATTTCTTAGCCCCAATCCATATTCACCTACTACGTTTCCTTCTCTCCCTTTTCCTACACTCGAATTCCAGTCACCCATGACTATTAAATTTTCGTCTCCCTTCACTATCTGAATAATTTCTTTTATTTCATCATACATTTCTTCAATTTCTTCGTGATCTGCAGAGCTAGTTGGCATATAAACTTGTACTACTGTAGTAGGTGTGGGCTTCGTATCTATCTTGGCCACAATAATGCGTTCACTATGCTGTTTGTAGTAGCTTACCCGCATTCCTATTTTCCTATTCATTATTAAACCTACTCCTGCATTACCCCTATTTGACTCTGTGTTTATAACCCTGTAGTCACCTGACCAGAAGTCTTGTTCCTCCTGCCACCGAACTTCACTAATTCCCACTATATCTAACTTCAACCTATCCATTTCCCTTTTTAAATTTTCTAACCTACCTGCCCGATTAAGGGATCTGACATTCCACGCTCCGATCCGTATAACGCCAGTTTTCTTTCTCCTGATAACGACATCCTCTTGAGTAGTCCCCGCCCGGAGATCCGAATGGGGGACTATTTTACCTCCGGAATATTTTACCCAAGAGGACGCCATCATCATTTAATCATACAGTAAAGCTGCATGCCCTCGGGAAAAATTACGGCCGTAGTTTCCCCTTGCTTTCAGCCGTTCGCAGTACCAGCACAGCAAGGCCGTTTTGGTTATTGTTACAAGGCCAGATCAGTCAATCATCCAGACTGTTGCCCTTGCAACTACTGAAAAGGCTGCTGCCCCTCTTCAGGAACCACCCGTTTGTCTGGCCTCTCAACAAATACCCCTCCGTTGTGGTTGTACCTACGGTACGGCTATCTGTATCGCTGAGGCACGCAAGCTTCCCCACCTACGGCAAGGTCTATGGTTCATCTAAATCGTATGGAAGCCATATGGGTCGCTATCGGGCGCCATCACTGCGCAAGCAAATCAGTGGCTAGGTATTTACGCGAATTACATGACCTGAGCATCTGATGCCACATACCTCCACAAACCTACCAACAAACTGTCGAATCTTTGATACACAAAATCAGTGATGTATTTTGTTCCAGAGACGGACAAACAAGCTATTAATCAGGTGGTCATAGTGTTTAGGCTCATAGGTGTAATATATATATATATATATATATATATATATATATAATGTCTTATATACACTGCCAGAGAAACAAATGCATCACTCTCAAGGACTGTGTTCAGTAGCAGGGTATACTCTGTGCATACTGCGGGATGTAGTGCTGGTAATTAATTTGTCAGGGTCTTCAGCGATCAGATGGCACTCCGGAGGCCTTCCTGTGCGCACTCTGTTTGGACTCTGTGGGCAGTAACTGTGCTGAGTTAATAGGTGAACAGCGTGTGCTACCTTCATTCTGGGGTAGAACCATGCCCCGCCGATGAGTACGTGAGTACGTCCTCCTGCTGAACGGTTTCAGCCATTTTAACAGGGTCGCATTATGGGCCTGCTGTAAGCTGGATCGACGTAACGACAGGTTGCTGCATACATTGGGCACAATGCATCGATGCTGTGTACCTGCCTTCAGCAATGGTCTGCGGAACATTCCCACACCCACAGACCATGTTTTAGAAAACCATGTGGTACAGACCCACACGCACACCAACCTCGACGGTTTGTGAGAGCAGCAGTGGCCAACCGAACATCCACCAGGGAAGAAAATCTGCTTGCTGCAGGACTTAAGACCACGTGTGCCTCAGGCCGCACTACCACGGACATCACGACACCACCAAGCACGACCGAGCGAGGTGGCGCAGTGGTTAGCACACTGGACTCTTATTCGGGAAGACCGTGGTTCAAACTAGCGTCCGGACATCCTGATTTAGGCTTTCTATGATGACCCCAAATCGCTTCCTTCAAATTCCGGGCTGTTTTCTTCGAAAGGGAAAGGCCAACTACCTTCCCCATCCTTTCCTAATCCGATCGGACCGATGATCTCGCTGTTTGGTCCCCTCCCATCAACCAACCAAGTACGGCTACTATGGCGTCATGAAAAGACGAATGGAGAGTGGAATGCCATCTATAGTGATGACATGAGGCTCTGTCTGCATGCGAGTAGTAGACGTACACGTGTACGGCATGGTCCTGGTGAGTGGTCTATTCCGGAGTGTATTCGCCCACGGCACACAAGTCTCACCACAGGCTAAATGGTGTAGGGGACCATCAGTTACAACTCGCGGTCATACCTGGTGTTTCTGGAGGGTAAAGTACCCAGTGCTCGTTACATTGCACAGGCTGTTATTCCCGTATTACTGCCATTTCTTCGACGGGACGTTGATGTGCTTCTTCAGCAGGGCAATGCACGTCCTCATTCGGCTGCTGCAACGCAACTTGATCTTCGTGGTGCCCTGGCCAGCAGGATCACCAGATCTCTTGCCGCTTGAACAGGATCATACTCGACCTCCAGAGCCTTCAGAAACCATTACAGGATTGCAACAAAACGCGTAAGCTGTTGCTTGGGACAGTCTATTGCAAGATGCCATTCGGAATCTTTACAATCGTTGCATGCGAGAATACACGCCTGCGTTGCCAGAATGGTGAGGGTGTGGTTGGGTGGGTGGGGCTTACAATGTGTATTGATACGATTGTGAGACGTGTATTTCTCCCTTGAGGGCGCTGCAATTTTTCCGGCAGTGTATATTCAACACCCCCTGTGCAATAAGTTAGAAGAGTTAATAAAAATACGTGGAACTCGAATACAGTGAAATTATTACAAACAGAATCAACATATTCTTGGTGTAATGGCAATACAACTCTAACATTTAGGTCAAATGCATGTTTCCTTCCATCTGCGAACTATCCATTAAAATACATTTAAAATGAAAAACAATCAAATCATGGCATCCATGTATACATACTGAAATGTTGTTATATACTCAAAACAGATACCTCTTCACATGCTATTATCATACAGAGAACAAACTGCGTTTCCTGTACAAGACGCTCGAAAATGGTTACCAGAACGCTCTTAGCCCAACTACAGTGTTATCCTGTCATAATTTTACATACTTATAGATGGTCACAGACCCATCAGTTACCCACCATAATAGAAAAATGTGAGGACGAAGGAAGCAAAATACAATAATTTGTAGCTAGTTGAAATGTACGTTTTTTGTTGCTGTTTCTTTACGTTTTTCTAATAGCTGGTGATAGAATAAGTAAGTTGTAACCGTTTTCAAACTTGCGGCTCAATACAGTTAAAATGCGTAATTAATGACTTTCTGGGATGTCCATCCATCCTCATCTGAACTCCCTTTTGCCGTATTCATTATCGCTGTAGCCACAGAGAACTACAAACGCACATAATCATTCCTTAAACTTCAGTATCCCGCTTAGTACAATGATTTTTTCCTCACGATTCTCTCAAACTATGTAATCTAACTGGTGCCCTCCTGCTTATATATTATTCTTTCCCAAGCCAATCACTTCCCCGTTTGATTTCTGTACTGCGTATTTACTATTACTAACTTTAATTTATTTCAGAACGCGAAGCGTCTTTGTCTTCTGTTATTCCTTTTGCCGAATCTATAGCTTCTTGTAACTCGTTTCTTTCCTCTACAGAATCGTTCCAGTCCTTCATGATTATTATTACACTTCCACACCTTTTCACATACTGAATTATACATTCAATGCCCTCATACTCCTCCTGTCATTGTCTGCTTATAATGTTGCCATGTGCGACTAAACCAGAGTTGTTTGCATTTGTTTTGTTTTTATCTGACAAGAATCATTCTAATGCTGAACTGTTCACAGTAGCTCACACTTTGCTGTATCCTTCTATTCATAAAGAATACTACTCTATTATATAAGTTTACGATCCTGTTTGCTACTACCCAATATTCATCTAATAAATAAATGTCGGGTGACTAGGGCCTCCCGTCAGGTAGACCGTTCGCCGGGTGCAAGTCTTTCGATTTGACGCCACTGCGGCGACTTGCGCGTCGATGGGAATGAAATGGTGATGATTACGACAACACAACACACAGTCCCTGAGCGGAGAAAATCTCCGACTCAGCCGGGAATCGAACCCCGGGCCCTTAGGATTGACATCCTGTCCAGCTGACCACTCAGATACCGGGGGCGGACATTCGTCTAATCATACGTCTTTAATTTATTTCCATTTCGCATCACTGATCGTTGCTAAATCGTTGCAGTGTTTGGATTTTCTTTTTCGGGTTTTCTAGATTCCTTTTTGCCACTTCTTCAGTTAGAGGCCATATTTCCTTTGAATCCACATTATGTTTTTTCAACGCCTTCAACGCAATAGTTTTCATTGCCTTCTTCAACCTTATGCCGTTAATCACTATTGATTCTTCCACCTTCTGGAACAGTTTACAACGTATCGTTAATTCTACGGAAGAGTCGCCAATTTATACAAGACCCTGGCCGCAGGAAGTAAACACTCGTTACGATGCTTCAACTAACCACTCATGTGTGGGACAAGAGATCTCAGATTACACAAGGATCGTTGCACGACACAACTGTTTGACGAATTTATAAAGAAATGGCTGTTCTGATCACATTGAAGAGATAAGGGTAACATGCAGGAGAAATAACGATATACTACACGCAATCAACCTACTAACACCCTGCATACATCACCAACACGGTAGGTCGCCCGAAAGAAACTCTGCGAGAATCGCATAAATTTCAGTCAAAACCGGTCGAATACGATCTGGCAGTAAAATCATATCAATATTAAGGAATGAAGTGAACACAATCAGACGCTATCCACAAGCCAAACGACATTCAACTGTCTACTTTCTTCCATGTGGGGAGGTTAATAAAGTGAACTCGATACAAATTAGAAATAACCCATGCAAAAGAACGGGAAAGAATTTAGTTAGTGTTTTCAACTAATTTAGTTTAGAAGAGAAAACTGCAGGATCTATTTGACGTCATGAGCATACGCGAGACACTGTCTAGCGCCACATGTAGTCCGTAACAACGAAGACTCACCAAATTATGAAAAAGCTGGTGTAATACCATGAGTAGCACGAAACACTGCCTAGCATCATGTAAATCAGTCTACAAAAAAAGTTTGATTTCAGCGTTACAATCAAGATCGCGAATTATCGGAAATGTTGCATAAACATTATTTAAACAAATTTATCGAAGGAGAATAACTGTACAAACCTGATTGATACTGCAAAACATCACGAAGCTCCACCTAACCACACTTGGTAGCAATCACAAAATCTAATAGTCTTGTGTCGACCACTGACCACAAGAAGATTAACTCTATTGTTTGACTTATTCTCTCTTTGACCGGTGTTCTTTCCTTCACTGTTCGTTGGTTTTCAAATACTTTTTCATTGTCTTATTGTCTCTAGTGAATAAAAGTATTCTATGATTAATCGAGTGTTGGTGATTTCTGTCGAGTGTTGGTGATTCCTGGCTCCCTCATCAAACGATATTACAAACATAAAAACACTGCTTGAATAATTTGAAAAAAAAAAAAAAAGACTAGGAAACCGCTAACTTCACGTATCTAGCCTTACATCTTAAAACCTGGGTACTAGTAGATACCTACAGCACTGCTAGGGCTTACTAAGGGTCTGTCCACCTCTGACTGCACGAAAAGCGAGAGGGCCTGATTCTTCGTAACGGCCGTCACCCCTGCGCTCACAGCACACAAGACTCTCGACGGTCATCGTAAACCAAGCGATCCCTGCCAAGCTCTGCTCTCCGACTAAAAACGTTCGACCACTCTGGCCAACAATTCTTTTGTCTCCATATAGAATCAAAGATGTTCTGTTTGTTTTCTGTCCAGGGAAAAGTGGTGCGATTTTGAAGGCGACGAACCGATTCCCGCAAAGCTCTTAGGGCCAAAAAGGGATGGGATACGCATGTCATCTACCTTAACATGTCAGTCATTTCTTTTATTCGTACAAACTTTTATTCTTTCTTAAAATACTGTAAGTTTAACGTTTCATCTAATGAAAGGAGTCTGGCTAAAACTTTTCAGACGCGTTCAGAGTTTCCCAGTCCATGGGCGAGGGGTGGGTTGTTAGCGAAAAAATTCTCAGCTCATCAGTCAAGCGAACTAAAAAAAACTATAATGATTAAAGAAATAAAATTTGGGGCTGTTTTTCTATTTGAATTTAAAAATCAAAGACGAACAATCAAAAACGAAAATGTTCACATTTTAAGAACACATCGCAGGAAAATTATTCTGATAAAAACACTGAAGCATTGCTCTTTCATATAATATCTGAAGGACCTACGCTAAGGTGAGAAGTATTGCCAGAGGAGAGACTATGCTCCGTAGATCTGAGGGCTGTGGATAGAAAGACAGGGGTCTGTTAAACAAGAAAACTATGGAGATGAGAGGTAGGAGTTGAGGTGGATAGTGGTAAATACTGTCGTTGGGAAAGATGGACGTGAAGAGCAGTTTGTTGAGTGGGTAAGGCAGTAGTTGCAAGAGAAATGGGATGGGGATGGATGGAAAGGGAAAAGGAGAGATGAGCGCTGATGAGGAGTGGAATAGGTGTGGAAGAGTTAAGGTTGGTACAAGGGCTAAATATCGGGGCAGATCGCAATGTCTTGGATAGGGAATTGGTTGAAGTTGTATTGGGATAGGATACGGAGTGTGTAGGGACGGAGGGATGTGTTTGTGCAGGTGCGGCAGCATACCAAGGTGATGTGATCAGAAGGGAGACAGGAGTCTAGTCTGCGGATAGTATAGGAGATGTGAAGATGTTCGATTTGGGTGAGCAGGGGTTGGAAATTGATGGGATGGTAGAGGATTGAGGTTGGGGGGAGATAAACGGATGTGGCAAGCGAGACGGAGTACATGGTGTTCGAGGATTTAGAGGGACTTACAGAACTTTGATGGGACGGAGATCCATGCAACATTTGCATATTAGAGGATGGGAGGATCAGGGTTTTGTAGGTGTAGAAGGTGAGGTTTCACTTCAGATGCCGGTCGACGGTTAGTCCAAGATATTTTAGTGTGTTAGTTAGCTGTATAGCACGTTTGTAAATGGTAAGGTAGAAGTCATGGAGGCGGAAGGTGCGGGAGGTGAGTCCTGTAATTATTGCCTGGGTTTTGGAGTGGTTGGGCTTGAGGACCCGTTGGTTACAGCGGCAGGTAAACTGATTGAGGTCGATTTGGTGAGGTCGTTGGGATGATATGTTGTACAATCATTCCGTTAATAAACGGCGATATAACTGATATGAAAGCGAGCATATATCGAGCAAGCGTCAAAATTAAAACCAGAACTGTGTGTAGTAATAATCATCTTAATAATTAATGGCATGTAATTGGACACAATATGTGCTCGCTTTCGCTGTCGATTGCCAACTGCCACTTGTGTTCTCCCGGGAGACACTTACAACAAAGACACAACAATATGAATCATGGACTGATACGTGAGTCAGAGACGTAACGTACTGTAAGCTGTTATAAGCCCGTATTAAAAGGTCAGAATTGTAAAACCTGATCTACAACCAGCAGTGTGCCAAGGCATCAAATCGTAGTGTAACTGTATTCATGGTGTGGAAACCACAACAGCGGTTTTTTTCAGAAAATTAATTTCAAATCGTTTCGAACGACACGAGGTTCGCTTCCACAACAGGACGTTGGGGTTCTAAATCTTTATAAGTTGTTAAATTTCGTTTGTTTTTGGATTTTCGATGTTTTGAATACTTTATAAATGATCCGAGTCTCAACTGCAGTTCCTATAGAAGGCAACTTTTAGCCGAAGAATTACAACAATTAGTGCTGTTACTGAACTGTCTGCAAATTGTCGTACTGATAATCATTTTCCACAGAAGGCTATTATCACGTGGCAGATTTAATTAAACGACATTTAAGGTCTAAGTACGGGATTAAGGTTTAATTTTGGTTTGAGGTGTTCTTCATCAACAGTTTCTCTATGTTTTTGGATACTCTTAATAAAATGTACGTGTATTCCAACCAGATGGCTTTTATTGGATCCCGTACGGCAACTTAGCGTATACTCAACCACTTATTGCCCTTTCAAGCAAGCCGGTCGAGGTAACAGAAAACTGAAGCAAGCTTGCAAATTTCCGATCCGGTATCTGGGTGTACCGGCGGCCTTCTAGCGCTTACTTCCCGTGTCTCGCTCATGCAAATTGACCCGACTGCATTTCCGCCTGTTGCTTTTACTGTTCCATTATTGGTCAGCGGATTGCCACTTGCTTCCGTTTACTTTCGTGCCTTTTACTTTGTAGGATCTAAGCCTTATTAACAAAAGAATTTTTTAAACCTACAAAGCAAAAATACATCTCTGCGTGAGAATAAGATCACAGTTTTCAATGTTACTGACTGCAGCTTCTGTATACAAAGAAAATAGCTGTTTCAAACACTGTCCAACACAGCAAAGAGCTCAGTCCCCTCTAACTCGTAATATAAACATAGATTATCTTTCATTTTACACAGCTAGTTCTTATAATTTAACAAAACAGTTCGGGAGTACATGGATGGAACTTAAGCTTAAAACCTTACACGCGAAAATTAAAAAAAAATATAGAAATAAATATAAAAGTTTTCCAGCACCATACCACATTTCTCTAAAATTAAAAGTGATATAGAAATCGTAATTATTAGTGTGACATAAGATTAGGCATAACTGGAGAGGAAAACAGGAAACGGGGGAGGGGGGAGAATGGGAGTGGAGAAGTGCTGGTGAAAATTCAGTTACTACAATGTCATTTGTGAAGAACGGCGTGACGTATTTTTTCTGTTTTTGTTCCTGCTTTTCCCTCGACGTTGTCTTCACTGTTGCCCCATCTTTATCGTATCAATAGGCCTCTCCTAAAGTAAGAGATTCAACTGTTGCTTACACAATGTGCGTACTTAAGTTTAAGTTCAAATGGTTCAAATGCCTCTGAGCACTATGGGACTTAACATCTGAGGTCATCAGTCCCCTAGAACTTAGAACTACTTAAACCTAACTAACCTAAGGACACCACATACATCCATGCCCGAGGCAGGATTCGAACCTGCGACCGTAGCGGTCGCGCGGTTCCAGACTGAAGCGCCTAGAACCGCTCGGCCACCCCGGCCGGCTAAGTTTAAATCCGTAGCTTTATATTTTCAAGCAGTTCCATACACCTTTATTTGATCACGTAAATTTTTTATGCTTTTTGTTGATTTTATTTGTACCTACATAATTGCTTTCATAGCATTTAATAAGATTTTGTATTTTCATTAATTTTGGATAGGATAACTGTTGAAAATGGACACTGATCTGAAATACGTTCGTTCTGAGAAATATGTGCAGTCACACGAACCCAGAAAGAAAGGAGGAGTGATATACTATTGTTGGCTTGGGAGACCCCGAGTGGTGGCTTGAGCCATCTAGGCGGAAAGGGTTTTCTTCTCCTCGCGAAATGGCCGCTTTCCTCACCAATATGATGAGATTTGTGTTTTATGTGTATTTCTTGAATGTAATAATTGTATGTATAGTGTGATATCACCTTTACGTTGTATGACATGAGAGAAGGGAAACGGTTAAACCCAGTGCTACTAGATGGCCTATTGCTCTAGAATAGCACCAAGGGCTCTGCCGAGCTTAAAGTCTCTATCCGACAGACGGATTACCATCAATAGTGCAATAAGTCCTCTCTTTGTGAGACGTTTGGATAGGTTTGTAACTGAACCCAAGATTGGCGCAAAGTCTGGCGATCAGTAACTTTACGATACTAGCTCTCCTTCCCTTCCCTGTCAAATACTGGTAGCGAAAATTTCTTTCATAATATGGGTGTTGCGTTACCACACGTGCTTGCGGTACCGACTTCGGCTATGGAGGCTGGTATCTGGAATTAATGTCATTTAAGCCTCTTCTTCACCTTCTTTCCGTTATCGTGTACCCCACCTAGGACGACCTCCGCTGTGCAAATTTAGATTATTTAGCTGTGCGGCCTGACGCCTGTCCTGTCGCCCTACACGAGGAAGTGACGTCATTTAAACATTTTATTTTGTTTTACTGAAATGTTATTCCTACGTTCCAATGCCACTGGCCTCCTAGCACTTTTGATTATATAGTGTTGATTTTTACGCTCGTGCGTGTATGGTAAAGGCTATTTTATCAGTGTAGTACCTTAACAGAAACAAGTACTGTACAAACAAGCGAGAGACAGACAATGTTTTGCGAATATTATATTCTACCGAGAGACTCAGAAGCAATAATTATTCCTTAAATAAAACTGAATTATTAATATATCACGTTTTTAAATAGTGCTGGAAAGTATGAAATAATTTTTTCTAGTCTCATACAGACAGTCTGGAAGATATGTCATTGTCGATATTTTAATAGCTATGAAAATAGTGCGAGAATTACCGCAAAATTAGATTAACAGCTCATGCAGCCAAGTTTCTGACAAGAATAACATACAGAAGACTGGAAAAGAAAATTGAAGATGTGCTAGATGACGATCGGTCTGGCTTTAGAAAAGGTAAAGGCACCAGAGAGGCAATTCTGATATTGCGATTGATAATGGAAGCAAGACTAAAGAAAAATCAAGACACTTTCATAGAATTTGTTGACGTGGAAAAAGCCTTCGACGACGTAAAATGGTTCAGGGTGTTCGAAATTCTGAGAAAATAGGGGTAAGCTATAGGAAGAGACGGGTATATACACTATGTACAAGAGCCAAGAGGGAATAATAAGAGTGGACGACCAAGAACGAAGAGCTCGGATTAAAAAATGGGGATGTAGTCTTTCGCCCCTACTGTTCAATCTGTACATGGAAGAAGGAATGACCGAAATAAAAGAAATGTTTCAGAGTGGAATTAAAATTGAAGGTGAAACGGTATCAACGATAAGATGCGTTGATGACATTGCTATCCTGAGTGAAAGTGAAGAACAATTACATGATCTTCTGAACAGAATGAACAATATAATGAATATAGAATATGGATTGAGAGTAAATCGAAGAAAGACGAAAGTAATGAGAAGTAGCAGAAATGAGAACCGCGGAGAAACTTAACATCACGATTGAGTCACGAAGCAGATGAGGTTAAGGAATTCAGCTACCTAGGCAGTAAAATAACCAGTGACGGACGGAGCAAGCAGGGCATCAAAAGCAGACTAGAAATGGGAAAAAGGGCATTCCTGGCCAAGAGAAGTCTACTAGTATCAAACATAGGCGTTAATGTGAGAAAGAAATTACTGAGAATATACGGCTGGAGTACAGCATTGTATGGTAGTAAAACATGGACTGTGAGAAAACCGGAACAGAAGAGAACCGAAGCGTTTGAGATGTGGTGCTACAGACGAATGTTGAAAATTAGGTGGACTAATAAGGTAAGGAATGAGGAGGTTCTGCATAGCATCGGAGAGGAATATATGGAAAACACTGATAAGGACAAGGGACAGAATGATAGAACATCTGAGGGAATGATCTCCATGGTACTAGAGGGAACTGTAGAGGGTAAAAACTGTAGAGGAAGACAGAGATTGGAATGCATCCAGTAAATAATTGAGGACATAAGTTGCAAGTGCTACTCTGAGATGAAAGGTTGGCACAGGAGAGGAATTCGTGGCGAGCCGCATCACACCAGTCAGAAGACCGATGACGCAAAGAAAAAAAATGGAAGTACTCATAAGATTTTAAACGAAAAAAGTGGAGCACATGCATTAGACGCCTGTAAGAGGTTAGAGAGTGCTGTCATAGTATGAGCTAGTGTAATACGAAGTAGGTGAACCATTCATGCGTCAGTTGTGTACTGCATGCGCGCCATGTTTTTCGTTAAAAATTCACAAGTGTTTTCACAGCTATTAAAAATTCACAGTTATGAATTTTCAGGGCTATTTATATGGTGTTAGGAACCTGTAGAGGGCTAGGAGAAATTAATTTTTACTATTTACTCCTAATTAAAAATCTGGTATATTGAAATTTTTTTATTGAAATAATTATTTTTGCTTTTTAGTCTCGTGTGTCTGAAATTTCTAAATAGATTTCAAACATTTTCATGAGAGTACAATACAGATATATGGTAAATTTCAGTTTTATTTACGCTTCTCTTCACCTAACTCAACCAATATATTGCTTCATCCTACATGTATCTCACGAGAATTCCATGAAGGTAAAAACTAGAGACATTCAAGCTCTCATGGATGCTTAGCAGCTATTATTCTTCTCGCGAATCATTCGCGACTGTACCAGGAAAAGGAGGGAATGACCGTTACATAAGTCCTCTAAGACACATACCAGACATGAAAGCAAGTTGATATTGTATTCTCATCAGGCTGAATGTTGAAAGTTTCAAGTGTCTAGCTAGTTGGAAAATGACTGGTAAACAAAGTACCCTCCGCCACACATCAGACGAGAAAGCGAGTTAACATTGTATTGTCATCCAGTTCTGAGCTGTGTTTAAAATTCCAAGTTTATAGCACATCAGGAAGTTAGTTTGAAATCAACTGAAAAACTGTACCGAACAGACAAATAAGAAAGCGATATCTGCTTCCCCGCCCTCTCTCTGCTCGGCCAGGCCCGTCTGCTCACATACCGACTGAAGACATTCTAATACTACCTGCCCAACATGTGAGTCCTGCAGGGCAGCTGAGCTGTCAGGCGTAACCAAACTTTTTCGCCCTCACCCTTACCCTTACCGAACAGAACAACAAAGCGAGTTAATATATGAGTAGCATTGTCATCCAGTTCTGAGCTCTGTTTACAAATTCAAGCTTCTAGTTCATCAGGGAGTTAGTTTGAAATCGATTGAAAAATTTGTACCGAACAGACACCAGACAAGAAAGCGATCCATAAAAACGTGGTACGAACAGTGGGGCATACGCCAATATTGCCACTTGCCAGGAGAGAGAACAGCGTTAGAGCATGTATTGCGAGAAAGTGTCAGGATTCTACAAAACAGTAGAATGCTTAAGGCACAACACTCTTCTGAGAAAGAGGTGCAGGGATTTCCAGTGGCATAGATCGCTAAACACACTAGAACTATTCACTATAGATCAATGTTTACTGAAATGTAGTCATCTGGTCTCTGTAAGAAATGGCCAGATCATTTCAGTTGGGTAATGTTATCTTATCTGTAATTGATGTTATTTTCAACTCCCTCTTATTTATTCATTACAGACCTCATTCTTACAGGTGACTTTGTGTGACCATCGAAACACTGCTGCTGAAAACGTTTGTAAAGGTGATTACTGATGGTATTGCTGTTTAGAATACTTTGCCTTTGATGTTGTTGATCTGTCAGTCCAAAGCTGCTATTAACATTATAATAATGATTTCTAGGTCTTAATAAACGCAATTTTTGTTCTGCAAGAAGAGTTTCCCCTCAGTTTATTAAGGCATCATCAGTGGCTGTGTGTGTTGATATTATTCTGCATATGCTCTTGCTTTAGGCCTACTACTGGCGCGGGTTCTGCCTGTAGCACTAAACACCACTTTGAGCACAAGGAAATCTACACACACACACACTCTCTCCCACCAAGTTCACCAGCAGTACTGCAAGGTCATACGTAGAACAATGCCCACACACACAGCCGCTGATGACGCCTTGAGAGCGCAAAACGCTTCTGGTGAAACAAATACTGCCTTTATTCGACTGTATTAGTCAACCACCATGTTACTTCACCTGTGAGAAGGGCACGTTGGTCAGATTATCGCGAGTTTCAATCGTTATATTTCACGAGGACACCCTGAATCACTTGACAGTATATGCACAACTGTCTTGGAATCATTCACAATGCGACGCGTTTTCCTTAGTCATTATTCTACTTGTTTACTATAACGTCATCACGTGTGTCCTATAACGCCCACGAAAGGCCAAGTGCAGTAATGTGGTCCACTAGCAGTGCGGCCAGAGACAGTGGCATTCAGGTGGCAGCTGGCTGAGAGGGTAAACAAATGAGAACTTTGACCGCCCAGGGGCAGACCGGCGGAGCCGGCGAACGAGCCCCGCCTTCCTCTCACTGGTCTGGAAACCTCTGTCTGTGTTCTGTGCCCCTGCCGAAGCAGAACTGACACAGGAATCGCCAGTCCATTCTGGTTTTGCGAGTAGTGCGCGAACCCCATGTTGGTCCAGTATTAGTCTCTTCATTCATTTGAAAACAGAAAAAGATGATGACGAGCAGTGCAGAATGCACAGTGCAAGGCATAGTGGAGAAGATAAAGCATTTGGTACCAGCTAACATGTAATTGATCGCTGAAGTTGGCAGCATTGTAGACAATGTAGTTCAAGGGTTGACCTTTGCCGGTATCTTATGCAACCATTGCTCAAAACAACCCCTACCTAAAATAGCCACGTTAAGGTGTCTGCCTTATAACAGCCGGTTCTAACGCAAAAAGCGTTAATGTAATTTTGCCTCTGGTCCAGACAGACATTTTTCTGTCACACAGTAATACTGAATGTGCGCTATTGTCTCCAGTTGGTAATAACTGCGTCCTTGGCTCCGACATTTGGTCTGATACCTCGAAGAGACAAATTTAAAGTTTTTACACCAGTCTTAGATCTACTGCATATGAGCATAATGTATAGTACGACAGACGAGCAAGCAGTTACCTCCACTCTCGGCAATCCCATTAACCCTTTGAAGATCGAATTAACTTCTATACCCAACATTGGTGTAATTATTGTTAGACATTTGTGAATGAAAACTGTCTCAGTTGCAAAATTGTTATTTTAAATAACACTTGTGTGTGTCGCCCTTATAATGCATCATCAGATTATCTACATCCAATAGAACAACATATACCAGGGTGGCGTAGTGGTTAACGCATTCTGCCCGGTGAGCAAGAGACCCAGGTTCGAATCCTGGTGCAAATTTCCATTTCGGTAGTAGGCAATGAAAACCTCTTAACTCCATTTAGTTAACGGTTTCTTAAAAAATAATACAAAATGTACAAATAAAGTTGCTTCGTGTGTAACTATATTGCAGAAGCCTCGTTATTCACAGATTAAAGAAATCTTTGCACTTTCAAATCTATTTCTGATAATGGCATTACTGATTTTGTAAACATTAAGTTTTCAGACAGATGGAGTTACAAGGTTTCCATTGCCTACGATCGATTTGTCACTTCAGATTGCATATACACATCATTGTTACCTGAGACCTAAAAAGGCCTACTTTATCTATATGACTTGCTTGGGTCCTTTACTGGAAGTAGCTTTTTTACTGCTTTGTGCGCATAATGCTGTATCTCTTATTCGTGTGTGAAAAAATTTGCCGTTCGCTTCGTTTCATCTTTCGTCCAACTGAGATATGCGTTATAAGAACGAAATTACACTGGGTCACGCTGACCTCCATTGCTGCAGTTCCACATGATGAAACTGTTCACTACTGAGACATCTAAAAACTAAAAACGGGAATCCTAGATTTTTATGACCTCAGAACATATTTTCACCCGCATAAAAGAAAATAATTCATAGAAACAGATGCTAGATAGAAATATAAAGATTCATAATGAAGAAATGCAGAATTCTGCGGCCGTCACAAAGACGTTAGTTCGGCCACTAACCGTTTCCACGGTTACACTATCATCATCAGGTACAGAGACAGCTTTTGCAGAGATATTCGTAGTGGAAAGCACTTACAGTTTCTTACAGCAACAAGTGAGGTTGCAACTTGCACTGTTAATAATTAAATGAATTCGTCGCCGCATCTATAAATAAGATGTAGCAAGAAGGAGAGTGTGTGTGCTGCATTCTGAAGTGGAAAATCATATGTTTTCCTCGCCGTTCATCAGTCACTCAGTGTTGTGGTTATGTAGCAAAGAAGTTTTGTTTACCCCCAAAGATTTTAAGGCCAAAGAAATTACATAACAGGCAGAAGATGTATCAGGATATGTAACTGCATTTTCTATTTTATTATGGCACAGACAATGAGGAATTTTATCAGTAGGAATTGATTAAACGTAATTTCAGTATATGAAAAAATTTTCTGCAATAGCATATGAGATCGAAAAAAACTAAATAAATTATAAAACTCTTCAAAGTGCACGAAAATGGTTCCACGTACGTTGTCTCAGTGACAACGATTAGGACTATAAGGTAATGGGAGTTAAGACATAAATTATACGAGAAAATAGTTACTTATCTGATAAGCAAATAATTCCACAATGATCACTTATTGTGTAACAATTTTGAGATCTACATGAAACGCGCAAAAATAAGTCAAATATGCACAAATTTATTCAATACTGTCGAAACTTTTTTAAAAAAATTGCTTCATTTCCTACCACAACATGATCAATGAGTGAATTCTGGTCTGCTATCTTTCTATGGAAGAAAATGTTTGAGCTTTGTTTAAATTGTGCATCATCTCGAGGTCAACATTTCTGTTGTCAACGGTGTTATCTTTGATATAATATGTGACTATTGCAGAATTTGGTAGCGTGTCTTATCGGAATGTGCTCATGCGTTCCTTGAACCTAATGTGAAAGCTATGGCCAGTTTGTCCAATATACTGGGCAGAACATTCACTGCAAGTAAATCCAGATTCGATGAATTTGTCGCAACTAGTTTTAATACTGTGGGACACAGTGTAATCTGTAATGGATGTAACTTATAAAGACTGAGGCTAAAAATGAATTCCTCTCCAGTAACTGACTGTAAGATATACATGCAGAACTGTGTACATATTATAGAAAGCACCCTAATAAAGGTAAGAAATATCTTTAATGACTGAACTATCTCAAAAACCCAACGTAAAATACCTGAAAATGCCTCTGCAAAACACACTCGATACCCTTGCGTACCAATTAAGCGAAAGCTTATATCACAGCAACGCACAGAATTGCGATATTCCAATTCTGTGACTACTGAGAAGCAAATATTTTGAGTGGGACATATGCGTCCCATTTGTAACGAAAGAGTTAGAATCTGAGAAAATTACGAAACGCTGGTAATGTTTATCACGAGTTACGCTTGTTATTGCTTTCATTTCTTACCAGTGTTTGTTAATGACACGGTAATAATAGCGACATCGTCAGTGACGAGACTAAGCTAACTGAATACCGAGTAAAGTTAGTTTCTGAACCTAGAATCACTGAAATGAATGACAAAAACTGAAACTACAGGAAAACGTTTTTGAAGTGAGGCAATAAAATAACGGGACGGATATGACGCAGCTGCTACGGACTGAAGAAGGAAACCATTACACAATCACAATAAAAAAAGTGAAGCTTTGCTTTTATTCCTTGCGGTGGGCCTTTTTTCTTATCTCAGCGAAATTGCACAGCAGTTTATTCTAGTCAATAACAGCTAACACTGACAAAGGATTTCAGTCGTTTCAAGGCCTTGCAGATCATTGGTGACTTTGATTCACTCTCACATGTTACGTTATGAGAAAATAAGGTGTACTCGAGATGTACTGACCAAATTTAAATAAAATTATCCAACAACCAGTAATGATAGATTCCAACAGTAAAAAATATCTGTCGAATGATGTCATTTGAGCAAAAGAAAGGAAAAATTAATGACTGGCCAACGATCAAGATTTTGGGACAGGACTGGTATTACGGAACAAGACGACATGTAGTGAATATCGGGTTGTGCATCCATATCTTCCACATTAAAATATTATACCGTTAAGCGATGGAAAATTGTTAGTTTATTCTGCCCCTGACACACAAGCTCCCGAAGGAACAAAAAAACCTATAAATAAGATGAGATAGGAGGGCCGTCTGAAATAAATTTTTAAAATACAAATCTTTTTATTGTTTCATGAAACATTCGTCTTTTAGATGCTTACACCTCCCCGTACGCTGAAATTAATTCTAGGAACATTTTCCTCTCCGTTAATGAATATGATTTTGGGAAAGGATTAAACAGATTCTCGATGTGATGAAAATAGGTGTCCACCTGTTTTTTTGTTTCGTTTGAGGAAACAAAAGACTTCGGTAGGTGATACAGATAACGTGAATATTGCCTATGAGATGCTTTTCTCCATCAAATAAAAAATTGTTCGACGTGTTGTGTACTCCTGATGTCATGATGAAGAATGATACGTTTTCGGTTGTTTTCCTGATTTCTCCGACAATTTGCTGCAAAAAGTTTGTTGTATACTATGCAATATTGGCTGTTTACTGATCTGCTAAAGCAGCCTTGGGCAATCTTTGTTGGGCTACAGGCCTGATTCCCACTGTTAACTAACATCGAGGGCTGCCTGGCCACGTGACGTGACAACAGCGCTCCTAGCGCTTACAGTCAAAACCATAGAATTCGTGTCGTTAATGTCCACGGTGTAACGCTCGGATATGAATGACAGCTCTTTCCTGGCACGCCACGCGGGTAAATTATGCCTCAAAACACAAGTATTTGAGAGTACATTACATTAGTTTTATGTTCATGCCGTCATCAGATGTTTATATTTCATTAAGCGTTATGAATATTATTTCTTTACTTAGGGCGTATAAAAAAGCTGTCTTAAAAACTCAGTTACAAAATTCTGTAACGCTGTCAGTGAAGAAACAACGTTCACAACACGTAAATAAATGTAAGCGTCTGAAAATGGAACGCCAGGCACCTGGAAGTGTCGTCAAGGAGAAATAAACGCCTACAAAAGCAGCGGGTTTCAGTTAATTCATTACAAATTACACACAATTGCAATAGCTGCAGTGTTGTAGGATGTCCACAATCTCTCTCCTACGAATTCTTTTCGCGGCCGAATTGAAACCAATCGCTGGCTGGGTCCGCCCAACCCATGTTCTAAACCAGGGCCGACCAAACGCTGCACAGCGTGCAGACGTGCGGAAGTGCTGCACATGTGCGCACGTGTGCGACAGCGAGCGACAGCGACTTCTGTTATTAGACATGTGTCCTAAATCAACGGCGGCGCCTGCACTTCCCTGTTTATGTGGTACAACCAAGAGTGCAACATACCTCGTCTCGTTTACCCCTGGTGACAGTAACTTTAACAGAGAAGTACTGAGAAATGGCAGGTATTGCGAAAAAGCAAAGGACGGGAGTTCTATGTTCTCAGTCGTTTAAAAATGACTGGGAACTGCAGTTCTTTTCATAGCCGTTGGTGAAAACTCAGTGTTTCCTGTGCCGCCGAATAATAGGCGGACAGCGTAAGATTTCAATTGAAAGACACTACAATACACATCACAAAGACGAGTGTAGTGTACTCAACAGTCAAGAACGGCAAGCAAAATTAAATGTCCTTAAGAAAATGGATGAGACACATCAACTCGATTTTACTCTACGCCAAAGTAACTGACACTTCTTGATCTCTTAGTTTCTTGTGTTACATTTATGTCTATTTTACTGTACGCTGTACAGTGTACTGTTTTCAATTTTCCAGAATGACAACCACACTAAATCTTCACTGCGAGCAAGTTTTAAAATCGCATTAAGAATTGCACAATCTGGGAAACCCTTTTCCGAAGGGGAGTTTAGGAAAGGGTGTCTGACTGATGCTGCAGAACTTGTATGTCCCACGAACGTTAGCAGGTGTCAGGTTTTTCAGTCTGTCCAAAGAAACAGTGACAAGACGTGTCAGTGCTATGGCCAGCGATGTGCATAGGCAACTAATAAATAAGGCTAAAGACTTTGTTGCTTTCTCTGTTGCGCTCGATGAAGCAACAGATCTTACAGATACAGCACAGGTTGTGATACACATACGAGGTCTCGATAAGGCACTTTGTGTAACGGAGGACGTTTTGGACTTGGTATCTTTGAAAGGGACTACTACAGGTGCGGACTTACTCCAAGCTGTGGAGCAAGCGATTGATGGTGTCGGTATGGACTGGAATCGGTTAGTCTCAGTGACCACAGATGGAGCACCATCAATGCAAGGCCATCAGAGAGGACTCATAGCAAGGATGCGCAAAAAGCTAGGGCGCACAGACGAGACATTGTATGGAATTCACTGCATTCTGCATCGAGAGGCGCTCTGTGTAAAATCAGTAACGTTAGCAAACGTCATGCAAGTTGTTGTGCGTACTGTAAACTATCTGAAGACACATGGGCTTTCGCATCGCCAGTTTCGGCGGCTCTTGGAGGAATTAGGAGCGGGGTACGGCGACATACCTTACTATACCGAAGTACGCTGGCTCAGTCGAGGTAAAATCCTGAAAATATTTTTTGATTTACGTTTGGTCATAGTAACATTCTTACATGAGAAGGGAAAAAGTGAACCTATGTTGGAAAACCCTTGTCGGATATCAGACCTTGCATTTCTCGTGGACATTACGTGTCAAATGAACAGCCTGAACGTCAGTTTGCAAGGTGAAAATAATTTAATTTCTGACATGTTGGAAAAAGGAAGCTTGCGCTTTGGGAGAGCCAGCTATTGACAGAAAACACTGCACATTTCCCGACTCTTGGACTGGTCCATGAAAGTGCTAGATTTCAAGAATACGTGTCAATAATTGTAAAAATTAAGGAGCAATTTCGAGCACGATTTGCAGATGTTACGTTTGTCTCCTGTCATTCGCCTCTTTGCTCGACCATCCTCGTCGTCAGTTGAAGATGCTCCGAATGATCTACAGATGGAACTGATCGACCTACAGTGCAATACAAGACTGAAGAACAAGTTCTTTGCAGTGCGAAGTACAAAAGAATTCTACGAAAATCTTTCACAACAAGAATTTCCACGTCTGCACCGAGAAGCCGCGAGAGTTATGTCCACGTTCGGGTCGACATATGTGAAAGATTTTTCTCGGTGATGAAAATGAATAAATCAAGGTTTCGATCAACCATGAATCTTCGCAACTGCTTGCTTTTGTCAATGAGCCGAGCTTTTGTGCCCGATATTAAGTATATCATTTGTCATGACCAGTGATAAACGTGTTTGGATTTATTCCTTTCATAATTAAAAATTATTGTTTACTAACTGTGCATTAATGCCTCATTCTGCTCCATGTTACATTATTATCAGGAAAATTGGTCACTAAACCGATTGTTCCAATGTATACTTACATTTAGGGTTTTTTTAATGTGTGAAGGGATACGTTCAGCTGAAGTCGATAAAACATAACATCTAATTGTCGGTTATTATGCAGATTTCAGACGGAGCTGATGAAAGATATAGCAATAATGTTATTGAAATAACAAGTGATCATCGAGAGGTCTGCGGTTATCATTCTGTTCAGAAGTCAGTGGAACAGAAATTATGTGGGTGTAACTGAGGGCACCGAGAATTAGTTATAGGAAACCTTGCATTAGTTTAATGTTATTTGAAATCATGAATAAGGTTCGTTGGAAGTCGCTAAGTTTTCTTTTTCTTAAATACTAGATCAAAAACATTACGCGTATTTACGTGCCGTCAGTCAAGCTGCCTTAATAAAACCCCACAGTTGTTAACTGTATTACTTGTCTTACTGGGTTAAACTGTTAACATAAAAGTAGATGTCTCAATGAGTAGACTGTGGCAGTATTTTAAATGTTTAATACGCGAAATATCTTCCCATGCTTGGCTTGCAAGCCGTGGAAAGAGCACTAGAATGTGCAGGTACAGAGTATCCCAGCAAGTGCATAAAGCGACATCTGTGCGTAGAAACATGCACTACATGAGCTCTGACGGCTGCGGAATGCACGCTGTGACCCGGAAGTTGCACATGTGCAGGAGCACCGCACGCGTGCAGAATTTCTGGCCGGCCCTGTTCTAAACCAATGATCCCTCTTCATACCAGGGTACAACTTAAACAAATATACACCCTGAATTGTCAAAACAAACTGTTAATATAACATTCCCAGTGTTGAGATGGCTGAATAGGCACGTTCCAAAAGCCAATAAAAAATTAAATTAAAAAAAAAATAAAGGTCAGGGCCTGGCCAGCTTAACCAAAGAAGGGAGCTATCATTTTTACGGAAATGCTTCTCGAAGGAACCACATCTGTAGATTTCGGTCGATCTTGACCCACCCAAACAGCTGAGTGCCGCTTCGTTTCCGGTTCCTACAAATATATACAGATTTCATCAACTGTTATGATACCGTATACGGATATTCAATTTCGTCAGTTGAATTTTTAGAGCTTTTCCGTTCTAAAAGTGACATGAACATTTTTCTGAGCTCAGGTCAAATTGTGCGAAACCCATGGAGTACAGAACTTCTCACACCCAAAATTTTCACGTGAAATCAAATTTTCTGCGGTTTTCGAATGCCCAGGATTGCCTGCAGCTAAAGGTAAGCCACATGCCGATCCTGTTCAACCACAGTACGTACAGCACCGATATTTTTGGGAATAACTATCGATTTTGATCGATCTTAACGAAACTCTACGCTGACCGACTACCCCCACGACTAAATTCTAGGAACTGAGTATTAGCCAGTTCATTAATTCGTATCACGAGGCGAGGGTGAGTAGGCTGCGTTCTAGTTCTCGTACCAACGCAGAATTGGGGAACTGAAGCTACAGGACATATGACTCCTGACAGATACGTAAAATTAAAACCAAATGCCTATTATTGTAATAGGTAAGAAACTTTCAGAATGAATTTTTCACTCTGCACTAGAATATGTGCACTTTTGAAATTCTTGCAGAACTGTATGCCACATCAGAGCTGGAACCCGGAAGGAAAAGTTCCCCGTTAGAGTTCCTTTACGACAAATAGTTTTAAGCTGCTAGTAAGTTTCAAGAAAGAAACTAGCGTAATTGATTAGGCTCTGAAAGAATGGCGTGGGCGAATGAAAATGAAACTACAGACACACAGTTGGTTCTTCACAACATGATTCTGTATCGTGAGCCGCCAATAAACTTGAGAACTTCTTTCACATAATAGGTGGAGCGGTTGTTCATCCCCTAAGGCCTACACAATGGACAAAGCGAGAAAGGAAAAGACGAGTCTGGTTGTTTTGTTCTGTTCTTTAACTGTCCCAGCCGGCCGCTGTGGCCGAGCGGTTCTCAGCGATTCAGTCTGCTGCTGCTACGGTCGCAGGTTCGAATCCTGCCTCTAGAATGGATGTGTGTGATGTCCTTAGGTTAGTTAGGTTTAAGTAGTTCTAAGTCTAGGGGACTGATCACTTCAGATGTTAAGTCCCACAGTGCTCAGAGCACCTGAACCATCGATCTGTCCCAGCTAAACATGTAAGTATTAAATGTCTTTATACATTAGTTACACTGAGGTGACAAAAATCATCGGACGCACCTATACATATAACGGTAGTATCGCGTACACAAGGTATAAAAATGCAGTACATTGGCGGAGCTTTCATTTGTACTCTCATGTGAAAAGTTTTCCGACGTGGTTATCGCCGCACGACGGAAATTAACAGACTTCGAACGCGGAATGGTAGTTGGAGCTAGACGCATAGGACATTCCATTTCGGAAACTGTCAGGGAATTCAATATTCCAATATCCACGGTGTCAAGAGTGGATCGTAGGCGATTGGAAAAACATGGCCCGGTCAGACGAGTCCACATCTCAGTTGGTTACAGCTGATGGTAGGGTTCGAGTGTGATGCAGACCCCACGAAGCCATGGACCCAAGTTGTCAACAAGGCCCTGTGCAAGATGGTGAAGGTTCCATAATGGGGTGTATTGTTTACATGGAATGGACTGGGTTGTCTGGTCCAACTGAAACGATCATTGACTGGAAAAAGTTACGTTCAGCTATCTGGAGATCATTTGCAGCCATTCATGGCCTTCACGTTCCCAAACAACGATTGAATTTGTATGGATGACAGTGCCCATGTCACCAGGCCACAACTGTTCGCGACTGGTTGGAAGAATATTCTGGACAATTCGAGCGATTGATTTGGCTACACATCAAGCATTTATGAGACAGTTCGTGCATAAAATCCTGCATCGGCAACGCTTTCGCCATTATAAACAGCTGTAGCAAGGCTCAATATTTCTGTGGGGGCTCCCAACGTCTTGTTTAGTTCATGCCATATTGAGCTGCTTCACTATCCACGACAAAAGGAGGTCCGAGACGATACTGGAAAGTATCCCATGAATTTTGTCACCTCAATGTACTGTGATGCAATGAAGAAAACTAAGCACTAAACTTGGAATAATCAAACCAACTCCAACTATAAATAGGTATTCAAATACCAAACTCTAATAATAAAAGCAAAAAGGAAAGTGTGGAACGCTTACATCCTCATTTGATTCACTCACTCCAGCAGGATGGGCTGGTCACTTCTATGTAAACAAAGGGGCAGCAATAATAGCTGTGAAGGGACTCAAATAGCACAACGCATTAAATAAGGAGCAGAAATCGTGCCACCAGAGCCACCTAATCAGACAGAGGCAAAAGACAGATTGCAAAGAATTGAGCACAAATAAAAAGGATCCTTTACTGTCGGTCCCGTTCCTGCAAGGCGAATACAAGGCGGCTGTAAAATCAATAATGAATAAGAATGAGGAAAGCAAATGGAATTTATTTGCTATTCCGTGAATAGACGGGAATAGTTCCTGATAACACAGCCAGATAGAGGGCAGGAACAGAACTGAAAGCGGCCGTCAGTGTCACTACCGTAGACCTGTCAGCAGCTTATGACACAGTCTCGCTTGAAGGCCATACCCTGAAGCTCGAATAATGCATATCTAGCACGCAACTCACACATGATAAAACAGGTTAATAAATCTACAATTCAAAAACACAATTCGGATCCATCACTAGCAAGTCAGAGAGAGAGAGAGAGAGAGAGAGAGAGAGAGAGAGAGAGAGAGGATCGATATTTGCACCAGTGTTTTTCGCATTCATATCAGCGACATGCCATTTACTGTATGTCAATGGTATGGCTATGAAGACGATTTGGTAATCGCAACTCAAACTAAATCACTCGGAAAAAGAAAGTGAATTTTAACGAAAAATATGCATATTCCATAACTGTTACAAAAAGTGGAGGCTACTCCTCAACTTCTGCAAAAGTGAGGTGAGTGCATTCCGCCTTAACATCGGCCTATAGCAATTAAAAAATTAAACGCCACGTTCAGTTGGAAGAGACTACGATACAACTTCCCTCTTAAATATCTTGCTGTTGAGCTACACTGTTCATTAATATGGAAGCAGCACCTTGAAAGTACGAACAAAAAAAGAAAATCTAGAAACAACGCCGTCGAGAAACTTGATGGACAACATGAGAACATGGGGGCCGAAGAACAATTTTGCACAACGTTAACTATTCTACCGCGAAATATTGTGCTCCCAAGTGGTTCAAAAACACACACGTTAAAAAAATTAGATGTATAACTGAATGAGACCATGAGGATAATAACCGGTACATTAATACCAACTCTGTCACTATGGCTATTTGTGCTGAGGCCGGCCGGTGTGGCCGAGCGGTTCTAGGCGCTTCAGTCTGGAACCACGCGACTGCTACGGTCGCAGGTTCGAATCCTGCCTCGGGCATCGATGTGTGTGATGTCCTTAGGTTAGTTAGGTTTGAGTAGTTCTAAGTTCTAGGAGACTGATGACCTCAGATGTTAAGTCCATAGTGTTTAGAGCCATTTGATCCATTTGTGCTGAGCACCGCTGCACCACTTAAGCTAAGGTGAGAACGGGCAATTTCCCGCTTCACGCTAGTGGAAGAATTTCCATGATTGACTGACCGAAAGACCTCCCCATCCACATGAGCATGGAAGATCTACCACAGCATTGGTCGATATCCTGGAAATTAGTCTGGGAAAATATTACGGGACCAAATTTCGATATTAGTGAAGGATGGAAAAGGAGATGGACAACAAGTATCAATCACTTAGATATCGCAGAATCCATGGAAGAACTCCGGGATGAATCTTCCTAGGAAAGAGGTGACAAGGCTAAACAGAAAAAGAACGAGCTATTTGAGGTGCAACTCCATGAAGCATAGGTGGGACGTACCATTTCTGCGGCCGGCATCTCACAGTGGAGAACATGAGCAAACTGTAGACCACATAGTACAAGAGCGCTAAGCAAGGAAGTATCAACGAAATATGGGAGATGTGACGAAGCAGCCGATTCTGTCGTGATCTGGTTGACGGCGTAGAATTTGAAAATCTAAAAATGTCTATCTTCCAGCAGTGTATGATGTTCGCGTATACTAAAATTTCAGCAACTATGGACATAATAAATCAGTTTATTAAATTGTACATACAACGATTCATTTGTTATTGTATTCCATAGCTCACTAATCGAACAACCGGTTTCGTTTTTGCACCACGTCTCTGTATCTCAGACTGATATATCTTTCACCATGATCCCTAAAAATTTGTTTCAAGTCATACTGACTGCAGCTGAAGTTGCTGTGAACACTGGAAAATGATGTAATGACTTCAAACATTCCCCTTGGTGATGATGGTGAGGTAGCGAATTTACGTTAATTTTTCTGAAAAATTCATCTCAATGATAATCTCACAGTTTCTTAAAATTATGTTCTTGTGTTGAAGATGAATATGACAGTCAC
Organism: Schistocerca piceifrons; assembly: GCF_021461385.2. NCBI lineage: Eukaryota > Metazoa > Arthropoda > Insecta > Orthoptera > Acrididae > Schistocerca > Schistocerca piceifrons. The sequence goes on along the minus strand of NC_060144.1, from coordinate 398,811,349 downwards.
CTTGTCACAAACTACAGGGCAAGGAGAAGGAATAAAAATTCTATTCGGGATGAGAAATGCTAAAATGCCGTCATGATGAACGCCGATATTACTGCTTTAAGGCGTCCTACACTGTAGGCTATCAAAATTCTGCCCGTTATTTTGCCGGAGCGCAACCCAGGAAAAATTGTTGTGATGAATCATCAGAGTATCGGGTGGGAGTTCCCGCAAACGGAATTAACAGGACCATCTTACTGATTGGTAGTAACCATGTGTCCAGGCAGACGACGAAACTGACGAAGTGACAGCTCGTCAGAGTAATCGATGTGCAACCATATCAATTGTTTGAACAATAAAACAATTTCTACATCATCGGAAAATTTTGGGGAGTTTCTGATCTACAATGTCAGGCTTATAACTAATACAGAAGTTGTCGCAAAATGCCGAAAAATAAGACATGTGTCTCACAGAACGTTCGCATTAAAGATTACTCAAGCAAAAATTAAGCATGCATAATAGGCCTAGAAACAAAAGATACAAACGAAATAAGTTTATGGCTCTTCAAAATAATCTCCATTAAGCATGAAATACTTTTGGCAAAGTTTGTTAAAATATAGATGGATATAGTCAGCGAAGGCTAAGTACTTGTGTCATGCATCTTTCGATGTGTGATGCAGACAGTTTTGCACCGCGTGTGATTATTACTGCCTGAAGCAGTCAATAGGTGTAAAAATATTCATGAGCAGACTCATTTTTATCGCTAACAGTGTATAATTAAAGACGATATAATTTCAGACGTTATTCCTCCTGCGCCCGTGTGAAAGCTTTCGAGAAGCTTCAGGTGAGGATGATATAAGCATCTGTTAGAACGTTTCGTATTAAAAATCGATCTATTGGCACGTGAAGTGAGAGAGGAACTGACTCCTACCAGTCTCGCTCGTGAGTTGATCGTCGTAGAATGATATCTGTGTGTACGTGATTGGCAGCAGTGGCATTTGGACTTCGATCACGTTTGTGTCGTTGAAATGATCCTTTTCATTTCGGCAACCACGGCACGTAACTATCGAAGCCGGCTGTAACGCCCCCGGGTATGATCTCACGGTACTTCCTTATAAGTGGTACATACGTTACGCTATCTTACGTCACCAAGATTGATATGAGCCGGCAATGCTTCTAGGCAGCGTAAACAGCCTGCAGCGAACAGCACAACTTCAGAACCGAGTGTGTCTATAGTATGTGGCGTGTGGAGAATCCTATGATGCCCACTGTAGGTGCTGAATGCCGAACAGTTTTCCTGGCAGCAAAGGTTTCGCGTCATTTCTGTTGGTGCCTCAGATTTTCGCATAAGATTTTTTAATGTGTGTTGATCGTTAGAAGTATTAAAATGCCGCCAGTTTAGATTGCATCAAGCGAGTACCTAAAGTCTCCTCAACAGGAAGAGGCTAAAGTTAAAAAAATGTGGTCCGACAGGACTGCCCTCTGCTTCCATAAGAAGTCACTGATCCTTTTGTACATAAAAATATACAGATGCGTCGACTAGAAGAATTAAAAATACAGAGAGAAAGAAAAAGATATACTACCTACTGCTATCTTAGGAACAGGATGCACTAAATCTTAATATAGTGAATTCTTTGTGAAACTCGATAGCTGTTTGGTACGAAACATACGCATTTCATTGTCTGAGAGCATGTAACTGACAAATTGCCTGTCGACTAGGTCTGAATTTAAACTAACTTTAATGTCTGAAACTGCTTCGTCTTTACTTATTACTGTTGTAATACTTTACATAAAATTACCATTAAAAATCAGAGCAGGCAAAAAAATTCAGTACGACGGGCATATCCGTCAGGACAGTGCGGCTAAATCTGGTGTTAATGGGTTATGGTAGCAAACGACCGACGAGAGTGACTTTGCTAACAGCACGACATCGACTGCAGCCCCTCTCTTGGGCTCGCGACCATATCTGTTGGACCCTAGATTGGAAAACCGTGACCTGGTCAGATGACTCCCGATTTCAGTTGGTAAGAGCTGATGGTAGGGTTCGAATGGGGTACAGGCTCCACGAAGCCGTGGACCCAAGTTGTCAACAAGGTATTGGGAAATCTGTTGGTGACTCCATAATGATGTGGGCTGTGTTTGCATGGAATGGACTGGGTCCTCTGGTCCAACTGAACCGACCATTGACCATTCGCAGCCATTCATGGAATTCATGTTTCCAAACCCCAACGGAATTTTTATGGATGACGATGCGCCCTGTCACCGGGCCATAGTTGTTCGCGACTGGTTTGAAGTACATTCTGGACAATTCGAGCCACCCAGATCACTCGACATGAATTACATCGAAAATTTGTGGGAAATAATCGAGAGGTCTGTTCGTGCACAAGATATTGCACCAGAAACACTTTCACAGTTATGGACGGCTACAGAGGCAGGAAATATGTCTGGAGGGAACTTCCAACGCTTTGTTGAGTCCATGTATCTTCGGGCTGCTGCACTACGCCGGGCAAAAGGTCCGACACGATATTTGGAGGCACTTCATGAGTTTTGTGACGACAGTGTGGTGTCCAGAATATGGGTGCCACGTCAGTCACTGCTGAACTGAGAGATCATCGCATCGATGGTCTTGAGGAACTTTTGCGCCGTTTCCAGATTGAAGGTCATGAATCTGCAGACAGAATTGTTGCGCGAGATGAAACCTGGATACACTATCATCAACCAGAAATGAAAAGATCGAGTAAGGAATGGTTCGAAATCTCTTCACAATAAATAAATAAATAAATAAATAAACAAATAAATAAATCTGATATCAAGCTTCGGCAAGAAAAATCTTGCTGACTCTTTTTTTGAGTAGCATTGTGTGGTTAATGGGATTAACAGTGGGTCAAATCTGCTACAAAATCACCTTCAGCCCGGCATCAGGATAAACGAAGAGGGCTTCTGACTGGGGGGGGCTTTGATGTTCGTCCCCATGTCTCCCATTCAATGGTAGCGACAACGCAGGATATTAAATCTGAATATTTCGAACAGCCACTTTATTCATCATATTTTGCCTGGAGTGACTTTCATGTGTTCGGGCCGCTCAGACAAGAGCGGTAAGGCAAGCATATAGTTTCAGCAACAACGAAGAGGTGAAAACTGCGGTGTAGGACTGGCTGCATTCGCAACCTCTAGAATTCTACTCATGAGATATCCATGTCCTTCCGAGACGGTGGAATCCGTGCATTACGTGTCATGGGCTCTACGTCGAAAAATTATAGATTTGCAAGGAGTGTCTGCAGGCGCCCCGGACAGTGGTGGGATACTAGACGACAGTCGTCCGCCATACAGTCCGACAACCAGAAGTGACGATCTGTTCACATTTCTTTTCTCGGCAGGTCCCCTTTGGTTGTCAAGCGCAGCACCCCTACAGCACATTGGTACGTCGACGATATTCTACGTCTCGTTTTGTTCCTCTTCGTGGAAAATCATCCTAGGCTCACATTTTAGCAATACAAAGCACACGGTGAGAATTTCTACTGTTGTCTCCGCGCCTGCCAAACCTATCTTGGCCAGCAAAGTCCAGGGATCTCTCCCATATTGAGCACGTTTGGAGCATTATGGGCCCTCCAACCAATTCGGAACTTTGACTACTAATGCGCCAGTTGTACAGAACTTGGTACGTTATCCCTCAGGAGGACATCCAATAATTCTACCAAGCAGAATAACTTCTTGCATAAGGGGCAGAGGTGGACAAACGCGTTATTCACTTACTCAATTTGTAAAGCTCTTTGCCGGCCGGGGTGGCCGAGCGGTTCTAGGCGCTACAGTCTGGAGCCGCGCGGCCGCTGGTTCGAATCATGCCTCGGCCATGGATGTGTGTGATGTCCTTAGGTTAGTTAGGTTTAAGTAGTTCTAAGTTCTAGAGGACTGATGACGTCAGAAGTTAAGTCCCATAGTGCTCAGAGCCATTTGTAAAGCTCTTTCTCTTGAATATAGCATCCAATTTTTCTGAAATTGTAATCATTTATTTATCTTTACATGTACGTCACACCTGTATAGTGCGAAAATTGGCAACTGGCCCTAAATAACAAAAAGTGTAAGGTCATCCACGTGAGTGCTAAAAGGAATCCTTTGAACTTCGGTTACACCATAAATCAGTCAAATCTAAAGGCCGTAAATTCGACTAAATACCTACGAATTACAATTACGAACGACTTAAATTGAGATGAACACATAGAAAATGTTGTGGGGAATGTTAACCAAAGACTGCGTTTTATTGGCAGGACACTTAGAAAATGTAACATATCTACTAAGTAGACTGCCTGCACTACACTTGTCCGTCCTGTTTTAGAATACTGCTGCTCGCTGTGGGATCCTTACCAGATAGGATTGACGGAGCACATCGAAAAAGTTCAAAGAAGGGCAGTACGTTTTGTATTATCGCGAAATAGGGGAGAGAGTGTCACTGAAATGATACAGTATTTGGGGTAGACATCATTAAAACAAAGGCGTGTTTCGTTGCGGTGGTATCTTTCTCTCGAAATGCCATCACCAACTTTCTCCTCTGAATCCGAAAATATTTTGTTGACATCGACCTACGTAGGGCGAAACGATCCCCATGATAAAATAAGTGAAATCAGAGCTCGTATGGAAAGATAATAGGTGTTCGTTCTTTCCGCGCGCTATACGAGATCAGAATAAGAATTGTGAAGGTGGTTCGATGAACCCTTTGCCAGGCACATCACTGTGATTTTCAGAATATCCATGTAGATGTAGATGTATCTTTCCGTCTCTTCTGGGTAATTCCTTCGGGTGCTTCTTTTTCTTAGAGTGATTTCATTTGAAACACAATTGTAGTTTTGTCGACAACAAGGAACAAATTCCACCTAACAAACACTTTTACTTTCATTGAAATTGTGCTAAATAAACGTCATTTCTGTATAATTCTAGATTAGGCGCGTTGGTGTCACGTATCCTGCGGTGATATTTGTCTCAAGTTTTCAACACTGTGTGTTGAATTTCGGAGTGCGCCTTTCCGTAGGCGAATGCTTGTCTATTGTTGATGTTCGTTGCTGCGGCAGTAGCACACTTCAATTTATGTTTCCTATTTAGAAGAAATAAATTCTGTCGGAAGTAATGTGTTTGGGTGAGAGTTGTCAACCGAGCGCATACATACGAAACAAGTATAACGCCGAAAGACAGATTCGACAAAATGTACGAATGCTGTTGTGCAATGGCTTGAGAAGGAAGAGGAGGAATCCGAGGCGTGTTCTGACGAAAGTGACCATGAAACTGATCACGAGACTGCAAAACTGAATCGATACACGAGGTGAATGATGAGGAAAATATATCCAGTTCACCTGAACTGTGTGATACCGATGCATCTAGTTCATCTAAATGTTATTACAGAAAGGATCGTGAAATAAGCTGGGACACAAAAAGTTTCTCGGAAAAATGTGCATACTCCAGCAAGTATCATCATCAACCAATTATAGTTTCCTGTAACAACGTACACACTGAAAATATTTATATTTGTGTAACGTGATGATGGTCATAAAAAAGTCCATGATATTCAGTTGAAAGCTGTGTACGATTAAAAACACAACCCGTAATTAATACTTTTTCAAATAAATAAAGGATTATCATTTAAAATGATTTCCTTATTCTAGGGCCGGCCGGGGTGGCCGGGCGGTTCTAGGCGCTATAGTCTGGAACCGCGCGACAGTACGGTCGCAGGTTCGAATCCTGCCTCGGGCATGGATGTGTGTGATGTCCTTAGGTTAGTTAGATTTAAGTAGTTCTAAGTTCTAGGGGACTGATGACTTCAGAAGTTAAGTCCCATAATGCTCGGTGCCATTGGAGCCTTATTCTAGGTACATTTTAATAGATGGGTGATATCTGTCATCCACTCGCCTAATTGTGCAACACCTACCACGGTGGACAGCGTGCTACGCCAAAGAATGGAGCTTGACGCCTATACTCCAATCATCATAAGAATAAACCTGATGTAAATTGATACAGACAAGATGATTGGTCTGCAGCCGTAGCTCTCGTATACTGGTGTTGTTCCGCTCTTGGCAGTAGATCCAACTTACGTATTAGATATCTTGTTACTATGTCACTGTAAATGAAACTTTCTGGTGTATTAACAGCGATCAAAGTTTTTTTGGTCATACTTTGGCTACGTAATTTTTATTACAATAATCGTCTACAGTCACAGTCTGTAAGCGCTACTACAATCCGTTCATCATAAGAATAAACCTGATGTAAACAAACACAAAGACGATGATTGATTAGAAGACGTAGCACACGTATAATGATGTTGTTATGCTCTTGGAAGTAGGTCCTGCTTATGTATTAGATATATTATTACTAAGTCACATTAAATGAAACTTTAAAATACTCAAATGTATTAAGAACCTTCAACGTTTTTCTTAATCACGCTTTATCTATGTAGTTTTTATTTCAAAAATCGTGTACAGTCAGCCTCTGCAGCGTTGTGCTCTGATTGTCGCGCTGTTGATGCGCACTATGAAAATGCCTGAGGCTGCTTTCTGTCCCGCAGTGAAACACGCGCATGGAACACTGTTAAAAAAGTGCCGAGAAATAGGCGGTTCTTAACGTTTGTCATAAATTTACGGAGATAATCGGCTCTGAATTTTTCCCAGTGCTGTATATCCTGCAGTTAATAAACAAATCTACGTTAAACGTGTAGCGTAATGCCCCCCCCCCCCCCTCTCCAACGATTTTGCGGTTATTCGTGAGTTATTCGTGAGTTGATTCAAAACTCCCCAGTATCATTTTTTTTCTCGTTGAATTTCAGATACCTACATCTCGTAATTATAAAACTCATCATCATTTTTTATGAATAATGCGCGTCTTCTTGTTTCTAATTACCTACTGGACACGAAATTCCTGTTTCCATTTCAAACACAGATTCTTAATTATCGATATTTCATGAAAGACTGTTCATAAAATTTGTTTAAATTTAGAACTCATAACAATTTCATTTTTAAGGGAAAAATGAAAAACCAAATCCTATATATTTGGACTATGTCCATCGTTTTATACCACAGAGGTAGATAAGTATCGTAGAAACACGAAAAACAATCATTTTCACGGCATCGAGCTCAACATACAAATGCTGCATTTTTACGTTTGCTACTATACCATTACAATACGAACCCAACAGAACTGACCTGGAGCTAAGCTGCGCGATTTGGCCCGAGAAGTAACAAGACTGTTAAACTGCCATACATACTGGAACTAAAGCACGCAGCTTTTTCACCCGTCACTGCCGAATCCTGGCGGGAAATAGAACGGCTCGTCATAAAAGAAAAAGAGGATATGCTGCGCCTGGTTGGCTTTTTGTATTCTGTTGTTGATAGGCTCGTTATCAAATAGGCTCGTTATCAACGTAGCAGCTGACACTTCCAGAACTGAAATGTATTTCTCGGATTCGTATAAGGAAGGAGCTAAGAGATTACCAGACGACTGACTAAGTAATACCTTCAGTGGCTTCAATATTCAACTATACGGTGAAATCCTTCAATACTCTCTTACGTTACACACAGATTATGCAGAAAAATTACCCTGTGGTTAAGTCAAGAATTTTTATCATTCTTGTTTTTAATTACAATAGTACGTTAGCTGAAAACGATAACGTGTTGCGGTTTTCGTCTAGACGTCTAAGGAACGTATTGTGGGAGATCTGCAGTGTATTATTTCATTCTGCTCAAAAAATTAAAAGACATTCCAAGCTCTATTGCACCTCTGCTCGTCTTTTTTTACGTGTGAACTGCAGCTGGCCACATCACTGCAGCCTAGCGGTACCATCCGACCGGCCAGTTAAATGCGTCGGTAAAGCTATTGTCCCGTATTATCGCTAACTCGATGTGTGCGTAACGCACAGCACAAAACGTACCCTTATTATCATACTTGACAGTACCCGAGACAGCTTGGCTGCATTCCCACGGCCGGCCGAAGTGGCCGTGTGGTTAAAGGCGCTGCAGTCTGGAACCGAACGACCGCTACGGTCGCAGGTTCGAATCCTGCCTCGGGCATGGATGTTGGTGATGTCCTTAGGTTAGTTAGGTTTAACTAGTTCTAAGTTCTAGGGGACTAATGACCTCAGCAGTTGAGTCCCATAGTGCTCAGAGCCATTTGAACCATTTTTTTTTTTTTTTTTTTTTTTTTTTTTTTTTTTTTTTTTTGCAGTCCCACGTGAAACGGAAATCCAATGAGGTTCCAGCAAACGCGGAAGAATACATACTGCAATGTTTACATCAGGTTTATTCGTATGATGAACGGATTATAGTGCTCCGATTGTCTCACTGTTCAGATGTAGCACGAAAATGGATGACACTGCTTCCTGCTCCGTAGTGAAACACGCGCGCGGACCACCTTTAATGGCAAGAAATAAGTTGTTCTTAATGTTTTCGCAACATTAAAAAGAAAAATCGGCTTTGACCGTTTTGAAGAAATAATATGTACTACATATAAGGACTGTATTTCAATTATATTCGTGGCGTAAGCGGTAGTATCGTGGATTAACAATCAAGCCGTCTTGTGGGCGGCGGTCCGGTACCCGCTATGATCTACAAGTTTTTTTGTTCGGTTAGAATGTCTAAATCACTTATATATAAAATTTATCAAATATGTGGTAATTAACTCATACTTAAGCATATTTTTTTCAAGAAAAGTACACGTCTTGTAGTTTTTAATTACATGTCACACACAGAATCCTGGTTTTCACTGCAAACACACATTATTAATTGGCGATATATTATAAAAGATTGTTTAAGATTCTGAAGTTACGAAAACATTACACATTTTTTGGAGAAACATGAAAATCAAATACTCTTGGTTTGAATATGCCCATTGTTTTATACAGTTCAAATGATTCATTTTTACAGTTGTCGTCCTAACACTGTAATCTGAAACCAATAGAACTGATCTGGAACCAAGTTGCGAGATTTGGTGCGAGAAATAACATCACATTTAAGCTGCCAAAGTTACTGGAGCTAATGCATGAAGCACTGTGACACGTCACTGCCGTACGATGGCGAAATGCAGAACAGCACGTCATTAAAGAGCAGTAGAAAATGTGGACATTTTGGTGGTTCGGGATTCTGTTGCTGCTCGCCTCGTTATTAACATAGCACTACTGAAATGTATTGAATTCCTCGGAGTCCGGTATGGAAGTTCAGATATTACCAGACGACTGACTGTGATACCTTCAGTTAACTGCATGGCGAAATCCCAGCAGTGCGCTTTTACGCAGCACATAGCTCATGCAAAAAAATTACCCTCGTTAAAGTCAGGAATTCTCAGCATTCTCGTTTTTAATTGGAGTACCATCTTAGCTAAGATCGAAAGCATGTTATGTTTTCCATCAGATCACATAAGAAGCGTATCGCCTGAGTTTTATCATTATTTCCTTCTGTTCAAAAATTAAACGACATTCAAGGCAATATTGTTCTCTATTCGCCTCTTTTCACGTCTTTAGTACAACAGTTTACATCACTACAGGTTAGCTGACCAGTGCGTTCCAAGTTAAATGCGCCTTATAGCTGTTGTGCTGTATTATCGCTGAGTCGATGTACGCGTAACGCATAGCATAAAACGTATCCTCACTATCGTACTTTACTGTACTCGAGACAACTACGCTTCTGCTCCAAGTGAAACGAAATCAAATGAGGTTCCAGCAAAAGTGGAAGTATACGTAGCGTAATGTTTATGTATGAAGTTTATTCTTATGATGAACGGTGTATACAATGTGCAGCTTCTGCATCCGTGTCACCCTGGTGACAGGCCAAAGGGCACAGAGCATCTGAAACTGACATGCTGCGTCGCATCGACGGTGACCTAGACTATTGGAGAAAGGCGGTGTTTAAAGGAGGAAGCTCGATTTAACCTTTCCGGGGAGATAAAGATGAGGATTCGGCAACTGGCAACAACACTGGCAAATGTCAAGGACCTTCTTTCACTGACTCTCCTATAGTACAGGCAAAGCGAGTATTTCTCACCGAAACAGTCTAACAGACTCCAAAAACAGGAAGAAATTTATAGAACATACGTTTGGGGAACAGTAGAAAATCATCGACAGTGGGAAACCGGAAAAGGAAATCGAAACTTGTGAGAACGAATATGTGGAAATCAGCTAACAATTTCTATGGTACGAGATGGAGCCGTTAATCACCTGTTCCCATCTGCATTCTAGAGCTCGGTTGATTCCCAGAAAGCCTTAGAATTAACGTGGTTACGAAATGCGTCGCGGAGGCGAATCTCCTCGCAAATTGCGGCGCGCGGTTGGTCAGGCGTTCTTCAGCAAGTTTCTGGAGTCTGAGGTATCAGCCTCATTGTCAGAAGAATTCGGTGTGAACCTAAGTAATTTATCAAAGTAACTGTGAACGTAGCTACTAATGATTCAGTCACTAACAAGTGTGAACCCCTTTTCAAAATAGTGTATTCCAGAAAATGCAAGTCAGCGGCGTTAGAGATAAGGCTTTTTTACTCTACTCTCTCGAGAGTTTAATATAGTACTTAACAAGAGTGGCAGTACAGCACAGCAATGCAATGCTGTCGAAATTGTGAGCTAGACATGATTTCCGTCTCATTAAGGAGGAGTGTTATCTGAATCATGGATTTCCTAATTATTCCACTGAGTTTTTCTTCTTCACGTACAGAAGACAATACGTTCAGGACCGTTACTGGCACTTTACGAATACATTTAAAATCTATACACAAGCAGGAGACATCAAATTACCCTGGACGAGGGCTTATTACCAAACACAGAAACGAATCAGCGTAGTCATAAAAGAAACGTAATAGCACTGCTACTGACGATTTACACAGTTGCAAGTCATTAAGTGAACAGTAATTGCAATGGATGATAATAATAATCAGAGTATGCAAGACCCTCGTTTCAGACTACCTGCAGAGGGTAGATGACACCTACAGCTCAGTGTTATGAACCCTCTCTACATTCGTTTGGAAGACTCTGAGGGTAATTAGTATCTCAAGACATTCGCGTCTGACAAGCGGAACTAGAAACAAATTGAATAATGTGTGATCTGTTACATTTTACTGTAGATTAATTCCATCGGTTGTTGCGTCCGCTGTGAGAGATGCCGCGTATGCTAAACAGCAGATACAGTTAAATGGGATGCAATTCATGAGCTTAAGTTACAAGAAATATCGAAAACATTAAAAACCAGTTGAGATCTGGATAGTAAAGGTCTGAATGTGAAAGTTTTCAAATATAGTACCTACAAACTCAAAAAGAACGTTGTTAATCTTCAAACACATATGATAGACAGGGAAGACTAGAGAAGTGGAAAGTGGCAAAACTAACTGAAAATAAATTACAGCCATTACCTGAACCTTTGCAGTTGGAATCTGAGTAGCTTTTGAAAAGAACATTTTTTTGCGCACAGATGCAATCTCTACGTTTAAATTTACGTTTAAAAATATACTGACGGGAAAAAATCGCAACATCAAGGAGTTGTGCGACATAAACAGAAGTTGGTAGACGTGTTTCTACATCTGGAAGATGATATCTATTCAGATTTCACGCCAGTCGCACAAGAGTGACGATAATAGTGCCACTATGACGATAAAAATCAGGTTTGCTTTCAATACACTATTTAACCGTGATGAGCATTAGTAACCTTTGAGAATGAACGTGGTGAGTTGACGTTAATCAAGAAAGCCTTTAAGGCCACAAAGACGTTATTATCAAGGGCTTACTGAGTTTGAAAGAGGTAATGTAATAGGGCTACAAGAAGCTGAATGTTCCTTCTGCGATATTACAGAAGGACAAGGCAGGAATGTAGCCACTGTAGACGACTGGCACCGGTGACCCCCGGAATGTACAGTCGCAAGAAGAACGGGCTATGGACTGTCACGTGGTACAGCCGAAAAAAAAAAAAGGTTCAACTGGTTCAGAGCATTATGGGACTTAACATCTGAGGTCATCAGTCCTCTAGACTTAGAACTACGTAAGCCTAACTAACCTAAGGACATCGCACGCATCCACGCCCGAGGCAGGATTCGAACCTGCGACCGTAGCGTTCGCGCGGTTCCAGACTGTAGCGCCTAGAACAGCTCGGCCAGTCGAGCACACATGGGATATTATCGGATGACAACTCCAGCGTTATCCATAAACAGCATTTTTAACTGTCCCTATATCAACTGACCAACTGCAACAGGCATGGAGCTCCACTCCACAAGCTGACTCTGGCATCTATACAACGCAATGCATGCACTGGCCAGTCCGTTTTGCAACCTGCACCACGCAAGTAACGAGCAGCCCTTAATGGTTCGCCATCACAGTTTTCTTTATGTTACATATCTTTGTGACTAATGCCCTTTCGGCATATTTATTATTTTATAAATGACATATAAGAACTGCCAGTCTCTCGCGATGATTCCGTACTTATACCCTATCATACGGTTTTAGTCATAACTCTGTGACCATGTTATAAAATATAGACCATTCTTTGATTTAAATTCTGAGGAAGACACTCCTAGCAGTGTTGAAACCAGGTTAATTTGTTAAAAATAGTTATAACTATTCAAGGTCTCTGAACGTGCAACCATGTACAAAATTTTACTCAAGAATCTGTCGAACAAGTGTTTCGTGAGCCAGTTCAGTCGTGGTTGAAGGTTTTCTTTAAAGTTCTCCCAGCGAATCTCAGCCTGGTATCCACTATTTCTGGAATTTTTTCTACTTCAGGTCGCTCCGGACGGTCACTCCGAGGTATATTCCGGCATTTACTGTTTCCAGTGATTTATCGCTAATACTATGATCGAACGGTAGTGAACTCTTCGCGTATTTATGAGCAATACGTTACACTCGTTTACGTTCAGTGTCAATTGCCAGGCCCTCAGGAAATCGTCTACGCTCTGCGATGTCTTCCAGCTGTTCTCTGAAGTCCTGTGGCATTGCTATCGTCACAGGACAACAGCACCGTCTGCCAACAGTCTTACCGAGTTTCCAACGTAATCCACTAGATAATTAGAATAGAGTATAATGTAAACAGCAACAGTGCTATACCCCTCCCGAAATTATCTATGCATCCATTAATTTTGTTCCATTAAGAACGATGTGCCGATGATCAGTCAGCTCGTGTTCTGATCACTAAGCGACAGTGCAAATCTGTACTGAATGCCTTCCGGAAGATAAGAAAAACCGCATCAAACTGGGCTTCTTTTTCTGCGGCACTGTAGGTCGCATTGGCGAAAAGTGAGAGCTAAATTTAGCACATCTTTCTTTGTGGAATCCATGTTAACTCACATAATGCATTATTTTCTTCTCCGAAATCATCCTAATGCATGAAAATAAAACTCATTCTACAATTCTACAAAAGGTTGATGTCAGCGACATAGGTCCACAAATTACGGTGTATCTGTTCGATGCCTTTCTTGGAAGCGAGATGACCTGCACCTTTTTTTGATAGTTCCTAGCCGGTTTCTCTTTTAAATTTTTTCGTTATAGATTTTATTGTATTACCTGAATTGTTGATTTCAGAAATTATACAGAGACGGCCTTACGCAACCTTACTGAGAGGGCCTGTATGCCCGCATGATATCACTCTACTATACTTTGAGTCACGGACGACAGTGGTCGAGTTTAAGCATATTATGCGCAACTGCGTCCCGCATTCTCCGATGCATAGTGATTCAGTAGGGTTCTGAGCACTCTGCTATGAATGTCGTAAACAACGTGAGAATTAAACTAGATCGTAAGTTATTTAGTGTATTTTTATTCCATTTGTTGCGAGTTTTAATCGCTGATGGTGGTGGAAGCGAGGAATTCTACATAAGAAAGGGACATACATAATTTGCGGGATGCACGTTATCTTCAAGCGCAAAGCACGTGTATGTGCGTACCGCAACTGTCGCTTGGACCCCGCAACGTCGCAACCCCCATCTGTGTCTCGACTGCGTGACCCGCCGATGTGTGGACTCTTGTCCTGTGATGATGATGGTTGGTTTGTGAGTCACTCAACTGCACGGTCATCAGCGCCGGTACAAAGTCCCAATTTTTTGACAGTCCAATCTAGCCACTGACACGAATGATGATGATGATGATGATGATGAAATGATGAGGAGCGCACAAACACCCAGTCCCAGGGTCGAGAAAAATCCCGACCCGGCCGGGAATCGAACCCGGGACTTCGTGATCCAGAGGCAGCAACGCTAGCCTCTAGACCACGAGCTGCGGACCTCTTATTCTATGCGAACACTTTGGTGAAGCCTTACGTTGTAATGGAGGACGAAGCGAAGTTTGCATTTTTGTGGCGACGAACACGCTTAAGTCGTTTCTTCAATTCCCTGAGGGTAGCACAGGTGTGCGGCCGGCCGGCAACTGGAAGGAGGACAGGTTTTCTCGACTTTGTTGCGACGAAAACGGATACCTCGCCCAACGACGCTCCGTGCCTTTGTTCACTACCAGGTCCCCATACACGTTCTGCAGGTGCCTATATATATCTGCGATGCTCTGGTTTTCCACGAAAAGAAGCTCAATGACAGCTCTCTGCTTGGAACGTTGGAGAGGCCATTTTGAAGGATAGTTATAGTGCCGCCACCTATCAGAACTTCATGAAACAAAATTGGCTGAAGCAGGAACATTCCGTCATGTCCCACAACGGGTTCAGCAATTTTCAACCGAAATGGTCAAGAAAAAAAAGTGTTGCATTACCAACTGGACGTCCTTCATATATTCGGGCAATATTCTGTTACTAATACTGTGTTATTTTAATAAGACTTACAAATTATTGGACCCTACTGTCGATGCTCCGACAGTTTACTGATACCACATAAGCATTTTCTGTTTTCGGTGTTTAAGGACGAAATATCAATGATCGATTTTGGCAGGCAGTTCTACACCAATCCGATGGAGGAATTCATTTAACATGTGCTCAGCTATCCGAGTGGTCGCTTCGTTTCTGTAGACCCCCCCCCCCCCCTCTCATACCATTCTCCACACGACAGCGGAAATCGAGAAATTCGCATCAGGGATCGTCGCAGGATCGTCCCAGTCTCTAATTTACACCTTACACTACACTCGGTTCCAAATCGGAGGATCGGGATCGATTCTCGGTCGCACCTAATATATCTCGTCTTATTCAGCGAAAAGAGACTCACGTCCACACCATATGCTGAATGACATTTGAGATATATGTAAGAACACATAAGCCTTTGTTTTGTTTATGGTGAACTATATTCATTCGTTCATTTATTTCTGTGCTTAATCCACAGTTTGTCGTTCGTTATCAGATGTCAAAGTAATTACTTTTGTTTCTAATGCATAGTCTAATGCTTGGAAAATTACTTGGATTCGCGAGACAGCGAGAATGAGACTACGAGTAATCGAGACCAAAGTTGTTACCGTCATACGTCCGACTGGGCTTGTGATACTTTCTTGCATGTCTGAAAGAACAAACATTGTTGTTGACTATCAAAAAAATGGTTCAAATGGCTCTGAGCACTATGGGACGTAACATCGCAGGTCATCAGTCCCCTAGAATTTAGAACTACTTAAACCTAACTAACCTAAGGACATCACACACATCCATGCCCGAGGCAGGATTCGAACTTGCGACTATAGCGGTTGCGTGGTTCCCGACTGAAGCGCCTAGAACCGCTCGGCCACACTGGCCGGCTGTTGACTATCCACAACTGAACAAAATACTTTAAGTATTAGGTAAGTCGCGGCGATCAAGTGGTGCGTATGAGCGAGACAGCTGCATGGAATCAGCGTACTAAGGTGGGTCGACTTGGAGACATAAGAGACCGGCAGAAGGAAGCTATCGTGTTTGGTAATACCCATCATCGTATTGTGAATGAAGTTTCCCCCTTCGTTGGTGAATCAACACTTACTGCCAACGTGGCAACAAGGCGTGATGTACAACACGCAGCTACGTATGCAAGAACAGTGGTCGCAAAAGATTCTAACTGGCAGCGGCTTGTCTACAATATACATTCCCATTATAGAATGTTTCTAATCAGTCATTATTATAGAGACTGGACAAAAATATTGCAATCACCAAAAACGCAACACGTAATTGTGATTGATACGGTGTAGACAACCTGTTGGCATTCAAAACAGCTTCCAGTCGTGTCGGAATGAAACAGAGGTCCTGTACGGTTTTCAAGGGAATGTTGTAACATTCTGCCGCGCGGGATTAGCCGAGTGGTCAAAGGCGCTGCAGTCATGGACTGTGCGGCTGGTCCCGGCGGAGGTTCGAGTCCTCCCTCGGGCGTGTGTGTGTGTGTGTGTGTGTGTGTGTGTGTGTGTGTGTTTGTGCTTAGGATAATTTAGGTTAAGTAGTGTGTAAGCTTAGGGACTGATGACCTTAGCAGTTAAGTCTCATAAGATTTCACACACATCTTTTTTTTTTTTTTTTTTTTGTAACATTCTCCCTGCCAAATAGTGGCAGGTTCAGGCAATGATGATGGAGATGGATAGCGATCACGCAGCCTTTTCCCTAAAACAGACTGCAAAGGTTCAATAATTCTGAGATCTGTTGACCGTGGTGGTCTGGGGAGATGCGACAGTTGATCCTCGTGCTCATCAAACCTGTCCAGAGCGATGCAAGCTCTGTGAACAGGAGCCACGCAGTCGTGGAACTCAGTGTCACCACTGGGGGGCCACACACTGTACCACTGGACATACCTGATCAGCCAAAATGGTCACATAATCCTCGGCAGTAATGCGCGCTTGCAGAGTGCCCATGTTGCTGAGTAGTTTTGCAGTTCCATCTCGCCCTACAAGTGCTTTCTTATGATGCCCGTTTCGTGTTGTTTTATTGATAACGGAGTTGTCGATTCCGAAATTCAGTTTTGCAGTGACGTTTGGAGCGTCGTCACCTATTTCTCGTCACAATCGTCTTCAATGACTGTCTGTTGCGATCAAGCAACACATACGTGTGGCTTAGCGGATGATTTTTCTCCGCTTTCCCTGTATGCGATATAAATATTCTATACGGTGGCTCTTGAAACACCAAACACTTCAGCTACCTCGCTTAGGGAAGCACCCACTCTCCGAGCACCGAACACCACACCCGCTGCCTTGCTTAGCGAAGCACCCCCATACGACCACCAACAATTTGCCCTCGTTCGAAGTCACTTAGTTCCGACGTAATGCACTCACAGCTGCACAGAACACTGTTCCAAAACGACTGACACTGCACCCTGTTGAGGACAATGCACAGATGCTGATCGTGGTCAAAAACAACAACGCAACTTGCAAGTTTGACTGGCATCTGCATTTACACGGTTACAATTATTGACCTATATGAAATAAAGTCGCCGTAACTTCTGAAGTGTTTGCGTTAGGACGTTCAAACTGCGCGGTTGGCCACGGGGCATGATGGGAATTAGTATTTATGGTTTGGTTTAGCGATGAAGCCCACTTCCATTTGGACGGATTCGTCGATAAGCGAAATTGGTGCATTTGGAGGACTGAGAATCCGCATTTCGCCATCGGGAAGTCTCTTCACTCTCAACGGGTGACTGTGTGATGCGCAATATCGAGTCACGGAATAATTGGTGCGATATTCCTTGAAGGCTGGGTGACTACCGAACGGTACGGGAAGGTTTTGGAAGATGATTTCATCCCCATTATTCAAAGCGACCCTGATTTCTAAAAGACGGGATTCATGCACGATGGAGCTCGATCCCATCGAAGCAGGAGAGTGTCTGATGTCCTGAGGAGCACTGGCTCTGGCGCACCTAGAAGCCACAGGCATGGGCCTCGATTGGCAGCCATATTCTCCGGAT
The DNA here is from genome assembly GCF_021461385.2 of Schistocerca piceifrons. NCBI lineage: Eukaryota > Metazoa > Arthropoda > Insecta > Orthoptera > Acrididae > Schistocerca > Schistocerca piceifrons. Next base: position 398,793,601 of record NC_060144.1, on the reverse strand, counting down.
CTGAACGCATTCGACTCCTTTTTGTGGAGCTACGTTAAAGACAAGGTGTACAGCAATAATCCCAAAACTATTGCTGAGCTGAAAACAGCCATTCGGGAGGTCTTCGACAGCATCGATGTTCCGACATTTCAGCGGGTAATGCAGAATTTCACTTTTCGTCTGCGCCACATCATCGCTAACGGTGGCAGGCATATCGAACATGTCGTAACCTAAATCCGAATATCTGTAGTGACGTTTACATGTTTAATAAAGTGTGTGCACCCGTAGTTTCTAAGTAATTTACGTTTTTATATCATATATTCAGTAATTGTTACCCTGTATTTTCAAGCATGCATTTATCACGGTGTTTGCATAATTTTGTCCAACCCTTGTATGTAATAATGTCATTATCAAAGTACCACTACGTAGAAACTATAAAAAAAGAAAAAGGACCATCGCATGTGCTCCTCGTAAGCTATTCATTTCCTCCTGCAGTACGGTGTTAAGCCTTGGACTTGTAGGCGATTCTGCAACAGTTTTAAGTGCGGGCATATATCAACATTACAGGAAGCTTGTCTGTCACCTGTTACAGCGTCATATATCAAGTTTCATGGTCATATTTACTACTCGGGGACATTTCAAAGTGACCTGGGAATTCTTCTAATACAATAAATTTAGCAGTTACCTGTCCTTCTTTGTTCAGACGAGCAGAACTTAGTTTGGTGGTATAGTTATGTGTGGATCTTTTACGTAAGAGCTCATTAGCGTTGCTTACTTAAAAAATTGTAGAATGGCCATAAAATAAGCGAACTTTCCTGTGACCTAAACAGTTCCTCTAAGCTAGCGTCACACATTCCTACTTGAAAACAACTAAAGTGCCGAGAAGGGGTAAGTAGCAAAATTTGTTTTCTCATCCGATGCCACGTACTACACCAAAATATCCCTCTCGCGTCACCACATGTGCACAAATATTAACTGTTCTTTAACTGTTGTTCGATCAATTATTCGGTCCTGTACTGGCCACGCATAATTTGAATCGTACAAGTTGACTTGTGAAGAGACTCCTTTTGAGTACAGACGTGTATCTCTAAGATGAAAAGGAAAAACTCACTGCGCTCTTCAAATCGATGATTACACAGTACCCATGCGCTTTAACTCGACGCTATCAGAAGCTTGCGCTGCCGAATTTCCAATGAAAGGGTTCATGTTTTAACGATTCGACAGTACATTTACAGTAGTGTATGTCTCTTAAATATTACTCTCCGCACAAATATGATTTCCGTATTTTAATGAAGGGGCTTTCGGAGCTTGAGTACTGCTTTGTTTAAATTAAAATCACCAAACAACGTTTCGAAGTCGCGTCGGTGAAAGAGGAGGGGAGGGACCTTTTCACAGTATTACTTTTATTTCTTAGAATATTTTTAACGCTTCTCCCCGTATTTGTTGTTTCAACTTTCGACTGGTTTAGTGCGTCTTCCATATCTTCCAGTCTTGAGATCTTTTCATCTCTAAGCAGTTACCACACCCAACATCCACTATAATTGTTTCGTATATTCCAGTCATTGTCTGCCCCTAACACTTTTCTCCTGTACCGTTCCTTCCAGCTCCAAGTTAACTATAGCTAGGTGTCATCTCGTGTATCCCATTTCCCTTTCTTTTCTTTTCTTTTGTTAAGGCTATTCAAATAGACTTTTTTCTTCAAGAATTTTTTTAGAGCTTCTACACTTCGCATTTTATTTCCCCATTTAATTTTTAACATTATTGAGTAGCACCACATATCACATTCTACCAGTTTCCAGATGGCTCATGTTTCACTCACTTATAGGCGTACGCTTTTAGGTACTTCTTCCTCAGTTTCATATCAATATCCGATAATATTTGAGCCGTTTTGCTGAAGATAGCTTTTTTCACTTGTATAAATTTACTTCTGATATCTTCTTGCTCCCCAAACATCCTGAGTAATCTATTTTGTATTACTCTTCACCACTTTTGACTCTGCTCGTTTAACTTTAAGCCGTATATCGTGCTAAGTACGTTTTCCATACCTTTCAACGGGTGTTCTTAGACTTCCTTACATTCAGTCAAAAGACCTATATCGTCTACAATCCCGCGTTACACCCTCCGTAGAGCGGATCTGTTTTTCTTGACATTTGTAAATGCACGTTGTTCGTCTGCCTTTCCGCTTAAGTCCCTATCTTCAACTCAGTTAACTACGGTTTAATAGTACCTCTGCTTAGACCAGCACCTGTTTTTAAGAATTAAATACCAATGAAAGGGTAACATTTCGAAACGAATTCCGCTAAGTAACACGTATTTGGTACGAACCTTGTTGAGGGAAGACTTTTCATAATTAGATTATAGCCTGCAACAGCGACTGGCGGAGTATGGAAAGGTAAATCGTACTTTCCACTGTGTATCACAGTCTGATGGTAGGAACCATTTCTCATCATGGTCTGTCCAAGGTATAGCGATGTGAAGTTTGGTGTTTTTCAAGACTTGTAAGTCATGTGTCGACACTTGTTTTCTCCTCTCCATTCCTGCCACCCTGTGCTCATCCATAAGGACGTCAATAAAATACTAATCTCTGTATCCAGCAACAACAGACATCTAACCGAGTCTGATACATCACCCAAAATTCGTATGAGATAAACAGATAAACCTGCACCCAAAAGTAAATCAACGAAAGGAAAGTCTATTGTGTGGACTGGTATGTCGCTCAATCACACAAAACTATGTGAAAAAAGTGACCGTTATGAGTAGGGTCTAGTAACGGGAAAACTGCTCTGCATGCTACATTAAAAGTTACGCGGACACTTTCAGGGGTAGTAGACAGCAAGCAGACAGTCAAGGTGTGAAAAGATAATAGATTGCGCAGTTCACAGGCTCGTAACCTATAGTCATTTCCACAAGAAAGTGTACACCATAATGTTAACTGTAACGTCCGCAGCGACGTCTCTGGTAGTGGACTCGAATCTGTACTCAATGCGCTTTTGCACAGTTCGTAGATGAACAGTGTGAGAGTTGAATGTTTTGTTTTGTCGGTTGCAGTTTTGGCTATTTGCACTTGTTAACAGCCAATTTAAACGCTGAAAAAATGTGCAGTATTTATCAAAAATGTCTTCTGATGTCCATTAAGAAGCTATTTGATACGAACAAAGCAAACTGGGTGCTTCAAGAGGACAACGATCCGAAACTTCGCAGCCACCTCTGTACAGTGTGGGAAAAAGAGAATAACGTGTCCACGATGGACTGGCCTGCAATGTCTCTGGTTGCAAATCCTATTGAAAATGTTTGGTCGTATATTAAGATGAAGCTTAAAGGAAAGCCAATATGTACTTTGAAGCAGCTGTCATATAAAATCAGGACAATATGGAGATCCTTACCGAGAGAATATGCAGAAAAACTCGTGAAAAGCATGCCAAAAAGATGAAGCTAAATCAATAATTGCAGCGATTGGATTAACTATTAGGTAAATGTGCAATTAGTAATAACATATATTTTCATGTAGACCTATATTTATAATAGTATCTTTTATTTCATACCGATGACAGCGTACACTTTCTAGTGGAACATACTGTGCATGATTTCCCACTCGCATTTCACAATAACAAGCTGACGTGATAACAGAAAGGCTGGAAAAGTAAACGTCCACTCGGGTCCGAACGATGTACCAAATGACCACGGCACAATGGCTAAAGGAAGGAGGTAAGATACATACTGTAATCTACTTCTATAGTGATAATAACATAATGAAGTGAAAATTGTACAAGACATTACAAGAACCAGGAAGGATGTCACGAATAAAAAGTAGCCATTAGTAACAGTAACTCCTTTAAAAGTTATACTGATTTCTATATGTATACAAAAGGAAATGTCCCGACTGATGCACTGATTCCCCATGCCCAACCCAAACCGCTACGGATAGAAACTTGAAATTTGGAGAGGGTGTTGATCTTACACTGCGGGCATCGTTTAAGTATGGATTTTTCGAAATTCCACCCCTAAAGAGGTGAAATAGGAGATGAAAGGTTTTTTGAAAGTATATCGCTGTTAACGCAATTTTGAAGCTACAAATAAGAAAATTGATATATGATTCCTCGGTCGGAAATAAAAAATAAGGTTTCAGAATTTTTGGAAATTCGACCTCTGAGGGGATGAAAAAGTGGGTGAAATTTTTTTCATTGTATCATTGTTAAAGAACTGCTACAGCATTTTTGAAGCTTCATCTACGAAAACTGGTATTTGACTTCTCGGATAGAAATAAGAAATACGTGTTTCAGTGCTTTTGGAAAATCAACTCATATGGTGGTTAAAGAGGGGATAAAAATTTTATGAAACTATTTTGTTATTAAAGCATTTTTAAAGCTAAATGTATGAAAATTTGTATTTGGCCTTTCGGTTAGAAATTTAGAAAAATAGGAAACTGGGGGTTTCAGTGTTTTTGGAAATTAAAGCCCTTAGTGGGTGAAACCGGCCATGAAAATTTAATTGAAAATGTTTAGTTCTATAAAAACATAAAGGGTGTTTTTCTTATACAGTAGGCATCGTTTAAGCGTTTTTTTTTTTCGAAATACCAGCCCTAAGAGAGTAAAATAGGAATTACAAGGTTTTTTTCAACATATGTCACTATTAAGGCAATTTTGAAGGTAGAACTAAGAAAACTGGTGTTTGGTTTCTCGGTCAGAAATTTAAAAAAAATGATGTTTCAGCGCTTTCGGAAATTTTACCTCTAAGGAAGTGAAACAATGGATGAAAGACTTTTTTAAAAATAAATCATTATTAAAGAATTACCGAAGCATTTTTAAAGCTTAAGCTATGAAAACTAATATTTGACTTCTCAGATAGAAATAAAAATATTTGTTTCAATGTTTTTGGAAATTCAACGACTATGTGGGTGAAATGGGGGATGAAAAGTTTCTTGAAAATATTTCATTATGAAAGCAGAATCACTTGTCGGTCAAATGTACATTTGGGAAACACCAGGTAAAACGCAGGTGTTGCAATTTGTAAACTAAATCAAAGAAAACTATTTAACCGTCACCACGACAAAATGGTTTTGTCAGAACTGCATAGAAAAAGAAACGAATATTTAATACATTGATATTTCAGGAGACCTAATATATGTTTATAGAATTATTTTGTTGCCATTACTACGCAGACTAATCATTACTGATGACACGATAGATAACATGTTTAAATGCGATACCATGTGCAGGAATCTCCTTTTGAGATGACAGAATTCAGTACTGAGTGTACGACTGGCGCTAATGGTTATTATACTACAGGATGATTATAATTAAAGCTAAACTTTCAAAACGCTGTAGAAATAACACCACTGGCCAGAATGACGTCAAACTACGGAATATTATCGGAAAAGTGAGAAAACGTATGGTAGAAAAAAAATAGTTACAAAATATAGCAACAGATGGCGCTGTAAGCATCATAATTTAATAGTGGTTAACTACAAATGACAAATGAATCATACAACAAAGCCTAAGGTGTACGTTTAACGTTAAACAAACTGTGCTACTCAGTGTGCATGGGTGTACAGATGTGATACTGTTAGTTACGTAAGCCCATCCACCACGGCAAGTTCATATCACACTGGATGGGAAAAATCGGATTTTAATTGTCCTGAGGCCAAAAACCGCATAAAAAGCATCAATCACGTTGGTTTTTAATTTTCCTGAGGGCAAAAACCACATAAAAAGCATCAATCAAAATCATACCGGATTATTAATTTCCGTGTGGCTGGCGCAAACCATGTTCAATATGCTGTCCACCGTTTTCTACAACAAGTTTAAATCGAGAAACAGCATGTTCCACAACTGATCGAAGTGTGTCCGGGGTCACGTTCAGAATGTGTTGCGCAATGTGTGCCTCCAACTTAGCTAAGTTCGCTATCGGAACACTGAACACAACATCTTTCAAATAGCTCCACAGCCAAAAGTCACACGGATTACGGTCAGGTGATCGGGATGGCTGTAGAGAAATGGCGGCTGATAATTCAGGCATTTCCGAAATGGCGCTTCAGCAGCTGTTTAACTGGATTTGCAATGTGCGGAGGTGCGCCATCTTGCATAAAAATGATCCCATCCACAAATCCACGCTGTTGGGGAGCTGGAATGACGTGTTTGCGCAAAAGACGCTTACCAGTGAAGGTACAAGTAATAGGATGGAAGCACCTGTCCCTTGGAAAAATATGGCTGTGTGATAATTGATGCCGTAAACCTGCACCACACAGCGACCTTTCCAGGATGAAGTGGTATTGGTTGATCTGCGTGCGGGTTTCCCGTTGCCCAAATTCGACAATTCTGCACATCGACATATCCTGTCGGATGGAAGTGGGGTTCATCTGTTCACAAAATCTTCCACAGGCCAGTCATTGTCCACTTCCATGCGAGCAAGAAATTCTAAAACAAAGGTCTCTCTTGCTGGCAAATGAACAGGTAGCAACTCGTGCACATGGGTAATTTTGAATGGATTTCAAAGAAGGATGTTTCGTAGGGTTTTACGCACCGGCTCATGGGAAGGTCCAATGTTCGGGCAATTCTCCGTGTCTACATGTTTGCACACCACTTCTCGTCTCCTCCTGCATTGCTCTGGACACTGCTTCCACTGACGTCGAATCAATTCGTTTCCTCCCTCTACCAGGCTGCACACCAAAAGAACCCGTCTTTTCGATTTTCCGTATCATTTTCTCGAGACCACGGCAGTCATCGGGCCAACGATTTTTTTCAAACCCTTCAGTGTCCGGAACTTCTGCAGAGCGACGTGTGAACAGTCATCAGTCTACTAATACAGCTCTACAAGCAGAACGCGATCCTGCATTGAGACAGCCATGGCGAATGTCGCAGACAGGAAAGGAGGAAAAGCCATGTACTCGGCATGTTTGTGCCATCTTCAATGGATCGTGCGCATGACATGTGTTTTCATTTGCGTATTCTGACACATACAGCGCCATCTATTAATCAGTTTTCACACTATTTTTTTTTTCTTCTGCCATATGTTTTCCTCCTCCTCTGATAATATTCCGTTGAAATTTGACGTCATTATGATCAGTGGTGTTATATCTACAGAGTTTTGAAAGTTTAATTTTAATTATAATCACCCTTTACTTATCCGATTTGTCTCTTTGCTTTTTTTTAACTCGATACATGAAATTAAATTAAGCCCGTTGAAAGATCTATAATTGTGCAAAGACTGGCAGTCATGTAAAGGGTCACTAACTCTCATGGAACGTAGATTTATACATAAGCAATGGGTGTAACAGCATACAAATTCGATTACAGAAAAACAAAAATAAATCTTTGCAAGCCATTCAGTCTAATCGAGCGAAGCTGCGGGCGCTAAGCTAATATTACGTGTAAATAAATCGACGTGCTGAACTTCTTCAATTTCAGAATTGTGAATGAGTCCTTACAGTCTGAGATGATACACTAGTGCTCCAAAACATTAAAACAATATGACTACCTACTTGACAGCGAATGCAACATTTATGCGATTTGCATGACATGGGATCGACAAGTCCTTGGTAGGTTTCTGGACGTATCTGACATCTGTCAATTGTCTACGCTCAGAGCACTAAATTCCCATAAATTATGGGCGAGGGGGTTGTTGCTGCGGAGCTGCCGTCCGAGTTTTGTACCACCAGATTCAGACAGGCAAATTCGGTGCCCACGATATCAACGTGAGTTCACTATGATGTACCTCAAACCACTCTATCATTTATGTGCCAGAAGATGCCATCGCCGTCAGGGAAGGCATCAAGAATGAAGTGATGTAGACGGTCGACAATAATGTTCACGTAGTCCACAGCTGTCTAGGTGATACTGCTACAGGTCTAACGGAAACCCAGGTGAACTGCCTCACCAGCCTGCACCCGTGGCGTGGTCAGTGATGCAAGCGGCCGTCGCTGAATGATGGCGTGTTTGGACACGTCGATTGACCTGATGTAACAAGAACCACAGGTCATCCGACCAAGCGAAACGTTTGAATTGATACACGATTCAGTCTCGATGATCCAGTGCCCACTGCAATCCTAACTGTTGATGTTATCGGGTCAAGATGCCCGTCTCTCTAGCCGACTGTTCAGCGCGCTGACTGCCACGTGGCGAATGCTGGTTTGATTCCTGGTACTGCCAGGGATTTTTTGTTGGTGGTGGACTGGAACCGGCTGCACTTGGCCGGCCGCGGTGGCCGAGCGTTCTAGGCGCTTCAGTCCGGAACCGAGCCACTTCTACGGTCGCAGGTTCGAATCCTGCCTCGGGCATGGATGTGTGTGATGTCATTAGGTTAGTTAGGTTTAAGTAGTTCTAAGTTCTAGGGGACGGATGACCTCAGATGTTAAGTCCCATAGTGCTCAGAGCCATTTGAGCCAGGTTGCACTTAGCCCCGCGATGCCAGCTGAGGAGCTGCTTGATCGAGGAGTAATGGTTGCAGGTTACGAAAACTTGCGACAGCCGGTAACCGGAGTGCTGACCCCTCCTCCTCCACACCATATTCAATGACGCCACTGGCGGAAGACGACACGGCGGTGGGTCTGTATCGGTAAGCCCGCTTGGGCCTGCGGACGGAATTTACGTTTATGTACTGGGACAACAAGGTGACAGGCAGGGGTCGTCTACTACAGAGACCCATGTTCAAAAATGCGTGCTGAACGTTGTACTTTCAAACACTAGTGCCTGCACCAAACCAATCAGCCCTTGCCGTGTAACTAGCCCGCAAGGCCACTAGGTCGGTCATGGTGGGCAACGGTCGCAATGTTTTGAGTCATTAGTATATCTCCAGCATTATGAGACGAAACGTCGGACACATAAACATCCCTTCGACCATGAACTAACACCTAAATAACAAAATTCCCTAAGAGCATAACTACCAGCCTCTAAAGCCTACACTGTACTTTTTCATCTGTTGATGTTAAAACAACATGTTATGTTTTGTCTGCTAGGAATTCTTGAATCCAGTCAAAAATGGAGTTCAGTATTCGGTAAGCTTGTATTTTATGCCAAAATGAATGTAACCACTATCAAGATCCAACAACACAGTTAGGAAATACATTCACTAAGCGACAAACCACCTGCGAATACTAACACTTTCCATCCCTACGTTTACTCTGTTGCCTCATAAACCAATAATTTCAAGCACAAAAAAGCGCCTTAGGCTCTTACCGACATAACCCATCGCTGTATGCACAGCGGCAGTGTCAGTGATTACGATTGTTCATTGTCAACAACTTGCATGACAAGAATCGGGGACACTGAGTTGTATGCAGAGGAGCATATTCACAAGTCCACAGATGCCTTCATTTCCAAGGACAGTCTTTCGGTCCTAATGGGTATTTAATGAGTTGTCGTCACCCTAAGGTATGTAACAGCAACTTACTGGTAGAAACGAAATGATACAATGATATCACAGAAAAAATTCTGTTGAGAAGAAGAGGTTACACATCTGCACATATAAATTGATAACAGTTAAGAGGGCCGTTGAATAAGCTCATGAGAAATTGAATAAGAGTTAGCTGTTGCGCTGGAGAGAGAGAGAGAGAGAGAGCGCCTCTGCAAATCTATTAGTTCGGCGTGCCTCATGAGGTATGACGACAGACCTTGCACTGTTCCTTCAGCGTAAAGGTCGAACGAAGGCTGGACAAGAGACGCGGTGTCAGCGCATTTCATCGCAGCAAAATCCAACTCCGATATCGTGCAGTCGTGTGTCATCCGGAAGATACGAGACAAAGAGGGCGCCACAGGGGGTGCCCATCCTCAAGGCATGCACAATATAATTATGGTCAGACGCTACGGATGTACAGAGAACGAACACAACACGAACTGTTGTGTGCTGCCTCCTTACAACATGCAAATACTTCCTGTGTGAACATCCACCCGCAAAACGTGGTTTTAAGTGGACTACCGACAGTTAGTTGTATACCCTGCCTGACGAGAGCGTCATGACTGTCTACAGTCGAAAACCGGAAGACCCCAACTGGACACTGTACAAGCTATGTACGTTTACGAGGGCTTGGGGTCTGCCAGTGACCCTTTCAGTTATGTCGACACCATGCCTAAGGACAGCATCATGGCTATCTACATTCGAAAACCAGGACACCCCAACTGGACATTGTACAAGCTACATACCTTTACGACGGCGTATGGTCTGCGAGGGACACTTTCAATGAGGTGCCTGAATGTCAGTTGAGGAATGATAGCCCATTCTTCCTCAAGGACCAAAACCAGAGAAGCTAATGATACTGAACGCTAGGATCCGGAGCGAAGTCGACGTTCTTTCTCATCCCTAATGTCTTCCATTAGGTCCAGGTTGGGACAATGAATAGGCCAGTCCATTTCAGGAACGTTGTTGTTCACAAACTTCTGTCTCACTGACACTGCTTTACGATATTTCCTACAATCATCATTTCCGAACTGTTCCCCTACTGTATGCAGTACACACTGTACAAAACGTGTTCATGTCCTTACACATTTAGCATTTTCTTAAGTGCAGTAAGGTGACCAAATCCTGCGCACAAAAAATATCACCATATCATTACACCTACCTCCTCGGAATTCACTGCTGACACTATACGTGATGGCAGGTAACGTACTCCAGGCATCAAACCCAAATCATTGCATCAGATTGCCACAGGTTACAGCGTTACTGATCAATCCAAATCACTCATTCCCAGTCGTCCACTGTCCAGTGGCGTCGCTTTTTGCACTGCCTCAAGCGTCGCTTAGCACTGACTATACAAATTTGCGACTTGTGAGGAGCTGCTAGATCCTTGTATCCCATTCTTTTTAATTCGCTACGCACGGTAACTGTGCTAGGTGGACTGTCTGCACCACTTTGGAACTCACGAGAGATTCGTTCCGCTGATTTCATGCGATGTTGTTGCAACCACCTTCTATAGTTCCTGACCGCCAGTACACGCTCTCTGCCTGCTCTTCGCTTAGCTATGGATGATCCTTGGCGTTTCCACTTCACAACCATGTCAGCAACAATCGACATGGACAGCTTTAGAATGGCCTAAATGACCCTTATGGTTTTGTTACTGAGTAACTCAGGTAGTATCCAATGAGTTGTCCACGTTCGATGTCACCGGGCTCTCCTGACCAAGTTGCTCCGCTGTTGCTGTTTCTCTATCGAGAATACAATACTCTCTGCCTCCTTTGATTCTGGCGGGTTCTCTTCTCGTGATACCTACTGGTCAATTTCTCATTACATAGAGGTGTCCGGATACTTTTGCTCAGATAGTGTACCTCTGGTCGCCACACGTCACGGTACACTGATTACCAGGGCACGTGAATGCCGCGAGTCGTAACAAGTAAAAAGGAACCTGAGCTGATTAGTCTACGTTGACACTGAACACTCCTGTGACTCGGTAAGAGTACTGTGGGTACGACGGAACACCATGTGACGTCATGCACCCTTCTTCTCAAAAGAGCAGCGTTCAGACGTCTGAGTTAGATATTCTCGTGTTGGAAATGCTTCCATGAGATAAAATGGGGCACCTGATATTTTTTACGGTCACTGACGAACGATACCAAACTAACCGTCGACAGGGTCTATCTGCTTATTCACTTGCATCGCTCTCTAGCCTACCTACACATTCAGTAAAACTATGCACCATTCCACACTCCTGAACTGCGTAAGCATTGATCTGAGTACAAGTCGCTCCCAAGTCACGTCACCCAAATCCTGCTGAACATGCATGACGTCGTTGTGGTTCTTATACATGGTGACAATTATTGACCTGTATGAAATAAAATCATCATAACTTCTGAACGGTTTGCGTTACTAGGTTCAAACTGCACGGCTGGCTGTGGGGCATGATGGGAATTAGTATGCGCATGTGTGGTTTGGTTTAGCGACGAAGCCCACTATCGTTTGGACTGGTTCTTCAATAAGCAAAATTGGGGCATTTCGCCGTCGAGAAGTCTCTTCACCCTCAACAGGTGACTTTGTGGTGTGCAATGTCCAGTCACCTGCCCTTGATGGCACGTTGACTACCTAACGGTATGGGAAGGTTTTGGAAGATCATATCCTTCCTATTATCCAAAGTAACCCTGATGTGGTTCATACAAGACTGAGCTTGACCCAATCGAAGCACTGTTTGATGTCCTGGAGAAGCACTTTGGGGACCGCGTTCTGGTACTGGGATACCCTGAGGCCACTGGCAAGGGCCACGATTGTCCGCCATATTCACCGGATCTGAACACATGTGACTCTTTTTTGTTGGGCTTTATCAAAGACAAGGTGTACAGCAATAACCGTAAAACTACTGCTGAGCTGAAAACAGCCATTCAGGAGGTCATCGACAACATCGATGTTTCGACACTTTAGGGGGTCATGCAGAATTTCGCTAGTCGTCAGCACCACATCATCTCCAATGATGGGAGGTATCTCGAACATATCATAAGTTAAATCCGAATAACTGTAGGACGTTTACGTGTTGAATAAAATGTGTGCACGCCGTAGTTTGTAACTAATTTACGTTTTTCAATAATTGTCATACTGTAGCAAGTTCAGAGTTAGTTCTTTTATTTTTTTACTCAGTTAATAAATCTACATCAATTTAGTCCTGTACATTCAGGTCGAGGCTACTATTGTATGACTACTACTGCATGGTGATAGCAAAACATTAATGGTCGCTGTCTCCAACAGCGAGAGAAGGTAGCTGTTGACCTATGTTTTCATTTTTAATGCCCAGCTCAACAGAGCAAGGCGGCTTGATGTGGAGTCTTTTTCCACTGAAATATCCCAACAGTTTGGTAGAAGAGCAGAGAAATTTTAGTTCGGAATGTTTGAGAGTGGATTTGAAGTTTCGGCATTTCAGATTTTGCTTACGTACATCACAGGAATTCTATATGACTTTCCTTGATCACATGGACAGCATCTAAACGATACTCCATTTCACACCACATATTCTAGAATTTTTGTGGAGTCACCGACGCGGGCTCATTAGAGATGAGTGTTTTGAATTCCGGAATTGTTTTCGGCAAAGCAGTCTTCTTTATAAGGTATTTTACGCAACCCGATAAAAATAAGACCAAGGGTGACAGGGTAAATTCTGTCACTCAGGTTGACTTCTGTAGGGCATCCGCTGTTTTCACTTCTTATGCGGAACTTTTGAATAATTTAATTAATAACTAATCTTATATTTTTTACTCAGCTCTTTGTTTGCACTGAACCCAGAAGTTTGTCACGGCATCCAGATTGCAATCAATGCATGGGATGCAGCAATAATACGGAACCAACTTGTATGTATAAAATGACACTTCAATTTAGTATGAATGACGGAGGAACCAGGATGGGTGAGTCATAAGTCGTTGGACACCTTCATAAGTTGGAAGATGAAAGGGAAAATTGAAATGTGATAATGGGAACATAGGTTTGCTGTGGGGCCGCAACTTTTGAAGTGAATCTCATTCATGGCCGCCATCTTGAAATCTGCCATTTTGGATTCAAGTAATTTTTTTTAATGGGAAGGGGGATGTACGACACATCAAATAAAACTCGCTTGAGCTCTGGAATTTAGTGTGTAATTTGTTTTTGTCTATCTTGTACAGTTTAGAGGTTATTAATGTTCAAAGTTGGGAAATTACCTTCATACCGACTGCTACAACACATGTTCTACGTGTTGTCCATCCCGAGACATGAGTCGGTATCAAGGTAAATTTGAACATTAATAACTTCTAAACTGTACAAGATAGACAAATACAAATTACACCACTCAATTCCAGAGCTCAAGCGAATATTATTTGATGTGTCATACACCCCCTTCCCATTAAAAAAAGACTTTAATCCAAAATGGCGGATTTAAAGATGGCGGCCATGAATGATATTCACTCCAAAAGTTGCGGCCCCACGTCAAACCTATGTTCCCATCATTACGTTTCAATTTTCCCTTTAATCTTCCAACTTATAAAGGTGTCCAAGGACTTTTGACTCGCCCTGTATATAAGACCCGACTACCAAGGTGTTGATGGAGCATCATTGTCTGTTAAAATAATTTTATTTGCTTCAGAATAATATTATGCTACACACCTTTAACAAACATCAATAATTTCTAATTATTTCTGTAGGAGTTCCTAATTTGTATTAATTTATTCTGTGCAGGTACGCGACTAATGTGATTTAGTGCACATTTCCGAGATTTTGGTACATATTTCTGAAATTTAAATCTATTATTCTGACAATGTAGTGCATAAATATTTGCATGTTTGGTTATTTTTAGTGTACATCAGTTCTCATTCCAGTTATTAATATAGAAATATCTTAAATTAAAGTACTGATTCGAACGAAACACGGAATACAGTAGTATTAGTTCTTACACCATTTACTCCTCACCACAAATAAACTGAAAAAAAACAAAGAACAGAGAAAAGACCCTGGACGAGTCTTACAGGGGACACAAGTTATATGTTAAGCGTATGAATGATAAATACGAAACGAAACACTCAGTGTAATTTTAATTGTTTTAACAGATTATTTCAGACAGTTACTGAACGGCGTCGTGCAGTGTGGTTCCCCTACCATTCGGGCCGTGTGATGAGTGTGAAAACTACCCACTAAACACAGCCCACAACTTGTCAACAAGGAACCAGAGTGCTTGCGTGTGTCACGAAGTCGAGTAATTTAGTAATAACGGCCATCACAGAAATCAGGAAGCGTATCGTGAGTACTACCTCCGTTTGTTTCCCACACTGCATCAATGACTCAGTGCTAGAATGCAAAAAACAAAAGGTTTTGTCATCAGTCTTTCGACTAGCTTGTACTATGCACCTACTTCTATGCTGTTAATTTTTCATCTCTACGTGACTATTATATCCAGTATCCTCTATAACCTGATCAGCATATCCTAGTCTCTATCCGTCCCTGCTACTTTTTCCTCTCTACAACTGCTTCCAGCACTTGGTTACCTACTTCTGGATGTGATAACAGGTGCGCTACTAACCTGTCCTACCCTTCTCACCTACTGTTTTTAAAACTTCATTTCGCCCTCCATCTATCCACTAAACATTCAAAATTCCTTAACAGCATCCCATTTCAAATGGTTCCAATTTCATCGTCTCCGATTTCCGACGGTCCACGTTTCTGCTATGGTCCAGAGGTGTACTTTCATTAAATTCTACCATAACACTGCTTATATTCTTATTGAAGGACGCTGTCTTGTAGTGTGGAGATCTACTTTCGGTATGTTCCATCTTAGTGCCTCCTTAGTTCCCAGACAGGAGAATTCTTCAGTTCTTCCGCTTAAATCGTCTAAGAATTGTGAACACCATGCTCCACTTTACGTTGTCGAACGCTCTGTGTAGGTCCACAAACGTTACTAAGGTATGATGATGTTTCCTCATTCTGCCTTCGACTTGCTAAGCAACCGGATTTTTTTGGTGTCGTAATAACGCAAAGGTATGGCCACCGCCTGGGTTCTCAGTACTCTAGATAATGCGTTAAGCAGTTTTATATTTCCAACGCTCCATCCTTAAATGAACCAGTTGCCTAGCGATTCTGCTGCGCGTTGGCTTCCGGATTTTTTCATGGAAACAATGAACTGCAATGTTGTCACTAAGTAGAGCCATCCAGGCACCCAAACAATTAGTGCGAGAGAACGGGTGTTTCTTGTTTACGTGAGAAACTAGCAATAATCACTCTGTAGAATAAAAGTATCGACAATCTTCCAATGCTGTCACTTTGTGTCACTGATAAAAAGAGAGCCGCCCCATGTACAGCCGACAGTCTTGCGCCTAAGTGACACCAGGTGTTTCAAAAAAATTCACCCGACTTCCGAGTGCTGTATCTTCTATACAAATGAAGACAGGAACTTGGAGTAAATTTTAACTTACATATAACAACAACGTTTTTCATTTTAAAAAAAATCAAATTGTACATTTTTTTACACCCATGAATATGCAAACCTGGAGAACACTTTACAATTACATTTAGAATCAAAGTTTGCACTTACTCCTCAGAGATGTTCAATATGCTCTCCACCAGACATATGAAAAACATCCAAACTGATCCCATATTTTTCGAGCATATGTAGCGTTATTGCCTGCTGTTGGTATGGTGCGTCGCAGTTCACTCAGAATTGTTTGAAGGGGCTGCCACATGGTTAAGTTTTTCATATACTCTACAACAATCCTTGGCTGATGATTTGTGCCCAGTATTGAACCTACCGATTCCCGAAACGAAGATTACGGTACCGTTTTGTGAACTCACGCGTCTTACGGCTTTGGCAGCGGTGCCCATATCTACTTGACCTCACGCTATTTGCAGTCTCGTTATTTTAACTCAACGTGAAAATTTTTGTGTGTGTTCTGAATACATAAATGCTGTAGCTCCTAGAAGAATGGTCATCCAGGTACTTTGATTTAAAAAATTACTCCGTCTTCAGGCCACAAGTGGCCCATCGGGACCATCCGACCGCGGTGTCATCCTCAGGTGAGAATGCGGATAGGAGGGGCGTGTGGTCAGGGTACCACTCTCCCGGTCGTTATGATGGTTTTCTTTGACCAGAGCCGCTCCTATTCGGTCGAGTAGCTCCTCAATTGGCATCACGAGGCTGAGTGCACCCAGAAAAATGGCAACTGCGCATGACGGCTGGATGATCACCCATCCAAACGCCGGCCACGCCCGACAGTGCTTAACTTCGGTGACCTCAGGGGAACCGGTGTATCCACTGCGGCAAGGCCGTTGCCCCACTTTGATTTAAAACAGATTTGAAGAAAAACGTAACTGAAGATATTAACACTAATCATATTTTGAAATAACGCATAATTTCTATCTTCTTGTGTTCAGACATTTATGTCTTAGTTTATATTTTCATACCAATGAAACTTCGTGAATGCCTGTCTTCGGCATCTTTGATTTTGGAAGAATGTTGGAGTCGGCTTGTATGTAACGACGTCTGAGGACGGAATTTTGTTAGCGTGCTTGTAACTCGGAAATAGTTGATTATCAGCTGTGGACAGCTGCTGGTTATTGGAACATACAGAATAAAGTTATATTTCAATGTTATAATGATGAAAATGGAATTTGGCGTCCATGTCTTACAAGAAGAGATTTCTCTTGGATTGAAAAAAAACCTCCAAACAGAAACCTTGCGCTTTATTCAAGCATCTGATCAAAATCTAGACCATTACTAACACCAGGCCACTAGAAGAAATCATACTCAAGACACCGCTGCCGAAGTATCTCCAGTCATTGATCGAATGTACACCTCTCCAAATATCTTCATTCACGTGAGAGATATAGTCTTGTGAAACCAGATGAACTTTCTTGAAACACCTTGTAATTCTCTGCCGTAAGAACCAAATCGTGGTACAAACGTTTCCTTTCATCAGCGTTACTTCATGTCCTACAAGAAGTGTGAAAGTGTTATTGCGTTACAATACGATACGAAATCAATGTATTATTTAATAAATAGATTCCACAAACGAATATTCCCAAAAATTAATTTGAACATCGCACATTGGGATTTTTCACTGACATTTTATAATTTTTTCTCAGCCGATGTCTAAGACGAGCATACTGCTCTCGTTCAAGAAAGAAATTACGGAACTGTGGTTGTCGGTCAAATAAAATTACTTCAAAAAATTATCCATTGCACTTAGACCGACATAAAGGAATAAATACAACCGACCGTTCGACAGGTAACTATTAGCGAATTATAGTATGATAAAATTGAAAAGCTTTCTTTGTTGAACGTGAGATTGAACACCACAGTCATTTACTAGACATGGCCCAATTAGATATGGCATTTCCTTATCTTTCCCAGAACTTTGAACTGTATTACCCAACCACTTACGGGGAGCACTACAATTTAAAGTCGACAGCGTTATAACATGGCCTTTTTCACGTTAACCAGTAGATGACAGAGATGAGAGAAACTATGTGAGTCAGAAGAGAAAATCCCATCGGGATTCAATCGCGGATCTTTTTATTTGTAGTCTAGCATTTAACCGAGACCCAAAACTGAGATCACAACCTTTTAACATTCAACCAAAAGCTAAACCGAGACCACAGCCTTGTAAATCAGACGCACAGGTACAGCATACGTTCTCTAACTACGACTTGCACCCATAGGTTATGCTGTCTTCAAGTTTCACTATTAACCGTCTGGTCCGTGCTGCACTGTCACATCGAAATAGTTTGCGCCTGGGGATAGGCAACTCAGTGAACTGAATTGCAAAGCAGGGTGCCGTCGCGCTTTCCCAGACAATTCACGTCAGTGAACTGCAGAGCACATGACGCTTGCCGCGTCACTAAGATGCCCATTTTCTGCAGATGTAATAGGAGTTAAAAACCGGTCGAGTCGCTCTATGCACTGATGTGCGTCTGTTTTCTGTATGTCTTGTACTTTTTGCGCAGTCGTCTTCTGAAAGCCCGGAGGTACTTGGAATAACACTATCTGTCCCATCCCTTCCAGCGTTTGAAAAAGGAACAGCGGAAAATATTTTTTTCGTGTATTCTGACCACGACATAATTAAAATAACCATACATTACATATTTCACTCCGAAAGAAAAGTAACAGTGGAAAGCTTAAGGGTTACAGTCATGGCTCCGCTGGGACTCGTCATATATTTAAACTTATTTGCACATAACAAATGGCCACTTTTAACCTTAGAGCTCACTGTCATGCTAAATGCAGAAGTAGCCGCATATATCAGCTGCTTTTCCTGGTAACATGTGTAATTCGTAAGGCGGACAATAGGCATTTTTGATGTGAGAATATTTTCAGATTTTGACATTAGCTTCAGCTCCGGTGGAACTGTGACTTTTAACCTTCAACGCTCTCCTGCTTACAGGGCCTACTGTACCTGGATCAGAATAACAAACTGATTGACAGCTAATTGTTTACAAGACAGCTACCATGCAACAGGCAATCAGAGAATGAGTTTGTTCTGTGCACATCGCTCTTCTGCCTCAGTTGCCGGTAACCAGACAGCTGTGGACGACAACTGCTTTCTGTAACACAGCAGTTGTAGTTTATTCGTATATGCTATGTTTCTCATGTGGTATGACTCTTTCACAGAAAGTGGGAAGCAAAGTGGTGAGACTATTAAGAACCTGTAAAGTGAACTCAAACTGCAAGTTAATGGGGAACGTGTGAGCGTACTCATAAGGGATCATTCCCAAGTGATACCCGGAAAGTTAATTTGGTATTTTAGGTTTAGAGGGAATATCTCCGAAACAATGATACAAATGGTTCAAATGGTACTGAGCACTATGGGACTTAACAGCTGACGTCATCAGTCCCATAGAACTTAGAACTACTTAAACCTAACTAACCTAAGGACATCACACACATCCATGACGGAGGCAGGATTCGAACCTCCGACCGTAGCAGTCACGCGGTT
This sequence comes from Schistocerca piceifrons, assembly GCF_021461385.2. Taxonomy (NCBI): domain Eukaryota; kingdom Metazoa; phylum Arthropoda; class Insecta; order Orthoptera; family Acrididae; genus Schistocerca; species Schistocerca piceifrons. Next base: position 398,774,267 of record NC_060144.1, on the reverse strand, counting down.
CCGGACTGAAGCGCCTAGAACCGCTCGGCCACCACGGCCGGCAAACAATTATACATAACAACACGTTTTTTTTACAAAAGTTGATATGTAATTAATGTTCTTAAAAATCGTACAATCAGCTTTTGTAATAACATGAAATTTTGTGAAATACCCTACCACCATTAATTAATTTTGAAAAATGAAGACGCTAGTTGCAAAGGAAATTTAAGCTGTCATGCCACATACTTCCCTGTGTAATAAAGATGGTGTCTGAAGTATCATTTTTGGAAAACAAGTCGTGCTCATTGTGCTTCCAGAGTATTTTCAATATACCTAATTAAAATACCTTAACATCCATTTCTATTCTAATTGTTAATTTAACCTATATTTAAATTACAATGGTTTCAAAGAAAATGCCTTTTTTGCATACTGCACATCGAATCTATTATTTTTATTTATGCACCCAGACGCGTTGTTACAGAAACTGATAATGTTGGTAACACTTAGAAAAACAAATGAAACTCTGTATTAAAAGCCCGCATCTCGTGGTCGTGCGGTAGCGTTCTTGCTTCCCACGCCCGGGTTCCCGGGTTCGATTCCCGGCGGGGTCAGGGATTTTCTCTGCCTCGTGATGGCTGGGTGTTGTGTGCTGTCCTTAGGTTAGTTAGGTTTAAGTAGTTCTAAGTTCTAGGGGACTGATGACCATAGATGTTAAGTCCCATAGTGCTCAGAGCCATCTGTATTAAAAAGATGGCAGTTACAGTGATGTGTAACGTAAACAGTGAACTCAAAGTGAACTGTAAGATGTCCACCTCGTTGCCAGATGAGAAAAAGCAGTTTGCTTAGATGTAATGAATTAGAAGTTACCTGTAAGTACCTTTCCATTTCATAAAAAAACTTTAAGGAACTGTTTTTAAATCTATAACCTAGATGTGAAACCATAACCTATGTGTAAAAATGGACAAATCATGTAATATTTCAGGACACCCACTGAAGATGCCTTGTAAATAAAGGGCGAAACGCGTCTGGGTGCGTAAATAAAAATAAAAATTTCGATGTGCAGCATTCAAAAAAGGCATTTTCTTTGAAACAGCTCTAATTTATATACAGCTGCTGCGAAAATGGCCACTACGAGAACAGTGTCACCTATATTTGCTTCATTTAATTTGTTATTTTACGTTTTACATAAATGTTTTTTTACTTTATTGTTTCACATGCATATATTTTATTAATTGAAAATAATTGCAATAATGATAATCTGTAAAGAAATTAGTAAAACATTAGGATATTTAGAGGATTACCTATGACCCAGGAAGCCAGGAAGATTATGACTTTACGAGCATCCGACGTTAGTTGCAGCGTTGCTAACTAACCTTATATGTTAATTACTTAGCAGATAATATTAGCTGCAATATCAAACTTTCTGAGGAAGATGCAGGTATCTGTGAGGAAATTCCATCCGGTGAAGTACAGCAGCAATGTATAGTCACATATTCACAAAATATCGGACTCGTGAAAAGACTGATAATTTGCTCTTAATGCAAAGACACGAAGTCGTGCACTTAACGAAACATATTTTGATTACAGTATTAAGGAGTCACAGCTATAGCCAGTCATGTCATGCAAATATTTAGGATTGACAATATGAGATATTAAATGGAGCGACCAAGTAGACTCAGTTGTAGATAAAGCAACTTAGAGGCTACGATTCATTACTGGGAAACTATAGCATGCGTACAATAGAAACTGCATACAAAACATTTGTAACACTTCACTCTACCATACCGCTCAAGTATATGACGCCCATATCTGGCCGAAGGCACACAGGAAATCGAGCACATAAAAGGTTCCTTCAAAAGCTCGTCGGTTTTGAATAGCGTAGAATACTTTTGTTTGTCGATTGATCGCAATATTGTGCATTATATCGGTTTCCATACACATTCCGACTGGTGTTTGAATTTCTCGTTTTTTTTCATTGTGTGTCTAGGTATGTAACAGTTTACCATTGCGCAGTGTGCGGTAATTGCAAAATATTTTATATGAACGGAGAAAGTCTTCGCGCGACTCTAGAACGAAACGAAACACCGAATGAATCAACAGTACGCAGACTTACTGTGAAGTTCAACGAAACGGGCTCAACAACGAACATTAGGTATTCGGACAGCCCTCGCCCTGGCCAATCTGTTCAACACATTGCGGTGGTTCGTGGCATGATTTTCTTCACCCCGTTATAGAATTCAGCACAACAGCTGAAAAAACCAATAAAGAGGAAAGGCGATAGTTGTTGACTGGTTTCTGAGAAGAGAACGCTTTTGTGAGGATCATCATCATTAGTGAAGCACTTAAATGGATTCATGAATAAACAGGACTGCCATAATTAAGGGTCACAAAATACTTTCATGGTTCACAATAGGAAAATGCATCCACCGCTGTTGACTCTTTTGAATGAGTGGCATAATCGGCCCTTATTTTTTTGAAGATGAGACGTAATAAGTTGTGACAGTTAATAGAAACCGATGCCGTGCGGTGATGAGAGAATTTTGTAGACACATTTCAATAGAATAAATGCTCAAGTGTCCTGGTTTCTGCAATACTGTGCCACCTGTCACACTTGCCGCGATATAGTTGAGTTGTTCCATGAGCGTTTTCCAGATATCCTTATCTGGCGTAAATGATACTTCACAATGCTCACCAAACACCTTGCGATTTATGTCTATGAGGTTATATTAAATCATACTTGTATGTCAATAAACTCAGAAGGGTCTGTGAGTTAAAGGAGGAAACTGGACGTTTTGTTTGCGAAATACAAGTGCAGTCTTCTCAAGCTGTCGGCGATTTTCACGGGAACACTTCTGGCATGTCAGCGCCGTAGAGAAAGTCATATGCCAGAAATCATTTTTCACACCTGAAATGGAAGGGTGTGATGAACGAGTTTAAGTATTTTGTTAACTTGTTTTGAAAAAATAAGTTCATAATCTGATGTATCAAAGTCAGTGCGCTTTTTGAAAGACCCTAAATAAACAAGGAAATACCGGTCGAGGTGGCGTAGTGGTTAGCACACTGGACTCGCATTCGGGAGGACGACGGTTCGAGTCCGCGTCCGGCCATCCTGATTTAGGTTTTCCTGATTTCCGTAAATCGCTTTGGGAAAATTCCGGTACGGTTCCTTTGAAAGGGCACGGTTAATTTCCTAACCCGAGACTTTAAACACTAATCTCGTCCTCCACAAGGGAGATGCGAGTAGCCAGAACATTGTTTTACTGGCGGGAAAACGTAACAAAAATTTTAGTTGCCAGACACTCTACAAAAGACCCCATACAAGCCGAAAGGACCACCTAGGACAACTTAAAAAACTGTCTTTCAGGGCACAAACTGCAAATGTTATTCAGTCCCATGGGTATTTATCCAGTAAAGATTTCGAAGATAAAATTAGGTTCAAATGGTTCAAATGGCTCTGAGCACTATGGGACTCAACTTCTGAGGTCATTAGTCCTCTAGAACTTAGAACTAGTTAAACCCAACTAACCTAAGGACATCACACACATCCATGCCCGAGGCAGGATTCGAACTTGCGGCCGTAGCGGTCTTGCGGTTCCAGACTGCAGCGCCTAGAACCGCACGGCCACTTCGGCCGGCTAAAATTAGGTAAATAAAAACTCGTTCAGAGGTGGGCGCAGAGGTAGACAAGCCATCACTACCACCACTCCCTTCCTGCGGGTGGAAAATAAAAATATTGCTCTCTGCAACACACTTCAGTGGTTTACCAAGTATTGCTATAGCTGTAAATGGACATTAGAGGCAGGCATGAAACTAACAGGCCTGTAGGTCTGACCACTTCAACTCGCAGTTATCTACCGATGGTCAGACTCAGTCCAGAAGTGGAACTACACGGTTAACCGAATACTTCTATCCAGACCCATATACTGTATACAGATATTCAAAATACATATATATTTACCAGAAACTGCTATTTACTGTATTTATAAACCATGTACATACCACATTTAAAAATTTCTGCTTTACATACGATTTACTCGCCGGGAACTGGCAATTGTTTTATAAAATTGCAATTAAAACACATCGTATATCGAATCTATGCCAGTTTTATTTTTCTGCGCTCTGCGTTTCGAGGTCTTAGATGAGTGGATTACATTAGAAGCCATAGCGAGGCATCGTAGAAGAAAGTAAAAGTAACTCACTTAGATAATTATTTTAATTTGCATCATAAAATTTCGCACCATAAACAGCAGAACATGGACGTCATAGGGTATTATGTATCACCTGTTTTCAGTTATGTTTCACGAAATAATCGTTCAATTCTTTTCCTTCTGTTTCTCACTCACTTCTTCGCAGATGAAGGTTCTCATTTCCTGTGGAGTCAAAGCATAGCTATTGCCAAACGAATTTTGGCCTGGGCTATCTAGTTACAGAACAGCTGATTTCAGTACATCGGTGTGTGTGTGATAATCTGTTTCCAGATCGCTTCGCCTTAGCTCTCTTCCCGTACGGAACACATTTTCAAATGTATACCTGGGTCACTTAGCCAAATCCCGGTTCGTAGACATCGCTTTGTAACCTTTCGTTGACGACTTCGTCACCTATGTTTTCACAGCCAGAAATTTTAAATACGTAGGACAAAAAATCTTTGAAGAGGTCGGCAACCGTTGTTGGCACTTACATACCGAGTTGTCTAGATCGCATACGTTTGGCATTTGCTACAGTACGCTCTGCATTGCATTTGTGAGGTAGGTTGTATCCATCTTTATGAAGTACCAACATATTGACGAATGGTAGGAGCAGAAACTTGTGTATTAATTTTTTTCGTTTTCTTCCAGTATCCGTCACAGCTGCGGTAACAGTCATTTCTTCGTGCTGACTAGTTTCAGACCATCAGTTAAATTTTCAAACCACGGCCTAAGACAACACTTCCCATGAGTATACAAGGCTATTTGTTTCCAGTCGTACGCAGAAAAATCGATTGAAAAGAAAAAGCATTGTACACTCATGCGAAGTTTGTCAGTCTGTGTTTATGCAATGCTTACTAATAAGGAATAATGAATAGATGGTGAGATGTACATTAGTGGGACTGTATGATTACATTTACATCTAAGGCCATAGTTTGAAAATTGACCTAATGGCCCGAAACAAGACACGAAAAAGAAATGACTATTAATGGAACTGTGGCGGATGTTGGAAGAAAATAAAATAAAATAAATTATACATCCTTGTTTTCCTTGATATGAGGATGGCTGATGACGAAATGCATCATTACAATAGAAAGGCTGCACAAATGGTAGCGGTATTGTTTGACCCATGGGAGAGCGTCACGGAGATATTAAAAGAACGGAAGTGGCACACTCTGAAGACACACTCAACTATCTCGTGAAAGGGTAATTAGTAAGATCCAAATTGAAGTGATGATTCTAGGATTCTACTAGAATTTTCCTGCGTATCGCTCTCGTAGAGGTCACGAAGAAAGTGTCATGGTGATTTTCAGTGTATGGATATACAGTTGCTGTAGATATAAGGATAATAAATGCAGGGAGTGGCAGTGGCCTGCTTTAAACTGTGCGTCATTGTTGAGCGCGGCCCTGAGAGTGATATTGGTACCAGTGCGTAGTGCGGTACTCAGTGTTACGTCAGTATGCATCGTTGGTCAAATGATCATCGCGTTTTCAAATATGGTGATAGTGTCGTGCGAACGGAGCATTAGTTTCATCAAAAATGTTGATATTGCTCGTACTAATCAACTGCCACTTCAGTAGTCAATTACAAGATGGGCTGAGCAGTTCAGAGCAACAGCATCTGCAACGAATAAGTCACCACCTGGTAGACTACGAACGGTTTGTACACCGAACAACATCGCAACAGTAACGGCTGCTTTTCAGGGAAGTCCGGCGCGACCAGTTCGTCGGCATTTGTGAGTCATTAACAACCTTGATATAACTCAGCGACTGTTGTTGCATCTCAATACTCATTCCTATCCCTACACTCTGCAAGTGGTGCAACAATTGTTACTCAGAGAACAGTAAACATATAACAAGTTCCGTACGCAGCTTCTGGAGATGTTCAACACTCACGCGAATTTTCTGAAGAATTTCTTTATATCTGACGATTGCCCATTTTAATTTATCCGGATATGTGAACAATCATGTACTGGGTGCAGTACTTCAGGTACAGTCTCATAAAATTCATGAAAAACCATTTCATAACTCAAAAGTTACTCTGTACTGGGGCATGTCTGTGTTATTGATCTGTACTTTTTTTTTTGGAGAATGATGCAGGTGATACTGTCACAGTATCACGAGATCGATATACTGTTGTGTTGCAACCGTTCGTAATGCTGGAAATGCGTCGCAAAATAATTAGTAGGTGTTGGGGTCCCAAGCGGACGGTGCAACCTCTCGCACAACCACAAAGTCCATGATAGTCTTAAGCAGAATGTTTCCAGAGCGTCTTGTTTCCAGCTTTGGTAATGTCAACTGGCCACCCGTTCACTCGATTTATCGGCCTGTGACTTTTTTCTGTGGAGACTTCTGAAAATCGAGACCATAACAAGAGATATTCGTTGCAACGTTATAGCGAATGTGCGTGTTCGTACAAACAATTGTATCGCCAACAATAGTGGGCATAATTTAGAAACACTGAAATGTTTAATAAAATTCCAACAATTCACGCTAATAATGCGTAGCTGTATCTCCATGGTCAAATAAAATGTTTAAAACTCTTTCTGCCGCAGCCTGTATTTTTTATCTAGAAAGTTCTGCGCACAGGAGCCAGAAATTTGTTTCGCAAGATCGGTTAGACGAGTAGCAATATTAAATTCCTCATTACTGTCACCTTCACACCCACTTCCAAGTGGAAGATGTCGCAGTTTTATTTCGCGAAGGAGCTATTGTTATCTTCAAGTTGAGGGTAAGTGTTACACATACCGCGGTTGTGCGACAGTGGGATTGGGGTCCGCACCGTCTTTCCGCGGTAAAACATGCATTACAAACGTAGTAGTGTACCCTTGACGGAAATATTTTTCTAAGTATAACAATATTTCGCGCTTCGTTTTTAATTTTTCAAAATAATCTGGTTATTCGAGGATACTGCAGACAACATTGTAAGCCGGCCGGTGTGGCCGAGCGGTTCTAGGCGCCACAGTCTGGAACTGCGCCACCCCTACCGTCGCAGGTTCGAATCCTGCCTCGGGCATGAATGTGTGTGATGTCCTTAGGTTAGTTAGGTTTAAGTAGTTCTAAGTTCTATGGGACTGATGACCTCAGCGGTTTTTTAAGTCGCATGGTGCTCAGAGCCATTTGAACCATTTTGAACAACATTGTAGGTGGGGCAACCACAGCTATGAGTACTCATCTTGGGTATAAATAACCGTTACAGCTGTATTTTGGTCCTTTATTACTGTACCACTACCGGTTTCGTTGTGTTAAAGCCACATCTTGAGGTGACATATGATTAAAACATTAGAGCGGGAAAGCTCGGAATTTTTTTTCCCTACATTCGTTGTCCGTCGATATAAAACACCGCTAAAAAATGGTATGTCATGGATTAAAAACTGCCAAATTCCAATATAGTGGAGGGGTCCAAAACAAATCGTACCATAGTGATCGCTTCTCAGATCTATACTGAACCGCTTACAGGGGACGCGACCGCGTGCTCCGCCATTCGCGAATAATCAACCGATTGGATAATCCTGAAAATCGGGAGCATGTTGTAGTTAATAGTTCGTTATAATTGTGAGCAGTTCGATCCCCTCCTTTAACTTGATACAGTTATCAGTCCAATTGTTGAGCACGTGCTCTTATTTGTAGATTTTCAGTAGCGAAAATAATGTGACGACGCACTGTATAGCTTGAGCTCGGTATGTTTCTCGCAGACTTCCTTTGGCGGCAACAGACTGGTGAGGGAAAGAGCGTGCATACGCAAATAGTGAGGTGCGGTACTCACGCAGGCGAGCATGATGAGGCGGGCCTACAGTCCAGCGGCAGTCGGCGTGCTTGCTCGGTCCCTCCCGCGTGCGACGCACCGCAGTCCGCGTCTCGCGCGCCACTGGCCGCTGGCCGGGCCCCCAACTTGCGCAGCCGCCAAGAACCGCCGCGCACGCCTCCTGCTGGCCGCGCGCCGCCTTTCCCTCTCCATTGTTTAGCGCCGGGCCGCGCTGCCCACGTGATGCGGCCGCCTCCGTGACGTCTTTGGCTCGAGTGCTGTAGAAAGGGCCGTTTAGGTAAAATCGACGACCTTTTGGCTCTAGGAAGCGTAAACGCATAAGCCTCCGTAGCCGAGGGGCTAACGCACGCCTTTGTGGTGGTGCTCCACTAAGAGGTTGTTGTTGTTTTGGTCTTCAGTCCAGAGACTGGTTTGATGCAGCACTCCATGCAACTTCATCCTGTGCAAGCTTCATCATCTCCCAGTACCTACTGCAACCTACATCTTTCTGAATCTGCTTAGTGTATTCATCTCTTGGTCTCCCTCTACGGTTTTTACCCTCCACGCTGCCCTCCAATACTAAATTTGTGACCCCTTGATGCCTCAGAATATGTCCTACCAACCGATCCCTTGTGCCACAAACTCCTCTACTCCCCAATTCTATTCAATACTTCCTCATTAGCTATGTGATCTACCCATCTAACCTTCAGCATTCTTCTATAGCACCACATTACGAAAGCTTGTATTCTCTTTCTGTCTAAACTATTTATCGTCCACGTTTCACTTCCATACATGGCTACGCTCCATACAAATACTTTCAGAAATGACTTCTTGACATTTAAATCTTACTCGATGTTAACAAATTTCTCTTCTTCAGAAACGCTTTCCTTGCCATTGCCAGTCTACATTTTATATCCTCTCTACTTCGACCATCATCAGTTATTTTGCTCCCCAAATAGCAAAACACCTTTAATACTTTAAGTGTCTCATTTCCTAATCTAACTCCCTCAGCTTCACCCGACTTAATTCGACTACATTCCATTATACTCGTTTTGCTTTGTTAATGTTCATCTTATATCCTCCTTTCAACACAGTCCATTCTGTTCAGCTGCTCTTCCAGGTCCTTTGCTGTATCTGACAGAATTACAATGCCATCGGCGAACCTCAAAGTTTTTATTTCTTCTCTATGGATTTTAATACCTACTCCAAATTTTTCTTTTGTTTCCCTTACTGCTTGCTCAATATACAGATTGAATAACATCAGGGATAAGCTATAACACTGTCTCACTCCCTTCCAACCACGGCTTCCCTTTCATGTTCCTCGACCTTTATAATTGCCATCTGCTTTCTGTACAAATTATAAATAGCCTTTCGCTCCCTGTATTTTACCCCTGCCACCTTCAGAATTTGAAAGAGAGTATTCCAGTCAACATTGTCAAAAGCTTTCTCTAAGTCTACAAATGCTAGAAACGTAGGTTTACCTTTCCTTAATCTATTTTCAAAGATAAGTCGTAGTGTCAGTATTGCCTCACGTGTGCCAACATTTCTACGGAATCCAAAGTTATCTTCCCTGAGGTCGGCTTCGACCAATTTTTCCATTCGTCTGTAAAGAATTCGTGTTGGTATTTTGCAGCCGTGGCTTATTAAACTGATAGTTCGGTAATTTTCACATCTGTCAACCCCTGCTTTCTTCGGGATTGGAATTATTATATTCTTTTTGAAGTCTGAGGACATTTCGCCTGTCTCATACATCTTGCTCACCAGATGGTAGAGTTTTGTCAGGGCTGGCTCTCCCAAGGCTATCAGTAGTTCTAATGGAATGCTGTCTACTCCCGGGGCCTTAGAGGTTAGCAGGTTCTAATGCTGGTGGTGAATGAAATATTCACTACCAGTTTTCGGCCGGCAAGAGAAGTAGTGACGGATTAAAGTCCCTGTTCATCAGTCTTTGCGCCAATGCCCTGGATTAAATTTCAAACCTCTAAGCGGTGTCCCATGAACTGAGGGCATGCGACATTATGGAAGGTGATCCGGACCCTCTTGGGGCTCTTTGTGAGGAATGGGCTGTGTGCCGGTATCTTGTTCCATCTTCTGCCTTCCCGTCATCCATAACAATACAAAACACATCACGACACTGTAAAAGCCTCATTAAAATCATCACCACGTCACAGTAACACATTTGAACATAACAGAACGGAGCAACGCAGCGGTAAAACATTTCTGTAAGGACTCAGTCAAGGACGGCGATGAGCGTTTCCCGCATCTGATTCTTAAGTTGTGGGATCACTTCTTCGACTTGAAATGCAAGGGCACTAGAAAACATTGGCATCTGTAAGTGGGGAGGTGGGGTGGTGTCACTTCCTGTCACCGACCTTGGTGGCTGTATTTCAAACATTTAATTCACTAAGCCAGTTTTACATGGGCGAGTTTCTGGTCGAAACTGAGTAATTGTTGTAGGTGCGCGTTATGTTCTTGCCGGTCACGATGCAATGGGACACTGACGTCAACAGAGCCGCCTAGAGAACGTTTTTTTTTTCACAAGCGGTGTCCCTTCCTCAGCCTCACATGAAAGCTGTCTTCTTTTGGCCACTTGTTAAGACCGACAAAAACAAATCTCGTGGAAACGTAGTTTTTCCTTTTAAGGTAACTAGTTCATATACATTCCTCTGTAACAAACGTATATATTTAAACCTTATTCCAGTTCTAAACATTAAAAAAAGAAACTTTTTCCATTTAAGTTACTCCTGAAATCTTTAAAAGCTTTTATTTACAGCTGAAAGAACAACGCATTTTGTATTGTTTAGCTTCATTTAATTTTTGCTACCTACTAAACTGAGTGGAAAGAATAAAAATACTAAATTTATTTCGTTTTTAGGGTCCCATACCTAAATTGGTAGAAACGGAACCGTTATATGATCACTAAATTGTCCATCTGACAGTCTGCCTATCTGTCCGGCTTTTCAAAACCGTTTTGTGAGGAATGGAAAGTTGAAATTTGTCACGTACTACGTTCTATAGTACCTTGGCGATATAATAAATGTTAATCTCTAGTTATATGGAAAAAGGTAGAGGAATCGTTGCTGTTTTTATAGATTTAGAAAAGGCTTTTGACAGCGTTCAGTGGAACAAGCTGAAGGATATTTTGAAGAGGCAAGGAGTAGATTGGAAAGAGAGACGACTGATACAGAATCTATATTTACACCAGAAAGTAAGGATAAGGATTGGAAATGAAATGTCAGAAGGAAGCAGCATTGGACGAGGTGTTAGACAAGGTTGTTGCCTTTCTCCACTGTTGTTTAATGCATATCTTGAAGAGATTATTGCTAAAGACTTAGATGGGAAAAGAGGAATATGTATTGGTGGAAAGAGAATATAATGTATAAGATTTGCTGATGACATGGTATTAGTGGCAGAAAGTGAGCGGACAGTGAATAACTTGCTGAAAGATCTGAATGAAGCTTGTGTGTAATATGGGATGCAAATAAACACAGCAAAACCAAAGAGTATAGTCATCAGTACAAGACCTAGACTGTCCAATACTAAAATAGGACACTCTAACATTAGCCAAGTAAGTGCATTTAAATATCTTGGAAGCACAATAACTGAAGACTTGAGATGTTACCAGGAGGTGAAAATTCGTACTTCCATAGCAAAGGAGGCATTCAACAGAAAGAGGAGACTCTTATGTGGCAAATCAGATAAAAGTCTAAGAAAAAGGCTTGGCAAATGTTTTGTCATGAGTGTGGCACTATATGGGGCAGAAACATGGACGCTGAGACGAAAGGACGGAAAAAAGTTAGAAGCATTTGAGAAGTGGATGTGGAGAAGAATGGAGGCAATAAGCTGGATGGAAAGAGTGAGTAATGAAAGAGTACTGGAAAGGGTTGGTGAGAGAAGAGGTCTGCTGAAGGTTGTAAGAGAAAGGAAAAGGAACTGGTTGGGACATTCAATGAGAAGGGAGTGCTTGCTAGCAGATGGTTTGGAAGGATTGGTTTGTGGGAGAAGACTGAGAGGAAGAAGGAGATACAAGGTGATAAACGACATAGAGGGAATAGGAAATTATGCAGACCTGAAGAGGAGGCAGAAGACCGGACAGCCTGGAGAACTACGATGTAAAAACCTGCCTTTTGGTAGAACACTGATAATGATGATGATGATGATGATGATGATGAACCTCCAGGTCAGTGTGGTCAAAAGATACGGCTATTTATGTCACACATTTTGATACTCGCAAACTGACTCATTAAAAACTTATGATCCTTCCCCTCGACGAAGAATCATAACATTTAGCAAGATTAAAATTTTCAATACAAGCAAAGGAAAAAAAGCAGAAAATTGTTAATTTGTAATTATAGCAAACGAGAAATATTTTCTTCGCCATTTATTATCGGGCTTCACACTTGAAAGTAAAACATTATCGAAGATCTTGATATCCCTGTGACCAATATTTTGCTAGTATCAATGTCGATAACAGGCAAACGTCGCCGAGTTCTCGATTCCCGAATAGATGAACTGCCTGTGTACATAATTGAGTTTCAACAGAACTCTCAGTGCGCGAGTCCTAAGCGTACCTGGCCAATCTTTCTAGCCCAACAACTTTTTAATTCCATCATTTTCCAGTTATCTCCCTTTTCAAACAAAAGACAGGAAGAAGTAATCTAATTTTATATTGAAATATTAAATGTAAGACACTCTTTAACTACGTCAGTTGTTCGTTACATGTAAATAGTACTCAACAGTAAGTAATTACATTTTAGGAAATTAGTTATGAAAGTAGTTGAAGATTGAACTGAAAACGAAAACACAGATTTGTGTGTGACACAAAAGAGAAATCATCCTGTGCACACGGGTTCGTTTGTTGGTGACAGAACCAATATAAACTGACACGCCCGCTTCTGAAAGGGCGTCAAATGACATTTTTTGCAGCAAGCGGTGAGCAACTGCAGTGACTTCAGATGGAGTCGAATTGTTAACTTTTTTGAACAAGTCACATCTAAATGGGCTCAAATTTCACCCACGATCTACATTACCTTACACAAAGTTGCGGAATGTGATAGACGCATTGTGGGACACCGACACATTTTGATAAAGCAACCATATGGTCCAAATGGATATATCCAGCAGCCGCTGTACCTTCGCCTCCAACCTCACTTGACTTCTGTCCTCTGAGTTTTTCCGACTAGTGTCGTGCAAAAGTGAAGTGTACAGCACTGCCGTTGATTTGGTTGGAGAACTGAGAACTAGAGGTGCGAATTATAGCCTTGCTACGATTTACGAGGTGACTTGGAGGTGTTTGAAAGAATTCGTAACTCACTGTTGCCACAAATTTGAAGACGACAGGTGGAGCACATCCTTTAACAATCACGGGTGCACTGTAAATTGTAAACATGTAATGTGCTGAAGTTCAAAATGGTTCAAATGGCTCCGAGCACTATGCGACTTAACTTCTGAGGTCATCTGTCGCCTAGAACTTAGAACTAACTAAACATAACTAACGTAAGGACATCACACACATCCATGCCCGAGACAGGATTCGAACCTGCGACCGTAGCGATCGCTCGGTTCCAGACTGTAGCGTCCAGAACCGCACGGCCACTCCGGCCGGCTTTGCTGAAGTAGTGTTCCATTTATCGTAAGCGTAAGCCATACGTCAAAAGTTGAGAGTTATTGTCTCATTATTTTTCATGTTCGAGGGTACAATTTAATGTTGTTATTACATCCAAGACATCGATTTTGTGAAATGACAGGAAGTTATCAGCATGAGCAGGCACTGATGGCGGCATGTATATTATAATTACATGCGAGGTCTTTTGGTGGCTCTCCATCGAATAGCATATTTATGGAGTTGAGAACAAACACGAAGATTGGTCATTTAACAGTAAATCTTGCAGTTGATGTTTGGGGCTTCAAAGTCACGTGCAGCTAATAGGGAAGTAACATCTCTAAGCAATTACAGGGGACAGACTGCTGGGCCCAAGAATTTCTCCCAATGTGTGCAGACAATGCATTCGGTTGATGAGGCGGAAAAACGGCCTACATGGACCTACGTATTAGGTGCCTCTTGTCATAGCAGAGGCTGGGGGATTGAGAGAAATCCAGGTCACCCAGCCAACACATTACGGTAGTGTCATAAATGGCCTTTGTGAACAGCGATGGTGGCCATAAAAATTCACAAGTTTCTATGCTCACAGTGGACTGGACACTACTGAGGGTGCTGTCAGATGGTGTCGTCCCTCGGCCTGCAGATTTTTTTGGATAGCCTCAGACATTCAAAACAATTTTAAAAGAATCACAACGTATATGGCGGTTCTGAAATGATCTTATCTTAGTTTAGCTAGGGTCCCCTGGTCCGACTTGCAGTAGTGTTCAGGCCATGCAGATAAGGATCTCCCCGATGAATGTGTTTGGAGCAATACGGAAACTCAAAATAACATGCTGCCTAAAGTGGATGTGGGTAAAAAAAGTCAGGAGCACAACGTCTCCTCCTCTCTATGCAGGAATTTGCGGGTCACGAATTGGCCGCTTCTCCTGAAAAGAGAATATTGGTATCTTAGATGAGGATTGAAACTTCCTGGCAAATTAAAACTGTGTGCCGGACCGAGACTCGAAATCGGGACCTTTGCCTTTCGCGGGCATTGGCAGACGAGTTAGAGGGGAGACAAGGAACCCGTGGCATCTTGTGATTGGCACGAAACCTTTGTGTGTGTTTATGTGAGGGGGGGGGGGGGGGAGGGGGGCTTTCAGGAGTGCTTTTGTGGAGTTTACTGAGGTTTGATGGAAAGTGAGGAGAGGAGAAATTTGGTCTTCCAATTCAGACTCCTGTCTGGAGTAGGTGTCCTGATTCAGACTCCGATCTGGAGAGGATACTGGTCTCGACTTTTGTTAAGACTTTTGTTCAACTCAGACACTTCTCCTGAGCTTGACTGCGCACTAGCACTGGTCTTGACTGGGAAGCCTGTGGTCGGGATTTAGTTGTAATGACTGACAGCTTAGAGCTCGGTCAACTCGGACAACTTGCTGTGCTGAGTGCAATCTAATTCGTGGCAGGTCTGCCACTTTGATGCTTGATCTCCCTTTGCGTGCTGCTGTGTAAGTGACTCAAATTGGTTCGTTGTATGACTGGCGGATGGGAGTGTCAACGCTGGAATTTGCCAAGATTTCTGGGCTCCATTAGAGATAATTATGATCCGTCTAACAGGTCGTCAACCGCGACTTTGCGTAGTTTGTGCCTGCGGTAGGGAATTACAGGCACTGCGCATCGCTGCTCTACAGACACTGGAAACACGACCCTCAACTGAGACGGCGCCACACGTCGAGAAAAGGGAAATTGTTTTGCCGCTCTTGCTTGTTGTGGCAAACAAGATCACAGACTCGCCACTTGTACTCAGCTGCACCAACGTAGTGCAAATTCTGTGTAGAATAAATCCATCAAAGTCTATTCAGTGTTAAATAATTTCAGATTGCGTTATCCATGTTTTCAGCCAAAGTAAATATTTCAGTCAGACAAACCGTAGTCTTTGCTAACCAGCCACCATCAAAAGTAGTGTTGCCTATTCGTTGCATATTTGTGATGCCATCAGATCTTGTTTTATTTTTGTCATCTCGCTTAACGTTTATCTTTTTGTCCTAGCTCATAATCACTAAAACTGTGTCATAACTTTTATAAAACATGTTGATACACTACTGGCCATTAAAATTCCTACACCAAGAAGAAATGCAGATGATAAACGGGTATTCATTGCACAAATATATTATACTAGAACTGACATGTGTTTACATTTTCACGCAATTTGGGTGCATAGATCCTGAGAAATCAGTACCCAGAACAACCACCTCTGGCCGTAATAACGGCCTTGATACGCCTAGGCATTGAGTCAAACAGAGCTTGGATGGCGTGTACAGGTACAGCTGCCCATGCAGCTTCAACACGATACCACAGTACATCAAGAGTAGTGACTGGCGTATTGTGACGAGCCAGTTGCTCGGCCACCATTGACCAGACGTTTTCAATTGGTGACGGATCTGGAGAATGTGCTGGCCAGGGCAGCAGTTGAATATTTTCTGTATCCAGATAATCCCGTACAGGACCTGCAACATGCGGTCGCGCATTATCCTGCTGAAATGTATCATTTCGCAGGGATCGAATGAAGGGTAGAGCCACGGGTCGCAACACATCTGAAATGTAACGTCCACTGTTCAAAGTGCCGTCAATGCGAACAAGAGGTGACCGAGACGTGTAACCAATGGCAACCTATACCATCACGCCGGGTGATACGCCAGTATGGCGATGACGAATACACGCTTACAATGTGCGTTCACCGCTATGTCGCCAAACACGGAAGCGACCATCATGATGCTGCAAACAGAACCTGGATTCATCCGATAAAATGACATTTCGCCATTCGTGCACCCAGGTTCGTCGTTGAGTACACCATCGCAGGCGCTACTGTCTGCGATGCAGCATCAAGGGTAACCGCAGCAATGGTCTCCGAGCTGATAGTCCATGCTGCTGCAAACGTTGTCGAACTGTTCGTGCAGATGGTTGTTGTCTTGCAAGCGTCCCCATCTGTTGACTCAGGGATCGGGACATGGCTGCACGATACGCTACAGCTACGCGGATAAGATGCCTGTCATCTCGACTGCTAGTGATACGAGGCCGTTGGAATCCAGCACGGCGTTCCGTATTACCCGCCTGAACCCACCGATTCCATATTCTGCTAACATTCATTGGATCTCGACCAACGCGAGCAGCAATATCGCGAAACGATAAACCGCAATCGCGATAGGCTACAATCCGACCTTTATAGAAGTCGGAAACGTGATGGTAGGCATTTCTCCTCCTTACACGAGGCATCACAACCACGTTTCAGCAGGCAACGCCGGTCAACTGGTGTTTGTGTATGAGAAATCGGTTGGGAACTTTCCTCATGTCAGCATGTTGTAGGTGTCGCCACCGGCGCCAACTATTTTGTGAATGCTCTGAAAAGCTAGTCATTTGCTTATCACTGCATCTTCTTCCTGTAGGCTAAATTTCGCGTCTGTAGCGCGTCTTCTTCGTGGTATAGCAATTTTAATGGCCAATAGTGTAGTTCAGTCATCTCACTTAACATGTACCTTTTTGTCCTATTTTATAATCACTAAACTCGTGTCATAACTTTTATAAATGATGTTCATATATTAATCACCCATCAACAATTGACTAAGATAGACAGGGCCACCATTTCATTAATATTATGTCAGCACTAAAGTTCACTTGGATACTGTTAAATGTGGTAAACTCTAATGGAGGCAATCAGCAACAAACACGGTCAAAGGGCAAAATAAATTTAGCAGAAACATGGAACAGTCCGTCAAGTGAAATATTTACTATTTAAAGTGAGTGCTGTCGGGGTGGTGATTCACAGGCGCCTGTCTCTTTCCAAAATGTACCCCAGTGTAGTCCTGCCATTTGGTGAGCACTGCTAGGATCCTGAACTGATGGCACCTCTGTGACCATCAATGCGATTTCCGTTACAAGACTTCTATTTTCACACGTTGTTGCCCTGAGGTAAATTAGTTTCGCGTAACCATAAAAATTGCTGTCGCTAAATATCTTGCTGATTTGTAAGTTTTGTTTGTGTTGTTGGTTTGTACTTTTCATTCATTTGTTGTTGTGATTTCTGTGTCACTTGTTGATTGTGGCCGGCCGCGGTGGCCGTGCGGTTCTAGGCGCTCCAGTCCGGAGCCACGCTGCTGCTACGCTCGCAGGTTCGAATCCTGCCTCGGGCATGGGTGTGTGTGATGTCCTTAGGTTAGTTAGGTTTAAGTAGTTCTAAGTTCTAGGGGACTGATGACCACAGCAGTTGAGTCCCATAGTGCTCAGAGCCACTTTTTTGTTGATTGTGCCTGAAGGAGAACGGCGGGCTATCAATGTGTGGGATAGCAGATTATCTGTGAGTCCTGCATTTTATGGTAGATTAGGATTATTTTTTTATTTGATGTGCGTTGTCAGCGATTTAGAATTAGTGGCTCGTCAGAGAAAATTTCAGAGTAGAATCATGTAGCATGCGACGAGGAGCAATTGAAATCTCTTGGGAGTAAAAAAAAAAAAAAAACCTGAATTCGTGCTCACTAGAAGCAAGGCACATTTGCTCCAAAGTAATGAGAATATTCGAATCCCGTCACATATGGATCAATGTCAGACTGGTAGCATTGATCAAGAGAAAGTTGCGGAGAATTCTCAGCTGAACGTAGCAGATGACCTTGCGGATATGACGAACGCAGAATTCTCCAATTATGACGACGTAATTCTGTTGGGCAGCAAGCGCGAAGGTGAAACTGCAACACAGCCCCATGTAGAAGCTGCGGATATGTCAAGACTTACCGTTAGCGAGAGTAGCGGACCAGACTCGCGTACAAAACGTCTTAGAGCGATGGAATCGGAGTTCGTCTTGTCCCGGAGCCACTAGCGGAGGATCTCAAAGAGGCCCTCATACGATTCATGCAGGAAGCGGAGCGCAAGAGACAGGATGCGGAGGAGAAGAGGCAGGAGAGAGATAATATAAACTCAAAGGAGGTGAAGTGGATACGGATGCTAGCTGAACACATTGTTGAAAGTATAGAACAGGTTAAGAAGGAAGTCGCGGGTGTTAGAGAAGTGGCAGAAAGCGTCAAGGAAACATCGACAGAGATGTGAGAGGTCGCAAACGAGGCAAAAAGCATACTAGGGGGTCAAGATTAGTAGCCGAAGGTGCAAGCAAGGACACTTTGTTAGCGAAAGAACAAGTGAAACAGGCCAAAACCGAAATGTGCTAAACCAAAAAAGTTTTTACGTGCTACAAGTAGGTGGAGGAAGGATCGTCCAGGAAACGGAAGAAAAAAATTAGCGAGAACGTGAAACGCATGGACCAGATCGAGAACATAAAGGTAGAAATATCAGAGCTTCAAGAAGAGCAGACTCGGATCACCACACAACAAAGCGGGCTGGCAAAAGACGTCCAGCAAGCACTTTGGCGGGTTGCGCCAATTACACTGAGGAGACAAAGAAACTGGTACACCTGCGTAATACCGTGTAGGGCCCCCGCGGGAACATAGAAGTCTCGCAACACGACGTGGTATGGACTCGATAAATGTATGAAGTAGTATGGAGGGAACTGACACAATGAATCCTGCAGGGTCGTCCATGAATCCGTGAGTACGACGGGGTGGAGATCTCTTCTGAACATCACGCTGCAAGTCATCCCAGATATGCTCAATAATGTGGCCAGCGGAAGTGTTTAAACTCAGAAGTGTGTTCTTGGAGCCGCTCTGTAACAATTCTGGACGTGTGGGATGCCGCATTGTCTTGCTGGAATTGCCAATTCCGTCAGCATGCACAATGGACAGAGCCACCACGAGTTTGAACTGTCCCCTGCTGACATGCAGGGTCCATGGATTCATGACGTTGTCTTCATACCCATACAAGTCCATCCGCTCGATACAATCTGAAACGAGACTCGACCGACCAGGCAACATGTTTCCAATCGTCAACAGTCCAATGCCGGTGTTGATGAGCCCTGACGAAGCAAAAAGCTTTCTCTCGTACAGTCGTCAAAGCTACACGAGTGGGCCTTCAGCTCCGAAACCCCATATCGATGATGGTTCGCACGCTGACACTTTTTGATGGTCCAGCATTGAAATCAGAAGGCTTGCACTTCTGCCACGTTGAAAGATTCTCTTCAATCGTCTATGGTCCCATTCTTGCAGCATCTTTTTCCGGCCGCAGCGATATCGGAGATTTGATGTTTACCGGATTGATGGTGTTGACGGCACACTCGTGAAATGACCGTAGGGTAAATCTCCACTTCATCGCTACCTCGTAGATACTGTGTCCCATTATTCGTGCGCCGACTATAATACCACGTTCAAACACACTTAAATCTTGATAACCTTCCACTGTAGCAGCAGTAACCGACCTAACAAGTGTGCAGACAGGCAGACAGACGTGACACACGTGCAGCCCAGGCACGGTCGATGCAGGTTAAGCAGAGCCTGCTGTTCCTGCTTCTGTCAATCAGAATGTATTCGTTTTCTTCTCTTTTCAGCTCGTCTTCTTGGTTGTCATTTGGTTGTATCCTTCTTCTGTTGCTGCCAGGGTATCATTCCAGGAGCAGGTCCGGCCATCTCGTAGCCGGGCGCCAGTGAAGTTGGTTGTCCAGTCCACTGACCCTCGGGTTTCTCGATGTCCTCGACGACGCATGGAATCTCGTCGCGAGCTCGCTTCAGCGTCGGGATTCCCGGGATGTCTGGAAGCTGCCTCGTGCCAAAGTCTCGAGGCAGACGAAGCGCCAGCCGGAAGGCTTTATTCTGCACTCTTTTCAGTGTCCGCAGATGGGTTTCTGCAGCGTTTCTCCACACCAAGGCCGCGTACTAAAGCACCGGCCTGTTGAGTGCTAAGTACAGAGAGATCCAGAGTGTGTGGGTAGAGTAGTTGTGGGGTTAAGTAGAGGATACAGCAAGCGCATCCTTCCGAGAGCCCGGTCTCTCAGCTCCCGGATGTGTGGTCCCCATGCAGGGCACCGGTACAAGGTGACGCCGAGGTATTTTGCAGTGTGACACCACGGAATGGGGCCTCCCATGATCCGCACTTGCTGCAGCGCATCGGGAATGCGCCTGCGCGTGAACACCACAGCCTGGCTCTTCCCAGGATTGAACTTGAGCCACCACTTGGTAGCCAAAGCACCGATCTCGCTGCAGGCAGCTGCGCTTCATCCGCGCGCTCTAACTGCGCGTGTAGAGCGCGGTGTCATCGGTGTAGAGCGCAAGATGTAAGAGGTGCGACAATAAAGTAATGAGACTGATTTTCTTTGCAAGATGTGGCAATCCTGCAGGCTCGCGTAGGCAAATATCTTTGACCTTGGTCTATAAGCTGCTTCTAGTCCAAGCGGCACATCGATGCAACTGCTCAGTCTTGAGTTGTGCTGTAATAAGTTAACACATATTTGTGTCTCTCGCCACGGAAATGGAACCGCATAATATTGCGCAACGGTATGCCATTTCTTTTTGCGTTAAATTGGGTCAAAACGCGACAACGTACGGTAGGCTTCAGAAGGCTTTTGGAGTGGAGGTTATGTCAAGAGCTCAAGTTTTTCGTTGGCATAAAATGTTTAGTGAAGGCAGAACGAATGTTGAAGATGAAGACCGCAGTGGACGACCATCAACCTCATGGACGGATGTCAACTTGGCCAGGGTGCGTGAACTCGTACGATCTGATTGAAGATTATCTGTGAAAATGAAAGAAATTTTAGAAAGACTTCGTAAAAGAGTTCTTCGTGTCCGTGCCAACATTGCTGATAATTGGATTCTGCATCACGATAATGCGTCATCCCACACTGCTTTGTCAGTACAGAAATTTTTAACCTCAAAACAAATTTCAATACTACCACAGCCACCTTGTTCACCAGATATCGCTCCGTGCGACTTTTTCCTATTTCCAAGAGTCAAAACGGCGGTCAAAGGACACCATTTTCAAACAACACAAGACGTCCAAAAATCTGTGACGGAGGTCTCGGAGGATATTACAGAAGCTGAATTCCAGAAATGGTACCATCAATGGCAGAAGCGCTGGAAAAGTGTGTGCAATCAGAAGGGAACTACTTTGAAGGAGACAACACTTAACTTGACTAAAACGGTAAGCAACATTATTTCACATCAGTCTCATTACTTTATTGTCGCACCTCGTACTCTCGGCGTCGTCTTCGGGACGTCGGCGGTGTAGAGTTCTGCAGGGGGCCAAGGATGGGCCCCACGGTACACCAGCTCGGATGTGGCGCGCTGTTGACACACCACCATCAGCTTGCACATAAGATGTGCACCCACGCAGGTAGGACTGTAGCAGGCGGACGTGCGAGACGGGTACCTCCAATACCAGCAGCTTGTACAGGAGTCCATCTTGCCACACGCTGACGAAAGCCTTCGAAAGGTCACGGAGTACCGCCCCAAGATACTCTCGACGTTCCAGGGCCCCCATCGTCTACTCCACCAGTCGCGTTGTGTGGCCACGTCGAAAGCCAAACTGCTCGTCAGGGAGCAGGCTTTCTTAACTGACGTGGCGCTGAAGCCGTTTGGCGTATATCCTCTCGAAGGTTCTCGTGAGGGAAGACAGGAGGCTTATCGGAGGATAGTTTTGCGCCAGCGTGGCGTCCTTTCCGGTCTTCGGTATGGCGACTACCTCGGCGTGTTTCCACGCAGTAGGGTAGACGCCAGTACGAAGGATGGCGTTTGAGTTCGCAGTGACGGCGCGCACTGTTTCCGGCGGCAACTTCTTCAGCACTGCGTTGTCAGTCTCGTCGCATCCCACTGCCTTCTTGGGCTGTAGGAAAGTGAGGTGGCGTTGCACTTCTTCCTCGGTGGTGGGTTCGATGGCGTCATCCTCGTCCTGTCGATTCATGTACAGAGGGAGACGCTGTTTCACTTCCCGGATCATGTCGTCGTCGACGACGTGGTCCACTGGCGTAAAGTTCTTCGCGAAGGTGTCTGCGAGTACGCTGGCATTAATGTCCGGCTCTGCAGCAACGTCACGACCAACTTTTATTGGCGGGCTGCCCTGGTCCTTCCGTAGAAAGCTCTTGGTCATCGCCCAGGCGCTGCCGTCGTCGATCCTGAGCTTGGTTATCTTGCCGCCAGCCCAGTCCCGATTTCGATGGCGAACTACGGCCCCAGAAATCTCACGGCGCTGTCGGTTGAACAGCCGCTCGGTGGCGGGATTTCGCGTGATCTGCCACTCACGGAAATCCCGATTTTTCTTTCGGACAGCCTGCAGGATGTCCGGCGGAAGCTGTTTGGAGTTTTCCTTCGGCTTCCGTGGTCGATGCGGAGCTGCTGCATCTGCTGAATGCGGCTAGTGCATCGTCCACCCTGTCCTCGTCTCGATCGGGCGTGGCGGTTATAGTCTCTGCCAAGTGTTGCTGGAAGTGCGCCCGTTTGTCTTGTGGCGTGAGTAGCGACGTTCAGGTGGCGCCACCCCGTCTGTAACCAGGTCAAAGATTACTGGCAGGTGATCAGACGATAGGGCACAGTGAGTGGTCGCGATTAACGACTACGCCAGACACTTGTTGTCTTACATAGGCGTTGCCGACCGCAGTGGTTGTTTACATATCTCTGTATTTGAATACGTATGCGTTTAGCAGTTCCTTTGGCGCTTTAGCGTAGAATCACGAGCAGGTACGGGAGCATGTCCATCATCAGGCAGAGCGAGAAGAGCTTGTATTATGACATTTCAATATGCAATATGAGGCTACATCACCATCCTAAAGGCGAATTCCACAGGAGAACACACCAGCCGCCATAGGGTGCACGACAGAGCACGCGCCGCCTGAGAAGCAAATTATGGCAGATATCGAACCAGAACACAATTGTGTACGTCTTTGGCGAATGGAAGCATTGTTTCGTGAATCTGACGACACAAGAGGAGGCCCTAGCAGTGCACAAGGATCGTTTGGACACCGATTTTTGGAGACCAGTGCTGCCGAAACGAGGGAAAATTCGTCTGTAGGAAATGGCGAACCATTGGACCACAAACATTTCTTATCCATTCGAAATTTCAAACTGTACAAAGAGGATAACAATACACTACATCCAAAAAGTTGAATAGGTCAGCACGATAAAGTTCTCCCGGAATCATGGCCACTGAAATACAAGCTGGAATTTATCTGCGGGTTTTTAGAGGGTTCGATTGCGGAACATACGCGTAGTGTTGCTGAGAGTGGCCGTTCATATAAAGAGTTCAAGGACACGTTCCTCAACACATACTGGTCGCAAGCGCGAGATAATGCTGGGCAAAGATCTAGAAGCGTCAGTATTCCGTAGTCCGGTGGAGTTCTGTGAGTCGCTAATTAAGAAGAATCGGTTTTTGGACCGGCCGTATAGTCCAAAGGAAATTACGAGGCACTCTTATGGCAAATTACCTCTACACTACCAACAACTCCTCGTCGGAAGGCCGAACGACTCCATTGAATTCTTCAAGAGTGCGCTACGCGAATTAGACTATGTCAACGAGATATAAACGACAGAAAGAAACAGAAACAATCACCGAAGTTGGCAAGGCTCGTCAAAAAGGAAAGACAACAGACGAAAAGGGGGGAAATTATCGATCACGGGAAAACAACTCGATCGATACAGAGAGAAACCAGCCACAGTGGGAGAACAGAGGTAGGTGAGGCAATTACAACGATAATTACAACGAAGGGCAAAAACGAATCTGGAGAGAACAATGAAGTGTAAACCACTTCCAACGGTATACTAGAGAACCACAGCAACAAAGAAACGACTGGGAGAGCAACAGTCAGTGTCAGCAATATAGTCAACAAGATCATAATGTTCACATCAGGCCACTCAACCAGTCACAGGGGAAACGTAGCCGAAGTCTAAATGGAATCTGACGCTCGGCCGCTTCGCCCACAGCCATAAACAAGGCCGCAGAACTATCGGAAAGAGCAACATCGGCATGTTAGAATATGAAGACACAAGAAAGCTTCCGCGTGAGGAAAAAGAAATCTTGGAACGACCGGATCTACGTCCCGTTTGTCGCGTCAGAGTATGCAACAACATCAGTATGACCAGAATTGTGAACATTGATAGCCACGTTACGGCGATCTCGGTATCTGCGTACAAGAGGTGCACTCAAATCACCCAAGGCCTGCACTCACACTGAAGAGAAAGAAAATCACTGGCGCAGTGAGAGGAAAGCACACGGAGATGCGGGTACAGACCCGGTTGAAGCTCAACTGCCAAGGGCAGACCTTGGAAGCGATTTTTTGGCCTTCCACTCGCTAGCTATTGAAATACAAACATCAAAAAAACTTTTGCATCACCTCGGTTCCCAGAGTTCCGGAACCTGTACAGAATATTGGAATAGAGATCAACATAAACATCATTTTCGCCCTTTTTCTTGCTCGCAAAAACCACACATTGCATGTTGTACCACTATACAGCGAGACCTTCAGAAGTGGTGGTCCAGATTGCTGTACACACCGGTACCTCTAATACCCAGTAACAAGTCCTCTTGCATTGATGGATGCCTGTATTCGTCGTTGCATACTATCCACAAATTCATCAAGGCACTGTTGGTCCAGATTGTCCCACTCCTCAACGGCGATTCGGCGTAGATCCCTCAGAGTGGTTGGTGGGTTACGTCGTCCATAAACAGCCCTTTTCAGTCTCTCCCAGGCAAGTTCGATAAGGTTCATGTCAGGAGAGCATGCTGGCCACTCTAGTCGAGCGATGTCGTTATCCTGAAGGAACTCATTCACAAGATGTGCGCAATGGGGACAAGAATTGTTGTCAATATGCTGCCGATATAGTTCCACTATCGGTCAGTGGATGGCATTCACGTATCGCACAGCCGTTACGGTGCCTTCCATGACCATCAGCGGCGTACGTCGGCCCCACGTAATGCCATCCCAAAACAGCAGGGAAGCTCAACCTTGCTGCACTCGCTGGACAGTGTGTCTAAGGCGTTCAGCCTGACAGGGTTGCCTCCAAACACGTCTCCGACGATTGTCTGGTTGAAGGGATATGCGACACTCATCGGTGAAGAGAACGTGATGTCAATCCTGAGCGTTCCATTCGGCATGTTGTTGGGCCCATCTGTACCGCGCTGCATGGTGTCGTGGTTGCAAAGATGGATCTCGCCATGGACGTTGGGAGTGAAGTTGCGCATCATGCATCCTATTGCACACAGTTTCAGTCGTAACACGACGTCCTGTGGCTGCACGACAAGCATTATTCAAGATGGTTGCGTTGCTATTAGGGTTCCGCCGAGCCACAATCCGTAGGTAGCGGTCATTTACTGGAGTAGTAGCTCTTGGGCGGCCTGAGCGAGGCACGTCAGCTTCAGTTCCTGTCTCTCTGTATCTCCTCCATGTCCGAACAACATAACTTTGGTTCACACCGAGACGCCTAGACACTTCCCTTGTTGAGAGCCCTTCCTGGCACAAAGTAACAATGCAGATGCGATCGAACCGCGGTATTGACCGTCTAGGCATGGTTGAACTACAGCCAACATGAGCCTTGTACCTCTTTCCTGGCGGAATGACTGAAACTGATCGGCTGTCGCACACCTCAATCTAACAGACGCTCCTCATGCATGGTTGTTTACATCTTTGGACGGGTTTAGTGACATCTCTGAAGAGTCAAAGGGACTGTGTCTGATACAATATTCACAGTCAACGTCTGTCTTCAGGAGTTCTTGGAACCGGTGTGACGCAAATTTCGTTTTAATGTGTGTAATATTCGACATGTATTTCCTGAACCAACATCAGGCAATATTGGATGTGGGACAAGGAGAGCTCTCATTGCAAAAATATGTTGTCGAGAAAATTAAATTTGCTGATAAAGCAAAATCCAGCCGAATGCCTCAACCTAAATTACACCAAAAAACAGGAGGAGGACAGTAATTAATCGTGCCATGATGAGCATAATCGCACCGCGTAAGAAGTGAACAAACTCGTAGGGAAGTGCGAAATGAGGTTAATAACATGACAGGAAACCTAGAAAACATTCCAATGAATGACAGGGAAGACTTGGAAGAAACATTACTTGAAAACGTGGATGTATTTCTGCCGAAACTAAGCTATCCGTAACGTTGAATATGCATCCAGAGTGCGCGAGCACACAAAATTCTTCGTACCACCTTACCATATCCCCGTGGCCTGTCGTTATGAGTTTTTCTTATAGATAAAGAGGATGGTAGACAATGTCATCTTTAAACCAGCAACCTCCACGTACAGCAACCCCCTCACAGATCGTCCGGAGGATCTGGAGGAACTCCTACACAATTTTCATGGCGTAACAGTATTCGCGTCTTTCGATTTGTGGTCCAGTCTGGTAAACTACACTCCACCCAGACTGCAGGAAAAACACTGCATTCCTCGCCTTCAGTGGATGTTACCAGCTCAAACGGCTACCATTAGGGTTACACATGTCCTCAGCTGCACTCATTAGGGAATTTAATAGTATCTTAAAGTATTCCGTGAAACAAATAATCGCCACTTACATAGACGATCTCTTAATTGTGAAACCTACGTGGAAAAGCCCCCCCCCCCCCCCCATGAACCATGGACCTTGCCGTTGGTGGGGAGGCTTGCGTGCCTCAGCGATACAGATAGCCGTACCGTAGGTGCAACCACAACGGAGGGGTATCTGTTGAGAGGCCAGACAAACGTGTGGTTCCTGAAGAGGGGCAGCAGCCTTTTCAGTAGTTGCAAGGGCAACAGTCTGGATGATTGACTGATCTGGCCTTGTAACAATAACCAAAACGGCCTTGCTGTGCTGGTACTGCGAACGGCTGAAAGCAAGGGGAAACTACAGCCGTAATTTTTTCCGAGGGCATCCAGCTTTACTGTATGATTACATGATGATGGCATCCTCTTGGGTAAAATATTCCGGAGGTAAAATAGTCCCCCATTCGGATCTCCGGGCGGGGACTACTCAAGAGGATGTCGTTATCAGGAGAAAGAAAACTGGCGTTCTACGGATCGGAGCGTGGAATGTCAGATCCCTTAATCGGGCAGGTAGGTTAGAAAATTTAAAAAGGGAAATGGGTAGGTTGAAGTTAGATATAGTGGGAATTAGTGAAGTTCGGTGGCAGGAGGAACAAGACTTCTGGTCAGGTGACTACAGGGTTATAAACACAAAATCAAATAGGGGTAATGCAGGAGTAGGTTTAATAATGAATAGGAAAATAGGAATGCGGGTAAGCTACTACAAACAGCATAGTGAACGCATTATTGTGGCCAAGATAGATACGAAGCCCACACCTACTACAGTAGTACAAGTTTATATGCCAACTAGCTCTGCAGATGACGAAGAAATTGAAGAAATGTATGATGAAATAAAAGAAATTATTCAGATTGTGAAGGGAGACGAAAATTTAATAGTCATGGGTGACTGGAATTCGAGTGTAGGAAAAGGGAGAGAAGGAAACATAGTAGGTGAATATGGATTGGGGGACAGAAATGAAAGAGGAAGCCGCCTGGTAGAATTTTGCACAGAGCACAACATAATCATAACTAACACTTGGTTTAAGAATCATGAAAGACGATTGTATACATGGAAGAACCCTGGAGATACTAAAAGGTATCAGATAGATTATATAATGGTAAGACAGAGATTTAGGAACCAGGTTTTAAATTGTAAGACATTTCCAGGGGCAGATGTGGACTCTGACCACAATCTATTGGTTATGACCTGTAGATTAAAACTGAAGAAACTGCAAAAAGGTGGGAATTTAAGGAGATGGGACCTGGATAAACTAAAAGAACCAGAGGTTGTACAGAGATTCAGGGAGAGCATAAGGGAGCAATTGACAGGAATGGGGGAAATAAATACAGTAGAAGAAGAATGGGTAGCTTTGAGGGATGAAGTAGTGAAGGCAGCAGAGGATCAAGTAGGTAAAAAGACGAGGGCTAGTAGAAATCCTTGGGTAACAGAAGAAATATTGAATTTAATTGATGAAAGGAGAAAATATAAAAATGCAGTAAGTGAAACAGGCAAAAAGGAATACAAACGTCTCAAAAATGAGATCGACAGGAAGTGCAAAATGGCTAAGCAGGGATGGCTAGAGGACAAATGTAAGGATGTAGAGGCCTATCTCACTAGGGGTAAGATAGATACCGCCTACGGGAAAATTAAAGAGACCTTTGGAGATAAGAGAACGACTTGTATGAATATCAAGAGCTCAGATGGAAACCCAGTTCTAAGCAAAGAAGGGAAAGCAGAAAGGTGGAAGGAGTATATAGAGGGTCTATACAAGGGCGATGTACTTGAGGACAATATTATGGAAATGGAAGAGGATGTAGATGAAGGTGAAATGGGAGATACGATACTGCGTGAAGAGTTTGACAGAGCACTGAAAGACCTGAGTCGAAACAAGGCCCCCGGAGTAGACAATATTCCATTGGAACTACTGACGGCCGTGGGAGAGCCAGTCCTGACAAAACTCTACCGTCTGGTGAGCAAGATGTATGAAACAGGCGAAATACCCTCAGACTTCAAGAAGAATATAATAATTCCAATCCCAAAGAAAGCAGGTGTTGACAGATGTGAAAATTACCGAACTATCAGCTTAATAAGTCACAGCTGCAAAATACTAACACGAATTCTTTACAGACGAATGGAAAAACTAGTAGAAGCCAACCTCGGGGAAGATCAGTTTGGATTCCGTAGAAACACTGGAACACGTGAGGCAATACTGACCTTACGACTTATCTTAGAAGAAAGATTAAGGAAAGGCAAACCTACGTTTCTAGCATTTGTAGACTTAGAGAAAGCTTTTGACAATGTTGACTGGAATACTCTCTTTCAAATTCTAATGGTGGCAGGGGTAAAATACAGGGAGCGAAAGGCTATTTACAATTTGTACAGAAACCAGATGGCAGTTATAAGAGTCGAGGGACATGAAAGGGAAGCAGTGGTTGGGAAGGGAGTAAGACAGGGTTGTAGCCTCTCCCCGATGTTGTTCAATCTGTATATTGAGCAAGCAGTAAAGGAAACAAAAGAAAAATTCGGACTAGGTATTAAAATTCATGGAGAAGAAATAAAAACTTTGAGGTTCGCCGATGACATTGTAATTCTGTCAGAGACAGCAAAGGACTTGGAAGAGCAGTGGAAGGGAATGGACAGTGTCTTGAAAGGAGGATATAAGATGAACATCAACAAAAGCAAAACAAGGATAATGGAATGTAGTCGAATTAAGTCGGGTGATGCTGAG
Organism: Schistocerca piceifrons; assembly: GCF_021461385.2. Taxonomy (NCBI): domain Eukaryota; kingdom Metazoa; phylum Arthropoda; class Insecta; order Orthoptera; family Acrididae; genus Schistocerca; species Schistocerca piceifrons. The sequence goes on along the minus strand of NC_060144.1, from coordinate 398,744,635 downwards.
GGAATTAGATTAGGAAATGAGGCACTTAAAGTAGTAAAGGAGTTTTGCTATTTGGGGAGCAAAATAACTGATGATGGTCGAAGTAGAGAGGATATAAAATGTAGGCTGGCAATGGCAAGGAAAGCGTTTCTGAAGAAGAGAAATTTGTTAACATCCAGTATTGATTTAAGTGTCAGGAAGTCATTTCTGAAGGTATTCGTATGGAGTGTAGCCATGTATGGAAGTGAAACATGGACGATAAATAGTTTGGACAAGAAGAGAATAGAAGCTTTCGAAATGTGGTGCTACAGAAGAATGCTGAAGATAAGGTGGGTAGATCACATAACTAATGAGGAAGTATTGAATAGGATTGGGGAGAAGAGAAGTTTGTGGCACAACTTGACCAGAAGAAGGGATCGGTTGGTAGGACATGTTCTGAGGCATCAAGGGATCACCAACTTAGTATTGGAGGGCAGCGTGGAGGGTAAAAATCGTAGAGGGAGACCAAGAGATGAATACACTAAGCAGATTCAGAAGGATGTAGGTTGCAGTAGGTACTGGGAGATGAAAAAGCTTGCACAGGGTAGAGTAGCATGGAGAGCTGCATCAAACCAGTCTCAGGACTGAAGACCACAACAACAACAACAACACGTGGAAAGGACACAATGTGATCCTAAGAGAAATACTACAGACCCTCCCTCAAGGAATGCAGCGTAACTGCCAACATCACGAAGTCGTGTACTGGGACTTTCCTCTGCCGTATCATCATCGTGGAAGGAATCTCGCCAGATGCGGACAAGATCGATGCGATAGTAAAATTTGCAACGCCAACAACTAAGAGACAACTCCGTGGCTTTCTCGGCGTCGCAAATTGCTGAAAGAGATTCATTCACGCGAAGAGACTAGCTAAACAGCGATTATGCCAGCTCACCAGGAAGAAAACGCCGTGGGAATGGGACGATGTGGCGGAAGATGAATTCCATACCCTCAAAACCGCGCTGGTTAATGCACCGATTTTGTCGCACCCCAACGCTGGGGGAGGAATTTTGTATGGCAACTGACATCTCATACACTTATGTGTGTATAGTAGTCTTTCAGAGGTATTTACATGTACATAGATACACCGAAAGACACCGTACGGTGCGTGGCGGAGGGTACCATGTACCACTACTAGTCATTCCCTCCCCTGTCCGACTCGAGCGAGGGAAAAACGACTATCTATATGCCTCCGCACGAGCCGTAATTTATTATATCTTCTCGGTCCTTACGCTTAATGTATGCTGGCGGCAGTAAAATCGTTCGGCAGTCAGCTTCAAATGCTGGTTCTCTAAATTTTCTCAATACTGTTCCTCGAAAAAAATCAGAAAGTGGGGGCACATAATGCATAAGACCACTGCTTTTGGAAGCCATGTCCTCAGTTATACGAGAGAAACTACTTGGTAACTCAGTTGGAAGCATTGGAGATCGTGTTTGTCTTCGAAAAATTTCGGTTCTTTCTGTATGGGAGAAAAACAAGAATTTCCACCGATCACAAAACCTTGGAGTTACTGCTCACGGCGAAGCTCCGCATTAAGAGACTCACGAGATGGGCACTCGTGGTACATGAGTATGATTTTACTCTAGTGGATATACCAGGGGAGGAGAACGTCATCGTGGATGCGTTGTCATGTTCACCCGTGGGATTGGAAAGAAGTGGGGCAAACCCACTACAGGAAGAACTCTACAGCTTGTATTATACTTAAAAGGTGGCGCTTGAGAATTACGTCACCTAGAGCCTGAAGGACATCAACAGGGAACAATACAAGGACCCAGCTCTGCTTGATTTGAAGATGGAAACTAAGCTCAGGCAGTTCTACCTATTACGGAAGGGGATCTTATTCTTTCGCAGTGAGGGAGAATGAGCACTCTGGCGTGTCTGCATTCCAGATGACCTGGTGAACAAGACTATCTGACACACTAGCTGTAGTTATGCACATTTTGGAACCAGGAAAAGCTAACTGAAATTACGCACATTGTGACACTTTTAAAATATGGATAGACGAATTTGACGGTGTGTGAAGCCTGTCAGAAATCAAAGCATGATACCTTGACAATGCAGCACCTCTTCACCCTAGTAGGCAGTGCTTTTTTTCTAAAAAAAAAGTTTGAGGGTACTCAGCCATGACGTCATAAACATGTCGAACTACAAAAAAAAATGTATCGGACTCTTCAGTTGACTTTACAGCTCAAATGAAGCAGGCGATACCGAGAAACACACAAACATACAAGAGAAAGTGGTATCAAACCCTTCAATTTACATAATCTCAAATGAAGTATGCGATTTGAGCGTACGCATATCCGTTTAGCACTACCATCGCCCACTATTAGCGGGCGAAGGCACTAAATGCTTGTCGAACAGGCTGCCAGCGATTCAGTTGTCGAGAACGGTTGCCGAATCTTCGAAATGCTTGAAACAGTCAATGACATCGATTTTCCCACCAAAAACTGCACTGGTATCGTTCTTATTGCAATCACCAACACGAAAAAATGAAATAAAAAATTTACGTCCTTGAAATAAATCTTTGGCACTCTTCCAAGTTCTCAACATCGTAAAAAAATTACTTTGTCGACGAAAAAGTTTAGGGGTACGCATCCCCAGCGTTCCCCCAGAAAAACAGCACTGCTAGTACGCCATGCAGATAGCATTATCTCTGTCAGTAGGCCCTAGTTCCGGTCAGAGAAATGGAAGCTATGTTAAGGAAACACTGGATTAAACCGATGCTCACATCCACAAATACCACTTTCTCTTGTATGTTTGTGTGTTTCTCGGTATTGCCTGCTTCATTTGAGCTGTAAAGTCAACTGAAGAATCCGATACAATTTTTTTTTTAGTTCGACATGTTGATGACGCCATGGCTAAGTACCCTCAAACTTTTTTCTTTAGAAAAAAAGCACTGCTTCCTAGGGTGAAAAAATCTTTGCAGAGGGCTTTGCACACTGTCTGTGCTGATTCGTTTTACAGGGGTGGTTAATTTGACTTACTTGGGTGTCAGCTACCAAGATGTAACTACAGTATATTCTCTGCCTGTACGCACAAGAGGGCCCATTAAATCGGTTGCAGCGAGATGTTTTAGCGGTAGAAAGGATAATTAAAAGCCCAGGAACCTTTTGCCATGTATACTGGGCGAAACGACACGCCACCTGGGATGTTTTCCTCTGCAGTTTCCAGGACATGATGAACGAGTTACCACATGGAATCAATATGATAGCACAAGTGACTGTTCTCAAGAACAGGCAATCCAGAGATCTGATCCGTGAAGTCGTAGACTTCCCACCGAGAACCCGAGTGCAACACAAGCAAAATGTTGACCTGGCTCTCAGGAGGCTGCAAGAGGCGGGAGTGAAAAGGTAAGAGATCCGGGATAGAAAGGCACACGTAAGAGAAACCTTGAAATGAAGGAAATCGCGGGGTATTCACCATATCTGTCATGTGAAATCATTTATAGAATAGGTAGTGATTTAGTTAGGTGGTAATTTAGTCAGGTTTGAATCAATGTGTAATTGGATCATCAATTGATTAACAAACTGTGGGTGCTATTGGGTAGCACGTTCCACAGTATTTGTTTGCTGAATTTCTAAAACAGTTGTATTCGTTATTGCCATTTATTAGCTTGTGGTACCACTTCTTGAGAAACATGGTCAAATGTGTAGTAGCGTGGTTGTTACAACATTGTATCAACGCTTTCACTGCCTGCTGGAAAATCTAAGTCAGAATTGTATAGAAATGCGTCATAACTGACAACGCCTAGTATTTACTGACACCTTTCTATGGCATGAAAACCTCTGCACGTTTACTGGACTGAGCCCATGGTCTAACCTGCATTTACCTTTGTGAGAAATGGCTGACCGCACTGTTGTCCATTACCACGCTCCACGGAATATAAGATTGCTACTCAAGAAATGACATCATTATGAACATCAAATTCAACTGTGTAGTTCTCGTAGTAGTGTCTTCCATAATATCAATATGGCCTTTGAGAGTATTTCTGTCAATTTTCCGTGGTATCTTATGCACTGACCAAGAGACGTGCGTACTTTGCTTTCCGCTATTTAGCAATAACAATACTGAGGCCATGTCGCTGCACATGTTTGCCTCTTTTTTCGGATGTGTTGTGAGTGGTATTAGCTGCCCACGCATTAGGTGCTTGGAGACGCTAAGTTTGCTGGGATTATGGGCCGTTGTAAGTCATGCGATGAAGTCTTTCTCGAGGTCTTTATGTTTTGCTAGCGCCTAGAGATCACCATAGGTAAAGCACACTAAGGGGAGTGACTACGTACAGTGTGAGTCACAAGTGGTGTGGCATACCTCAGGTTCAGGGAACGGAGGACAGGGTAAGAAGCGGACGACCGCTGATGAGGATGAGGACAGAGCTCCATCGGAGAACTTGAACCCTGCTACTAAATTCTTCAGAAAATCAAAATTACGATCTCACCACAGTTATTTAAAGGAAATAGGAAGCCCGGGATCACTGGGGATGGACAAGCTTGTGATTGTTTTACAATTTTAATTTGACCCAAAACAGAGTTTATAATAAACTTCAGTTCGGACATTTGCCCTCTTAATGATGCAATATACAAATCTTCACTTTAATTGAATTACATAAACACGAATAAGAATCATATTTTGCATCTGCAACCAAAATCACAGATAGCAGGCATGGTGAATAATCAATCATAAACACTCGTTCTTGTTTAACCATATCTCAAAGCCTAGTAACACTATACACTTCCAACCCAAAGTTACACTGCCACATAATACCACAACTTCATTAAAAAAACAAAGACCTTGAAGCTTAATAAAAGTGAACTGCCACATAAAGGTCCACAGTGAAACATGCTTATACTAAAAATGCAAAGTGGGCCAACCAAGATCGCAAAACTGGCACACAGGAAAAATAAGAAGTTGCACATTCATTAAAGATAAACAAATGATTAACATAACTGTTAAATAAGAATGGATAGTAATAACTCAACCAGTAAAACGCTAATATTAACGAAGTGGCCTCACTTAACTTGAGAGAACAGCGTTAAGGCCCACATTAGTATTTGGAAGCAATAACGCGACGTGCGGCAGGCAATACGAGCGTTCACTCCCCACGGCTTGTGCACTGGCTCACTAGCAGGCGGTATATATTTATATATAGTTCCACCGGCCTCACAATGAACGGTCCTGACAAGAATCCATAACCGCACCGATACCAGGAAACGAGCAGACTTAACAAATGGCCTGCAGCACAAATAGATTGTAATGAAAACAAGGTCAAACACAACCACGCTGGAATATATAATAAGCATGTCCCCAAATTCTTATGGAGCAATACTCTAACATTACCCGTCTCCCAGTAAATTAGCAGGAAACTTAGAGATCACTTCCAGTTGCCTTAAGGCACTCTCAACATTAAATAAACATATCAAATTCAGCCGTAACAAATGATTAAAACCATTAACTCTATGGCTGCCGGGCGAGTACACAACTGCGAGTCCCCAAGCGGTCAATATGTCCTGAAACAAATAAAAACTTGCGTGAAAACCACTTAAAACACAGACTCCACAGATGATGAGAAACAAAATGAGGATGATCAGCCTCCTTAAAATAGCTACTGTGGAACCAAGTTCAGAACCATCTCCGGCAGCTACTCAACAGTCTTCTTTGTTAAACACAGAATAAAAGTCATACGTAACTTGGAGCTTGCAAATTACGAGCTGGGAAGCCGTTCAGCGTGAGACGACGAACCCACAGCAATTTTGCACGTCAAGGCGCCCAATGATCGCCACCGTACATCCGGCGCGACAAAAGACAAGGGCGGCGAGCATGGCGAGGCCCATGCACCACGGTTAGGGACGCGGGCTTGTTTTCAACACAAGATGGCTCGTTGAACGCCGACCGGAGACTCTCTCGTCACACATTCACCCGGAAAACCACCGGGGGGGGGGGGGGGGGGAGCAGTCAAAGATAGTAAGACAGCCGAATATCGATATCAGCAGTGCAAGTAGAGCACCCTAGCGCCAGCCGCCACGGCTGAAACTATTTTACCTTTTTATATTTTATTACATCGGTGATTCAACAAGAGGAAATTGGAGGCGTTTTTGTAAAATCTAGAGCAACAAGCAAGTGGGAACTAATAACATTTGCAAGTTCCAGATGTGCTTACGCAGGAGCATGTGTCATGAGATAGAGCATCTACGCAGACAATTGCGAGCATGGTTTCAGACCACTTCGGCATAGGTGACAATGCTGCCAGAAGTACCAACAACAGGAGGAGTATTGCATGTAGCCTGTTTGTATGTTGGCAGCGCCCTAGACGGTGTCAATATCGCTGACAGCTCTCTGCGCACTCGGCAAGAGATTCTGTGGTTGTGTGGACTAGCAGTTAGCGAGTGGACAGGGAAGTGTATGGACATGATTCTTAGTGAAGACTCTGTGTTGGTAGGATACGCAATGTAAAGTGAGATGAAATTTCTTCTAAGAAAATACGCAAGGAAATGTATGATAATAGATGTATGGTTGATGATGTTTGGGAAGTGGAGTTATTGACAACTATATAATTATTGGAATTGGATGTCACATGAATAAGGCAAAACTTTTTAACTACATTGTTTGCTCTACAACAACATCTTTCTTTTGCTAACCATATGCCTCCTAGTAGTTAGAATCTACCGTAGTTAGAATCTCTTTATTTAGGTGGCTATTGTTGCTAGTTGCTGTAATTGCTGTAGTTCGTGTTATGAAGATTTTCTGTAAGGTAAGTGACTTATGAAAATTGTATTATTGTTAGGATCTCTTGCAATTCAGGCGCATTCTTTTATGTTAATTATTGGAAGTCATGCTGTCAATGTATAGCAGTCAGACTGCGTTAGGTTTGTAAATTGTGGGTAATAAATGAATAGGTTAAGTCTGAGTTGTCTTTGTCAGAGAAAATTCTGTTGGTCAGTACTTAATTTAAAAAAAATTCAATTGGTAGTTTCAGTATACGTAGCATAGTCACGATCTAAGAGTAGAGAGAGCTAAAGATAACAGGTGTTGGGTAAGAGAATAAGTTAATACTAAGTGTTGTGTAGAAAGAGTACGTAGGGTGAAGGGTGGATGCAGTGTCCGCCTATCATAAGGGTAATGCCCGATACGAAACGGTACTAACACAACTCTCACACACACATACCAGAGCCACTTCACACCATATATTTAAGACAAGTGTAAATGTTAAGGATGTCATGTTTAGTCTATACGATAACACATACTACTTCATTCCATTTTTGTTATTCCGATCACGTAAGTAATTCTATATGCATTCTCAATGTATTTATTCAAAGAACTTCTTTTTGGGTTGTTAATTTAGTCTTAAGAAACTACACTACTGGCCATTAAAACTGCTACACCAAGAAGAAATACAGATGATAAACGGGTATTCATTGGACAAATATATTATACTAGAACTGACATGTGATTACATTTTCACGCAGTTTGGGTGCATACATCCTGAGAAATCAGTACCCAGAACAACCACCTCTGGCCGTAATAACGACCTTGATACGCCTAGGCATTGAGTCAAACAGAGCTTGGATGGCGTGTACAGGTACAGCTGCCCATGCAGCTTCAACACGATACCACAGTACATCAAGAGTAGTGACAGGCGTATTGTGACGAGCCAGTTGCTCGGCCACCATTGACCAGACGTTTTCAATTGGTGACGGATCTGGAGAATGTGTTGGCCAGGGCAGCAGTTGAATATTTTCTGTATCCAGAAAGGCCCGTACAGGACCTGCAACATGCGGTCGTGCATTGTCCTGCTGAAATGTAGGGTTTCGCAGAGATCGAATGAACGGTAGAGCCACGGGTCTTAACACATCTGATATGTAACGTCCACTGTTCAAAGTGCCGTCAATGCGAACAAGAGGTGACCGAGACGTGTAACCAAAGGCACCCCATACCATCACGTCGGGTGATACGCCAGTATGGCGATGACGAATACACGCTTCCAATGTGCGTTCACCGCTATGTCGCCAAACACGGAAGCGACCATCATGATGCTGTAAACAGAACCTGGATTCATCCGAAAAAATGACGTTTTGCCATTCGTACATCCAGGTTCGTCTCTGAGTATACCGTCGCAGGCGCTCCTGTCTGTGATGCAGCGTCAAGGGTAACTGCAGCCATGGTCTCCGAGCTGATAGTCCATGCTGCTGCAAACGTCGTCGAACTGTTCGTGCAGATGGTTGTTGTCTTGCGAACGTCCCCATCTGTTGACTCAGGGATCGATACGTGGCTGCACGATCCGTTACAGCCATATGGATAAGATGCCTGTCATCTCGACTGCTAGTGATACGAGGCGTTCTGTATTACCCTCCTGAACCCACCGATTCCATATGCTGCTAACAGTCATTGGATCTCGACCAACGCGAACAGCAATGTCGGAATACGATAAACCGCAATCGCGATAGGCTTCAACCCGACCTTTATCAAAGCGGGAAACGTGATGATACGCATTTCTCCTCCTTACACGAGGCATCACAACAACGTTTCACCAGGAAACGCCGGTCAACTGCTGTTTGTGTATGAGAAATCGGTTGGAAACTTTCCTCATGTCAGCGCGTTGTAGGTGTCACCACCGGCGCCAACCTTGTGTGAATGCTCTTAAAAGCTAATCATTTGCATATCACAGCAATGTCTTCCTGTCGGTTAAATGTCGCGTCTGTTGCACCTTATCTTCGTGATGTAGCAATTTTAATGGCCAGTAGTGTATGTATGTAGAAATTTTTTAAAACACTGGCACTGAAACGTAGTGTGAGGACTGTGCAGATCCTGGAAGCTGTCAAACCCGCTATCGATACATCCTGTGGGCGTCGAGAGACAACAACAACCACGTGGCAGTGTGAAGGATAATGCCTTAGGCGGCTCGGTCCAGAGAGCAGCTGAGTGAAGGGCCGGCCATCAGCGCTGGATGAGTGCTGCGTCAGCTGGGAGTCTGCCTGCCGCCATAGCAGCCCAGCGAAAGTGAAGGCAGAGGGAGGGCTACTGCCGTAAACCAACTGCCTCCGAGGGGCTGCGAATGGAAGCGGCCCTCTGGATAAGGGTGGCCTGTCATTGATGCCATGTCATTTCCTTGGCAACCCGGGAGGCGAGCCAGGTGCTGAGTAAACAGCTGACAGTAGCCGCCCACTTAGCAGTCGTAAATGGAACCACTGGACTGTACGCTCGCCCCTGATGTCACGACATTCCTTTAAAGCAACCGCAGATGAGCCAGTGCCAGAACAAGGCCCAGAGCAGGCTGTTCCAACCGATCTCCAGGGAGCCGGAGCGCTCAGGAGCGCTCACTGCGGCAGCGCGGAGCCCGCGTGGAGGGGGAAAGCGAACTCACTGCCCCCTGGCCGCATGCAGCCACAACTAATGCAATAATCCGTGTTCAATGACAGCTATGACTAGCCGCGGGAGCCCTGTACTTCTATTGGAGGGTACCTTTCTATTCATTGAGAGTGATGGTCGTCCGCAGTGTCTTGTATGTCATAAAGTGTTTAATTCTGCGAAGAGGTACAATATACGACGACATTATACACGTCTTCACGCGGTGCACTACGATCAGGTAAAAGGCGTTGCACGCAGAGAACTGGTAGCCAGGCTCAAGAACGACATACTAGGAGACGTAAGGTTAAAAACGGTTTCGTAATATGGAGGGTATCAAAACATGCAACATAGTTCGTGTTCTGTAATGCGTTTATAATTTTCAGGTAAATGAGAGCGGAGAAAACACTACTGAATCTGCAATTTGAGCAAGCTACAGGGTCGTTCACATCATTGCGACGAGTGGCAAGCCGTTTCCGGTGGGACCACTCGTAAAATCGTGCATGGTAGCAGTTGCTGAATGTTTGTTTCCAAGGGAGGTGCAGACAATTAAAGGGGTTTGCCTGTCGAAGCAAACAATGTCTCGTCGAATCCTGGACATGGCAGCAGATTTAGAGACACAGCTCAGGAAAAAGGCAGAGAGCTTTGCTGCATTTTCGCTAGCACTTGGCGAAAGCACCGACATGTCTGACTGTGCTCAGCTTGCAGTCTTTGTGCGTGGTGTCGACATGGAGCTGCAAGTAACTGAAGAACTCTTGGATGTGGTACCACTCGATTGCACCGCTACAGGACGTGACATTTTTTAAGCTGTTTGTGACTCAGTGGACAATATGAATTTGCTGTGGGATAAGCTCCATTCTGTAGCGACAGACGGTGCACCACAAATGATCGGGCGTCACCAAGGTTTTGCCTGTCGTTTGAACAATAAACTCAGAGACGAATTCGGGAAAGACATTTTGACTCTTCATTGTTTTATTCAGCAAGAGGCACTGTGTGCTGAAACAGTAGAGCTAGGTGGCGTAATGAAAGATGTCGTGAAGTGTGTGAATTTTGTGCGGCGTCACGGTATGAATCATCGCCAATTCAAAGGATTCCTGAAAGATATGGAAGCGGAGTATGAGGATATACCTTACCACAGTACAGTTCGTTGGGTGAGTCGGGGAAAAGTTCTTGATGTTTTCTTTCCCATTCGTGAGGAAATATCCCTTTTTCTCAACATGAAAGGGGAAGAAATGCGTTGTCTGGAAGATATAAAATGGATATCAGACCTGGCGTTTCTAGCTGACATGACTATGCATCTGAATAATTTAAATCTGTCATTGCAGGGCAAAGAGCAGCTAATCGTTCACATGCACGACCAGATCAAAGCGTTCATGGAAAAGTTACGTTTATTTGAGAGGCAGATGAGTAATGAACATTTAATGTTCTTAAATCGTCTTGCTTCTTTAAAACTACCTGAAGGTACTACTTTCGGCGATTACCAAGCGAAGTTAAAGTAGCTCATCACGTCGTTTGAAACACGATTCCGAGACCTCACTAGTTTTAAAATGGCACTTGTTCAGCTCTCCTTTTTCAGTTTCACCTGACGACTTGTCATCGTCACTTCAACTGGAGATTATTGATTTGCAAAATTCAACTTTGTTGAAAGAGAGGTACTACAACACGTTGGATTTGTCACTATGGTATCATTCATTACAGCAAAAAACATTTCCCAAGCTTCACAACAATGCCGCTCAGATCATGTGCATGTTTGGATCTACGTATTGTTGTGAGCAGCTTTTCTCAGCAACGCAAAGAGTAAAAAGTAAGGAACGATCGTTTCTTCAGGATGCAACAATGAAGGCCATCCTCCGCATTAACGCTGCGAACACTTTGACGCCTGATATTTCCGATCTTGTAATGAAAAGAAAATGACAAGCTACAGAGGCCCAATAAATTTAGTATGCAGTTTCTTGTGGAACAGTTGTTTCTTATTTATTTCCTGAATATCGTATTTCCTGGTGTAGCATGTCACCACGTCTTAGCAGCTAAGAGTATGAGGTTGTCGATCTTGCAAGACGCAGCTGGCACATCAAAACGCTTGCCTTGCCGCCTGCCTCAGCCAGCCATGCCACGTGCCGACGTGCCGGCCCACTTGAATGGTCACAGCGAGCGACACGGCTCCCTGGAGCAGGGAGCGCTCCGCGGCTCGCAACGGAGCCAACGAGCTGGAACAGCCTGGCCCAGAGGGATTCCCCAGGCAGACACACTTCCTCTGCTGACGGCTTGCAGAACCAGATGACCATGATCCGGATGAGTTGCTCCTGCGGCGGTGTATCACGATGCAGGCGGGCACCGGCGATGGTTGAGACTTCACAAGTTAGCCGGCTGCTGTGGCCGAGCGATTCTAGGCGCTTCAGTCTGGAACTGTGCAACAGCTAGGGTCGCAGGTTCGAATCCTGCCTCGGGCATGGATGTGTGTATGTCCTTAGGTTAGTTAGGTTTAAGTAGCTGTAAGTTCTATGGGACTGATGACCTCCGATGTTGAGTCCCATAGTGCTCAGAGCTACTTCACAAGTTACCTACTGGCACAGGGGGAGAGAGCAAATCCTCACTAGGAGACGAGTTGCATACTAAATGCAACGCTGTCTCGCCACCTATCCCAAGGGGAGACTGCATTCTTTCAGCTACTGGATCGAGAGACGCCTAGGGGCTGAGACGTCACTACTAAGTGGGAAATGTTGGGCGCTGTGCAACCACTCTGGTGTCTCATTCCCTCCCACCAAATGACATGTCCACTCCGCCCGACACTGTGCCAGACTGCCAATTGCTGCCAGGTCGAGCCCAGTTACCTCACTGGTGCTGCCATGGATCAGATGGAGGACCAGAGCCATCCGCTGCTGCTCCTTCATCAAGCGCTGAGTGAAAGGTGACCCTCACACTGGCGCGACCTTGCTGCACCTCGATGCTTCAGCCAGTCCAGGAACCATTTGTGTGTATTTAGCACCATGTTCCATTGGCGTGTCTGTGTGTAACTCGTCTCCCCAGGGACCATTGTGGAGGGGGTGATAGAATGATTTATATTTCAGAGGTTCATGTAATCAAGTATTTTCCTGTGGAACTAATTTTTACAGCTAATCTGGCACAAGTAATTTGTCAAGTGTTCGTTAAGTAACTTAATGAGAGTGATTTTCAAACGTCTTCGAGGGAGAAGAAAGACTATTACACTGCCCAATATAATAAGGACAACAGTTGACACATGTTATCTGCTTGTTTACATTTTGAGAATGAGTGTGTTTCTTAATTTATAATTATTGCCCATTTATATACCAAGGATAACTGAAACTTTGTATATGATTGAACAGGGGTAAATCACTGAGGTAGAGAACGGTGCAAAATCCACGGAATTGTAATATGATTAGGACATTAGTCATCTCTGACCTCAGAAATTGTATGTGTGGGTAAAAAATTCTGCAGCAAAGTCTTGTAACCGCTTAGTAATAGTCTGTCTGAAGACTGAGGTGTAGCAACAACCCTTTGGTCCACACGAATCTTACTACACTCAGCAATGTTCCCATACACGACTCGCAGGCTTGCAGCTTTGTGTGAATGAATCACTCCTATGGTGAAGGAGGTCAAGTTAGGATACAGATGTCGACGTGTTTTCTTTTCTTCCAGTACTAAAAAGTGTGAAGAGTATACCATATCAATTTTGTAAGACCATCTGCCAGGTGGTTATAATTAAACTGACTATGTTCTAAGTGCTGCAGTGCGGGCTTCAGACATCACAGGGCGCTGAAACATCTTAAGTATGTTCACTAATTAGTGCTTTTCTATTTGACATCCCTATGTTTTTATAAGTTTGGCAGGAAGTGTGGGTGGTAAAAATTGTAGAGAAAGGCCAAGAGATGAATACAGTAAGCAGATTCACAAGGATGTAAGTCGCAGTAGTTACTCGGAGATGAAGAGGCTTGCACAAGATAGAGCTGCATCAAACCGGCTTTCCGACTGAAGACTACAGCAACTTATTGTTTTTTGCATTGTTTTCTTAACACATTCCAAAGGTTGCCCGAAGGCTATATATTTTTCCTGCTAGTTTCTTCCACAAGAAATATCTGAAAGCAAAACGGACCGAATAAGCCTACATTGTGCATAAATAAGAACGTAAATAGGTTATTTTTTAATGAAAATTGTTTCAACAGTAGAGAAGTCAGATCTTTTTAACGAGAAAAATAATTCTCGATGTTATTTGGCACTCAGAAAGAAAAAAACTGATGCAAGGAATCAAGTAACAAGACGTTATTTATTGCCTTATAAATATTGTTTGACTTGTTTATTAGCATATATTTTCTCAAGCAGATAAATGTAGATGTCTTAAACATTTAGAAGACACGTTTCCTCCTATTCTTTCAGTACTAAAACGTGTGAAGAGTACGATACCACGTTTGTCTAGACCATCTGCCAGGCGGTTATAATTAAAATGACGGTTTTCTGAGTGCTGTAGTGTGGGATATAGACATCGCAGGACGCTAAAACACGGTAGGTAAGTTCACAAATTTGGGCGCATACGGAGTACGCTAAAAAAATGATGGTTCCAGTAGTAATATCTCTTTATATTCGATGAATTATTCTGATACAATTCTACCCTTGAATGACGTTTACTAATTTTCTATCTTCATACTCGCAGAATCCATGCGAAAAGTAGTTCATACAATAGCTATGCCATGAGCGCATAAGTATTCTTTGTCGTACTCTCTCTGGTGGTTGTTAGAAAAAAAAGAAAGGGAGCTTCCGAGATTGTCTTCGTTCCGATTAGCCTGAGCTTGGTTTGGAAGAACTGTAATCTGATTATTGAGATTTATCACAGAAGATAACTGATACGAACTGTATGATTAAAAGGAAATACATATAGATTGCTCCTTCAAATAAAAGGTGTGTATTTGAAATTTGAGAATTAATGATATTTATCGGTATATTGCGTAGTTGTTAATCAGAAGGGAACTTCCGAAAGACTGGATACGAACCTGCATTTAATAAACCAAAAGCTCCATTACTTCTTCGGAAGGTTAAACTTCATCAGACCCAAATATCCGCTTGATCCGAGGTTTCCCGACTGATTATACAACGCTCCCAAAATTACGAGGCATTTTATTTGTACAGATTAGCAGACTGCCGCAAAGCACGAGCCTGCAGAGAAGAAGAATCATCGCCTGATTTCATTCTAACAAGTAAAATTTCAGAATCATTTTGAGTGACTGAGCTATGACTGTGTTTCCTATCATGAATGATTGATTGCTCGAACGAATTGAGAGCTACAGAATTACGTAGATAGGAGGAAAAATTACACTGTTTCTACCACCAGTTGAAAATATGGCGCTGCAACTAGTCAAAATGTGAAATTTTTCTGTTTGATATCTCTATGTTTTTCGTCGTTTGGCGACGGCTGTTGCGAAGAAAGACTGTAAACTGCTGGTAAAGTTACTTTATCAGAACAGCAGCAACAGTTGCGCTGCATTGTAGGAATATCGTAGGAAACAGCTACGAAGAGGCCTTATGTCAATACATGGACTAAAAAATATCATCAAGAAATTTGAAGAAACAGGTGAATTTGCTGGTGCAGCACGGAGAGGGAGGTGGCCCAGTCCCATGGCAGTTGTTGATGAAGTTGTCTAACGTGCTGCAGTCCTAGACTGTGCGGCTGGTCCCGGCGGAGGTTCGAATCCTCCCTCGGGCATGGGTGTGTGTGTTTTTTTCCTTAGGATAGTTTAGGTTAAGTAGTGTGTAAGCTTAGGAACTGATGACTTTAGCAGTCAAGTCCCATAAGATTTCACACACATTTGAACATTTTTTGATGAAGTTGTTGTAGCTATAGCTGACTGTGCATCACATGCCTCACATTCTGCAGCCAGTGCCTGAGCTATGGCATCAGAATTGTCTCTCCTCTTTTCAGCAGTTCAAAAAGATTGTGCTTCGCATATTACACAAGATTCCTACAAGATTCAGAAGGTGCAGCAAATGAGTCCCAAAAGTAGGCTACGTTTCTTTACTTAGTTGGCACGCATAGAAATGGATAAATGTGGCTGATGAATACTCTTTGGATGAACGAGGCACATTTTACTCTGCTCGATGCCATGAAAGCACAGAACCGTCGCATATGCGTTCTACTTCGCCACTTGTTGTACAGGAACATCCACTGCACTCAGTTTATGTGACTCTGTGTTATGGTTTCACAAACTCCTTAACTCTTATTCTGTTTTTCTTCGAGGAGATTACACCTCACGGGCGTGTCAGGTGTACTGTGTTATCTGCACTTTGTAAGGACCTATTTGCGCAACACTTAATTCCAGTTTTGCAAGAACGCAGCTGTCTCCACACCACTATTTTCTCAGAGGGGCGACACCAAATGTCGCTTGCTGGGTGACAGATTTGCTCCGAGAAATCTTCGGTAACGACAGCATCACCTCTGGGCAACCTCAAGATGTGTGGCCTTCCAGATCCCCCGACGTAAATCCTTGTGTCTTCTGGTTGTGGGGATATCTCAGAGATCGTGCGTATCAGGAATGTGTCCAGACTCTTCCTGACCTTAAAGATAGCATACGATGACATATCGCTCTGGTTGCATTGGACATGCTGTCGACCATGCCATGTTGGGAGATCATGTTGAACACATCTTGTAACTTGTGACCATATCACATTAAAGGTGGCAGACCCACCGCTATCATGTATTTGATAGTTCCTCCCCTTTCCCCTGTACCTGGTGGCAGAAAGTGGAACTATTATTTTTCCAGCGTACTCCGTAAGCACACTAATTAATGAACATACCTACTATGTTTCAGCGTCCTGAGAGATATACTGGCCGCACTGCAGCAGTTGGAAGAACGTCACTTTAATTATAACCACCCACTACTACGAATTTTACTTTGGTTATTAATCGTCGTCATTATTTTCATTTGTAGTGATTAGGTTAACTGTCTGTTATCGCTGAGACTGTACATGTTGTGCCTGCTTTTGGTACTTCTTCCTCTGAGACTGTAACTTCAAAGGAAAACAACCAAAGATCTTTTGGTCATTAATAAACTCTATCATCATTGCTTGTTCCATGTGTTCTCTTAATATATTTCGAGTTTTTCTTTTGTAGAGAATGGTCCTCCACCACACCACTTCACCGATCTGGTGTCATATTTCATAGCGCACAGCTTTCACAACACACACAGTTTTGGCAATGATATGTAAATTAAGACGACACTTGTGACAAGCGAGACTCGTTACAGGAATAAAACGCTAGGGGCGCTGCAGTAGACTCACTTCTGAGAGTAATCTATAGAGACAAAAAAGTCACTTGTGTAAAAGATGCCTACAAAATTCTCATGCACTTCTAGAAATGACTGTTCATGGTTCCTCTAAATCGAAGGCTTAAGCAATTCTAGCATAGCGTGGACGAATACCGTGGGAAATAGTATGGCTTTAGCAATCACTGTAGAACTTCGTTGGTTGTCATAGTGTTCACAGGAAACTGAGCCGTACACTTAGATACGGCTGCTTTTTACACTGATCTAAAACAGTGCCTAAACAGAGCTGGAGTCTTTCTTTTCTGTCGATCACTGGCATGCGCTCTTCTTTGGTACAGACCTGCCGGCCGGAGTGGCCGAGCGGTTAAAGGCGCTACAGTCTGGAACCGCACGACCGCTACGGTCGCGGTTTCGAATCCTGCCTCGGGCATGGATGTGTGTGATGTCTTTAGGTTGGTTAGGTTTAAGTAGTTCTAAGTTCTACGGGACTTTTGACCACAGCAGTTGAGTCCCATAGCGCTCAGAGCCATTTGAACCATTTGGTACAGACCTGGCACTTGGAGACTGTTCAGTTTACCACGACAAATCGTTGGACTGCTCCCCAGCGCATGCGGCCGTGTAGGCGTGGTTGTTTCATTCTCATCAGAGTCTCTGTACAAAACAGTCAGTCGTCTGTAAGCTAAGACATGTTTTCTGAAACTTTAATACGTTTTAAGCGAACTCACAGTCCCCAGTATGAGCAATGTGGTTGATTTTCGACAAAAGCTTTAATTATTTACATTCCCTGAAAAATCTGTCATTTACAACGTGCTGTAAGTTTTATCACCTTAGATAAGCAGTCTTTGAGGGAATCTGGCGCTAATGATTATATGCATGTCTTTCCTTATTTTTATCTTCTCATGAAGTGTTTCTGGTTGTACCATCATCAGCCCTAGGCATAAGAATGCGCTGTAAGACACAACAGAGAAATATACATTAGAATGAAGAAGTGAAGCCTTGTGTCATTCTATTATAACCTCAGTAACCCAACTGGCGCAGGCTGTAAAACATGTGATCAAATATTTTTCTCACTAGGCGTCTTTAGTGACAGTATCAAAACGGTAAAAGAAAAGCACCAGTTTACTTTTGTTCTACAATATTACTTTTATTGTGTCAACCGGTTTTCGGATTACAAGGCCATTTTCAGACATTTACTGAGTATTGTCACCAAAGAAGTTACAATGTTTGCAAACAACATTGGAAGAGAAGCAACACGTCTAGACTGAAGCAGAAACATACAGAAACATCTTTGACAGTGTGGTGGTAATGCAATGAAGAAGTAAAAAAAATTGAACAGTAAATAGATAAAAATGGAATAGGCAGGAAAAACTTTAACACAAATTAGTGTAACGTCCCCTTCCAAAATTTATGAATGATTGTGCTGGTAAACTTCTACGTTATTTGATTTTCAAACAGCTGATGAAAACTCAACGTACTAAGACAGTTTTCTCTTTACTTATTCTGATCATCACTAAACTGACACACAACATTTTTTGCGCAGCGCAATCAGACTTTCAATAATCTCTACAAAAGAATGGCCCTGACTAACAATAACCTATATCTTTCATGAATCACTTATCTCACAAAAATCTTCGTTTTTCGAACTACTGCAATACAGCGAGCGCCAATACTGCCAGCTAAATAAAAGATTCTAACTACTGAAGGCACTAACTACTGATAGGCATAGTTAGTAAATGAAAGATTTTGATAGAGAAAAAGCAATGTATTTACCTTAATAGCGTTCAAAAGTCGTATAATTTTGTGACATCCAATTAAACAAATTCCTTTTTCTGACGGACACACGTCCAGATCCTCCATTCTCAAAACTCTGCCATCTGTCTCCCCACATTAACCACTGCTGGCGGCTCACCTCCAACTGCCCAACGCTACGCGCTGTTCACATCCAACTGCCCAAAACAACACAAGCGAATATTCCAACAATGAGTCCAACCAGCCACAGACTGCACCTAATTTTTATACAGAGCACTACGTGGCGTTACCAACATAAAAACCTAAACAGCCTACTTACAATAGGAACAGCATGTCTACATAAGTTTCTATTAATAAAGAAAACTAATAAAATAAAATAAAATTAGTACTTGACAGGTCTACATCTGGAGGTATAAAACATGGAGAGTGATACACAAACCAATTAAAAGAAGAAACAATTACCAAAGTAACTACAGAATACATAAGGAACTTAAGCGATATCAACAAGATAAACAGAAATAAATAAATGCAGGAAAATGGAGGCGTTTGAGGGAACATACAGTAAATGTAATCTCTGAGAATGTAATGGTACTGTAACGTTAACATTATATTCAAAACTGTGGCTTTGTAACAGTTTGCATTAAATAAATCAACCAAGTGAAATATAAACAATATTTGATGAGAAAACTACACGAGGTGTTAAACATGGGCAGTAATACAAGTACCAATTAAAAGAAAGCCTTAAAAATTGAAACTACAGTCGGAGTACACAGACAACATCAATAAAACAAACAAAAAACTTAATGAATACAGGAAAATGGAAATATGTAGGAACAGACAGTGTGGGAAGTAATGAACAACAGAGATGATGATATGAAGTTTAGGAGAGGGGAGGAGTCTAGCTGTGTCTGGTTATTTAGGATTAGATCTGGACTGTGAGCAAGATGTTTGTTAATTTCGAGGGCTTCCAGAAGGTTGAGTTTATGACCTTTGTTTGCTAAGTGAAGTACATAGGACACTGGCTGGTAGTTGTGACCCTCACTCAGTTCATGCTCAGAAATAACAATTTCAATAAAAGAAACTCTGTTTTATTACACAGTTCGTCATTTGAGTATAACAATAGTACACGCGCACTCAAATAATTCACCCGATGAAGTGATCTGCGTAGACAGAAATCGAACGCCAGTAATAGGTATCTCATACTATCCGATCGCCTCAAAATTTAGACGGTAGATAATACTATGTCTAATCGCTCTGACACCTCAATAAATAATATGAATCCGAAATCAATTACTCTTAACATTCCAGCGATTGTTAAATCAGCAAATGCACTAAACAGAGTGATCTGTTAGTTCACTTTAGCACCGAACAGAAATCAGTTAATATCGTTAGATGACATTTTATTTCTATTAATTCAAGTAGCCCCACACACACCTCGCCGAGAGGCTTCTTAGAGTGCTTTATATAATACGTGCATATCAAAGAACTCAAACTTTTGAAAAACATCCTCGGTGTGCAACCTACAGTATATTTCATAATAAGTATGATTTAGCGAACTTTGGAGAATTTTATTGCCTCAACAATCGGAGAAACTAGTAGTCAGCTGTAAAATAATTTGGAGAAGAAGATAAAGACGAAGAAAGCTGATTAATTAGTACTGGAATAAACACAATAGATTCCTAATTATGTGAAATTAACATACCCAATAGTGGATTCAATATGACACACTGACCTAGTAGATAGTGTCGGAAGTTCAATGCGGCTTTTCGCGGATGATGCTGCAGTGTACAGAGAAGTTACAGCATTAGAAAATTGCAGCGAAATGCAGGAAGATCTGCAGCTGATAGGCACTTGGTGCAGAGAGTGGCAACTGACCCTTAACATAGACAAATGTAATGTATTGCGAACACATAGAAAGGAGGGTCCTTTATTGTATGATTATATGATAGCGGAACAAACACTGGTAGCAGTTACTTCTGTAAAATATCTGGGAGTATGCGTGCGGAACGATTTGAAGTGGAATGATCATATAAAATTAATTGTTGGTAAGGCGGGTACCAGGTTGAGATTCATTGGGAGAGTCGTTAGAAAATGTAGTCCACCAACAAAGGAGGTGGCTTACAAAGCACTCGTATGACCTATACTTGAGTACTGCTCATCAGTGTGGGATCCGTACCAGGTCGTGTTGACGGAGGAGATAGAGAAGATCCAAAGAAGAGCGGCGCGTTTCGTCACAGGGTTATTTGGTAAGCGTGATGGCGTTACGGAGATGTTTAGCAAACTCAGTTGGCAGACTCTGCAAGAGAGGCGCTCTGCATCGCGGTGTAGCTTGCTGTCCAGGTTTCGAGAGGGTGCGTTTCTGGATGAGGTATATATTGCTTCCCCCTACTTATTCCTCCCGAGGAGTTCACGAATGTAAAATTAGAGAGATTCGAGCACGCACGGAGGCTTTCCGGCAGTCGTTCTTCTCGCGAACCATACGCGACTGGAACAGGAAAGGGAGGTAATGACAGCGGCACGTTAAGTGCCCTACGCCACACATCGTTGGTTGGCTTGCGGAGTATAAATGTAGATGTATTCTGCCAATACTTCAGGTAAAAACAACGCATGACAAGTTCCAGTATACACACAAACAGAAGACTAATACTTACAAACGCTTGAAAATTTACACTCAAGTATAAGGAAAGATAGCAAAAAGCTGTATATTGCCTGAACTGTAGTGTCACGAAATTGTCGGTGACAATCGCTAACTACAAGTACTGACCCACTGTATGTAGAAGTTGTTTTACAGTTCATGTTATATGACAAAATATGTGTTTCTTACGTGGCTGCAGAAATTGTATTTTTCTCTTTTCCTGTAATGGCTGACCACGGGGAGAATGCGTGACGCGTCTGAACACGTGCCACGCTTTCGAGTATCCGGCCACAAACTGTAACACGCCGAAGGTCGTCGTTGCTCAGAGCATGGCATACATGTTGTCCCTGTTTTTTCCTTCGTAATTATTAATTTTATGTTAATGGAATCGGATAGAGCTGAGTCCAGATTATCAGGTAAGTTGTTCATTTCAATATATAAAGCGTATAACATCAAAATTTGAAAGTTCAAAGCTAAAGAAATAGTTGCCTTGGATTTGAATGTATCTAATTTTATGGACAAAAGGGAAATTAATTTTATCGAAAGAAAATATTTTAATTTTTATTATACGCTGGCGTCTAAGGAGGAGTTGATCAGATGTACGTTCAAAAATTGGTGAACAATTTACGCATATGAGCCTGAAGAAATTGATTTAATATTTTTGATTTGAACGTAGAAATTCTGTATCTCTCAGGGGCGATTTAATGCATGTTATTGACGACAGATATTTTAGTTTATCACAATCTTAAGCCCTGCCCTACGTATCCTACTATTTCTTTTTCACTCCATATAAAACGGGAACTGCAATCTAAATATGGAAATTAAAATTAGTATATTTTTCACACATCGTAAATATTTCAGAAAAGTCATGTTATCGCCTCGAACTGATGATAAAATTCTTTCTTTACACAACCAGTTTCGGTAGACTGACAATCATCAGTTTCATAAACGTATTCACAGCATCATGTCAGGCGGGATATAAAATAATTAACGTCAAAACCATGAATTAGACACTGTTATCATATCGTAATATAAATTGAATCGTCTGTCTATCTGTTTTTATACAGGTCATATTTTGAATTTATGTACGCTGCGGAACTAGTAGAATATTTAATTTAACGAGATAACGACTTTCTATGTGGGTGAATTCAACAATTTGGATAAACTCCCCGCCCCTCCCCTCTTTTCGGCAAGGAATTTTGAAACAGTGGTGGGATGGTTAAAAGCATAAAAGCTTATATATCAGTTAAATTGGGTAGTTCAAATATTTTCTAGGGTCAAAACAAATGCACCATTACTTGGTGAAAACGACAGTATCGATCTATTCTATCAATAGAGGTTTTTGAAACTTCTGATAAAAAATGAAAACAATGCGTTAACTAGATCTTCTTTTCTCACTAAATTCTGAGCCAACTTATAATGTTTCCAATGTGCACTTTGCGAGAAAAATGCAAAAGAGGACTATATTTGGCGCTCTCCAAACTTGCGCTTGTTTAGATGTGATAGTTGCTTGATTCTTTTTTGTCACCTAGTCTGCTTAAAAGCAGTAGCAGAACAGCAATTTGTATGACGTTTTTTGTAGAAACTAAACCATTCCACAAATATATCGAGTTTATGCGAGGTCCACATGTTAAATCGCGTCCGCACGGGTCACGCCGGGTTGCGCTGCGCCACGGAATACCGAGAAAAGGGGTTCGGCGCAGAACTGCGCTTCCGGTGTTGACTTCAAAACGCGTCGTTCTGCGCAACAACGAATAACTTCCGCGAGGTGCCGGCACATCAGAGAAAATGAAACGTTCGTGTGCAGCTTCATTTAGAGAACGTTTCTTGTTTTCCACTTTTACTGACGCGCACGCACCCACACTGGAATGCCTCTTTGTCATCTGTAACTTTCCTAAAGCCGAAATGATCGTTAACTAACAAACAGCCAGTGTGTTAGTACTCGTAGAATGAGTTTGGCTCCAATGTTTAAATAACAGCATTTACAAGATCCGGCAGCACGCGAACTAGCCACACAAAAACTCAAAAGTATGGTTTATGAGCAATAAAGCAGCCCAAGTGAATCCAAGGAATGTGCTGCATGCTGCTTCAACCACTGTAACACAGCAGTACGACTTTCGGAATCATCAACAATCGCAAAAAAGTGACGAAGTATCTCTTTATTTATCAAACGCTGTAATATCTTTTTTAAAAAAATAACCCATCTCCACCATGGGAAGAAATGTTCAAAAATGTTCATATGTGTGTGAAATCTTATGGGACTTAACTGCCAAGGTCATCAGTCCCTAAGCTTACACACTACTTAACCTAAATTATCCTAAGGACAAACACACACACCCATGCCCGAGGGAGGACTCGAACCTCCGCTGGGATCAGCCGCACAGTTCATGAGTGCAGCGCCTTAGACCGCTCGGCTAATCCCTCGCGGCTGCACCATGGAAAGACAAATAAGTCATTTTTCTGTGTTTGTACAAATATGCTCAACAATGTCTTATCGTCGTTGCAACACTGCACCTAGTGAGTGCCTACTTTGGAAAGCTGATGCAAGTATAACTCAAAATAGAAATATTTACAGTAATTTTCCTTTTTGGAAAACATTCCAGAAATGACTTTTTTGTTTAAGAATTGTTGTTAATAAAGAAATAAAGAACTAAGAAAATGAGAAAAGCTCAAAAATTAAAATGGTCTACACACAACAAAAAATGTCTGTCAGTTGAAAGTAAATTAAAACATTACAAGACAATGGCTCAACGAGAGGTGACATACGGAAGTGAAACTTTTTTCAAAGTCACCTAGAGAAATAAAATCGACCAAATCCTAAAAGTAGCTAGAACATGCATTAATAAGAAGTACCAAAAAGACTGACAATAGAGATATTGCCAAATGAACGGGTGTACAGCGAACTGCATCCAGTTGCAGATACTACACCGGAAAAAAGGAAATTTTTTTGCTCACGTTATGCGGATACCAGGAAACCACATTATCAAGAAAAATTGTAGAGAATCTTTGGAACATGTAGCAACAAGTAAAATGGATAAAGGAAATCAAGGCGGATATGACATAGGTAGAATTAACCCTGGGTAATATGCAAAACAAAACTGAAAATTTAAAGAAATTGAGCAACATAAAATTAATATTTGAACCAAAATTAGAAAAAAACGATGCCGCGCGGGGTAGCCGCACGGTCTAAGGCTTCTTGTCACGGTCCAGGCGGCTCCCCCCATCGGAGGTTCGAGTCTTCCCTCAGGCATGGGCGTGTGTTTTGCCCTTAGCGTAAGTTAGTTTAAGTTAGAGTAATTAGCGCGTAAGCTTAGGGACCGATGACCTCAGCAAATGGTTCAAATGGCTCTGACAAGGGAACCTCCCCATCGCACCCCCCTCAGATTTAGTTATAAGCTGGCACAGTGGATAGGCCTTGAAAAACTGAACACAGATCAATAGAGAAAACAGGAAGAAGTTGTGTGGAACTATGAAAAAAAAAATAGTAAAATATACAAACTGAGTAGTCCACGCGAAGATAGGCAACATCAAGGAGAATGGGGGTCAAGGAGCGCCGTGGTCCCGCGGTTAGCGAGAGCGGCTAGGGATCGAGAGGTCCTAGGTTCAAGTCTTCCCTCGAGTACAAAGTTTAATTTTTTATTTTCAGTTTATGTGACAAACTCTTATGTTTTCATCACTTTTTTGGGAGTGATTATCACATCCACAAGAAAACCTAAATCGGGCAAGGTAGAAGAATCTTTTTACCCATTCGCCTAGTGTACAAGTTAGGTGGGTCGACAACATATTCCTGTCATGTGACGCACATGCCGTCACCAGTGTCGTATAGAATATGTCAGATTTTTTTTCCTGTGTAGGAATCGGTTGACCTATGACCTTGCGATCAAATGTTTTCAGTTCCCATTGCAGAAGCACGTCCTTTCGTCTACTAATCGCACGGTTTTGTGGTGCGGTCGCAAAACACAGACACTAAACTTATTACAGTGAACAGAGACATCAATGAACGAACGGACAGATCATAACTTTGCGAAAATAAAGAAAGTAAAATTTTCAGTTGAGAGAAGACTTGAACCAAGGACCTCTCATTCCGCAGCTACTCACGCTAACCACGATACCACAGCGCTCCGGAGCTCACATTCTCCCTGATATTGCTTATCTTGCACATGGACTACTCAGTTTGCATATTTTACTAATTTTTTTTCATAGTTCCACACAAGTTCTTCCTGTTTTCTCGATTGATCTGTGTTCAGTTTTTCAAGGCCTATCCACTGTGCCAACTAATAACTAAATCTGACGGGGGTGCGATGGGGAGGTTCCCTTGTGAGCACTATGGGACTTAACAGCTGTGGTCATCAGTCCCCTGGAACTTAGAACTACCTAAACCTGACTAACCTAAGGACATCACACATATCCATGCCCGAGGCAGGATTCGAACCTGCGGCCGTAGCAGTCGCGCGGTTCCGGACTGGGTGCCTAGAACCGATCGTCCACCGCGGCCGGCCTGACCTCAGCAGTTTGGACCCCTAAGACCTTATCACAAATTTCCAAATGTTTTTCCTAGACAAACGACAAACAACGAAAAGGTCATTTACAGATGAAGAACGATGAAAAAAGATCAGAACGGATGAAAAGATACTGGAGAATTCCGAAGAAAATCTAATGCAGAATGCAGAAGATGACCAAAAAATGATTCACTGAAGTGGTCCAATGAGGCCGTAAAAGCAGAAGAAGAAGAAATAAATAAAAGTATTTAACATGTTTTAGTAGACTGCACAACATAAAAAAACAAGTAAAATTATGTCATATACGCTGTGCATTACTTCATATACATAAAAAGTTTAAAAAGTATCTATAGAATAGGTATCGATATCTTTGTACTCGTGTAGATAGTATCGCAGGACGATTCATCTGAGAAGGTATCGATAGTTTGATGGTGTCGGAACATCCCTACTTGTCAGCCGAAAGTCGAGTTTGCAGAGTGTGCCGAAGTCGTGCAGCAGCGAGCGACGGTGTCGGCGGGGTTCCCAGGCGCGGCCTTGGGGAAGGCGAGGTCGTGCAGAGGAAAGCCGAGTGTCCAGCGCGTAAACAAAGGCCGCTAATTGCTTCCTGCGGGATCAGCGGCGCGCTGCCGTCACCGCCGCAGGGATCCCTGGGGGCACTGGTCGCCCGCCTACTCGTACTTGTTTACAGCGCCGTCTCTTCAGGCACAGTGTTTGGCTTCACATGATGGGGGTCGAAATTTGGAAGACGTTTAACGACGGCGTGAGCTTCCATGTTGACCACGATATCGCGGCTTTTGCGTGTGATAGTCTACTAGAATCACAACGCCTATCTTCTACGGCCTTCGTACGGATACGAAAATGAGAGATACAGTAAAAAGCTGAGCTGAACCTGTCTGGGAAGCCACGCCCTGCGTGTCACAAGCCTGGATGTTTCCGCACTGTATAGAAGCTTACAGACACACTGCGCACATATTAGACTCAACGTAAGGATCCGCGATCGCTATCCTTGCCAGCGAGCTACCTGGCAGCAGGTGTTAGTTGGCGAGCCTTTCTGCAGTCTCCTGCGTTTACCGTCAGACAGGGCACTGACCTGTTGCATCGGCAGTGTGAACCAGTAGCAAATGTGCAAGACAGTAGTGGGGGTACACTCGATCGAGTGAACATCTCAAGAAATATTTTTGAACCATAAATACTCGAAGTTGAATTATGAAGAGTTTAATAGCGCATTGAGAGAAATATATATCGGCCTTGCCTCAGTAGCTACACCAGTTCCCGTCAGATCACTGAAGTTAAGCGCTGTCGGGGTGTGGTCGGCACTTGGATGGGTGACCATCCAGGCCGCCTTGCACTGTTGCCATTTGTCGGGGTGCACTCAGCCTCGTGATGCCAATTGAGGAGCTACTCGACCGAATAGTAGCGGCTTCGGTCAAGAATACCTTCATAACGCCCATCCTATCTGCATCCTCCACTGAGGATGACACGGCGGTCGGATGGTCCCAGTAGGCCACACGTGGCCTGAAGACGGAGTGCTTAGGTGATCTAGTCAACGATGAACTTGAAGGGGTGTAATGTGACGTCCGCCTTGACCAGTGACCGAGAACAATGCCCAAAAAAGAAAAACCGGCAGAGTATTTGCTCGCGAGAGGCAAAGCTCCCGAGTTTTGAATCTCGGTACAGCAAACAGTTGTAATCTAAGAGGAAGTTTCATATTAGCGCACACTCCACTGCAGAGTGTAAATATCATTCTGGATATGTTACACTGTTCGAAAATGAATAAACCTTGTTAAAGGATATCGTTTTTTATTTTGTCACAGTGGCAAGTGGAGACAATCTTTCGACCTACCAAGAAAATTAGTGAATGTTTAAGATCGGTGAAAGACGCACGACACCCCTTAGCTACCCCAGGTGTGTATAAAATTCCGTGTAGTTGCGGCATTGTTTATATTGGAACAACTAAAAGGAGTGTTAATACCCGCCTAACGGAACAGAAAAGGAACTATAGATTGGGACAGATTGACAAATCAGCTGTAATGGAACACGTTTTCAAAGACGGTGATCACGAACTAAAATTTAGTGAGACAAACATGATAGCTAGGACCTTACATTATTATACTCGCATGTATAGAGAAGCTATAGAGATCTACAAGCACGGATATAATTTTAATAGAAAAGAAGAAGGATTAAAACTAGACAAGATATGGCGGTCGACTTTGTGCCAACGAAGTGACACTCGATTACCTGTAGTCGTGAGAGATGGCACTGGCCAGAGATAATTTTAAAGTCGAAAGCACGTGGTGGCGCCATCTAAGCGCCCTATATAAGCGGGACCACCAGCGCCTAGCAGCCAGTCGCCGATTCACCTCAGAAGATGTTGCCCGCACTAGGCAACGAAATGTCAGGAAGGAGAAGTAGTTTTATATATGGACCACGGCAATTCAGCCCGGACGTTTTAATTAATGAATTAGCTATTCCTTACATCGGCACTCGAAAAACTGCACATTTACCAGAGCAATAGTTATTGAATCTTTTATAATATTTTAATGAAAAGTCTTTTACTGAAAAATTCTTTTCATGTTCCACTTACATAAAAACACACACTTGAGATGTGTACCTGTGTAAGGTCTTCAATCCGTAGCTTAACGCTGCAACTAATAAGAAATTTTGTTACATTTTTGTATTGCTGTACACAACTAACGGCACTCCTAAGTTTTGTAAAGTGAAACTACTGTCTATCGGAATAGTTTTGCAGACTGAGAAAGGGTCCCCTACAGCGCAAGAGGTCAATTGTGCATATTTCATCGGCGCTATTGGTCGTGGTCCCCAATACAACACATCTTCGAATTTCTCTCCCTGAATAATACCGAACACTATCTTCGTAGCTTTATATCTGGCATTCCTCAGAAGAATATTTCATAATTTAGTGACGCATGTTGACCCACTGAACCATGTATTTTTCTCCGCATACATCTGCACCTTGCAACTCGCCTCTATAGTACCTTTCAGTAGCAGAGATGCTTGCTGTAGGGGTTGAATTGCAATAGGCAGATGTTACAAGTGAGCTCTTAAAAATACCAAGGATGCAACATTCTTGTAATTCTTAAGAGCCGTCTTGGCTTTTTTAATAAAAGCTGATTCAGCGGAGTCGAATATGTCCTCTACCTCTTCGACCTTTTGGTAGTGTTTGGCACAATATAAAACTTCCAAAGGCCAGCTGCACCAACATGTAACTATAGGTTCAAGTGGGCGGTGGGGGGCCGGGTGGAGAGGTAATACTTGGAGCTATTTCCTTAAAGAGCTGAATGCGGGTAGGAGCTTGGAGAAACACTTGCTTACAGGGGAAATGATACTGTTAACCTCAGGAAAATTATTTCTAACTTCATGGGCAAAACAACTGCAATAGATCAAAACTGGGATAGAATTCTTTCAACGAAGCTCTCGCTTTTAAAGTATGGACAGTCTATCACCAACAGCGTGCAAACTTGTTACTTTCTTTTGTAAACAAGACTTTAATAAATATGGAAAAGGTAATGTTAATCAGAAGACAGGAGGAGTTGTGATCTACATAACAATAGCTTTATTCATTCTTTACATAACAAAACAAAAAAATGGCCAAAGAAACGTCACGCAAGCATTTTTATTTGACAAACGCTTTCAGAGATATGGGGTCTATAATGGACAAAGTGATCAGTGGGGTCGACACACGTCTCTAACCAGAACACTAATCACTTTATCTGACTTCATACACGTGAATCTGGAGTATGGCAGAAAAACTATGCCACCATCCAGCATATATACTCTACTATTCCAAAAAATATGGTTCGAAAGAACGGAGTGCTGAGAAACATATACTGGAGCCCTACGCCGTAGCAGTGAATACTTTATCCTTCTGCTGGTCAGGGTGGCACACCACGATGCGTTGGGTGACTGAAGTCATGGATGGCAGCAATCTGTTATTAATGGCAAGCGCCCGAAAAATGCAAGTACTCGGTCTCGCGCTCGGCTAATTCGGAACGCAGCTGCATCCCTATGAGCCTCCGAAAGGCTGATGGATTCCAGTGCGCAGGTGGACCTGTTTGCTGGTATATCAGGCCAATTTGACTCCATCCCCCGACTTTGCTTGATGGAATATGTCAAATGTTTAGATGGACGACTCGAGACAAATAAGTACACTCACACGTCACTCATTGTGTGTGTGATGCCAGAAGCAGTACCTCTGACGGTTCACAAGCTGACTGGCACAGGCTCTAAGTGGCACACTAGCAAAGGACACAAGTCTCACTGCTTAGGTAGAGACCTGCAGTTCTTCACTAGCGAAGCGCCAGTACAAGAGTGACTTCTCTTTCTCTTTTTTTCCTCCCCAGCTCAGTAGGAAAGCACATTTACATCCAATACTACTCCCATTTTAGAACAAGCCAATCACGAGCTGGAGCACTACATTCGAAGATGGGAGACTGCCCCTTGCTCTGCATACACAGATTTGACCAATCAGAGACTTTAAAGTTAACTGGGAGAAAAGGAAAAAAAGATTCAGTTTTGCGACCTCTTTCCCACCCGTTTACGCCATGTATTTTGCTAACAACATGATCAGGATGGAATCACAGTCCTCCATAAAAAGATTGTTATCTCCCCTGCAGCATCCATTTCGAAGTTTCCAAAGAACGGCCATAAACTCGCCAAAAGCCTCGTGCCTTCACAAATGTGTTTTGTAACAGAGTCTGTACATCTGGGCGCCAGCGTATGGAAATTCGCAGAAAGCTCACAGTTGACTGATTGGCTTCCTGCCTAACAAGGGTCTATACTCTGCTTTATTGCCGGTCTTCAATGCTTTGCCCATTGCAGCAGCGTCTTCTCGGCGCTAGTCAGCCTACCTGGTCGCGGCCACCGACCGACCGGCGCCATCCAACGTGTCTGCACAATGAGACTGCGGAACTCGGCAGTCCGCAAATGTTTTCACCCAGGTTTCGCAGAAGAAACTCTCCCCTCGGCCCTCAGCTGCTGTACGATTTTACTGCAGTCGTTTAAATCGGCACCCTATTCCTTTGAATGCAGGTAAAGCTTACCGCTACTCCTACGCTAGAGCACACAAGTAAGAGCGTTAACTGCTGCCCAAAATTTCATCATGGTGTATGAAGTAAGATCTTAATAAAGATTATCTTCCCTCAGAACACTAAGAAGCGTGACACTGAATCAGATGTGAGAGGGCCTGCAATCTCTCAAGCGGAAATTACTCATCCCTGTCTTCTCCTGGCCTTAGCATGCGTATGGCACCCCTGAGTATGGGCTATAGCACTGTGATTCGTCTTCTCCAGTTCTTTACATAGGAGGAGGTGGGATTTCCCTGGCGCCACTGGAATCTATCTTCCCCACCAGACATTAGCTACAAATCTGCTACGACATCGGTGGTGTTGTCGAAAGCCAAATGCAGTGGTCACCAATGTCTGTTTTAATATCAGCAATAGCCTTTTCATACAGCTGTTTCAAACAATTTTTACGCAATTTCGACTCATCTGGTAGACGGCTGTCGCTGCTACTCTTCAGGAAGCCCTTAAAAGTAGGGTTCTTTAGCAAGATCCATGGCACATTAGCCGACACTAAAGCCTCACGCAAGTATAAGGTAAAACTATGCACGGCACTCCTCGTCATAGAGGAAGTTAAAGGCTGAATCTCCTGTTTGTTCTTCCTAGTGAAGTTCACCGTATGAGCTGCGAAATCCTTATGTTGGAGGAAATGTAGCTTTTTTATCATGGCTTACCTAAAATTAAAGCTAACAACCACTAAGAAGATGACAGTACAAAAAAATAAGAAAGCGATCATTTGGATGTCAACTTCAGTTGAGTTGCATATGAATGTTACTAAAGTAATTTTAAATTTCTGTTCAAAAATCCGAAGGAAGAAGACTAGCAAGAAGACTGGTAGATAAAATGAATTATAGAAATAATCATTGGTTATTTATTTTATTTTGACAGGCTGGACAAAATCTTACTTCTCCGTCAGTTGTAAAATTGGAGTCTTCCTCAATCCACTTTCGGAAAAGTTCAATTTTTGACGATTTCTGCTTAGGCTTGACAAAATTACACTTGGAGACCACTACTCAATGCTAGTCAACACGCCAGTCAATTTTGTATCTACAAAAATAAGTAGACTCAAGTGTTACCGATGCAGCAGCGTGCTGACGCATTATAAAGATAAACGACATTGGGCCATACACTTTCTTGATTTCAGTGCAGTGTTCACATTTATTAATTACGTCTTTCCTTAAAATTTGCTAATTCAGATTATTGATTGTCACGGTTTTTCAGAAAATCTATTGAAAAATCGTGTCCTTCTGCAGACACGCTCTTTAGCCTCTTCTTTTTCTGTGAAAACCTATTAAGACCTTCTAGGCCCATAACTACGATTTAATCGTTTTCGGTTTCTATAAGATTAAAACTTTCATTCCGGCCCCTAGTTATGGTAGATGACTTGAATGAGAGAAAAGAGCCCTTGCACTTACCTTACAATTTGCTTTTCTGTACCATCAACAAGCAAATTACTTACGGTCAGTCTGTGGGCGCGTTGTAAATCTACGGTGGTGTTTCGAAGTTCAGCTAAGAGAAAACGCAAATAAAGTGCACGCTGCGTGCTTTGTGTGTGTGTGAAATCTTATGGGACTTAACTGCTAAGGTCATCAGTCCCTAAGCTTACACACTACTTAACATAAATTATCCTTAGGATAAACACACACACCCATGCCCGAAAGAGGATTCGAACCTCCGCTGGGACCAGCCGCACAGTCCATGACTGCAGCGCCTGGACCTGCCGGCTAATTCCGCGCGGCGCTGCGTGCTTTAAAAGCTTATGCTATAACATCCTACTTATTACTAAAAGAAAGCTTCCTCGGAGGGAAAGAGGAACATCTTTGAACAGTTTAGACGGTAGCTGTGTTTGTTGCAAGAAACATACGAAATCCAGCTATCATTAAAACACAATACACTTCCCCCTCCTCCCCCCCCCCCCCTCTACCAGTTTGCTTATTGGAAGACCAAAGCGAGTTCATTCCTGAAGATCTTCATGTGTTCATTGATGCTGATGTGCTGGAGATAGCGCATGTACATTGACAAATGGAAGAGAGGTTCAGTCGACCTTTTATATCGTACTATGAGTGCTCTAAGGCCTATTTCATTCATTTCACCATTGCTGGCAGGTAGCGTGGCATTATTTATTCTCATGGATATCCTCATGGATCTTGGAAATTAACTGATGCATTGTCATCCTTGTCATTTTCTTCATGTACGCCGATGGTTCACATTTGAAATATCACTTGTTCGCCTCTGAAATTTTTTACGATAATCCGAACCTTAAGCTCTGCCGGCCCCGGTGGCCGAGCGGTTCTAGGTGCTCCAGTCCGGAACCGCGCGACTGCTAAGGTCGCAGGTTCGAATCCTGCCATGGGCATGGATGTGTGTGATGTCCTTAGGTTAGTTAGGTTTAAGTAGTTCTAAGTTCTAGGGGACTGATGACCTCAGATGATAAGTCTCATAGTGCTCAGAGCCATTTGAACTATTTTGAACCTTAAGCTCTGGTGCTTGTGAGCACAACACCTTTCACCTTAATGGGATGAATCGTTTGTATCACCTCAAAAAGTACGATTGTCTCAGGCAGAATATTCGTCGAGTAAGACATATGGTACCACCAGCACAGAACATCTTAAGTTCCTGGATGTTCAGTTAAAATATTTTGAGCTCAATAATGATGTAGCATTAGATGTGATCAAGAGAAATGATACACATCTTCATAAGCTCTTATTTCTTCTGTGTCTGATATGACGTGGCTTTATGATAAATTCAAATACCTGTCAGTTATTCCAGGAGGGTACGGATTCATGGAATAAGTCGCCCAAGGTGTCCTTTGATTGCTTTGCAGACATTTGTAAACGTTCATTCCAGAAAATATGAAACCACAGCTTTGTTATGTGCGGTGAAAAAGAATGAAGAACTGAATAATAAGATATTGGATCAGCCATTATATTTGAAAGTCGAAACTATTGTGTCAAATCAACATAGAATCCCCAAACTTTCAATTATCCTAAGACATTCGTGGATTCCATCGCTTAATGCCTCTCTTTGGAGCCGTAGTTCGGTAATGGATTATAGGCACACGAAGGAACTGTTTGTGATTGTTTATGACTTTCGAAGCAGAGGAAGAAGATGTTAAGAAAGGGAATCCGTAGCTGACCGTACAATTCAGAATTAAAAATATATAGTCCTGTGGTTTAAATATTTAGCTCCTGTAATTTTATCCATCTTCTATATATAGTAAGTGATGTTATTAGTTTGCTATAATTGGTTGATTGATAAGGAGAAATGGATCAAACAGGGTGGTCATCGATCCCATCCTATTAGGGAAGGACGGGGAAAGATGTCGGTCCCGGCCTTTGAAAGGAACCATCCCAGCAGTCGCCTGAAGCGATTTAGAGATATCAAGGAAATCTAAATCACGATGACCGATTGTGCTAAGCACTGCGCCACCTTGTTGGGTAGTTTGTTATATACATACATTTAGTTACATAGTTTTCCCTACAACTTCTTACAGTCCCTATATTACTTTTGGTAATTTTTTAAATGATGCGTATGGAAGCTTATAAATCAATGAGTGAAAGCCTAGTTTAGGAAGACAATTTGTATAATTGATTGCCTAAATAACAGATGTAAAAAGATTTTCTTCAGTAGCGCGGAGTGCCGCATCACCAATCACAGTACTTCCCATTCCCATACGAGGGTGCTGCAAAAACAATGCAATGGACAAAAAAATCATTAAACTCAAAATTCTTGGGATTGTAGTCTTGTTTAACTTAGTACGCAACGGCTGAACTAAAAAAAAAATGCATCGCTCTTAAATTATGAGCAGCAATTTCAACTACTTAAGTGATTTTCGTGTAGTTCTTGTCATCTACTGTTTGACTACAGCGCTAGCCAGATCTTCCTGGTGGGGTTCGTGAACTTGACTTGCACTGAATTGCTACTTCAAATATTCTGTCTTGCACTCACTCAGCAAACTGTTTTTACAATGCCAGAAAAACAGAGATGTGCTACGTATAAAAGACACAAGCATTTCTCAGCGCCGTTGGGGTTGCATATGGTAGTTCTGAGGGAAAACGCTGTGCTGATAACATACATAACCTTCGGGATAATTGTTCATTGTCATCTTACTCCAACCAGGAGTTTGGAAAAACGCTTGAGGCAACTTATCTACAAGCCTTATCGGCAAAGAAAAAAGAAAGAGAATTAGACTCCCCTGTTGTGAATCGGAAGGGCCAACATAGCACCACCTATGTAATCAATTGTACTTTGTGAAGCACCCAGGCCTGCACTGATTCGATTGGAAAGGGCGTGAGAAAGCCATTGTATGCTGAACCACAACCGTTGCAAATGGTCCTTGATCTCCTGGACACTGGCACTGGGATGGAGTTTACTCGCTAATTGATCTCACAAATGTTCTCTGGGGAACAGACCTGGGGATCTTGCTGGCCACAGTAGTACTTCGATATCATGTACACAGTTCATAGAGACACGTGTCATCTGTGGGTGAGTATCGTCAAAAAATAGCATCACGATACTGTCGCATGAGAGGTGACACATGAGGAGGCCGTTCTGATGTCAGAGTTCCCTCAGTCACTACCACCCACGACCCGATGTCAAACCCGATGGCTCTCCCCACACCATGACGCCGGGAGTAAACAGTGCTGTACCTCTCAGAAAGATTGGAGGAATGAGGCCTCCCCCCAGATGGCCCCCAAACGCGCCGACAATGCTCATCCAGAGCAGTCCATCGCTGAACATGATGTGTCTCTGTTCAGCAGCAGTCGATGCTTCCCGGTCACGCCACCACTCCAAAGTCAGCCCTTTGTGTTGCGACGTTAACGGCAGCCTACGCAAGGGACGGTCATACTCTAGTACGACTGCTGCTGGTCCCTGGCCAACGGTGCGTGATGACGCAGAATACTGCAGGGAGTCCGTTACTTGTTCTGGGGTGGCAGGTGCAACCATGAAGGGATTACGATGTGTGTACATTAAATGTATTCATATCTGCGGATATGGACAACCATCAGCTGTTGAATAGAATGACGCCAACGAAAATTTGTGCCTTCAGAATAATTGCCCATTGTCATATTCCTCCAACCACGAGTTTTGAAAAATGCTTGAAGCAACTTATCTACAAGCCTTATCGGCAAAAAAAAGAATTAGACTCCTCTGTTTTGAATCGGAAGGGCCGACATAGCTGCACCTATGGAATCAACTGCACTGCCTGACAGAGAAAGTGAAGCACCCAGTCCTGAAATTATACAATTATTCAACTGGAAAGGGCGTGACAACGCCATTGTATGCTGAACCACAACTGCTGTTAATGGTCCTTGATACCCTGGATACTGGCTCTGGGATGGAGTTTGCTCACTAACTGATCTGGATTTCCCGCTTATTGCGAGCGGTTGCCTTTCCATTTGGCTATCCGTGCACGACTCACGGCCAGATCCAATCTTCCATATGTAGTCAATTATGTATCTACGACCTGTACTCATATATCCATTATGTATATTCCTCTACAGTGAAGATATTTTACTTGAAAGGCCCCTGCCGATTGTCCGCTGATAAATACGAAATTACTGCGCCTGTGTTACTCCGAATAAGATGCAAAGTTCCTTTGGACATGAATGCGAGGAACTTTACGTCGTATTCGGAATAATATACGCACTGCAATATCGTACGATGTGTTTGATATATAATTTGGCGTTTCTGCCTTTTAGTGGTCAGATGTCGTCGACTGTAGCGTTGACGACTAAGATGCCTTTCCTCACGTGCCCATGCAGTCCACCACCATCGGGTCACTGGCGCATCCGAATGCCCCCACAAACATTCGAACTGCACTGTTAGACCAGTCGGCTAAATGGAGTCCCCAATGAGGGCCCTTTCAGTCTCTTGTCAATGCTGACAAAGCTTTCCCATACGTTTACGTGGCATCTGCGTGATCTTCACAGTGCTCGCTTGACATCTGAAACATCTGACTGTGTTCACACAGTTATGTACCTCACCAGCCCGTGTTACAACAATAAACGTGAACAACACTAAGGCACTCTATTGACCTTTCTGTCACAGAGAATTGCAGCTCTAATGACTTAGATACCTGCCGATGTGTGCACTTGTACGAAGTTACAATGACAACAGACCACGTCTTGTAGGTGATTCATTGTTTTTGCCAGGCAGTGTATACACGGTGTATCATAAATAATGGCGTAAACACATACAGCTGAAAGGACATGATATTAGAAGCAATCCACTCTCATCGCAAGAAGAATTGTCGCTGTCCCGGTTGCACGCCCGAAAGATGATGGAACAAAATCCACTCTCAGTTAACACAGGTCTGCAAACGAACCGTTTGCGAGATACTTGCGACATTGTGGTTATCGTCCCCTGCTGACGTGATTCTGCGTACACAGAACATGCCGGTCCGTGGTGTAGTCTTTGTTTACATTTTCGTCGCATTGAGTTGTAAACAGAATGTAAACGACGATGCAGCACACAGTCAGCGAGCAACAAATGTCAGTTGTACGTCGAGCGTCAGTTGTGTTGTACCATTGTTGGCGATCACATGGAACATTACAGTAACAAGGAGTATGCGGCGATGCATTTCACGTGTGGTAGGACTAACGGCAGTGTACGGGAAGCAGCACCCTTGCATGAAGAAGCATATCCTGCCCGAAGGCACCCTGCGAATCGAACGTTTACAAGGGCACAACAACCCTCCGAGTAACTGGGGCCTTCGCATATACTGCGGGGGGTGGGTAATCCTGCACGAATTATATCAGTGCTTGAAGATATGGTGCTGGAAACAGCCGGACACCGTACAGGAATTTCAACAAGGAGACTTGCCACACAAAATCTTGGAATAAGCGCAAGTAGTGTTTGGAGCATATTGTATCGCAGTGCAATCTATCCGTATCATCTCCAACGAGTTCAGTGACTTAATGAGGCAAACTTCGGTCCTACACTAACGTTCTGTCAATGGATGCAATAACAAGCTGTATGCTGCCCTACATTCGACAATAACATTTTATTTAATGATGTAGCAGGGTTCATTCTTGACGGTGTGTTTAATTACCACAGCTCTCACGTTTGGAGTCAAATAGGCTCCAACCCACGTGTTGTGTATGAATCTCCACATCAGCGACGTTTCTCACTGAATGATTGTTTATGGGTGCAAGGTGATCGTCTTGTTGAGCAACAAATGTTACTAAACAAACTCAGCAGATGGAATTATCTTCGGTTAATGCAGCTTCGTCTTGCAGGATTGCCCTTAGGGCAACAGCAGATGTACGATGGAGCACCGGTATATTTTCCTGCTATGGTGAGACGACGTCTAACGCGCCGATATGGCCAAAGATTGATTGGACGAGGAGGTCTTGTACCGTGGCGTCCAAGACTACCTGATCTGTACTCCGTGGAGTTTTGTTTGGGGCCACATTATGGGAGTAGTGTGCATCACTTCGGTTAACATGGTTGAAGAACTGGAGCAGATAGTTGCCAATGCTTCTCAAGAATTTCTAAACAATCGAGACTTGTTTGAAAGGATTCTAAACTCATTGCTTCTACGTTTCTGAATGTTGTACGGTATTGTTACCTTTCCCTAGCTTGGGTGATGTTTACACTGAATCAAGTCAGTGGTGGCTGGTAACCACAATTATCTCACAAGCGGCTCGTTTGCGAACATTTTCGCTGCTAGTATGGTGTACTTTTCACTGTATGCGTTTACGCCGTTAATTGTGATACACCCAATACAGAGAAGTCGACGCCTAGTGCAAGAAATTGAAACTTTTGTGTTCGATGGTAACCTCGTGAAGAGTGTTAGCCATCTGTTCAATTCATATTAAGTAAACATAACATCTAAGGTCTTAGTTACAATAGCACGTGCGCTTGAAAAAAGTAGGTTTCGAGAACATGGTACTGTAACCTAATTTTCTACTTTCTTAAAGTGTACAACCTTCAGAAATATAATCTCGGATGGACAAACAATAGCAGTGGCATCAGAGGCAAATTTTAATAGTGGCATCAAAAGCTCTGGGAGTCTGGTAGCAGTATCGAGCTAGGCGTTGCAAGCTCATACTGATTCTCTTATCCATTAGGACCGACACCTTAAAATAGAACACATTTCTGAAAAATGTCTGGTAATTATTGGCACAATTCATTCAATACTTGAGAACACATTGAACTATTGTTGAGACTTATGTAATGCGGATTTCCATAGAGCTTACCGTTTATCAAAAAGGACAGACATTTTGCATTTGCACAGAGCCCAAAAATAGTTTCAGTAGCGAAGGAAATCCATTTTTGGACAGGATTTTAGCATGTGATGTAAGTCGAATACATCGAGTCCAAGTGTCAAAGCCTGCAGCAGAAACATCCTGAACTGTCTGTCCGTAAGGACTTCAAAATTCAACATCAGCTGGTAAGGTGGTGCCCATGGTCCCATTTTCTATGAGCTTTAGAGGAGCGACGCACTATCAAGAGACTATAACTAGTCAGGCATGACTGGGAACAAAGCCAGCGCTGGAAAGGAAATGTCCAGGATAGCAAAGTAAAGGCGTACTAATTCTTTATGACTACACTCAGCCTCATACGGGATATCTGACGCTCAAAACCAATGGGAAAGAGGACACAGAGCAACCTCTCCCTCCTTACACGCCTGAACTTGAATGTTGGTGTTTTTCATCTGTTTTGTCCGATAAAATAAGCTTTTCGTGGCATGAAGTTCAAATCAACGAAGAGGTACAGAAAGAAAGTACAGACCTGGCTCGAGATGTAGATAAATAAATTCTTCGGTGAGGGAATAAGAAGATACTTGAGAATGTGGGATGGGTGCATAGTATGGTTCCCTTATTGCGCTTAAGAAAACGCTAGCGGATTGCGCGGCCCCTCCCTCCGGAGGTTCGAGTCCTCCCTCGGCCAGGGGTGTGTGTTGTTCTTAGGATAATTTGGTTTAAGAAGTGTATAAGGCTAGGAACGCATGACCTCAGCAGTTTTGGTTCTCTTAGGAATTCACACAATTTGAACATTTGAAAACGCTAAATGTGGTAGGAGACGTGCACATTTCAGAGCACTGTGTATTGCCTACATTAGAGGAATAGTTCAGAAACGATGACTGACTGGTCGGCAGGACAATGCACCCCGTCATAAAGCCGAGTCTGTGGGGCAGTGGTCCGTGGACAGTGATATTTGTGAAATGAACTGTCGTGCCCATAATCCCAACCTGAACCCAATGGAACACTTCTGGAATGACTTAAACGTCCACTTCCCCCAGACCCTAGCGTCCATCGTCACTACCTTCTCAGACTTCAGCTCTTGAGGAAGAGTGGGCCGTCATCCCTCGAAAGATATTCAGATTCCTCACTGACAAATGTCCCCAGCACAGTTCAAGCCGTCGTAAAGGCGAAGGGTGAAGACACTCCATATTAATGGCCACTAATAGGTGTCCGTATACTTTTGATCAGATAATTTACTGTGAACTGAGGAAAGCTTTCTTTATCTCTGCTAAACTAATTCTGATTTTTTTTTTTTTTTTTTTTTTTGCTTAGACCACACTGTGTGCGGGTTACGGGCGCTCAGTACCGAAGTTATTAGCACATTCTACAGCTCCTCAACCCCTTCGCCTTCGCTTCGTTTATCCTTAAGCCTTGCTGTATGCTAAGTATGCTATGCATCCCTTCCAAAATCGAGAGTCCTTCTTAAATCTTTCCAGAAGAACTTTGTCGTCTGCAAATCATAGCATTGGTTTCTGTTCCCTTTGAACCATAATTTTTCTTGCTAAATTTTCTTTCATTTCTTGATTGTTTCTTCTACGTACTAGTGTACGGAACACAGAACCATTTGAAAATGAGGTACACTAAGCCCTCGAGGACTTTTGCGCCTTTAGTTCCAGGGAATGTTAGTTGGCAAGAGTAAATTTGTTTCCTGTAAGAAAAAGCATACTCCATGAGCAACACTGAGCAAGACACGGTGCTGGCAGTTAATACCAGGGAGACAATAGCACTAATAAAACGTTAATAGCTAGAGGTTTGACGCGATGTAATGTAAGGGACATGGCGGCGTGTACTCATACCAGAGACGCTTAATGACGCTAATTGCTTCTTCGTGACACACATGTTGTGGCTTTTCACGTGGTGATCTCTCATCCGTTTCACTGCGATTGGTATATCCAAGTACATTCTTGCTTTCCTAAACTCAAATGCGTAGCTTTATACTACTGACGAATTAGTATATTGGATTGCAGCTCAGGTATACAAAAAATTACAAAATGGTTCAAATTGCTCTAAGCACTATGGGACTTATTGTCTGAGGTCAACAGTCTCCTAGAACTTAGAACTACTTAAACCTAACCAACCTAAGGACATCACACACATCCATACCCGTGGCAGGATTCGAACCTGCGACAGTAGCGGTCGCGCGGTTCAGACTGAATCGCCTAGAACCGCTCGGTCACAGCGGCCGGCTCACGGCTATTTGGAGAATTTCATTGTTAAATAAAAGAGTTGTTAGTTAGGATCATCCACGTGTAGTGAATAATTTCTTAAGGCATCAACAGTGGCCTACGTACATGTACATTTTCTTTTGTTTGCAGCACTTTCAAATTAGGTAGTTGGCTATTATACATGTAAGTTATGAACAGTTCTGACGTAGGCACCTTTTGCTCAACATTACTTTCTTAAAAGCTTTTTATTACTTCGTGTGCGTGTTGATGTACTGCTGGTGAAGCTGTTGTTCTGCCTGTAACCTGAAAGTCTGTAAAATAATATTAATAGCAACTGAGAATTGACAGGTCGACAACATCAAAGATGCTCTTACGAGTAATTTATATTTGAATCTGATCGTCAGCCAAAAATAGTTGATCGAAATTACTTTTCATGATTTATTGAGGCAGTGCTATTTTTTAGATAGAACCACTTGAGACACAAGAGGCACTTGTTGATGAGTTATCTTACGGACGCGAGTGTTTCGTTGTCGACTGTAGTTCCTGTTTCGTAATATTTCTAGCTCATTAACATGTTCGCTGTGTCGGCTTATGATGACGCAAGGGTGATGTATGGTTTACGAAATAAACATGTATTAAATTGTGTCTCCTTAAATTAATGAAATCATAGCCAATAACTGAGTAATCCCACAAACAATGAACCTGAGGGCATTCAGATCTAGGTAATGCAATCGAGAAAAAAGCAAACATTGCTGCAGTTGTGACATTTGTCCTATACATTCCAACAAAAAACGGCTGGGAGCTGGCGACGATATACAGGCTGAGCCACCTAACGTTACCGCTGGATATATTTCGTAAACCACATCAAATACTGACGAACCGATTCCACAGACCGAACGTGAGGAGAGGGGCTAGTGTAATTGTTTAATACAATCCATACAAAAATGCACGGAAGTATGTTTTTAACACAAATCTACGTTTTTTAAAATGGAACCACGTTAGTTTTGTTAGCACATCTGAACATATAAACAAATACATAATCAGTGCCGTTTGTTGCATTGTAAAATGTTAATTACATCCGGAGATATTGTAACCTAAAGTTGACGCTTGAAACCTCCGACGTTCAGTTGCGTGTTGTAACAAACACGGGCCATGGCCGGCGACCAGCATCTGCAGGGACATGTTTACGATGACGACCGTGTTTACGAGTTTGGCTGTAGTGCACTGTTGTGGTTTGGTCTAGCTGTCACAGTGTCCGCATGTAGCGCTTGCTGCTATTGTTATTCTGCGTTCGTCTCCGCACGCAGACCAACTGTAGTACACCGTGTTACCAGACGTCTGTGATAGTGTAGTGTTGTAGGAACTGTGACCATGTTGTATTCGAACTCTGAAAAGGCGGATATGATACTCATCTATGGCGAGTGTCGACAAAATGCAGCTGAAGCCTTCAGGGTGTATGCAGAACGGTACCCGGACAGAGAGCATCCAATGTGCCGCACATTGCAAAACATCTACCGCCAACTGTATGCAACAGGTATGGTCGTAGCACGCAAACGGATCCGTAACAATTACATGGTGATGCCTTTAATCATCGAGTGCAATTCTGTCAATGGGCATTAACAGAGAATGCGTTGCAGTTCGACCTGTTTACCGATGAAGCGGGTTTCACAAACCACGGGGCAGTGAATCTACGGAACATGCATTACTGGTCCGTGGACAATCCTCGGTGGCTCAGGCAGGTAGAGCGACAGCGACCGTGGACTGTAAATGTATGGTGCGGAATCATTGGCGACCATCTCATTGGTCCTCACTTCATTGCAGGGGCCCGAACAGCTGCAACATAGATCGCGTTTCTACAGAATGATCTGCCAACGTTGCTCGAAAATGTCCCACTGGAAACGCGTCGACGTATGTGGTATCAGCATGATGGTGCACCTGCACATTCCGCAATTAACACTAGGCTGACCCTTGACAGGATGTTAGACGGGTGTTTCATAGGACGTGGAGGACGCATAAATTGGCCAGCCCGTTCTCCTGATCTTACACCTCTGGACTTCTTTCTGTGGGGTACG
The DNA here is from genome assembly GCF_021461385.2 of Schistocerca piceifrons. NCBI lineage: Eukaryota > Metazoa > Arthropoda > Insecta > Orthoptera > Acrididae > Schistocerca > Schistocerca piceifrons. The sequence goes on along the minus strand of NC_060144.1, from coordinate 398,701,565 downwards.
TTAAAGGAGAATGTGTACCGTGATGTGCCTACAACCCCAGAGGATATGAAACAACGTATTGTGACAGCCTACGGCGACATTACACCAGATGTACTGCGGCGTGTACGACATTCATTACGCCAGAGATTGCAATTGTGTGCAGCAAATGATAGCCACCACATTGAACATCTATTGGCCTGACATGTCGGGACACACTCTATTCCACTCCGTAATTAAAAACGGAAACCACGTGTGTACGTGTACCTCACCCCTCATGGTAATGTACATGTGCGTCAGTGAAAAAGACCAATAAAAAGGTGTTATCATGTGAACGTAGTGTTCTTTTCCAGTCTCTTCTGTACCTAAGGTCCATCACCGTTCCCTTTGGATCCCTACGTAATTTGGTGCTCTCCGATACACACGATCGAACAGCGGAGGAGTGGTACTCAAGCGTCAACTTTAGGTTACAATATCTCCGGATGTAGTTAACATTTTACAATGCAACAAACGGCACTAATTACGTATTTGTTTATATGTTCAGATGTGCTAACAAAACTAATGGGGTTCCATTTAAAAAAACGTAGATTTGTGTTAAAAAACATACTTCCGTGCATTTTTTTATGGTTTGTATTAACCAATTACGCTAGCCCCTCTCCTCACGTTCGGTCTGTGGAATCGATTCGTCAATATTTGATGTGGTTTACGAAATATATCCAGCGGTAATGTTAGGTGACTCACCCTGTATACTCCACAACGCAGTTTCTGTCCTGTCTAGGACACTATAAAAGAGTGTCAGTTCTTCTTCAGTACTCTGCACGGTGTGGCTGGAACTGTAACGACAAAAACTGTGAACACGCTCTAAGACTCTCTCTGCTGGATACCTCTGTCGAACTCTACGCTGGACAACATGCTACTGGAGAAGTTCCCAACCTGGGGGAGACTACCCTTTATTAGAGGGAAATGATATGAGAGATAAAAATAAAAATGGCTCGATTACATTTTTGTGGTGACTCTATTTTTTAAAAATCTCTGTTGTCATTACTTTTGAACACTAGATCACGATCAGCAACAATCATTTTTGACATCTGCTGGTGGATAAAGGTCTCCTTTAAATTCTCCCATGCATTACGATTTTCAGCTGCCCATATTCTATTAAGTCACCATCTTCTTCTTTTTATCTCTCGGAAACCATCAAAGAACTTCCTTGGCGTATCTATCGACCATTCTCTTTGCCATACGTGCCGTCCATCTCCATTTCATTTTCTTTTCAGTTGTAATTACTGCGCTGTGGTCATTTTGTCTTCCTTCCTCTCCTAGAGAATTTACATGCACCTCTCCATTGTTCGCTCAGCAAACCTCAGTTCTTGAATGGTTTTTACATTACCGAACTGAAAAAAAGGGTCGGTGAAACAGAGGAAACATTATTTTGGCTAAATGTCAGTGACTAGTATACATTATCAGAAAATGTCTTAAGACTACCGATTACATTCGCAACAACTTAAAAGATGCGAAAGTAGACATTCGGTAGCGATAGCTGTGGTGACCCCGAGTACCGACTCCTGTCATACGAACTAACCTTCAGCCACTGGAGAAGGCCGGGACTGCATATACGCGAGGCGAAACTAGTACGTCAGTATTTCACAGTAGACCCATCTGAAGTTTGTTTTCAAATTGCGCATTGTTGGGCGCCAGACAATTGTTAGACGTAAGCAATACCCACCGTCTCATTGATTTATTTTTTTTAATCTATAAAAACATGTTATTTTTATTTAACTTTGTATTACGCAGTTATTATGCTTTTTAAAAATAAGTACTTATTTTATTTGCTTTTTGATTTATTTATTTAGTTATTGATAGCCTAAAATTTAGTTACTTGCCAACCTATGTTGCGGTATTGGGTGATATCTGGCTTGGTTCAGGGGTAATGGCATCATAAAACTTAGAAACTACCGCGCAAAGTGAAGAAATGGATGCAGTGCCTCTGAAGTCATGACAAATGAGCTTTAAACTTCCATCGGGCTTGAAATAGGACAGCATAGTCAATGAATGGAAGCACTGTGCTGTGGACGACGTTGGAAGCAAGTATCTACCACTGAGTGGCTAATCCCGGAAGAACTCCTCTTAATCTACTGAAAGTGAGATCTCTTCTTTTCCGGATCGTGTTTTGTTGGTAAACAGTTTAGCGCCGTCGAACATCGTTTTTGCAATTTGCTGAAATTCAGTGAGGTAGATTCAGTGGCATGTAAGAACTTTTCGTTAGTGTAAGTAATTAGAAAAGAGTAAAATGTCATACTTAAATGAGAAATTAGTTTATATACCGGGTGATCAAAAAGTCAGTATAAATTTGAAAACTGAATAAATCACGGAATAATGTAGATAGAGAGGGACAAATTGACACACATGCTTGAAATGACATGGGGTTTTATTAGAACCAAAAAAAAAAAAAAATACAAACGTTCAAAAACTGTCCGACATCTGATCAGAATAGCAATAATTAGCATAACAAAGTAAGACAAAGCAAAGATGATGTTCTTTACAGGAAATGCTCAATATCTCCACCATCATTCTTCAACAACAGCTGTAGTCGAGGAATAATGTTGTGAACAACACTGTAAAGCATGTCCGGAATTATGGTGAGGCATTGGCGTCGGATGTTGTCTTTCAGCATCCCTAGAGATGTCGGTCGATCACGATACACTTGCGACTTCAGGTAACACCAAAGACAATAATCGCACAGACTGAGGTCTGGGGACCTGGGAGGCCAAGCATAACGAAAGTGGCGGCTGAGCACACGATCATCACCAAACGACGCGGGCAAGAGATCTTTCATGCGTCTAGCAATATGGGGTGTTTTTTTTGGTTCTAATAAAACCCCATGTCATTCCAAGCATGTGTGTCAATTTTTACCTCTCTATCTGCATTATTCCGTGGCTTATTAAGTTTTCAAATTTATACTGATTTTTTGATCACCCGGTATAATGGAGCTGGATCCTCCTCTACGTTTTGGCGAATTCATTGATCATCAGATCGTAAGACTCTGGTTCAGAGAAAATCCTTTTCAGTGCCAATAGAGTTAAGTTTGTGGAGCAGATACAATTTTTTATCCTTGCTTGGACTGAAAAGTGTCTCTCAGCTGAGACACAGGTTGCAGGACTGGCCAAAATAGGTTCACAGAGTTTTACGTTTCTCCAGTATGCTTGTTGGTGTCCATTTGATTTAATAAGTTTTTACAAGTAACTAACACTTTCATGGTGCCATTCTCTGAAATGCACGCAGTCACTACGGTCTTACGTAGGGAAAGTAAAAATAATAATCCATAACAGTATTTTAGAGACTGTCATGTAACTACAGAGAAACATAGTTTATTTGATCAAAATTAGATATATTTAAAAGTTCCAAAAATACACTTTGTTGCCCACTGCCCCCCCCTCCCCCCATTACGGAGTTTTCATTCATTACAGATTTCTCTCCGGCCGCTGTGGTCGAGCGATTCTAGGGGCTTCAGTCCGGAACCGCGATGCTCCTACTGTCGCAGGTTCGAATCCTGCCTCAGGCATGGATGCGTGTGATATCCTTAGGTTAGTTAGGTTTAAGTAGTTCTAAGTCTAGGGGACTGATGACATCAGATGTTAAGTCCCATAGTGCTTAGAGCCATTTGAACCATTTGAACAGATTTCTACCATGTTTCCAGAAGTGAGTGGATGCCATCAATTCTCTGAGATATAATAAGTTTTTCGTGTCTCCTATAAAATTTAGTTCTTGTGGTATGGCACATCGCGAAATCGACAAATTCATTTACTCCTATATAAAAAATGACAATTTTAGTCCGCCCACCTTCCTGGTGAATTACTGCGGACGCCCATGAGTATAGTGAGCGAGTTATTTCCATAATATTCAAAGTCCGTTGCGTTCAATATTTATTTCATTTCATCAACTTTTTATTACACAGTACCCAATGTTCGTGAACGCTAGGTTTAAGAATATTAAATAATACATCAGAGAGTGGGTGCATATCTGAAAAGGAAGTTGAAGGAAAATGAAACTGTTACATTGCATCATGATTGCAAAACAGTGAGCTGTAGTATAGGCTTCTTTGTTCCGCTTCTTTTCTGGCTTCCATCTTGATCCCAAGTAGAACACTGAAAATTAATTGTAATATCGTAAATTCATTTCAGTGAAAGTTAAATTACTTCTGAAATAATAAACCTAAATTGGCGACCACAAATCTTTGTAGAATTACTTTTTTTTCAGATGACCTGTCATATTGTGAGGTCATACCAGGCTACAATCCGTTCGCCACTGTGAAGAGGATGAAACTGCAAGATAAGTAATGAAGTGTTTATTCAGTGTAAAATTTTTTGTTGTGTGCCGAAATGATTGCAAATCGAACCTCATTCTTCTTGTCGTGCTTTGGAGAGAGGTCCAAGAGAAAATTAGATGCCAAAAATTAATAGTATTCCGTTAGGTTACATATGGTCAAATCACAAATTAAATACTTTATAGTCGTCAAAAATATAAACAGGTATTTAGTGCATATTAAATGCCAGTGCTCACAGAGTGAACAAGAGGAGTGAGTTTTCTGGGTAGAGAAGCAGGGTGCCCAGTGGGGCCGTTTTTTGTGACGACACGGGAGACAATGGTCGTCTACAGGCTTGCGCTGCCATAAAACAGCGGCTTGTTTTTCGTAGCAGCGTGGAAGCATTTTCTTTCTAGTAACTTATAACTTTATTCTGTACCGTATTAAACGTCATAGAAAGAAAACACAGCTAATACAATAGCTAAGAATTGCTAGTTTCGTAGTTAAAAAGAGATACTTTCATTGTGAGGACAACATTAAAAACTTCAATTAAACAAGATTCTGGTACTTTAAAAATAAAAGACAAATCGGGCACATTTGATATCTATAGGTTCAGCTACAGCCTGGATAGATAGAGTACTATTACAGATGGCCAAATTACGCTTCGTGAATGAGTCAAAACATATGTAATGTAACTTTAGGAGTTGATAAGGCATCTAAATTTGAGCAGTTAGAGAAAGGGCTTGTTCAGCGCTACTGCAAGCAGAAAAGTACCAGGATCTCTCGGGAGCAGTACAATGGAGTCTCCCAAAACCGAAATGAATTAGTGCTGACTCTTCTGGATAGGATAAGGGAAATAAATGTGCAAACCTATGAGTAAATGAGGAGGCAGACAAAGTTTTTCTGCTGGACCGTGAACACAGGATACTAGATGTTTTTGAAGGGCGTTTCACACAGCATGTCGAGCAGAATATGGGAGGAAAACCCAAAGGATTTGGCCATTGTCATCACGGTAGCTATGCAGTTGGAGGAAGTATACAGGGTGGTCCATTGATCGTGACCGGGCCAAATACCTCACGAAATAAGCGTCAAACGAAAAAACTACAAAGAACGAAACTTGTCCAGCTTGAAGAGGGAAACCAGATGCCGCTACGGTTGGTCCGCTACATGGCGCTGCCATAAGTCAAACGGATATCAACTGCGTTTTTTTTAATAGGAACCCCCATTTTTTATTACATATTCGTGTACCACGTAAACAAATATGAATGTTTTAGTTGGACCACTTTTTTCGCTTTGTAATAGATGGCGCTGTAATAGTCACAGACATATGGCTCACAATTTTAGACGAACAGTTGGTAACAGGTAGGTTTTTAAATTAAAATACAGAACGTAGGTACGTTTGAACATTTTATTTCGGTTGTTCCAATGTGATACATGTACCTTTGTAAGCTTATCATTTCTGAGAAGGCATAGTGTTACAGCCTGATTATCTGTAAATACCACATTAACGCAATAAATGCTCAAAATGATGTCCGTCAACCTCAATGCATTTGGCAATACGTGTAACGACATTCCTCTCAACAGCGAGTAGTTCGCCTTCCGTAATGTTCGCACATGCATTGACAACGCGCTGACGCATGTTGACAGGCGTTGTCGGTGGATCACGATAGCAAATATCCTTCAACTTTCCCCACAGAAAGAAATCCGGGGACGTCAGATCCGGTGAACGTGCGGGCCATGGTATGGTGCTTCGACAACCACTCCACCTGTCATGAAATACGCTATTCAATACCGCTTCAACCGCACGCGAGCTATGTGCCGGACTTCCATCATGTTGGAAATACATCGCCATTCTGTCACACAGTGAAACATCTTCTAGTAACACCGGTAGAACGTTACGTAGGAAATCAGCATACATTGCACCATTTAGATTGCCATCGATAAAATGGGGGCCAATTATCCTTCCTCCCATAATCCCGCACCATACATTAACCCGCCAAGGTCGCTGATGTTCCACTTGTCGCAGCCATCGTGGATTTTCCGTTTCCCAATAGTGCATATTATGCCGGTTTACGTTACCGCTGTAGTTGAATGACGCTTCGTCGCTAAATAGAACGAGAGCAAAAATCTGTCACCATCCCGTAATATCTCTTGTGCCCAGTGGCAGAACTGTACACGGCGTTCGAATTCGTCGCCATGCAATTCCTGGTGCATAGAAATATGGTACGGATGCAATCGATGTTGATGTAGCATTCTCAACACCGACGTTTTTGAGATTCCCGATTCTCGCACAATTTGTCTGCTACTGATGTGCGGGTTAGCCGCGACAGCAGCTAAAACACCTACTTGGGCATCATCATTCGTTGCAGGTCGTGGTTGACGTTTCACAGGTGGCTGTACACTTCCTGTTTCCTTAAATAACGTAAGTATCCGCTGTACAGTCCGGACACTTGGATGATGGTTCAAATGGCTCTGAGCGCTATGGGAATTAACATCTATGGTCATCAGTCCCCTAGAACTTAGAACTACTTAAACCTAACTAACCTAAGTACATCACACAACACCCAGTCATCACGAGGCAGAGAAAATCGCTGACCCCGCGGGGAATCGAACCCGGGAACCCGGGCGTGGGAAACGAGAACGCTACCGCACGACCACGAGCTGCGGACACTTGGATGATGTCGTCCAGGATATCGAGCAGCATACATAGCACACGCCCGTTGGGCATTTTGATCACAATAGCCATACATCAACACGATATCAACCTTTTCCGCAATTGGTAAGCGGTCCATTTTAAGGCGGGTAATGTATCACGTAGCAAATACCGTCCGCACTGGCGGAATGTTACGTGATACCAAGTAGTTATACGTTTGTGACTATTACAGCGCCATCTATCACAAAGCGAAAAAAGTGGTCCAACTAAAACATTCATATTTCTCTACGCACTACACGAATATGTAATAAAAAATGGGGGTTCCGATTTTTAAAAAAAAACCGCAGTTGATATCCGTTTGAATTATGGCAGCGCCACCTAGCGGGCCGACCATAGCTCCATCTGGTTTCCCCCTTCAAGCTAGACGAATTTCGTTCTTTGTAGTTTTTTCGTTTGACGCTTATTTCGTGAGATATTTGGCCCGGTCACTATCAATGGACCACCCTGTATATAGCGACGCAATTACAGGACAAGCAAAGTTATCCTTCCACTGAGTAAAAATGTTATAGGTGTGGGCGTGTAGGTCACAATCGGAAGCAGTGCTGGGTGGTCTTATCGAAACAGGAAACAGAATGATCAAGGATTTGGTAGGGTTCGTTAAATATCGAACGGTTTCGAAACCACCCACCAGCCTTCAAAAATGGTTCAGATGGCTCTAAGCACTATGAGACTTAACATCTGAGGTCATCAGTCCCCTAGACTTACAACTACGTAAACCCAACTAACCTAAGGACATAACACACATCCATGCCCGAGGCAGGATTCGAACCTGCGACTGTAGCAGCTGCGCGGGTCCGGACTGAAGCGTCTAGAGCCGCTCGGTCACAGCGGCCGGCTGGCAGCTTTCGCATTAAAATTTAATGCTACGAAGACATAAGCTGAGACTAAATGTTGCTTAGTTGGCGTAATACATGGGGTAGAGTACAAATTTTTATTGGAGACGGCGGCTCATGTGTCAGTGGCGAATCTAGAAAAAAAAAACGTGTGTGAAATCTTATGGGACTTAACTGCTAAGGTCATCAGTCCCTAAGCTTACGCACTACTTAACCTAAATTGTTCTAAGGACAAACACACACACCCATGCCCGAGGGAGGACTCGAACCTGCGCCGCGACCAGCCGCACAGTCCATGACTGCAGCGCCGCTGACCGCTAGGCTAATCCCGCGCGGCGTGAATTTGGACATCTTATGCAGGAGGAGAATGAATTCTCCGCATTATAGGTTATATGGTATAGGAAACAATGGCCTGGGATCATTAGGCTCAACATTGTCCACTTTTACATTGGAGAAAAACGTTTTCGAGGAAATATGGAAGTGTTGCCCCAAGTGTGTGAGGGTTACTGCCCAATCCTGGGGTTGGGTTTCTTAAATAAACATCACATAGAATTATATTTCGCAGCACACTGGCGAACTCAGTGGGACATTGATCGAGATGGGAGTGACCACTTAAAATGATACACTGTTGCAAGTGTCTCTTGTCATGAAAGTAGAACCAAGTAAACTGCATATACAATCATTAATGCTCAGTTCTCTGATAGTGTGCCGGACCGCACAGGGAAACTACTCTGGCTGAATGTGGGTACCGACCTACCAAGTAATATTTCGTGTGTGATAGAGCCATTGGAATACAATAGCGAATTAGATATTTCACATTGTTCCATACGTAAGAGCGTGACACACACGCAGGAAGTGAATGGAGAATATATACTTCCAGTAAGTGTGGATAATTTTGGCACTGACTATGTGGTTTTGGCAAAAGTGCTGTTAGTTGCACGTTTTGACGATTTGGATGAGAACAATTTTCACAGGACCTCTGCTGTAAACAACCCATCCATAGAAAGTACAGCATTTGGAGTAAGAAGGTAGAATAGCTATGGAGAAACTATTTGCGAATTTCTTCATAACGTGCATACATTGTCAGTGACACCCATTACAAAACACAGAATACCTACTAGCAACAGACTCCCGGTTTACAGGAAGTCATATAGGATACCTTAACATTTGCAACCAATAATAGAGAAGCTCATCAGTCAACGCCGAACGATGGCTTTATAGAAGCGAGTAATAGTTCCTGGGGAGCACGAGTTGTCATTGAGCCTAGAAAATCTTTACCCGGGACGGAGAAACACACCTTATGTTGACAATGTCGTTATTTAAATGCTAGAATAGTTACAGATGCACATCCTATACCGAATATTGCAGAAACATGTGATAAGCTGGGACAATGCAAGTATTTTTCAGCTATGTATCTAAAGTGTTGTTATCATCATTTTGGAGAAGTGATGGAGGACTAGGCGAAGACAGCATTTCCTCTGAGGGCATTACCACGTTTATCAAAGAAGTATGTAAAATTTCGATGGACGGCTGAGTGTCAAACTGCATTCAAGAAATTAACAGCGCCCTAACAACTAGTCTTGTATTACCCAAACTCTTACGGGACTCAGTAAGAATGTCTTCCAGGAGTAATGAGTGTGTTGGGTAGGGAAACTACGAATGTAATTTGTGAACATATAAGGTGAGAATGTGGGTCTCGCGGGAGGCGTGCGCGAGATAGTCCCTGCAGTCACACTATCCTCCGTGCCCCCGGTGGCTCAGGTGGATAGAGCGTCTCTCATGTAAATAGGAGATCGGAGATCCCGGGTTCGAGTCCCGGTCGGGGCACACATTTTCACCTGTCCCCGTTGATATACATCAACGCCCGACAGCAGCTGAAGGTATTAATATATATAATTATAATTTCATTCTAGACTGCTGCAGATCATCAATGGTGTCTGTTCTTTCGGGCATATCCGAAAGACTGACTGAGGTTGCCAGCTATTCGAAACGCAACCACAGAAGAAGAATGCATGATGGACTACTATGTAGGACAATGAAGTTTCGGCCGTGCATCCCACAACTTGCATCATTAAAAGAAGAAGTATTAAAATAAGCTCACAGTCACATGCTAGAGGGATATGAAGGATGAAGAACAACAGATTGTAGGACAGCTGAACGATACTGGTGGAGGATGCAGAGACAGGAAGTTAACCAGTACGTGAAGTATTGTATGTCATGCGCACAATGTCCTGATTTAAGTCATCAAGTACCACTTCAAAAATTACTGGAGGCATCCACTCCATTTGAAATTGTGGTAATGGCCATCATGAGTCAATTTAACCAAACACTGGACGGCAGCTACTACATATAAAGTATCGTAGACCACCTTTTGTGTTAACTTGTGATGATTGCCATTCTGAATCAGCAAGTGAGTACTGTAGTACAAGCAATGGTGAATAACAGATCACTGATGATTGGTGTCACTGACACAATAATCATGGATCAGGACACGAACTTCACGTCCAGACTAAGCAACTATGTCATCTGTTGCAAATCTCAAAACTAAAAACTAGTACTCTGCATTCGCAAGCAAACAGGGTACACTCACCATACCAGGTGCCATTGAGCAAGAAAGCATACTGAGAGTGCAAGAGCACACACTCCGGACGCTGACAAAGTGGAATACGCCAGTCAATACCTCTGAAAGTTAAATTTGTGAATTCTTACAGCTGCAGCAGGGCTTCTGAAGGAACTGACTAGACAGGGAAACTTCAGTGTATCCAGGTGCGTGCAGTATGCTGTGAGGTGCAGTGTACGCCAGGAGGTGACTTCGAGACTGAGAACACCAGTGGCACAAGATGAAGTAGCCATCTGCCTTCCATTGACTTTGCTGTCAGTAGCTGCAGACCTCTGCCTGAGCTAAAGATTTCACGTGGGTGCCTCCATTCTGTCAAGTCTCCTGCCGTGTGACTATTGACGGCCACCTCACTGGTGGGCCATCAGTTCGAGGCTGGGCTGATTTGCTGCCCAGCTACATCGTCGCTGTGATCCGGTTTGTGCAGGTGTGCCATTGTCTTCTGTCATTCTGGGCACCATGGCTTAAACACCGTTTATGCAGATGTGATACGTATGTGGCGTTGAAGAGGCCGAGATACAAGAAGCTAACGCTGTCATCCACAATTTCTGTATCTGTTGGTAGCTTTCTAAGTGGACCAGCCTGGGTACCAGCGTCGTCATTAAGTAATTGATTCATAGCCACAAGCTGTAAATGTTAGCCATATAGAAGTACTTTATAAACTCCAAATCCTGTTAAAACAAAAACACATGCTTAATTACGATTAAAACTGCAGTTGGATTTAGGAAAAAAAAAAATAAGACACTCTGTCCAAGAACGACATAAACTGGTTACCGTTTACTGTATGCTATCAGCTGTAACTCTAAAAATAATTATAAATAGTGCATACTGCAAGAAAATAAATGAATCTAAAATAAAGAATAATAAATGTAAGAACACAAGGCTATGAAGAGCCCCTTAGCTTCTAGCTGGTACGGAAAAAAAGTCCTAGAAATCAATTTCTCACCACACCTAATGATGGAGACACATCAGATGACCGAAAAAAGTGCCCTCTGGACACAGTGAACCTTCAGTACAACTGGGGGCAGTTAGATAAAAAAATATAGATCTGAAAACCACTATGCGATATTTGTAACACTCGTAATATTATCCCATAACACACGACTCTCCGCTGTCTCAATATCAACATTAACAATCCTCTGTCTCAATATCAACATTAACAATATAACGAAAAGAACAGTTGCTACTCACCGTATGGCGGAGATGCTGAGTCGCAGAAAGGGACGGCAAAAAGACTGTTGGAAAGAAAGGCTTTCGGCCAACAAATTCTTTATCAAAAATAGACAGCATACACACACACACACACACACACACACACACACACACACACACACACACACACACACCAACGCAAACGCAACTCACACACATATGACCACAGTCTCTGGCTCCAACACTGCTGTGGAGACACTATGCAATGGAATCAACTATTATCACTGATAGCACACGTTGTTGACATACCTACCTTACCTTCGAGCAAATGGTCTCGCCCGTCCCATGTCACCGGCTTGCGCACAATCGAAGGAAACACAGTCACTTGTGGGCCCGCATCTCGTGGTCGTGCGGTAGCGTTCTCGCTTCCCACGCCCGGGTTCCCGGGTTCGATTCCCGGCGGGGTCAGGGATTTTCTCTGCCTCGTGATGGCTGGGTGTTGTGTGCTGTCCTTAGGTTAGTTAGGTTTAAGTAGTTCTAAGTTCTAGGGGACTGATGACCATAGATGTTAAGTCCCATAGTGCTCACAGCCATTTTGAACAGTCACTTGTGAGCGAGCGGTCTAACGTAACGGTGTCACTATGTTTTCGAAACACGAACAACGGAGTTGTCGACCTGACGGAAATGCAGAAATGGATGCGTTACGACGCTGCTCAGATGCACTTGGATCGCTATGAGCCGTGGTGTAACACTGGATGAGACATGGGCCACATCGCACGAGCCAAAACTGAAACGCTAATCCAACGAATGGTGTCATTATGGGTCGCCGCGTCAGAGCCCCAGTATGGTGAAAGTTACAGTGATTCTCGTGTACGACTGTGATGGTGTTATCCTAATGCATTACGTTCCTCCGCGGCAGACCGTCAATGCACAGTATTACTGTTCGTTTTTGGAGCATCACCTGTGACCAGCTTTGCGAAAGAAGCGGCGACACTTTCTGCGCAACCCACCCATCATTTTGCACGACATTGCGCGGGCGCATATAGCGCAAGCAAGCTGTGGCTGCTCTGTTCGGTCAATGGGACTCCGAAGTACTGTACCATCCACCGTACTCCCCGGACTTAAGTTCTTGTGACTTTGATTTGATTCCGAAGATGAAGGAACCACTTGGCATTCGTTTCAGTGCTGTTCCAGAGATTCGACAGGCAGTAAACCTCTGCATTCGCAACATCAACAGAACAGGCTCTGCTAACGGTATACTACGCCTTCCACTTCGCTGGCAATAGGTTCTACATAACGCTGGTGACTACTTTGAAGGACAATAACAGATGCAAACATGTAACTCTTTTGTATCGGTTGTGAATAAATAGTTGCCTCTATCTAAGTTCCAACCATATATATTGTGTGTGTGTGTGTGTGTGTGTGTGTGTGTGTGTTGTCTATTTCTGACGGAGGCTTTATTGGTCGAAAGCTAACTTTCCGGCAGCCTTTTTTGTTGTGCCTTTCTGCGACTCAGCATCTCCGCTGTATGGTGAGTAGCAACTACCCTTTTCGTTATAATGTCAATATCAGCATTCATTTTCCCACTAAAGGACCGTACACATAATAAGGAATGAAAATAGTAACGCAGTTTGTTGTTTGACAACTGGTCGCCCTACGACCTTCGTCGCATTGTTAGGAGACCTCATTGCTTGCAGCACAGTGCGTTGTTCGACCACTGGTCCCCTTTCACTTTTCGCATCATTGTTTGGAGACCTCATTGTTTGTAGGGCAGTACAGGCAGACAAAGCAGACCTGTCGTACAGCTGCAGGCCTCTGCAACGTAGTCACTGAACGGCGGTTGCTGTATTCCGATCACTTGGCGTAGTGTATGGAACTGAAAACTTCTACTTCCGCCGTGGACAATCGACAAGCCGGCTATTTTCTGTTCGGAAAGAAGACAGGCATGTGACACAAGTCAGGCGTGTGACACCCTACTAACGCCCAGTGCCGGGGTCCCAGCAGTCTCGACCGGACTCGTGACCGGCGCTTGTGTTGGCTGCGTCCGTTCCTCTTGGCCTCAGCTATTTCGGACAGCGCGCGTATGACCGCTGTCGATGTGCTGACGTGGACTGGTCTTCTTGGCGCCGTGCCTCGCAACTGCGAGAGCGCGCTGCTGAGCTCGGGCGCCCACTGGGAGGTGTGGCTCTGGATGACAGCCAGCGGCAGCCGCCGTATACCTCTGCTTACGCACTGCAGCCAGCCATTCATGGGTGTTTCGTCATGTTGCAGCAGTGTTGTAAACTTACTGAAGACTATCAACTATACAATGAATGGACATTTTCACGGTTTTTGTAAGGTTACTACACTACTGGTCATTACAATTGCCACACTAAGAAGAAATGCAGATGATAAACGGGTATTCATTGGACAAATATATTATACTAGAACTGACATGTGATTACATTTTCACGCAATTTGGGTGCATAGATCCTGAGAAATCAGTACCCAGAACAACTACCTCTGGCCGTAATAACGGCCTAGATACGCCTGAGCATTAAGTCAAACAGAGCTTGGATGGCGTGTACAGGTACAGCTGCTCATGCAGCTTCAACACCATACTACAGTTCATCAAGAGTAGTGACTGGCGCATTGTGACGAGCCAGTTGCTCGGCCACCATTGATCAGACGTTTTCAGTTAGTGAGAGATCTGGAGAATGTGCTGGCCACGGCAGCAGTCGAACATTTTCTGTTTCCAGAAAGGCCCGTACAGGACCTGCAGCATGCGGTCGTGTATTATCCTGCTGAAATGTAGAGTTTCGCAGGGATCGAATGAAGAGTAGAGCCACGGGTCGCAACACATCTGAAATGTAACGTCCACTGTTCAAAGTGTCTTCAATGCCAACAAGAGGTGAGCGAGACGTGTAACCAATGGCACCCCATACCATTACGCCGGGTGATACGCCAGTAGCGCGATGACGAAAACACGCTTCCAATGTGCGTTCACCGCGATGTCGCCAGACACGGATGCGACCATCACGATGCTGTAAACAGAACATGGATTAATCCGAAAAAATTACGTTTTACCATTCGTGCACCCTGGTTCGTCATTGAGTACACCATCGCAGGCGCTGCCTGTGATGCAACGTCGAGGGTAACCGCAGCCATGGTCTCCGAGCTGATAGTCCATGCTGCTGCAAACGTCGTCGAACTGTTCGTGCAGATGGTTGTTGTCTTGCATGCATCCCCATCTGTTGACTCAGGGATCGGGACGTGGCTGCACTATCCGTTACAGCCATGCGGATAAGATGCCTGTCATCTCGACTGCTAGTGATACGAGGCCGTTGGGATCCAGCGCGGCGTTCCGTATTACCCTCCTGAACCCACCGATTCCGTATTCTGCTAACAGTCACTGCATCTCGACCAACGCGAGCAGCAATTTCGCGATACGATAAACCGCAATCGCGATAGGCTACAATCCGACCTCTATCAAAGTTGGAAACGTGATGGTACGCATGTCTCCTCCTTACACGAGGCATCGCAACAACGTGTCACCAGCAACGCCGATCAACTGCTGTTTGTGTATGAGAAATCAGTTGGAAACTTTCTTCACGTCAGCACGTTGTAGGTGTCGCCATCGGCTCCAACCTTGTGTGAATGCTCTGAAAAGCTTATCATTTGCATATCACAGCATCTTCTTCTTGTCGGTTAAATTTCGCGTCTGTAGCACGTCATCTTCGTGGTGTAGCTATTTTAATGGCCAGTAGTGTAGCTTATTTTTGGTATTCAGTCAAAGTTACGTGAGCTCTGTTTCACATTTGATGTGTCGTTATTCATAATTGTACAATGTATATTTTTCGGACGGAAGTTTTTGATACTCTATATGTTATGCCACTGAGGGCTTGAATACAAGCGATGTTGTCTTTGGTTGACAGTAGCATTATCGTTGACAGTAGCATTCTGTGAGAAGTACGAGAATGAGTCGGGTGGTAGTCACAGAGATAAAAATGTAAGAGATGTTGAGTTTTGGAAACATGATTTGGTTAAGATATACTTGGGAACTGTTATTTGTGACGTGTTTAGGAAAGGGTAAGTTTCAGTGGAATCAATAGTTTTTATTGGTTCAGGTCAGTTAATCTGATTTTCGAGACGAGATCAAGCAAAATTATCTGTTCACATAGCTTGCACTCAGAAGTTATAGATTTACTACTCTTTTACCTTTCTATTGAATCATCACATATCAGAATCATATTTTTTCAGAAAAAGAGGAATTTTTGTAAAGATGACTGCAGTTGTTAGGATCAATGTTTCAATACAGTTTTTGAATGCTAGTCTCTTCTACATCAAATAGTAAATGCAATATCTTCCACCGGCTCCTTACGAAAATTTGGATTTTCAATTATAGGTCGCAGCATTGCATTAAGCGGAACACAGTTTGCATTTTAAAATTAATGTTACGTACAGTTTAGGTAAAGTTGAGTTTGAATGAAATTTCCTGTGCGGCTGGTCCCGGCAGAGGTTCGAATCCTCCCTCGGGCATGGGTGTGTGTGTTTGTCCTTAGGATAATTTAGGTTAAGTAGTGTGTAAGCTTAGGGACTGATGACCTTAGCAATTAATTCCCATAAGCTTTCACACACATTTGAACTTTTGAACAATTAAATTTCTCGTCAGTCGGTCTTATTCTTACTCTGCAGTGCTACAATTGCGTGTGCATCATTTAGGGTTCGAAATTTTGTTTAGGCAGTCTCGGTATATCAATTTATAGGGCATTCAAATAGAAGCGTTTTGGATATTTAATCTTTCAAAACCAGATCCGTAATTTTATGTAGAATTTCTACTCTGTTAGATTTTTCTGTTAGAAATGCAAATCACTTAATACGAAGCGAAGCATTGTGATACTGCCCACTGCAGTGCGTAATACAGAATTTCACAGAATAGGTTATTTAGTATACAGTTTTACTTTTTCTGATATTTTGGTAAAAGTTAATTCAAAGACAGTTATAGAGTATCAGATAGTTTTGGCGGCTCTTTTTATCAGACAGCGTTTACGTATTTGCATTGTTTAGGATTACAACGCAGGCACGCACGAAGGTAAGAATATGAAATTAGTTGGGTGTACAGCACATAACAACAAACCTAAGAAGTTACACTTTTCCTTTTTTAGTTTCATAGGTAAACTGCAATGGTGTCACGCTGTTGTGGATCAAAAAAATGGTTTAAATGGCTCTAAGCACTATGGGAGTTAACATCTGAGGTCATCAGTCCCCTAGACTTAGAACTACTTAAAGCTAACTAACCTAAGGACATCACACACATCCATCCCCGAGGCAGGATTCGAACTTACGACCGTAGCAACCACGTGGTTCCGGAGTGGAGCGCCTAGAACCGCTCGACCACAGCGGCCGACGTTGTGGAACAGTAATAGTAACAACACAGCATACAGGGCGTTACAAAAAGGTACGGCCAAACTGTCAGGAAACATTCTCATACACAAAGAAAAAAAAAATGTTATGTGGACATGTGTCCGGAAACGCTTACTTTCCATGTTAGAGCTCATTTTATTACTTCTCTTCAAATCACATTAATCATGGAATAGAAACACGCAGCACAGAACGTACCAGCGTGACTTCAAAAACTTTGTTACAGGAAATGTTCAAAATGTCCTCCGTTAGCGAGGATACATGCATCCACCCTCCGTCGCATGGAATCCCTGATGCGCTGATGCAGCCCTGGAGAATGGCGTATTGTATCACAGCCGTCCACAATACGAGCACGAAGAGTCTCTACATTTGGTACCGGGGTTGCGTAGACAAGAGCTTTCAAATGCCCCCATAAATGAAAGTCAAGAGGGTTGAGGTCAGGAGAACGTGGAGGCCATGGAATTGGTCCGCCTCTACCAGTCCATCGGTCACCGAATCTGTTGTTGAGAAGCGTACGAACACTTCGACTGAAATGTGCAGGAGCTCCATCGTGCATGAACCACATGTTGTGTCTTACTTCTAAAGGCACATGTTCTAGCAGCAAAGGTACGGTATCCCGTATGAAATCATGATAACGTGCTCCATTGAGCGTAGGTGGAAGAACATGGGGCCCAATCAAGACATCACCAACAATGCCTGCCCAAACATTCACAGAAAATCTGTGTTGATGACGTGATTGCACAACTGCGTGCGGATTCTCGTCAGCCCATAAATATTGATTCTGAAAATTTACAATTTGATCACGTTGGAATGAAGTCTCATCCGTAAAGATAACATTTGCACTGAAATGAGGATTGACACATAGTTGGATGAACCATTCGCAGAAGTGTACGCGTGGAGGCCAATCAGCCGCTAATAGTGCCTGCACACGCTGTACATGGTACGGAAACAATTGGTTCTCCCGTAGCACTCTCCATACAGTGACGTGGTCAGCGTTACCTTGTACAGCAGCAACGTCTCTGACGCTGACATTAGGGTTATCGTCAACTGCACGAAGAATTGCCTCGTCCATTGCAGGTGTCCTCGTCGTTCTAGATCTTCCCCAGTCGCGAGTCATAGGCTGTAATGTTCCGTGCTCCCTAAGACGCCGAACAGTTGCTTCGAACGTTTTCCTGTCGGGACACCTTCGTTCTGGAAATCTGTCTCGATACAAACGTACCGCGCCACGGCTATTGCCCCATGCTAATCTATACATCAAATGGGCATCTGCCAACTTCGCATTTGTAAACATTGCACTGACTGCAAAACCACGATCGTGATGAACACTAACCTGTTGATGCTACGTACTGATGTGCTTGATGCTAGTACTGTAGAGCAATGAGTCGCATGTCAACACAAGGACCGAGGTCAACATTACCTTCCTTCAATTGGGCCAACTGGCGGTGAATCGAGGAAGTACAGTACATACTGACGAAACTAAAATGAGCTCTAACATGGAAATTAAGCATTTCCGGACACATGTCCACATAACATCTTTTCTTTATTTGTGTGTGAGGAATGTTTCCTGATAGTTTGGCCGTACCCTTTTGTAACACCCTGTATATACTTCCGAGGATAAAATTGGAATGAGAAGTTCAGGGAGAAGTAATACAAAGTTTGAGGGCTGCCGACCGCAATGTAAGTCTGTCAGGGATGGCAAAGGCCTTAGAAGAGCAGTTGAAGGCAATAGATGTGTCATGAAAAGAAGTTCTAGGATGAACAACAAAATTAAATAGAGGTTAATGGAATGTAGTCGATCAAATTAAACGATGCTGACAGAATTAGATTAAGTGACGAGACCGTGTAAGTAGTAATTGAGTCTTGCTCTTCGGCAAGTATAGCGGATGTAAAATACAGGCTGACAACACCAAGAAAAGTGTTTCTGAGAAAGAGTAATGTGATAACGTAGAAAATAAATGTAAGTATTATGAAGTCTTTTCTAAAGATATCTGTCTGAAGTACAGCCTTGTACAGGACTAAAACGTGGACGACAAACAGTTCAGAAGTTTTGGAAATTTTGTGCTTGAAAAGAATGTTGAAGACAGGTAATAGATAGGATAACTAATTAGAAGCTTCTGGATCGAACTGGTGTGAAAAGAAATATAAGGCACAGTTTGTCTAATAGAAAGAATCGATTGATAAGACGTATTCTGAGACATCCAGGAAAAGTCAGTTTGTTTATTAAAGGAAATGAGGAAGGGCTGACACCAAGGCTTGACTATGGTAAGCAGATTGTGATGGGTGTAGATTCAAAGTATCACGCAGAGCTGAAGAGACTTGCACAGGATAGACTAGCATGGAGAGCTATTGGAGTCCAGCCTTCACAGTGAAGATCGTACCAGGTACCTACATATATTTAATGCACAGAGCTGCGGTGAGTTGCTTACGTGATTTGATACCACATGAAGCTATCATTTTTTCTTTATTATTAATACCACTGCACAATTTCGGTCTTAGACCGTGATCAAATATCTTCACAAAAAAATCGTCAGTGGTTCATTAAGCATATAAGCCTGTGACTTTTAGTATAAGATTTCTGCAACAGCATTTCAGTAGTTGCATACCCACATTAAACTTGATGCGGCCATAACGAACAGCGCCTAGAGACAATACGATATTGCAGTGCCTGTGTTATTCCGAACTACGATGTAATGTTTCTTCGGACAGGCATGCGTGTCCGAAGGAGAGATGGTGTTACGGTGTGGGGGTGTTTTTCGTGGTTAGGTCTGGTCTCGTTATTGGGCTTAAGAAAAAGCTTAATGCGAAAGGATATTAACACATTTTTCAGCACTGTGTACTGCATATAGCAGAAGAATATTTGGGAGGCGAAGATAGTATCACCATGATATTGCACCCTGTCATAAATCAGCGTCTGTGAGGCGATGGTTCGGGGACAACAACATTCCTAAAATGAACTAGCTTGCCCAGAGTACCGACCTGAACCCAATAGGACACCTTTGGGATGAGTTAGAACAACGACTTCGCTCCGGGTCGAGCGTCCAGCATCACTATCTTCTCTGGCGTCGGCTCGTGACCATGAATACGCTGTCGTTCCTTGCAGGCATTCAGGCACCTCATTGACAGTGTCCTCTGCAGAGATCAAGCTATCAGAAAAGTGAAGGGTAGACATACCCCATATGAATATCCGAATTCTATTGATCAGACAATGTAAATCTGCTTGGCATCAACTCTATTTCCTAGCGCTTTCGGTACCCTCTCTATCAGTTCTTGATAGTCCACAGCACTATAGTTAGAGTTAAAGTACAACATAACTCCATGTTTAGGGAAGATCCATTTAACGATATCAAATAAACAAATTTTCACACAGTACGTGGACTTCTACAACATTTATCTCGTCTTTAAACTATCTCCTTTGGCTAGCTTTATGTATTACCGGCATCTGGTAAGTCTTGAAGGGTAAAACGGGAGCTGCATCAGTATGCAGTACAGTTAACATCGCATCTTTTCTAGCAGCTGACTATCACAGCACCAGTCTTATATTTACTAGGCTTGCCACAGGTCCGTAAGAGGGCTAGTACATCGGTAGCGGATAGTGATATGTGCCTAGTGTGACGTTCTACATCTACATTTACATCCATACTCCGCAGGCCACCTGACGGTGTGTGGCGGAGGGTACCTTGAGTAGCTCTATCGGTTCTCCCTTCTATTCCAGTCTCGTACTGTTTGTGGAAAGAAAGATTGTCTGTATGCCTCTGTGTGGGCTCTAACTTCTCTGATTTCATCCTCATGGTCTCTTCGCGAGATATACGTAGGAGGGAGCGATATACTTCTTGACTCCTCGGTTAAGGTATGTTCTCGAAACTCCAACAAAAGCCCGTACCGAGCTACTGAGCGTCTCTCTGGCAGAGTCTTCCACTGGAGTTTATCTATCGTCCCCGTAATGCTTTCACGATTACTAAATGATCCTGTAATGAAGTGCGCTGCTCTCCGTTGGATCTTCTCTCTCTCTTCTATCAACCCTATCTGGTACGGATCCCACACCGGTGAGCAGTATTCAATCAGTGGGCGAACAAGTGTACTGTCAACTACTTCCTTTGTTTTCGGACTGCATTTCCTTAGGATTCTTCCAATGAATCTCAGTCTGGCATCTGCTTTACCGACGATTAGTTTTATATTGTCATTCCATTTTAAATCACTCCTAATGCCTACTCCCAGATAGTTTATGGAATTAACTACTTCCAGTTCTTGACCTGCCATATTGCAGCAAATGATAAAGGAGCTTTCTTTCTATGTATTCTTTAATGAAATAAAAAAATTATATATTTATTATGTAAAAATGAAAATGAATGAATGAAAATGGATTGATTTGCAGATGGGGAGAAGAAAATGTTGCTTTATATATTTTTGCTATTTTTTCTTTCAGTACGAACTTTGTTGTAGAACCCCTTATTTACGTGTGGTAATAGAAATTCATTTAGACAGAATTAAGCACATTTAAAATTACGTGAACCTTAGTCAACCCTCTCATGCTGATAAATTCATATTAACTGATTAAG
The DNA here is from genome assembly GCF_021461385.2 of Schistocerca piceifrons. Taxonomy (NCBI): domain Eukaryota; kingdom Metazoa; phylum Arthropoda; class Insecta; order Orthoptera; family Acrididae; genus Schistocerca; species Schistocerca piceifrons. The sequence goes on along the minus strand of NC_060144.1, from coordinate 398,680,018 downwards.
AACATTTAGTTGAAAATTGTATAAATTAAATTTTTTGCGTATTTCGGCCTTGGCACACATTTTCTAAATGCAGTGGTTTTTTAAATATTTACTGAATTCTTTCCCGGCGTTAGCTATGGAACACAAGACTGTCTCTGTTAGCAGATGATGGTTAAATATTGCCAAGCCGACCTGAACGTTTAATTATCATTGATAAAACACACTTCACTATACGTTTAAGTTATTTGCTTTAGAAATTGAAAGAACCAACAGATTGTTCAACTTCAAAGTTAACTGTCCGCCTATGAATGCACAAATGTGAAACCAGTAATAAATTTCGTCAGTCTCAGGATTGCTGTAAAAGAAAAATATTTTCGTAATTCACTGCTAATTTTATCTGCTCCCGATTTATGGGTTTGGTTAATTTTTCTTAGCGGAACAATTTTTTAAATGTGCCGCCGCTGCAAATCTTTCGGTCGCGGCACAGCCCAGCAACACCAGCGATAATTGCTAAAAATGCTGAAAATTCTTTAAAGAAATATTATAGATGACATGGGCAAGCTAATTTACATTAGTAATACACAATTTTGATAAATTATAATGTATTTAGACCACAACAATAATTAAACTTACAGTAGTTTGTAATTTCTCCTCTAATGGCAGCTAAAGATAGATACAGACAAAAGAAGTCTACTCATTCATAAAATGCTACGTCACAGGTTCCTCTCTCTCTCTCAGCTCTCGAGGAAGACGACAAAGAATGCACATTATGTATTCCTATTTATACCACTGCCGACCGTTAATGTCTCTTTGCAATCTTACAACATTACTCCCCTCTGTGGCTGTATTTTACATTTTTCTTATCGCAGATATTGACATATTTCGTAATTACATTATGAGTATAGAAATATTACAATCATAAATACATCGAGAATATTATCACAGAAAATATTACAATAATAACGAATGTCCTTTATACAAAATTAAATAATATTTTTTGTTAAACAATTACAGTACATACGAATTGCTTCATAGCGTATATAGTACAATTAAATGTCATTTTCTTTGATTAATAGTGTGTGCGCTGCCAGGGCACGTTACAATTCGCAGCACATTACACTTGTCTACATTGAGATTCAGTTGCCATTTCCGACGCTTTTTTATGTATCTGGCAAACGCCACAAGTGCAGTAGTGTCTACTACAAGTCAGCCACTTTCCACCCCGGTTTGCATCGATGTCTGATACCCTTAGAATGAAGGCGTGCTGAAAAGTAATGGATCAGATTTTTTTGTACGAAAACTCTTAAATTTTGTTAAATAACACAAAAGTTGTTAACATTCTACATCTTTATTCTTCATGTCTACATATTTGCAGCCCTCTGCCGCCAACAGGCGCCGAACTGTAGCTTGTAACATGACGGCGTGCAACGTCAACTGTGTCGGTGCGTGAGAAACAGCGTGTTGTAGTTGAGTTTAGCATTCGACGAGTTCATCCACAGATGGAGTACCCTCTCTTTCAGTATGAAAACGCCATACGATTATCCTCCACGTGGTCCCGACGTGGCCGTATCCGATTTTCATCTGTTTCAACAACTTAAAGGACATCTTCGATGACTTCACCTTGATAGCGATGAAGCGGTGCAAGCAGAAGCGAGACTGTGGCTGCGTCAAGAAAGCCAAACGTTCTACAGTGAAGGTATCATCAAACTGGTCTCTCACGGGGAGAAATTCGCCCGTCGCCAGGGTGATTGTACCGAGAAATAAATATGTAGACAAGATGAATAAAGGTGCAGACTGTCATTAACGTTTGTTTTACTTAAAAAGCATTAAGAGTTTTCACATAAAAAGTTCGGAGATACTACTTTTCAGCCCGCTCTCGTATTTTATCGTGTACAGTTATTTAGTTCAAATTGCGAAAGTATTCGAGAGTTATAGTTGTTTATGTATGTACCCTCTCCTACCCATATAATTCGGTAGAGCTGTCGTAATTCGATAATATTTTTTTCGTCATAGTAAGTTATAGGTGTGCCACGTCTAGCTTAAAGCTTCGCTAAAACATATTCACACATAGAGGCAAGTGTCGTGAATACCATAATATTCGACTGGAAGACAGAGCGAAACAAAAAGGGGAAATACCTGCCTTTTCAGAATGCAGAGTTGCATCACATGGGTGCACTGATTTTTGGACAAGTTCCACAGCATCTGCTCTCCTTCAGGAGGAGACAGGCTGTTAACACGGTATGTTAAAGTTACTGAGCACACAAAGTTAACGGGCTATATAGTTTCCTTGTATACTCTTGCTTCATGTTTGAAGGACCTTGAAAATATTCCAGGTCATAGAAGGAACACACAGTGACATACGGTTATGCATGATAGTTTATTTTCTGTTTCACATGCTATTTGTTATTTTGACCACTGGATACACCAAGTTGCGCTTACAGATCACTAACATCGTTTGTGTTCGATCGGAAAATTTTTGATGCCCTGCTGGAGCACGCAACCGGCAACCTTGCGAAGTGTAAACTTTTTGGTTTGCGCCGTCAACAAAGCAAACGCATATTGGAACGCTTCTTAGCTAACTTTTTAGATGACGTTAACATGCTTTTACTGCTGGTTACTGCAACATTTTCTACTTCACGATAACGTCCCAGAAATATCATACACTATCTTATATACCTCGTCCCTCAGCGGTAGAAATTGATTGCTTATTACTATTATTATTATAATTATAATATGTGGTAGTATTTATCTCGTTGAAAGGTATGTTAGGTCAGTTGGTTATCTACATAATTTTTATACAGAGAAATTATTGTCGCTGGCTTAAAGCAGTCTGTAATGAAACGTACGATGAAAACCTGAAGATGGATTTCATTCTTGATCGGTCAGAGAAATATGTGTGATGGCGTAACTTGCGAAGAAAAGTAATAAAATCTGGTGAGTATAAAAAGACGTTTCGGCTAAATTATTTATTACTAATCCATACTGTTTTATACTCAGAAGCGAGTAGCTCCATTACTCTAGGTTTGACAATATAACAGATTTAGAAGGAAAACATGAATATTTCAATATAAATATGCTATATTTGGCAACCGTGATAGGATTATGATAGAACAACATGGATTAATATTAAATAATTTAGCTGAGATGTCTTTTGAATGTCATCATGTACTAATACAGATATGTTTTTGAAAGTTACTACAAACACCTATTTTGCTCAGGGGTCAAGAAAGAAGTCCACCTTCAAATTTTTATCATTTGTATCATCATAGCCTACTTTTAAATCAGCAAAAACAGCTTCTCTGGATAAAAAGTATGCATGTGACTATCTTACCGAACCTGTCTCTCAACGACAAGTAAATAAATACTAAAAAGTAATAGTAATAGTAATAATAATAATAATAATAATAACCAGTCAACCCCTGCTGCTGAGGTGGGAGGTGTAGAGAGATTACAACTGGTCATTGTATATCATCGGCCAAGATAAATTAATGTTTGCACGGAATGGAAAAATCCGTAAAGCATGAATAGACGGTGATTCTAGACTAACATACGAATATGTATTGGGGTATTTTGTCGTATAGCAATAGAACTTCCCATTGACACATGTTAAGATATTGGGATCTGCAGATCCTCCACTACTTGCGCTTTTTGCAGATGTTCACTTCGTGTTCTTATTTGAATGTACTGTGACTGAGCTAACACAGTAAATAACTGCAAAGTTCCAATTTAATAGAGCTTGTGCTAAGACTCTAGAGTTGTATACGAGCGCTCTCAACTTCTCAGTAATGTACACACTCTGTGAACTTACTTTATTCGATTCCAAGTTTACAAAGTAAGAATAAATACACGAATTGTATTTAAAAACATGCCATAGCAGCCGACAGATGGAGGTGTTATGAGACTGGTAGCTACTGTGCTTGCCATTAAATTGTAATACCAGGAAGGACGAAATTTTACTTATAGTGCATACACAATACAGTAAGAAGAATACGCGATTAAATCTGTAGGTGATTTGGAGTGTGCAGGGTGTGAAATTAAACACACAGAGCAGTCACGTCTGGCAGCAAAAATGGCTCTAACCTGGCAGGCCGTTGAACTGGTAGTGGGTGTCAGAAACAGGTATGTCATTCTATACTGCTTCAACTCTTTGCCTGAGTTCATCAATCGTAGTTGCTGGCCAGGACAAGAGTCGAATACCCTCTGTATCGAGGTAGGTCAGGACAGCACAAGCAATGTAGGTCTTGCGCTATCTTGTTGAAAGATAAGGTCACGGAGACCTAAAAGCTAGCATAGCCACCGGCCATAACGTGTCGGAAATGTGAAGGTAGCAGTCCAGATTATCGGCTATGCGAACCAGGGGTTCTCCCATTATGCCAGGTGCCAACGTTCGTTCTCCCAAGAGCCTCCATACAATGATACGTTCATCGTGATGCTATAAGCTGGATTGGAACTCATCTAATATGCGACGTGGTGTCGCTTCTGTGTCCAGCGTTCTGCACCCCTCTCTATTGCCGCGACATGGTCGCTGCGACGAGCGTCCGTGGTGCTTCACAGTCGTCGCATTGTCAACGATGTACGTGATGTGGCTACACGATCCTACAGGAATTAGTGAATAAAATGTTATATAGATGCGTCCGAAAGAACTGACGCGACGCGGAATCCGCAGTTGTGATACATCATGTGAAGGTGGAGGAGGGGGAGGGGGGAGGAAGGAAGGAAAGGGACTGTCGATGTCAGCTGTATCGGGACTTGACGTGGAATCAGAGGCGATGTGCGAGAATGTGTGCTGGACCGGAATTCGAACCCGGGATATCCTGCTTACGAGGCAGTTGCGTTAACCATTGCTCTACCAGGAGACAGCGTTTATTACAGACGTGCAGACTATCTCACCAACTATCTCACCACGTCTCTCGGCCGATCAACAGTTCCACCCAGCGCCACCAATCTGCAGTCGCTGTTCACGTCCTCTGTGCTTGCTACTTGAAGATCACCGCAGGAGGTCAGATGTAATTGTGCACACACTCTGAAAGAGGTGGATTCATTGCCCATCGAGGGGAATCAATTATCTGAACGTGTGAATCCACCATTTTCAGTGCGGAAGCACAGTTACTTTGGACCTCCTGCGGGACTCTCAAAGTAACGAGCACAGAGGACCTTCTCTTGCTGACCATACGGGTAATGTAACTGATGATGATAAACAGAAGGCCGAAATTCTAAACCTAGCTTCCAAAAACTCTTTTACGATAGAGGCTGCAGCACCATTCCCCTCTCCAATTATCGAACAAACGCAGGGATGGCTGGCATAGTGTTTAGTATATCTGGGATAGTAAAACAGGTAATATCCTTAGAAGACGATATCCCCGTAAGATTTTATGTTGACTATACAGCACCATTCTTATCCATCATCTGTCAGAGATCTTTGGAACAGCGGAAAGTTCCACGGGGCTGGAAGAAGGCCCAGGTCATAGCAGTCAATAAAAAGAGTAGAAAATCGGATGCACATAATTACCGGCCAATTTCACCGACATCGATTTGTTGTAGAACTATGGAACATATTTTGTGTTCAGACATAATGAGCTTTCTAGACTCTGAGAAGCTCATCTGCAGAAACCAGCACGGTTTTAGGAAACAGCGGTCATGCGAGACACAGCTGGCCCTCTTTGTGCATGATATAGAACAGGCTCTAGATACCGGCTCCCATGTTGATGCCATATTTCTCGACTTTCGAAAGGCGTTCGACTCAGTTCCGTACTGCCGCTTGCTCCAAAAAGTGTGCGCTTACGGTCTATCCCATGACATATGCGGTTGGATAGAAAGTTTCCTAACAGACAGAGGGCAGTATGTCGTCCTGAATGGGGGGACTTCAACAGAAACAAGCGTGATAGGTCCGCTGCTTTTTACGATCTACATTAACGATCTGGTTGATGGTACTGACAGCGGCATTAGACTGTTTGCCGATGATGCTGTAGTCTACAGGAAAGTAGTATCACACGAAAGTTGTGAACAAATCAATGAGGATTTGCAGAAAATAAATAGTAAGTGTAACCTACTGCGTATAACAAAGTGAAAATCCCCATTAATGTACGAGTACGAAATAAATGCCCAGTCTTTGGAAGCGGTAACATCCATCACGTATCTGGGTATGACTATTCGAAATGATCTCAAATGGAACGATCAGATTACACAAGTAACGGGTAAGGTGAACTCTACGTTGCGGTTTATTGGTAGAATCCTGAAGCGATGCAGTCCTTCAAGAAACGAAATAGCGAACAATGCGTTGTTCGTCCAGTCTTGGAGTATTGTCCGTCTGTTCGGGACCCTTACCAGCTGGGTCTGATTCAAGAGATTGAGAAGGTCCAAAGAAGAGCGGCAAGATTCGTGATTGGTACATTTAGCCATCGCGAGAGCGTTACAGATCTCATAGAAAGTTTGAAGTGGGACATACTTGCAGATAGACGACGTGCTAAACGGAAGGGGCTGCTCACTAAATTCCAAAATCCGATCTTCGCCAAGGATGTAGAGCGTATATTGTTCCCACCAACTTTCAAATCGCCAATGATCACCATACAAAGATAATGGAAATTGGTGCTCGTACTGAGGTGTTCAGACAGTCGTTTTTCCCTCGCGCGATCCGCGAGTGGAACTGATGGGGAGAGGGGGGGGGGATATGACTTTGGTGTGAATTGTGCCCTCCGCCACTCACCGCTTGGTGGCTAGCGGAGTATATATGTAGGTGCAGATGTAGACTGGGTCTGCGGATAGGTGGCACTAGGTGGGAGTGGCGATCGACCGAGAGCTGTAAACAGATAGTCCATGAAATTGTTATAAACAGCGTATGTGTATGGCACAGCGATTAACGCAACTGTCTACTGAGCAGGATATCCTGGAAATGAGTTCCAGCCCAGCATAGATTTTCGCATAAAGTCCCAATGCAGCTGACATCAATAAATCCATTCTTTGCCTTTCTCGCCCTTCTACCTTCAGTTTATATAATATGTACCACAGCTGCGGATTCCCTGTGATGTCCGTTGTTTTGGACTTGTCTGAAAGAACAGACGCCATGCACTGTTAAAATTGATTCTCCTCGATGGGCAGTGGCTCTACCTCTTTCTGTGCGGACGCACAATTTCGTCTGATCTCCTGCTAGAATCTCCAAGTGGCGAGCATGGGCGACATGGACAGGGACTGCAGATAGGTAGCCCTGGGTGGGAGTGTGGATCGGCCTAGAGACCTGCCAAGACAGTCTTCACATTTGCGATAGACGCTGTGTTCAGGTGGAACAGTGGTTAACGTAACTGCCCAGTAACCAGGAGATCCTGCGTTCGAATCCTGGTCCGGCACACATTTTTGCTCGTCTCTGTTGATTCCACTTTAGTCCCGCTGCGACTGACATCAACAGCCTCTTCCCTTTCCTTTCCTTTTTCCCCTCTCCACCTTAAATTTATATACAGTGAATACAATGTCCGTCCTACCGGTCGCTAGTCATTTGGCACCGTTGAGTTCCTGTATGGCGATGAGTATGGTCCTCCTGAATCCATTGATTCCATATTTGCATTATAACAAGACCAATGCGAGCAGCAATACCGCAGAATAATAACCCGCTGTCGAATTCAGACACATACCTATAAACGGTTCATCTTCTTACAAAAGACAGGACGTATTTTTCACAAATAATCAACTTTCAAATACGATATCTGAATGAAAAACCCGTTACGTAATCTTACATTACCTGGGAAATGTCGATAGCGCGAACTTGTGAATAACAGTGAAATGCTAATATTCGATATTCAAGTGTCTGGTACACTTCATACCAATTAAATGTTTATTGCATGCCACCTTCGGGGAGCGTAATTTTAATGGCCAGTAGTGTAGTTTATAACTGATCTATCGGTCCAGTGTTTTAGGAGTTCATAATAATAGTGCTTGTGCAGTAGCGGAAAAAAAACGCCATAAAGCAATTATTTCAAATAATGAGGTTTCCTTGCACATCTTACAAAAATTGTACGGTACAGTGCTTAAGGAGTGTCCAGGTTTGCAAATACCACGGGCCGGAATATCTACGTTAGGGCCGTGAAAAATAAAACAATAAATAAAGAAAAATACTATATAATTAGTTCACATTATTTCTTTCATAAATATTGTCTTTATTTGACCAATAAAGTTATAACAATTTATTCTCAAAAGAGCTAATTACTACAAGGGCCCGTCTGTCCGGGAGAGAACGTAAAATGTGCAAAGAAAATCTACATCAACCAATGGCGAGCCACCACCAGACCAACGATGGGACGCACGGTTTTGTGTATCGTTGTCTATGTGCTCAATCTTAGGGTCATACACCTATTCGTCTCTACAGGTGCGTCTTCTGTCATCCCACTGCTGGCGGGTTACTCGGTGCTGACATGTGTGCTCAGATAGACAGGGGGGCATTCTCGTTCATAGCCTGGTCTCTAGCAAACGGCTCTATATGTACCACTAACCCTAAGTTTTGCTCCAGTTGCCATGACGTCAGCAGTGGTTCCCCATCACACTGCACATTGCACAATTTATTTCAAGTTGTAATGGATTGTAAATGGTGAACAACTTGACTTAGGCGCGGCGAATTATTAGCTACGGACGCATCTCTCTGGAATGTTTATTTGAGGACTCTGTGTGAAGCGATTACAGGGATCTGTCGTGTTTTATGTTGAAGAAATTTTGCTTTTGTTGTGTGATGCTATTAAGCTCCATTCTGAATGTTTAGTTAGTCGATGGCACAATAAACATATTCAAGAAAATAATGCGCATTCAAGGTGTATATCAATGATCTTCGGGGGAATATCTCAGAACCAATAAACTTATCGTTGATAAAAAAGCTAGACACATGAATCCAAACGCATCATGCGACATAGCACCTAGTTTTGCCGAACGATCTTCGTACCGAAATAAACATTTTAGAGATTTCAGGTGGAGCAGATCCGACTAGGAGTATCAGCGAGATCAACGCTGCGGGACATATATCTAGCTCTCCTGTGGTATTTAAAACCAAAGACTTATATTCTTTAGCTTTTAAATGACTGAAGCTAAAACATAATAAAACCACTGAAATGTTGTTGTTGTGGTCTTCAGCCCTGCTGAGACTGGTTTGATGCAGCTCTCCATGCTACTCTATCCTGTGCAAGCTTCTTCGTCTCCCAGTACCTACTGCAACCAACATCCTTCTGAATCTGCTTAGTGTATTCATCTCTTGGTCTCCCTCTACGATTTTTACCCTCCACGCTGCCCTCCAATACTAAGTTGGTGATCCCTTGCTGCCTCAGAACATGGCCTACCAACCGATCCCTTCTTCTAATCAAGTTCTATTCTCTTCTTGTCCAAACTATTTATCGTCCATGTTTCGCTTCCATACATGGCTACACTCCATACACGTAGTTTCAGAAACGACTTCCTGACACTTATATCTATACTCGCTCCTTGCCATTGCCAGTCTACATTTTATATCCTCTCTACTTCGACCGTCATCAGTTATTTTGCTTCCCAAATAGTAAAACTCCTTTACTACTTTAAGTGTCTCATTTCCTAATCTAATTCCCTCAGCATCACTCGACTTAATTCGACTACATTCCATTATCCTCGTTTTGCTTTTGTTGATGTTCATCTTATATCCTCCTTTCAAGACACTGTACATTCCGTTCAACTGCTCTTCCGAGTCCTTTGCTGTCTCTGACAGAATTACAATGTCATCGACGAACCTCAAAGTTTTTATTTCTTCCCCGTGGATTTTAATTCCTACTCCGAATTTTTCTTTTGCTTCTTTTACTGCTTGCTCAATATACTGATTGAATAACATTGGGGATAGGCTACAACCCTGTCTCACTCCCTTCCCAACCACTGCTTCCCTTTGATGTCCCTCGACTCTTATAACTGCCATCTGGTTTCTGTAAAATTTGTAAATAGCTTTTCGCTCACTGTATTTTACCCCTGCCACCTTCAGAATTTGAAAGAGAGTATTCCAGTCAGCATTGTCAAAAGCTTTCTCTAAGTCTACAAATGATAGAAACGTAGGTTTGCCATTCCTTAATCTGTCTTGTACGATAAGTCGTAGGGTCAGTATTGCCTCACGTGTTCCAATATTTCTACGGAATCCAAACTGATCTTCCCCGAGATCTGCTTCTACTAATTTTTCCATTCGTCTGTAAAGAATTCACGTTAGTATTTTGCAGCCATGGCTTATTAAGTTGATAGTTCGATAATTTTCACATCTGTCAACACCTGCTTTCTTTGGGATTGGAATTATTATATTCTTCTCGAAGTCTGACGGTATTTCGCCTGTCTCATACATCTTGCTCTCCAGATGGTAGAGTTTTGTCAGGACTGGCTCTCCCAAGGCCGTCAGTAGTTCTAATGGAATGTTGTGTACTCCCGGGGCCTTGTTTCGACTCAGGTCTTTCAGTGCTCTGTCAAACTTTTCACGCAGTATCATATCTCCCATTTCATCTTCATCTCCATCCTCTTCCATTTCCATAATATTGGCGTCAAGTACAACGCCCTTGTGTAAACCTTCTATATACTCCTTCCACCTTTCTGCTTTCCCTTCTTTGCTTAGAACTGGGTTATCATCTGAGCTCTTGATATTCATACAAGTGGTTCTCTTTTCTCCAAAGGTCTCTTTAATTTTCCTGTAGGCAGTATCTATCTTACCCCTAGCCTCAACATCCTTACATTTGTCCTGTAGCCATCCCTGCTTAGCGATTTTGCACTTCCTGTCGATCTCATTTTTCAGACGTTCATATTCCTTTTTGCCTGTTTCATTTACTGCATTTTTATATGTGGTGTCACCGCCAGACACCACACTTGCTAGGTGGTAGCTTAAATCGGCCGCGGTCCATTTAGTACATGTCGGACCCGCGTGTCGCCACTGTGTGATCGCAGACCGAGCGCCACCACAAGGCAGGTCTCGAGATACGATATAGCACTCATCCCAGTTGTACGGACGACATTGCTAGCGACAATACGGACGAAGCCTTCCTCTCATTTGCCGAGAGACAGTTAGAATAGCCTTCTGCTAAGTCCATGGCTACGACCTAGCAAGGCGCCATTAGCCTTACCTAGTTTGAGAGTTATCGTATAAATGTCTCAAGAAGAACGTTGTAAACCAACAAAGAATAAAGTTAAGTATATTCCAAAGCTACTTATTTTCTTGATAGCAGTCATAACGTATCCTGTTCCAGACTTGACGCCAGTCGGCGTGTGTGTACGCGTGCCTTTCGGCTCCCTTCTCAGTGTGGCGTAACTAGCTTGTTACGCCACAACATTATATTTTCTCCTTTCATCAATTAAATTCAGTATTTTTTCTGTTAGGCAAGGATTTCTACTGGCCCTCGTCTTTTTACCTACTTGATCCTCTGCTGCCTTCACTATTTCATCTCTGAAAGCTACCCATTCTTCTTCTACTGTATTTCTTTCCCCCATTCCTGTCAATTGTTCCCTTATGCTCTCCCTGAAACTCTATACAACCTCTGGTTCTTTCAGTTTCTCCAGGTCCCATCTCCTTAAATTCCCACCTTTTTGCAGTTTCTTCACTTTTAATCTACAGTTCATAACCAATACATTGTGGTCAGAGTCCACATCTGCCCCTGGAAATGTCTTACAATTTAAAACCTGGTTCCTAAATCTCTGTCTTACCATTATATAATCTATCTGATACCTTTTAGTATCTCCAGGGTTCTTCCATGTATACAACCTTCTTTCATGATTCTTGAACCAAGTGTTAGCTATGATTAAGTTATGCTCTGCACAAAATTCTACCAGGCGGCTTCCTCTTTCAATTCTTAGCCCCAATACACATTCACCTACTATGTTTCCTTGTCTCCCTTTTTCCTACTCTCGAATTCCAATCAACCATCACTATTAAATTTTCGTCTCCCTTCACTACCTGAATAATTTCTTTTATCTCATCATACATTTAATCAATTGTTTTATCATCTGCAGAGCTAGTTGGCATATAAACTTGTACTACTGTAGTAGGAGTGGGCTTCGTGTCTATCTTGGCCACAATAATCCGTTCACTATGCTGTTTGTAGTAACTTACCCGAACTCCTATTTTTTTATTCATTATTAAACCTACTCCTGCATTACCGCTATTTCATTTTGTATTTATAACCCCGTATTCACCTGACCAAAATTCTTGTTCCTCCTGCCACCAAACTTCACCAATTCCCACTATATCTAACTTTAACCTATTGATTTTCCTTTTTAAATTTTCTAACCTACATGCCCGATTAAGGGATCTGACATTCCACGCTTCGATCCATAGAACGCCAGTTTTCTTTCTCCTGATGACGACATCCTCTTGAGTAGTCCCCGACCGGAGATCCGAATGGGGGATTATTTTACCTCCAGAATATTTTACCCTAGGGGACGCCATCATCATTTAATCATACAGTATGGCTGTAGTTTCCCCTTGCTTTCAGACGTTCGCAGTACCAGCACAGCAAGGCCATTTTGGTTAGTGTTACAAGGCCAGATCAGTCAATCATCCAGACTGTTGCCCCTGTAACTGCTAAAAAGGCTGCTGCCCGTCTTCAGGAACCACACGTTTGTCTGGCCTCCAACAGATACCCCTCCGTTGTGGTTGCACTTACGGTACGGCTATGTGTACCGTACCACCCGATTTAATTCGACTACATTCCATTATCCTCGGTTTGCTTTTGTTGTTGTTCATCTTATACCCCCCCTTTCATGACAATGTCCATTCCGTTCAACTGCTTTTCCAAGTCTTTTGCTGTCTCTGACAGAATTACAATGTCGTCGGCGAACCTCAGAGTTTTTATTTCTTCTCCATGGATTTTAATACCTACTCCGAATTTTTCTTTTGTTTCCTTTACTGCTTGCTCAATATACGGATTGAATAACATTGGGGAGAGGCTACAACCCTGTCTCACTCCCTTCCCAACCACTGCTTCACTTTCATGTCCCTCGATTCGTATAACTGCCTTCTGGTTTCTGTTCAAATTGTAAATAGCCTTTCGCTCCACGTATTTTAACCCCTGTCACCTTCAGAATTTGAAAGAGAGTATTCCAGTCAACATTGTCAAACGCTTTCTCTAAATCTACAAATGCTATAAACGTAGCAAATGAGACACTTAAAGTAATAAAGGAGTTTTGCTATTTGGGGAGCAAAATAACTGATGATGGTCGAAGTAGAGAGGATAGAAAATGTAGACTGGCAATGGCAAGGAAAGCGTTTCTGAAGAAGAGAAATTTGTTACCATCGAGTACAGATTTAAGTGTCAAGAAGTCGTTTCTGAAACTATTTGTACGGAGTGTAGCCATGTATGGAAGCGAAACATGGACGATAAATAGTTTGGACAAGAAGAGAATAGAAGCTTTTGAAATGTGGTGCTATAGAAGAACGCTGAAGATTAGATGGGTAGATTACATAACTAATGAAGAGGTATTGAATAGAATTGGGGAGAAGAGGTGTTTGTGGCACAACTTGATTAGAAGAAGGGATCGGTTGGTAGGACATGTTCTGAGGCATCAAGGGATCACCAATATAGTATTGGAGGGCAGCGTGGAGGGTAAAATGGTAGAGGGAGACCAAGAGATGAATACACTAAGCAGATTCAAAAGGATTTAGGCTGCAGCACGTACTGGGAGATGAAGCAGCTTGCACAGGATAGAGTAGCATGGAGAGCTGAATCAAACCAGTCTCAGGACTGAAGACCACAACAACAACAACATTTGTATCGCTGAGGCACGCAAGCCTCCCCACCAAGGTCAAGGTACATGGTTCATGATGAGGAACCACTGGAAATCATAACTAACAGTACCAAAAATAAATACGAAGCAGAGAATTTTCTTAACAAAATTTCTTAAATAAACAAATTATTTAATTAAAATATAATGAAAAGTGAAGTTATTAAATTACGATATATATTCTGAAGACTTTGCGTTACAGTAAGCGCAAATGCTAAAATTGAGAGACAGCAAGTGGCTTTTCACATGGGCAAGAGAGCGCACCGTCGTCCGGGACTCTTACACACGTGTCTTTGCTGCTCATCGGGGCTCAGTTCGAAGCGAGCCTCATCAATGATGACAACTGTACCCTAGTCAATGACATTACAGGCTGAAAAAGTGCCCTGAGATGCGCACCATACCGGTGGGATACCAACGTTATTGTTGCCCGTCATACGGACGGATCACCAGGGGTAACGGTCTGGGTGCCATTTCCTTTCGTAGCGCGACCTCTTCGGTTATCATCCCTGGCATCCTTACAGCACAGCGGTACGTACGATATTCCGTGGGCAGTTTTTGTTGAGTTTCATGGCAAGCTATCCTCCTCTTACATTTCAGCGAGATAATTCCCTCCCACATACTACGAGAGTTTCTACTGCTTGTCTTGTCTTCGTTCTTGCCAAACCATACCTTGTCCAGCAGAGTCGCCGGCGCTCTTCCCATTGAAAATCTACTGGGGCATTATGGGCAGAACTCTCCAACCCGCTTGGGATTTTGAGAATCTAAAGAGCCAGTTGGACAAAACTTGGCACGATATCCCTCAGGAGGATATCCAACAACTCTATCATTCAATGCGAAGCCGAATAAGTGCTTGCATAGGGGCCAGAGGTGGACCAACACGTTATTTACTTGCTCAATTTACTCTTGAATAAATCATCCAATTTTTCTGAAATTGTAATCATTTGTTTTACCGTACATATACATCACATCTATCGGTTTTCGACCCATTCGGATAATTCCCTCGTAGCACGTCGTTTTTTTTCTTAGAATGTAGATGATATGTATACTTAAGCAGATTGATCTTCCTTTTGCATCATCAGTGTCTGCGTGACAGTGATGCAAGTCGAATGCCTGCAACGCTCGTTGCTTTCATACAACACTTAAGAGTGTCGTGTACTGATGCAGGAGGTTGCTTTGACGAATTGATATCTGGAGAAACTGTGTCACACTGACATAAGACAATCGGGTGGAATGTCGTTGCTCTGACAAATTAATAAGTAAGTTATCCATGTACTAGGCCACTGTCCAGCAGGACAACTCTGACAAAGTGAAATGAACCAACTGGGAATTCAAATGGTTGTATTCGTGCTCTAATGGCTCACCTAACGAGGACAAGTCGTATAACATGTTAAAGTATCTTGAAACCTAAGTCAAGATTGAGATTAACCGTTATTTATTTCCTCTAATGAATAACATAAATCACAATGAGATTAAAAGAGAGCAAAGTTATATATGACTTAAATTAACTTACGAAAATGATGCTAACACAGTGGGAGGTAACAAAAACTATGGAAGACAAGCGCAAGGTCTGCTTATCTGGGCAGCTCGCAAATTCAAAGCTAACATAAGAAACCACAAATATGACAAAAATAAAGTTCCGTAGCAAAGTAAGCAAATAACAAGCCGCATACAACATGGATCGTGCTTACCGAGACTGCCTTAGTTACATTCCCTTATCCGGCCGTAGTGGCCGAGCGGTACTAGACGCTTCAGTCTGGAACCGCTCGACTGCTACGGTCGCAGGTTCAATTCCTACCTCGGGCATGGGTGTGTGTGATGTCCTTAGGTTTAAGTTCTAGGGGATTGATGACCTCAGATGTTAGGTCCCATAGTGCTCAGAGCCATTTGAACCAGGGGCTGTAACGGCTTTGCAACTCGTGACCGCCCAGTCTCTCGTCTAAGATGTAAGTGCGGCGAATTCCTGTTTCCGAGAATCGCACTGGTTCTGTGATCTCAGAATCCGGTCGCTCCTCCAGAGTCAGTACCCTCTGAGAAAGCGAAATGTTCGTCCCTTCCAGTTTCTCCAGATTAGTGTCAGTCTAGACCAGCCTCGTCACGTTTCTTTCCACTGCTTTAGAGATCTCTACAACTTTTTCCTCTTCCGATTCAATACGATCAGCGAATTTCCCTCGTAATGCTGTCATCTCGTTTTAAAATGGTTTTCTGTCTTCTACGGCTTGTTTCCTCTCTGCTTCAGATACTCTACTGCCTGTTTCGGCCTTTGCATCTCTCACCTGTACTTTCTTTCTGTTCTTCCTTGGCTTGTTTTCTATTTTCTTCAGCTTATTTCCTATTTTACTCTGCTTCTTATATCACCTGATTTACTCAAATAGAATACCATACATGCTTACAGAATGTTTTATTTCGGTTTGTTAACTTTAGGGTTGCGCCCATTCAGCCATTTCAGTAAGAGAAAGACGGTATGATACCGTATTAAGATGAGTTTCCTGTCACTTACGATGAGATGAATGCGAGGACAGCACAACACCCAGCTTCGAGCGGAGAAAATCTCCGACCCTACTGGGAATAGAACACAGGCCCCCTTCGGTTAGCAATATGCCGCACTGACCACGTAGCTACCGAGTGGATAGATTTACAGACACTGAACTGCCGTATGCCTCTGGCGATTCCGTTCCTCAAACTCCTCTATCGTTGCTCTGTTTGCTTGCGGTTACGGTTCCGTGGGCTTCAGGCAGCCCATCTGCTGCTGACGCCTTCCCTTCAAAATGTTCTGACACGAGTCTCTCTGTAGCTATTGAATCCTCTCAAGTAGAAATATTTTTGGCTCTTGAGACCGTGCTCTTTTAGTCCTGTCCATACGTGGAGGAGTTAAAATTGAAAATGACCCCATGAAATTTCATATCAACAAATAAGGCTGCGCATAAACCTTCACACGAAAATACGAAAAATTCATCTAGAAAAATCTCCAGACGCTGTACAATATTTTAATAAAAGTCCACGAAAACACAAGTACGTTGTACGTATAAAACTTCAATACACAACGAAAGGTCAATATTTGTCATGTTATTCAACGGTGCAACTACTAATTCGAGCATGCATCAATGTAAACAGGGGACAAAATAGTCAGTACAACTTTTTCGTACCCCACTGTGCCGTCCTAACTGCAGGAAACTCTTAGGAAACAAAGGAAGGATTTAGGACCAGGGTCAACATGAACCGTTACTCGTAGTGTTGCTCGTTGCTTTCATACGACACCACTAAAGAGTATGGTGTACCGTTGCAGCACGTGCGAGAGGAATGCTCGGTTCTTTGACAAAACAATATCCGCAGAAACTATGTCGTACATACACTCCTGGAAATTGAAATAAGAACACCGTGAATTCATTGTCCCAGGAAGGGGAAACTTTATTGACACATTCCTGGGGTCAGATACATCACATGATCACACTGACAGAACCACAGGCACATAGACACAGGCAACAGAGCATGCACAATGTCGGCACTAGCACAGTGTATATCCACCTTTCGCAGCAATGCAGGATGCTATTCTCCCATGGAGACGATCGTACAGATGCTGGATGTAGTCCTGTGGAACGGCTTGCCATGCCATTTCCACCTGGCGCCTCAGTTGGACCAGCGTTCGTGCTGGACGTGCAGACCGCGTGAGACGCCGCTTCATCCAGTCCCAAACATGCTCAATGGGGGACAGATCCGGAGATCTTGCTGGCCTGGGTAGTTGACTTACACCTTCTAGAGCACGTTGGGTGGCACGGGATACATGCGGACGTGCATTGTCCTGTTGGAACAGCAAGTTCCCTTGCCGGTCTAGGAATGGTAGAACGATGGGTTCGATGACGGTTTGGATGTACCGTGCACTATTCAGTGTCCCCTCGACGATCACCAGTGGTGTACGGCCAGTGTAGGAGATCGCTCCCCACACCATGATGCCGGGTGTTGGCCCTGTGTGCCTCGGTCGTATGCAGTCCTGATTGTGGCGCTCACCTGCACGGCGCCAAACACGCATACGACCATCATTGGCACCAAGGCAGAAGCGACTCTCATCGCTGAAGACGACACGTCTCCATTCGTCCCTCCATTCACGCCTGTCGCGACACCACTGGAGGCGGGCTGCACGATGTTGGGGCGTGAGCGGAGGACGGCTTAACGGTGTGCGGGACCGTAGCCCAGCTTCATGGAGATGGTTGTGAATGGTCCTCGCCGATACCCCAGGAGCAACAGTGTCCCTAATTTGCTAGGAAGTGGCGGTGCGGTCCTCTACGGCACTGCGTAGGATCCTACGGTCTTGGCGTGCATCCGTGCGTCGCTGCGGCCCGGTCCCAGGTCGACGGGCACGTGCACCTTCCGCCGACCACTGGCGACAACATCGATGTACTGTGGAGACCTCACGCCCCACGTGTTGAGCAATTCGGCGGTACGTCCACCCGGCCTCCCGCATGCCCACTATACGCCCTCGCTCAAAGTCCGTCAACTGCACATACGGTTCACGTCCACGCTGTCGCGGCATGCTACCAGTGTTAAAGACTGCGATGGAGCTCCGTATGCCACGGCAAACTGGCTGACACTGACGGCGGCGGTGCACAAATGCTGCGCAGCTAGCGCCATTCGACGGCCAACACCGCGGTTCCTGGTGTGTCCGCTGTGCCGTGCGTGTGATCATTGCTTGTACAGCCCTCTCGCAGTGTCCGGAGCAAGTATGGTGGGTCTGACACACCGGTGTCAATGTGTTCTTTTTTCCATTTCCAGGAGTGTATAAAAGACGAGAAGGTGCAATGTTCGTTTCGTTGACGGCAAAATAATGGGTAATTATCCTTTTAGTAGGCCATTGTGCACAAGGGCAATGCCAACACAGTGAACTGAACCAACTGGGAACAGAACCGGTTACACTTGTATTTTAATGGGTCGCCTGACGAGGACAAGTTGTTGACAGATAAAAGCATCTTGAAATGTGAGTTGAGACTGAGATTAACCGTCATTTATTTGCTCTAAAGGCTAAAAACAATCACAATGAGATTAACAGAGAGCTCTATATAATTTAAATTAAATTAGAAAAGAACGCTAACACAATGGGGGTACTAAAAACTGGCCGCGCGGCGTGGCCGCAGTGTTAGAGGCGCCATGTCATTGATTGCGCGGCCCCTCCTGCCAGAGGTTCGAGTCCTCCCTTGGGCATGGGTGTGTGTGTGTCGTTCTTAGCATAAGTTAGTTAAGTAGTGTGTAAGTCTAGGGACCGGTGGCCTCAGCAGTTTGTTCCCATAGGAATTCACACACATTTGAACATTTGAACTAAAAACTGAGGAAGACTGTATGGAGCTGGCGCATTACGGTATACTTATCTGGGCGGCTCCCAAAATCAAAGTCGAAGCTACAAATGTAACCAAAATAAGCAAAACAAGTTGCGTGGTGAAGTGGCGAAGAGATTATTACTGGTGTAAACTAAGTTACAACATAATATTTTACTTATGGGTCAATATACAATGAAATAACCGTAATTTTCAGACAGTCACGAATATATTTGTAGGAAACTGACAAAGATAACATAGCAACGTTGCCTATAAAGTGCTGCTACACCTCCACGGCCTGACAGCCACTCGTTGACTCACCTCGGAAGATGTTGCCCGCAATTGGCAACGAAACGTCAGGAAGAAAAAGTTTCACAGATCCACCACGGCCTCTCACTCGGAAGTTTTAACTAATGACAGACCAGTTTGTTGATAACGCCACTGTAGAATGTTCGACATTCTTGATAGTGTTACGACGTCACCACCGCCTGTGCCGTTTCATCAATATCAAAGTGAAGGTGTCGAGAGCATTCGTTAAGTTTTGGTAACAGTGCCAAGTCGGGACTGTATGGAGGACAATCGATGACAGTGAATCAAAAGCGTCGGATTGTTGCAGATGTCGCATCGCTCGTCTGTGTTGTAGCATTGCTATGATGAAGGAGTCGTACTCCGTGTGTGGACGACGTGTTCTGCTGTTAGAAACTTGATTATAGCACGCTGTTTTGCACGCTCCGACACAGTTACGTCTATACCGCCACGCTACGTGCTACAATTGAAGTCCCCTAGAGGTAGAGGAGTCTGCAGCTCGTGGTCTCGCTTCCCGACCACGGGTCCCGGGTTCGATTCCCGGCGGGGTCAGGGATTTTCACCTGCCCCAAGATGTCTGGCTGTTCTTGTGTCGTCTTCATCAAACGTATAAGTACGTGGTATCACGTAACATTCCGCCAGTGAGGACGGTATTTGCTTCGTGATACATTACCCGTGTTAAAATGGACGGTTTATCAATTGCGGAAAAGGTCGATATCGTGTTGATGTATGTCTATTCTGATCAAAATGCCCAACGGGCGTGTGCTATTTATGCTGCTCGGTATCCTGGACGACATCATCCAAGTGTCCGGACCGTTCGGCGGATAGTTAAGTTATTTATGGAAACAGGAAGTGTTCAGCCAAATGTGAAACGTCAACCACGACCTGCAACAAATAATGATGCCCAAGTAGGTGTTTTAGCTGCTGTCGCGGCTAACCCGCACGTCAGTAGCAGGCAAATTGCGCGAGAATCGAGAATCTCGAAAAAGTCGGTGTTGAAAATGCTGCATCAACATCGATTGCACCCGTACCATATTTCTAGGCACCAGGAATTGCATGGCGACGACTTTGAACGTCGTGTACAGTTCTGCCACGGGACGATGACAGATTTTTTGCACGCGTTCTATTTAGTGACGAAGCGTCATTCACCAACAGCGGTAACGTAAACTGGCATAATATGCACTATTGGCCAACGGAAAATCCACGATGGCTGCGACAAGTGGAACATCAGCGACCTTGGCGGATTAATGTATGGTGCGGCATTATTGGAGAAAGGATAGTTGGATCCCATTTTATCGATGGCAATCTAAATGGTGCAATGTATGCTGATTTCCTACGTAATGTTCAACCGATGTTACTACAAGATGTTTCACTGCGTGACAGAATGGCGATGTACTTCCAACATGATGGATGTCCGGCACATAGCTCGCGTGCGGTTGAAGCGGTATTGAATGGCATATTTCGTGACAGGTGGATTGGTCGTCGAAGCACTATACCATGGCCCGCACGTTCACCGGATCTGACGTCCCCGGATTTCTTTTTGTGGGGAAAGTTGAAGGATATTTGCTATCGTGATGCACCGACAACGCCTGACAACATGCGTCAGCGCAATGTCAAAACATAACGGAAGGCGAACTACTCGATGTTGAGAGGAATGTCGTTACACGTATTGCCAAATGCATTGAGGCTGACGGACATCATTTTGAGCATTTATTGCATTAATGTGGTATTCACAGGTAATCACGCTGTAAGAGTATGCGTTCTCAGAAATGATAAGTTCCCAAAGGTACATGTATCACATTGGAACAACCTAAATAAAATGTTCAAACTTACCTACGTTAGGTATTTTAATTTAAAAAACCTACCTGTTACCAACTGTTCGTCTAAAATTGTTAGCCATATGTTTGTGACTATTACAGCGCCATCTGTCACAAAGCGAAAAAAGTGGTCCAACTACAACATTCATATTTCTTTACGTACCACACGAATATGTAATAAATAAATAAATAAATAAATAAATGGGCGTTCCTATTTAAAGAAACTCAGTTGAAATCCGTTTGACCTATGGCAGCGCTATCTGGTTTCCCCCTTCAAGCTAGACGAGTTTCGTTCTTTGTAGTTTTTTCCTTTGATGCTTATTTCGTGAGATATTTGGCCCGGTCACGATCAATGGACCACTGTGATAATTCCCTCCATGCTAAGGACAATGGAATAGAGGACTCTCTGAAAAACATAGACTTTGATACCTCTTGTCGAAGTTCCCTTATCAATGCGTATAGAAAACTTGTCACTAAACTGTTGACGTGACGTGAACAGAATGTGAGTGAATCCACGCAGTGACAGCTAAATACTCCGTGTGATGAGAGCAGAAGACCTTCATCAAAGGTGACCCAGACATACTCTAACTCTCGCGTCTGCCTGGCGTGTGTGTGTGTGTGTGTGTGTGTGTGTGTGTGTGTGTGTGTGTGTGTGTTGGTACGAAAGAGAAAGACGGTGCGTTTCATTACCAGTCGGAGAACAAGGAAATTAACTTGTTCGTTTCATCGGCTTCTCACTGGACAAGTGGCTTCATTAAACAGCTGCCACTGCAACAAACACGGTAGTGTCCTTTTGCAAATATCTGGATTGTTTAAAAATTCTTTTTTACTGTTGTTGTCTTCCAGTTGAATATCGCCTTTAGATCAAATGTGTTACCTAATAATTCTGGAATCATGCTATTTTGCGAAAAAAAAGAGAAGGCTGGGGCGTACAATAGAGCATCGCTAAACACATTCAGATAAGTATAACATTTGAAAAAGTATTCGCCTAAAAGTTAGAGAAGTTTTTGTGCCATGCAGCTGATTTACGAACAATGATAGCTTCAATCTCTCTCTACTATGAAAACACTGTAATTTAAACAACATGAAACCTATTTGTGCACTCGTCTTTCTCGCAAGGAATCCCTGGAGTGCGAGATCGCAAAATGCCAATGATGTTTGCAGCATTCGACGCCCCACATATTGCCTACCATGCAACCACAATATTGGCTGCTAACAGCAACAGAGGGCGGAACTGGAGATATCCAAGGGTGAGCACAGCGTGGGGCTACGGAGCGTAATTAAACTGCCTAGTCGACGGGTAACTCACAGCAGTGTTGGTGTTGATCCAAAGCAGCACAATGACAACGATAAACTAAGCGAACTTTGCGTTATATGTGTAACAGCAGTCGCCAAAGTTAAAATTTCGTCGGAAATGAACCTATGGAATTTTGCAGAATGAGGAAGAAGTGGCAGATAAAATATTAGCGTTGATGCAAGGTAAGCCAGTGTAAGATGTAGTGTTGTGTAAGCTCCACTGTGCCGAGCTGTACATGAGGAGTACAACGATGACGATATGTCTTGAGCAAGCGAAAGTGATATTGAAAGAGGTGTCGAGCCTTGTAGTTCATCATCCTTGTCGGAGAGGGAGCCACTTGTCTCCCGTCAAACGTAGTAGAGGACAATTGTTGTCCTAGGCGCGGATACCGAACGTAATTACGTATATGGAAGATAATCCGCAGCATAGTAAAAAAGCAATTACGAACAAAATCTGCAGCAATATGACCGCGTAGTGCATAAGAAATACTACGGATATTCGAGGGAGGACAAGGGGCACCTGTTACAAAATCTAGTGTTTGCGCGTTTTAATGATGCTTGCCCGTCACATGGATTACAGTGATTCCAAGGTAAGCAGTGGATGATTGTGTAACTTCAAACAGTGATACTGAATGTGGTGATGTAACAACGTTCAAACAAAGCGTCAAGTCGATGATGCCCAGCAAACTGTAGAACCGACCAGAAAATTTGTAGATGGGACTAACAAACATATCCCATAGGAAGTGAGGAGTTTGTTTTCGACTCCATCCAATCGAAATTTGAAGAGGAAATGCACATTAAAGAAACCCTGGAAGTTAGAGGTATCAAGAGAGTTGTATCAAAATCAACTAACATCAACGCCTTAACGCATTCGTATACAATTATGACATCTGTTAATCCGGATGTGAATTGGCTGGAAAGTTATTTATTGTGCTGTGAGAAGTTGGAGGTGCTCTGCCCTCTATAACTCTTCCTAGTTTGCGTCTGCATGACCTTGCAAGGACAGTAGGGAATGATTACTTCACAGCAAGAGGGAATGGTGAAATGGGTATAAGAGAACTAAAACTATGGTATGAGCACCACTTTCGGCCAATAGCTGATCAAAATAATTCCCTTTTCCTTGGTTCCTGGTCTGCATATAAAAATCATACTTCGCTAGACCAAACTACCCCTTTTGAAAAGTGTATGAGATTGCAGTTCATACCGTCCCCAAACAGCATCCTATCGTACTGTCTGCAGCTGTGTCTTAAAGGATAGCCAATTCCATGGTATGCTTCAAGACAGACTGTTCCGCATTCAGCTGTATGCCCTCACATTCCATCAGTCCTCATCGCCTTGTAACAGCAATATAAGTCTACATGCATCCATGCATTCTTTAAGAGTGGATACATAGCTGAACGTCCTACACGGTCTGTAACTCCCAAGGAGTTCGCCTTCGATCTTGATGGCGTGAAACTTTGTCACTGTGAAGCGCAGTTTCTCATTCGGTTCCCATGGTGCAAGTTAATAGTTTGTCTTCAACATTTCTTGACTGTTGACGATGTCAAAATGTTCAAATGTGTATGATTTCCTAAGGGACCAAACTGCTGAGGTCATCGGTCCCTAGACTTACACACCACTTAAACTACCTTAACGCTAAGGACAACACTCACACCCATGCCCGATGGAGGACTCGAACCTCCGGCGGGAGGGGCTGCGCGATTAGTGACATGGCGCCTCTAACCGCGCGGCCACTCCTCACGGCTCGACGATGTGTAATAAAACATCTCATGGAAGGTTGATCTCTGCACCTTCCGGGGACTCGTTTTCTGTCGACCTCCAGATGCACGTGGTGAGTCATTAGCAGTTGATATTTTTTCTGTCTTAATTGTGAACATAAGACTTTAAAATGAGCGTTACTAAAGACTGAACTTGCGACCTCGCATTCAACGGGCTCCTTGTCAGTATTTCATTTAGCACATCTATGTCTAAGTGAGCGTGTAAATTGGAATTTTATTTTTTCCAGTCGTTTCCCCCTACATTCGGGACGTCATTCTTGCGTTATTTATTCTTATTTGAGGGTTTTTACTTTTCTGCCTGACCTTATTCACCTTGCTGCGGTTTGCTGGTTCCACCAGTGGATCACTAATCCTGTTGTATTTCTAACTAGCAGCAGATAACGAAGTTGCTTACTGTGGTGTGCGTACTGTAAGACCTTCGGTACACACACCATCAGATTATTTAACTTGTCGCTCTAACGAAGTAGGCGAGTGTCAGCAATATGTCTCGTG
This sequence comes from Schistocerca piceifrons, assembly GCF_021461385.2. Lineage (NCBI taxonomy): Eukaryota > Metazoa > Arthropoda > Insecta > Orthoptera > Acrididae > Schistocerca > Schistocerca piceifrons. The sequence goes on along the minus strand of NC_060144.1, from coordinate 398,655,313 downwards.
GTCTTATCGTTGCGTGTTTATCTTCTGCCGTTAGGTCAGACGATAGAAATGTCACTTGCATGCTTAGAGTAGGAGATTGACGGTGACCAACTTTAAACAGAACTTGATTAATTTTCACACACACTTATTAAAATAATAAAAAGCATAGACATTACGTAACTTGATTCTGGATGCTATTTACAACTGACAATCTGAAGTTCCTTTAGTCTTGGTACGTTAATCTTATTCTCACATACCTCTGATACTTGACAAAGTGTCTGTTCATTTATCTTCATGGCTATGTACAGGAATATGGTAATCTTAGTAGGCGCAGCCTGAAACTTGGCTATAGACTGGTACAGACTAATGCAGACTGGTACAGACTAATTCAGACTGGTGCAGACTGGTGCAGATAAATGCAGACTGACTAATTGGAGGTCTGTACACTCGTTATAATACCTCGTGCGTTCAGGTATCACTGCACAGGTGTGATCCATGAGGAGAAAAGGTTCTACGTTAGCAGTAATCTCATTGGCTGCATTACATATTAATACGTGGATCGGCAGAAGCAGAATTTGGTCCGTCTCTAAGGCAGCGCCATCTCGTAGTGTGGAGACGGACGAGCGCTGCGCCTGCACTGTTGTGCTTAGCGGGGCGCGCTCTAGTGGGAAAGTTGTGTACATGCTGACTACGCGGAACTCTGTACACAACACTTACCATCCCGTGACTTGAACACAATCGTTTCTTTGACAGTATTTCAGCTATGTGCTCTTCCTGCACATCTAACCTCAACTCAGGGAGAAAGTTCCACAAAAAGCTATAGTCCTCCTTTCAGCAATTAACATTCTTATCCTTCCTTCCATAACTCGCTGTACATTATGCACATTTCTTAAGTTGGCATGCAAATTCTTTCTCAGTGTAAAATCTTTATCGCACACATAGCACACGTTTAAATCCATCATTCTAAGCCAAGAATAAGAACAAAACAATAATTAACCATAAGCACAAAGGAAGGTGGAAAGGCTTCGTGCAATGGATAGAGGGATATAAATACTTGTCAGTGTTCAACAGAGCATCCCAATAGTTTGAAACAATACGGCTGAAACACACCATCGCAGAATCAACGGTTCACGCATTCCTAGGTAACTAATTGGACAGCTCAATTCGGCTCACCCGAGACAGTAACAAACGATCGGATTCGACAATTTGAATCAACTCGGTTCGAAGCTCTGTACAAACTACGCGGCATTAGGCGCAACCACACTACAATATACCACCTGTAGAGCAAGGTGTTTGTCGAGCAGTGGCACAGAACACTTAATGCCTCTTTGTGGCCAGAGTGTTTACTGTGAGTACTGTTACGAGTATGAACAGCATTCAGGGAGGATCTGCAAGCATTGCTAACAGAAATTCTAGGTGCCGAGTCACGAATACTACCTGCAGAATTCGTCTTACTGACACAGCCTTCTGAACAGACGCACTTTCCCCCTCTGGTGCATCGTGTGGATGACCACATCAGACACATGTGGGTGCTGCTATCAGCATCGCACTCAACCCCTAAGGTGTTCGTGCACAGAGCGCTGCATTCCTGTGATTATGTCATGCTGCATGACATGGTTAGTCTGGCTTTAGAACCATCCTGCACAGGACTGTTCAAAGTCCTCAAAAGGGATACACACAAACTCGATATCCGGCTCAATGGCAAAGTGACGACTGTCTCGATCCACTGCTTAAAGCGTAAATGTGTCTTAGAGGACGACGATCCAGCAAATGACGAACACACCACAGCAAAATACACTGAAACGCCATAGAAATTGGTATAGGCATGCGTATCCAAATACAGAGCTGTGTAAAAAGGCAGAATATAGCGCTGCGGTCGGCAACGCCTATAAGACAAGTGTCTGGCGCAGTTGTTAGATCGGTTGCTGCTGCTACAATGGCAGGTTATCAAGATTTAAGTGAGTCTGAACGTGTTGTTATTGTCGGTGCTCGAGCGATGGGACTCAGCATCTCTGAGGCATCGATGAGGTGCACATTTTTCTGTACGTCAATTTCACGAGTGTACCGTGAATATCAGGAATCCCGCAAAACATCAAATCTCCGGCATCGCTGCGTGCGGAAAAAGATCCTGCAAGAACGGGACCAACGATGATTGAAGAGAATCGTTCAGCGTGACAGAAATGCAACCCATCCACAAATTGTTGCAGATTTCAATGCTGGGCCATCAACAAGTGTCAGCGTGCGGACCATTCAACGAAATATCACTGATCTGGGCCATCGACAAGTATCAGCATGCAAACCATTCAACGAAATGTTATTAATATGGGCTTTCGGAGCCAAAGGCCCACTCGTGTACGCTCGATAACTGCACGCCATAAAGCTTTATACCTCACCTAGACCCATCAACACTGACACTGGACTGTTGATAATTGGAAACACGTTGCCTGGTTAGACGAGTCTTGTTTCAAATTGTATCGAGCAGATGGACGTGAACAGGTATGGAGCCAACCTCATGAACCCATGGGTCCTGCATGTTAGCAGGGGACTGTTCAGGCTGGTGGAGGCTCTGTAATGGTGTGGGGCATGTGCAGTTAGACTGATGTGGAACCCCTGATACGTTTCGATACCATTCTGACAGTTGACATGTACATAAGCATCCTGTCTGATCACATGCATCCATTCATGTTCATTGTGCATTCCAACGGACTTGGGTAATTACAGCAGGAAAATGCGACACCCCACATGTCCAGGATTGCCACAGAGTGGCTCCAGGAACACTCTTCTGAGTTTAAACACTTCCGCTGGCCACCAAACTCCCCAGGCATGAACATAATTGAGCATATCTGAGACGCCTTGCAACGTCCTGTTCAGAACAATGTACACCCCCTGTACTCTTGCGGGTTTATGGACAGCCCTCCATTATTCATGGTGTCAATTTCCTCCAGCAGTACTTCAGACATTAGCCGAGTCCATGCCATGTCGTGTTGCAGCATGATATTAGGCATGTATACCAGTTTTTTTTGGCTCTTCAGTTTACAATGACAATGACAACGACAACTTACTACCATCAAGTATGCAGTCAACCTCTTTGGACTCCGGAGGCTCTGTCATTATCCATACAGATCTTAAGGGCTTCGACTCAGAGAACATGTGTCACAATCGTTGACAATACCTTGCTGGTGGAGGCCCAAAGGGGCACCATACCAACTTCTAATATAGTCCGCATGCAGCAAGTCAAACATGCCTATGCACTAACAAGTGATGTCATCAGAGCAAGACATTGATGTGGAGTTAAAAGAGCTTATCAAGAACAAAAATATAGGATTGCACCTACGGACAATTTCATAATGTGAAAAGATACTTCTCAAAATCAACCACACTCTTTTGTTCCACCAGTTTTGCAGAAAACAAGTCTATGGTTCTACTCACAGGCTCGCTCACTCTGGAGCCAACTACTCTTTGTGGATGGTGAGTGATAGTTTTGCATGGTTGGGCATCAAATGTGACTGCAAGTTGTGGGTAAAGACTTATTTGGCCACGCAAACACAACTCACACACACATTACCACAGTTTGGTCATGTGAGTGTGAGTTGTATTTGTGTGCATATGTTACAGGATGAAGGTCCAGTTGGTTGAAAGCTTACTTTCTGACACTCTTTTTGTTGTACTTATCTCTGACTAAGCATCTCTGCCGTTTAGTGAGTTTAACTATCCTTTTCATAATATTTTTAAGGGATTGGTAGATATACCCACTAGGTAGAAGCAGTGCCCATCATGACTTTTTGGCAGAAACAGTTGTGCAGACTTTTCTAAGCACTTCAGTCTCTTGGTCTGGCTGTCCAACTGAAGGATATTAATTTGAGTGCATCTTGTTCCGTGAACTGGTGAACTCATGTGGTTTTACACATCATCTTACCACCAGTAATCACCCAGCTAGTAAGAGTATGGTGGACAGTTGGCACCCAACTTTAAAATCTGCCTTAATGTGCGAAGGTTGTCCTTGGGTGTCAGCTTTACATTTAGTGTTTCTGGGTCTACATGCTAAATTCTGATCCGATATGGTGCTTCTGCAGTGGAATTTGTGTATGGGGAAACAATCATACTTCCTTCAGAATTCTTTAGCAAACAATGTGACCAGCCACTTAGCAATCTCCATTCTTATAACAACAAACCAAGAACTCCATTTTCAACATTCATATGTTGACATTTTAATGGGACATCCTCCTCTAGTATTACTTTTCCTCAACAGCCGTTGTCAATACCAGTATTATTTTTCGAATTTCTGGCAGGTCGGCATTATTTCACTTGCTTTTCTGAAAACTTTGACACAATTTTATACACAGTATGTTAAATTTCAACCTAAAATTAATGAAAATAAATTACTTTATAAAATATTTTAGTTTTTATATTATAATAGATAAGTACTAATTCTGAATATACGGTTAAAATTATAGTTTTAGAAACATTTGAAATTGCAAATTAATAGCACACCTAAAATTTCCATTATTTATTATGTAATCCTGAACTGTTTACTAAGTTTATTTCTGGATTCATTTATGAAATAATAAACCAAATTAATAATGTAATGGAAACTAGTAGAAATTGATTTGTTAAGAAAAACTGAAACCCTTTCGAATATTGTTATTTCCACAGATTGTGGGGGTCGAAAGCTTGCCTTTGATGTGATTAGACATATTTTTGTATTTTTTTGTGAACAATGTAATTTTGGCTTTGTTAATGTGAAAAATCAAAATACATATGATATACTAAAATGTGAGAAAATATATTCATGTAGAAAATGTTACAACAAAAGTTTTCAAATTTATTTAGTTCAAACTAAATGTGAGGAACTGATATGAGCCACAATAATGTACCCGTAGGCTCAAGATGTGGAGCCAACAACAAGAGACGATGAAGATAAGAAAAAAGTTTTTCTTTCAAATATCTTACTTTTCTCAAAGGTTTTAAAACTAACGAACACATTAAGAAAAATTTAATAGTGATGTGTGAGAGGGTAAGATTACAACTTGATGTGAGATTTTCAGCTCCAAGAATCAGACCTCTGGACAAGAAGAACTGGAGCCATCTCAGTATGACAAAGCTATGTAAACTATAAAGTTTATTGTAATCTTCACTCCTCTCAGATCTTCATAAAAGACTTGGACTGGACATTGTTTAATGTGGATGATAGATGGAATCAGGAATGACAGGAAAGATTACAAGTGTGTATGTCGTCCATCATTGATTGACTAATAATGAAGTTTTGTCTGTTACAGAAATTGTTTTATTTTGTTGATTTTTTAAATTTATGTATGAATAAATTTTTGATCACATGAAGCAAAACTGAAGGCTGCTGAACAAGGTATCTTTATACCAACAGTGATGATGCACTACCAGTATTGATGGACTGGATCTAATGAAAATGAGGAGAACCTTACAACCACAACCAGGGACATCAAAAAGGAAAGATAAGTACAACCTACTTTTGAAGTTAATCAGTTTAGGATTCATGTGCTTGTCACCAAACTGAACAGGGATGAAAGCAAAAGTGAGGTAGAAATGGAAGCTGCAGGATCCAGTCAGGACATGTTTGAGCCGAGTGAATTCATAGACAGTAAAGAAACAGTAAAGAATGATATTTTATGCTAACTTGGCAAAACTAAAGGAAATTAAGACAGATAACAACAGAAAATTTAGTGTAATTAATGATCAGTTAACTGAAATAAGAACAATTAATGATAGCAAATTTATTTCACTACAAGGACAATTAAATAACTTGAAAACTGAAAGCAATAGGAAAATGGACAGGGTACCAGATCAGACAGATCAAATTAATAATCAAGTATCAGAGTTAAAAAATTGGTTGTCAGATGGGTTAAAAAGTGTGAATTATAAAGCTGATATTTTAGAAAGTAAATTTATTGTTTTAGAAAGTGAGTTTGTAGCTTAGTCAATGAAACAATTAAAGAATGTTCATGCTGTCAGAGTTGAACAGAAGGCCATAGCAGAAAAACTTTGTAAGTTGAGAGCTACTACCAAACAAAATCTCACCAATTTAAACCAAATAATTTTAAATGTAGAAAACAGTATACAAACTACTGTAACTGTTTTAGATCAAAAAATTTCAGCAGTTCATGGAAATTTCATTCAGAAAAATCTGTGTGCAAACAGTGGTATTGTGTGGTCCAACACTCCTATCAAAAGTTTTCCATCAGACAATTTCAATCCAGTAGATCTTCTGCACCACTGTACGGATAGCTTTGTATCAGGAATGAATGACAATCAAAAAATTAAATTTGTTAAAAGATTTCTTGAAGGTGAAGCTCTGTCATGGGTAAATTTAAATTTATGTCTGCGAGAAACATATCAGAGTTTTGAGAAAAGTTTTTAAAATAAATTTTGGTCAGAAGCAGAACAGGGGAGAATAAAAAGTGAATTTTTGAATGGTCCTACTTATAGGAATAGGGAGGGCACTTTGAATGAGTTTTGTAAGAACCAACTTAAAATATTACATCTTGACAAACCATTCAATGAAATGACCTTGACTGATGCACTGAAAAGGAGTTTACCAGAAATATTGCAGTGCAATTTTGTAGACGGATCAGAAAGTTGTCTTGAACAGTTTTTATGATATTTTGACAGACTGGATAGGACAGTAGAAAGAAGTATGTACCATAATAGTAGGAATGATAGAAATCACAATGGGAGTTGTCACATTGACAGAGGTAATAGTAACTTCCATTAGGATTAAAGTGATGCCGGCCGGAGTGGCCGTGCGGTTCTAGGCGCTACAGTGTGGAACCGAGTGACCGCTACAGTCGCAGGTTCGAATCCTGCCTCGGGCATGGATGTGTGTGATGTCCTTAGGTTAGTTAGGTTTAATTAGTTCTAAGTTCTAGGCGACTGATGACCTCAGAAGTTAAGTCGCATAGTGCTCAGAGCCATTTAAACCAACCATTAAAGTGACAATAGAAGAGAAATGCTGAACAGCAGCATGGTAGGAATAATGTGAATAACCATTGGCATTTTAATAGAAGAAACAATCATAGAAGCAACTACTTGGGAAATGGCTGTTTGCCTCAATGAAGGTCCACAGTCTTGGGTTGAGGAAATATAACAAGCACAGCACCCCTAAGTTACATATGCAATTAGACAGTAATAACAGGGTTAATGACATGGCATTTCTATCTGAAATTGAACAGAAGGAATATGAGATTTCTCATTTATGTTTTGTTTCAAATGTGTGAATTCCTGCCACGTGGGATTAGCTGAGCATTCTAAGGCGCTGCAGTCATGGACTGTGCGGCTGGTTCTGGTGGAGGTTTGAGTCCTCCCTCGGGCATGGGTGTGTGTGTTTGTCCTTAGCATAATTTAGGTAAAGTAGTGTGTAAGCTAAGGGACTCATGACCTTAGTAGTTAAGTCCCATAAGATTTCACACACATTTGAACATTTTTTGTGAATTCTTATGGGACTAAACTGCTAAGGTCATCAGTCCCTAAGCTTACACACTACTTAACCTAAATTATCCTAAGGACAAACACACACACCCATGCCCAAGGGAGGACTCGAACCTCCACCGGAACCAGCCGAACAGTCCATGACTGCAGCGCCTTAGACCGCTCGGCTAATACCACGTGGCATTTTATGTTTTGATCAAAATTTTTGGGATACTATGTTTAATTATGGTGATGCAAGTGCTAATCACAAACCAGAAGGACAGAGTAGTGAGAATTTTGGTGTAGTATGTACTAATAACGACTTCTGTAGTGTGGAAAATAGTATTGTTGATGTATGTAAATCAGGTGATGACTGTATTGGATCTGAACTAGGCATTATTTTTTATGTAGATGTGAATGAGAGTTGTGAAGCAACTGAGGTTGACAAGTCTGATATTGATGGCTTATTGCAAATGAATGTAGGTGAGGTAAGTGAGTTTGATGGAGATGAGACTTCTATTGTCAGTGATGTTGTTGATGAAGTAATTTTGAAGGAATATGATGATGATGAGTATCAGGTATTTGTGGAGTTTAAGAGTAAGAAGTTTCAGAGTTATTTGTGAATGATGGTGACAATACAGGAAAGGTATGTTATGTATGTGATATTGTAAGTGAGAGTCGTGTGATACCAATCCAGTCAAAACAGTTTTTCATTAATGTCGTGGAGAGTAATGATCCAAACAGAGAAGGTGAGGTATCTGTGAGCCTGGAGAATAAAGGTATAAACTCTTTGACATTTGTTTGGGGCCAGACTGATGATAACTTAGATAAAGGTGCATTCTGGAATAAGTTAACTGTGTTTTTTTAGAATTTGTATCCCAATTAGTGGAATGAAGTGAAAGACTATCTAAGCAGGAAGTGTAATTTTGACAATAGCATGTTCTGTGTACCTTGTGTAACAAGTGATGTTAGTTGTGCCATGTGTTCAATCTTTACTTGACAACATGAGTAATCAAAGTAATGTTATGATACCTGTAAAGTTGATAAAACCTTGTGAAGACAGATTGATCAGTGGGAAGGCAACTGTTTGATTGATACAGGTAGCCCTATTTTTGGTATATCTGAACAATTTAGAGACAAGTTAAAGTATAGTAAGAATTTTTTGGAAATGTCCATTGTAGGTGTAAAGATAAGAGTAGCTACAGTTGAGCTAAGAAAATAAGTAAAATCTCAGGTACTTTTAACTTTTAATATAGAAGACAAAACTTTTGAACATGGATGCTTCATGACCCCTAGTCTGGAAGAAAATGTAATTCTCGGTATGGATTGGATAGTGAAAGTTGAGGCTTATTGTCGATGAAGTGCTAAGGAGTTGTTTATTTTGGAACCTAAAAGTAATACTTATGTGAAAACTAATTTCTGTATTTTAAACTGTGGGGAAAGTTGTAACTATTTGCATAACATTGTGAACCAAGGTGAGTATCAAACGTTTTATGATGATATAAATTTTGATGAGACTGAGGATCACGATTTTGAAAATGTAGAAGATTCTGAAGTTGAGAAATGTGTTCAGTGAAATACCAGGGAAAGTGAAAGGCTACCAGTGCATGCTTTACCTTAGAGAACATCAACCATTTCCAAAAACGAAAGATGTAGAGAAAGAATTTCAGAAAATCAAAACGTGGGGAGAAATTGAGAGAAGTAGGAGTGCTTACAACACTTTGGTTGTGTTAAGTAAGAGAAATTGTGGAGTGAGATCTCTTTCGGGATCTAGACATCTTAATAAGTTTCTTATCAGATTGACCTGTGTATTTCACCAGATTCCACTTGAAATTAATTCTAGAAAGTATATTGCATTTTTCTATGGAGGTAAGTGTTTTTAGTGCCATGTGGTGCCATCTGGGCTAAATGTAACTGTAGTTGAACTCATAAGGTATTTAAATTCTGTCTTGGGAAGTGAAGTGACTTACAAATAAATTGTGTGTGTTGGTGACATTTTGGTCACTGAAAAGACTTGTTAACAACATTTGGATCTGTTAAGGGAGCTGTTTGCAAAATTTGGATCAGGGGGTATACTTTTAAAATAGGTAAGTTTAAATTTGGTGTGGAAGAAGTAATTTTTTTAGAACATGTTATATCTGAGAAAGGAATTGCATCTGATAAAGAGAAACTTGATGCTATTACTAATTTTCCTGATCCCCGCACCAAAAATCAGCTTGAATCATTTTTGAGTTAATGGTATTCTATAGAAAATTTTCTAGCAGCCAGGATATGAATGCCTCATGCCTGTGTGACCTTTTGAAGAAGAATGCTGTTTGGGATTGGAATCAGGAATGTCAGGATGCATTCAATGAGCTCAAAGGACAGTTGTATCAGAGTCAGATAATGTTCAGATCAGATTTGTTTCTTCCTTTTTGTATTATGACAGACAGTAGTGATGTTGGTTTTGGTGCTCATTTATTTCAAGAGGTTGAAGTTGAAGTGTTTTTGAACATAGATCACTTGCATTTGCTGGTAGAGTATTGCAGAAGCATGAAAAGACATACACTGTAACTGAGAAAGAACTTATATCTATACTGATCACAAAGCAAGAGTGTAAGCTGTACCATTCCAGAATTACTTGTTGGGCCTTGTTTTTACAGCAGCTCAATCACAAAATCAGGTACATTAAGAGCACAGACAATGTAGTTGTTGATTCTTTGTCTAGGCTACCTTTAGGGAGTGACTCATGTAACAACTTTGGAGAAGGAGAGAAAGAATTTAAAATTATGTACTTACGAGATGTGAAAGAGGAAAAAGAGATCTCAAAAATTTGCAAAGACATCTGCAGGTATCAAAATCATGATCAGAATTGAAATTTGGTTAAGAGTTTGTTGAGTAAGAAAGGAGGAAAAAAAACTAAACAATATTATAAGGTACTCAAGAGTATTTTATTCAGAAGACATAAGACTGGCTCAGATGACTGGAACAATGTATTGATACTTTAATTACTTATACACATGAGAGTTTTAGTCATTGTGGCTCAATCAAATGTACACAAAATCTTCAGGAAAACATCTGTTTTTATAACATAGGAAGGGGAGTGAAGACAAAGAATGCCAGCTGTTACAGATGTCAAAGCCAGAAGGTAAGTAACCAAACAAGTAGAGGTCAAATGCAAAATCTACTGCCTAATAGTAACCTAGACCTGACATCTGTGGACGTCTAGGGACCTTTGCCTCAGTCTAAGGGCAGATTTTGTTGTGTTTCTGTGTTGGTTGATTTATTTTCATAGTTCATATGTTCATTTATTAGCTGTTCAACATGTTTACCATGCAACTGGCTTTGTCAAAATACATTTTATATACTCATAAAAATATAGTTGTTACTAACTTTACAGTATACATTATGTATGTATATACAGACATCTTTTTAGTAGTTAATAATTTTTACATTTTACACACATCATCATTTTACATATACATAAATACATATAAATACATAAACTTCTTTTTCTAATCAGAAGATTTTTGTAATAATCATTATACAGTTTACATTGAAGAATTAATTATACAGCTTTAAAGATTTAGTTAATGATAATTACACTATTGCATTGTTTATTTCATTCCAGAATTAATTGTACAGTTTTAAACATTTAGTTAACCATAGTTACATTATTTCATTGTTTATACATTTCTTTCAAATTACTTCCAAGAAATTCCTCAATTGAGTAGTATGCTTTATTTTTAAACCAGGTGTCTAATACCTACTTAAATTTACAAAGGATGAGGTTTTTGACTGATTGTGGCAGTGTGTTACATACTGTAACTTTAGATTTAGATGTTTGTGACTGTCGTGTGTCAATGACAGCCTAGAATATGGTATATCAAACATGCAGTTGTTTCTAGTGCCATGCAAATGTAAATCTATTCTCTGTGTAAATTGTTGTATATTTTCTTTTACGTGTATTAAGCCGTTATACATATAGAGGCTTGGGACAGTCATTATGTTGAATAGGCTGAAGTGCTCCTCACAAGTCTTGGACCCAATCCTTGCATACATCTAACTGCTTTTTTTGCCATTTGAATACAAAGTTTGTGCCTGTTGAATTACCCCAAAACAGAATCCCATATTTTAGCACTGACTGAAAGAATGCATAGTAGCAAAGCATCAATAAACTTTTACTGACATAACATCTTAGCTTATATAGCAGGAATATTACACTTGCAAATTTGCCGGTCAGATAGCTTATATGGTCATCCCATGACAGCCTTTGGTCTACTTTAAGTCCCAATTGTTTGACACTGTGATTCTCTTCTTTCTGTAACTCCAGAATAAAATAAATTTCCTCCATTTTTGTGTTGTTTGTACATAAGTGGTTAGCAATACACCAAACACTACATTTTTCAAAAAGTTCATAATTTTTGTCTACCACCTCTTGTATACCCTCACCTGTGGAGACCATGGTCATATCATCAGCATATAAAATATTTTTGCAGGCTATATAGTTTGAGAAGACATTAACATAGACAATTAAGAGGAAAGGTTCAAGAATGGAGCCCTATGGAATTCCTCTCTTAATTTTCATTAGTTGTGATCTTTCATTGTTCACATAACAAAATGTCATGCGAAATAAGGCATATTCTAACCTCTGTGTACCATCTGTCAAGTAATCATACCAGCTGGATAGATTATGTCAGTAATTTTGAGTATATTATGAACAGCTTACAACATTCTTCAATGGGTTTTTCAGCATTTGAAATCATGTTTAATTGTAGACTAGGTAACCTTATTTCTGAGAATGCTGAATTTCAATCATGTAAAATTCTGTCACTGCAAGAGAGAGAAGAGTGTGTCAGGGTGATGGTGAAACACCAGGGGGATAGGAGAAAGCAGAGACATTTTGGTAAAGGCAGATTTTCTAAGTTTGAGGTAGGAGATCTTGTCTTGGTGAAATCCAAATAGAAATCTAAAGTTTTAACATCTGAGATAAAGAAATTCGACATTAGATTCAGTTTTCATTCCATAGACGAAAAAAGGAGATGATTCTCTTGGGTGTGGAACATGTCAGAATGTATAACATAAAATATCTGAATATAATATTTACTACACTGATCATTTGTCAGTAGATTGTCACAATAGGTGAATACAATGGGGTAAACTGGAATAGCTAATATTTACAAAATTAACATGCTGTCAGAGTGAAACATTGTTACGCAACATTAATAAATTTATCATACACAAAATACCTGATCTTGACTGTTGTGACCAAGTGCTGTCAAAACTGGAATCTAACAGACAATTTTACTTCAGTTGGTTTAACAGTCTCTGTTAAGATATTCGTCTATAGAGTAGAAGGAGTTGCTTATCAAATGGTCTTTCAAACTCTGTTTAAACTGTGCTTTATCTCAAACCAAGTTTTTAATGGTTGCTGGCAATTTATTGAAAATGTGTGTTCCTGAATATTGGACCCCTTTTCGGGCCAAGGTAAGTCATTTTAGGTCCTTATGTAGATTGTTCTTATTCCTAGTATTGATACTATGTATTGAGCTATTGGTTGGAAATAGAGATGTATTACTTGCAATAAATTTCATTAAGGAATAAATATAATGAGAAGCAGTAGTTAGAATACAAAGTTCCTTGAACAGGTTTCTATATGATGTTCTTGAATTTGCACCACAAATTGTTCTTATCACACGCTTTAGCACGCTAAAAACTTTTGCTTGGTTTGATGAGATGCCCCAGAATATGATCACATATAACATAATAGAATCAAAGTAAGCAGAGCATGCAAGTTTTTTAATATTTATATCTCCCACACCTGACATCATTCTCACAGACTTGTTTAGGCTTCGATGTTTATATAGGGCCATTCAAAATTCTTTTTTCTTTCTCCTTTGTCAGAAATGTGTTATTTAAGATTATCTGATTTCTGAAGTTCTGTCTTATCTATTGACTGAGTTTAAGTATATGAAACACTATATTTGCAAGTTAATACTGCTATATACACTACTGGTCATTAAAATTTCTACACCAAGAAGAAATGCAGATGATAAACGGGTATTCATTGGACAAATATATTATACTAGAACTGAGATGTGATTACATTTTCACACAATTTGGGTGCATAGATCCTGAGAAATCAGTACCCAGAACAACCACCTGAGGCCGTAATAATGGCCTTCATATGCCTGGGCATTGAGTCAAACAGAGCTTGGATGGCGTGTACAGGTACAGCTGTCCACACACCTTCAACACGATACCATACTTCATCAAGAGTGGTGACTGGCGTATTGTGATGATCCAGTTGCTCGGCCACCATTGACCAGACGTTTTCAATTGGTGAGAGATCTGGAGAATGTGCTGGCCAGGGCAGCAGTCGAACATTTTCTGTATCCAGAAAGGCCTGTACAGGACCCGCAACATGTGGTCGTGCATTATCCTGCTGAAATGTAGGGTTTCGCCGGGATCAAATGAAGGGTAGAGCCACGGGTTGTAACACATCTGAAACCTCACGTCCACTGTTCAATGTGCCGTCAATGTGAACAAGAGGTGACCGAGATGAGTAACCAATGGCATCCCATACCATCACGCCGGGTGATACACCAGTATGGCGATGACGAATACACGCTTCCAATGTGCGTTCACCGCTATGTCGCCAAACATGGAAGCGACCATCATGATGCTGCAAACAGAACCTGGATTCATCCGATAAAATGACGTTTTACCATTCGTGCCCCCAGGTTCGTCGTTGAGTACACCATCGCAGGCACTCCTGTCTGTGATGCAGCATCAAGGGTAACTGCAGCCATGGTCTCTGAGCTGATAGTCCATGCTGCTGCAAACATCGTCGAACTGTTCATGCAGATGGTTGTTGTCTTGCAAATGTCCCCATCTGTTGACTCAGGGACCAAGATGTGGCTGCACTATCCGTTACAGCCATGTGGATAAGATGCCTGCCATCTCGACTGCTAGTGATATGAAGCCATTGGGATCCAGCAAGGCATTCCGTATTACCCTCCTGAACCCACCAATTCCATATTCTGCTAACAGTCATTGGATCCTGACCAACGCGAGCAGCAATGTCGCGAACGATAATCCACAATTGCGATCGGCTACAATCTGACCTTTATCAAAGTCAGAAATGAATAGGCATTTCTCCTCCTTACACTAGGCATCACAACAACGTTTCACCAGACAATGCTGCTCAACTGCTGTTTGTGTATGAGGAATCGGGTGGAAACTTTCCTCATGTCAGCACGCTGTAGGTGTCACCACTGACGCCAGCCTTGTGTGAATGCTCTGAAAAGCTAATCGTTTGCATATCACAGCATCTTCTTCCTGTCAGTTAAATTTCGCGTTTGTAGTGCGTCATCTTCATGGTGTAGCAATTTTAATGGCCAATAGTGTAATTCTGTTGTGTAATAGATTTATGCTTTAGATTTTGATACATATATGCCGTGTGACTAAATGAGTAGATCCTTTTACAATTTTGAAATTTGGCAATGCCATTAAGTATCTAGTAATAGATTTCTATTTTTAGAATGCAGTTAGTGTTAAATATTATTATTATTATTATTATTATTATTATTATTCTGTAGCTACTGTACAGATAGTGATTTAATTTAATTGTCAGGAACTCTTTTGGGTAAAGTCACAGGTGTTGTGATAAACTGAATGAAGACTCATTTTATTCATGTGTATTGTAAATATTAGGAATAGTATTTTGAAATTTCTTATGCACAAATGAAGCTCATGTGTGTGTTAAACACAGAATTCTTATGTCAGTACATCGTCGACTATGGTCCATCTCTCATTCTGTAGACATTTGTCAAATGCTGTGTCATTGCAGTCCAAATTGTCTTGCTTGTACACATAATTTCTTTTAATGCGCCGATTGCCAAGTGGATGTTGTGTTGAGGTATCTTTACTACATAGATATATATTGGTATATATTACATTACTACTTCATTTCTTCATTGCATTTAGCTCTGTTTATTAATGTACAATATGTGTGAACACTTTTTAACCCATTCTTATGTAAACACTGAACACACACACACACACACACACACACACACATATATATATATATATATATATATATATATATATATATATATATATATATATATAGAGAGAGAGAGAGAGAGAGAGAGAGAGAGAGAGAGGCAAAACATAAGCTGTGTGATGTGAGGGAGGTATTGAACAGCATACCTGCAGGACAGGACAGGTAGTTTAATTTGTGGAAAGGGGCCAAAATGAGTGGCTGTCAGTTGCACTTGAACATACTACTTTATTCATTTGACAAACATTACAAGAGTAAAGAAAACATTAAAAACAGGACAAGCCAAACATTAATTTTAGAACTTAATTCCTGGCTAAATGCACCATTCGATCTCATACCTCCAAGGTAAAATAACTTTAATTTAAAACTGGCTGGAGGCCAATCACTTAAGACTCCAAAACAAGAATTTGAATTTTAAAGGGCAGAAGGCCTAATCTTAAAATATTTCTCTAAATTAGGCTGAAAGCCCAAACAATCTCACACCGTAAGGGCAAAACAAATTTAATTTAAAATTGTCTAGAAGCCATACATAAACGAACAACTAGGACATATAAGAAAAGACAGCACATCAAACGGCACTCAGAAGTTTCCAAGGGTCGGCCTGGTATTCAAACACTAACATTCGCTTGGGTGAGACAGGCAGTTGGCCCAGGAAATTCTCAATCTGATGGCAACCCAACCGCCATACAGTAAATAGTCCAAGCGTCAGGATAACTTCTGCTCCACCCAACCAGCACACAACGAGTTCAATGGAACAATGCAGAAGGTATTGGCACCCACAAAGAATTACACATTCAACTGTCAAACTACATGCCATGCTGGACAACCACAATGCGATGATGGAAATACACTGCCTGAATTTATGTCAATGGCTAGGGCAGGTAACCAAAAGGTTAAGAGCCACAAGGCAGAAGATACCACTGATGGACTTCAATTCAAAATAATCAACTTGAGTTAAATCCACAGGAGGGCGGTTAGAATTTTGCCATCTTGAAAACACACGTTGTTACTTGTGGCACTGTCCCAACAGCCCTCAATGAACTTCAAACAACACAATGTGAACAGTTGGAGCTGGCTGGTAGATTAAGTAAAGACTCAAGTTTCGTGTCTGGGATTGGTGAGCCACAGACTTCATAGCCATGGGAACAGCCCCTCACACTCTGACCACACGTTGACACCACCAGCAGGCCCAGCCAGACACGCACCAGGGACACTTCTTCACTGCTCCACACCAACCAGCCAACCAGCCAACTGCCCACACATGGGACAGCCAGCAACTATAAGTGCGAGGCCAAAGAGAGTACAAGGGTGCAAATATCAACACACACTGCTGCTGCGTCTCACGGAGAGAGGAGATAACAGCATAATCGCGATAACCGTAGGAGACTAATCACAGAATAGCAGCTGAGGTTTAATGCAAAGTATAACATGAGTCAGCCACATCTCTACCTCTCCCCCCCCCCTCCCCCAAACTCAACATAGGGAGCCGGTGACTCAACCCTGATCTACCTGGACTTAACTTGGCTAAAGTGAACCTGCTACTGCTTACCTGAACAGTTATCCCTGAGCAACAGATTTACTGCACCTAAGATACGCATGATGGAGCAAGGCCCCA
Source organism: Schistocerca piceifrons (assembly GCF_021461385.2). NCBI lineage: Eukaryota > Metazoa > Arthropoda > Insecta > Orthoptera > Acrididae > Schistocerca > Schistocerca piceifrons. Next base: position 398,638,235 of record NC_060144.1, on the reverse strand, counting down.
GAAAACGGGGAATAAATATACTAAGATTCCCACCATGCACCCGCCTCCCCAGGATATTGCGGACATAGACTTGATCCTCTGGCCTCCCCTTAAAGGTTTCTCGATTACGATTATAATACTCAGTTTGTTTATTATGGGCTCTGAGTATATTACGTCCGGCCTGGTTCCAGTATTCCTTGATAACTTGAGGACTAATATCCGCTGGCATGTTGTTGTTGTTGTGGTCTTCAGTCCTGAGACTGGTTTGATGCAGCTCTCCATGCTACTCTATCCTGTGCAAGCTTTTTCATCTCCCAGTACCTACTGCAACCTACATCCTTCTGAATCTGCTTAGTGTATTCATCTCTTGGTCTCCCTCTACGATTTTTACCCTCCACGCTGCCCTCCAATACTAAATTGGTGATCCCTTGATGCCTTAGAACATGTCCTACCAACTGATCCCTTCGTCTGGTGAAGTTGTGCCACAAACTTCTCTTCTCCCCAATCCTATTCAATACTTCCTCATTAGTTACGTGATCTACCCATCTAATCTTCAGCATTCTTCTGTAGCACCACATTTCGAAAGCTTCTATTCTCTTCTTGTCCAAACTATTTATCGTCCATGTTTCACTTCCATACATGGCTACACTCCATACAAATATTTTCAGAAATGACTTCCTGACACTTAAATCTATACTCGATGTTAACAAATTTCTCTTCTTCAGAAACGCTTTCCTTGCCATTGCCAGTCTACATTTTATATCCTGTCTACTTCTACCATCATCAGTTATTTTGCTCCCCAAATAGCAAAACTCCTTTACTACTTTAAGTGTCTCATTTCCTAATCTAATTCCCTCAGCATCACCCGACTTAATTAGACTACATTCCATTATCCTTGTTTTGCTTTTGTTGATGTTCATCTTATATCCTCCTTTCAAGACCCTGTCCATTCCATTCAACTGCTCTTCCAAGTCCTTTGCTGTCTCTGACAGAATTACAATGTCATCGGCGAACCTCAATGTTTTTATTTCTTCTCCATGAATTTTAATACCTACTCCGAATTTTTCTTTTGTTTCCTTTACTGCTTGCTCAATATACAGATTGAACAACATCGGGGAGAGGTTACAACCCTGTCTTACTCCCTTCCCAACCACTGCTTCCCTTTCATGTCCCTCAACTCTTATAACTGCCATCTGGTTTATGTACAAATTGTAAATAGCCTTTCGCTCCCTGTATTTTACCCCTGCCACCTTTAGAATTTGAAAGAGAGTATTCCAGTCAACATTGTCAAAAGCTTTCTCTAAGTCTACAAATGCAAGAAACATAGGTTTGCCTTTCCTTAATCTTTCTTCTAAGATAAGTCGTAAGGTCAGTATTGCCTCACGTGTTCCAGTGTTTCTACGGAATCCAAACTGATCTTCCCCGAGGTCGGCTTCTACTAGTTTTTCCATTCGTCTGTAAAGAATTCGTGTTAGTATCTTACAGCTGTGACTTATTAAACTGATAGTTCGGTAATTTTCACATCTGTCAACACTTGCTTTCTTTGGGATTGGAATTATTATATTCTTCTTGAAATCTGAGGGTATTTCGCCCATTTCATACATCTCGCTCACCAGATGGTAGAGTTTTGGAGGACTGGCTCTCCCAGGGCCGTCAGTAGTTCCAATGGAATGTTGTCTACTCCAGGGGCATTGTTTCGACTCAGGTCTTTCAGTGCTCTGTCAAACTCTTCACGCAGTATCGTATCTCCCATTTCATCTTCATCTACATCCTCTTCCATTTCCATAATATTGTCCTCAAGTACATCGCCCTTGTATAGACCCTCTATATACTGCTTCCACCTTTCCGCTTTCCCTTCTTTGCTTAGAACTGGGTTTCCATCTGAGCTCTTGATATTCATACATACAAGTCGTTCTCTTATCTCCAAAGGTCTCTTTAATTTTCCTGTAGGCAGTATCTATCTTACCCCTAGTGAGATAGGCCTCTACATCCTTACATTTGTCCTCTAGCCATCCCTGCTTAGCCATTTTGCTGGCATAAGATCTTGAATTCCCCACAAGTTCGGAAGAGGGAAATAACAGGATAGAAAAGGATCAGGCAGGTGGGCCTTGCTCAAAACGCTTCATGACTGGCGGTATTAAAGGCAAAACTACGCCAAAGAAGACTGGAGTCCCATTTACTAGGCGTTTTATGATGATAAATAATCAACGCAGACTAAAGATTTTGGTTAACTCTCCCACAAAGGACCACTGCAGATAATATGCAGTAGTCGTGATATGCTTGACACTGTTCTGGAAAAAGGAGGCCTTGAAAGAAACTGAAGAAAAGCAGGAGCATTATCGCTAACAAGCTGCTTGGGTGGACCAAAAACAATTGAGACATTAGTTAAATGAGATATAGTGTTGGCAGCGGTAACATTACAGCTCGGGAGGAACCAAGTAAATCTGGAGAATGCATCGATAATAACTAGCACATATCGATGACCCTTCTTCGTACAAGGTAAAGGTCCTAAGTAATCAATGTAGAGCTTATGCATAGGACAGAACTCTCGTTCAGAACTCAACAAACCCTGTTGAAGAGCATTCTTGGGTTTGGCTACATTACACAAGTGACATTAGGATATCATGTCTCTCACATCCCAGTCCATGGAGGGACAAGTTAAATGCTCCTTGATTTTTTGGAGAGTCTTCTAAGTACCTAAGTGGCCACCCACCAATGTTCATGAAAATAACGAAAAACTGGGTGCACCAAAGCTACAAGCAAACAGATCTTGCACTGCTTAACATCGCCCACCCCTTTACAGAGAATACCACTCTTAACAACATACTCATCTGACAGCTCTCCTGCCAACACACATTGCTTAATCTGGGCCCAAACAGGGTACTGATCCTGATGCTGAGCAACATCCTCAAACAGGAGGGGAATTTCACCCAACACCATACAATTAAGACTGTCTCTCTCTACCTGCTGGTTTCCCTTAGCAAACATCTGGCTGAGGACATCCACAAGAATGTTTTCAGAGCCTCTCACATGTTTAACTTTTAACTGAAATGCCGAAATATGTACTGCCCACCTGACAATACAGCCAGTTTTACACGGCTTAGCCAACACCCAGCTCAAAGCCTAATTGTCAGTTTCTAACTGGAAAACCCGATGTTCAAGGTAGAAGTGATACTTCTCTAATGCAAATAAAATGGCCAAAGCCTCATACTCATAGACAGAGTACTTAAGTTCAGCAACAGTTAACCAATGAGGCACATAGGCTAATGGCTGTCTCTGCCCCTCAAACTCCTGGAGGAGAACAGCTGAAATACCAACATTAGAAGCATCAGTTTGAACAACAAACCTTTTATTAAAACTGGGTGCTCCAAGAACCGGAGGACTGGCTATTGCTGCCTTAATATGCTCAAAGGCAGCCTCCTGGGTTGGTCCCCATTCAAAACACATGCCCTTTGGGCATAACTGATTTAGGGGTGTCACCAACTGAGCAAAATTGGGAACGAAATGCCTAAAGTAGTTTGCCATGCTTATGAAATTAGCAATTCCCCGCTTATCAGTAGGTGGTGGCAAAGCCTGTAATGCTTTAGTTCACTCTTGGTCAATGCAAATTCTCTGACCCAACACTATGTGACCTAAGATAGATACCTGCTGCTTGGCTAGCATCACCTTACTAGGCTTAACGGTCAACCCGGCTCTCTGTAATCTTAAAAATTAGCAATTCCCTGCTTGTCAGTAGGCGGAGGCAAAGATCGTAAGGCTTTAGTTCACTCTTGGTCAATGAGAATACTCTGACCCAACACTATATGACCTAAGATAGATACCTGCTGCTTGGCTAGAATCATCTTACTAGGCTTAACGGTGAACCTGGCTCTCAGTAATCTTAAAAGAACTTGCTGGATATGCTCCAAATGGTCCTGAAACGAATGGCCTATAGATAACTAAGTCACCCAAATAATTGTACACACAGGCTAGCTTCAAGTCGCCAAGGTTATTATCCAGCAAACGAGTAAGCACAGCCGCACCAAACACTAGCTCAAAAGGAACTCTGTTAAACTTAAACAAGTTACAATCAGTACAAAATGCGGTAACATGTTTACATTTTTTAGTCAAGGGAATCTGATAATTGGCCTAATTCAAATTAAGGACCATAAACCAATTAGCACTGGCAAACCAAGTAAAAGAATTATGCAGATCAGGTAGGGGTACCAATTCAAGGACAACCTTAGCATTTAAATGGTGGTAGTCAACCACAGGTCTGAAATCACGCCCCTGATCTTTAGGTTCGAGAAATATTGGGTAAGCATAAGCAGATGTAGAAGGCCTAATCACTCCTTCTTAGAGCATCTGAGATACTTTAGCCTTGAGTATCTTCACCTTAGGGGGTGAGAGGTGATATGGGAACTGTCTAACTGGAATATTGTTGATACGATAATCAAGAAAGTTAGTAACACCCAAGTTATCACTCAGGACCTGAGGAAAACTGTGCAAAAAATGGCTCTGAGCACTATGGGACTTAACAACTGAGGTCATCAGTCCCCTAGAACTCAGAACTACTTAAGCCTAACTAACCTAAGGACATCACACACATCCATGCCTGAGGCAGGATTCGAACCTGCGACCATAACAGTCGCGTGGTTCCAGACTGAAGCATCTAGAACTGCCTGGCCACACCGGCTGTCAAAAACTGTGCAACAAATCGCATAACTGAGAAGCCTGATGGGGCAACAGATGGGCCAGATCAAACTCTTTAGCTATGGCCTCAACAGCCAATGTGCTGATAGTTTGATGCACAATAGGTTTAATGTATTCACAAAGGCCAAACTTCTCCTTAGGAGTGGACTTAAAGGAAAAGGTGTGCCCAGAATAATCCAAGACCAACCCAGTTTTACTGATGAAATCACACCCCAAAATTAGATCAACCGGCAATTCCTTTCTGAGCAGGCTGATCCCCGGACACTGTCTGACTGCCATTATAAGCACCTGAAACAAGTAACAGCCAAAACAGTATGGTGCCGCAGAACACAAAAACAGAACAAGAGTGAACTGCCAGCAACAAACAAGAAGGACAAATAGGGAAAGGAAGCACATCAAACGACACTCAGATGTTTCCAAGGGTCGGCCTGGAATTCAAACACTAATGCTTGCTTAGGTGAGACAGGCAGTAGGCCCAACAAATTCTCAATCTGATGACAACCCAGCCGACAGACAGTCAATGGTCCAAGCGACAGAATAACTTTTGTTCCACCCAACTAGCACACAACAGGGAGTTCAATGAAACAACGCAGAAGGTATCGGCACCCACAACGAATTACACATTCAGCTGTCAAACTACATGTCATTCTGGACAGCCACAACATGATGAGCAAAATACACTGCCTGAATTTACATCAATGGCCCGGGCAGGTAACTGGAACATAAATGACCACAAGGCAGAAGATTCCGCTGGTGCACTTCAATTCAAAATAATCCAGTTAAGTTAATGCCACAGGAGGACAGTTAGAATTTCGCCAACTTGAAAACACACATTGTTGCTTGCAGGAATGTCCCAACAGCCCACAATAAAATTCAAATGACACAATGTGAACAGTTCGGGCTGGCTGGTAGATTAAGTAAAGACTCAACTTTCGTGTCCAGGATCGGTGAGCCACGGACCTCGTAGCAATGGGAACAGCCTATCACACTCTGACCACATGTGGACACAACCAGCAGGCCCGGCCAGACACATGCCTCAGAGACTTCCTTGCTGCTCCATGCCAACCAACCAACTACCCGCACATGGCACAGCTGGAAACTATAAGCACAGGGCCAAGGAGAGTACAAGGGTGCAAATATCAATACACGCTGCTGCTGCAACTCGTGGAGAGAGAAGATAACAGTGTAATCATGATAACTGTGGGAGACTAATCACAGAATAGCAACCAAGGTTTAATGCAAAGCATAACACGAGCTAGCCATGGATCAGTTTCAGGATTTGATGTTTTAGCTAAACAGGAAGTTACCTATTCGTTGGAGCATGTGATGAGAAATCTAGGGAGGAACCTGAAAGATGTGGGTGGATCCACTTCTACACTCATGTATGACTGCACCATTGTGGTTGCAGTCACCTTCCAAGAGATCATAGATGCTGGGTAATGTACTCATTCAACTACATCAGTCTCGTGACTGAAATTTGTAAATTGTTAGCCAAGAAATTATCCTTTGTTATGTTCAACACAGAAATGTGAAAACTTAAAAAGTTCAGGAATATGTTCTACAAACTGTGTAGTAAATAATTATCAAAATCTGATAAAATTAGGCACTGCTAGGTAGGAGTCATACATTTCAATGAATTTTCTTGAATTAATCTTCTAGGCTTCTATGTAAGTAGGTTAGTTTGTATGAATATTTAGCAAATAGTGTGGGTGATTTTTATGTTTGGGATCATAAATTGTGTGTAAACTGTATAACAAGATGTATACATTTCTGATTTCACGCACTGATTTTGGTCCTCATGCTACTCGATTATGCCATCATTCCAAACTATTAATGACTCTGTTTACCAGTATTTATCCTGAGTACTGCATTATCGTATCTCATTGGAACTTGAGTTATGTGAAAACTCATGCTTAACTCTGTTTCAGGTACCCCTGGTCATTCCGACTGTGTGAGTATATTCAAGGAGAGTGTGCAACTATTGACTGAGGCTGGTTGCTCCCTCTAATTATTACTTACATATGATTGAACTTATTGATATGTGATTATGAATTTTATTCACTTTGATGTGTCAAAACATTTCTGCTGGTGTGTATCCTGTGTGGTTTGGATTCATGGGTCAGTCCCCACATCGTAAGCTTAGGTCCTAATACTTTTTCATTATGTTCTCTTTTCATGAGTTAACATATCCTTACATACTCTGGGTTGTGTGGCTGATTGATTTTACAGTGAACTCCTACTTGCGATTGAGTATATTCTTCTGGTTGGTACCTGTCATTGTCAGTGTTTTGAGTTGGTTCACTCATCATACACTTAGGCTCTGAATTTTTTCTTCTTTTTTGATGATTTTGAAGGTGTGGCTTTATATATGTAAACTTGTAATTTGTAATTCTAGTACTTTACATTGCCTCTGCACTTATTTATATAGTTTAGTATTGTAATGTTATAGTTTTGACTTTGTATCATTTATCTTGGGAAAGAATGTTCCACAGATCTGGAAATTTGAGTGCCATGCCCTCATATATGTATAGATTATGACTTGTATAGTATATATTTTTCTTATATTTTCTGTAATATGTGTCAGATACCTCTACACATATGAATTCTACTTTATGATGCTTCATATGCTTGTTGTTGTTGCGGTCTTCAGTCCAGAGACTGGTTTGATGTGCCTCTCCATGCTACTCTATCCTGTGCAAGCTTCCTCATCTCCCAGTACCTACTACAACCTATATCCTTCTGAATCAGCTTAGCATATTCATTTCTTGGTCTCCCTATACGATTTTTACCCTCCATGCTGTCCACCAATACTAAATTGGTGATCCCTTGATGCCTCAGAACATGTCCTACCAATTGATACTTTTTCTAGTAAAGTGCCACAAATTACTCTTCTCCCCAATTCTATTCAATACCTCCTCATTAGTTATGTGATCTACCCATCTAATCTTCAGCATTCTTCTGTAGCACCACATTTCGAAAGCTTCTATTCTCTTCTTGTCCAAACTATTTATTGTCCATGTTTCACTTTCATATGTGGCTACACTCCACACAAATATTTTAAGAAATGACTTCCTGACATTTAAATTTATTCTCTAGATGTTAACAAATTTCTCTTCTTCAGAAACACTTTCCTTGCCACTGCCAGTCTACATTTTATATCCTCATATATATAACACTAACAGACACTTAAACCTCATTCTTTGCGTTGCTGAAAGAGACTTGAATATTATACTAATTAGACAATTCTGTATGAAGTTAGAAATGTTTGAGCAACTTTATGTAAATTTTGTCCATAATTTTGGAAATTGTCACCGTATGTTAATTTTGCCATTTCACTACTCAGGTTTCACACTTATTTGGACTATAGACAAATTGTAAGAACTCTGTTGTCATCAGAAATTTTTGAGATGTTATGTATTTCTTTCAATACCTTTTGCAGTTTGTTGTAAGCTAACCTATACTCATGTTCATAGGCAAGCGATGATCATACAATCTAAAATTTTCTTGTAATTTTGAAATTTAACTTTGACAATCCGTATTCTGTCTTTTGTCATCACTTTGTACACTGTTTGGCAGACCTCTTGGTAGGTCACAAAATATTGTAAACACATTGTTTCCATATTATGTGAGGTGGATGTTGTAATGGAACATCCTCCACTAGCATTACTATTCCTCAACAGTAGTTGTCTATACCAGTATTATTTTTTAATTTTGAACAGGTCAGCATTATCTCACTTGCTTTTCTGAAAACTTTCATACAATTTTATACACAATATGTTGTATTTAAAGCTAAAATTTATGAAAAAGAATTACTTTATAAAATATTTTAGTTTTGATGGTGTAATTGATATGTACTAGTTCTGAATGCACAGTTAAAATTTTTTTAGAAGCATTTGAAATTGGAAATTATTGGCACACTATTTCTAGTATTAATTATGCAATCCTGTACTATTTTCTATGTTTATTTCTGGATTCATTTTTGAAATAATAATCAAAATTAATAATGTAATGGAAACTAGTAGAAATGCATTTCTTAAGAAATATGTAAACCCTTTGGAATATTGTTATTTCCACAGATTGTGGGAGTCGTAAGCTTGCCTCTGATGTGATTGGACATATTTTTGTATTTTTGTGTGAACCACGTAATTTCGGCTTTGTTAATGCGAAAAATTAAAATATGTATGATGTACTAAAATGTGAGAAAATATATTCATGTAGAAAATGTTACAACAACAGTTTTCAAATTTATTAAGTTCAAACTAACTGTGAGGACCTGATGTGAGATTTCAGTTTGAAGTTTTCCTCATGATGAGAACTGTAGCTATAGTTAAAGCAGTACTTTTCAAGTTTGTATTGGTTGTTGTATGCAGGAATCAATATTTCAAAACTGTATTGTATTGTATTTATTTATTTATCCTGTGGATCACATATTGTACAAAGTACACATGATATAGGACAAGTCATTTTTCTTAACAAATATGTAGTTTGGAGGAAAAAAAAAGGGGGGGGGTGGGGGGCAATGGACTGCCATTTAAAAAATGTACACAAAATTGTTCATTGATGAATATAGTATCTTCACATACAGAGAATAAAAACAATTTACATGGGGAACTAAGAAACATGTAGGCAATGTAGCGCTACTTTAAATTTACACAAATAATCACTGAGATTACAGAATAGTGAAAATATCAACTGGAAACACAACAGAAGGACAATGTCATTTAAAAACTACATTAAACATGAAATTAACATTGAGATTTCACAGACAATTAAGTTTTAATACTAATAGAATGTGTACTTGTAAATTCAAAAAGCGAGTTAAAAAATTTTGGGAAGTGAAACTGAAACATAGTTGTGTATAGTAGAAATTAGGTGATTATTTTGCCTACAGAATGTTTTACTCTAATCACAGTATTTTACAAAGGAACTTTATAATTTTTCATTTCCAGGAATTCTTGTACTAAATAGAAACAGTGCTTTGTCAGAAATGCCTTTAGTTTATTTTTAAATATTGGATCTGGAGCAGTTTTTATTTGTTCTGGAATTTTATTGTGTAATACGACACCCAGATGAGTTATATATTTTTGGTATGATGATGTCCGTGAAAAAGTTTGATGGATATTAGATTGCCCTCTGGTATAATGAGCGTGTATATCACTGTTTTGGATTAATTTGCTGGTTCTTGAGAGGTATTCCCTGGTGAATAGGATTGTTTCTTGAATGAATAGGGACGGGATGCTTAGAACATTAAGTTTTATAAATTGACATTTACAGGATTCCAGCTTTTTGAGGCCACAGATTATCCTCAGTGCTCTTTTTTGTAGTTTAAATATATTTGTGCTGTGAGTTGAATTTCCCCAAAAGATGATTCCATAGCGGAGCAATGAGTGGAACTGCGCATGGTATGCTTGCATTAGTGTGGATTTACTTGTAGTAGATTTTAGTATTCTTAGTCCATAGCACAATGATGAGAGTTTCTTTGATAAGTTGTTTATATGTGTGTCCCATTTTAAATTTTGTTGGACCCATAGACCCAAAAATTTTGTTGCATTTACATTTTCAATTTTATCATTATTTAACTTTACTTGGATAGTTTTTTGATTGGATGTGGGAATTAGATGGAAGTTGATACATACAGTTTTCCCACTATTAACAATTAGGCCATTTTTGTTAAACCACTCAGAAAGTTTTTTCATAGAGTTATCAGATATTGTCGGAAGGGATTCAGGGCTAGGTCCAGTCAACACTATGCTTGTATCATCAGCAAACAGGATAGTTTTTTGTGGGCTCATACGTTCAACAAGATCATCTATGTAAATGAGGAAAAGTAATGGCCCTAGAACAGAACCCTGAGGAACACCATATCTTATTGTTCTTTCCTCTGAGAGGAAAACTGTGTTATTTATTTTATTCTGTACATTAATATCGTATTGAAGTGATACCTTCTGTCTGCGGTTTTGTAGGTAAGAGCATAGCCAGTGGTGAGCCACACCTCTTATTCCTCTTCTTTCCAATTTAGCAAGCAGTATTTTATGATCTAGTACGTCAAAGGCTTTAGAGAGATCTAAGAAGATACCTGCAGCTATATTATGTTGGTCAATTGCTGTCTGGGTGGATAAAGATTTACTAAAACCATGTTGTTGAATGCTGATTGGAGCGTGGTTTTTTATGAAATTTATAAGCCTGTCATAAAAAAGTTTTTCCAGGATTTTTGAAAATATGCTTAATATGGATAATGGTCTATAATTGGATACTAAATCAGGGGAACCTTTCTTTAGTAATGGTGAGACTTTAGCTATTTTGAGAGCATCTGGAAAAATGCCAGTTTTTTATGATTGGTTGTAGATGGTTGATAATGGCTTTACTATATGGGGAGCACACACCTTTAATATGAGGTCAGGTACTTCATCATAGCCACTAGGGAGTTTATTGGGTAACAATTTTATTATGTTCCTAATTTCATCAGGGTTTGTTTCATAAACAAACATTGTAGCATTAGTGCTGTTTGACGAATTGGTGGAATTGAAGAACGATACCTTGCAGTTTGCCTGAATGAGATCTTCTGCTAGTGAGGTGAAATATTCATTGAACTTGTTTGCAACTGTGTATGGATCTGTGACCTTAGAGTCATTAAGTGTTAGAGAAATGTTTTCCTTTTTAGGTGTTGAACTACAAGTTTCTTTTTTAATAACTTTCCACATAGCTTTCATTTTGTTTGAAGAGTTTCTTATGAAATTGTCATTCCATAAAAGTTTTGCCTGTCTGATCACTCTAAGATAAGTTTTTTTGTCGGCTTTACAATAGTCAGAAAATTCTTCAGTGACTATGTATTTATTGGAGCAATATTGGAGAAATCTGTTTCTCTCACTAGAAATTTTGATTCCTTTTGTTACCCACGACTTTCTATTTTGATTGCTTGAAATTTATAAGCCTGTCATAAAAAAGTTTTTCCAGGATTTTTGAAAAGATGAAGGAATGGTATCTATTTTTAATTGCTTAAATTATAGGTGATGTGACTCATTTTCATGGGCAGCATATGTGTTTCTAATGATTTTGTTCCGAAGAATTAATAGCCTTGGCCTGTTTGCTGAATTTTCCCAGAAAATTAACTTTGTTTTATTTTATTTTTTTATTTTATTTATTTCTTACTCCATCAATCCAACTGTGATAAACTCACAAGGATATAGAGTGTATCAGCAAATAATCAATACAAAGGTAGTAGTAAAGCAGTCAATCAGACAAAAGTAATTCCACATGTTTGCTATACACATATGTGGCAAGAGTGACAGATTACATCAAACATTACACATAGAAAGTGAAAAAATTAAAAACCAGTGAAAATGACTATGAACGTTACATGGGTATGGTACCTACAAAATTGCTCAATCTTAAACTATAGTATATCACACTCAAAATATCTGTTCCACAGACCTAGGTGGTATTTTCATTGTGGCTAAAAAACTCTTTTAAACTGTAAAATGATCCTTCCAGTAGAAATTGTTTCAGATACTCCCTAAAAGAGGAATAGTTATCAAATTCGTTTTTAATATCTGGAGGGGGAGCATTAAAAACTTTTGCACCAGAGAACTGTACACCCTTTTGCACCATAGTCAGGAAATCGTGCTTTCTCCTAGTATCATATCCATGGTATTCACTATTTCTTTTATGAAACTCAGTATTTTTGCTGATGAAACCCATAAGCAAAAATATGTACTGGGATGGGATAGTAAGAATTTTTAGTTTCTGGAAAAGGTTTCTACAACTACACCTGGAGTCTATGCCGCTCATTATTCTTATAACTCATTTCTGGGCCAAGAGTATTTTCTTTGCTAGTGTTTGGTTTCCCCAGAATATAATACCATATGTTATAAGAGAATGGAAATATCCGTAGTATGCTGCTATCATTGTGTGTATGTTTCCGCTCTCTGAGAGAACACGTAGGGCAAGAATTGATGAGCTGAGTCTCTTCTGAAGATTTATTATGTGATGAGGCCAGTTTACTCTGGAATCAATTAAAACACAAAAAACTTTGTTGTTCCAACTCTTTCTATTGACTCTGTTGCACATTTCACAGCTAATTCATCCTCTGTTTTAGCAGTTGCAGTGAACTGAAGATAATTAGTCTTACTAAAGTTCAATGAGAGTCCATTGAAGCTAAACCATTTCACTAAATGAGTAAGAATATTCTTAACAGATCCTTGAAGATGTTTGACCATGAATCACAGTGTTGGTGTCATCTGCAAAAATGGTAAAAAAGCACTGCAACATTGTACATTGAGGTAGGTCATTTATAAATATGAGGAATAGTAGAGGACCAGGAATGGATCCTTCGGGCAGTCCACATTTAATGGTTCTCCATTCAGCTGAAACCAGGCTACTATAGATCTCATTGGTACTATCAACTACTACTTTCTGCTTCCTATCTTTGAGGTATGGATCTAACCACTTACTTGCTAAGCTATTTATTCCTAATACGTCTGCTTTCTGTAATAGGATTTTGTGGTTCACATTGTCAAACACTTTTGACAAGTCACAAAATAATCTAATTGTTACCATTTTGTCATTAATTGATTCCAGAACTTTATTCGTGAAAGCATAAATTGCTTGTTCACTTGACTGTCCCTTCCGGAATCCAAATTGACTTTTGCTGAGAATGTTATATTTATTTATATGTTCCAAAATTCTTGTATACATAAGCTTTTCCAGTATCTTAGAAAAGGCCATTAGAAGGGAAATTGGCCCTAATTTGTGACTTCGGTTTTGTCACCTTTCTTAAAAAGGGGTCTTACAACTGCATATTTGAGTCTGTCAGGCACAGTTACTTGTTGTAAGGATGCTTTAAAAATTTGTCTAATTGCATCACTAATATAAGCACAGCACTGTATTAGTAAATTATTAGAGATATTATCTACCCCAGTGGAATAAAAATTCTTGAGAGGGATAATTATTCTTTTAATTTCAGATACTGTGACAGGTCCAATGTGAATTATACCTGTATGTTTGGGTATATTCTTTTGCATATGACTCAAATCATCATTAACAGAGCCCTTGCATCATATTTGTTCTGAAACTGACAAGAAGTGGTTGTTCAAAATATTAACTATCTTATCAGAATCATGTACTAGATTACCTTCATGTTTAATTTTGAGTTCTGCAGGAGTTCTTATGGTTTTCCCTGTCTCCCTTCTGACAATGTTCCAGATAGTCTTAATTTTGCTATGATAGTTTTCAATTTATTGATCATAATACAAATGCTTTAGATTTTTGTATTATCTTTTTTAGTATCTTACAGTAAATTCTATAATGGCTAGTTTTTGTAGTGTCCTTAGATATTCTAGTTGCAATGTAAAGTTCCCTCTTTGTTTTGCATGATTGTTTAATTCCATTTGTGATCCAGGGTTTGTTCTGTGATGTACCAGTTTAGCTTCTAACGTATTTTTTTGGGAATACCTCTTCAAATAAGGCTGAGCACTCATTTATGAATGTATGAAATTTGGCATCCACCCTGTATACTGGGCTCCAGTCCATCTGTTGCAGTTTGTGTTTAAGGACTTCAAGTGAATCACTAGTCATTGTCCTTAAAGATTTCCAGGTGGGGATTAATTTCTTGAGGGGTGTACTGTCATGCAAAGTGAAGAGCTGTCCATCATGGTCAGACAGACCATTCAAGACAGGGCTGACAGTGAAGCAATGGTGTCTACTTAAAACTATAAAAATATTGTCTATCAAAGACTGACTCTCTGGTATGATTCTGGTGGTAAAGTCAACTACTGGAATAAGATTGTATGAATTCATCAGATGCTGGAGCTCTACTTTCTTGTTGTTTTCAGTCAAAAAGTCGACATTAAAATCCCCAAGAATGATTATTTCCTTATTTTTAGAAAACAGAGTAGATAACAATACTTCTATTTGCACCAGAGAGACCCTAAAGTTAGTTCCAGGTACCCTGTAAAATGGCACTATTATTACTGGGGAGCTATCTACTGTAACTTCTATTGCACAGGCTTCAAATAGTTTTTCTAAAGAGTATTTACTTACATCTATAGATCTAAGTATGACATTATTTTTAACAAAAATAGCTACACCACCTCTTTCCTTGTTGTCTCTAGAGATGTAGCTTGCGATGTTGTAGTTAGAATCTAAATGTAATAAGTTAATGCCATTTGTGATATGATGTGAGGCATAAAATCTGAACATTGTTTATACAATTTCTGTCATTTATATTAACTGACAGCTGATCTACTAGACTTCTAAGTCCCCTAATGTTTTGGTGAAAGATGGAGAAGTTAGACTTGTTTGTAGAGGTGTCACTTATCTTGGTTGATTCTTGTTCTTTGTATCTGTAGTTAAAAAATCTTTCAGATATAATGGGTGTACTACTTTCCATCTGCCTGCTGTTCCATGTGCAGTCTGCTTGGCTGTTGTGTTTTCTTCTGTTGCTGATGGAACTTCCTTTGCTTCTTCTTCTTCTACAGGTGACGTTATGCCTAAAAAATTCTTGGTGTTCAGAATGGTTCAAATGGCTCTGAGCACTATGGCCCTTAACTTCTGGGGTCATCAGTCTCCTAGAACTTAGAACTACTTAAACCTACCTAACCTAAGGACATCGCACACACCCATGCCCACGGCAGGATTCGAACCTGCGACCGTAGACTGTAGCACCTAGAACCGCTCGGCCACCCCTGCCGGCATTCTTGGTGTATTTGTTGAGTATGACTTCTGCTTCTTGGTGACGATCAGGTGGTGAAGTTATTTTTGGAGCTTGTAAAATTTATGCTTCATTCACCACCATCCTTTTTGGCTTGAACCATTTCATAATTTGAGACTGTTTTATGATTTGATTGTTCCTTTCTGGCCCACTGGGTTTAAACCACTTCATAATTTGCAACTGATTGAGGGCTTTACCATTTGCTGC
Source organism: Schistocerca piceifrons (assembly GCF_021461385.2). Taxonomy (NCBI): domain Eukaryota; kingdom Metazoa; phylum Arthropoda; class Insecta; order Orthoptera; family Acrididae; genus Schistocerca; species Schistocerca piceifrons. The sequence goes on along the minus strand of NC_060144.1, from coordinate 398,622,649 downwards.
TGGCCAAGAATGGTTTGTAATTTGCATTAGATTGCTACTTGTCTTGGTCTCTTCATTGTCAGGTGAGATACTAGTAAATATTTTATCAGAAAGAACCTCTTTTCCTGATGTGTTTAAATGAAAGCCGTGAGCTGTATAGAACCTTCTCTCTAAAATGTTTGCGTCTATAACATCAACATTCTGGAAATGAGTACATATTTCTGTGAAACTCTTGTTAGCGGCACTAATTTCGTGGTTCATGCATGATCAACTCAGTAAATCATGATGCTGTGTGAAATTCACAAAGAGAACATTTGTATGAGAAAATATTTTGGCAGTTTCTCAGTTCTGTGATAGCCTTCATTTCTATGAACGTTATTAGCTCCTCCGAGCAAAATTTTGTTAGGTTTGTTAGTTCTCATAATGGGGCCCCAGGCTTCACAAATCCAGATTCCCTGAAGTTGTATTTTTCCATTAACACTGCATAAATTCCCTGGGCATGACTATCCCCTAATACACAGACCTTCTCACGTTTTCCAATTTTCGCACTCGGGGATCAATTAGCAACGGTCTGTTTGCTTTTTGCGATTCATTTCCAAACTTTTCGGCACAGACTGGTGTGTTCAGTGAATCTACAGGAATGAGATGCGTGTAGAGGTATACTGAACAAACTGTCCCACAAATATCTGCACATAAATATATATTTCCACAGTAGTCGTACACATGCACATGGCAAGAGACATAAAAGCAAACTCTTAGAATTACCTGGTGGCTCGAATGTGCAATCTTGGTCAAAGCTCATGTTGTTCATGCCACACAGACCCCCCCCCCCCCCCCTGCCCGCAGTATGGAGTAGTACAGGTGAGTAGGTGAGTCTTTGCTGGAGACAGTGTGGGCGTTGACGATGTTGGTGGTTGTACAAGGTGGTGTGTGTGTGTGTGTGTGTGTGTGTGTGTGTGTGTGTGTGTGTGTGTGTGTGTGTCTGTCATCTATTGTTGACAAAGGCCTTACTGGCCAAAAGCTTTATTGTGAGAGTCTTTTAGTTGAGTCTATCTGTGACTCAGCATCTCTGCTATATGGTGAGTAGCAACTTTCCTTTTCATAATATTGTTGCATTCCATCCTGAATTTTCCATTGTTAAATGTTGTACCTCATAACATTTCTCTTTAGGGTACTTTCTTAGTCAATTTTTGATCTGTTTAGCTTCTTGGAAACTGACAGCTTTGTGGATAACAACTGGTGCACATCCGCTTACACTAAAGGTTTTCAAGAAATTTCTGAATAATCTTTTTCGCTTAATGTTAGTTTGCATTCCTTTTTACCTATCTTAGCACTAAAGAGTAATTTCATTTATTCCAGATCCTAAATTTAGAAAGTACAGCTCGACAATTAGGTGCAGTCCTCATATTTAATTACATAATTAAGCGTAATGACATTGTGGGTAGTGGGGAGTGGGCGTGGTAATTACAACAATAAATAATCACACACAGTCCCTTCACTTACAATGAATACATCTATTCTTGCTGCATATACATAATGTGTGTAACATAGAGCACATAATACAGGCAACTGATCTGTCAAAGATATAGTTGTCTTTGCTGCGGTAGGGCAGCGATATTATTGGGGGTAGAGCCAGTGGTTCTATGTCCCCACAACATCATCTACATTTGGCATTATTAAAACCTTAGTGTGTAAGTACTTTTAAGTATATAAGCATCTATCATTAGTGCTTTGTCCAAAGCCTAAGTCTTTAACAAACTTAGTAAAGCTATCATCGGCCTGTAGCTTGATTTGAAGACCACAGTGCTCTACTAGGAATGGTCGTATTAGTGTTGGTATGCCATTGCCTTCCTCCAACTTTTGAGCAGAATTGCCGAGTCAGTTAAATGGGGACCTACACTCTAATGTGGACTCTGAACCATGCCATGTGTCGTTTTCCACATTAATAAAAACTGCTATAGATGAAAGGTGTGAGAAGTGATAGATAAAAATCCTAGCATTGACCAAGGATCAAATCCAAAACACTCAGATTTATAGGCTGACATTTTACCACTGAATCACCAAACTTATCAAATATAAAATTCCCACTTTTAGATGTTCTCTATAATCCGTAAATTGCCTACCATGGTCCCTGATTCAACACAAGCTTTCTTTGTCTGAGTTGTTCATGTTGTTACAGGAGTGTATGTCTCATTTTAATCAAAACTTTTTGTTTCAGGATAAATATGAACAACCAACATACTTTTAAAACAATCAGCAGTGTTGCCTCAAGTTTTGACTTGACAACCCACACACTCTTAACACCCTCCTTGTTTCACCTCACAAAATACACCAAGACTTATTTTATTAACTAGTTTCCATGCTACTGCATGAAGTCATTCCTCTTTATTTGCTGTTACAAATATAACAAAATTATTTATCCATTGGGGAAATTTTCCCTGTTTCCTATTTATCCTAGTTTGGGAATTTTTAAATTCTAGCAGTTAATACAATAAAAAACCATGAAACAGATCTTTATTCTTAAATCAAAATTTTCTGCTATCACGAACATACTGTACCACATTCAGCATCTGTAATTATGTCTTTCACCATGCTATAGATTTGATGGAACTGCAGCCTTCAATGGACTCAACTGTGCTCTCATATATCTAATAGCCAAATCAAATTGAAACAATTTTCTCCTGATGTTTTAGAATTATTTATAAAAATATCCACAGCCATTCCTGCAGTGAATTCTACTTATCATTTATTTATTAACCCTCTGAATCATTCTTGTACAGGACATGAACATGGTGATGTACTGAACTATCATCATCATCATCTTGAACAGTTTCCAGCCCCAGGCTGCATCTGTTTGGAACATAAGTGCTTCCCTCCCCTTTCTGTGTTGACTCTGGTCCAGTACTGAACACACTTAACAATAATGGACACATCACAGGAGATGACATGAACTGATATTATGAAAACATACAATAGGTGAAGGAAAGTTTATTCTGCCCAGAGTGGCCAGAGATGGTGATCATTTCTTATAGCATACAAAGCTATAGATATTAATAAATATTGTGTGGAACAACAATTTGAGGCATGTACAACAGAAATAATAACTACATTCTACACAATAATAGTGTTGGCTGTCTACAGGGCTCCTTCAGGTGACATAAAATTTTTTCTACATTTAATGGAACTCCTTCTGTCAGGGTTACTTGCAAAAGCAAAGGATATTGTAGTTTTAGGTTATTTCAGTATAAACTTTATGACAGAAAATAAGAATAAAATTGACTTTGAGATTGTGATAACCTTACATAATCTGATATCAGTAATAAATATCCGAGTCCCAAACTATGACAGGCATTTTTTTAGATGTAAATAGACATCAGAATTATACTGTCAGGCAGGTTATAAGTGGGCTTTCAGATCATGATGGACAAATTCTCACTCTTTATGATGTTAATCTGTTCAAAAAAGAATTTCCTCAATGGAAATTCATAGGAGTAATGAATGAAGAGGCAAAAGAAACTTTCAACCATAAGTTGCAGCAAATGGATTGGTCTCTAGTATACAACACAGTCTGTGCATTTGCAAATGAAGTTCTAGAAACTCTTAATGAAAAAATACTAGCACTTGGTGTCTTCTGCAATTTATCCAAAGCGTTTGACTGTGTTGATCACCAGATTCTCTTGCAAAAAGCAAAATTAGTAGGATTAAGTGGTATTGCAGGCAATTGGCTACAGCCGTACCTCCAAGACAGAAAACAAAAAGTTGTGTTGAATAGCTCGGGTGGAGTATGTGACACTTCCTCACATTCTGAATGGAGTTCCATTACATGTGGAGTGCCTCAGGGCTCAATTCTTGGGCTACTATTATTCCTGATTTTTATAAATGATCTGCCATCAGGTACAAGCCTACTGTGTAAATTTTCATTATTTGCTGATGATACCACAATTTTTATGAGCAGTAGAACGGACAAAAATCTTGAGGAACTCATTAATCACATACTCTCAGATGTGGTTAATTAGTTCAAGGTGAATGGTTTCTCATTAAATTCCAGTAAGACCAGCTTTATTCAGTTCTGTACAAAAACAGAAAAAAAGAGAGAGATAAGTGTGACATGTGGAAATCAGCCAATAGAAGCAATGGAAACAACAAAATATCTTGGAGTGCACATTGACAAGAAAATGAACTGGTCTTCACATATTATAGATCTCTGTAAGAGGCTTAGCTCTGCTATATATGCTTCACGGGTTGTCACTACATGTGTTGAACCTAACATTACGAAAGTGGCATACTATGGCTATTTTCACTCTCTCATTGAATACAGCATTATTTTTCAGGGTAACCAGCCATTAGCAAGGAAAGTGTTCATTACACAGAAGCGACCTCTAAGAATTATATGTGGATTGCACCCAAGAGACTCGTGTAGAAACAGCTTTCGAAAACTGAAGATATACACAACTACATGCCAACATATTTTTTCTCTCTTGTGATTTGTTTGTAAAAATATAGAGATATTTCAACCAAACAGTAACTATCATGAGCATAACACACGGAGGAAGAACGACATACACAGCGAGCATAGAAATTTGAGCTTGGTGCGAAAGGGTATCCACTACACTGGAACAAAACTCTTCAATGCTCTTCCTCCTGAAATAAAGACAGAGATTCATAGCAAGAGTAAGTTTAAGAAAGCACTAAAAATATTTCTGCTAGAAAAAGCTTTTTACAGTCTAGACGAACTTTTAACTAAATAAATTGTAAAATTTTCATATTATATAATACAAGTTGACATAATGCCACTAAGAATGTTATTTAAGTTGAGCTCTTTATCTGTGTGTGCTCTGCATCTGTTTTCTGTAGTGCTTTAATGATTCTAAGAAAATATGTATTTTCTTTTTATTGTATTGCTACTCAAAGAATTTGTTGTATACATTTTTATATAATTAAAGATATGAATAAAATAGAAAGAAACATTCCACATGGGAAAAATATATTAAAAACAAAGATTCCATGACTTACCAAACAGGAAAGCGCTGGTAGATAGACACAATAAAAAAACAAAAACACACAAACACACACAAGATTTCAAGCTTTCGCAACCAACGGTTGCTTTGTCAGGAAAGATTAGATTAGATTAGATTAGATTAATACTTGTTCCATAGATCATGAATACGACACTTCGTAATGATGTGGAACGTGTCAGGTTAATAAAAGATTTCTGTACAAGATATTACATTACACAAAATATTGCATGACACGTTTAAGTTAGTTTTTTTCCCCTCCCTTAATTTATATCTAAAAATTTAGCCAATGAGTAGAAGGAGTTGTCATCTAGAAATTCTTTTAATTTATTTTTAAATGTTGGTTGGCTATCTGTCAGGCTTTTGACGCTGTTTGGTAGGTGACCAAAGACTTTTGTGGCAGCATAATTTACCCCTTTCTGTGCCAAAGTCAGATTTAGCCTTGCATAGTGAAGATCATCCTTTCTCCTGGTGTTATAGGTATGCACACTGCTATTACTTTTGAACTGGGTTGGATTATTAACAACAAATTTCATAAGTGAATATATATACTGTGAGGTTACTGTGAGGATCCCTAGATTCTTAAATAGATGTCTGCAGGATGACCGTGGGTGGGCACCAGCAATTATTCTGATTACACATTTTTGAGCAATGAATACTTTTCTACTCAACGATGAATTACCCCAGAATATGATGCCATATGAGAGCAGTGAATGAAAGTAGGCATAGTAAGCTAATTTGCTGAGATTCTTATCACTAAAATTTGCAATAACCCTAATAGCATACGTAGCTGAACTCAGATGTTTCAGCAGACCATCAATGTGTTGCTTCCAGTTTAACCTCTCATCAATGGACACACCTAAAAATTTTGAAAATTCTACCTTAGTTACAGACTTCTGTTCAAAGTCTATATTTATTACTGGAGTTGTGCCATTTACTGTACGGAACTGTATATACTGTGTTTTATCAAAATTTAAAGAGAGTCCGTTTGCTGAGAACCACTTAATAATTTTGTGAAAAACATCATTTACAATTACGTCACTTAGTTCTTGGTTTTTGGATGTTATTACTATGCTTGTATCATCAGCAACAAGAACTAACTTTGCGTCTTCATCAATGTGGAATGGTAAGTCATTAATGTATATCAAGAACAGTAAAGGACCTAAGACCGAACCCTGTGGGACCCCGTACCTGATAGCCCCCAAGTTTGAGGAATGAGCTGTTGTTTTAACATTACATGAACCACTTATTTCAACTTTCTGCATTCTTCCAGTTAAGTATGAATTTAACCATTTGTGCACTGCCCCCCTCAAACCATAATGATTTAGCTTATCTGAAAGAATTCCATGATTTACACAATCGAAGGCCTTTGAGAGATCACAAAAAATACCAATGGGTGATGTCCAGTTATTCAGAGCATTTAATATTTGATCAGTGAAAGCGTATATAGCATTTTCTGTTGAAAAGCCTTTCTGAAAAGGCCTTTAAATATGTCTGCTTGTGTCTGTATATGTGTGGATGGATATGTGTGTATGTGCATGAGTGTATACCTGTCCTTTTTTCCCCCTAAGGTAAGTCTTTCCGCTCCTGGGATTGGAATGACTCCTTACCCTCTTCCTTAAAACCCACATCCTTTCGTCTTTCCCTCTCCTTCCCTCTTTCCTGATGAAGCAACCGTTGATTGCGAAAGATTGAAATTTTGTGTGTGTTTGTGTGTGTTTTTTTTATTGTGTCTATCTACCAGCGCTTTCCCATTTGGTAAGTCATGGAATCTTTGTTTTTAATATATTTTTATATAATTATGTACTCAAATGTCTGCATGTGCTATAAGATTATAATATTGTATTTGTAAAAAACTGACTCGTTCCACGTCCTTGTGAACCCAACACAGTTGGACCTATGGAACATGAAATAAATCAAATCAAATCAAATCATGAGGCATGCATACTTTTGTCAATATGTAAGCATTTTCCTTTCTCAAGAAAGTTTTGGGCAAAATCCCAATGTGAACAATGTTTTCATAGTTCCCGTCTGTAACTTAATGTGTCATCTTTACTGTGAGTAGCAATCTGTCTTTTTCATAATATTGTTGCTATTCTAAGCTGGAATTTCCATTATTTAGTAATAACATTTTAGCATCCTTCAAGTAAGAAAGCTATTTAATGTATATTGTTATACTGATAATTTTTGAATGTCTGTGTGCAGGTAGAAAATTTTTAGTGTGTCTGATGATTTTGTATTTTTGACGCTTCTGACTGACACTGGTCTTTTATCCATTGTGTACTTCTTGTGTTTTAAGTGTCTCCTCTTTGCTCAAGAGGTAAAACTTGTTCATCATGAACTGTTGTAAATTGATTACAGCCTGCCCAACAGGTTGTGGACCCAAGAAAATATGTTCCTTTTGGATTTACATCTTATTTTTCTTTGTATCAATCAAGACTTTGAAGTGAGTTCAGTTATGGTACATAAAAGGTTTTCATTTGGGAAGTGAAAATGTAGAAGATGGGTTGCACAAAGTTTCTCAGTACCCAATAATTTGATGGAGGTAATTTTAAGTTGTGGAACTATCAAGTGGAAATTATCTTTCATGCTGAAAAATTACTGGACATTGTCAATGTAAGTAAAATAAGGCCAGCTTAAGCAGAGATGCACAGAACTTGTGGGATGACCTTAAAGGAAAAGCAGTGCTTGTTATTTTGGCTGGTATGGAATTTGATCAATTGCAAACTGTTATGTCATGCACTACATCAAGTGGTATTTGGAATGACTTAAGATAATTTATGAACACTGATCTGCTATTAGAACATAACACTGAAAAAACAGTTCTTTAATTATATAATGGTGCACAGTAATGCTGTTGGGCAATCTGTGTGGCCAAATCATTTGCTCAAATTGTCCAGAATGCTTTTCAAATCAGTCACAAGCAATTGTGGCCCAGTGACATGGTGCTTTGTCACTCACGGTGCTTTGTCATTCAAAAAAAAAAAAAAAGCAGGAAATACAGACACCCACACCACATCAGACCTAGACAAAGAACACGTAACTTGGGGAACAGTTGACATTTTCAAGCTGAAGAAAATATGCTCTTTTTGAGTCTAGAAAGAGAGACACCTTCCAAACAGCATTGTGACTTGTGACTAGAATTGGCAACTGAAAAGCTGCCACAGTCTGCTATCTGACAAGCAAGCAAACAGACACACTTTTGCTGAAATCAGCTAATATACCAACAGAAATTAAAGAACTGACTTGGTACTACACAAAGCCTGCACTATAAATGGCAAAAAAATCATTCTGGAAAACATTTACATAGACCTTGCGAGGGCCCACTGATGAGTATGCTTCAGTTACAATGAAGCAACAGTGGAAATATTGCACAAAGGCAAGAAGTGGATTATTGTATCATTACATGTATAGTACTTGCATGCCATTGAACCATATTTCACCTACATCAGAGACATTGTCGAATATGCCTATAAGAGAAACTTACTAATAGCTGCAGACAGAAATGCTAGGTCTACTATATGGCACTGTGGTCTGCTCTTCAGCCAGTTCATAGGCCCACCAAATACATCTGATGACAAATGGTAACATCGTGTGGCAAGGGCAGAGAAGAGCCTTGGTAAGGCTGCCAGGAGCTTTCTGCACCACGTCAGTGGTGCACTTATACTGCATAGGCTGCAGCCAGTGCTACTTGTACAAGTGGGGAACGTGGATCCCCAGAACACATACTTTTTCACTGTCCCTGATACAGAGCACCACACCAAACACCAAAGCAGTACCTACAACAATGACATGATATGCCAAATAAGAGACAAAGACAAGAGGGAGGTAATAAATAAAATTGCTGAAGATGTCTCAAGAACATTACATGACAATACAGACAGAGACAGCCATATAACAGAACTCTGCAAGAAACATAAAGCACATAAGACAGTAGTTCCAATCCATATACAGACAGCAGTACTGAAACACACACTTGCACAAACAGTGAACACTTTCACAGACATGTACCACATTTAACTTTGCACAACATCTAGAATAATTACACTGCAGAATGAACAGTATAACGCAATCAACTCTGTAAACCTGCTGTAGCTTAAATATAAATAACAGTCTTATCCATCCCATCGTCATTATACCACTGTTGGGATGTAACACTTGTAACTGATCTCTTAGTATATAAACAAGATAATACGTAAAATTCAAGATACATAATGTCGAAACTGAAGGTTAATAATAACATACTTTATACTCACACACCACTGTGCTTTCCATAATGTACATAATAGCAGTAGTGTTTATGTACAAGTAGTTCTGAGGCTTTCAGACCAGGCTCACTCAGATAAGGTAACATTTCTCTCTCTTTTCTATTCAAGTCTTTCCTATCGTATATTATCATATCTTCTTAAAATTTGTATATTTTTTTCTTTCAAATTCTAATGTATTTTTAACTTATTATTTCTTCCATTGTAATTGCTGAAAACAATAACTGCTGTTTGTAATATGGAATACTTTTTGTAATCTACATGGAAAGCTGTAAAATGAATGACCTCTTATAAAATGTAGGCAACATGTCTCTAAATGAGCAATAAATCAAATCAAATCGTTCATAAAAATTTCCATTGTTGTTTGTGAATATGAAGTCTATAAATGGCTACAAATGGTCTCTAAGTAGCTGAACATACACATTTTCATTGGAGCACCCAGTCCATTCCATGGAAAAACAGCCCACACTGTTATGGAACCACCCCCAGCTAGCATAGCTTGTGAGGCTGTAACGTTCTCTTCAGATTATTAACACTTAACTTTGCATTTGCCTGGTTCATTGATGACTGATAAGAACATCATGAAAGTTTCAAGCTTCACAAAATTATTTGTTGACATTAGTTGACAACCTAACTGCACAGACTCCGGAGTTAAGCAAAACACTGACTGACTTTTCTTCACAGCCTATCTGCATCACTTTATATACAAATTTAATATCTGTTACCATTGTTAATTTATTGCAAAATGTAACTTACAATTAAAAACAATTTCATCTAAACTAACTGTTGTTACATTTGTACAGGTTGTAACATATAATGTAAAATAACACATTATATTTACCATCATCTTTGGTTTTATGTATGAAAATTAATTCACAATCTGATTTCAACAGTTATTTTGATCTTACTTTAATGTTGTGATTGTGCCCGTATGGATTTTATTGCTAACGTTTGTTCAAAGTACTGGAAAGATGTTTATAGTGCTCATGACATGAATGAAAAATATAACACATTCATGAACAATGTCAGTACCATGTTTGAAAACTGTTTTCCTCTAAAAGTTACTCAAATTAAACAGAAGTCTATAATAAAACCATGGATTACACAAGGAATAAAGATTTCCTGTAAGTCAAAAAGGAAAATGTATCTGTCGATCAAGAATAGCTCCAATGCTGATGAGTTAGCTAAATACAAGGAATACTGTAAAATATTCAAAAAAAGTAATTCAGACATCTAAACAAATGCACTACGAGAAGAAGATAGCAATGTCAGCGAACAAAATAAAAACAATATGGGATATAGTGAAAGAGGAGGCAGGTAGAACCAGAAAGGAACAGGAGCAAATAGCACTAAGGGTAGATGACACATTAGTAACCAATGGGCATAGTGTGGCAAATCTATTTAACAAGTACTTTATATCCATACTGATAGAATAGGATTGTCAGGATCAGTAAATAATGCCCTTGAATATCTGAAACTAGCCTTTATAAATAGCTTCAGGTACATGAATATGTCACTCACTTCACCAAAAGAAATAACTTCCATAATAAAATCTTTAAAAACAAAGCATTCTAGTGGTTACGATGAAATACAACAAAGTTAATTAAGGCATGTTCTTGTGAGTTTAGTACAATTCTAAGTTACTAGTGTAACCAGTCAATTATAACTGAGACATTTCCTGACTGGTTAAAATATGCAGACGTGAAGCCTCTATTCAAGAAAGGGGATAAAGAGATACCATCAAACTACAGACCGATTTCACTTTTGCCAGCATTCTCAAAAGTTTTAGAAAAAGTAATGTACAGGCAGCTTCTCAACCATCTGACCACAAATAACATATTATCAAGAACACAGTTTGGATTTCTGAAGGGTTCTGATATCGAGAAGGCTATTTACACCTACAGTGAAAATGTACTTAATTCATTAAATAACAAGTTACAAGCAGCAGGTATTTTCTGTGATTTGTCAAAGGCATTCGATTGTGTGAACCACAACATCCTTTTAAATAAATTAGAATTCTATGGTGTTACGGGCAGTGCTGCAAAATGGTTCAAGTCATACGTCGCTAACAGGAAACAAAGGGTGTCAGTGCAAGGGACTAGTGAATTAAGTCATCAGTCATCATCAGAATGAGAAGAAATTACATGTGGTGTCCCACAAGGATCCATCTTAGGGCCATTGCTTTTTCTTGTATACATTAATGATCTTTCATCAGTTACACTGCCAGAAGCTGAGTTCGTTTTGTTTGCAGATGACACAAGTATTGCAATACATAGAATGTCGAGTGTAGTTCTAGAAAGATCTGCTAATGATATTTTCATGGCTATTAATGAATTGTTTAAAGCCAACTCACTGACATTAAACTTCGAAAAGACTCACTATATGCAATTCAGAACCTGTAAGAGGTTTCCACCCAGCATATGCATAAAGTATGAAGAAGAGCAGGTGGAAGAGGCTGACAGTCTTAAATTCCTGGGATTACAACTTGATAATAAATTCAGTTGGGAGGAGCACACCACAGAACTGCAGAAACGCCTTAACAAATCTGTATTAGCAATTCGAGTGTTAGCAGATATAGGCGACATAAAAATGAAAAAGCTTGCATACTTTGCCTACTTTCATTCCATAATGTCATATGGTATAATATTTTGGGGTAACTCTTCAAATCAAACAAAAGTTTTCAGAGTCCAAAAGCGTGTAATACGTATTATTTGTGGAGTAAATTCACAGACGTCCTGTAGAAACCTCTTCAAAGAACTGGGTATACTAACTACTGCCTCTCAGAATATTTACTCCTTAATGAAATTTGTCCTAAATAATATATCACTTTTCCCAACAAACAGCTCACTTCATACATATAATACCAGGAACAAAAATGCTCTGCACAAGGACTTAAAAGCACTTACTTTAGTTCAAAAAGGGGTCCACTACTCAGGAACACTCATCTTCAATAATTTTCCAGCAAACATAAAATATTTAGTTACAAATAAAGATCAGTTAAAAAGGAGCCTGAAAAACTTACTATTGGCCAACTCCTTCTACTCCATTGTCGAATTTTTTAATAGAAACAAATGATGTGTTGTATATAGTCATACTATTAGTATTGTTATTTCAGCTTTAAAAAAAAAAATAAATAAATAAAAAAAATTGACATGTTCCGCATCCACGAGGATCCCCTAAGCACAAATCTATGGAATGAAAAACTAATCTAATCTAATCTAACGTGGGGTGTATACTGGTAACACAAAATATTCTGTTGTAGAGCATGTCTACAGCATGACAGGTGACCTTCTATGTCTACATCTACATCTACATGGTTACTCTGCAATTCACACTTAAGTGCCTGGCAGAGGGTTCATCAAATAATTTTCATACTACTTCTCTACCATTCCACTCTCGAATGGCACATAGGAAAAAGGAACACCTAAATCTTTCTGTTCAAGCTCTGATTTCTCTTATTTTATTATGATGATCATTTCTCCCTACATAGGTGGGTGCCAACAAAATATTTTTGCATTTGGAAGAGAAAGTTGGTGATTGAAATTTCATAAATAGATCTCACTGCAAAGAAAACTGCCTTTGTTTCAGTGACTGCCACCTCATCTCGTGTATCATATCAATTGTGCAATAACCTGAAACGAGCTGTCCCTCTTTGCACTTTTTTGATGTCCTCTGTCAATGCTACCTGCTATGGAACCCACACTGTACAGCAGTATTCCAGCAGAGGATGGACAAGTGTAACATAGACTGTCTCTCTAGTGGGTTTGTCACATCTTCTGCCAAAGAAGCACAGTCTTTATTTTGCCTTCCCCACAATATTATCTATATGATCTTTCCAATTTAAGTTGCTCAAAATTGTAAATCCTAGGTATTTATTTAAACTGACAGCCCTTAGATTTGTGCAATTTATCATATACCCAAAATTTATCAGATTTCTTGTAGTACACATGTGGATAACCTTGCACTTTTCTTTGTGTAGTGCCAATTGCCACTTTTTGCACCATACAGAAATTCTGTCTAGTTCATTTTGTAATTGGAATTGATTGCCTCATGATTTTACTAGACGGTAAATTACAACATCATCTGCAAACAATCTAAGGGGGCTACTTAGATTATCACCTAGATCATTTATGTAAATCAGGAACAGCAGAGGGCCTATGACACTACCTTGCAGAATGCCAGATATCGCTTCTGTTCTTCTTGATGATTTACCATCTATCACAACAAACTGTGACCTCTCTGAGAGGTAATCATGAATCCAGTCACACAACTGAGACAATACTCCTTGATTAATAGTCGCTTGTGAGGAATGGTATCAAAAGCTTTCTGGAAATCTAGGAATATGGAAACGATCTGAGATCCCTTGTCGACAGCACTCATTACTTCATGGGAATAAAGAGCTAGCTGTGTTGCACAAGAATGATATTTTCTGAATCTTTGTTGTTTATGTATCAATAAGTCATTTTCTTTGAGGTGACTCATAATGTTCGAGTACAGTACATGCTCCAAAATCCTACTGCAAATTGAGGTTAGTGATATGGGTCTGTAATTCAATGGATTATGACTATTTCCTTTCTTGAATATTGGTGTGACCTGTACTACTTTCCAGTCTTTAGGAACAGACATTTTTTCAAGAGTGTGGTCGTATATGATTGTTAAGAAAGGTGCTATTGTGTCTGCATACTCTGAAAGGAACCTGATTGATATACCATCTGGACCAGAAGACTTACCTTTCTTAAGTGATCTGAGACGTTTCACAACACTTAAGATATCTACTTTTATGTCACTCATGCTAACAGCTGTTCCGGTTTCAAATTCTGGAATATTTACTTCGTCTTCTTTCGTGGAGGAATTATGGCAAACTGTATTTGGTAACTCAGCTTTAGTGGCACTGTCATCAGTAACATTTCCGGCTGTTTTTTGCCACTGGTGTACTTTACATATGACCAGAATCTCTTTGGGTTTTCTACCATATTTTGAGACAATGTTTCATTGTGGAAACTATTAAAAGCATCTCGTGTTGATGTCCACACAAAGTTTCGAGCTTCCATGAAACTTAGCCACTCTTGCGGATTTTGTGTTCTTCTGATTTTGGCATGCTTTTTTCGTTGCTTCTGCAACAGTCTTCTGATGTGTTTTGTGTACCATGGTGGATCAGTCCTGTCTCTTATTAACTTATGTGGTATGAATCTATCTGTTTCTGTCGATACTGTATCTTTGAATTTGAGCCATGTCTGGTCTACAGTTTCATAATTAGCTTGGAAGGAATGGAGACTCTCTCTTAGGTAGGCATCAAGCAAATTTTTACCTGCTGCTTATTTTTAGTGGTTTTGGTTGATATGGTTTTCAGCCTCGCTACAATCACCTTGTGTTCACTAATCCCTGTATCCATCATGATGGTCTCTATTAGACCAGGATTATTTGTGGCTAAGAGGTCAGATGTGTTTTTGCAACCATTTACAATTCATGTGGGCTCATGAACTGATTGTTCAAAGTAATTCTCAGAGAAAACATTTAGTACAATTTTGGAAGATGTTTTCTGTCTACCACTGGCTCTGAACATTTATTTTCGCCAAAAAGTCAGGGCAGATTGAAATCTCCATGAATTATAGCTGTATGAGTGGGGTACTTATTTGTAATGAGATTCAATTTTTCTTTGAACTATTCAGCTATTATATCATCTGAGTTGGGGGTCAGTAGAAGGAGCCAATTATTATTTTGGTATGGCTGTTGAGTATAACCTCTACCCGTAGTAATTCGCAGAAACTATCTGTTTCAACTTCACTACAAGATAAACTTCTACCAGCAGACACAAACACACCACCACCTACTTTATTTAATCTATCCTTTCTGAATACAGTTTGCGCCTCTGTAAAAATTTCAGCAGAATTTATCTCCGGCTATAGCCATCTTTCTGTTCCTATAATGATGTCAGCTTTAGTGCTTTCTATCAGCACTTGGAGCTCTGGTACTTTTAGAACACAGCTATTAAAATTTACAACTACAATACTGACTGCTGCTTTTTCAATTCTCATTCTTTCTTTGCCCGGTACCCATTGAGACTGGAGTCCTTGATCTTTCCCGACACTGTTTAACCTGAAAAACAGCCCAGTCCACACCACACAGCCCCTGCTACCCTTGTAGCTGCCTCCTATGTGTAATGAACACCTGACCTATTTAGTGGAACCCGAAACCCCACCACCCTATGGTGCAACTCAAGGAATCTGCAGCCTACATGGTCATAGAACCTTCTGAGTCTCTGATTTAGACCCTCCAGTTGGCTCTGTACCAAATGTCCGCAATCAGTCCTGTTGACAATGATGCAGATGGTGAGCTCTGCCTTCATCTCACTAGCAAGGCTGCAGTCTTCACTAACTCAGATAGCTGCCAGAAAAACCAGAGAGAATCTGTTCCGATCCATAGCGACACGTCATTAGTGCCAACGTGAGCCACCACCTGCAGTTGGCTGCACCCCGTAACCTTCATGGCATACGGAAGGACCCTTTCCGCATTTTGGATGACTCCCCCCAGTATGCACACAGAGTGCACATTGGCTTTCTTCCCATCCTTAGCTGCCATATCCCTAAGGGGCTCCATCATCCACCTACCATTGGAGCTCCCAATGACAAGCAATCCCACCCTCTGCACTTGTCCAGACCCCTCAGGAAGACCAGCCACTGCCACAACAGGCAAGGCCTCCCTTGCTGACTAAGAAGTACTTTCAGCAGTGGGCATTACCTCAAACCTGTCACGGAGGTGTAAGGGTACAGCCTTGGCGGCCAGCACGAACTTTCGCCTTCCGCCCAGGGATTCGTGAACCCGCCACATTTCACCAGTCACCGTCAGGCAAGTGTCGACCGGCAGGGATGTCCGAATCCAAGGGTGCAGTGGCATCAGAGATCCCAGGCAATGCTACAGGTTCCAGAGGCACCAAAGTGCTCGCATCAGGTGTCCCAATGTCACTTCAGTCGAGGGCAACAGCCTGGAGCCTGTCGACCATGGCCAACATAGCTTTCAGCTGTTTACGGACACTGGCCAATTCCCCCTGAATCTGCACACAACAGGCACAGTCCCTATCCATCTCTAACAATTTTTTTCCTCCCTTTTATCTCACAAGCCATTCAAAACAGATACCTGGCGACTATGCGAATTTACACCATACGGGTACTAAAACGCAATGCTACTACTTTCAAATACTATATTACGCCTGAAATTTGTGAGTTAAACAATGCAAGTACCCAAAAACACGCAAAGAAATTAAGAATGAAACTATGAAACAAATAAGTGAGCTAAGAGTATGACTTGCTGCTGGCTGCTGCTTATCGAACAGCAACAGGGAGCTCACTGGCTGTGACTAACCGACACTGGCTCTTCAAAACGAAAGCAGATGACTGATGACTACCGTATTTACTCGAATGTAAGCCACACTTTTTTCTGGTTTTTGTAATCCAAAAAACTGCCTGTGGCTTAGAATCGAGTGCAAAGTAAGCGGAAGTTCTGAAAAATGTTGGTAGGTTCCGCCACAACTAACTTCTGCTGTCGAATATATGTAGCGCTACACAGGAATGCTTTGCAGGCACAAAGATAAATCCTGGCGCCAAAACCTCTGCGTCAGTAAATAAATAGATAAAAAAGGTGGAAGAGGAGCTTTTTTCTCCGTCCCTAGTTTCGACCACTGCATTTTATACATTATCCAACGAAGTAAATACAAATTCCGTATTGTTCATCTTCAAATGTAGCAGCATTTCAATGTACTATGGAAATCCGACTGGCAAGACTGTTTGGGATGTTTGTCAATATGGCCAACTCTACATTCTGAATTTTTTCCTACCTGTGACAAGAGATGGTTGCTAATAGGAACTTTTATGAATTGTGAATCACATGCAGTATTCTCTACACCATAAGAATAATACAAATATAAACATTTTGCCATGTATTCTTTCGGGTTTGCTGCTATCTCATTTAAATCCTGTCAGCCTAATAAACTACGAAACTAGAGGGAGGCAACAGCGAACTGTGAAGAATATACATATTATGTCATGTTTTTATTCGTATTATTCTTATGCCTAATAGTGATACAGTCAGAAATGAAGCACGGCAATTGACTATATTTTTAAATCTAAGATGACTCTAATTTCTGTGCAGAATGTAAATTACTAAAGAGGCGTCTGCAAAGATTTTCAAACGGAGAAAAATTTTCGGTAAACTCTCATTCAGAACATCTATCATACGCAGTCTATTATTTGGTTCTTGTTGATCATTATCAAAGAAAGCAGCAGTGTAAGTAACAACAAATAGCAGTCGCTTGCCATTGTCTCGCTAATAAGACAATTCCTCTCTCTCTCTCTCTCTTTTTTTTTTTTTTTTTTTTTTTTTTTTTTTTTTTTTTTTTTTTTTTTTTTTTTTTTTTAAAAAAAATTGTAAGCGGCGGTAGCATGCACAAAAGCAACCCATGCCGCGAGCAGTGATAGGTCGTAAACATTCATTATCAGAATGCGACAAACAATGCATGACAGTACAGTAATGCATTTTCAGCTTAGGGTGACATAAACACCTATAACAAAGACAACGGCACTTATCTGATCAAAGAAAAATAAGCAATCAATTCAAACCAGATGAAGCATGTGAAAAAGGAAGGGTATCCGTATAAATACGGACGGAGTGCCTGACGCCTAGCAGTGGCTACCTGGTAAAGCTTAACTGCTAAGCTTACGACTCGAACCAAACTACTGTAGCTGTATCGTCATTCATTCGACCTAAATTGTTTCTCATATTACAATGGACCAACTTTGTTTCAATTTGGAGGTGTGGCCTAAAACTTTTTTCTTCCCTTGAATTTCGAGTCTCAAATTTCAGGTGCGGCTTAGATTCAGGAAAATTTTTTTTCCTTGATTTCGAGTCTCAATTTTCAGGTGCAGCTTAGATTCGAGTGCGGCTTAGATTCGAGTAAATACGGTATGAAAATTTACACACCTTGGTGCCTGTTTCACCACAAGTGCCATCTGGTCCCCCCCACCCATCCCCCAGACACCAGTTTCTCCAAACTCTGCAGGTGGAAACTGGTGTTACATGTCCTTAGTTCTCACCACCCATCTGGCCTTAATTTACATTAATTTCTTTCATCTTAGCTTTTCTTTTCTCAGTAACTATTCCTTTCTGTATCTTTTATTTTCTGACCTGTCTATTCCCCCCTGACCTCCCCCCCCCCCCCCAACCCCCCACCACGCCCACCTCTACCACATCCAATTCACTTAGCTTGCTAGCTTACCTTGTGAACCATGTATCGTCAGCAATCTTTGTTTACATATTACCCTATCTTCCACCTTTATGTTCTCAGGTTTTCAAATCTCACCTGTTGCAGTCCCAACAATCAGTTTCTCTTTCTCATCCTGTGTGGTAAATGGTCCATGACCTGGGGTTCTGGGTGACTTTTCTGAATTTTCCCCATGTACTAAAAGTTATGCTCTTTTTCTTCACACCTCTTCCTTCAACTTCAACCCTTCTGCCATAAGAAGGAACCTCTGGTACAGAAAGCTTGCAGATTTCATACCTTTTTATATGTGTGTTCCTGCCACTTCTTGGCGAGGAGACTTTTTGTCTATTTAATTATATTACATGTGTTTAAAAATTAATTTTCTTCAGCATTTCATATAGGCTTACTTATGTGAGTATACCTTATGAAAAACCCAGATTTCAAAGCAATTTGTAAGAAACCAAGATTTAGGGGGTACCGAGTCAACTAGGTCTTATGATACCATCCTGAGTTAACTGAAAATTATGATTCCACTTCCATTTGGGTAATATTTATTCTGATTTTGATCATCATGTACGTAACTTATGACTTAATAGTATAACTGTGCTATACATTGAAGTGTTTTAAAACATAATTAATTTCCAAATTTGTCTATAATATCCTAAAATATTTTTACTAGCTATAATATGAAAACATGAAATTATGGAAATCTGGGTATCCTATGAAAGACTTGGTCCTTCAGAATAGCTGGCAGATGTTGAAGTGGAGGTATTGTTGGTAGTTGGTAGATTGATGTGGACAAAAGTACTCATGTAGTGATCCTCAAGGTGAAGGTTAACATCTAGGAAGGTGGTTTGCTGGATTGAGGAGGACCTGGTGAACCAAATGGGAGAGAAAGTGTTGAGGTTGTGGAGGAATGTGGATACAGCATTCTTGCCCTCAGTCCATATCATGAAGATGTGATCAATGAAACTGAACCAGATGAGGGTTTTAGCATTCTGGATGGTTAAGAAGGATTCCTCTAGAAAGCCCATGGGTAGGTTGGCACACACACACACAAAAGTGTGACTCACATGTACATGACTGCAATCTCTGGCAACTGAAGCCACACTGCAAGCATTGACACAAGCAATGGGAGTGGTGACTGGATAGGAGGGTTATGGGAATGTAGGATATATTGGAGGGAAAATTCCCACCTGTGCATTTCAGAAATGCTGGTGTTGGTGGGAAGGATCCATATGGCACAGGTTGTGAAGCAGTCACTGAAATGAAGGATGTCATGTAGGACAGCACGTTCAGCAACAGGGTGGTCCACTTGTTTCTTGGCCACAGTTTGTTGGTGCCCACTCATTTGAAAAGGCAGCTTGTTGGTTGTCATGTCCACATAGAATGCAGCACAATAGTTGCAGCCTAGCTTGTATATCACATGGCTGGTTTCACAGGTAGCCCTGCCTTGATGGGATAGGTGATGTTTATGACTGGACGGAGTAGGTGGTGTTGGGAAGATGTATGGGACGGGTCTTACTTCTACGTCTGTTACAGGGGTATGAGCCATAAGGCAAGGGGCTGGGAGCAGGGGTTGTGCAGGGATAGATGAGTATATTGTACAGGTTCAGTGGATGGCAGAATACCACTGTGGGAGGGGTAGGAAGGATAGTGGGCAGGACATTTCTCATTACAGGGCACGATGAAAGGTAGTTGAAACCCTGGCGGAGAATGTAATTCAGTTGCTCCAGTCTTGGATGGTACTGAGTTATGAGGAAAATGCTCCTCTGTGGCCAGACAGCAAGACCGGAAAGATAAGGCATGGGAGATTTGGGTTTGTACAAGGTTGGGAGGATAATTACAGTCTGTGAAGGCTTAAATGAGCCCCTGAGTATATTTCGAGAGGATCCACTTGTCACTGCAGATTCTAGCAATACCACCACTTGTAAAGTAAGTTAGAAATCAGATTAATAATGTTGCTCATGCAGAATATGTTCGCTTTATAGGGCAACAACAAAGTTATTGACTGTGGATGGTATCGTCAGAATGGAAATAATGAGGTCACTGTAAAAATGTCTTTAATTTGGCACTTATCTTGAATGGATTCCCATGTAGATTTCATCAAAGACGTTATGGCTTATCTTGTTGATTCTAGGGTGATTCCACTTTGACTGCTAGAAGGTCCAGATCTGTATTTTACCAATATTTGAAGAGCTATCAAATGCGTTTTTCAGGAAATTCTTTATGATCAAACAATCCCAGATCAGAACAATGGTATGGTAGAAATAATTTTTGACTTGGTGTTCACGATCCACATTTTTACTAAACTTCTTGTTAACTCACATATACTCCTTCTTAATTGTCACATCATCAAGAAAACAGTTTTGTATCAATCTTCATATATTCAATTTCCACTTTAACCAAACACAAGACTTGACTGTTCTTTTATGAAGCGAAATAACAACTTAACTTCTGCCAAAGTGAAATAAAGACTGCTCTGTGCGCATTTGCCCCAAAATGGTTACATCTAAGCCAAGGATTATGACAGTCTTACAGAAATGAATACACAAAAGAACCATATCACAGTAATATACCGATACATCGGAGTACATTTACATTAATAAAACCAAATGTGAATATTGTCACAAAAATATGTCTGTTACTTCACAGTAAAGTAGTACGATATTACTGGTATTGAGAACTGGGGTTGGAGTGCCATAATGGTCACGTAAATAGATAACCATTACAAGATGCAATAACCATAGGTGGCTAGGCTGTATGGAAGGGACTTCCTGGTATGGAACAGCTGGCAGCTGTCAAAGTGCAGGTATTGCTGATGATTAGTAGGTTTGATATGGACAGAGCCATTGATGAAGCCATCTCAATACTGTTACATTCCATCGCAGATTTTCTATTGTTTGAAACAGTAAGATAATCAGAGATGGAAAAAAAAAAATTCTGCAGAGATGAGCAGAATGTTCTGAAGATATGTTCAATATCACCTCAGACCAGGTACCAATAGATCCACGAGAACAGGAGGAGAATACAAATGGAAGACAACAGGAAAGTGAAATGTGAAATGTGTTTTATTCATCTCATAACATACATGATTTGAGAACATATTATCTGATGTATAGGAGACATGTCAAGGTTATGATTAGCTTATTTGTCACACTTATTATAATACTTCGTGGAGAATTTACTTACTTAAAATTTGTCAAACTTACAGTATTTACAGTTACTATAACTACAAAAATTTTTACTCCATTTTAGGAATCCAGCTCAAAGTATCACTTCGTCATTCATGAAATCTTCCACAGAGTATAGCATCATTCAGTTAGAAAATCATGTAACTTGCTTTTTAAAATATTTATCTTCATATTCATCAAACGAAAGTGCTGGCAGGTTGATAGACACACAAACAAACACAAACATACACACAAAATTCAAGTTTTTGCAAAAAAGGGTTGCTTCATCAGGAAAGAGGGAAAGACGAAAGGATGTGGGTTTTAAGGGAGAGGGTAAGGAGTCATTCCAATCCCGGGATCAGAGAGACTTACCTTAGGGGGAAAAAAGGACAGGTATACACTCACACACACACACACACACACACACACACACACATATCCATCCGCACATACACAGACACAAGCAGACATTTGTAAAGGCAAAAAATTTGGGCAGAGATGTCAGTCAAGGCGGAACTACAGAGGCAAAGATGTTGTTGAAAGACAGGTGAGATATGAGTGGCGGCAACTTGACATTAGCGGAGGTTGAGGCCTGGCGGATAATGAGAAGAGAGGATATACTGAAGGGCAAGTTCCCATCTCCGGAGTTCTCACAGGTTGGTGTTAGTGGGAAGTATCCAGATAACCCGGACAGTGTAACTCGGTGCCAAGATGTGCTGGCCGTGCACCAAGGCATGTTTAGCCACAGGGTGATCCCCATTACCAACAAACACTGTCCGCCTGTGTCCATTCATGTGAATGGAGAGTTTGTTGCTGGTCATTCCCACATAGAAAGCTTCACAGTGTAGGCAGGTCAGTTGGTAAATCACGTGGGTGCTTTCACATGTGGCTCTGCCTTTTATAGTGTACACCTTCCGGGTTACAGGACTGGAGTAGGTGGTGGTGGTGGGAGGGTGCATGGGACAGGTTTTACAGCGGGGGCGGTTACAAGGGTAGGAGCCAGAGGGTAGGGAAGGTGGTTTGGGGATTTCATAGGGATGAGCTAAGAGGTTACGAAGGTTAAGTGGATGGCGGAAAGACACACTTGGTGGAGTGGGGAGGATTTCATGAAGGATGGATCTCATTTCAGGGCAGGATTTGAGGAAGTCGTATCCCTGCTTGAGAGCCACATTCAAAGTCTGATCCAGTCCCGGAAAGTATCCGGTCACAAGTGGGGCACTTTTGTGGTTCTTCTGTGGGAGGTTCTGGGTTTGAGGGGATAAGGAAGCGGCTCTGGTTATTTGCTTCTGTACCAGGTAGGGAGGGTAGTTGCTGGATGCGAAAGCTGTTTTAAGGTTGTTGGTGTAATGGTTCAGGGATTCCGGACTGGAGCAGATTCGTTTGCCGTGAAGATCTAGGCTGTAGGGAAGGGACCGTTTGATGTGGAATGGGTGACAGCTGTCATAATGGAGGTACTGTTGCTTGTTGGTGTGTTTGATGTGGACGAACGTGTGAAGCTGGCCATTGGACAGATGGAGGTGAATGTCAAGGAAAGTGGCATGGGTTTTTGAGTAGGACCAGGTGAATCTGATGGAACCAAAGGAGTTGAGGTTGGAGAGGAAATTCTGGAGTTCTTCTTCATTGTGAGTCTAGATCACGAAGATATCATCAATAAATCTGTACCAAACTGTGGGTTGGCAGGCCTGGGTAACCAAGAAGGCTTCCTCTAAGTGACCCATGAATAGATTGGCGTACGAGGGGGCCATCCTGGTACCCATGGCTGTTCCCTTTAATTGTTGGTATGTCTGGCCTTCAAAAGTGAAGAAGTTGTGGGTCAGGTAATGAGGAAAGAGGTTTTAGGTAGGGTGGCAGGTGATCGGCGTGAAAGGAAGTGCTCCATCGCAGCGAGGCCCTGGATGTGCGGAATATTTGTGAATAAGGAAGTGGCATCAATGGTTACAAGGATGGTTTCCGGAGGTAATAGACTGGGTAAGGATTCCAGGTGTTCGAGAAAGTGGTTGGTGTCTTTGATGAAGGATGGGAGACTGCATGTAATGGGTTGAAGGTGTTGATCTACGTAGGCAAAGATACGTTCTGTGGGGGCTTGGTAACCAGCTATCAGCTACAATGGGACGGCCGGGATGATTGGGTTTGTGAATTTTAGGAAGAAGGTAGAAGGTAGGGGTGCGGGGTGTTGGTGGGGTCAGGAGGTTGATGGAGTCAGGTGAAAGGTTTTTTAGGGGGCCTAAGGTTCTGAGGAGTCCTTGAAGCTCTGCCTGGACATCAGGAATGGGATTACCTTGGCAAACTTTGTATGTGGTGTTGTCTGAAAGCTGACACAGTCCCTCAGCCACATACTACTGACGATCAAGTACCATGGTCGTGGAATCCCTGTCTGCCGGAAGAATGACGATGGATCAGTCAGCCTTCAGATCACGGATAGCTTGGGCTTCAGCAGTGGTGATGTTGGGAGTAGGATTAAGGTTTTTTAAGAAGGATTGAGAGGCAAGGCTGGAAGTCAGAAATTCCTGGAAGGTTTGGAGAGGGTGATTTTGAGGAAGAGGAGGTGGGTCCCACTGTGATGTCCCAGTTCCATCCTCTGGTACCAGGATGGCATACCTCCATCTGTCCAATGGCCAGCTTCACACGTCCGTCCACATCAAACCCACCAACAAGAAACAGTACCTCCATTATGACAGCTGCCACCCATTCCACATCAAACGGTCCCTTCCCTACAGCCTAGGTCTTCAAGGCAAACGAATCTGCTCCAGTCCGGAATCCCTGAACCATTACACCAACAACCTGAAAACAGCTTTCGCATCCCGCAACTACCCTTCCTACCTGGTACAGAATCAAATAACCAGAGCCGCTTCCTCATCCCCTCAAACCCAGAACCTCCCACAGAAGAACCACAAAAGTGCCCCACTTGTGACAGGATACTTTCCGGGACTGGATCAGACTCTGAATGTGGCTCTCCAGGAAGGATACGACTTCCTCAAATCCTGCCCTGAAATGAGATCCATCCTTCATGAAATCCTCCCCACTCCACCAAGAGTGTCTTTCCGTCGTCCACCTAACCTTCGTAACCTCTTAGCTCATCCCTATGAAATCCCCAAACCACCTTCCCTACCCTCTGGCTCCTAGCCTTGTAACCGCCCCCGGTGTAAAACCTATCCCATGCACCCTCCCACCACCACCACCTACTCCAGTCCTGTAACCCGGAAGGTGTACACTATCAAAGGCAGAGCCACATGTGAAAGCACCCACGTGATTTACCAACTGACCTGCCTACACTGTGAAGCTTTCTATGTGGGAATGACCAGCAACAAACTCTCCATTCACATGAATGGACACAGGCGGACAGTGTTTGTTGGTAATGAGGATCAAACTGTGGTTAAACATGCCTTGGTGCACGGCCAGCACATCTTGGCACAGTGTTACACTGTCCGGGTTATCTGGATACTTCTCACTAACACCAACCTGTCAGAACTCCGGAGATGGGTACTTGCCCTTCAGTATATCCTCTCTTCTCGTTATTTGCCAGGCCTCAACCTCTGCTAATTTCAAGTTGCCGCCGCTCATACCTCACCTGTCTTTGAACAACATCTTTGCCTCTTTACTTCCACCTCAACTGACATCTCTGCCCAAACTCTTTGCCTTTGCAAATGTCTGCTTGTGTTTGTGTATGTGTGGATTGATATGTGTGTGTGTGTGTGTGAGTGTATACCTGTCCTTTTTTTCCCCTAAGGTAAGTCTTTCCACTCCCGGGATAGGAATGACTCCTTACCCTCTCCCTAAAAACCCACATCCTTTCGACTTTCCCTCTCCTTCCCTCTTTCCTGATGAAGCAACCGCTTGTTGCAAAAGCTTGAATTTTGTGTGTATGTTTGTGTTTGTTTGTGTGTCTATTGACCTGCCAGCACTTTCATTAGGTAAGTCACATCATTTTTGTTTTTGAACACATCCTGCAACATATTTTCAAGGCTGCTGAATGAAAGGAGAAAAAAATGTGGTCAAAATATCCTCAAAAAATACCAATGTGGTTTTGGGCTAAATAGAGGGCTTTCTGACCTGCCTTTTGCTATTAGATGAAAATGGAAAAAAAAATTATGAATATGACATAGATCTCGATCTCCTGTTTGATGATTTCAAACAAGCATCTGATAGTGTTAAGAGCTCATCATTACATAAATCACTATAAGAATTGGGCATCTGTTATGAAGTAACAAGGTTAGTTGCACTGAGAATGAAGGGCAGAAAGCCAAAAGTAAGGATGAACAATGAAATGAGCATGAACTGTGACCACACAAATGGAGTGAAACAGGGATGTGGTCTCTCTGCAGTCCTGTTTAACTTAGCACAACATAGTCTGATACAAAAAATGTACAAGAGTGGTAAAATAATTATGAAATCCAATCAGTTACATAAATATGCAGATTGTTTTACAGTTGGAGAATGAAACGTAAAGACCCTTAAGGAAATGTGCAAAGTAGTGGAAGCAGAAGGTGCAAAAGTTTGTTTATTTCTTTTGTCCTTTAATCATATGTAGTTCCATGTTCAAGGTGATGTTAGACTTAACCTTAGTCATTACAGAGAACAGTTTTCAAGATTATATATAGTTCAACATTGGAAAGTAGTTGTACTCAGCTTGGCATTAACGTATTCAATGTTTTACCTACTTTAGATCACTTTCTGAATGCCAAGAAATTTTATTACTTCTTTATTCACAATGGGTTGTTGGTTGATGGTTGATGGTGATACCTGGATAGTGTAAGATATTGTTTTGACAGTTATGGAAATTTAATGCTACTGTTTTCTTGTTGTTTATTATAAATTGAATCATTGCTGACTATTTACTTAGTTGAATTGGAACAGAATTTATGTATATCATCATTCCAGCTGCTTTCATGAATACAGTTGTGTCATCAGGAATTACAATGATTTTGTGTGACTCAACTTGCACATCCAGATTAGTAATATATGTCAGGGAAAAAAGTGGTTCCATTACTGACCCTTGGGGTATCCCACAGGTGATTGGACATTCTTCTGACAAGTATTCTGAGACTATTCATGCTTTTTGTCTGCATGCCTAATGCTCACTTTTTCCTTGTGCACACTGAGAAATGAACTACTATATTAATTTGCTGAAGCCCTAATACCACAGTACTCAGGATTGTTTAGAAGAGTTATATGGTTAATCACATTGCAAGCACTGGTTAAGTCTAAAAATACGCCAGTTGTTTGCTGTTTTTCATCAATGACTTTTAAAACAAAGGTCATGCATTCATAGATCTTCATATCACTTGATTTCTTATTCAGAATTCATGCTGAGAGGTGGCTAATATTTACTTTTTGTTTAAAGCTTTATTAAATTATTGTACATTATTTTTCCAATACTTTTGGAAAACAGCAAGTAATGGGGAATAGTTTATTATTTTACCTTTGTCCCAGCTTTGAATATTGGAATAAATTTGGTTAGTTGTAGCTGACCAGGAAATTTGTCCATCTGTAATGAGTAGTTACATATATGAGTGAGGGGAGTCAATAATTTCTGGACTTACTATAAATGAAAACAGGGCAAAATTCCTGATAATGTGGATAGAAGAACACCATATGACCTGAAGATCTCTAATAACTGTTTTAAAGCAGTCAGCCTTCCATTATGTACATATACATCTACATCTACATGATTACTCTGCTATTCACAATATAGTACCTGGCAGAGGGTTCAATGAACCACCTTCAAGCTGTCTCTCTACTGTTCCACTCTCAAATGGTGCAAGGGAAAAACGAGTACTTAAATTTTTCTGTGTGAGCCCTGATTTCTTTTGTTTTATCATGATGATGATTTCTCCCTATGTATGTGGGTGCCAACAGAATGTTTTTGCAATCGGAAGAGAAAACTGGTGATTGAAATTTCATGAGAAGATCCCATCACAACAAAAAATGCCATTGTTTTAATGACTGCCGCTCCAATTCAGGAATCATGTCTGTGGCAATATCTCCCCTATTTTGCGACAACACAAAACAAGCTACCCTTCTTTGTACTTTTTCAATGTCATCCGTCAGTCTCACCTGATGCGGATCCCACACCACACAGCAATAATCCACAATAGGGCAGACAAGCATGGTGTAAGCAGTCTATTTAGTAGACCTGTTGAACCTTATAACTGTTCTGCCAATGAATCACAGTCTTTGGTCCTCTGTACCCACAACATTATCATGTGATAATTCCCTCAGTATTTAGTGGAATTTACAGCCTTAAGATTTCTGTGAATCATCATGTAATCGAAATTTAGCAGATTTCTTTTAGTACTCAAGTAAATAACTTCACACTTTTCTTTATTCAGGGTCAATTGCCACTTAACACACCCTACAGATATCTTATCTAAATCATTTTGCAATTAGTTTTGGTCATCTGATGACTTTACAAGACAGTAAATGACAGCATCATCTGCAAACAATCTAAAATGGCTTCCCAGATTGTCTCCTATGTGATTAATATAGATCAGGAACAATAGAGGGCCTATAACACTTCCTTGGGGAATACTGGATATTACTTCTCTTTTACTTGATGACTTTTCTGTGTATTATTACAAACTGTGATCTTTCTGACAGGAAATCACAAATCCAATCTCACAACTGAGGCAATACTCCATAGGCATGCAGTTTTGTTAGAAGATGCTTGTGAGGAATTGTGTTGAAAGCCTTCTGGAAATCTAAAAATACAGAATCAATTTGACATCCCCTGTTGATAGCACTCAGTACTTCATGTGTATCAAGAGCTAGTTGTGTTTCACAAGAACAATATTTTCTGAATCCATGCTGACTATGTGTCAATTAATCGTTTTCTTTGAGGTACTTCACAATGTTCGAATACAGTATATGTTCCAAAACCCTACTGCAAATCAACATTAGTGATATGGTCCTGTAATTCATCCTTTTAACCAATGATATTAATATGATCCAATGTGATAGAGAACGGATACAAGTTGGAATTAGAGGCTATTACACAAAGTTATAGGTACCTAAAATTAATGACAGTGTGCCAGCTAGTGAGTTCTATAATTTAATTTATTGTGCAAAAGCATGTGCAGATGATAAGAATATTTCAATTACCAAACATGATAGTGAAGGTAGATCACTTGTTGAAACTGGAAAGACAAATTATTTCTTTATAATCTGTGGCTTACTAGTGGTGACATTAGTAAAGATCACAATTTCAGAGAAATGATTATCAATGTGTGCAAAAGACTGTATCTTGACTGTTCGCATAAGAGTAAGTATACTATTGCTAAACAACTGAAAGATAAATGTTATCATGGTGACGAGTGTTAAACAGATGAGAATAGCTGGATTGATGAAATTATTAGTGAAGAATGATGATGGTGCTTACACTAATGTAATGAAAGTGTGTAATCTAAATGAGCGTAGTAGAAATAACAGTGGGTCTGGTGGCCATAGTTTCAAAGAAATTGAAGATGATTTATAATGCAAAAATGATAGTTATGAAAATAGTGATGAAATTTTTGGTCCATTTATCAAATTACAGAGTGATTCTTGGAAGGCAGCTGTCATATAGACACAGTGTATGAAGTGTCAGGTGTATCAGAAGCATTATGTAAAAAACTGAGACATGAAATAATGTTACTGTAATTGGTGTAAAAATAGAGGGTACAACAGGAAAACACAGTAAAGTAGTGAACTATCAAACTCTGCTAACTTTTATTATTGAAGGAGTGACTCTTACACACGGATATTTAATTAAACCAAAAGTCAGTGAAGACTTGATTCTGGGAATTTCTTGGATAAGAAGCGAGAGTGCAGGTTTTGACTGCTGAGAACAAAACTTTACACCAAATGGGGGATGTATTTTTACCAATTTAATTAAATCAACTGTGAAGTCTCATGACAATAAAATTAACATAAAATTGTGAAAAGGGTAATGACATGTAGACAGTGAGATATGAGAACTGAATACAGATGTAATAGAATTTGAAGAACTTATAGATATAAAAATTTCTGGAACAGGAAGGCTTACTAGTAAACAAAAATATTAATTGAAATCTTTATTGTGGCAATATAGTCATGTTTTTATCAACATTCTAGGGAGAGTCAAGGGTTATCAGTATGCCTTACAACCGAAACTGCTTCAGTCAGTTTTCATAAAGTCATATGGGGTACTCCTGGCAAAGCAAATAGCTGATGAGAAGGAGTTACAGAAAATGGAAATGTGAGATATTATTGAAAGAAAAGTATCCACTTGTGGCTGTATTAAAAAGGGAGTGAAGGCAGTTTTAGATTCTAGACATCTGAATGAATTTTTGTACTGAGAAACAGGTCATCTTTAGAACACTGACAAATTATTGCATAAATTCAAAAACATTCAAATTATATCAAGCCTAGACTTAAAATCAGATTTTGATCTGGTACCATTGATTACAGAGTCAAGAATGTGTACTGCTTTTCTTTACAGTGGAAGAAGTTACCAATATTGTTCATTACCTCTTGGTTTGAACTCATCTGTAGTAGAATTCATAAGAGCACTAGATCATGTACTAGGATAGGAACTCATATCTAAATTAGCGGTTTATGCATGTGGGATTTTAGTAACTGGGCAATATTTGAATGTCTGCATTGAAGTCTTCAGGCAAGTATGTGAAAACTTAGACAAGGTGGTATGACACCAAAATTAGAAACATATAAATCTACAGTATCCAAATTAAAACTTTTCGGATGTGTTATTACTGAAAAGGGAAATGTGGCAGATATAGAGAAAATTAAAGCCATCTCAAACTTTCCAGCTTCACATAACAGAAAACAACTGAAATCTTTTTACTGTTCATGTGATTTTTACAGAAAATCCACAAACTGACAAAGATTAAATGCACCCTGTCTGAGTAACTTGTGTAGTAAGAACACTGTTTTGATATGGAGTAAAGAATGTCAAGAGGCTTTTGACAACATCAAGAAAGAATTAAAAAGCCATAACTTACCACACCAACCTGATTTCAGGTTAACATTTTATTACATTTTTACACGGCGAACGGAAACCCGAGGCCGCTGTTGGATCACCTGCTGCACTAGCTGCACGTTGCCCTCTGTGGTTGCCGTACGCGGTCGCCCTACCTTTCCAGCACGTTCATCCGTCACGTTCCCAGTCCGTTGAAATTTTTCAAACAGATCCTTTATTGTATCGCTTTTTGGTCCTTTGGTTACATTAAACCTCCGTTGAAAACTTCGTCTTGTTGCAACAACACTGTGTTCTAGGCGGTGGAATTCCAACACCAGAAAAATCCTCTGTTCTAAGGAATAAACCATGTTGTCTACAGCACACTTGCATGTTGTGAACAGCACACGCTTACAGCAGAAAGACGACGTACAGAATGGCACACCCACAGACTGTGTTGTCTTCTATATCTTTCACATCACTTGCAGCGCCATCAGTTGTTGAAAATTGTAACTACTGTAATTTCGAAAGTTTGTCTGCCTGAAAATGTACTGTTGTCCCAAGCATATTGCAACAAACAGTGTATTTCTATCGCTGCTCGTTTAGTTTTTATTGCCATTTCAAATATACCCTGTACATTCACTAGATGGGTGATGTATTTGCAGCAATTTGACAATGAGATCAAATACGTTATACACTCTGACAATGTTGTTGCAGATGCTTTATCGAGCATGCAATTAGAAGGAATTTATGGAACTTTCGATTGAGCTGTAGCATGGCTTCTGGCAGGTTCTCCCATGCCAGAAAGGCTGATGACCAGACAAAGAATGTCCACAATGCCACCTCTCCCATATCCACTCCCATAGCCCTTCCCCAGTTCAAATGGCTCTGAGCACTATGGGACTTAACATCTGAGGTCATCAGTCCCTTCCCCAGTTCCCCAGATACCCAACCCAAGGTGTGAGGGGATGCATAACACATGGGAAGATGTGTCATTAACAGAGCCTCAGGGATACTGGGCAATCTCCATGAGTGATTAGCCTTCCACTGTGTGGAGGTCTGTGGTGTTGACTGAACAGGCTCACAGTTCCCCTGGGACCAAAATGGAGAACATGGAAAACAAAACAAAAACTGAGGGACTTGGGAAGCTGTTTTCACAATCAGATTGGGGGACAGACCAGCCAAAGAAGTGGAAACCGTTACTAAGAAAATGGACCAGATCAAAATTAAATCCTTATCTGGAGCTCAGAGGAGGAAATTTCTCAATGAAAAAAAAAAAAAAAAGTGTAGTGAGTAATCAGACCCCACTATTTTTAAGACAAGGAACTAGAGAACAAGGAAGGAGTTTAATACTTCCACTTCTCAGGATCCAGAAAAGATGAGGCAGTAAATAGAAAAGTAGACCTATAGTTCTACAGTC
Source organism: Schistocerca piceifrons (assembly GCF_021461385.2). Classification (NCBI taxonomy): domain Eukaryota; kingdom Metazoa; phylum Arthropoda; class Insecta; order Orthoptera; family Acrididae; genus Schistocerca; species Schistocerca piceifrons. The sequence continues at coordinate 398,590,615 of NC_060144.1, read as the reverse complement.
TCAGTTTTCAGGTTGATGGTTATCCAACAGGGACATCCACTGGTCAACATCACTTCACAGCAGATGGACCTTCCTCAGATGTCTCTCTTTGAGAAGTGGGGTGGGGTGGGGTGGGGGTGGGGGGCAAAAGTTCCAGTCCCAAATTAAGGAGGGTCTGTGGTGCTCAAGGCATCTCCATGGGAGGAGGAGGCTGAGATCTTCAAGTCTGCAAAGGTAACAATTTGGGTACTACAACTTCTTAAGAATATGCCTCCAAAGACTCTTTACGAGAAAATAAGAGCACAGAACCATGAAGTCTTGGCAGAGGATTACAGGGTAAGTGGTTGTGAGAATTATACACCTCACTGTGTTAGATGCCCAAACCACTGCAGTGAAAGTCAGAAAAGAATCTGTAATGGAAATATGAGAACAGGAGCTGAAAATATACTTTGCTTCTTGTAGGTTGCTATTAGGATAATCAGAGACATTGGAAGTGACCATGGCTGTATGCTGGTAGCTGCAAGTGTTCCAGATAAACCTTCAATAATGTAAAGAGGCAACAGCCACCTTGAGGCATCTACTAGGAAGACTGGAGGTGAACATGACTCTGATCTAGAAACCCTACCTATATAAAGGGGATGTTTCAGGCCTCAGGCAAACTGGAAGTAAATTGATTAGTGCTTGAAATCTAAAGAAATCCAGGACTTGCATTTATGTTAAGTATGGAATTTCATTCCTGCTGATAGCAGTCTTCTGTTCCAGGGTCTTAGCGACCATAAGGATGAAACAGCATGAGGAAGGAAGCATGGGGAAAATTGAATTGGCTTTGGCTTACCTTCCTTACAAGGACAGTACTCCCGCTTCCCAGGAAGTGAGGTTACTGGTAGATAGCTGCTCACAGCAGGATGAATAACTGCTGGTTTGTTGTAATGCTAATTCCCACAGCCTGGTGAGGGGAAGCAGCAGCACCAACAGCAGAGGTGAGCACTTACTCAAATTTCTACTACAAAATAGTCTTCAAATCTTGAATAGGGGTAGGGAACATATATTCAGGAACAGAATAAGAGAAGAAATAACTGGAATAACTTTTGGGTTTACTTTAATGGGTAGTTATGTCAGACTGACCTAGGAAAATGGGACTCATCTAGAAAAAACCTAAACTCATGCTTACACAAAGTCAGAACTCTGATAATGAACGCAATAGATTTTGTGGAAAAGGCAGGCACACTGACATTTGCCATTATGATCTCATGTTTAGAAAACTGTCCAGTCACAAAGAAATGCACAAACAGGTATGTGCCTTGGTGGAGTAATAATCTGGAAGTGCAAAGGGAGTAGATAAGAAGACTGTTCAACCTTGCAAGAAAGACGGGGCAATTGGTAAAAAATAAGGAGACCCTTGTCAAATACAACACTGTGACCAAGCAAGTGAAGCTATCTTCCTGGAAGGTATTCTGTGAGGAAGGGAAAGGTATAGCTAATGTGTGCCAGACTTAATGAAATTCTCACTGGAACACCAACTAATGCAGGAGGTATTCAAAGGGAGGAGAATGTTGCATATACACGAACAGTGAGTGAGACATTGGATGTACTCCTCAAGACTCACTTTCCTAAATGCACTCTAGCAGATAACACAGGCCAGGAGTCAGTCCCTGAGAGGCACTGGTTTACAGGTAATTAAAGGGAAAACTGGGAATCTGCAAGAGAATATACTGAGTGTCACCAGGCCCAGGTGGTAATTTCCAGCTCTACTGCAACAGTCAGGAAAGGGTTTAATTAGATTCCTATGTGGACTGTTTGTAATCAGTGTAGCAGCAGCATTCATAATGCTTGGAGGACAATGGGAGTTGTTTTCATTCTGAAGCATGGAAGGACTGATCATGCCAAGGCTAATGATCTCAAACAATGGAAACTCTAGGTAGGAATATCAACACTGCAGGAAAAGATAGATTCCTACTTACCATAAAGAAGACACATCAAGTTGCAGACTGGCACGGTTGAAAGACACTCATATATAGCTTTCCTCCACAGCCTTTGTCAGTAAAGAGAGAGACACATGAAACATTCGCACCATATGCAGGTTGATTAAGGCCATACTAAGTAGAAGAAAAGTAGGAGACAGCTAATGATATAAGGGCAATAAAGTTGTCCTCCTTTCATCTAAAGACATTATAAAAACTGGTTAATATGCACTTGAGGAGCAACAGGTTAACTGAACTTGCTCTACATGTTAATCAGCACACATATCAACCAGGTACATCATGCAAAATGGTACTTCACCAGCTTGTTGAAAAGCTGGTAAAATCTCTGCACTCTCAGGAAGTAGCTCTCTGTATCCTCATGGGAATGACATGGCTTTTAGAAATACAACCTTCAAATCCATAGTTAGAGCTGCAGAAGAACATAGCAGAGAGAGCACTATATGCATGTGTTTAAAGCCCATACTATGCAGAAGAAAAGTAGCAGGCAGCATGATGAATGAGAAAATGGTGATCAACACCATCAGGAAGTGTCCACAAGGAGGGGCTTTATCCCCACTACTGTGGAGCCTAGTGGCAAAAGAACTCATTGAAAAGTTAAGTACTAGAGGCTACTTTTGCCAATGATATGCCAAAGATTTAGTCACAGTAATACTTCAAAAATTTGCTAGTATCATTAGAACAATGATACAATTGTGGAAAACTGGTGTGGAAAACAGGATCTGAAGATCATTCCCAAGAAAATGGTTGTAGTATCATTTATAAGGGAGAAAATCCACCACATATACTGGAATCTCAAGGTCCTTGATAAAACTCTATCTGTATAAGGGCTAGTGAATCATCTAGGGATAACCCTGGATGCAGAACTAGTATGGACCTGTGACATTCACCTGCTTTATTGTTCTTTGTTGATAGTCCTTGGTGTTGACGTACTGCATTTTTGTACAGGCTGAAAAATGGGGGTTGAAGTTCAACAGTGACTATTATAAATGATGTAGCCAACAGTTGGACATTTTCATTTCACAGTTCTTTACTCTCACTGTTCTCAGCCCCCCAATATTACACAGATATATAGCCAGTTCACTATTGGGAAATTTCGATAAGCCTCATTAATAGCTTGCAGGCAAACATCAACATACTGCTACAACAGTTTGCTGTTGAACATTTAGGAGCAGTAAAAACCTAACCACACAGTTCACATTATTTTTAGAATAATACAGTCACTGTCATTGTTTTAACACATGGCCTATAGGTGTTACACTAATTCCAGTGCATTATTGTTATGATAACTGATACAGATTTCCCCTCTGAAAATCGGCCATGGACTGACTGACTTGGGACCAAAAATTGGGCCTTTATGTATCCTCACTATAACAGGCACTGAAACTATGCATTATTTGATGTTTAATTTACAGAAATTACAATTAAAACATAACTCATTCACTTAACTCAATATATGGAAAAATATCTTCCTCTTTAACAGTTCCTTCTCTCACAAAGGTTGGGCCAAATTATTTGTTTAAATAAAGAAATTAACAAATATAGTTATGCAAACAATGCTTTTGACAAATCTGGTATTTATTTTCAAATTAAATAAGGACTGGCTTTGCTGACACATTTCTGAATCGATCAAAATAAATATTTTAATAAGGCTAGTAGTTCTTCTTCCAAATATTTATGTTGTTTGTTGTTGTTGTGGTCTTCAGTCCTGAGGCTGGTTTGATGCAGCTCTCCATGATACTCTATCCTGTGCAAGCTTCTTTATCTCCCAGTACCTACTGCAGCCTACGTCCTTCTGAATGTGCTTAGTGTATTCATCTCTTGGTCTCCCTCTATGATTTTTACCCTCCACGCTGCCCTCCAATACTAAATTGGTGATCCCTTGATGCCTCAGAACATGTCCTACCAACTGATCCCTTCTTCTGGTCAAGTTGTGCCACAAGCTCATCTTCTCCCCAATTCTATTCAATACCTCCTCATTAGTTATGTGATCTACCCATCTAATCTTCAGCATTCTTCTGTAGCACCACATTTTGAAAGCTTCTATTCTCTTCTTGTCTAAACTATTTATCATCCATGTTTCACTTCCATACATGGCTACACTCCATACAAATACTCTAAGAAACGACTTCCTGACATTTAAATCTATACTCGATGTTAACAAATTTCTCTTCTTCAGAAACGCTTTCCTTACCATTGCCAGTCTACATTTTATATCCTCTCTACTTCGACCATTATCAGTTATTTTGCTCCCCAAATAGCAAAACTACTTTACTACTTTAAGTGTCTCATTTCCTAATCTAATTCCCTCAGCATCACCCAACTTAATTTGACTACATTCCATTATCTTTATTTTGCTTTTGTTGATGTTCATCTTATACCCTCCTTTCAAGACCCTGTCTATTCCGTTCAACTGCTCTTCCAAGTCCCTTGCTGTCTCTGACAGAATTACAATGTCATCAGTGAACCTCAAAGTTTTTATTTCTTCTCCATGGAGTGTTTCCTTCGCTGCTTACTCAATATACAGATTGAATAACATCAGGGATAATCTATAACCATGTCTCACTCCCTTCCCAACCACTGCTTTCCTTTCATACCCCTTGACTCTTGTAACTGCCATCTGCTCTCTGTACAAATTGTAAATAGCCTTTGCTCCCTGTATTTTACCCCTGCCACCCTCAGAATTTGAAAGAGAGTATCCCAATCAACATTGTCAAAAGCTTTCTCTAAGTCTACAAATGCTAGAAACGTAGGTTTGCCTTTCCCTAATCTTTCTTCTAAGATAAGTCATATGGTCAGTATTGCCTCACGTGTTCCAATATTTCTACGGAATCCAGACTGATCTTCCCCGAGGTCGGCTTCTACCAGTTTTTCCATTCGTCTGTATAGAATTCATGTTAGTATTTTGCAGCTGTGACTTACTAAACTGATAGTTCAGTAATTTTCACATCTGTCAACACATGCTTTCTTTGGGATTGGAGTTATTATATTTTTCTTGAAGTCTGAGGGTATTTCGCTTGTCTCATACATCTTGCTCACCAAACGGTAGAATTTTGTCAGGATTGGCTCTCCCAAGGCTGTCAGTAGTTCTAATGGAATGTTGTCTACTCCGAGGACTTGTTTCAACTCAGGTCTTTCAGTGCTCTGTCAAACTCTTCACGCAATATCATATCTCCCATTTCATCTTCATCTACATCCTCTTCCATTTCCATAATATTGTCTTCAAATACATCGCCCTTGTATAGACCCTCTATATACTCCGTCCACCTTTCTGCTTTCCCTTCTTTGCTTAGAACTGGGTTTCCATCAAAGCTCTTGATATTCATACAAGTGGTTCTCTTTTCTCCAAAGGTCTCTTTAATGTTCCTGTAGGCAGTATCTATCTCACCCCTAGTGAGATAAGCCTCTACATCCTTACATTTGTCCTCTAGCCGTCCCTGCTTAGCCATTTTGCACTTCCTGTCAATCTCATTTTAAGACGTTTTTATTCCTTTTTGCCCACTTCATTTACTGTATTTTTGTATTTTCTCCTTTCATCAATTAAATTCAATATTTCTTCTGTTACCCAAGGGTTTCTACTAGCCCTCATCTTTTTACCTATTTGATCCTCTGCTGCCTTCACTATTTCATCCCTCAAAGCTACCCATTCTTTTCTACTGTATTTCTTTCCCCCATTCCTGTCAATTGTTCCTTTATGGTCTCCCTGAAACTCTGTATAACCACTGGTTCTTTCAGTTTCTCAAGGTCCCATCTCCTTAAATTCCCACCTTTTTGCAGTTTCTTCAGTTTTAATCTACAGTTCATAACCAATATATTGTGGTCAGAGTACACATCTGCCCCTGGGAATGTCTTACAATTTAAAACCTGGTTCCTAAATTTATGTCTTACAATGATATAATCTATCTGATACCTTTTAGTATCTCCAGGGTTCTTCCATGTAAATGACCTTCTTTCATGATTCTTGAATAAAGTGTTAGCTATGATTAAGTTATGCTCTGCACAAAATTCTACCAGGCAGCTTCCTCTTTCAGTTCTTAGCCCCAATCCATATTCACCTACTATGTTTCCTTCTCTCCCTTTTCCTACTCTCGAATTCCAGTCAACCATCACTATTAAATTTTCGTCTCCCTTCACTACCTGAATAATTTCTTTTATCTCATCATACATTTCATCAATTTCTTCGTCATCTGCAGAGCTAGTTGGCATATAAACTTTTACTACTATAGTAGGAGTGGGCTTCGTGTCTATCTTGGCCACAATAATGTGTTCACTATGCTGTTTGAAGTAGCTTACCAGTACTCCTATTTTCTTATTCATTATTAAACCTACTCCTGCATTACCCCTATTTGATTTTGTATTTATAACCCTGTATTCATCTGACCAAAAGTCTTGTTCCTCCTGCCACCAAACTTCACTAATTCCCACTATAGCTAACTTTAACCTATTGATTTTCCTTTTTAAATTTTCTATCCTACATGCCCGATTATGGGATCTGAAATTCCACGCTTCGATCCATAGAACGCCAGTTTTCTTTCTCCTGATGACGACATCCTCTTGAGTAGTCCCCGACCAGAGATCCGTATGGGGGATTATTTTACCTCCAGAATATTTTACCCAAGGGGATGCCATCATCATTTAATCATACAGTAAAGCTGCATGTCCTTGTGAAAAATTATGGCTGTAGCTTCCCCTTGCATTCGCAGTACCAGAACAGCAAGGCCATTTTGGTTAGTGTTACAAGGCTAGATCAGTCAGTCATCCAGACTGTTGTCCCTGCAACTACTGAAAAGGCTGCTGCCCCTCTTCAGGAACCACACATTTGTCTGGCCTCTCAATAGATACCCCTCCGTTGTGGTTGCACTTACGATACGGCTATCTGTATCGTTGGGGCATGTAAGCCTCCCCACCAACGGCAAGGTCCATTGTTCTTGGGGGGGGGGGGGGGGGGGGGTAAATGTTTATAATTAGTGCAAAATTTATAGAATCTAAGTCACAAAACAATTACTGTGTTAACCCTATAGCAAAATATATTAACTAGGGATAGTCAAAATAAATCAGGAAATTGATTACATACACAAAACTATGCACAAAATTAGATCTGGTGATACATTCCTTAAGACTGAGTGCCAACCTTTCTCTTTTATGAAAATGCAGATTACACTCATGTATGTTAATGGTACTTAGTCAAAATTGAAAATAAAATGAATTTAAAGGGGCAGATGGCAAAACAAGAGAGGAAGTCATAAGATGCCAGCTTTCTTTGTCACAGACCTCACATACTCACATGAAGAATGTAATATGTTCCAAGACAAAAGGTACTCTTATGAGAACTAGAAGGGCCTATGGTAAAAATTGTGTTGAAACCTCAGGAGTAAGTACTGTATACACAACATTGTAATAAGATCGATGAAAATGTATGGGGCTACACTAAGGTGAAATAAAGTAGAACAGAAGGTGACTCCTAAGGAACTTGGCAAGGTGTAGAGATTGGCCTCTTTAGCCATAACAGGTGGAATTAGCAACACACCCACTGTTGGGATGGATATCATGCTGGACATGTCCTCATTACACCTTTGGGTTACAATGGAGGCAGTGGCAATGGCATGCAGCTTAGAGACTGGGATTAATTTGGATTCCCTTTGGATAGCCAGAATCTCAACCCATTATAGTGAGTGCAGTAAATACAGGAATGGCTGGGGGAATGCTGGCTGACTGTAAAATAGCTTCCAGATGCTTGAGTAAACCTTTCAGTGTAACAGTTGAAAGAAGGGAGCAGTGGCATAATGAACCCGACATAATTCAGGAAACATAGTCTGGTTTACTGACAGCTCAAAAACAGCTGGGGGTACTTGGTCTGGAGTACCCATGGTACAGCCTAGATGAACGAGAGCACTCTCTTTAGGGAACATGACCACTGTATTCTAGGTGGACATATTTGCTATCAGTCTGTGCATGGAGGAGAATTTGCATAGGTGCTACCAGGATTGTAGCATCTACATTTAATCAGACAGCCAAGTAGTTTTGAGATCTCTGTCAGCCCCTGCACTGTGATCCAAGATTCCCTTAAAGCCCTTGGAAGAATATTGGAAAGCAACAAGGTAAAGATGCTGTGAGTTCCTGCCTGCTCAGGAATCAGTGCCAAAGAACAATGTAACAGATCGGGCAGGACATGCATGATGACTCCTAAGCTCTGTGGTGACTATAGATAGCCCATCAAGCCTCTACGATGATGAATGCTAAGATCTTTGGACTTCAGTCTATGCTATGCTGTTGTAAGGTAAGTTTGTATTTTCATGTGTATAGTTTATTTGGACAATAAAGTTCACATTGTTTCTTATAGTTGGGTTAATTCTCTCTAGTGGATAAATACCCACAAAGTTCATGCAAATATTGATATATTTGATAATGGTGAGACAAAGTGAGTACAGGTAAGGAATGAAAGTGTTAACAAAGTTGATGTTATTATTAATGAGAAAAGAAAAACTTGTAGTTAAGAGTGAGGTAAATGAGTTGCAAGCAGTTAAGACTGAAGTAAACAAAACTGATACAGAGTGTATGCAAGTAAGGGAAGAAATATTTCGAAGGATGATTGTGCGCAATGTAAATAAGTGAATTGTTAACTGTCCAGTATTGAGCAGAGCCAAGTTTTTCTAATTTAATCACAAAGTAGACAATTTATAGGAGACAGCTTGGAAAATGGAATGGAATTTTATAAGTTGTAAACCCCTTTCATTTAAAAAGTATTAGATTGCTCGCTGCCTCTTCTGACAACAATGACAGGGCATCTGTTTGAGTGTCAGTACTTGTAGTTGTAAAATGAGAGGAATACATTCAATTTAAGAATTTCAGCCCTGGTACTCAGCTGACTGGTGTGCTGATCTGCTTCTGCTTTCTCCAGCTGCCTTCAAAGGTTGAGCGGTGGGTCATTTAGTTATTAAACTGGACACAAGACATTTTCCATGATTATTTCCAAAAGCCATGTTATCTCTTCAGCATTGTTGTATATCAATCACAGTTTCTAAAAACACAGTTCACTGTGCGACATTGCCAAGCATCATAGCACAACAAGCTCCTTGCTTCCACCATTGACATCACTCTCTGACCAACTGAAAAAGCATTTTCCCTTTCTCTGTACACAGAAACAAATGTTTTTTAATATGCAGGTAATTCCACATTTACTAGTCAGTTCAACAAGGACTTGGAAGAGCAGTTGAATGGAATGGACAGTGTCTTGAAAGGAGGATATAAGATGAACATCAACAAAAGCAAAACAAGGATAATGGAATGTAGTCTAATTAAGTCGGGTGATGCTGAGGGAATTAGATTAGGAAATGAGGCACTTAAAGTAGTAAAGGAGTTTTGCTATTTGGGGAGCAAAATAACTGATGATGGTCGAAGTAGAGAGGATATAAAATGTAGGCTGGCAATGGCAAGGAAGGCGTTTCTGAAGAAGAGAAATTTGTTAACATCCAGTATTGATTTAAGTGTCAGGAAGTCATTTCTGAAAGTATTCGTATGGAGTGTAGCCATGTATGGAAGTGAAACATGGACGATAAATAGTTTGGACAAGAAGAGAATAGAAGCTTTCGAAATGTGGTGCTACAGAAGAATGCTGAAGATTAGATGGGTAGATCACATAACTAATGAGGAAGTATATTGAATAGGATTGGGGAGAGGAGAAGTTTGTGGCACAACTTGATCAGAAGAAGGGATCGGTTGGTAGGACATGTTCTGAGGCATCAAGGGATCACCAATTTAGTATTGGAGGGCAGCGTGGAGGGTAAAAATCGTAGAGGGAGACCAAGAGATGAATACACTAAGCAGATTCAGAAGGATGTAGGTTGCAGTAGGTACTGGGAGATGAAAAAGCTTGCACAGGATAGAGTAGCATGGAGAGCTGCATCAAACCAGTCTCAGGACTGAAGACCACAACAACAACAACAACAACTTTGATTCTTGGAGTTACATTACTGTTTTATTAGTTTATTTATTTTTTACAATAAAGCAGATAACTGAAAACATAAGAAAAAGTGCCATTTTTACATCTTTAATTAAGGTAGTCAAATTTGGTCATTAATCATTCTTTGAATCAATGTGTAATAGATGTGATTTAGAAATATAAATGCAGCTGCACAAAAATGCCTTTAGTTTGCATGCACTAATAAACATTTCAATAAAGCTACAACCCATTCTACTTTTCCTCTGAACACAAACATGTAGAGAAATTATTTTACAGAGATATGGCATTTTTCTATTATGTGATAGAATTGGTTTAATTACTGTGTAGATTATACCTCCTTGCACTAACGAAGTCTTTACTGTTTGTTTGTATACCTGATTATGGATAAGTTTGGAATGTAGTCACAATGTGAAGAATATGGTATGTTATTGATCTATTTGTTAATAATAAAAGAAGGTGTTGTAAGAGCTTATTTCATAATAAAGTGAAGCTGTACACCCTTGCCATTTATTATGTTGGCCATTCTATTGTTGGTTGTTTCACATACCTTGTCATCAGTTGATGACTGACCTGCACACAAACTAGAAGCATAATCAAGTCATTAGCTTTTCAGTGCATGGTTGTAAAGTTTGGTTGCTGCCATTATTGACCCCATGATACTGTACGTGTTTCAGTTCTCTGTATCGTCAAAATTTACTTATCAACTAAACATCATTTACTTTTAGACTTTATTTGTGTTTCCATTTATTTTAAGCATTACTATGGCTGCTAGTTCTCATTCATGTACGTTAGTGCTTGATCCAGATTCTCTGGACTTGGTGAAGAAAATCTTAGGATAAGATGAGGATAGCAATGAACATGATCTTAAAGATAAAAAGTGACCCTTCTTACAACAGTGAATGCAAACTGCTTCAGAACAAAGCTAAGACTCCAGTGAACCAGAAAATGTAGAGAGAAATCAATACAGAGAGGAGGCTTCTAGTTTCTATAGCAAAAATAAGTATATTGGTCCACTACCAAACCAAAGGAGATGGGACCTGGAGAAACTGAAAGAACCAGTGGTTGTACAGAGTTTCAGGGAGACCATAAGGGAACAATTGACAGGAATGGGGGAAAGAAATACAGTAGAAGAAGAATGGGTAGCTTTGAGGAATGAAATAGTGAAGGCAGCAGAGGATCAACTAGGTAAAAAGACGAGGGCTAGTAGAAATCCTTGGCTAACAGAAGAGATGCTAAATTTAATTGATGAAAGGAGAAAATACAAAAATACAGTATGTGAAGCAGGCAAAAAGGAATACAAACATCTCAAAAATGAGATCGACAGGAAGTGCAAAATGGCTAAGCAGGGATGGCTAGAGGACATATGTAAGGATGTAGAGGCTTATCTCACTAGGGTGAGATAGATACTGCCTACAGGAAAATGAAAGAGACCTTTGGAGAAAAGAGAACCACTTGCATGAATATCAAGAACTTTGATGGAAACCCAGTTTTAAGCAAAGAAGGGAAAGCAGAAAGGTGGAAGGAGTATATAAAGGGTCTATACAGGGGCGAAGTTCTTGAGGACAATATTATGGAAATGGGAGAGGATGTAGATGAAGATGAAATGGGAGATATGATACTGCGTGAAGAGTTTGACAGAGCACTGAAAGACCTAAGTCAAAACAAGGCCTCGGGATTAGACAAAATTCCATTAGAACTACTGACAGCCTTGGGAGAGCCAGTCCTGACAAAACTCTACCATCTGGTGAGCAAGATGTATGAGACAGGCAAAATTCCCTCAGACTTCAAGAAGAATATAATAATTCCAATCCCAAAGAAAGCATGCATTGACAGATGTGGAAATCACCATCAATCAATTTAATTAGCCACAGCTGCAAAATACTAACGCGAATTCTTTACAGACGAATGGAAAAACTGGTAGAAGCCGACTTCAGGGAAGATCAGTTTGGATTCCATAGAAATGTTGGAAGACGTGAGACAATACTGACCCTACGACTTATCTTAGAAGAAAGATTAAGGAAAGGCAAACCTACATTTCTAGCATTTGTAGACCTAGAGAAAGCTTTTGACAATGTTGCCTGGAATACTCTCTTTCAAATTTTGAAGGTGGCAGGGGTAAGCGAAAGGCTATTTACAATTTGTAGAGAAACCAGATGGCAGTTATAAGAGTCGAGGGAGTGAGATATGGTTGTAGCCTCTCCCTGATGCTATTCAATCTGTATATTGAGCAAGCAGTAAAGGAAGAAACAAGGAAAAAAAAAAAAAAAAAAGCTCGGAGTAGGTATTAAAATTCATGGAGAAGAAATAAAAACTTTGAGGTTCACCGATGACATTGTAATTCTGTCAGAGACAGCAAAGGACTTGGAAGAGCACTTGAACGGAATGGGCAGGGTCTCAAAAGGAGGGTATAAGATGAACATCAACAAAAGCAAAATAAAGATAATGGAATGTAGTCAAATTAAGTTGGGTGATGCTGAGGGAATTGGATTAGGGAATGAGACACTTAAAGTAGTTTTGCTATTCGGGGAGCAAAATAACTGATGATGGTCGAAGTAGAGAGGATATAAACTGTAGACTGGCAATGGCAAGGAAAGCATTTCTGAAGAAGAGAAATTTGTTAACATCGAGTATAGATTTAAGTGACAGGAAGTAGTTTCTGAAAGTATTTGTATGGAAGTGAAACATGGACGATAAATAGTTTGGACAAGGAGAGAATAGAAGCTTTCAAAATGTGGTGCTACAGAAGAATGCTGGAGATTAGATGGGTAGATCACATAACTAATGAGGAGATATTGAATAGAATTGGGGAGAAGAGTAATTTGTGGCACAACTTGACTAGAAAAAGTATCAGTTGGTAGGACATGTTCTGAGGAATTGAGGGATCACCAATTGAGTATTGGAGGGCAGCATGGAGGGTAAAAATCGAGGGAGACCAAGAAATGAATATGCTAAGCTGATTCAGAAGGATATAGGTTGTAGTAGGTACTGGCAGATGAAGAAGCTTGCACAGGATAGAGTAGCATGGAGAGGCACATCAAACCAGTCTCTGGACTGAAGACCACAACAACAACAACACCATACCTCAGAGGGGTGTGAGAACATAGCTCACAACTTGATCATGAAAGTTTCCTCATTGAAAGGCAGTCAAAGCAGATTGGGAGACTTGTGCACTCCACTGGAAGCATGTGAGTGTTTGTTTACCAGATTTGTCAACAATGTAAGAAAAGACAGATTCCTATTTACTGTAAAGAAGACATGTTAACTTGCAGACAGACACAGTTAAAAGACACTTATGTAAGGCTTTTGGTCTCAGCCCACACCAGCAAAAGAGAAACACACACCATTCATACATACAAGCAAGCACACCTCAAGACTGGCAACTTCAGCATCTTGGGCCACAATGCCAGCAGTCCTGCCCAAGATGCTGGAGTTGCCAGTCTTGAGGTGTGCTTGCTTGTATGTATGAATGGTGTGTGTTCCTCTTTTGCTGATGAAGGCTGTGTCTGAAAGCTTTATGTAAGGTCTTTTAGCTGTGCCTGGCCACAATTTATCATTTCTTCTTTACAGTAAGTAGTAATCTGTTATTTCCTACATTATTGATATTCCTACTTGGGATTTCCATTGTTTGTTTACCAGATATCTGTTAGAAGAAATTTGCCAAACATATTGTTCAGTTACGTGTAAAGAGTGTGGAGAAGAGAACCTGGGTAAATATTCAATATTTGTGAAAATTTTTCTGCCTGGGTATGACTGGGTGTTGTGTGATGTCCTTAGGTTAGTTAGGTTTAAGTAGTTCTAACTTCTAGGGGACTAATGACCATAGATGTTAAGTCCCATAGTGCTCAGAGCCATTTTTTTTTAGAAAAATTGTCTATCAATTTATATTTGAAATCCATTGTATGCTGCTAATTTTTCACTCACTGTATGTTCACCTTGCATCATTGTATTACTGTTTTTTCTAATGCAATAAACTAGCTTAAATTTTTGTTTAATTTCACTCCGCTCTTGTGCAGGGCTACATAAACTTGTATTCCTTTAGTCATTCATTTTTAGTTTTTTGTGTTAAACTGATGATTTTATTCTAATATACTGTTGAAAAGTATTAGGGGAACACATACATCAATGTACAGCATGTTAAATCTATTTCCATAAAGTCAATATCTGTGGTCTTACTATATAGCTTCAGATCTTAGCTTTCAATGTATGCAACAACTAGAGGCTTTCACCATCTATCAGCTGTATTATGTGTTACTGTACTATGTGATCCCCTAACAAAGAAGTAAGTACCAGTGTCCCATTGTTTTCTAGTGAAGTACATGGATGGCAGTTGTCATTCATGGATGTTGTATTCAACTAAGCACAAGAAATGCTATGCCTTGCTGCAGTTCAAGTTGCTTGGTCAGTTTGTTTGGTGATCCAAAAAGGATGAACTATCCATTGTGTTTTTGCAGATGGCAATGTCTCAACATCTGTCATCAATAGGTTGTCGAGACGGTACAGGGAGACAGGTCAGTACACAATGTTAGTACACAAGGTTGCCAATGCATTACAGCTACATGTGAAGACCAATATCTGGACTTCTCTACACTGAGGCATGTACAGCTACCACCAGAGCACTGCAAGATTATCCCAGAAGGATGGCTGGAGCCTCTGTGCCCAAACAAACTGTAAGGAACAGGTTACAAGAAAGAACCTTATGACCTAGACAGCCTGTACAAGTACCCCACTTGATATGATAACGTTTCACAGCTCACTGTCAGTTCTGTCACTCCTATGTCAACTGACAACTGTGTAACTGGTGAAACGTGTTATTCATAGATGAGTCCAGATTTCCTCTGACACAACATGATGTCTGTGTTCATGGGTGGAGATGTAGTCATGAGTGGTATCTGGCAAATGTTGTCTATGAAACTGATGGTTTCAGCCAGGGTTCTGTAATGTTGTTGGGGATGCATCAGTGTTGAGAGCCATATGGATCTTGTCGTTATTTTTGGTTAATTTACCATCAGGCAGTACATTGAACAGATTCTACTGGACTGTGTGGTGGCTGCTGCACACATTGGTAGCCTTCAATTCCTTCTCACACATGGTAATGAGGGGCCTATCTGACAGGTGTCATCAGGAATGTCTTGCGGAGCCTGGATATTGAAGTAATGGAATAGCCAGCAGAGAGTCCCAACCTAAACTCCATCAAGCATGTGTGACGTGTGCTTGGTAAATGTGTTTGTGATCATCTTGTTCCACCACAGGTTCACCAAGAACACTCAAGGGCTGTCATTGAAGAATGGGAATGGATACCACAGGGTGACCTCCTCAGCTTTATGTGGAGCATGCCACATAAGTGTCATCTGGTGATAAATGGACACAGAGAGCATACACATTAATGAAGCTGTCAGAGCTCAATGGAAAGCATCTAGGACGATGAGATGAATGATTGTTTCCACTTTGTTTCTGACACCTGTCAGACATTTCAGTTCCTGCTATATAAATGTATGAATATGTAATGGAATTTTATGTACTTAATTTGTCTAAGATAAAGGTATAATTTGGTAACATACCAGTTCTTAGTTATTATTCAGTGGAGTATGGCAGACACTCAGAGTCATGTTTCCCTAATTTTTTGAGCAGTGTAGCCTATATGTAAATACGAAATTTATGAACAAGTATTTGTGATGAAAGTAAAATAATTTTCATGACCAAAACAAAGTGGTATCCTTCTGGACCCCACAACACCATTTATGATACGAAAAGGTCACTACTCCATTTGGGGGTAATGTGGTGTTTAATCAAACAATGGTTGTATATAGTAAAGTGTTCAAAGATTTTAGTGTATGTTTTGTTGAACATAAAATTGTCTTGATTGATAAAAGTAGGATTTCACCCAATGCTGTAAGACTAGAGTGGGGAGCAGAGGATACTTCCTTTCTTGGTTCAATCATTTCTTCAGCTACCCTGTCTGTAGATTATAATGGAATATAATCATCTCCTATTATCCTTAATTTATAAGTAGGTACTTAAAATTTCTATTTCAGTACCTAAATGAATTTTTGTGTCAGTCATCTATAAGTATAGAAGCTAGTGTTAGATCAGCATATTTCAGAGAAAAATACTGTACTTTGTTTATGGGTCTACTGATGTTTAAATTTAATGTAAAATAATTAATTTCTCACAGCAAAAAGTAATGTACAGTATGAGCTAAGTCAAATATAAAATTATCAAAAAGTATTATTGGAAAACCAAAGGAAGCTGTAAGTATAAAAAAGTGATATAAATTTTTACAACAACAGTAGAGGAAAGGTTTAAAGTTAAATTCAGTGCCATTTTTTGTCAGTATTCAAGATACTGCTAAAGTCAAGTGTTTAGTTTAAAGTAAAATTATGTTCAGTTGCCTATACTGATGTGTGTTGTCCGAAAAATGTGTCATTGGGTAGCTCCTTAAACTGAGATAAGAACAAACACATGGTTTAAAGTGAAGTAATGCTTGAATTAAATTGTGTATTTTCTGTTATGAAAAGGAAGGAAGTTTTTGTCTATAACATTGTTGTTTGTTGCTGTAGATAATTGTCCTTTCCAGTAAACAATGTGAGAAAGGGAAAGTAAGGAAGCTGATGTTCAGTGATGTTATAATGAAGAGGTAATTAGTGATGAAGTAAATAATATAACAACGAATGTAATGGAGTAGTGTGGCAAGGAAAGTGAAGAAGTTTTCATGAAGTAATTAATGAAGTAATGAGGTTTATGAAATAATAATGAAGTGAGTAATGAGAAATATGAGAAGAATTAATTGATGCAGCAACAGTTGCAGCATTGGTTAGGGATCCTTTTTCTTAATTAAATTAATTAATTTCCATTTATTATTCAAATGGTTGTTTTATTGAAATGATGTGTAACAAGTATGTTTATGTTTACAAGATATGTATGAATGATTAGTGTTAATGTCAATTAATAAATCTTTATTTTAGTCTTTCTCATGAAACTACTCTCAAAACACTTTTTTCTTTCCTTTTTTTAGCTGTCTATCAGGTTTTGTATAGAAATTCGATAATGTAATAGGAGTTGTTCAGGAGAAATGATTTTAAGTAGATTCAGAACTTACTTAACTACCTGCCAGACATTTTATGTTATTGGGCAAATGAGCAAAAATTTTGCATAGTGAACTCTTTCCTGAGCTACAGACAGTTTCATTAAGGTTAATAAAAGTCATTTATAGCTCTAGTAAAGTAGCTGCTCTTCTCAAATTGTGATGAATTATGTATGATGCATTTTATTAGAAAATTGTGAATCATGATGGTGGAATTAAAATGCCCATTCCTTAAAGAGGTACCTATATGACATCTGAGGGTGAACATTTTATATTATTCTTATGTCTTGATTTTATGCAAGCAATACTTTCTTTCTAAAATAATCCCATAACATATTACAGAATGGGAATATGCAAAATATGATGTCTCTTAAAAAATTCTGGAACATAGACTACAAAATTCTGTGCTTATCTTTTACTTAGTGTGCATGGTCTTCTTCAGAATACTCTCCACCATAATTGCTAGACTGTTAAAAATGCTGTTTCCATTTCCAGAAGCAGCCTTGGTATGTCTGGTACCGCACACCACAGAATTTGAATCCGCGCCAGACGTCACAGGGTGCCACAGTCGAACACATGGTTCCAGCGGCCAATAGCGGTGCCCCCGATAGAGTACTTAAGTGCCTGCCTCCCACTCAGCCAGTCAGTCTGATCTCGTGTATGTCTGTGGACACACTGCCTCGCATTAGACAGCTTACTTACTTTCTTGTTCTGTGTATGAGTGGACATGTTTGTTAAGTTTCCTTGTTACTCCATTGTTCAATCTTGTTGTTGTTAGTTCTGTCCTTCGTTGGTTGTGTCCATCCTCTCCTGTTGTGTTGTTGTTTGTGGGCCTCTCCGTGGGTACCGCCGTGCTTTCCGTCATTTCAACCCTGCGACTGTCCTGGTCGCAGTTACAACATTATGACGATGAGGATGGGATGGTCATTGTTGATATGGAAATGAAGTTGGTCTGTCTGCTGGAGAAACAGCAGCAGCTCATGCAGCAGCAGCAGCTTCAATTAGATGTCTTACAAAAGTTGCTGCAGTTGCTAACAGACAAAGTCGATGCCCGGGACGCCTTACCACAACAGTCTTAGAGTCCTCGGGTGTTCGATGCTTTCCCGTGTCCACTGTCATTTCCACCCTTTAATCATGCTAAAGAGGACTGGGAAACCTACTTACATCATCTGTAACAACATTTCACGTCTCTTCAAGTCACGGACGAGTCCTTGCAGCGGTCGTTGTTTTTGTCTTGGGCCTCTTTCTCCGCAAGTTGGCACTGTTGTCCAATCCTGTGGCTCTCTCTTTCCAGGAGATCTGCCTTTTGCTGGCAAACTATTATTCCCAACACTACCATGTAGTCACCTCTCAGCTGGAGTTCCACCAGTACCATAAACAGCCTGGTCAATCGTATCATTCCTGGGCCATAAACTTACGGGGTCTCAGCCGTTGATGCAATTTTACGTGCACCAATTAGCAGTGTAAGGCTTCATATGCAGACTCCCTGATCTGGGATGTGGTGGTTCAGCTGGCTCCTGATCTTGAGGTCCATACTGCAGCATTGAAACTTGACAACCACTCCTTGGAAGAGATTCTCCACATTGCCAACTCCTTTGAAATTCCTCAAGCGGCTAACAAGTGTCTTATGGCACAACCGCAGGTGACAGCGATCGTGACGTCATGGCGGGTTCCGCCCTTGTGATGTCGACATCGCCCAGCCAACAGAGGCCAGTGCCGTCGGAACTCCTTGTTGTCTGACGTCTCTATGGCATCAGCGCCTTCGGTCGTCCCTCGTCGCTGCTCACGCGGCCCATCTTGCCCACAGTGCTTTACTGCCCATTCGCGGGCTGATTGTCACCACCGCTGGAAATCGTGCATGCTGTGTAACAAGGAGGGCCACATCTGATCGGTTTGTCAAAGTCGCTTGACTCGTTCTAGTCATGCCCCTTCTGGTCCTCAAGATACCATCCATGCTCTGCAATCAGTCATTCCACAGAATGACCCATCTGCACGGAAGCTTCTCCTCATGCTCCGCATTTTCACAGAGGATGTCAGTTTTCAGGTTGACACTGAGGCCACCGTCTCCCCGATTAATATGGCGACATATACCCGGCTGGGCTCTCCTGCGTTGTCACCTCCCTCTCGCCATTTGGTTGCCTACAGAGATGGCTCCATTCCCCTTCGTGTGCAGTTCATCGTCCAGGTGACGTAAAAGCAGGTTCCCCAGCTCCTTACCCTCTTTGTTGTCGACCATCCATTGGCTTCGAATATTTTTGGTGATGAGGATGGGATAAGCTGTGTAAACTGTTCCAGGAATCGCTGGAAAATGGCCGGCTGTGTGGGCCCGCGAGTACAGGCGCAAGGCGGGTTGGACACCAACCATGGTCGTCGTGGCCCATGGGCAGTGTGTGACGTTGGTGCAGACGTCAAAAGGGTTGGAGCACCGCCGTCATAATCAGCTCTGCTCTTGTGCTGGCACGGGACACGTGCTGCCGCCTCTTTCCCTACCTCCTTCAAGTACAGATGTGGTCCTTTCACTGTCCCTGCCCCCAGTTGCCATCTTCCCATGGGCCTGCCACCAGCCCTCTCCGCCTCCGGGTGGATTGGTGGCTCCCTGCCCCGCCCTGGACTCTGGATCGGCTGCCATGGATACTTCGGGCATCCCTTCCTCCCCACCAGTCGCGGTTGATGCGCCCAGGTCCTCTTCCCACTGTCGCCCACCTCGGCATCGTCTGGGGCATTTCTGCCCCTACGCACAAGTTTCAGGGGGCAGGGATGTGGTACTGCATGCCACAGAATTTGAATCCGTGCCAGACGTCATGGACGTCGAAGACCCCTAGAGGTCTCTGCATCATCACGCCGTAAGCTGTGGCAGCGCCCGCCTCCCGGCCAGCTTTTAGTGTGAGGTTTCCACAGGGGAACACATGGTTCCAGCAGCAAATAGCAGCACCCCAAATAGAGTACTTAAGCGCCTGTCTCTTGCTCAGCCAGCCAGTCTAATCTCGCGTATGTCTGTGGACACATCACCTCGTGTTAGACAGCTTACCTTCTTGGACTGTGTATGAGTGGATGTGTTTGTTAGGTTTCCTTGTTACTCCATTTTTTGATATGTCCTTTGTTGGTCATGTCCATCCTTTGCCGTTGTGTTGTTGTTTGCCGGCCTGTCCATGGGTCCCACCGCACTTTCCATCATTTCAACCCCGCGACCGTCCCGTCGCAGTTACAACAGTATGCATCTTGCTGGGTCACAAATTTTCTTTTATCTCATCTTTTGTTGCAAATCTTCATCCTTTCAATGGGATTTTCAACTTTGGAAATAAAAAAAGTCCACAGGGCCCATGTCTGGAGAGTATGCAGGATGAGACAGCACAATGGTTTCGTTTTTTGTGAAATAGTCACATACCAATAGGGTGAATGTGTCAGTGCATTATTGTGATGTAAGAGCCATGAATTCAGTGACCACATCTCAGACTGTTTCCTTCTCATATTTTGTCACAGGTGTTGCAACACATACTGATAGTACCACTGATTAAGAGTTTGTCCCTGTGGCATGAATTCATGATGAACCAATTCTTCAAAGTCAAAGAAAACTATCAGCATGCCTTTAACATTTAACCTGACCTGATGAGCTTTTTTTTGGTCTTGGAGAACCTTTCCCAATGCGTAACGGAGATTGAATCTTGGTCTTATCATCATAACTGTAGACCCACATCTCACTACCAGTTATAATTCTCTTAAGAAACATTTCATTCTCATTTACATGATCTAAAAGCTCTTCGCAGATTGCAAGGTGAAGGTATTTCTGGTCCTGACTCATGAGCTGTGGGCAAACTTGGTGGCAACACAATCCACTCCAAGGTGCTGTGCCAGGATTTCATGACATGATTGATGATGATGATGATGATGATGATGATGATGATTGGTTTGTGAGGCATTCAACTGCCCAGTCATCAGCACCTTTACAAAGTCTAAATTTTTACACAGGCCAATTTTTATGCAATCCAATCTAGACACTGTCACAAATGATGATGATGATGATGATGATGATGATGATGATGAAATGATGACAACACAAATACCCAGTCCCCTGGCAGAGAAAATCCCCAGTCCCGCTGGGAATTGACATGATTGAAGTGGAATGTTACGCTCTTCTACAATCGCTTGGACAGTCAGTCTTTGCTCAGCATGCACAGTTTCATTGATGTTCCTGACATGAGCATCATCAGTAGATGTCCAAGGGTGTCCTGCATGAGGATCATCTTTAACATCTGTCCAGTCATTTTTAAACCATGTGAACCATTCATGACACTAAGTGTGGCTTAAGCACTCATCACCATAGGCTTCCTGCATCACTTGTTGTGGCTCTGTAAATGTTTTCTTGAGTTTCACACAATATTTAATGCAAAACACATTTGCTCCTCTAACTCTGTCATCTCAAAATTCGCAAACTGTGTGACACAATGTTCTACTCAATACAGTACTGAACAATAACTAACAGACATATAACAATGGAACTTCTGGCAGTTAGACATTAAATATAGGCATGTGCAGGGATGCCAACCATGTTCCACTCCAACACACCACTGGTGCAAAATTATGAATGTTTCAGAATTTTTTTGAACAGACCTCATACATCAGGAGGTTTATTCATTTGCTTACAAGATAAGAAATTTTACTAACAGCAAAAGTAGGTGAATTTAATTGTTTGAGAAGCTCAATATCATGCTTCTTCCAGATGAAGTTTTCATCAGTATGTACACCCAAAACCTTGGAGCATTCTACCCTCTTTACTGACTCATGTTGAAGTACTACATCAATAGTTGGTATGAATATTTATGGTACAGAACTAAATATAGTGTGTGTTTTCAAAATGTAGGGAGAGTCCATTTTTCTGAGAACCACTTTGTAATTTTTGGGAAATGTCAATCACTATCTCTTCTGTTGCTTTCTCTCTATTTTCTGCAAAAAGTACCAATTCTGCTTGTTGAATGTTAAGTGAAAAGTCATTTATATATGTAAGGAATATGAAATTGAACCCTGTGGGACTCTTTTTGTGATTTCTTCCAAATCACTAAAATTCTCTACCCTTCTGGTGTCATTTGAATCATTCAGTACAACATTTGCACTCTTGTTGGTTAAGTGTGATTCAAACCAGCTGTGAGGAAAGTTATCAGTTCCATTAGACTTTAGTTTTTCTGAGAAAGTACCTACATGATCAGTTGCCTTACAAAGAACACAAAAAATGCCAAATAGTGATAATTTACGATTTAAGGCTTGTACTGTTGGATGAATGAACATATAAATAGTATTCTCCATCAAGCAACCCTTCTGGGATACCAACTGTAAGTAAATAGTTTTCACCTAAATATGAGACTACTCTTGAGTACAATTACTTTCTTGAATATTTTGGAAAAATATTTCAGTAACAAAACTAGACAGTAATTGTTTAAGTCTGGCCTGTCATCTTCTTTATGAAGAGATTTAACAATTGCATGTCTTAACTTGTCTGGAAAAATTTCCTGTGCCAGTAATGCATTATTTATGTACCAGTATATCATTAAAGACATTACTTACTAAGTCTGAACAACTTTTCAAAACTCTGTCTGAAATTCCATCAACATCACAAGAGCTTTTGGTTTTTAGAGTTTTTATGATTCTATTAATTTCAGTGAAGCATACTGGTGCTACTTCTAGCTGCTTGAAGTTTTGTGGAATGATGTTTTTAATATGTGCTCTTACTTCTTCAATTGAACCATTTAATCCTATTTTGCTGCTACATTTAGAAAGTGATTGTTAGATATATCTGCAACTTGTGAATTATCAGTCACAACATTGTCATTTAGTTTAACTGTTATGGAATCTGTCTTTGTAATAGTTAATTTGTGTTAATGCACTAAATTGGCTAAAGAGCTGTAAGTAAAGAAGTAACTGATGTAACAGGTACTAGCAAATGTTAAAATATGATCATGAACAAGACGGTATTATTCTCACAGTGCAATAACATCTATGTATTTTTGAGGAAACTCTGTGAGAACTTAAGTAAGACTTATGATAATGTGGTAAAGACAATTCAGAAACAATGGGAATACTGAAAATGTCCAATCGAATTCTTTAAAAATGCCAAAAGAGATAACAATTATTGAACCATCCATAGTAAATAATGATAATACCGCTGCAGATCTTTGCTCAATTTACTGTTGTGCTTACATACTCAGAGTCAGATTCAGAATTTTTATCATCCCATAACTTACAAAGTCAAATCACATATCTGATGTAGTGGGGACTCTTCAACATTACATTTACTTTTCAATTACAATTTATTACAAAAATAACATATCAAGACTCCAGATTACTTGTATTACAAAGTAATATACAACAGCATCTACATAGTGAACATATTTTTACAATAATCTATTTGACACAAAACTTAACACAAGCTTAATTTACAGGTGATGTGTCTGTGCTCAGACTTCCACATCATCATTCATAAATTCTTCTAAGGAGTAATAACATTTCTCCACTAATAACTTGTGCAGCTTTGATTTCAGTTGCCCTAGCTCCATTATGTTTATTTGTTTCTGTTTTAGCATGTTGTAGATTTTCATGCCCATATATTCTGGGGTTGGTGCATATAACTTTGACCTGCGAGTAGGAAGCATGAAGTTTGTCTTATTCCTAGTGCTGTATTGATGCTTAAAATTGTCATCTGTGAATAAAGAAGGATTACGTATACAAAAATAATCAGTTCATAGATGTACAATCAGGGGGCACTTAATATTTTTAGATTTATTAATAGTGGGTGACAAGATTCATTTGGTCTTGCATTATACCTACTTCTAACAACCGATTTTTATAATTTTAATATTCTAATGATTTTGCTTGTATTACCCCAAAAGATGATGCCATACCTTATAACAGCTTCAAAATAGCTGTGATAAACTACTTTTCTTATCTCCATGCTAGCTTAATATGACAAAATCTTCACAGCAAAGGTCAGGCTGTTTAACTTGTTGGCTAAGTATTCTATATGTGAAGACCAGGATAAATGTTGGTCCAAATGCATTCCTAAAAATTTAACACAATCTGATTCTTTCAGTTCCTGGTTTCTACAGGTAATATGAATTTCATTTATCTTAGAGTTTTTAGTTTAAAACTGTAGTAAATGTGTTTTCCCAATATTCATTTTTAACCCTTTTAGTTGGAACTAGTTTTCTAAACTGTCTAGTAGATTTGTGACAGTTGAGGGAATTGCTCTGAGTGATTGCCTTCAATGAGGGCAGACATATCATCAGCGAATAAAGCTGAGTGTGAATTTATGTTTAGTGGCAAGTCATTTATGTAAAGTATGAGGGTCACTCCAAAAGAAATGCACACTATTTTTTTTTAAATCCATCTTTTATTCTACATGTTTGAAAGTTTTACAGTGTGTAGATACATCCTTCAGGAACAATATTTTCATTTCTCCACATAATTTCCACCCCTCTCAACTGCCTTGGCCATCTTGGGACCAGCGCCTGTATACCCGCATGGTAAAATTCTGGACCAACCTGATGGAGCTACTGTTTGGCAGCATGCACAAGGGAGTCATCATCTTCAAACCTTGTTCCATGAAGAGAATCTTTCAGTTTCCCAAAGAGTTGATAGTCACATGGAGCCAGGTCGGGACTGTAAGGCAGTTATTTCAGTGTTGTCCATACGAGTTTTGTGATCGCTTCCATGGTTTTTTTGACTGACATGTGGCAGAGCATTGTCGTGCAACAGTAAAACATCCTGCTTTTGCCGATGTGGCCAAACATGACTCAGTTGAGCTTGAAGTTTCTTCATTGTTGTCACATATGCATCAGAATTTATGGTGGTTCCACTTGGCATGATGTCCAGAAGCGAGAGTCCTTCGGAATCGAAAAACACGGTAGCCATAACTTTTCCAGCAGAAGGTGTGGTTTTGAATTTTTTTCTTGGGTGAATTTGCATGATGCCATTCCATTGATTGCCTCTTCGCCTCTGGTGAAAAATGATGGAGCCATGTTTCATCACCTGCCACAGTTCTTCCAAGAAATTCATCTTCGCCATTCTCGTACTGTTCCAAAAGTAATCTGCGTACTATTTTTCTTGTTTCTTTGTGAGCCACTGTCAACATCCTGGGAACCCACCTGGCACAAACCTTTTTTAACGCCAACACTTTCAGTATTCTGCAAACACTTCCTTCCCCCATCCCAATGTAGCATTACAATTCATTCACTGTGATGTGTCTGTCAGCAGTCACCAACTCGTTAACTCTCTGCACATTGTCTGGAGTGTGTGCAGTACAAGACCTGCCGGTGTGAGGACAATCCTCAATACTATCATGCCCACTTTCATCACATAACCTGCTTGCCCACTGACTAACAGTACTGCGATCGACAGCAGCATCTCCATACACCTTTTTCAACCTCTTGTGGATGTTTCCCACTGTCTCATTTTCACAGCACAGGAATTCTACGACAGCACGTTGCTTCTGACGAACATCAAGTGTAGCAGCCATATTAAAGACATGGTGTGATGGCACCACTCACGGGAACAGGTTGACCTAGGTTTGAAAACAAGCAGGAAGGATGTCTCTACACACTGTAAAGCTTTCACACATGCGGAATGGAAACTGTATTTTTACAAAACTAGTGTGCATTTCTTTTGGAGTGACCCTCATAAGAATAAAATTGGTCCCAGAATTGAGCCTTGTGGAATACCTTGTGAAATAATCATCCATTCAGAGAAGAAATTTCCCTTACTTGATCATATAACTACTCTTTGTTTTCTCTTTGTGAGGTATGACCTGAACCACTCTAAAATATGACCTCCAATTCTGTATTTTTCATTTTATACAAGGGCAATTGATGGTCTACAGAATCAAATGCTTTTGTGAGGTCACAGAACAATCCTGCACCTTTGTTAGACTTGTCTATGACAGAACAATTTTTTTTTTCACAAATTCATTTATGGTGTCTGTTGTGTTTTTGCCTTTCTGAAAGCCTTATTGATTATCTGACAGTGTGTTTGATTTTCCTATAAATATTTTAATTTGCATTACTACCACTTTTTCAAATATTTTTGATAAAATTGGGAGAATAGAGATTGGGCAGTAGTTCCCCATATCTTCTCTTGAGGCTTTTTTGAACAAAGGTTTTCCTCTGCCTGCTTCAGGTCATCTGGAAAGTGGCCTTCTTCGAGTGATTTATTGATTATTGAACAGAGGGGGTGAGCTATTATTCTGGCAGCTGATTTAACTACTTTAGTAGGTATGCCATCCCACCCTGCAGAATTTTTGTTTTTGAGCTGTAATATAGTGTTCTCTGCATATTTGGCTGAAATTTTTTAAAATTTGTTAAAGTATTCTTCTGCCTACTGACCTAATTGTAGTTTTTTGGTATAATCATTTACATCTGCAACTGATTTTGATACATTTATAAAAAAATTGTTAAAAGATTCTGAAATCAGGGCAGAATTTGTTATAGTTTTATTTCCCTTCTTAATTTTGGAGATAACTTTGCTGTTAGTTCTCATCCCCTGTTCTGATTTTATGACAGACCAGACTGCCTTTGATTTTGTTTCATGAGCCAAGATGTATTTATTGTTTACCAGTTCTTTTGCAGCTTTCACTGCCCTTTTAAATAAGTCTTTATACCATTTGACATAATTTATGAAAACAGGGTCTTTGTTGTATTTCAACTCCTTGTGCAGTTGTCTTTTCTTCCAACTGGATATTTTTATTCCAGTGGTGATCCAATTTAGCTTATTTGACACCTTAGTGTGGAATACTCCAAGTGGAAATATTTAATTAAATACATGTAAGAAACTTTCTAGAAACTTGTAAAATTGTACAGAGATTGGAGTACTTTAAATGTAAATTGTGATTAATGTGTTTTGTACTTACGACGTGCCATGGAAATTGGGAAAGTAAATGGTTCCCTTCCATGGTATTGCAGAATATGTTCAGGTGATAGGGGAAGAGCTGAACAGGAAGGGAAGATTAGATCCCATAAGGCTGTACTAGATAGTGTTATGGAGAAATTGATGAGGTTAAGGGGGGAGAGTGTGAAGAGATGTGGGGAAATAGTAACAAGGAACAGGGGCCACAGAACGAGAAATGTATCTGTGGTTTCATCATTGGCACAAACAATAGATTTGCCTAGCTACCTCAGTTAACTAAGGAAGATGCTCCAGTATGTGTAAGTGTAGTCAGACTCAACAGACTTTTACCAGGATGCCAGCTGTTTCAGAAAAGTAGAAAGTAGGAGGGAAATGCTGTTGTTATGTAGTAGCCATGAAAGAGGTGTGGGCCAGATCTTGCAGGAAAAATTAGATGACAGGTACAAGGTCACAAGTTTTTTTAAGCCAAATGCATGTCTTACCAAATGATAGAGGATGTAGGATATTGTGCAAGGGTTATACAAAGCAGGATCATGTTGTGGTAGCAGGTGGAGAGGGAAACAGTACTGCTAGGGATCAGGGCAACAGTATTGAGTGTGACCTGGTAAAAATAGCTTCTGCAATGAACCATACAAATATTGGCTCAGTTCCTGCTTTCATGCAAGGATTTCAATGTAGATTTTCTGAATGAGTCTGATAGAAAGCTTGACCTTGAACTATTACCTGTAATTTCAATTTGATGTCAGTTATTGATATACCAACTCAGGTGGTACAGGAAAGCAGGATGTTGATAGGTTAAAACTATGTGCCAGACAGACTCAGACTTGGGAACTTTGTCTTTCGTGGACAAGTGCTCTACCAACTGAGCTACCCATGTATGGCTCATGACCAGTCTTCTCAGCTTCAATCCTGCTAGTATCTCATCTCCTACCTTCCAAACTTAACAGAAGCTCTTCTGCGAGCCTTGCATAACTAGCAATTCTGGAAGAAAGGATATTGTGGAGACACGTCTTAGCCACAGCCTAGGGGATGTTTCCGGAATGAGATTTTCACTCTGCAGTGGAGTGTGAGCTGATATGAAACTTGCTGACAGATTAAAACTGTGAAACGAGGTACAGGCAGAATTGAAGCTGTGAGGACAGGTCGTGAGTCGTGCTTGTGTAGCTCAGTTGGTAGAACACTTACCCATGAAAGGCAAAGGTCCCACATTCGAGTCTCAGTCTGACACAAAGTTTTTGAGAAATTTTGAGAAAACCCACTGTATATACAATTCTGTAAAGTAAATGGCATAAAACCATTGATAAATATAGATGATGAAAGAAGTCTGTTGCTAAGGAAGAATAGTCAAAATCTCTGGCTGTGTGCACTGATGAGAAATTGAATTGGAAGAAATACATTGATGATTTGCTGAAACAGTTAACATATCAATAAATCAGCCTACTATGACAGTTTTCAGTAAATGCTTTCCTATGGCATCATATTTTGGTATAATTTATTATTAAGAGGAAAAGTATTCATTGCTCAAAAGTGTGTAATCAAAATAACAGCTGGAACCCACCCAAGATCACCTTGCAGATGTTTACTTCAGGAACTCGTCTTTCCCTCTCCTTCCCTCTTTCCTGATGAGGCAACAGTTTGTTGCGAAAGCTTGAATTTTGTGTGTATGTTTGTGTGTCTGTCGACCTGCCAGCACTTTCATTTGGTAAGTCACATCATCTTTGTTTTTAGATACACTTACAAAATTTGTTATTAATAACCTACCCCAGTTCAAAAATAATTGCAGAATGCATAGTTACAACACTAGAAGAAAGGATGACCTTCACTATTCTGGGTTAAATCTGACTTTGGCACAGAAAGGGATGAATTATGCTGCCACAAAAATCTGTGGTCATTTGCCAAAAAGCATTAAAAGTCTGACAGATAGCCAAGCAACAGTTAAAAACAAACTGAAAGTATTTCTGAATGACAACTCCCTCCACTCAATAGATGAATTTTTAGATATGAAGTAGTAACTGTAGAAATATAAAAAAATTAATTAATTACATTGTGTAAAGAAAACTTATGCTAAACTGACACATTCCACATCATTACAAAATGTTGTATTCCTGATCTATGGAACAAGTATTAATGTAAGATGATGGAATGTATACTTTTATCATCAGTGAAGAAGACTTTAACTGACTGGTAAGTTTTTAATCTTGTAAGTGTTAGGCATGACAAGACATCATGCAAAATAGTACTAATTGTTTTACCCGAAAACAGCTTAGAGAGAGAGTTCAGATGCTCTTTCATGAAGGAAATATGTAAGAACTAATAAGAAGGAATAGTCCTGTTCTCTTTGAGAATGTCCATATAGAAATTGGCATAGTTACCTTGAAGCAGTTGCAACAAATATAATTACTTATGTATAAAGGACAGCTAAACCAAGTAGAAAGGTTTAAATGTTTAGTGAAGTAGATAAATGACAGTCATTTCATATATTGAAGAGAAAATTTATATCTGGGCAGGGGCATGTAGAGCAACTGTGGTTCAAGTTTAAAGATTAGCTCATCAGTCACTGGATAGATACATATCTACTACAGCAGCCTAAAGAAAGTCTAAAGAAAGAGTGGCTATTCCAGAATAGTATAAAACTAAGCATAGAGCTATCGCTAGATATATGTTAAATGAACCCATTGGGCTACCAAAAAAAAAACAATGCATGAAGTCTGCAACCAAGGCTGTACTGAGGGCGTGGTGAGATGGGCCTGCCTATGAGGAGATGCCTTACATTCCAGACTGTGAATAAAAATACAAGCTGTTGTCACAGTATTATTTCTACAATTTCATTTTGTTCAACAAATGTCCACAGATGCTGCATGCGCAAGCCACTGATCTTCCACAATGGAGTTCTTGCTGCTACTTTGGTACAGTGTTATAGGACCTCAAAGGCTCACACATGGGTGCTGAATCATATTTACTGTTTGCCCCAAAAACTTCCAATTTTTGCTGACTGAGATTGGGACGAGGCTATTTCAGCAAAAGTTTTCAAACTATCTGATGGATAATAAGAGAAATGGAAAACAGGTGTCACATGTATCTCACCATATGATCTCACTTTTAATTCCTGTCTGGGAAAGCTCTGTATCTGGCCTTGAAGAATTTGCATCTGAATTTGGTGCCAAACATTGCAGGGATATTGTTACTTTGGAATTAATTAAAATTGAAAGAAGTGATGAAGAGCACTGGCATAGATTTCCATCTGAATATTTTGAAGTATTTTTTTTTCAATGTATTGATTAAGAGATGCCTATCCAAACATCAAATTGGCTTTGAGGATACTTATATGAATACCAGTGACTGCATTACCTGATGAATGCAGTTTCAGTAAATTAAATTTGATAAAAAACTGCTTAAGATCAAGTATGTGTGAAAGCAGACTATTAATTTCAGCTGTCTTTTTGAGATAAGTTAACACAGCTTCTATACTTGACTTCAGTGCCATAATCAGTGAGTTTGATTTGCTCAAAGCGAGGAAATACAAAATGAAACTTTAATAGAAACACCTTACCTGGCAACAGATATTCACTTAGTTCTTACTTATTGCCCTTTTTTCTTTGAACTGTAATTAGTATTTTATGCACTATTAATAACTTAAGAGGAATAAATAAAATACGTTTTTAATTATACATAATACCAAAATTAATGTACAGTCACTGCCATAAAAATATAACCTGGCAACAGATATTCACTTAGTTCTTACTTATTGCCCTTTTTTCTTTGAACTGTAATTAGTATTTTATGCACTATTAATAACTTAAGAGGAATAAATAAAATACGTTTTTAATTATACATAATACCAAAATTAATGTTCAGTCACTGCCATAAAAATATAGATTTTATTTTACTTGAAATTTATAGAACACTTATACAATTTGTAATTGATTTACTACAGTGATAAGTTTAATTTATTGTACACAGCATTTTATATCAGCATAGTTCATTCGAGTAAAAGTTTTCAACAATTTTTTTTTATATAAAAATTATGTACAAAATTATAAAATTGAGAACTATGAGTACAAAAATTGCATAAAGCTTATGTCATTATCAGAAGTTAATGGCTTGCTGTAGTGCTACCACATAGGCCCATGATTCATGAAGACAAAAGGTGAGTCAGTATTGTGTGTCTGTATAAAGTGAATGGAAATGCAGGCTCCCGTGACATCTACGGAGAAATGGTATTGGATATTGATACGATATTTCAGGAAAACATGATGCAGCACCCACCTCATGGTCTCATGTCCTGAGAGTGCAGTATCTGGCTCATGGAGCGTATTACATTATTGTGAGATCTGATCTCTATTTGTGAACTACATACAAACCACTGTGATACCATGCATGCAGCCATTAAAGACTGAAATTCCCAACTGTGTTACATTAGATTCACCTGTGTTGTTGTTGTGGTCTTCAGTGCAAAGGCTGATCTGATGCAGGTCCCCATACTATGCTATTCTGTGCAAGCCTCTTCATCTCTGAATAACTACGGCAACTGTTTCTGAATCTGTTTACTGTATTCATCTCTTAGCCTTCCTCTCTGATTTTTGCCTCATCACACTTTCCTCCAGTATTAAATTGGTGACCCTTTGATGTCTCAGAGTGGATCTTATCAACCAATCCATTCTTTTGGTCAAGAAGTTTGCTTTCCAAATTCTATCCAGTGCCTTCTCATTAGTTACATGATCAACCCATCTGATATCCAACATTTTTCTGTAGCATCACATTTTGAAAGCTTCTATTCTCCTTTGGTCTAAACTGTTCATTGTTCACATTTCACTTTCATACCTGGCTACATTTCATACAAATACCTTCAGAAAAGACTTCATAACACTTAAATCTATGTTTGATTTTAACAAAGTTTTCTTCTTCAGAAATACTTTCCTTGCCATTGCAAGTCTACATCTTATATCCTCTCTACTTCAGACATCATCAATTACTTCATTGCCCAAATTGAAAAACTCATCTACTACTTTATGTGTCTCATTTCCTAATCTAATCCCCTTAGCATCCTCTGATTTAATTTCACTACATTCCATTATCCTCATTAATGTTGGTCTTATATTTTCCTTTCAAGGCACTGTCCATTCCATTCAACTGTCCTTCTAAGTTCTTTGCTGTCCATGACAGAATTCTGATGTTATTGGCAAACCTTAAAGTTTCTATTTCTTCTCCCTGACCTTTAATTCCTACTGCAAGTTTTTCTTTTGTTTCATTTACTGATTCTTCAACATACAGATTGAATAGCATCAGGGATTGGCTACAACCCTGTCTCAGTACCTTCTCAGCCACTGTTTCCCCTTCATACCCCTCGACTCTTGTAACTGCCATTTGGTTTCCGCACAAGTTGTAAATAGCTTTTTGCTTTCTGTATTTTACTGCTGCCATATTCAGAATTTCAAAGAGTATTCTAGTCAACATTGACAAAAGCTTTGTCTAAGTCTACAAATGCTAGAAACATAGTTTTTTCGTTCCTTTACCTATTTTCTAAGATAGGTCATAGTGTCAGTACTGCCTCACATGTTCCTACATTTCTCTAAAATCCTAACTGATCTTCCCCAAGGTTGCCACAAGTTTTTCCATTCTTCTGTAAATAATTCATGTTAGTATTTTGCAGCCATGACTTATTAAACTGACAGTAAGGTAATTTTCACACTTGCCAGCAAATGCTTTATTTGGAATTGGAATTACCACATTCTTCTTGAAATGTGAGGGTATTTTGCTTGTATCATGGGGATCTTGCATACCAGATGGAAGAGCTTCATCATGGCTGTCTCTCCCAAGTCTATCAATAGTTCTGACAGAATGTTGTTTACCACCAGGGCCTTGTTTTGACTTAGCTCTTTCAGAGTTCTGTTAAATTCTGCTCACAGTATCATATCTCCCATCTCATCTTCATCTACATCCACTTCCCTTTCTATAATATTGCCTCCAAGTTCATCTCCTTTCACTTATTATAACTGAAGTTCATTTATTTGTATTATGTATTTGCTTTAGTCACTGTGCTAGTTTAGCTTCCTTTAAAGTACCTCAAGTTCTTTTATTTGTATACTGTATTTTGCTACTACCAAGTTCATTTATTTGTATTTCTTGCTACCACCAAGTTCATTTATATGTATTTCCATATTTCCTTGATCACTTTGTTAAGTTAGCCCCATTTAGCATACTCCAAGAACATTAAAGTTTCTCATGTTGTCTTGATAAACTGTGCAGACTGATTGCACACACATGGTGATGGACACCCCTCTTGTGTACTCATAACGCGTTCATGAGTGTTGGGATTTATCAGACCTTTGACAGAGTTTTTGTTGTTACAGATTTTTGTGGTACCTTACCTCTGTTAATGTCTTATGTAATTAATTATGCCTGTTAACGCTCCAACAAAAGAAATTGTTTTGTATTCAGACACCTTTTGTCACATTGTTACTGTAATTTACCCATTTGTTTTACACTCCTCCCCAAGCAAACCCATGAGATCAGCCTGTTATGTTCCAAGAGGAACACAATTCCTAGAGGAAAAATAAGTACAAACTATTCATGAAGTTAATTTGTTTGTGGGCTTGTGTACTGGTTAACAAAATGAATAGAGATGAGGGTAGGAGTGAGACAGAAGTGGAAGCTGGAGGATCCATTCAGGACATGGCTGAGACAGGTGAAATCATAGTCAGCAAAGAAACAGTAAAAATGATATTTTGCAGTTAATTTGGGCAAAAATAGAGGAAATTAAGACAGATAACAATAGTAAATTAGACAAATACAAGATCAAGTAGACCAACTTAGTAATCAAGTTTCAGAACTAAAACATGGGTTGTCTGAGGGGTTAAAAAGTGTGAATGAAAAAGTCGATGTTTCAGAAAATAAATTTATTGTTTTGGGTAATGGGTTGATAGTTGAGTCAGCAAGACAATCAAAGAATGTTGATGATGTCAGAGCTGAACAGAAGGCCATAGTGGAAAAATGGAACAAAACATCACCAGTCTTAAGCAAAAAATTTTAAATGTTGAAAACAACTTGCAAATTAATGTAACTGTTTTAGATCAAAACATTTCAGCAGTTCATGGAGATTGCATTCACAAAAATCATGTACAAACAATGGTATTGCATCGTCCAACACCCCTATCAAAGTTTTCCATCAGACAATTTACATCCAGTGGATTTTCTAAACCACTGTAGAGATAGCTTTGTGTCAGGAATGAATGACAATCAAAAAATTAAATTTGTTAAAAGATGTCTTGAAGGCAAAATTTTATCATGGGTAAATTTAAATATAAGTCACTGGGAAACAGATGAAAGTTTCGAAAAAAGTTTTTAAAATAAATTTTGGTCAGAAGTTGAACAGGTGTGAATCAAAAGTGAATTTTTGAGTGGTCCTAATTATAGGAATTGTGACGGTACTTTGAAAGAGTTTAGTAAGAATCAACTAAAAAAATTAACACACTTTGACAAACCATTTGATGAAATGACATTAATTGATGGACTTAAAAGGAGATTACCAGAAAGGTTGCAGTGGGTTTTAGTACACGGACTTGACAGTTCTCTTGAACAATTTTTACAATATGTTGACAGGCTGGATAGGGTGGCAGAAAGAAGTATGTACATAATAATTGGAATGGTAGAAATCACAATGTGAGTAATTACAGAAACAGAGATAATTGTAACTTCTATCAGGATCAAAGTGTTAATAGAGAAATTTTGAATGTCAGCTGGATAGGAATAATGGGGCAACCATTGGCATTTTAATAGAAGAAACAACCATAGAAGTAACTACTTGGGAAATGGCAGTTCCCCTAAATGAAGGTCCATAGTTTTGGAGTGAGGAAACATAACAAGCACAGGACCACTAAGTTACACTTGAAATTAAAGCTTAATAACAGTGTTAATTGAACAGAAGGAATATGAGATTTCTCATTTATGTTTTTATAAAAAGTTTTGGGATACTATGTTTAATTATGGCGATATAAATGCTAATCATAAATCAGAAGAATAGAGTAGTGAGAATTGTGGTGTAGTATGTACTAATGACTTCTTCCTCTGGGTGGAAAACAGTGTTATTGATGTATGTAAATCAGGTGACCTCCCCCCCATGAACCATGGACCTCGCCATTGGTGGGCAGGCTTGCGTGCCTCAACGATACAGATAGCCGTACTGTAGGTGCAACCACATCGGAGGGGTATCTGTTGAGAGGCCAGACAAACATGTGGTTCCTGAAGAGGGGCAGCAGCCTTTTCAGTAGTTGCAGGGGCAACAGTCTGGATGACTGACTGATCTGGCCTTGTAACACTAACAAAAATGGCCTTGCTGTTCTGGTACTGTGGACAGCTGAAAGCAAGGGGAAACTACAGCCATAATTTTTCCCCAGGGCATGCAGCTTTACTGTATGATTAAATGACAATGGTGTCCTCTTGGGTCAAATATCCCGAAGGTAAAATACAAGGTGTGGCTAGAAAAAAACCGGACTAGTACTGGTGAAACAATAAAACGAATGCAATAAAGCTGAAAGTCGCGTGGCCTGTCACGTGACTCTCACTCCGCCTACTGCTCGAGTTTCATCTGCCTCCTGCACTTAGTCTGCCCATGGCGTCTATTTTAAGTAGTTGACGTTTTGTCTGTGCATCGGAAAATGTTGAGTGTACAGAAAGAACAGCGTGTTAAATTCAAATTTTGTTTCAAACTAGGAAAATCTGCAAGTGAAACGTTTGTAATGTTACAACAAGTGTACGGCAATGATTGTTTATCATGAACACAAGTGTTTGAGTGGTTTAAATGATTTAAAGATGGCCGTGAAGACACCAGTGATGACACTCACACTGGCAGACCATTGTCAGCAAAAACTGATGCAAACATTGAAAAAATCGGTAAACTTGTTCAACAAGATCGCCGTTTAACAATCAGAGCAGTGTCTGAGTTAACAGGAGTTGACAAGGAAAGTGTTAGGCAGATTCTTCATGAAAGTTTCAACATGAACAAAGTGTGTTCAAAAATTGTTCCAAAGTGTCTCACAATTGAACAGAAGGAACGCCGAAGAATGATTTGTTCTGACATCCTGGAAAACATTGAAAGTGATCCCACCTTCTTACAAAATGTTATTACTTGTGATGAATCATGGTTTTTTACTTACGATCCCAAAACTAAAAGCCAATCGATGCATTGGAAAACTCCTGGTTCTCCACGACAAAAAAAAGCACCAATGTCAAAATCGAAATTCAAGGCAATGATGATTGTTTTTTTTGACATCAAAGGGATTGTGCACATTGATTGGGTACCAGAGGGACAAACAGTGAATCAGCATTACTACATTAGCGTCCTGGCTACCCCATGTGAGCGAGTACGGAGAAAACGGAACGATTTGTGGAGAAAAAAGTCATGGATCCTTCACCAAGACAATGCCCCAGCTCACAGTGCGTTGTCAGTGAAGACATTTTTGGCAAAACACAACATTCCCATCTTAGATCATCCACCCTACTCACCTGATTTGGTCCCCTGTGACTTTTTTCTTTTCCCTAAAGTCAAGTCAGCTTTGAAAGGAACTAGATTTGAGACTGTTGAAGCAGTAAAAGAAAAAGCGACGGAAGTAATGTATGGACTTACCGAAAATGATCTGCAGCATTGCTATGAACAGTGGAAAATTCGTATGGAGCGGTGTAGAGACCGAGGAGGAGAGTATATTGAAGGAGATAAGATGAAATTGTAAATAATTGTAAATAAATGTTTTTTCCAGCATCAGTCCGGTTTTTTTCTAGCCGCACCTCGTAGTTCCCCATTTGGATCTCCGGGCGGGGACTGCTCAAAAGGACGTCGTTATTAGGAGAAAGAAAACTGGTGTTCTACGGATCGGAGCGTGGAATGTCAGATCCCTTAATCGTGCAGGTAGGTTAGAAAATTTAAAAAGGGAAATGGATAGGTTAAAGTTAGATATAGTAGGGATTAGTGAAGTTCGGTGGCAGGAGGAACAAGACTTTTGGTCAGGTGAATACAGGGTTATAAACACAAAATCAAATAGGGGTAATGCAGGAGTAAGTTTAATAATGAATAAAAAATAGGAGTACGGGTAAGCTACTACAAACAGCATAGTGAATGCATTATTGTGGCCAAGATAGACACAAAGCCCACGCCTACTACAGTAGTACAAGTTTATATGCCAACTAGCTCTGCAGATGAAGAAATTGATGAAATGTATGATGAGGTAAAAGATATTATTCAGGTAGTGAAGGGAGACGAAAATTTAATAGTGATGGTTGACTGGAATTCGAGAGTAGGAAAAGGAAGAGAAGGAAACATAGTAGGTGAATATGGGTTGGCTGTAAGAAATGAAAGAGGAAGCTGTAGAATTATGTGCAGAGCATAACTTAATCATAGCTAACACTTGGTTCAAGAATCATGAAAGAAGGTTGTATACATGGAAGAACCCTGGAGATACAAGAAGATATCAGATAGATTATATAATTGTAAGACAGAGATTTAGGAACGAGATTTTAAATTGTAAGACATTTCCAGGGGCAGATGCGGACTCTGACCACTATCTATTGGTTATGAACTGTAGATTAAAACTGAAGAAACTGCAAAAAGGAGATGGGACCTGGATAAACTGAAAGAACCAGAGGTTGTACAGGGTTTCAGGGAGAGCATAAGGGAACAATTGAAGGGAATGGGGGAAAGAAATACAGTAGAAGAAGAATGGGTAGCTTTGAGGGATGAAATAGTGAAGGCAGCAGTGGATCAAATAGGTAAAAAGACGAGGGCTAGTAGAAACACTTGGGTAACAGAAGAAATATTTAATTTAATTGATGAAAGGAGGAAATATAAAAATGCAGTAAATGAAGCAGGCAAAAAGGAATACAAACATCTCAAAAATGAGAAGTGCAAAATGGCTAAGCAGGGATGGCTAGAGGACAAATGTAAGGATGTAGAGGCCTATCTCACTAGGGGTAAGATAGATACTGCCTACAGGAAAATTAAAGAGACCTTTGGAGAAAGGTGAACCACTTGCATGAACATCAAGAGCTTTGATGAAAACTCAGTTCTAAGCAAAGAAGGGAAAGCAGAAAGGTGGAAGGAGTATGTAGAGGGTCTATACAAGGGCGATGTATTTGAAGACAATATTATGGAAATGGAAGAGGATGTAGATGAAGATGAAATGGGAGATATGATACTGCGTGAAGAGTTTGACAGTGCACTGAATGAACTGAGTCAAAACAAGGCCCCCGGAGTAGACAACATTCCACTAGAACTACTGACAGCCTTGGGAGAGCCGGTCGTGACAAAACTCTACCATCTGGTGAGCAAGATGTATGAGACAGACGAAATACCCCCAGACTTCAAGAAAAATATAATAATTCCAATCCCAAAGAAAGCAGGTGTTGACAGATGTGAAAATTACCGAACTATCAATTTAATAAGTTACAGCTGCAAAATACTAAAACGAATTCTTTACAGACAAATGGAAAAACTGATAGAAGCCAACCTGGGGGAAGATCAGTTTGGATTCCATAGAAATGTTGGAATACCTGAGGCAATACTGACCCTACGACGTATCTTAGAAGAAAGATTAAGGAAAGGCAAAAGCACATTTCTAGCATTTGTAGACTTAGAGAAAGCTTTTGACAACGTTGATTGGAATACTCTCTTTCAAATTCTGAAGGTGGCAGGGGTAAAATACAGGGAGCGAAAGTCTATTTACAAGCAAATGGCAGTTATAAGAATCGAAGGGTATGAAAGGGAAGCAGTGGTTGGGAAGGGAGTGAGACAGGGTTGTAGCTTATCCTCGATGTTGTTCAATCTGTATATTGAGCAAGCAGTAAAGGAAACAAAAGAAAAGCTTGGAGTAGGTATTAAAATTCATGGAGAGGAAATAAAAACTTTGAGGTTCGGTGATGACATTGTAATTCTGTCAGAGACAGCAAACGACTTGGAAGAGCAGTT
Source organism: Schistocerca piceifrons (assembly GCF_021461385.2). NCBI lineage: Eukaryota > Metazoa > Arthropoda > Insecta > Orthoptera > Acrididae > Schistocerca > Schistocerca piceifrons. The sequence continues at coordinate 398,551,778 of NC_060144.1, read as the reverse complement.
GAATGGAATGGACAGTGTCTTGAAAGGAGGGTATAAGATGAACATCAACAAAAGCAAAATAAGGATAATGGAATGTAGTTGAATTAAGTTGGTTGATGCTGAGGGAATTAGATTAAGAAATTAAACACTTATGGTAGTAAAGGAGTTTTGCTATTTGGGGAGCAAAATAACTGATGGTGGACAAAGTAGAGAGGATATAAAATGTAGACTTGCAATAGCAAGGAAAGCGTTTCTCAAGAAGAGAAATTTGTTAACATTGAGTGTAGATTTAAGTGTCAGGAAGTTGTTTCTGAAAGTATTTGTATGGAGTGTAGCCATGTACGGAAGTGAAATGTGGACGATAAATAGTTTAGACAAGAAGAGAATAGAAGCTTTCAAAATGTGGTGCTACAGAAGAATGCTGAAGATTAGATGGGTAGATCACATAACTAATGAGGAGGTACTGAATAGAATTGAGGAGAAGAGAAGCTTGTGGCACAACTTGACTAGAAGAAGGGATCGGTTTGTAGGACATGTTCTGAGGCATCGAGGGATCACCAATTTAGTATTGGAGAGCAGCGTGGAGGGTAAAAATCGTAGAGGGAGGCCAAGAGAAGAATACATTAAGCAGATTCAGAAGGATGTAGGCTGCAGTAGGTACTGGGAGATGAAGAAGCTTGTACAGGATAGAGTAGCATGGAGAGCTGCATCAAACCAGTCTCAGGACTGAAGACCACAACAACAACAAATCAGGTGATGATTGTATTGGATCTGAACTATGTGATATTTTTGATGCAGATGTGAATGAGAGCTGTAAAATAACTGAGGTTGATAAGTCTGAGACTGGTGGCTTATTGCAAATGAATGTAGGTGAGGTAAGTGACTTTGAAGGAGATGAGACTTGTATTGATAGTGATGTTGTTAATGAGGTAGTTTTCGAGGAATATGATGATGCTGAATATCAGGTATTTTTGGAGTATAAGAGTAAGAAGTTTCTGAGTTATTTGCAAATGATGTTGACAATACAGGTAAGGTAAGTGTTATATTTGGTTTGTAAGTGAGAGTCCTTGAATACCAGTCATTAATGTGATGCCGAGTAATGATCCACACAGTATAGGTGAGGTATCTGTGAGCCTAAAAAATAAAGGTGAAAACTGTTTGAAGTTTGTTTGGGACCAGACTGAGGATAACATAGATCAATGTGCATTCTGGAGTAAGTTAGCTGCGGTTAGTCAGAATCTGCATCCAAATTGGTGGATTGAAGTGACAGAAGACCTAAGCAGGAAGTGTAATTTTACAATAATGTGTTTTGTGTTCATTCTGTAACAAGTGATGTTAGTTGTGCCATGGAATGCATTCATTGTGTTCAATCCTTATCTGACAGCATGACTAACCAAAGTAATGTTATGATATCAGTTAAGTTGATAAAACCCTGTGAAGACAGTGTGGATGCAGCATTTGATGAAATTGAAAATGATCTTTGGGGTGAAGTGTCTGACAACAGAGAGGACGATTCAGATTTTGGGTGTCCTTACAATAAAATTGAGTCTGATCAGTGGGAAGGTAACTATTTGATTGAATCAGGTAGCCCAATTTGTGGTATATCTGAACAATTTAGAGGCATGATCAAGTATAGCAAGAATTTTGTGAAAATGTCCATTGTATGCATAAAGATAAGAGGAGCTACTGGGAAGCAAAGCAAATTGGTAAAATCTCAGATACTGTTAATTTTTTCGTATGGAAGATACAATCTTTGAACATGGATACACAATGGTCCCTGGTCTGGAAGAAAATATGCACTATGTTTGCAGATTCATATGACCATATAATTCTGTTTTGTTGTCAGAAATGTAGTACATAAGATGATGTGATTCCTAAGGTTCTGTCTCACCTACTGACTGAGTTTAAATCTATGACACACCATATTTGCACCATATTTCATACAACTATATAACAATTTTTGTAATAGAATTGTGCTTTAGAATTTGATACACATATGCCATAATACTAAATGAGTAGATCCTTTTACAGGTTTGAAATGGGACAATGCCATTATCTATGTAATAGTATGAGGGCTATCCACAAAGTACATTACGTCTTGGAATTAAAAATGCCACTCGTGAAGTTCTCAAATCTTTTAAATGGGAGTTGTTTTCTCATCTGCCGTACAGTCCTGACCTGGCACCGAGCGACTTCCACTTATTCCCGGCAATGAAGAAGTGGTTGGCTATGCAGTGTTTTGATGATGATGCACAGCTTCAAGAAGAGGTAACCACGTGGTTGAAGGCACAGGCGGCCGAATTTTATGACGAAGGAATTTCCAAGCTCGTCCACCGCTACGACAAGTGCCTTAATTTGAATGGCAACTATGTAGAAAATTAGTATTTAAGTGTGGCTTTCATCTCTATATAATAAAAAAAATTTCCAATACTTTATTTATTTATTTCTAATTCCAAAACGTAATGTACTTTGTGGATAGCCCTCGTAACTTCTTATATTTTGTTCTGTAAAAATTAGGAATAGTATCTTAATACACTCCTGAAAATGGAAAAAAGAACACATTGACACCGGTGTGTCAGACCCACCATACTTGCTCCGGACACTGCGAGAGGGCTGTACAAGCAATGATCACACGCACGGCACAGCGGACACACCAGGAACCGCGGTGTTGGCCGTCGAATGGCGCTAGCTGCGCAGCATTTGTGCACCGCCGCCGTCAGTGTCAACCAGTTTGCCATGGCATACGGAGCTCCATCGCAGTCTTTAACACTGGTAGCATGCCGCGACAGCGTGGACGTGAACCGTATGTGCAGTTGACGGACTTTGAGCGAGGGCGTATAGTGGGCATGCGGGAGGCCGGGTGGACATACCGCCGAATTGCTCAACACATGGGGCGTGAGGTCTCCACAGTACATCGATGTTGTCGCCAGTGGTCGGCGGAAGGTGCACGTGCCCGTCGACCTGGGACTGGACCGCAGCGACGCATGGATGCACGCCAAGACCGTAGGATCCTACGCAGTGCCGTAGGGGACCGCACCGCCACTTCCCAGCAAATTAGGGACACTGTTGCTCCTGGGGTATCGGTGAGGACCATTCGCAACTGTCTCCATGAAGCTGGGCTACGGTCCCGCACACCGTTAGGCCGTCTTCCGCTCACGCCCCAACATCGTGCAGCCCGCCTCCAGTGGTGTCGCGACAGGCGTGAATGGAGGGACGAATGGAGACGTGTCGTCTTTAGCGATGAGAGTTGCTTCTGCCTTGGTGCCAATGATGGTCGTATGCGTGTTTGGCGCCGTGCAGATGAGCGCCACAATCAGGACTGCATACGACCAAGGCACACAGGGCCAACACCCGGCATCATGGTGTGGGGAGCGATCTCCTACACTGGCCGTACACCACTGGTGATCGTCGAGGGGACACTGAATAGTGCATGGTACATCCAAACCGTCATCGAACCCATCGTTCTACCATTCCTAGACCGGCAAGGGAACTTGCTGTTCCAACAGGACAATGCACGTCCGCATGTATCCCGTGCCACCCAACGTGCTCTAGAAGGTGTAAGTCAACTACCCTGGCCAGCAAGATCTCCGGATCTGTCCCCCATTGAGCATGTTTGGGACTGGATGAAGCGTCGTCTCACGCGGTCTGCACGTCCAGCACGAACGCTGGTCCAACTGAGGCGCCAGGTGGAAATGGCATGGCAAGCCGTTCCACAGGACTACATCCAGCATCTCTACGATCGTCTCCATGGGAGAATAGCAGCCTGCATTGCTGCGAAAGGTGGATATACACTGTACTAGTGCCGACATTGTGCATGCTCTGTTGCCTGTGTCTATGTGCCTGTGGTTCTGTCAGTGTGATCATGTGATGTATCTGACCCCAGGAATGTGTCAATAAAGTTTCCCCTTCCTGGGACAATGAATTCACGGTGTTCTTATTTCAATTTCCAGGAGTGTATATCTGTGCAAATCATCTTACTAGTTCATTTTTTCATTGCATTTATCTCTGTTTACTAAAGTTTCATATGTGACCACTTTTTAATCCAGTCTGATGTAAACCTTGTGTATTTGTTTTTATTCTTTTTTTTTCAATATAAATAAGCAGAGCGTATGCCATGTGATGTGACGGAGGTGTTGAACAGCATATTTAATACACAAAGCAATGTTGCAGGATTTGATGTGAATGATAAACAGAAAGTTGCCTATCCACTGGAGCATGTGATGAGAAATCTAGGGAGGAAATTGAAAGATGTGGGTGGATCCACTCCCACACTGTTGTATGGCTGCCCCCTTGCTGGTCCAATTGACTTACAGGAGATCATTGGTGATGGGTAAGGTACTCAAGCATCTGTCACCTACATCAGTGTTGACAGATTTGTAAATTGTTAGCCAAGAAATTATCCTATATGAGTAATTCATGGAACTATTTGTTTAGAAAAGTTGTCACTGGCATGGGCAGTGTTATTCTATATCAATGTATGTTTTTTCAGGTAGGGAAATTAACTTCCCAATACTTTATGTAACTTAAAATCAATCTGTATTTTTTATCATTGTAAATTAATCTTCCAGGACTGTATGTAAGTAGGTTAGTTTGTATGAACAATTATCAAATAGTGTGGAAGAGATTTATGAGTGTAGACAGTATAACAAGTTTTATATGGTTCTGATTTCACACACTGATCTTGGTCCTCAAGCTTCTCAATATGTCATCATTCAAAGCTATTTATGAGTCTCAGTATTTATCCTGAGTACTGCAGTATTGTATCTCATTGGAGTTTGAGTTGTGGGAAAACTGATGCTTAACTCTGGTTTGGGTATCCCTGGTCATCGTGACTGTGTGTGTGTGTGTGTGTGTGTGTGTACTCAAGGAGAGCATGCAACAATTGATGGAAGCTAGATGCTTCCTGTAATTACTCTTTACATATGACTGAACTTATTCAGATGATTATCAACTTTATTCCCTTTTGTTGTGTTGAAACATTGCTGGTGTGCACTGGGTGTGTTTTCGATTCATGGGTTGGTCCCCACATCATAAGCTTAGGCTCTAATATTTTTTCATTATTTTCTCCTATCAAGAGTCAACATATCCTTAAATACTGTGTTTTATGTGGCTGATTGATTTCGTGTTTGTATTGAGTATATTGTTCTTATCTGTACCTGTTATTGTGAGTTTTTCGAGTTGGCTCACTCTTCATACACTTAGGATCTGAAAGTTTTCTCTCTTCTTTTGACGATTTTGAAGGTGTGACTTTACAGATGTAGAACTGTAATTTGAAATTCTAGTAATTTACATTGCCTCTGCACTTATTTCTATACTTTACTGTTGTAATGTTGTAGTTTTGACTTTGTATCATTTGTCTTGTGGCAGAATGTTCCACACATATGAAAATCTGAATGTCATTTCCTGATAAATCTATAAATTATGACTTGTATAATAGATATTTTTCTTATGTTTTCTGTAATACATTATGTATCAGATACTTCTAGACATCTGTATTCTATCTTACGGCACCATTTTGTACAGCATTTCACAAATCTTATTGTATGAAATGACAATTAAATCAAGGCCCTAAGCTGCTGACAGACGTTGATAAACATCAATGGGGACAGTTGAAAATGTATGTCCCGACCAGAACTTGAACCTGGGATCTCCTGCTTACACAGCAGATGCTCTATCCATCTGAGCCACCAAGGACACAGAGGATAATGCGACAGCAGAGATTTATCCCTTGCACATTCCCCGTGAGACCCACATTCCTAACTTAATGTCCACACACTACATTCATAGTGCCCCTGCCCATTACACTCATTACTCATGGCATACAATCTTACCAAGCCCCATATGAGTTTGGGCAATATGTGTGCATCCAAACAGAAGAAGGTCAATGGCCAGTTAGCCTTAACTATATGAAGATGGTATCTGTTCTTTCGGAGATGTCCGAAAGAACAGAAACCGTCTTCATATAATCTTACAGTATGTGACAAAATATTGTAAACACACTGTTTCTAAATTTTATGAGGGAGATATTGTAAAGGAACACCCTCCTCTAGCATTACTTTTTCTCAACAGAAGTAGTCGATACCAGAACCAATTTTTGAATTTTGGACAGGTCATTGTGTTTTCTTATTATCCAGACATAGAATGTTGTATTTTCTCCCCTGTATAGGGTACCAGCCTGTCAACTGTTTAGCTGAAAAATTTCATATAATTTTATGTACAATATATTATGTTTCAAGCTAAAAAATATGAAATTGGATTAATTACATTGATTCGTAACACTTCCAGGGATTTTTCTTGTTGGGAGGACTGGCATGAGGCTCACTCAGCCTTGTGAGGCCAACTGAGGAACTACACCACCAGTTGTAGTGGTTTCAAGGTTAAGAAACCTGTCAATAACTGGGAGAGAAGTATGCTGACCACATGACCCTCCATACTACATCTGAAGATGTCATTCGCAGAGGATGACATGATGGTCAGTTGGGACTGATTAGCTGATCTATGACCAGAATGCAGAACTAAATACTTTTATAAAGTTTGAAAAAATTACTCATCTTGTTTGTTTCATGGGGATTATAGAAAGCAAAAATTAACTCAAATTATCTCACATTTTTTAAATATAAGAAATGAATGAATGCACTGTGGGGGATATTGTAAGATCTATCACATGCATCCCGCGGGTGGCGGATGGGGAATGCCATCAGCGATGATGGATTGGTTAGAATATCCAATATGGACCTGTGGACCAATAAGCGGTCCAATTTCTGGGAGCTTGATAATACTGAATCACACTCTCTTCAGGGGACATAATTATGTGGTGCTCAGGCCAGTGTAACAGGGTAATGACTTCAATTATGGATAATAAGAACAGTGTACCTATGGAAGTGGAAGCTTTCCGAGTAGGAAAGATACAGTTGGCAACAGGTCTGAAGGTTGTGAGGAGGCAGCCCCTCCATTGGGCCTTCCTGGTGACAGGCTTGTACCCTATACAGGGGAGAAAATACAACATTCTATATCTGCATAATAAGAAAACACAACTGGAGGGATCAATGGGAAATGGGACTAAGTGTCAAATTAAGAACAAACAATTTGAGATTCTGATAGGAAAAGAAACTGAAATTGATATAGTGGTCATAAGGGAAACACAAAAAAATGCAGGATACAGTAGGATTAGAAGATTATATGATGATATAGAGTGATTTTTCTGAAAATATCTAGAAGAGCCTGCTGTGGAATAGCAATTTTAATCAATAGTAAACTGAAAAATAAGGTAATAGGTTGTAACCACATAAAGGAAAAATCTGTCACAGCCTAACTTAAAACAGCCAGTGGATATCTTAAGGTGATAGGTGTTTATGCCCCAGAATAAGGAAGGAAAGAACACGCAACTCTATGGGTTGATAACATGATACATTTTTGGGCAAATTCAGGACTCTGTTTGAAATAATAACTCAATATTGTCTTAGGATTGAGCACTGTCTGGTTTACACCTAAGCATCTAATCTCCCTGTCAATTAATATAACTCATGATCCTCCAGTCTTTGTTGAGAAGTTAAGTAAAATGATAAAAGGTTGTATCCATTTTGATAGCTAATTGTAGGCTACACCAAAGAATTTATATTTTATGACTAATGATTCACTCAGCCAGTTAAGACATACAAATAAATGAAATGAGGGCCCTAAAAATATTTGTTGAAGCTTGAAATAAAAACAAAAATAAATAATTTCAGTAAAGATTATGTACGGGCATATCTGAGTGGTAGCAGATGCTCCTAAAAATCAACTAAATATGTGTTTCATGAAAAGCCAAGTCCCATTCCACTAAGCAGTTCACAAAAAATTCACCATAGAGATTAATGCATCTACGAGGTGTGACAATAAAGTACTGGGAGTGGTTTTCTTTGCGAGATGTGGCAACCCTGCAGGCTTACATAGGCGCAATATCTTTGACCTTTGTCTATAAGCTGCTTCTAGTCCAAGTGGCATATCGATGCAACTGCTCAGTCATGAGTTGTGCTGTAATAAGTTAACACATGTTTGTGTCTCTCGTCACGGAAATGGAACCGCATAATATTGCGCAATGGTGTGCCATTTCTTTTTGCGTTAAATTGGGTGAAAATGCGACGACAACTTACAGTAAGCTTCAGAAGGCTTTTGGAAAGGAGGTTATGTCAAGAGCTCAAGTTTTTCATTGGTATAAAATGTTTAGTGAAGGCAGAAAGAATGTTGAAGATGAAGACCACAGTGGAAGACCATCAACCTCATGGACGGATGTCAACTTGGCCAGGGTGCATGAACTCGTACAATCTGATTGACGCTTATCCATGAAAATTATTGCAGAAGAACTGAACATCAATCAAGAAATGGTTTGTCTAATAATAACTGAAGATCTTGGTATGAGAAAGATTTGTGCAAAAATCACGATAATGCGCCATCCCATACTGCCCTGTCAGTACAGCAATTTTTAACCTCAAAACAAATTTCATTACTACCATAGCCACTTTATTCACCAGATATTGCTCTGTGTGACTTTTTTCTACTTCCAAGAGTCAAAATGGTTGTCAAGGGGCACGATTTTCAGACAACACAAGATGTCCAAAATGCTGTGATGAGGGTCTTTGAGACTATTACAGAAGATGAGTTCTTGAAATGTTATCATCAATGGCAGAAGCACTGGAAGAAGTGTGTGCAATCAGAAGGGAACTACTTTGAAGGAGACAGCACTAAATTGACTAAACTGTAAGCAACATTTGTTTTCACGTCAGTCTCATTACTTCATTGTCACACCTCGTAAATGTACATAATCACATGTAAATTCTAACGGTTTAACCAGAAACAAGCCTAAGATGCAATTGAAATAATTCAGTGTCCAAAGCTCCATGTTGCCAGATGCTTGTGGAATGTTAGCATCCCGACTGGCTAGCAGATATTAAGCTGAACTTAGCCCAAAATCCTTAAAAGGTTTAACGAAAGATCAAACATTCACCTGGTCATTTACTGCTCTGAAACTAATATTTTACAAATTCTAAACCACACTAACAGCTCAACTGCCTGGTGTAGAATGATATGGAGTGGCTGTTTACGAACCCTTGTAAGCCCTTGTTAAGCCCATCAATGTTTACAGTGATCACAAAGTATACAAAATGGGCCATAATTTAATACAAATACAAGTCACCAATAAAAAAATATATGTGCAAAGAAGTGTCTCTCTCTGCCAGTCCACAACACATGACACACATTGTCCTAAGTCTAACAGTTAATTTAAATATGTGCAAAATGATCAACATTATTCACAAAGATAATGTCATTAATACATGATTGACAATTAAGATGGCCTGCTCAATCAAAGAATCTCTTTGTGCTATACTTACTGGTGGTATCAAAGTTTACATGTATGCTACCACTTTCAACTGACATTCATCTTTATTACAAATCAAATGAAATGTAATTAATTTAAAAAATGTCATTTAAAAATACACATAAGGTGCATTGTTACATAGGGAAAGGTTCAAGGAATGTCATGCTGCTTTCACTTCCTGTGTAATCGAGGGGATATGATGTTCTGACACATTTTCATAATTAAAAGGACATACAACATGGTATAATTCAATAAATAAAATATGTACAGATGTGTGACCTTTAGTGAACATATATTAATGTTGAAGATTATTTGAATCATTCAAGAGTAATTAATTTATAACTGACATAACATCTGTACTTTTTATAAGTAATTGTTACTAAATTGGCAAAACATGCACCTCAGAGCTGTGATTACACTGATGTGTGTATATTTATAATATGATGAGTCTGTGAATTACTACATATTTCAAAGTATTTACTAGTTACCATTGTCTGCCAGTTGGCTCAGTGTGCAATGTTTAAAGCCATTGCCTCCTTCACATGCTGGCCAACACAGCTAACTTTTCACTCTCTCCACCAGCGCCAGGGAAGCCCATTGCTTTCATACTGCTTATTGGCAGACAGTGGACAGCTGAGCTTGGTTACTGTGGCTGTCAGCCCATCAGCCATGTCAAACTTTCAATTTTGATGATTCTCCCCCAGATGATAGTTCACCAGCAAGCTTGTCATCTTACAAGGAGACAAAAATATTTATGATGTCCTAAGGAAAGAAGTAGACAAAATAAATTAGAACGATCACAATATTCAGGGATTTAAATGCAACAATTCGTAAGCAATCAGTAGCAGAAGTAGTTGGCACCTCTCGAGAGTAAAAAAATAATGATAAAGGACAAGAGTTAAAGTAGTCTGTGACATGTACACTACTAAAAATTAAAATTGCTACACCATGAAGAGGACGTGTTACAGACGCGAAATTAAACCGACAGGAAGAAGATGCTGTGATATGCAAATGATTAGCATTTCAGAGCATTCACACAGTGTTGGTGCCGGTGGCGACACCTACAATGTGCTGACATGAGGAAAGTTTCCAGCCGATTTCTCATACCCAAACAGCAGTTGACAGGCGTTGCCTGCTGAAACGTTGTTGTGATGCCTCGTGTAAGGAGGAGAAATGTGTACCATCATGTCACCGACTTTGATAAAAGTCGTATTATAGCCTATCGCGATTGCGGTTTATCATATCGCGACATTGCTGATAGTGTTAGTCGAGATCTAATGACTGTTAGCAAAATATGGAATTGGTGGGTTCAGGAGGGTAATATGGAACGCCGTGCTGGATCCCAACGGCCTCTTATCACTAGCAGTCAAGATGACAGGCATCTTATCCACATGGCTGTAACGGATCGTGCAGCCACGTCTCGATCCCTGAGTCAACAGATGGGGCCATTTGTAAGACAACAACCATGTCCGTTAACAGTTGGACGACGGATGAATCCAGGTTCTGTTTACAGCATCGTGATGGTCGCATCCATGTTTGGCGACATCGTGGTGAAGGCACATGGGAAGCATGTATTAGCCATCGCCAAACTGATGTATCACCCAGCGTGATGGTATGGGGTGCCATTGGTTACACGTCTCGCTCACCTCTTGTTCGCATTGACGGCACTTTGAACAGTGAACGTTACATTTCAGATGTGTTACGACCCGTGGCTCTACCCTTCCTTCGATCCCTGCGAAACCCTGCATTTCAGCAGGATAACGCACGATTGTATGTTGCAGGTCCTGTACGGGCCTTTCTGGATACAGAAGATGTTCGACTGCTGCCATGGCCAGCATATTCTCCAGATCTCTCACCAACTGAAAACGTCTGGTTAATGGTGGCCGAGCAACTGGCTCGTCACAATACGCTTGATGAACTGTGGGATCGTGTTGAAGCTGCATGGGCGGCTGTACCTGTACACGCCATCCAAGCTCTGTTTGACTCAATGCCCAGGCGTATCAAGGCCGTTATTACGGCCAGAGGCGGTTGTTCTGGGTACTGATTTCTCAGGATCTATGCACCCAAATTGTGTGAAAATGTAATCACATGTCAGTTCTAGTACAATATATTTGTCCAATGAATACCCGTTTGTTATCTGCATTTCTTCTAGGTGTAGCAATTTTAATAGCCAGTAGTGTAATTATTTAAAAAAATGCAAGTCATTCTTCTGTAAAATCGATATACATAAATTGCTATTTGGGGAGCAAAATAACTGATGATAGTCGAAGTAGAGAAGATGTAAAATGTAGACTGGCAATGGCAAGGAAAGCGTTTCTGAAGAAGAGAAACTTGTTAACATAGAGTATTGATTTAAGTGTCAGGATGTCGTTTCTGAAAGTATTCGTATGGAAGTGAAACATGGACGATAAATAGTTTAGACAAGAAGAGAACAGAAGCTTTCGAAATGTGGTGCTACAGAAGAATGCTTAAGATTAGATGGGTCAATCACATAACTAATGAGGAGGTATTGAATAGAATTGGGGGAGAAGAGGATTTTGTGGCTCAACTTGACGAGAAGAAGTGATCTGTTGGTAGGACATGTTCTGAGGCATCAAGGGATCACCAATTTTGTAAGGGAGGGCAGCGTGGAGGGTAAAAATCGTAGAGGGAGACCAAGAGATGAATACAGAAAGCAGATTCAGAGGGATGTAGGTTGCAGTAGGTACTGGGAGACGAAGAAGCTTGCACAGGATAGAGTAGCATGGAGAGCTGCATCAAACCAGTCTCAGGACTGAAGACCACAACAACAACGACAACATAAATAAATTGGTTGGATGGAGGATTGCAGTCCACTATAGGTTACTTGATGTTAACTTAGAAATGGGAAAGCAAGTACAAGATAGAAGATTTACAGAGAAAAAGACATGTATTCTGATTATTTCTTGCTTGTGCGAACTATAACAAGAACGTATTTTAGACAAATCAATGTTTTTAAAATTTTTGCCATCCTATCTCAAACTCGTGAGGGGGATGGACAGATAAGTTTTTTCCCCAGTCCGGAAATATCGTAGATCAGAGCTGCTGCCATGCTCAGCAATGATATACGAAGCGGACCAACTCATAGCACATCAAGCAGCCCATCACCCACATGCCACTGCTGGCTTCATACAAGTTTCAATGCCAAAGCTTGTAACTGCAGACCACCATGTCATTGCCTATATTGATTTAACGGCCTGAAGTCTGCACATCACGCAGTTTATATCTTACGAATTGCACAACAGGAAGCCTTGATCATGTGAACATGGATTCTGACACGAGTGTGCTCCCTCACATACTGGATTCTCCACCTTCTGACACATTGCTGACTGCCTTACAAGCCGCTAAGTTTGGCGAACGAGGTTCACGAAACTGCTACTGCCACTGTCGACTTGGCACCCAATCTACAACTGCACTGTGTTTTCCTTTGCGCCACAGTCGCTGAAATGGTCATTGGAGCTGATTTCATGGCTCTCCATGAGTTGGTTCCCGATCTCGCCCACCGCACGATCACGCACATCTCCACTGAATTATAACCTAGGGATTTCTGCCCGCTAAAGGCGGTGAAAACAGCACCTACTTCGCCACCTACAGACATTGCAGTGGACTCACTCTCTCCAAGTCTACACACGCTGGCGGAATAAGTGGATTTCTTATTCCAGTTGCGATATTTGGAACAATTACATACGGACAGCCTGGCTGAGCGTTTGACTGCAACAGGAGAATGACACCCTGCGTAATTACATAGGAACAGTGGGAGCCGCGCTGGCCGCTGTGCGCAACGTTGTTGCAAGCTACGACTTTAAGCATTGCCTTACTTAAAAAACAAAAAAAAACACATCCGAACAGGTCATAAAGGCCCAACGGTACCGAACGGCCGCCTTGTCATCCTCACTCACATGCGTCACTGGATGTGGATGTGGAGGGGCATGTGGTCAGTACACCGCTCTCCCGCCGCATGTGTTTATCAGACCGAAGCCGCTACTTCTCAATCAGGTAGCTCCTCAGTTTGCCTCACAAGGGCTAGTTGCCGTATTTACCCGTGCTAATATACCTGAGATAGCTACGCTCTGTCGAATATGGCTGAAAAGTGATTGTCTAAAGTAGGCTACTTTAAATGATGTTGACCACAAGAGGTTTGCAGTCCATATACGAGGTGCATTCAAGTTCTAAGGCCTCCGATTTTTTTTCTAATTAACTACTCACCCGAAATCGATGAAACTGGCGTTACTTCTCGACGTAATCGACTTGCAGACGTACACATTTTTCACAACGCTGACGCCATGATTCCATGGCAACGGCGAAGGCTTCTTTAGGAGTCTGTTTTGACCACTGGAAAATCGCTGAGGCAATAGCAGCACGGCTGGTGAATGTGCGGCCACAGAGAGTGTCTTTCATTGTTGTAAAAAGCCAAAAGTCACTAGGAGCCAGGTCAGGTGAGTAGGGAGCATGAGGAACCACTTCAAAGTTGTTATCACGAAGAAACTGTTGCGTAACGTTAGCTCGATGTGCGGGTGCGTTGTCTTGATGAAACAGCACACGAACAGACCTTCCCAGACGTTTTTGTTGCAGTTAAAGAAGGAATTTGTTCTTCTTCAAAACATTTTCGTAGGATGCGCCTGTTACCGTAGTGCCCTTTGGAACGCAATGGGTAAGGATTACGCCCTCGCTGTCCCAGAACATGGACACCATCATTTTTTCAGCACTGGCGGTTACCCGAAATTTTTTTGGTGGCGGTGAATCTGTGTGCTTCCATTGAGCTGACTAGCGCTTTGTTTCTGGATTGAAAAATGGCATCCACGTCTCATCCATTGTCACATCCGACGAAAAGAAAGTCCCATTCGTGCTGTCGGTGCGCGTCAACATTGCTTGGCAACATACCACACGGGCAGCCGTGTGGTCGTCCGTCAGCATTCGTGGCACCCACCTGGATGACACTTTTCGCATTTTCAGGTCGTCATGCAGGATTGTGTGCACAGAACCCACAGAAATGCCAACTTTGTAGGCAATCTGTTCAACAGTCATTCGGCGATCCCCCAAAACAATTCTCTCCACTTTCTCGACCATGTCGTCAGACCAGCTTATGTGAGCCCGAGGTTGTTTTGGTTTGTTGTCACACGATGGTCTGCCTTCATTAAACTTTCGCACCCACGAACACACTTTCGACACATCCATAACTCCATCACCACATGTCTCCTTCAACTGTCGATGAATTTCAATTGGTTTCACACCACGCAAATTCAGAAAACGAATGATTGCACGCTGTTCAAGTAAGGAAAACGTCGCCATTTTAAGTATTTAAAACAGTTCTCATTCTCGCCGCTGGTGCTAAAATTCCATCTGACGTACGGTGCTGCCATCTCTGGGACATATTGACAATGAACGCGGCCTCATTTTAAAACAATGCGCATGTTTCTATGTCTTTCCAGTCTCGAGAAAAAAAATCGGAGGCCTTAGAACTTGAATGCACTTCGTACTTTAATTGCACTTTGTTGTTAAATAACCTACTGCTTATGCCAGATAGAGTCCCATTTACTATAGTTTATGCACAGATAAATAGCTAACCGTGCACTACAGTAGCCGATCGATAACGTGACTGTTGGAGTGCAGTAAGCTAACATTGAAGCGACAAAAGTTAATGTGCGACAGAATTTAATTAACATAATCATTTATTAATGTTCTTAAATAACTTTCCTTTCAAGTAGATAATAGATTCACAGTGAAAACGATGTGCGCAGTAAATATCATTTGGAAATGACACCGTTCATAGCCTCATCCTATTGTCACAGTAGTCATTGCTGAAGATGAACAAGGTTCTTAAGATTCATTGACAGTTCACAGTAAATCGTTGAAAAATACTGACCATATAAACTCTTGCACATGGAATTTAGATGAAGCGAGACATAATTTACACCTTTATTCTCTACTCAGTCGTGTGTAGTTCACTGTCCAATAATTTTGGGCGTAGATCTTGCTCGTTTCATAACTTTGCATAGATTGACTAAAATGGCTCCAAGAAGCCTCTTTTCTTATAAGATACAATAATTAAGACTACTTTCAGTTATTGTTGTTTGCTGTCTTTTTACGAATTATAATTAAAGATTATGCTTCAAGCAAATTATTAGTAAGGAAAGATTCTTCTAATTGTGGACTTTTAGATATAACCGTAATTGTTATTAAATTCTGCTGCTTATTTTTCAAAATATGGTATTCTATTTCAATAACAATTTTTAATTATAAATGCTAATAAATCTGAAACTCAATGAGTGCAAAATTTGTTAACATATATCTAGCATTAGCTGCATAAAAAGCTATAATTATTTATTTGTGTTTTTCCTCTACTCTGTCTGAAAGTTAGTTCAAATGGGTTCAAATGGCTCTGAGCACTATGCGACTTAACTTCTAAGGTCATCAGTCGCCTAGAACTTAGAACTAATTAAACCTAACTAACCTAAGGACATCACACACATCCATGCCCGAGGGAGGATTCGAATCTGCGACCGTAGCGATCGCTCGGTTCCAGACTGTGGCACCCAGAACTGCACGGCCACTCCGGCTGGCTTGAAAGTTGGTTACTGGGTATAAATTTACTTGTAAACAATGATAACGAACTTTTGTTCTACTAGTATCTTGCAGTTAGCACAGTTTTTATGTAAATTTATACACCAATGAATTCTAATTAATTAAATGAATGTACTGGCTAATAAAGTCAAGTTAGGTAAGTCCTGAGTTAATGTTCAAGATCTAATTTCTTGCAGACTCCCCAAACACTGCTATAGCCGTACCTGCACTCGCCCAGACAGAGTTTCAGTACGATGGGAGGCCATGCACCAGTTGCGAGTGACGTTCCACCTTCTTCGATCCCGTTATACTTCGCTGTTACTGACGGTACACACTACGACATCATAGCACTCCCGGAGTCCAACACGGCAGAAAGCGCACTCCTTGGCTCCTGATCGCCTTAGTCTATCCAACTGACAGCCTCTGGACGTCTCCGATCCGTCTCATACATAAAGAAGGACGCTACTTTCTGGCTGTGTGGGGATTACAGGCACCATAACGTACAGACTATTCCAGACACTTATCTGGATCAAAACATCCAAGACTTCACTGATCTCCTGGGGAACCCACTGCCTTTAGTGTAATAGACTGACGGATGGCATACTTATAGACCCCAGTGCACACTGAGGACGTCGCCAAAACTGCTACCATTCAGGCTGAGTTTTTATGAAATCCTTACAGTTTAAGAAATGCTGCTCATACCTGACAGAGATTCATCGATGGCATACTTGGCGGTATTGATCAGTATTATGTCTACTTGGACGACATACTAGTATTTCTGTGTTCTGTAGATGAACGCAAACCACACTTCAAACAAGTTTTCGAGGCTATTTGACTTAAGACTTTTACATTTACTCATTGAACGCTGATAAAGGAAGCTATAAAGTCTGTGCTGGTTTAGAAGACCTTAGGGGTCATTTCTATATAAAAAAAGAGCAAGAAATGTATGTGACAGAGAGGAGAGGAGAGGAGAGAGGTACAATTGTTTTAAACACGATTTACAAAATGCACCCCAAATATTAGGCAATCGCTTGAGAGCAATAGCAGATGTATGCCTGGGAGAAGAAGAATATGGATTTAGGAAGGGACACTTTGCGATTCGTAATTATTTTTATTATCAAAAGAATCTGAGCAGAAAAACAGCTTGAAGTTAGTCTGGAAATGAGTGTTGCTTTTATTTACTTCGAAAAAGCTTTTGACTTGGTCATTAGAAACAGACTGTGGACAGTAATGGAAGAAGGCGTATCCCATACATCACAGATAATCAAAAATTTAAATGGAGGTCCAAAAAATAATTATAAACATGTTGTTGTTGTTGTTGTGGTCTTCAGTCCTGAGACTGGTTTGATGCAGCTCTCCATGCTACTCTATCCTGTGCAAGCTTTTTCATCTCACAGTACCTACTGCAACCTACATCCTTCTGAATCTGCTTAGTGTATTCATCTCTTGGTCTCCCTCTACGATTTTTACCCTCCACGCTGCCCTCCAATACTAAATTGGTGATCCCTTGATGCCTCAGAACGTGTCCTACCAACCGATCCCTTCTTCTGGTCAAGTTGTGCCACAAACTTCTCTTCTCCCCAATCCTATTCAATACTTCCTCATTAGTTATGTTATCTACCCACATAATCTTCAGCATTCTTCTGTAGCACCACATTTCGAAAGCTTCTATTCTCTTCTTGTCCAAACTATTTATCGTCCATGTTTCACTTCCATACATGGCTACACTCCATACGAATACTTTCAGAAATGACTTCCTGACACTTAAATCAATACTGGATGTTAACAAATTTCTCTTCTTCAGAAACGCTTTCCTTGCCATTGCCAGCCTACATTTTATATCCTCTCTACTTCGACCATCATCAGTTATTTTGCTCCCCAAATAGCAAAACTCCTTTACTACTGTAAGTGCCTCATTTCCTAAACTAATTCCCTCAGCATCACCCGACTTAATTAGACTACATTCTATTATCCTTGTTTTGCTTTTGTTGATGTTCATCTTATATCCTCCTTTCAAGACACTGTCCATTCCATTCAACTGCTCTTCCAAGTCCTTTGCTGTCTCTGACAGAATTACAATGTCATCGGCGAACCTCAAAGTTTTTATTTCTTCTCCATGAATTTTAATACCTTCTCCGAATTTTTCTTTTGTTTCCTTTACTGCTTGCTCAATATACAGATTGAACAACATCGGGGAGAGGCTACAACCCTGTCTTACTCCCTTCCCAACCACTGCTTCCCTTTCATGTCCCTCGACTCTTATAACTGCCATCTGGTTTCTGTACAAATTGTAAATAGCCTTTAGCTCCCTGTATTTTACCCCTGCCACCTTCAGAATTTGAAAGAGTGTATTCCAGTCAACATTGTCAAAAGCTTTCTCTAAGTCTACAAATGCTAGAAACGTATTATAAACATAGGCAGCTCAAAAAAAACACAGAAGAGATACCGTAATAGTAAATCAAGGCGTCAGACAAGGATGTAAACTGCACTGACGCTCTTTAATATCTATATTAAGATTCTCATAAGAAAATGGAAGAATGAAGTACATGAAGGTATATATCAGAAAAGAAGTTATCATGTGAGTGCTATGCTATTTGCAAATGATGAATTCTTAATACATAGCAAGGAAGGATATCCACAACATCTGATGTGCAGATTTGATGAACCAGGAAGACACTGCTACAATCTGAAAGTATTCACCGCTAAAACTGAAAAATCTTCAGTTTTTGTTATTTGGGGCACGATGTCATCTTAAATAAAGATAATGATGTACGTAATACTCAATAAATGTCAGCACATGTGTGGAACTGTAAATAAACTTCAATTTCATTCCTATTTTGAAATTTTCTTTCACTTCTGCCATCGACGCACAAGTTAGACAATGGTAGCAATAAAATTCAGTCTCCCCTGCACCATTTTTAACACCAGCTTTTACTTCTTCGGTTTATCATTTGTTTTTGTAGGACCTTTCGTTTTCGTACTTTTCCTGGTTACTCTTAGAATTTCTAGTGTCTTATTCTCCATGGCCTTACTCTGGCTGGTGACGAGTATTTCTCTAGGTCTTTACTGACTTTAATTGTTCAACGAAATTGCATGCTTTTCAATGGATTGAAAGACCTATGTTGCCGCTGAGCCAAGTTCTTTTATCCGCCTGCAACTGCTAAAAATGCGTATTTAAAAAGGGATACGGGAATTATCGGGAAAACGTTTATTCATTGATGACAGTAGTGTTTAATCTGCTGGTATTGGCTTGCATAGTTCATTAATACTGAACGATATGCGTAAATGAGCATGTTATATTTTAACACCTACCGGTATAAATCACTGCTGCACAAGCGATACAAGACCCTCGTAAGCAAAAATCTTACGGATTTTCACAAATCATGATGCACGGCAAAATGCGATTGTCACTGCGATGGTGGCACAACATTTAGAGAACCGACACTGTTATCAAAAGAGGGCACCTATCTACGCTGTCGGTACCGCAACACGAAATTTTGTAGGGGTGTTTTTACATATGAAAATTAATGTCTACTCAAATTTCAAGCCAGTCGCATAAGAGTGTCGCTAGTAGCTCCACTATGAAGATGCGAATCATGTTTGCTTTAAATACACTCTGTAGCCGTTGTCAGTGTTAGTTAGCAGTGAGCCTGCATGTGGTGAGCTGGTATTAGTCCAGAATGCCTTTAAGGTGACAAAGACACCATTATCAACATCTCACTGAGTTTGAACGAGGTCGTGTAATGGGCTATGACAAGCAGAACGTTCCTTCTCGGACACTCCAGCGGTGGTCACGGGAATATACGGTCACAAGAAGACCGGGCTCTGGAAGACATTTGTTTCGGAGTATGGCTCTGCCTTACCATACTGCACCTGCAGCAGCAATCTGAGCAGCAGTTGGCACCACAGTGATACAACGAACTGTTACAAATCGGTTACTTCAAGGACAGATCTGAGCCAGACGCCCTGTAACGTGCGTTACACTGATCCCAAATCACCGCCGTTTGCGTCTTCAGTGATGTCAAGCAAGAGCTCATTGGAGGGCAGGGTAGATGAATGTTGTGTTTTCTGATGAAAGGTGATTCTGCCACGGTGCCAGTGATGGCCGTGTGTTGGTTACCAGGAGACTAGCTGAGGACCTGCAACCAACCAGTCTGCATGCTAGACACACTGGACCTACACCTGGCATTATAGTCCGATTTCGTGTGACAGTGGGAACACTCTTGTGATTATCCCACGCACCCTGAATGCAAATTTGTACGTCAGTATATTGATTTGACCTGTTGTGCTGCCATTCATGAACAGCATTCCATGGGATGTTTTCCAACAGGATAACGCTCGCCCACATATCGCTGTTGTAGCCCAACATGCTCTACAAAGTGTTGAAAAATTGCCGTGGCTTGCTCAATCATATGATCTACCTCCAGTCTAGCACTATGGGACATCACTGAACGACAACTCCGGCGTCGTCCGAAACCAGCATTAACCGTCCCTGTACTGACTCACTAAGCGTCACAGTCATGGAACTCTATCCCACGAACTGAGATCCAGCACCTGTACAATATACGGCATGCACGTTTGCATGGTTACATTCAACATTCCGGCGGTTACACCAGTTATTAAAGTACCAGCATTTCACATTTGCAATGGCTTATCTCGCACCTTTGATCTTGCAATATTAGTCACTTAAATACACTACAGGCCATTAGAATTGCTTCATCAAGAATAAATGCATATGATAAACGGGAATTCATTGGACAAATATATTATACTAGAACTGACATGTGATTACATTTTCACGCAGTTTGGGTGCATAGATCCTGAGAAATCAGTACCCAGAACAACCACCTCTGGCCGTAATAACGGCCTTGATACGCCTAGGCATTGAGTCAAAGAGAGCTTGGATGGCGTGTACATGTACAGCTGCCCATGTAGCTTCAACACGGTACCACAGTTCATCAAGAGTAGTGACTGGCGTATTGTGATGACGCAGTTGCTCGGCCACCACTGACCGGACGTTTTCAGTTGGTGAGAGATCTGGAGAATGCGCTGGCCAGGGCAACAATCGAACATTTTCTGTATCCAGAAAGGCCCGTACAGGACCTGCAACATCTGGTCGTACATTATCCTGCTGAAACGTATGGTTTCGTAGGGACAGAATGATGGGTAGAGCCACCGGTCGTAACACATCTGAAATGTAACGTCCACTGCTCAAAGTGCCTTCAATGCGAACAAGAGGTGACCGAGCCGTGTAACCAATGGCACCCCATACCATCACACTGGATGATACGCCAGTATGGCGATGGCGAATGCACGCTTCCAATGTGCGTTCGCCGCGATGTCGCCAAACACGGATGCGACTATCATGATGCTGTAAACAGAACCTGGATTCATCCGAAAAAATGACGTTTTGCCATTCGTGCACCCAGGTTCGTCGTTGAGTACACTATCGCAGGCGCTCCTGACTGTGACGCAGCGTCAAGGGTAAGCGAAGCCATGGTCTCCGAGTTGACAGTCCATGCTGCTGCAAACGTCGTCGAACTGTTCGTTCAGATGGTTGTTGTCTTGCAAACGTCCCCATCTGTTGACTCAGGGATCGAGACGTGGCTGCACGATCCGTTACAGCCATGCGGATAAGATGCCTGTCATCTCGACTGCTAGTGATACGAGGCCGTTGGGATCCAGCACGGCGTTCTGTATTACCCTCCTGAACCTACCGATTCCATATTTTGTTAACAGTCATTGGATCTCGACCAACGCGAGCAGCAATGTCGCGATACGATAAACCGCAATCGCGATAGGCTACAATCCGACCTTTATCAAAGTCTGAAACGTGATGGTATGCATTTCTCCTCGTTACACGAGGCATTACAACAACGTTTCACCAGGCTACACCGGTCAACTGCTGTTTGGGTATGAGAAATCGGTTGGAAACTTTCCTCATGTCAGCACGTTGTAGGTGTCGCCCCCGGTGCCAACCTTGTGTGAATGCTCTGAAAAGCTAATCATTTGCATATCACAGCATCTTCTTCCTGTCGGTTAAATTTATCGTCTGTAGACCGTCATCTTCGTGGTTTAGCCATTTTAATGGCCAGTAGTGTATCTTACCTAGACAAATGTATCCCCATTATTTTATTACTCTACATTGATTATTTTTTGGTGCTGCGATTTTTTCCCGCATACATGTAGCTGGCAACTTTGACCATCTATGTAAGATACAGCACCAGTTCTGATATTTTGGGGTGGTCCTACGAAATTAAAAAGGACGACAAAAAATAAATAGCTTCTAACATGCGAAAGCTGCATAAAAGGATGACAGTGGTCGGCCAACATGCTGTAAAGTTTCCTGTGCCAACTTTTAAATCCCTCCAACAGCTGAGGCTTCAGTCTCTCCACACACACAGTTTCTGTATAGTGTGTTTTGTTGATTGGTTGTTTGGTTTGAGGAGGAAAGGGACCAAACAGCGTGGTTATCAGTCCCAGAGTGTTTTGTGGAGGTAGAGTTTTTAGAGTTCATTCAATTTCATCTCAATTATTAAGTGCACTGAGCAGTGGAAGACAAAGTGAAGAAAAATATCAGAACACTTTCGTAGCATTTGTGGACATAAGGAATGCTTATGATTATGATCTCATTCTTTAGAAGATTGGACCTGAAATACAAAGTCAAACGAATAATCCTCAACATCTACAACACACAGGGACATAATTATGGCTTATCACCACTATTTTTAAGCATGCGCGTCGAGGAAACAGTGTATGAAGTGAGAGGGGAATGAAAATGTAAGGGGAACAGACATCAGCGCTTAATGACCAGTGTGTGCCTAGTAAGAGGGTTACGGACGGAAAAAAGACCCACCGTGGTTTTGATAGCAAAATGCGGAAAATGTTAGTGAAACAGAAATCGTTGCACTCTAGTTTCAGAAAAGAACACAGAAATGTTAGTTGTTAATAGTTAGTAGAAATTTGTTCATCTAACAAAAAGTTCGATGCTCGAAGCACATGCCAACTTCCACCGTCATACATTAGCGAAAGATCTTGCTGAGAGTCTGAGAAAATTATGGTGATACGTAAGATTACTAACCGGGTCGAAGGTTTGTGTTACATACCGTAGCTCGTCGTCCAGTTTGGTGCGGCAATAGAAGCACCAAAAAGAAAACTTAAGCTTAAAATTTCGCCCTTAAAAAATCATTCACGCTGGAGGATAGTAGAGACATACCATTGCTTGATCGTCTCACAAACTCCAATGTAAGGACATAGAAATAAACATCCCTGACGTTGAGAAGCAGCTGAAGCAGCTAAAAACATATTAAGTTGCCAGGTCTAGATGGAATCCTAATTCGGTTCAACAGAGAAAACTCTTCGGCATTAGGCGTTTTTGCCTAGTGGAAGGTCCCAAGTGACTGAAACAAAAAGCGCAGGTGACTCCTATATGACAGAAGGGTAAAAGAACAATCTCGGATAATTACAGACCAATATGACTAACGTCTGTTTTCTGCAGAATTATTGAGCACATTCTACACTCCTGGAAATGGAAAAAAGAACACATTGACACCGGTGTGTCAGACCCCCCATACTTGCTCCGGACACTGCGAGAGGGCTGTACAAGCAATGATCACACGCACGGCACAGCGGACACACCAGGAACCGCAGTGTTGGCCGTCGAATGGCGCTAGCTGCGCAGCATTTGTGCACCGCCGCCGTCAGTGTCAGCCAGTTTGCCGTGGCGTACGGAGCTCCATCGCAGTCTTTAACACTGGTAGCATGCCGCGACAGCGTGGACGTGAACCGTATGTGCAGTTGATGGACTTTGAGCGAGGGCGTATAGTGGGCATGCGGGAGGCCGGGTGGACGTACCGCCGAATTGCTCAACACGTGGGGCGTGAGGTCTCCACAGTACATCGATGTTGTCGCCAGTGGTCGGCGGAAGGTGCACGTGCCCGTCGACCTGGGACCGGACCGCAGCGACGCACGGATGCACGCCAAGACCGTAGGATCCTACGCAGTGCCGTAGGGGACCGCACCGGCACTTCCCAGCATATTAGGGACACTGTTGCTCCTGGGGTATCGGCGAGGACCATTCGCAACCGTCTCCATGAAGCTGGGCTACGGTCCCGCACACCGTTAGGCCGTCTTCCGCTCACGCCCCAACATCGTGCAGCCCGCCTCCAGTGGTGTCGCGACAGGCGTGAATGGAGGGACGAATGGAGACGTGTCGTCTTCAGCGATGAGAGTCGCTTCTGCCTTGGTGCCAATGATGGTCGTATGCGTGTTTGGCGCCGTGCAGGTGAGCGCCACAATCAGCACTGCATACGACCGAGGCACACAGGGCCAACACCCGGCATCATGGTGTGGGGAGCGATCTCCTACACTGGCCGTACACCACTGGTGATCGTCGAGGGGACACTGAATAGTGCACGGTACATCCAAACCGTCATCGAACCCATCGTTCTACCATTCCTAGACCGGCAAGGGAACTTGTTGTTCCAACAGGACAATGCACGTCCGCATGTATCCCGTGCCACCCAACGTGCTCTAGAAGGTGTAAGTCAACTACCCTGGCCAGCAAGATCTCCGGATCTGTCCCCCATTGAGCATGTTTGGGACTGGATGAAGCGTCGTCTCACGCGGTCTGCACGTCCAGCACGAACGCTGGTCCAACTGAGGCGCCAGGTGGAAATGGCATGGCAAGCCGTTCCACAGGACTACATCCAGCATCTCTACGATCGTCTCCATGGGAGAATAGCAGCCTGCATTGCTGCGAAAGGTGGATATACACTGTAATAGTGCCGACATTGTGCATGCTCTGTTGCCCGTGTCTATGTGCCTGTGGTTCTGTCAGTGTGATCATGTGATGTATCTGACCCCAGGAATGTGTTAATAAAGTTTCCCCTTCCTGGGACAATGAATTCAGGGTGTTCTTATTTCAATTTCCAGGAGTGTAGTTCGAATACAGTAAAATTCCTTCAGAGAGAAAAATTTCTGCCACAAAACCAGCAGGGATTTAGAAAGTATCGCTCCTGTGAAACTTAGCTTGTCCTTTTCTCACAAGATATCCTCCGAATCATGATAGAGGGCAACCGGCAGATTTGGTATTCCTAGATATCCAGAATGTGTTAGACTCAATGCCGCACTGCAGACTGCTAACAAAGGTCCGAGCAAATGGAATAGATTCTCAGATATGTGAGTGACTCCAAGACACCTAAATTAATAGAACGCAGTATGTTTTCCGGGGCGGCAATTGTTCATCAGAGACGTGGCTATCACCGAGAATGCCCAAGGAACAGTCCCGGATCTAGGGGACGGGGGAAAACCGGGGTATCTGTCCCGGGCGGCAGTTTTAGGGGACACCAAGTACATATTCTTGTTTCACAAAAGTCCATAGCTTCAGACTACAATTGTGGAAGTAGAAGACTAACAAGAATAACTGGTAAGAAAGATTACATATTATCTTCTCGGTGCGTCCAAGAAAATGAAATTTTGACGGAAATTTTTTGCCCGATTCTACACTACTAAGGGCCAGTTGTATAGTCCCCGATTAGCAGCCGCTATTTTCGGAACAGTGCGGAAAACGCGTTGTACGAACACGTAATAAAGCCTAACTGGAGAATAAACGCAGGATAACCAAATCAGTCATACCAGCAGGGTTAGTGAAGTCAACTGGAGAATAAGTTTTGATAATGGCACGAATAGTTACGAAATTTGTGATGAGAGGATTGTTTGTTCGAATGAGGAAGGAGAATAAAAGGGAACATCAGGCAAATTATGTGGAAGAATATGACAATTCCAAATTTATGTAAAATTTTTGTACTTCTACTACTTTTCGGTCTCAAGCTTGAGAAACTGGAGCATGTTAATGAAATGTGAAACTATTTCCGAAAATAAAACTTTTTGCCTATAATAGGCCTACCAGGCATTTGATATGGTTACTTCGTGAGTTATATTCTGTCGTGTTATTTATGTAAATGAGGTAGATAAAAACGACCGTTTCTGCCAAAACATTCTTGCTTATTTGGCGTGTGTTGCAATTGCTGCAATATTAGAAAGGGTGTTCCGCTTATTCTAGCAGACAGTGACTACATAGACGTAATCAAATCGTGAAACCACACCAGTCTTCGTATTAACAGCTTTTTCAGTATTAGATAACGACATTTTGAATTTCCACGTAGCAAAACGTTGACGAACTTTGATGAAGTAATAGATTCTTTCGCGGAAAGGAAGGTACGCCGTGTAAAAGAGAAAAAAGTGCAGGGACCTAAGCAGTGAAGAAATGTGTCCTGTCTTACTTGTTCCTTGGCTTTACTGGTTTCATGTTCCCTATATTTAATTTTATGTCACTCAAAAGAGAAGGTTGTTAGCTAATAGGCAATAAAGAGTGCATATTTTCTGAAGAATTCTTATTCTCCCGGCCACGTATAATCCCACCCATTATTAATTGTGAGGATATATATATATTTAATTGGTGGTAGGATGTCAAACCAACCGACCGGGAGCAGAAGAGGTACCTTTGGACATTTTAATTTGGGTGTGATGGCTTCCATTACAGAATATACGCGTTTCAATTCCATAGAGCGAATACAATGAAATACAGTGTGAAGAGGTGTGCCACTGCACTTTCTCACATTTAAGACCAAATAACATGTCTTACATTTCCTCGAATATATATCTTTTATATATCAAACTATTCAGGAAGATTTGCGTTACAAAAAGGACATATTTTTGAAAAAACGATTTTTAAAAAGGCTTTTGACATCTTATTTCAAACGCTCGAGTGGAGGGGGGGGGGGGGGGGCGCCCACGTTTTTGTCCCGGTTCGGAAATATCTTTGATCCGGGGCTGCGAAGGGAATGTCATACGACCGCGCTGTTGTTCTCGATAGACATAATGACATGACGGATAAGGTTCAAATGGTTCTGAGCAGTATGGGACTTAACTTCTGAGGTCATCAGTCCCCTAGAAATTAGAACTGCTTAAACATAACTAACCTAAGGACATCACATACATACATTCATGCCCGAGGCAGGATTCGAACCTGTGACCGTAGCGGTCGCGCGGTTCCAGAATGTAGCGCCTAGAACCGCTCCGTCACCCCGGTCGGGATGGATGAGGTGAGGAACAATCTGCGACTGTTTATTAATGACTGTTTATTAATGTACGAGGAACTGTCGTCGTTGAGTGGCTGTAGAAACATAGAGGATAACGTAGATAGAATTTCTATTTCGTGTCATGATGGGCAGCTTGTTCTAAATGTAGAAAACTGCAAGTAAACGCAGATGAGTAGCAAAACAACCCCGTAATATTAGAATAAAGTATTACTGAGATGCTGATTGATACAGTTACGTTGATTACTAACCCTTTGCGGACCGCAATGGTACCGCTATGGAAGCGGCTATATTGTCGGTCCAGCCTACGAACGCACAGATGTTTCCACTTTCTGTTGCGTGTATCTGCGGCGTAGGTGCGGATGCTCCCTTCTGTGACTGAATGGTGCTGACATCTGTTGCGCACATCTGGATCTACTTGCCTTTTCAAGAGACATGTACACATTCGATCTATCGGAACTAAATTCGATACTTGCGCTTTTGTTTGGTGAGAATGATGCGTTAGAATGGTTTGAGTGGCAATCAATTTAGGGAAATATTGCTAAATTAAGACTCGCTTATATCTGAACTGCCGCAGCATTCGACAGACAGTTCGTCTGTGTGTGGAGTGAGAACAGCATTCACATGCAACATTGGGAGTTTCATCAGTTCCTCGCAAGATGAAGTCAGCGATGTCTGCCTGTGATAGAAACTCACATAAAGACGGGGACGGAAGTCCAAGTTGCCAACTACAACTGCTTTCATTAGAGAGGATCGACGACAGATGTTGGCAGGGCCAATTACGTTTGAACATCGCTGTAAGATTGCCAACTCCAGTTGCCAGTCCTCCAGATGGTGGAAGCTAAGGGGGCATCAACTGACGCACCTCATGGCCAGATGAACTTTATTGCTGCCCAGCATCCACCAAGAGAAACCTGAAATCGGCGGACTACACCACACTGATGTCTCTCCCTGGCAGGGCTTCCTCTGTGGAAGATTTCAGTGCCAAGCACTAAGTGCTACGACTTGGTACTCTAGTCTTTACAACACTAGCAGGCCAGGAAGCACCAGGGGTGTACTGTCATCTGTTTCGATTGTGTTCGAACTTTATGACAACGCCACTATGGCAGTGTGGCATCAGTATTTGCGGCATATGCTATGATGCATGCTATCAGGAGCTGAATGACTTCTTGCAAGAAATGTTGGACCTGAAGGTGCTGGGAGCATACACAGCACTACATAACGTCTCTAATGGAATACTACAAGTAGTCACAAATACGAACCCTAGGCCCGGGCAAAAAGGGCCTCAAGACAGATTACGGATACTGCAGCAACACCTGTTGCAAGCAATCACAGAGAAGTAGCAGGTATTTCATATGTGGCAGATGACACAAAACCCTACCACTAAGAGCTTACTAAATCTCCTGCAATGGGAAATCAAGGCGGCAGATCACTGCACCTAATCGTGAGCAGATTGAATGTCTGCACTATGCATTAAATATGTCACTGCTTAGAAAGAGATTTGGCGTTACAATGAGACATACAGGATACCTGCGATCCAGATGATCTGACAGGCAGACGTGTTCGCTTAGAACTTAATCTCAATGGAACAACCTCTGACCCTTCGCACATAGCACTGGTCAACGAGAAGTTCCCATTGTATCTAATGACATGGGCTGAGGATGACCGTATCGACCTCATCGCAGCAGAAGAGGTCAAACAGCAGTTCCACGGCTCAATAGTCAACGCTCATAACGCTGGAGGGGCCGACCTGGTGAGAAATCAGAGGCTCAGACAACTTCTGCACGTCGATGAAGTATGTACCTGAAAGCCTGGGAATATGCAGAGGTCGTATCAATTCAAAAACTAGGGAAGGATCCAGTTTTTGCAAAAGCTACTGCCCTGTCAGCCTGCTTGTGGGGCTTTACAGAATTTTGGAGTGGCTGTACCTAAAGCGGCTGCAGCAACTCATCCAGTACTAGCAGCTCCTCCCCTATTAGTAGTTCAAATTTCAGCTCTGTCATCCTATGACGCACCAGCTGGGCGGGTGCGACCTTCAGAGATCGCCATGGAGGAACACTACAGGGCAATACGACTCGACGTCTCCGACCCTTTGATGCTGTGTGGCACGAAGGCTTCCTCTACAGACTTCTGGTCCCCAGAGCCACAGTATTACACATCCAGGTTCTCCAAACATAACCACAGAGGTGGTTCTCCCGTGTTCGTGCTGAATTTGGACTGTCTACACGTCGGAACATCCGCATCAGAGTCCTGCGGGGCTTTGTACTAGGACCAGTGTTATATGCCCTCATTACGTGTGGCCTTGCACAGGTCAGAAACATCCAGCTGGCCATATGTTGCGATGACTTGCTGTTCCTGAGTAAGAGCAGAGACCCGATTGTAAACCCACGATTAACGTTCGTCTCACGATTTAGAAGACTCTTCTGCTACTCACTGATTATGCAGATATTATCTGGGGTAACGGCACAGAATAGCGTGTCAAAAACTGGGCTCTTGCGCTGGCGCTGTACTACCGTCAAACTATCCAACGTCGCTGGTTCACCAGATGACATGCATTCCATACCTTTTACTCACTTCTACACAATGTCGCGAGCCTTCTTCGAGAAGAAAGAAAATTACCAAAACAGATACGGCTGGACGCTTGGGCACAAAGATAACCAGAGCATCAGTACCCACTGGCCAGATCTGTTGCGCATGTAAAGTGTCAGGAAGTAACTGACGGAATAAAAGTAACTGAAAGACTTATCCTCCACCACATCATGGCAGAAAGTATAATCCAGGAAAGATATCTTGGCTGTCTGGAGGGCGATACGAAGTTCAATTTGTACCTGTATGATTTCATCTCTCTTGCCTCCAGTCGACGGTCGATCTTGGATGTGGTCACACCGTGTCTGTTTTTGGGAACGATCTGAATCTGAATTGTCAGCCTTTGACAACCTTGTTTGTCATAAAGTGTCATCGACAGAACAGTGAAATTTCGTTCATTCAGCTAGCGGGACTAGCACAATGTTTTGTTACAGTGCAGTTGTTGAGTTCTCTCAACTGGGCTGCACTGATCTTACATTGAGGACGAGGGATTTGAACTTGCGATGTGCCTGTGGATGGAGAACTATTTCATGGACTGCAATGGCAATTGCAGGACACGGAAGGGAAAGATCAACCACATATCCAATTACTTCCTGCAGCTGTTTCGTGGACTGCCATCCCACCAGCGTCCGCAGCCTCACACGAAAATTCTGGACGGTGGGTAGCTTATCAGTGTCGTCTTCGTCTTTGCTTTTCGGCGTTTCAGATAATTTCATATGAGCAGCAAAATCCATTATTTTTGTTCTGGTCGTCTTCTGATATTTCGTGTTTGCTACGTAAGCTGATGTCATCAGCCGATCATAGTGCCTTACCTTTCACTAAAATTTACGATTTTTGACGGCATATTTTGCTAAGAAAATGCATGTAGTCATCGCTCAATTAGAATTCCTTCAGCGCCGAAGATTCGGAATCAGTCTTACAGCACATGGATAGCATACTTAACTCGATGAAGCTACCGTTGTCAATGTGAGAATGCCAAGCCTCAATGCAGTCAATCATACATCGACGGAAAAAATCACAATACCAAAAAATAATTGAAGTAGAG
The DNA here is from genome assembly GCF_021461385.2 of Schistocerca piceifrons. Classification (NCBI taxonomy): domain Eukaryota; kingdom Metazoa; phylum Arthropoda; class Insecta; order Orthoptera; family Acrididae; genus Schistocerca; species Schistocerca piceifrons. The sequence goes on along the minus strand of NC_060144.1, from coordinate 398,521,135 downwards.
TAATAACATTTCGGGAATACATGCGTCTAGATTTCATATTTAAGTGTGCAAGTCGCAAGATCACAGATTAATCCAAGCGCGTGATAACCCATTGCAAATGTGAAATGCTGATACATTAATAACCGGCGTAACCGCCAGACTATTGAATGCAAGCGTGCAAATGTGCATGCATTGTGTTGTACAGGTGCCGGATGTCAGTTTGTCGGATGGAGTTCCATGCCGTCTTCACTTGCTTGGTCAATACAGCATCTGTTAATGCTGTTTGTGGATGACGCTGGGGTTGTCGTCTGATGATGTGTGATCGACTGGTAATAGATCTGGCGATTGAGCAAGCCAAGGCAACATTTTGACACTCTGTAGAGCAAGTCGAGTTAAAAACAGCGTATATGGGCAGGCATGATCCTGTTGGAAAACATCCACTGGAATGCTGTTCATGAATGGCGGCACGACAAGTCAAATCACCAGACTGGCGACAGATTTGCAGTCACGGTGCCTGGGGTAGTGACGAGAATGCTCTTGCTGTCGTACGAAACCGCACCATAACTCCAGGTATAGGACCAGTGTGTCTAGCACGCAGACAGACTAGTTGCAGGATCGTAGCTTCCTTATAACTAACGCACGGCCATCACTGACACTGAGACAGAACCAACTTTTATCAGACAACACAACTGGCTTTCACCCTGCCCTCCAGTGAGTTCTCGTTTGACACCAAAAATGTCGCAAATCACGGAGGTTTGTGATCAGTGGAATGAACGCTGCAGGTCATCTGGCTGAGGGCTGTCCTTGAAGTAACCAATTTGTAACAGCTGTATCATTACGGTGCCAACAGCTCCTCAAATTGCTGCTGCAGATGCAGTACTATGAGCCTGAGCCATACCCGAACACGATGGTCATCCCTCTCGGTAGACGCACGTGGCCATCTGGAGCTGTCTTCTTGTGACTGTACATGGATTTCACCAGAGGGACAAACCAGAAATCAGATAGACCATATATTGATTGATCGGAGACGCGGATCAGACATGATGGAGCTCACTGCAATTCAGACCACCACCTAGTTAGAATTAAATACAGACAAAGGATCTCACTATTGAGTAGACAAAAAGGCCACAACCAAAAGAGGTTTGACATTAAGAAACTGAAGTTAGAAGAAATTCGGAGAGCATATCAGACGAAAATAGAAGAGGGGATTAAGAATGATACCGATATGTCAAATGAACATATAGAAGTAATGTGGAAACGATGTAAGACTGCAATCCTCGAGGCAGCTGGAGAGGTTTTGGGACATAAACGGGCTTAAAGGAAGGAAGATTGGCTTGACAAAGAATGTACGAGAAGAATTGAGGAACGTAATACAGCACGAATGAAATTATTGCGGAGAAGAACTCGAAGAAATCTGAATGAATATAATGGAAAGCACCGGGTACTGAAGAGGGTCTGTAGACAGAAGAAAAGAGCACTAGAAAAGGAAAAAAACTGAAAGAAATTGAACAGCTAGGAGAAGAGAAGCAAATTCGTGAAATGTATAAAAAGATTAAAGAAGGAAATATCGGGTTCCAAGTCAGAACAAGTAGGAACAAAGGAGGGGGTTTGATATGGGAGAGTAATAAAATACTTGACAGGTGGGCAGAATACTTCCCAGAATTACTGAACCCAGAAGCAGAAGAGTTGGAACGAGAGGAACTGAAGGAACTAACTTACTATGGACCAGAGGTTTTGACACCAGAACCTACACTGGGGTAAGTGATGCAAGCCATTAAGACCTTAAAAGAACAATAAAGCGCCTGGAGAAGATCAGATCCAGGCCGAACTTCTCAAATATGGTGCGGAAACGCTGTGGAAAACAATTCATAAAATAATACTGAATATCTGGCAAGGGGAGTGCATGCCAAAGGAGTGGAAAACAGCTATAATGAGTCTCGTGCATAAAAAAGGAGATAAATTAAACTGCCAAAACTATGGAGGAATCTCCCTACTAAACACTACATATAAAGTTTTCTCGAAGATTCTAACCAACAGGCTTACTCCATATCTGGAAGAGGGAGTTGGAGAGTATCAGAGTGGTTTAGAAGAAATAGGTCAACTACTGACCAAATATTCACATTGCGCATACTACTTGAAAAATGTAACGAACATCAAATTAACATACACCAGTTTTATATCGGCTTTAAACAAGCCTGTGATAGCATCTCAAGAGTGGCATTGCAGAATGTAGTGGAAGAGGCTGGAATACCTAAGAAGCTCATTAAACTTTCTATGATGACCGTGAGCGAAACTAACTGTAAAGTAAAATTACAGGGCGAAATCTCCAGAGAACGGGAAGTGAAGAAAGGACTTAGACAGGGTGACAATATCTCCTCATTGCTATTCAACCTTTGCCTAGAAAAAGGTAATAAGTCAGATAGAGTTAAATAAAGGAGGAACCTTCTTAAATCGTTCACTGCAGTACCTACCCTACGCCGACGATGTGGCATTACTCGAACGAAACACTGCTGTGCTAGGCGAAGCCTATCAAAAACTGGAGAAAGGTGCAAGAGAACTTGGCTTGGCAGTCAATGTCGAAAAGACCAAGTATATGGCAATGACCAACCTACAAAACCTACCAAATCTCAGGATAGCCGACAGGGAGTTTGAAAGGGAGAGAGACTTCAAGTACCTTGGGTCGACTATCACTGAGACAAATGACATTGTCAGAGAGGTGAAAGCCAGAACAGCAGCAGGTAACAGATGCTACTTTGCCGCATTACCCATGCTTAGGAGTTCTCTTCTATCACGAAATTCTAAGTCCTCATTTACAAAACAGTAATAAGACCAGTTGTTATGTATGGTGCCGAAACGTGGACCATGGCTGTAAATGAGGAAAGGATCCTTAGCATTGGGGAGAGAAATGTGCTATGTAAAATATGTGGCCCAATATATGATCAAGAAGGTTGGCACATTCGTATGAATGCAGAACTACAACACCTTTTTGAAGAACCTGACATTGTCACTACCATTAAATTAAGAAGACTGTGGTGGGCAGGGCACGTGGTCAGAATGGAAGAAGACAGAGCATGTAAGAGGATTTTTGATGGCAAGGCTGGACGTAGACAGCGGAGTGGACGCCCCAGAAAGAGATGGGTGGATGGAGTTGAAGACATGAAAAAGCTGGCTGTCAGAGTATGGATATGGAAAGCATGGCAGGATATTGTGATGCAGGCTAAGGCCCCTCAAAGGCTGTAGAGCCGAAGAGTAAGTAAGTGCATTCTTATGAACACCGTCGCCAGCAGACATGTTCGGTGGTTACATTCTTGCCAAATCTTTCTGCAATATTGCAAAAGGAACTTCCACCTTCTTGTAGCCCTATTACACAGCCTCATCCAAACTCAGTGAGGTGTTGATAATGGTGTCTTTGTCACCTTAAAGGCATTCTTGACTAACATCAACTGACCATGTCCAGTCTCATAGGTAACTACCGCTCACGACCTTTACAACGTGTATTTAAAGCAAACTTGATTTATATCCTTATAGCGACCCTACTAGCGCCACTCTTATGCGACTGGCTTGACATCTGAATAGACTTCACCTTTCAGATGTAGAAACATGTCTACCATCTTTTGTTTACGTTCCATAACTTCTTCATGGTGCTGCGATTTTCTTTCCGTCAGTGCATGTGGAACCACTAACACAAGATACAGCAGTTCGTTTGGATTCAGGTAGCAATGTGAGACCAGCAGCTCTGAAACTGTCTAACCCGAGTTTAGCTCTTGTTCGGGTACGTAAGATACCCATGGCAACCTAATGAAACCCTCAAGTCAAAGGAGTCCCACACTCAGAGAATGGGGGTAGAGGGAGAAGGTGCAGGAATTCCACATCGCCGTTTGGGCAAGGACTTAATGGAGATTGTAGGCGATTGCCTTCCTCCTACCTGTTAAGAAGCGTTAAGTGTGTGTATATGTGCTGTGTGGGTGACTGTGGTGTGTGCCGGTACAGTGTTGGGTTGGGTCTGTGTTCTCATGGATGAAGGGAAAGGAGGGGGTGAACATCGAGCTCGGTTCATAGAGTACTCCTCTCGAACTTCACCAATGAGGCTGCCGAGCGTAACGTCCCCATCCGATGGACGGATCACCATCAAAGGTGTCACGTACCCTGGCTTGAAGACACACTCCACAGAGGTTTTGAATTAATCCTGGATATGGTGCAAATATTGATGATCACGAATTTTATGTCACCGTATCTCCTCACCTTGCTGACCAAATACTGGCAGTGAAAATCCCCCCCTCCAGAATTCGACCTGGCGACCTCCAAATCGAGCGCCACCACATAAACGTCTCTTAGCGACCTCGGCTAATTTTTTGTTCTGTTTTTATTTGCTTTTGTTATTTATGATTTTCTACCTTAGGACCGTTATGATTATTTCCCAACTGGACATGAGACGCATTTTAAAAGGACAATAAGTGTTATCATAACCATAAGGAGAGAGACTGTCACCACAACTGAGAAGAACGCAGTACCTGGTTCAGATGCACGATACAGAGGTGGGTGAATCTCCTAGGCAGCTCACCAACAGCGATGCTGAACTCAGCGCAACATGCCTTCACTTAATCGTTTCACCTTACTGGTCAACACACAATGCTGGCTGTACAGTTTTGGGACTACACAGCGCGGAAGTTTATAAATTCTTTCAGAGACTACTAACACGGTAGAGTTCTTGAAAATAATCTTAGTTATTGAACATCCCAATGTGAATAACATCAAAAAGAATCACCACCTAGTAACCTATCACATTATCATAAAAATTATAGCAATCGAAAAACTCAAGGATGATAAGGTGTTTCCAAAAGGACTGGTGACCTTTGTAGTCTGGTCCCTTCAATCCCACAAACTAACCAACCTGTTTCCAAAGCGGCGTGGCTGTATAAAGGTGCTTTATTCGAAACCACGGGCTTCACTTCAGCACAGTCGTATCTTCAGGTTTATTTGCCAAGAATACAAATCACTGTGTGAAACTTTTTGAAATGATAGAAATAGAGAACCATAGTGTCCACATTCAGGAAATAGCGATGACAAGTACTCAAAATGGTTGTATTTTCATAATGTAGATGGACAATTATGGAGTCCCAACATTGGGGAAGTTATCCGCGTTAGGAGTCAAACCATATTAGTGGGCTGTCATAATATGTATGAGTATACCAAAAAGAAGCTTGTCAAAAGGTACAAAATATGGCTGCTGAATGAGACAGGTTGGGAAAAAACAGATAATGAATGTTACTTATAATCCGTCTTTATTACAAAAATGTTTTTTCGCTTGACCGGTTTCGGTTCCTCTGGAACCATCTTCAGATCTGCAATTTCGGTTATAGGAGTAACCCGTCCACACTCAGCAACCTTTACACGCTGCGTTACATTCAGTGTGACGCAGTATGTTAATGTTGCTGAATTACAAAGGTAATGAATGGTACACTAGCGTGAACGGGGATAAAATACCTGAAAATTAACTAACGTCAAGGGGAAATAATATAATTACTATGGAAATGTCATCCAAAAAATAATAGTTTAGTATGAAACTGCAACGTCGAGAGTGGAAGAAATCTGAAAAACAGCTTACCGGATAACATCCCCTGGGATACATTACAGGATCCACTAGACACCATCTGTAGAAAACCATCTGAAATCCCGTGTTATATGCGTGCTTCACATAGGATTTCAAGTTTTACTTACATTAGTTTTATACAACTCGTGTCTGCTGGCTAGGCTATTTTTCAGTTTTTTTTTCCATTCTTGACGTTTCGGCTCCATAATAGAGTATTATTTTTTAAATGATACTGCGTTTGTAATTACAGCACTTTCCCCAGGAGGAGGAAATTAATGTTTAAAATCCCATCGGCAACGAGATCATTAGAGACGGAGCACATCCTGGGATGAACTGCTTTAGAAAAATCACGGAAAACCTAAATCAAGATGGCCGCACGCAGATCTTAACCGTCGTCCTGCCGAATGCGAGTCCGTTGTAATAACCACTGGGCCACCTCGCCTGATTAGTACTTTCCCTAAGCGTTTGTTAGTTTTTAGGCATTTTTTCCCTTTCACATTAGTGTCCTATTCATTATTTATTTTTCCCTGCTTTTTTCTAGCCCTGACTCATTCAGAAACGATGCTTTGTACATTTTGATAAGCATCTTTTGAGTGTGCTCAATTTTATTAAGACAGCCCAGCAATGTGGTTTGACTCTTAACGTGGATAACTTCCCGAATGCTGGGACTCCCTAACTGTCCATCTACATTATGAAAATACAACCACTGTGAGTGCTTGTCTCCTTTTCTTGCTGAATGCATATTCTGTATTTCTACCCCTTCAAAAAATTTCACACGGTGATTTCTATTCTTGAGGCATAAACCAGAAAATGCGCCAATACTGAAGTGAAACCGTAGTTTCTAATCAAGCTCTTTCATAAGGCTATGCAGCTGCAGGAACCACCCCATCATTCGTGAGTTTTTCATTGATATAATTTTTTATGATGATCTTAAGGTTATTGAATATTGAGTGTTTTTTATTGTTATTCACAATGTCTCTGAGGTGTGGTTGCCCTCCCCAGGAAGTTTTTTTATGATATTCCACTGCCCTTGTTTTACTTCAGTTTTTTCCCTCTGTCCACAAATTTCTTGTCCAAATTTCTCCTCATGTTTCCTTACTGCATTCTCTGTGAATCTATTGAACAACACGAGCGGATAGGCTGTAACCCTGTTTCAGTTCGTTCTCAATTACTGCTTCCATTGCATATCCTTCGACTCTAAGAACTACGTCTTTTCATCCAAGTCTCAGATAACCTTTCGCTCCGAGTATTTTATCCTTGCTATCTTAATTCAGAAAGGGTATTCCAATCAACATTATCCTTCATTTCATTATTCAACGCATTTTCATGCAAGTCTCGGATAACCTTTCGCTCCGAGTGTTTTATCCTTGCTATCTTAATTCAAAAAGGGTTTTCCAATCAACATTATCCTTCATTTCATTATTCAACGCATTTTTTAATAGTTTATGGAACTTATGGAGTCAAGATGGAGCAAAAATGTGATGCAGCAATGTCCACAGTCCAGAAATGTTGCGAACACAGTAAATTGTGGAATGCTGAAACTAGGCTGTTAACACGTTATTGAAAGGAGGTAGTCGCAACCCGAAATTCCTGTTTTAAACTGAATGAAGTTTCGCTTTTTAGTTAGAAATAAACCGATATTTGGGGATATATCTGGATGGAGGAAAGCTGTACAACAAACGATGGAGAATGTTTAGTAGTCTTTTTCTTCTTTTTGTTGTGCCTGTCTGTGACTCAACATCTCCGCTATACAGTGAGAAGCAGTCTATCTTTTCCATTATTTTTTCAAAGTTGTACAACACTTATATTTCTAAAGTCTTTGAGTAAGCACCTAAGCTGATGTACAAAGAAGCCACAATTGCAACAACAACGAAACAGTAAGATTAACTTTAAATTATGTAAAGTTTCATCACGCCTTACGTACCTCCAGCCAGTTTATGTGCAACTGTAGCTGCTTTAAAACAGCAATTTAAGCTTATTCAGACGCTCTCAAGGACCCAGTACATTGCCCAAATAAAGATATCCGGTACTTATTGGAAAACATCAGCAGAAGAATTATTGGTGATACTATACTTAGAATTCACGCAGTTGACTTACCGACGGGAAGAATGGACTCGAGAAGTCGGCTCAGAGAAGGTAAAATTTATAAAGAAAACGGAAAAGGTTTTAAATAATAACTGATAGGTAATGATAAATTGATGACGAGTGGAATAGGGTTGGACGGCTCACTTCGTGGTACAAAAGGTTCCCTCCGCTTGTGGCGGAGAATGACGTAGACGGAGAAGTATGTGCTATCCTAAATGGATTATCAATGCATGTAACAGGATCTAGCAACAACAACATTCGAATCTTCAGACAGGAGGATTATGACCAATGGAATTGCGACGCTGAAGATCCAAATGTAGAGGATAATTTGAAAGCAAATACAGCTCTGAATTATTGCAGTCAGCACTTGGTGTGGAGAATATGACGTACTCATGATGTAGCAAGAGTCTGGGTTGCTGAGTTCCTGAAGAGTACCAGAGTTTCCGACTGGCAAAGCAGAACTGAGGAACAAATTCCTTGGTAGCGCGATGTATCACAGATCTGTGTTGCGAGAGCACAGATTACAAATCCTCGAGTTGAAGTCTGCCTGTTGTTCCTTTGTACAACTATTGATTTAGCGCTCCCTCCGGGCAGAGGACAATAGGACGGCGACTTCTATTGTTCAGCCAATAGCAACGGTTATTTGTACCAATACACTAAGTCACTAGCCAATTACTTGTACTCCACACGAATCTCTGATGCAGTACACACTACTTTTGTATGCAGACATGCCTACTATAAGTGCAATAATCGGTCCGGTAAATAATGAAATTTAGTCACTTCCGAATTAATATCGTTAAGGCTCAGGATTCTTACTTATCAGACAAGCTGTGAAATGTTATTAAACTTTCGACTTCTTCTTTCTGTTCTTCCTCTCCCTCGTCACACATTTCTGAGGTACAGCATCTTTCTTTATTTAAAAAGGAAAACAATCACAGTGGCATTTGCATCGATAATCTGCTGCTTTTTTGGTCACGCATCTATTTCACCTTATTTCGCATAGTTTTTGCATATATTTATTCTGCACTGACGAAGCAGCTCCTCTTCACGATGTAATCATCGGGTCTACGCAGAACTTGGATGTACCCTCTCAGTCTAGACTCAGTAGATTCTCCGTACTGGGTGCTATTTTAAAATTACCTATAAGTGGTCGTCCTTACACATATACACGTAGGCTCTGCAAAACGCTGTGAAGTTCGTGACAGAGGGTACCTGTCATTGTCCCATGTTCCACAGTTGGAAAAATAACTGCTTGTAAGCCTCCAAGTGGGCTATTGTCTGTCTAATTTTGTCTGCTCAATTTATACTGAACAGAAACGCAGAGGTCTGTTGAATACTAGTAGTTCTGTAGTTTAGTTTGGCAACGGCCTTGCCGCAGTGGATACACCGGTTCCTGTCAGATCGCCGAAGTTAAGCGCTGTCGGGCGTGGCCGGCACTTGGATAGGTGACCATCCGGGCCGTCATGTGCTGTTGCCAGTTTTCTGGGTGCACTCAGCCTCGTGATGCTAATTGAGGAGCTACTCGACCGAATAGTAGCGGCTCCGGTCAAAGAAAACCATCGTAAATACCGGGAAAGTGGTGTGCTGACCACACGCCCCTCCTATCCGCATCCTCAGCTGAGGATGACACGGCGCTCAGATGGCCCCGATGGGCCACTTGTAGCCTGATGGCTGAGGGCTTTTCTGCAGTTTAGTTTCGTAACCTACAAATGAATCGTATCCTGCTATTTCCTATACCTATAAATTAGCCTATTTGATCGTACCACTTATCTTTACACATTGGTACTCTCAAGTATTTATGACTTTACCGACTCTAGTTGTGTCCCACCTGGCCTGTAGTCAAGGGATACCATTATTTTACATTTAGCGAAGTGCACAACTTTGCACTTATGTTCACTGGGAGCTAGTTGACAGTTTTTGCACCAAGCTTACATTTTGACGTGGTCTAACTGAATATTGCGGTAATTTTTTCGTGATGCATTTTCCTCGTGGACGAGTGCTTCATCTGGCAGAAGTATGTAACTACAGCTAATACTGTCATCTAAGTCATCAGTGTATAGCGTGAACGGTAGTTGTCCTATTACGCAGGGGAACAGCAGATAATACACTGCCTGATAAAACAGTGGAGCTTCCAGAAGATATGGTCAGATGTAACTTCGTACACGCACACGCCCTCGCCGGGTATGTGTATGACTAGAGTGACAGACGGAACGGGCACCACAGAGCGTCAGTACTGTTCACGTTTAGTGCGGTTACCATACATGGTAAGATGTATAACGCGCATGAACTCCATCAGATTTTGTGTGATCGCTATGAAGGACACTTGAAATGCCGTGACAGCATTGTCAGCGTCTGAGAGTTTGAAAGGGGCCTCATTGTGGGTCGCAGTTTGGCTGTCGGGTCGAATCGTACAGTATCCAGATTTGTGGGCCATTCGGACGTGACAGTGGCCAGATGCTGGACTGCATGGGACGTGAGGCAAGCATACGCGTCATCAAGGTTACAGGAGACTACGTCTGCCCAGCACAAGGGAGGATCTCTGTACCGTACACCAGGCACATTGTAACGCCTCCAAACCTGCGCTTGACATCTGAGAACAACATTCTGTGGCATTCCACACCAATGAACGGAGATTCGCAGCAGTCGGAATAGGAAATTAGAGTCCCAGGCTTAGGCTGCCGTTAACACCACAATACTACTGCCTTTGTAGAGATACCGTGACCGGAAAGCATGGGCTGCTGACGAGCGGCATGACATTGTATCCAGCGATGAACCATGGTTTTGCACTATCCCAGATGATAATCGTCGGCGAGATTGGCGTCGGCCTGTTGAGAGGTCCTATTCTTCATTTGTTTGGGGAGGCAAAAGCGGTGGTAATACTGGCGTTATGGTGTGGGAAACCATGGGGGATGGCTTCAGGTCACGGCTTATAGTGACTGAAGGAACTCAGTACATGTTTTAGCTGTCATGTGACAGTATCACGGTGACATCATTCAGCAGGACAATGCTTGTTCACACATGGCACTTGTCTCTGTGAACTGTCTGCGTGAGGTTGAGATACTACTATGGGCATCAAGACCCCCCAGATCTGTTACCGAACATGTGCGGATCCGTTCGGACGTTGCCTCCATTTCAGCGTCAGTATGCAGGATATTAAGCAGCAGTTGCAACAGTTGAAGAAACAGCATGTCTCAGCTGAAGATACATCGGGTCTATTAACACCCTTCCCATCCAAATCAGTGCACTTAGTGCCGTGCACGGCTGGCGCCTGATGACCCGGCACACCCGCCACACAGCAATGCCCTGCGGGTTGGCGTCCCTTCAGACGCCTGCAGCTGACTGGTTTCACTGGGTCATCTGCTGCAGTATGGAGGGTGCACTATTTCGCATCCCCGAAACCACGTGAGGGCAGCCACTTCCTGGTAGGCTCACACCGTGCGCCCTTTATAGGACAGCCACCTGCAGCTCTCCAGATAGTGCCACCGAATCTACCGCCGAGTGTAGTTTCGAGTAAACAACGAGTCGCCGATACAACGCTGCTGGACGAAGATAACACCAGTCCACCACCGATCGTGAACTCAACCGACTCCGATCTTTGGCAGTAACCGATAGTGACCGACTGTGTGCTTTCCCTCCCAACTCCGTAGAACTGTATTCATAGAGTGACAGTTATTCTCATTAGATCAGGACGCTCTCTTGCGTACCTCTGTAGAGATTCAATTCTATTGTTCATATTTTCTTGTTGCTTCCTTAGAGAAATAACTTCTGTAGTTCAGTGTGTAACGCAGCAAATTAATCATCTTGCATTGAAAGCGTAGCTTGCCGTGGTGCCGGGAGGAGAGCTGTTACGTTTCTCACGCTGGCACAGCTGACGCTGGCTGCTGGGTCGAGCGAGCAGTGTACTTGCGTAACGCTCTGTGCAACACGTTACAAATATTCTCTCTGAATCAGAAGAAGTACTCTTAAATATTAATCGATCTTTTTCATTTTTAGCATACCAAATTCTATGCATAACAGCCGGCCGGAGTGGCCGTGCGGTTCTAGGCGCTACAGTCTGGAACCGCGTGACTGCTACGGTCGCAGGTTCGACTCCTGCCTCGGGCATGGATGTGTGTGATGTCCTTAGGTCAGTTAGGTTTAAGTAGTTCTAAGTTCTAAGGAACTGATGACCACAGCAGTTAGGTCCCATAGTGCTCAGCGCCATTTGAACCATTTCAATGCATAACACAACCATACTGTTAAAATTTCAAATCATTTGCTTCAAAGCTTTAGGAGATACCAATTTTTACCTAAAATACTTCAGAACCGTGCTAGCATTATGAAACGGAGTTAGGGGTTGTAAGGTATTCATTTATAGTATCAATTGAAACTACAACCAAGAGGATAGGTTCAGTAAATGTAATTTTCTTGACTTTTTTTTAGTTTCACTACCACAGATTTCTGATGTAATTAGAAGTACTTTGGAAAATTACTGTTTCATCGTATTTTGGTTGTGTGAGTATTTTGGGGAGACAGAGAGTGAATGGAGGACATACGTAAAGTGAAAATGTGATATTGTATGAAAACTAGGTAAATGTATGCGAGAGAAATTATTGTGCAATAGGGGAATTTGTGATGTATGTTTGAGTGAGTTTGATTTTGTAAAAGACAGCCACAAGGGGCGTGGAATATCAAATTTATAAGCTCATTAGAGTCCCGTTAATCCGAACTAATTGGGACCGGACCTTGTTTGGATTACCAGTTTGTTCGGATTAGCCGGAACTACGGCGAGTTTCTAGAATGAAGGAGATAAGTAGGTACACCAAGGTAACAAATGGGAACAAGTGTGGGAACAATGGCTCACTCTCACTCCATGCCCTTGTTGTCGTGCCTTGTTGAGACCTTTGTAGTGTGTGAGGTCAGTGCACTGCCAGTTGGCTCGCGAAGCGCTTGGTTATGTTAGTTATCGATCGCTGGGACGCGTAACAGCTGTATTGCATTCGTTCAGGTGTAGTGGTGTACGTATTTTCGTCATGAGTAAATGGAAATAGACAACTTTAGCTCTTAAAGAAAAACTGAATGCTTTGAAGTGATAGACAATGGTGAGAATGTATCTAAACTGGCAACGGAACTGGGTGTTGGTAAAGCAACCATTTGTGATTGGAAAAAGAACCGAGTGAAGCTTAAACAGTCCTGTCGAACGTCTTCGGGAAAGACACTCGAAATTAGCCAGACTTTGAAACAGTTCCAGTACGATAGAGTGGATGAAGCTCTTTTCCTTTGTTTTACACAGCAAAAAGAAAGGGGAACTCCTCTGAGTGGAGCACTGGTTCAGGAGAAGGCTATTTACCTGAAAAAGTTAATGAATGGTGATGAGTCTTTTCGTACGAGTACGGATTGCTTGGACAGAATCAAAAAAGTCATGGAATCCGTCAGCTAACAATTACTGGCGAGAAGCTTTCTTCTGACCGTAATGCAGCGAAGGAAGACTTGGGTGAGTTTTAAAAAATGATGAGAGAGGGAAAGTATTCCCCCCAAAAAATTTGTAATGCTGACGAGACTGACCTTAATTTTAGGGCATAGCCGACGAAAAGCCTGGTATAAAAAATGGAAGACCATGCCCTGGTTTTAATATGTGCAAAGATGGTGTGAATTTATTAGCGTGCAGCAACGCTGCTGGTAATCACAAGCAGCCTTTAATGGTGACAGGCAAGTCTGCAAGTCCCAAGCTTTTAAAAATTGCAACATGAAGTCCCTGCCCGTATATTACCGCAACCAGAAAAAAGCATGGATGGATGGTAAGCTGTTCAAAGAATGGTTTCACGGCCAGTTTGTTCCCTCTGTTCGATGGTTTGCTAAGGAAAATTTGTCTCCCCGTGCAAACCTTTTGATTGATAAAGCGCCATCTCACCCCAGCACTGAGGAATTATGTGATGGAGAAATTATTTACAGAAAACAATTTTGAAGAATGCTGATCCAGGATGATTGCAGAAAACTGTGGACATCTTTTGAATTTCAGGACAGCCTAGTTTAAAATGAAGAGGAAAATCTACTACAAATGGTACAGGCAATCCCTGGATGTAAAGAACTAGTGAAGGAGAAGTAGATGAGTGGATGGCAGCGGATGGGACATGCGTGGAGAACCCTACTGACGCTGATTTAGTTGCTGCTGTGACTCAAGACCAGGGAGAAGTGGACTGCTGTGACGTAAGTGACAAAGAGCCTGAAAGCGACAAAGCCACACAGTGACGCAGCAGAAGCCCTTGACCTAAGTTGTTGGAGCAACAGCCCGCTGCTACACCTGCTGATTTGATGTTTATGAGACGATGGCGCAACTATGCGTCATATAACAGACTGTATTCATTACGCCCAAAACAATGACTGAGTTTTTGTCATCCAGAAAGTTGGGATAAAATGTCCGCTGTATTTTAGTAAGTTTGACAGATTTTCTTTCATTGTTATGCCATGTTTAAACCTAATGTTTTCTTGCCAATTTTTCTAATACATGTTTACTGTACTGCGTAAATTAATACAGTGTGTATGCCCAGCAGTTTATCGCACAGTTTTTCGTGCTTAGACGAACATTTTTTATGTTCGGATTAACCGAACATTCGGATTACCAGGGTTAGGATTAGCGGGACTTTGCTGTAATCTGTTTTGTGAAAATGAATCGTATTTTGTTTTTACTAAATTTTATCTAGTTTCGGAATTACGAGATTGTGGGTGACATTGGTTGACATTAGAAATACCGCCAGTATAGGAGTGCTCGAGACGATCTGATTAGCTGCTTATCATAATTGAGCATTTCCAGCGCGTTTGAGTAGGGCTTTCCGCCTCTGATCTGCGCCTTGAGAGCTCGAGAGCTGTCTTCTGATAAACACCTATGTTAAACAGCGCTGATCAGATTTCTACCGAACGGAAGAAAATCGCGCATTTTGATCGGTTCTCGTGTCGTTGACGAAAATGAATATTTTGTGAAAGTTTGTGCGTTGTGAGTGGTTTATTTCAGGAGATATTTGCGTGTGAACATTTCACGTCGTCCGTAAACTCCGTGTGGCGTGTTTCGTGGAGATAACGAGACATTATGCAAAGCGCTTCTTTGCAAGAAGCCTATAGAACGGCTGAATGTGTTAACTCTCAAGTAGTCGTTGATCAGTGACTTTAGGACGTTCGCAACACCGCGTCGGACTAAATACGTTCAAGCTGCTTTCGGGCGTGAAGTTGTAGCAGAGACAGTCAGTAACATTGAATAATTGGTGTCAGGGTATTAAATATGGACTCGATAGCCATTTTCCGTGTTTCAGTGACAATAAACCAACTTAAAGGAAATTGTAGACATTTTTTCAAACGATAATTTAAAAAATTAACTTTCAGCTACTACGCGTGGACTGGAGTTACGTGGTCTTTGCTTAGTATGTATTTAGTCGAATTTTCGTCAACGCTGCTTCTGCCGGCTAAACCAGTATCTAATATTGCAGAGTGAAAGGGCGGACAGTCTGAAGCCTATCTCACCCAGCTGCAAACGTTACGGGAGCACCGTATTTATACATGAAGCTGGTGATCATTGGTGATCTTTCAGCTCTCTAGAAGAATGAAATTGTAATGAAATCTAGACCTTTAGCTGCTTACAGGCGTTGATAAATATCAAAGGGGACAGTTGAAAAATGTGTGCAAGAGATTAAGCCTCTGAAGTCGCGCTGTCGTCTGTGTCCTCGGTGGCTCAGTTGCCGGCTCGGTGGCTCAGTTGCCGGTACGGTAGCTCAGCGTGTTCGATCAGAGGGTTTAGTTACCCTCTGTAATAAAAAAAAAAAAAAACAACTGAGTAAACGGATCAACGAACAACCTGAACGAGTGTCATCGGACGTCCGCCACGAACAAATTCCACAAACAATATATAGAACAAAAATGAGATAAAGAAAGTCGGATAGAATGTCTGCCATGTAAGCAGGAGTTCTCGGGTTCGAGTCCCGAAAGGGCACACATTTTTCAACTGTCCTCGTTCATATTTATCAACGCCCATAAGCAGCTAAAGGTCTAAATTTGATTATAATTTCACCAAATTCTTGTCTGCTTGCACCATCCTAAAACGGGATACTTCACTTAACCAGGCCAGAGGGGTGCAACGACCTTCTGATAAGTCGACTCATTCTGTCAAGTTCTTTGTAAGTTTGGCCGTATTTTCCTCCTCGTCTGGCTGCATTATTTTCTTTGGTAGGCCGTGTATTTAAGTGTCAAGACAACGCTTCAGTCGGGATATTGTGCTGCATCCTACGTGATAGCCACAGTTCTAATTAGATATCACATTTCAATTCATTGTCTTCAGGTGGAGTCGATGTGACTCTGAAACAAAAGCTTTTCGAAGGTCTAGAAACATGAAACCAAACTTGTTTCTTCTGTCCAGGGTATGGATGATATCTTGCATAAGGAAGGGGAGTTAAGATTTACTTGATTGCCGTCTTCAGAATACATGTTGATATTCATGTAGAACATTATTTTGTTTTGGGTAGGTGTTATTGCTTGAACTCAGAAACTATTTCAGTATTGTTTGCAAATCTAAGCTTTCTGTGGGAGGTGCAATGATGAGTTGTTCTATGGAAAGCAATTGAGAGAGAGGTTGTGACAGGTTCGTAACTTACCATCTCCTGGAGAATTGTTTGGGTCCAGCAGTAGGCTGACTCCACACGAAACCCAGTTTGGGCACTGAAGACTGACAAACAGACTCTTCTAGCTCCTGCTTCATGAGACAGTTTTGAACTAACAGCGAAATGTGACCTTTCAGAGTGCGGCTTAACGAAAATGAAACACGTGAAAGGACTGGTTCAGTGTTTTGAGTACACAGCATTCATCATTTTACAGATTTTATTACAATCAAAAGAACAGTATATATTCCAAGAGAAAAAATGTCTAAGATCCGCGGCAAGTTTATTAAACAACAAGTAAGAAAGAAAACAAAAGGAACAACAGTCTGGATACAAGCAACAACTGCAAAATGAAACTGGGCCTCTTACCAAGTTATAACTCTTTACAGACACGCCCATAAAATTGAAAACCTCTAATGTCAAATTACGAACAAATTTTGTTATCATTTAAACTACAAACTGCATATATTTGAACAAAGGACACAGCTTGGGAGAACAGAAACGGGCGCAAATAAGTCAATACAATTTTCCAGAACCGTTGACAAGAACGTTACAACTTACCCCACTGCGCTGATTCAACATTTAAACAACCATGAAATTAAGGCGCAACTGCATGAATACTAGAACGTAAAAAAGTAACAAGCATGAAATGTCAGGACTAGGAACTGCCACGAACAAATTACAGCGCCGTTCAAATGGTTCAAATGGCTCTGAGCACTATGGGACTCAACTGCTGAGGTCATTAGTCCCAGAGAACTTAGAACTAGTTAAACCTAACTAACCTAAGGATATCAGAAACATCCACGCCCGAGGCAGGATTCGAACCTGCGACCGTAGCGGTCTTGCGGTTCCAGACTGCAGCGCCTTTAACCGCACGGCCACTTCGGCCAGCTACAGCGCCGTAACTAACTTTAGAAATCAATGAGTGGAATAACAAATTTAGTGATTGGTATTGCGGACTTTTCTCTCCCAACCCTCTACTGTTTTTAAAAAAAAGAAGAAGTAGTTCAGTATCGAGGAACTATACCCCACACAAGACCGGTTGCAATTAATAAAGTGCAGCCATAGGATTCGGCAGAGCGTAAGGCTTAAGCCACATAATGCAGATTATATGCTCTTCCTCTTACGAGAATTGGCTGGTAACACCAAAAAGGAAATAGGACTCAACAGGGCAATGAGATGACAAAATGAGGAATAACTAAAAACAATCTGTTTGCATGTAGGCACTGCGCCTACGAAAAACAGTCAACTGAGGCCAAATAAAGTGCGAAGTGTCCAAAGCCAGTGCCGCGACAGTCCCTGAAATTATAAGAAAGGGGGGGGGGGGAGGGGGAATGCCACATCAGATAAACTACTAAACCAAAAGAATGAGTAGTTTACAACGGGAGTAACTGCCCATACTAATTTCAAAGAACTTGCCCAAGTTTAAAAACATATTACACTGTTAAAACCGGGGTCATTAAACTGGCGTAGAATAACTGGTAGCTTAGGCCCCCATGGAATGAGAAAAACAGCAGTTTTATGAAAGAGTTACTGGATCACAATTACATAAGTTAGCGAGCGGCGACCTCGGCGAAAATGATGCGGGTGTGGCGTGGCATGTAGAAGCACTGCTGCAAAGGCACTACGGTCCAAGAGCCTTATAGCGTCTCACCACACGGTCTGTAGTGCTGTAACGGCCACGAATGCACGCTCAACACTGCTGTAGTTACACCGCTAAGAGAGATCCCTGAAGCTGACTAAACGTCTTACAGTACACATGCACTGTTGGTATCACGAAACAAGATGATACAACAGAAAAATAATCCAGAACTACTGCGGAGCGTGGACCAAGTAACCTGAACAGCGAGAAATTTGCTAACTGCACTCGGCTCTTCTCCAATTTATCAAGGTACTGTGAACGACACCGGGGGGGGGGGGGGGGGGGCAGTGACACGCACATATGGATGGAACAATCACACTCACAATAGTTCGATATACGCTTTCACACCAGAAGTGATTTTCTCAGTGTCAAAATTCACACTAGGCGAACAAGCAAAAAGGGGGCTTAATTCCGTGGCCACGAATTAGCTACCATGCGCAAATAGATTACCATGCCGCAAATTAATCAATTCAGGAAGATTTGAGTGAGCTCTATACTTAGAAAGGGTCTGACACCAGGAAACCGTTGTACACACACGAACTTCCCAATGTTCAAAGTCAGCATGCCTAGCCACAGATTCGAGCCACGTGACACCCTTACACCGACAGAGGAGCACGTCGCCAGCCAAGCACCACCGGTCGCAGTTCGCTGTTTCGCACGGTAACTCCTCGCTTCCCAGATTGAGACACGACCACGGCGCCCCATCGATGAACAGCGCGGCCGCGAACTCTTGCGGACGAGGCGGGAAATCTGTAAAAGGAATGGGAGCCGACAAGGTCCATATTGGTTACACCGGTAAGGATGTGCTTGATTTTATTTATTAGGTTTTCGTGCAATTGTTTGAGAAATGTTTATGAGCAGTTTATTAGGATTTGTTTATTATAAATCAAAATATCGTGTTACCGTGTTTTTCAGACGCCTGGAGTGTCTGTGTTGATCAGTTTTAGCTAGAGCCGAGATAAGAGCGATAACGATGACTGAGCTTTGTCGTACAACTTGATGGCTCTGTTTTTAACGACTATGGCATCATTCTTTGTTTTAAGGTTGCAGCGGATAAGTGTATTTGGCGTGTATTGTGCTGTGTTAATAATTTGCCAAAATATGGTTTTGAAGTATTTGTATATTTGAATTTTCTTGAAACACACGTTTGAGGCTGCGCTCCAACCTTTCAATCGTTGCAAAACTCCATCATGGTTTCAAAAAGTAACAGACTGACGTTAGTCGCGAAACTATTACCCTTGAGTACAGTTGTACCACTCTGGCTAAACCTTTGCTACGTGTTTCCTTAATATGGTTGTTCGAGGTTAATTATTTATCAGTTTTGAGGCATAACTGCACTACTGGAAAAAATTAGTACAACCCCTTAGAGGTATCCAGTTCACTCAAGATTTACTATTGCAATATTTATATGCAGTATAGGAAATAATTACATTTACAGATCATTAGTACAAGCGGTTTGAGGTACCAAGTATCGATCCATGCTGAAACTAATATGTACGTTGTATAGCCTCCACGGGTGGCAATGCAGGAGCTGACTCTGGTATCCAGTTAATCATACAGATGGCGAATACTGTATTGGGATAAGTTATACCATGGCTGCGCTACCTTTTCACGTATTTGAGTAGGAGTTGTTAGCTGATATGAGTCGCACGAGTCACTTCTCGCACCATCATATCACACGGGTGCTCGATCGGAGACAAGTCCGGACATCGTGCTGGCCATGAAAGTTGTCCCACGTCTTGCATAGTTTCAAGGGTAGTGTGTGTGAATGTCCATTATCCTGTTGGAACACCAGATCACCTTCCTGTTGCAAGAACGGTAAAAGAACGAGTCTAACAACATTCTGCACGTACTGAGCGCTCGTTAGCGTCCCCTCCAGAAACACCAAAGGTGAACGAGGGTTGTAACTTATCGCACCTCAGACAAAAAGGTCTGGGCTAGAGCCAATGGGTCTTGGACTAATGAACTCGACGAGACAGCGCTCACCAGTTGTACGTCGTACGCGCAAACGACCACCACTTGCGTGCAGGTAGAACCTGCTTGCCGGCCGGTGTGGCTGTGCGGTTCTAGGCGCTACATTATGGAACCGAGCGACCGCTACGGTCGCAGGTTCGAATCCTGCCTCGGGCATGGATGTGTGTGATGTCCTTACGTTAGTTAGGTTTGCTTAGTTCTAAGTTCTAGGCGACTGATGACCTCAGAAGTTAAGTCGCATAGTGCTCAGAGCCATTTGAACCCAGAACCTGCTTCCAGTACTAGGACCACGGCGCCATTCCATCTTGCAAGTGATTCTCTGACGGCACCAGTCCAGCCGTGCACGTCGATTCTGTGGCGTGAGTGGAAGACGGGCTAGAGGTGTGATTGTCCGTACTCCTACTTTTAATAAACTGTTCGCAACAGTTCGAAGTCGTACATCTGTAATCACAAGCGCTCTGCGATAGCTGAACGACTTGTCACTGCAGCCCTTACATTGAGACGATTCTAGAGGGCGTCTGCGCTGCGTAGAGGTCCAGAAGTACATCTACTGGTGTGAGAATATTCGCGTGACTACTGATGTCACCATCATTGCACAACTGACACAAGATATCTAGCCTGTATGGAAATTCTCCGAAAGAACCATCCCGCCACTCGAGAGGTCAAAACCTGAGCCCTTTCATACTCGCTCATTTGGCTGTGGGGAACACGAGCACGTTTCCCTGCTTGTTTCAGACTTGTGCACCACGCTCAGCTTTCTGGCTGTGGGCATTTACCATTAATTGGTAGACTCAGATGGCGCTCTGAAAGCTATGCCACTGCGCTACCTGTTTGCGGACGATGCTGAAACCATTTTCAGTATATCTACTATCCCCAGGTGTCATATCCCATCATCGGATCAAAATCGACGTCGTCTTTCTAGGTGTACCAACTTTTTCCGTCCGAGTATTTTGCCGTATTCATATAAGGGATGTCTATGCCTGCTAAGGCAATGTGGAAGTTTAGTATGGGTTTGTTAGAAGTCAACATCAACGCCTGAAATTTTTTCAGGTTAATTTTGATTTTCTGTGGTTTATTTCCTCGAAATTACTTTGTAGAGGTACTGAATTGTAATTCGGATTACTTAAGATTTGTAGATCACTGTGTCATCTGTATAAAACGCTGTCTAGTTACCCTACTGTTTTTGCTTAGTATAGAACTGGACATGTCACAAACCTTTGTAGTAAACCTGTTTATATGGATGTTCTGTTGCTGTTACATTTTTCTAACTAGCTGACCTTCGCAAGTTAGTAGTCTACATCAACGGCGTCCACCCACAAAAGTTGTAAAGCGCTCTAGCGAGAATACAGCGAGAAAAAGGTCTCTAGAGTTTTACGCGCAGCTCATATACCAATCAATTTAGACACTATGGCAGCACAGCGAAATGGCTGCGCCTGTAGCTGACTCGCCTGCCACGCTCGCGATCCTACCTGCGGGTAATTTCTTACTTTGCTTTTTAAATTATTTTAAAAACTATAACTACTCTTAAAGAATTGTATTTGATTTATGAAATGACTGTTACAGCTAGAAGGCTTACATGAGAAAAGGACATTTTCTGTTAATTATTTACTCTTGGGGTGGACAAGTAAAGCCTGAAGTATATGTCGAAATCTTTCGAGATTACGAAAAATCACCTACATGTACAATTAAAGTGAGTGTTCCAAAATCTTGCCCCTCTTGCTTAACCTTGTAACGTCTATTTTTATAGACAGGTAAAAATGTAACAAAGCATATACAAAATTCCTCTGACATGATTAAAAATAGAGAAATAGATCCTCGTGAAGCCCGTATAAAATGCAATCAATAGTGCACCATCAACTGTTATCGTCAGTGTATATAAATAAAATTGTAAATGTTCCATTTGTTCAAAATCGTATATCTCCAAAAGACCTTGATCGATTGCTTTGAAATTTTGACACACTATTGCGTTCCAATGCAGGCCTGTTTCTAGGTACCTAATTTTTAAATATATGATGTATAATACATGTGTGGGTAACTTTTAAGATACTTCGTAACAACGTTTCCCTATTACTAAATTTATAAAATACATATATTACATATATTACAAAATTTGTATATAGAAAAACATGTGTATTCCAATGCAACGTTGGCTCAAAACTCCAAAGCATTTGGGCAAAAACCCCACCTGATATATAGTAGTACATATGTAATAAAAAGAGAAACCCTATGAAAATGTAAATGTTGGCATATTGAAAATCGTTTTCTGTGAATGTTCTTTACCGAACGTTTTGAAGTTTTGACACAACGTTGAGTTCTAGTTCAGACGTATTTTTAGGTACCTAATTCTTCCTGATTCTTTAATATATGCAAGTATTTAGTACGTATAACATTTCCTGCATATGGTATGATAAGGAATTATCGTAGGGATGGCTATGGAGGCAGCGCCATCCTTGTAAAAACAGTATAGATTCTTTTCCTAGACAACTAAACCATCATAACATTGCAGCAGAATCATATGGTACCATCTGCGAACGAGGGATGGCCATGTGAATCTTCTCGCGATTTATAGGGCTCCTAAGAAGTACACAAGAGAAGAAATAAGAGAAATAATCAATGCTGTCTTCCACCCAAAGGTAATAGGCGGGGACGTGGACACCCATTATTCCACTTGGGACAAAGTGGGAAGGGAAATCGCAGAAAAACTAGAGGCAGAGGGACTAGCAGCACTTAACGAAGGGACACCAGCGATAATCAACAAACCTATCAACGAAGCAACGCTACAGACGTCAGTTTCGCATCAGCTAATATTGCGCTGCAAGTTAACTGGGAAGTATTACAAGAAACATCCGTGTCTGACCATTTGCTGATACTGATAAAATTTAAGAATAACCCTAGGACGGGAGTAAAGATGGAAAGATAAATGGAATATAAGAAATGCTAAGTGGGTAGGATATGGGGAAGTGCTGACGGAGAGGCTGAACGACCTTAAAGAAAGTGGGAATGTGAGAGTGGACTGTCCCAACCTAGTAGATAATGTAGATAAGGCAACCGAAGCCTGAATCCCATAAAAGAGGCGCTTCTAGGTTTCTGCTAAGCCACCTCCAGTGCGGTTGGACGACGAGTGAGAGAGAAGATTAGGAGAGGAGAAAATCACTCACAATATACAAGCCACAAGCCACGGAAGAGAAGTTTTCTGATTTGAATCGCATCCAGACAAGGACGAAGCGGCTGTACAAAAATTAAAAAAGAGGAAATCTGCCGGAATTTATGTAATAGCCTATCTACTGTATCCTGCATGACTATCGTTTGGAATAAGATCAAGAGGATAAGACGAATTAATACAGTAATGGGAATCGTACAGGCAACACCTTAAATCTTTTAGAAAAATTTTTATGCAAGTTGTCCCCTGACGCTGAGGAAGAGGAAGAAAACATGAGCTTACGGTGGACAATCTGATGGAACACATACTGAAGGGAAAATTTCTTCATGTCGGAACTGACACGAACAGCAGCCCACAGCAAGAGTGCGGGCCAGAGGCCAGATAACATTTGTTATCCTATGCTTCAACTCACGCCGGAGAAGGGACTAATTTATCAATTAACTTCTTAAATAAAATATAGACAAGATCTGTAGCCCAGAAATGAAGACTGCTCGGATCATACCAGAATATAAAACGGGGAAGCCCATCACTCTTCTACAGTGGTACCAGACGTGTTCTGCCAAATTTGGAGTGTGCTATTACGCGTCAGCACACGTCATTCCGGTTCATCAGTCGGATGACGTTTTTTGGTCCATGCACGGGAAAGCATAGGCGTGAAACTGACTCTGGACATTGGACGGCAGTGGTCTACGTGGGCGCCATACTGTCAAATCCCCATGGACGCAGACATTAAAAATTCTCCGGACCGACACAGACAATGTATCCGTTCGGCGTTGTCTGTTAATCGAGCGGCGGGCCCCAGTGCACTAAAACGATCTGCAAGGGGCCCGCTCTGACGCTGCCCGCGTCGCAGACACCCTCCTCGCCTCGCTACAAAAGATGAAAACTCCAGGTACCAACTGTGGTGTGACGAGCGGACCGTACTCTGCTCTCGTCGCTCAGGTAGCCGTGCCGCCACTCATCCCAGCCCCATCACCCAGTTACGATCTAAAAAAATCAGATCTCTCATTCCAGATTCCATTATTCCAATGACCTTAACTGGCCGTCCCCACTCGGGAACTGAACAAGAAAAAATTGAGTCAAGGCAAAAAGTGGAAAGGGACAAGCCAAGAGAGCATGGTGTCTTTATAGCCCTCAAAACAAAAGATTTTGTTTTATAGTGATTGGATCACTTCGCCCTTGGATACTGTGTCATTCAGACTCAAAGATCCAAGAAGTTGGAACTTACTTTACGCCTTAACTAATTAGAGGAAGTCAGTAGGGATTAGAAGGTAGATGGAAGGGTTAACAACGCAGCCAACCGCTCTTTCCCAATACACTTCACCTAACACAGACTTCTGCTCAGGGTTACCACATACACTCAACGAGCAATTCATCCGCACAAATGAAAGATGGGCACTTGACAGAAGGGCCGTGCTTGACGTTGCTGTTAATGATAGGACCACCTGGTCCCTGCAACTTCACAGATCCTCTTAAACAATGAAAAATCCATATTTTGTGTGTTGTTGATGTCTTTAGTCCAGAGACTGATTTGATGCAGCTCTCTATGTTGCTCTATCCAGTGCAAGCCTCTTTATCTCCGAATAACTACTGCAACCTACATTCTTCTGAATCTGCTTTGTGTATTCATCTCTTGGTCTTCCTCTACGATTTTTACCCTCCACGCTTTCCTCCAGTACTAATTTAGTGATCACTTGGGGCTTCAGAACTGGCTCAACAACTGATCCCTTCTTCTTGTCAAGTTGTACCACAAATTTCTCTTCTCCCCAGTTCTGTTCCTTACCTCCTTATTGGTTACGTGATCTACTCATCTAATCTTCAGCTTTCTTCTGTAGCACCACATTTCGAAAGATTCTATTTTCTTCTTGTCTAAACTAGTTATCGTCTACGTTTCACTTCCATACAAGGCTACATTCCACACAAATACCTTCAGAAATGACTTCCTGACATTTAAATCTATACTTGATTTTAACAACTTTCTCTTCTTCAGAAACGCTTTCCTTGCCATTGTCAGTCTACATTTTATATCCTCTCTACTTCGACCATCATCAATTATTACTTCTTAAAGTGTCTCGTTTCCTAATCCAATTCCCCAGCATCACCTGTGTAACTCGACCACATCCCAGTATCCTCGTTTTGATTTTGTTGATGTTCATCTTATATCCTCCTTTCAAGACACTGTCCATTACGTTCAACTGCTCTTCCAGGTCTTTTGCTGTCTCTGACAGAATTACAATGTCATCAGCAAACCTCAAAGTTTTTGTTTCTTCTCCATGGATTTTAATTCTTACTCCAAATTTTTCTTTTGTTTCCTTTAGTGCTTGCTCAATATACAGATTGAATAGCATTGGAGGTAGGCTACAACACTGTCTCATTCTCATCTCCACCACTGCTTCCCTGTCGTGCTCCTCGACCCTTATAACTGCCATCTGGTTTCTGTACAAATTGTAAATTGCATTTCGCTCTCTGTGTTTTACCCCTGCCACCTTCAGAATTTGAAAGAGAGTATTCCAGTCAACATTGTCAAGAGCTTTGTCGATGTCTACAAATGTTAGAAACGTAGGTTTGCCTTTCCTTAATCTATTTTCTAAGATAAGTCGTAGGGTCAGTATTGCCTCACATGTTCCAACATTTCTACGGAATCCAGACTGATCTTGGTTCAAATGGTTCAAATGGCTCTGAGCACTATGGGACTTAACATCTATGGTCATCAGTCCCCTAGAACTTAGAACTACTTAAACCTAACTAACCTAAGGACATCACACAACACCCAGCCATCACGAGGCAGAGAAAATCCCTGACCCCGCCGGGAATCGAACCCGGGAACCCGGGCGTGGGAAGCGAGAACGCTACCGCACGACCACGAGATTCGGGCTCCAGACTGATCTTCCACGAGGTCGGCTTCTATCAGCTTTTCCATTCGTCTGTAAAGAATTCGCGTTAGTATTTTGCAGCTGTGACTTATTAAACTGATAGTTCGGTACTTTTCAGACCTGTCACCACCTGCTTTCTTTGGGATTCGTATATTTATATTCTTCTTTTAAGTACTTCGACTGTCTCATACATCTTGTTTACTAGAAGAGTTCTGTCATGGCTGTCATTCCCAAGGCTCTCAGTAGTTCTAATGCAATGTTGTTTACTCCTGGGGCGTTGTTTCGACTTAGGTCTTCCAGTGCTCCGTTAAATTCCTCACGCAGTATCAAGTCTCCCATTTCCTCTTCATCTACGTTCTCTTCCATTTCCATAACATTGCACTGAAGTACATCACCCTTTCTTAGACCCTCTATATACTCCTTCCACGTTTCTGCTTTCCCTACTTTGCTGAGGACTGGTTTTCCATCTGAGCTCTTTTCTACAAAGATCTCTTTAATTTTCCTGTAGGCAGTATCTATCTTACCCCTAGTGATACATGCTTCTACATCCTTACGTTTGTCTTCTAGCCATCCCTGCTTAGCCATTTTGTACTTCCTGTCGATCTCATTTTTGAGACATTTGTCTTCCTTTTCGCCTGCTTCATTTACTACGTTTTTATATTTTCCCCCTTCATCAATTAAATTCAATGTGCCATCTGTTACCCATGGATTTCTACTAACCCTCGTCTTTTTACCTAGAAAATCGTCTGTTACCTTCACTATTCCATGTCTCAAAGCTACCCATTCTTCTTCTACTGTATCTCTTTCCCCTGTTCCTGTCAATCGTTCCCTAATGCTCTCTCTGAAACTCTCTAGAGCCTCGCGTTCTTTCAGTTTATCCAGGACCCATCTCCTTAAATTCCTACCTTTTCGCAGTTTCTTCGGATTTAGGCTACATTTCATAGCCAATAAATTGTGGTGAGAGTCCAGATCTGCCCCTGGAAATTTCTTACAATTTAAAACCTGGTTCCTAAATCTCTGTGTTACCATTGTATAATCTATTTGAAACCTCCCAGTGTCTCCAGGCCTCTTCCACGTATGAAGCATTCTTTCATAATTCTTAAATCAAGTGTTTGCTATGATTAAATTATTCTCCATGCAAAATTCTACCAGGCGGCTTCGTCTTTCGTTCGTTACCCGCATTCCATAATCACCTACTGCTTTTCCTTCTCTTTCTTTTCCTACAATTGTTTTCCAGTCCCCTATGACTATTAAATTTTCGTCTCCCTTCACTATCTGAATAATTTCTTTTATCGCCTCATAAATTTCTTCAATATCTTAATGATTTGCGGAGCTAGTTGGCATATAAACTTGTACCATTGTGGTAGGCGTGGGCTTCGTGACTATCTTAGCTACAATAATGCATTCACTATGCTTTTAGTAGTAGCTTATTCGCGTTCCTACACTACTGACCATTAAAATTACTACACCAAGAAGAAGAAATGCAGATGATAAACGGGAATTCATTGGACAAATACGATATACTAGAACTGACATGTGATTACATTTTCACGTAATTTGGGTACTTAGATCCCGAGAAATCAGTACCCAGAACAATCACCTCTGGCCGTAATAACGGCCTTGATACACCAAGGCATTAAGTCAAACAGAGCTTGGATGGCGTGCACAGGAACAGCTGCCCATGCAGCTTCAACACGATACCACAGTTCATCAAGAGTAGCGACTGGCGTATTGTGACTAGCCAGTTGCTCGGCCACCATTGACCAGACGTTTTGAATTGGTGAGATATCTGGAGAACGTACTGGCCAGGGCAGCAGTCTAACATTTTTTGTATCCAGAAAGGCCCGTACAGAACCTGCAACATGTGGTAGTGCATTATCCTGCAGAAATGTAGAGTTTCGCAGAGATCGATTGAAGGGTAGAGCCACGGGTCATAACACATCTGAAATGTAATGTCCACTGTTCAAAGTGGCATCAATGCGAACAAGAGGTGACCGAGACGTGTAACCAATGGCACCCCATACCATCATGCCAGCTGATACGCCAGTACGGCGATGACGAATACACGATTCCAATGTGCGTTCATCGCGATGTCGCCAAACACGGATGTGACCATCATGATGCTGTAAACAGAACCTGGATTCAAACAAAAAATGACGTTTTGCCATTCGTGCACCAAGGTTAGTCGTTGAGTACACCATCGCGGGCGCTCCTGTCTGTGATGCAGCGTCAAGGGTAACCGTGGCCATTGTCTCCGAGCTGATAGTCCATGATGCTGCAGACATCGTCTAACTGTTCGTTGAGATGGTTGTTGTCTTGCAAACGTCCCCAACTGTTGACTCAGGGATCGAGACGTGGCTGCACGATCCGTTACAGCCATGCGGATAAGATGCCTGTCATCTCGACTGCTAGTGATACGAGGCCGTTGGGATCCAGCACGGCGTTCCGTATTATCCTCCTGAACCCACCGAATCCATATTCTGCTAACAGTCATTGTATTTCGACCAACGCGAGCAGCAATGTCACGATATGATAAACAGCAATCGCGATAGGCTACAATCCGACCTTTATCAAAGTCGGAAACGTGGTGGTACGCATTTCTCCTCGTTACACGAGGAATCACAACAACGTTTCACCAGGCAACGCCGGTCAACTGCTGTTTGTGTTTGAGAAATCGGTTTAAACTTGCCTCATGTCAGCACGTTGTAGGTGTCGCCACCGGCGCCAACCTTGTGTGAATCCTCTGAAAAGCTAATCATTTGCATATCACAGCTTTTCTTCCTGTCGGTTAAATTTCGCGTCTGTAGCACGTCATCTTCGTAATGTCGAAATTTTATTGGACAGTAGTGTATTTTTATTCATTACCCCCATTTGATTTTGTATTTATAACCCTGTATTCACCTGACCAGAAGTCTTGTTCCTCCTGCCACCGAACTTCACTAACTCCCACTACATCTAACTTTAACCTATGCATTTCCCTTTTTAAATTTTCTGACCTACCGGCCTATTAAGGGATCTGACATTCCATGCTCTGATCCGTAGAACGCCAGTTTTGTTTCTGATGTCATCGATGTCTTCCTGGGTAGTCCCCACCTGGAGATCCTTATGGGGGACTGTTTTACCTCCGGAATATTTTACCCAAGAGGACGGCATCGTCATTTAATTATACTGTAAAGCTACATGTCCTCGGAAAGTATTACGGCTGTTATTTCCCCTTGCTTTCAGCTGCAAGGCCGTTGTGGCTGATGTTACAAGGCCAGATTAGTCAATCATCCAGACTGTTGCCCTGCAACTACTGAAAAGGCTGCTGCCCCTCTTCAGGAACCACACGTTTCTCTGGACCCTCCGTTGTGGTTGCACCTACGGTACAGCATTGTGTATCGCTAAAGCATACAAGCCTCCCCACCAATGGCAAAGTCCATGGTTCATGGGGGGGGGGGGGGGGGGGATTTTTTGTGTACCCAACACAAACCCAATCGTCATCCTCTAAGAAGGGAAATGTCCTTATTACAACAGTTCAACCTTCAGAGACACACATATACAGTACCCCTTACCAAATGAGGATCGTACATTGAATGCAGCTGACATTCAACACTTGATACAGGAAATTTGCAACAACTATTCAGCTCTCATACGCGTGACAGCGTAAGGAAACGTATCAGTATTTGTGTGGCATCTATATAGTGTGACAATTTGTAGGAGGTGAAAAACAACCATAATTATGTATCGAAATATATGAGACAATTAGAAATATCAGAACAACAGCATCAAAACAGAACTAATTCTGTTGCAATATAGGCATCGAATATACATAAGAAAGAATGAAACAAAAAAGAAAGATTTCATTTTTCAGTAATGCAAAGTCTTTGGCAGTGAGTGTTGTATGAAATCCTCTGAAAGAGGCTACCCATTGAAGGAATCCGTCTTGGTTGATTTACCAAAAACTTATGTTAAAAAAATAGAATTATCTTGACGAATCATTTAAGAAAAGATGTCAAATTTAAAAACAAAAAAAAATTTTTAGATGCTTGTGAGGCATGGAAAGATATCGTGTGTCCAGTGGTCTCTATTGTATAAAAACTGAAGGAGGAAGAAAAACGCAAGACACTGATAAGATTGGAAATACCAAAACTATTAAACATCACAGCACACAGTTAATTGAGGTCTTAAGATTGGGTAACGATAAATTTGTCTTGACGGGGAAGGAGGGGCGGGGCTATGTTTTGCAGTACTGTATTCTATCATTGGCAGTACCAAAATAAAGAACATATCACAAAGTTACAGTCGACCTTTCCACTCACTCTACACTCACTAATTTATGTAACTCTTCGGGATTTCGTGGCTGTTGTCACTGAAATTAAAATCTTCTTGGTTGTTAGGCCTTGTCATATTTACTGTAAAATACTCGACGTTTCGACCCCTGTCAGAGACCAGTGTCGCATTCTCTTAAAAAGGGGCGTTTCGCCTACATAGACTTTGCCGCAGCCACATGTCACTTGATAGACGCCTGCATTGTGGAGGCAATCAGGTGCATCCGTTTTTCGTCGGAAAAAATCCTTTATTTTATTTTGACTAAAGAAAGATGTCTGGATACCATTTCTCTTTAGAATTCTTCTTATGCGGCCAGTGACCCCAGAAACGAACAGTAACCTAACGGAGTGAGAAGCGGTTCCTCGTCATTCTTATTAGCATGATTAATATTCCGCCTAAAAGCCCTGTTGATTGAACAACTATCATAGCCATCTGCCTTCAATGTCCTCTTTAAAAACCTTAACTCCGATTCCAAGTCGTTATCACCGCCGACGCGGAAGGCACGTGAAGACAGTGTGTTGAGCCCTGCTTGCTTCTGGGCTGGGTGGAGATGTGCGATGTGGCATCTAAATACCTGTTTGTGTTAGTCGGCTTTCTATACACTCTGTGATCTAGAGTGTTAGCAGATCTTCTGTATACCAACACATCTAGGAACGGGAGACCGACCTCACTCTCAACCTCCAAGATAAATTTGATTTCGGGGTGAATTCCATTTAAGAAATTGTGGAACGCATGAAGTTCTTCTTCGCTTTGTGGCCATATAACAAATGTATCATCCACATAGCGGAGCAAACAAGAAGGCTTCAAAGGAACACTACTTAATACCTGTTGCTCAAGGTGTTACATAAAAATGTCAACTGCGACTGGGGAAATGGGTGAGTCCATATCAAGGCCGTCGGCCTGTTCATAGAGGTTGAGAGTCTGGTCGGTCTCCCATTCCTAGATGTGTTGGTATACAGAAGATCTGATAACACTCTAGGTCACAGAATGTATACGAAGCCGACTAACAAAAACAGGTTTTTACATGCCACATCGCACATCTCCACCCAGCCCAGAAGCAAGCAGGGCTCAATACTCTGTCTTCACGTGCCTTCTGCATCAGCGATGACGACAACTTGGAATCGGAGTTAAAGTTTTTAAAAAGGATATTGAAGGCAAATGGCTATGATAGTTGTTCAATCGACAGGGCTTTTAGGCGGAATATTAATCATGCTAATAAGAATGACGAGGAACCGCTTCTCACTCCGTTAGGTTACCGTTCGTTATTGGGGTCACTGACCGCATAAGTAGAATTTTAAAGAAAAATGGCATCCAGAGATCTTTCTTTAGTGAAAACAAAATAAAGCATTTTTTCCAACGGAAAACAGACGTACCTGATTGCTTCCACAATGCATGCGTCTATCAAGTGACATGTGGCTGCGGAAAAGTGTATAAAGGCGAAACGGGAAGCATTTTTAAAGAACGCATTAAGGAACACGAACGGCATACGCGGATAAAACAAAGTGTAAAATAGGCAGTAGTGGAACATCATGAGAACTGAGAACTGTGGCTAAGACATCGATTTTAATAAGGTACGTGTGATGGCCAAGGAAACAAACATTTAGAGAAGAAAGGTCCGAGAAGCGGTTGAAATTTCCAAGAATGCATGTAATTTCAATCGAGAGGATGGCTATAGATTTCCGGCATCGTCGCTCCCCGACATCAAAGAAGTGAATATGCGGCCGCAGCATGCGAGCGACATAAACGACACGCTGCAAGTCACCTCGGCGGACAAAAATATTTTGGGTAAACATTCCCCTCTCCCGCTCTGTTTCGCATATAGCTAATGATGACGGCCAATCAGCAGCAGTAGGAGGAATTTCAACCAATAACCCTTATCCAGCGTAAGTGAGTAATAGTACCTTTCTATCCAATGGCGATGGGCCACCAATAGTATCCATAAGCGCTTTGCAAATAATGCCCCTTCTTCTGCATAAGAGCGGGAACATTAGCCTATGACGATGGCCCACCAATAGTAGCCATACAATTTTAACCAATTCACCCACTTCTCCAGCACAAACGCAGGAAAACTCCCCTTTATAAGAGAAAGCGATACTAGTCTCTGACAGTGTTCTAGCAACAGTGGAGGAAGATCCTGAAGGAGATCCCAGAAGAGGGGTCGAAACGTCGATTATTTTAGAGGAAATGTGACGCGGCCTAACAACCCAGAAGATTTCAACTTTGCTGATCATTACTTGGTAGAGAAGGTGAGCCGGATGATCGCATTCTCACTGTGCGGCGCGTCGAAGAACTGATTATTTTTTGTTGGCTCTTCTAGTAGTTTCGTAGGGCTATTATACCATGACCATTCGAGGTTTGGGCATAGAATAATTTCTTGTTTTATTCGGCCTTGCGTTTCCCGTGGTCAGTATATTCCGAGAAAAACGTCTTTGAATACTTGGAATGATCGGAAGTTTGCCTCTACCCCGCGCATTTTCACGGCTGCTGGATCTTCAATATGGCTGTACATAATTTCCAGTTTTGCCTCTAGTGACCATGATCCCGGTAAAGAGTGGCAAACTGAGACAGCCAAACTTTCGCGTGGAGCGGACTTCCGTTTCCCCGAAAATTATGCAATTTTAGCACTGACAGGAAGTGTATATAACCGAAGCCCAGTCCTGTCCTTGTGCTCGCGCTCGCGCTAAGCTTTCAGTCACACATCCTATTCTGCCCTATGTGTCCAAATACCTCTGCTTGGTTGTACTGACCGACCCAAACTGTGAGTTCCTCTGGTATTTCAGCTCCGCAATGCATGCCGTAAGTGGGCTGTAATTGTGCAAGAGATCGGTGTCATTGCCATAGCCCTTGTGCTGTGATACGCTTCCTCTTTCTGACCCCACACACGGTGAGCCGATGACACGATTCCCTCTGCCAATGCAGTAGGATCCGAGTGCAAAGCGCCTCTCTGTACTGCTTATTCTGTTTGAAAGACGCGTTCTTCTGTTCTCTGTAATTTCTGTGAGGTACCCGCAGCATGTTCTTCTACACTCGTTACTCTCTGTGAGGTACCGCAACATGCTCTCGTCTCTGCGTTTTGAGGGATTCAGTTGCACACACATTAATGCTTAAAGTTCGCTTCACTAGCCTGGCACTGTTATTTGCAGTTACGGCGGTTCTTTTGGTGACTGCCGCTTCCATCCAAGCTAAGCCAGCCTTCCTCTTCTCTGCTAACGAAATCTACGTATAATGAAATGTTAATTAAATCAAGACCATAAACTGTCGACAGACGTTGATATACATCAAGGAGGACAGTTGAATATGTGTGCCCCGACCGGGACTCGAACCCGGGATCTCCTGCTTATATGGCAAACGCTCTATCCATCTGAGCCACCAAGGGTACAGAGGATAGTGCGACTGCAGGGATTTATCCACGGCACGCCCCCCGTGAGACCCACATTTCCAACTTAATATCCACACACTACATCCGTAGTGCCCCTGGCCATTACACTCATTACTCGCGGCTGACAATCTTACCGAGTCCCGTAAGTGTTCGGGCAATGCGTGTGCATCCAGCACAGAAGAAGGAGGTCAATGGCCAGTCAGATTTAATTGTATGAAGATGGTATCCGTTCTTTCTTGCTGCTTCTTATATTTCTCCCAAAATCTGGAATAGTAAATTCGACACCTGCTGGCCTCGGGACCACCGATTGGTGACATGAAACACGATTCCCGTGCGCTGCTACACCGTATTGGCAAGATTGGCCTTTTGTTGCATCCGTCTGCTTGTTCTCCCATAATGTCCCGTTCACTTCTACGCTTGCAACCAGATACTGAATCGTAACTCACATCAGTGTTTCAATCATCCTGGTCCGAGGGAATGTGAAATAGCTCATCTGGTGACCCATTTTCGTTCATAACTTCTGTTCTGTCCATCACACTACACCTTCCGGACTGAATCCCATTACGTTTCATCCTAGCATCACTTTGCGTTAACATTCACGTGAATAGGCAACAAACCAAAACATGCAGTGCACAACGTTTGGAAAAAATTTTAAAATTTATGTTACGCTTCCTAGTCTCCCAATAAAACTTTTCACATCAATTTGCATTATCATTTATCATCACCTCGAAAATTGATAAAAAAGCTGTTAACAGTGGCGGATATCAACACACAGAATATATGGAATGTGGTGGAGAAACCACATCCACATGAAAAACAAAAAATCCACAGCTAAATAACGAGGACAACACAGTAAATTCGCGTCAGCGCTATATACTACGGTGGAATTAAATGTAGGGAGAGGAAAAACTGAACTTTAGTAAATACTGACTGCCTCTCAGAGACAACCTGGAATAACCCTGGGCACGGGTCGCCTTATTATTCGCGGTGCCGGGGTTGAGATGTGGACGTGTCACCCAAATTCGTTAAGGAATTTCGTATTTGTTAGGCTAAAACACCCAATCCCTCCCTTTAACTGCTACAGTTACTAACCTGCAACAGACAGTTTGTGGAGGAAACTATAATATGGCCTTGTTTGTGCTTAGTTTAAGAGTTGCACCTTCGACATAATTCTAATTCTGTTTATAGTAATTTGATAGCTGATCACTCATATCTGGCAAAGGGCCCTGATAATAAATATGTCATTCAGCTACTGAAGAATACAAAGATTTTGGTATCAGAAAGTGATTTATTGGAAGAATTCCTAAAATATTACCAGACGAAAATATTGAGTGGAATATAAATAAGAACAATGTAACTTGGTTAATGAGATGTTGGCTGAATACGCGTACATGAGTAGTATCAACTACCACATTACAGAGTCCTACAAAGTTTGTGAGTGAGAGTATGCATTACCAGGTTATCCCTATTACGAACAATTCTGATCGGGAGTAAGAGCCCTTGATACAGATCACATATGCAGGCCATTCCTGTGTATGGCGACAAGGCAACAGCATAAGCTGGAAGGGGTCAAATTAATTAGATTACGGCGCGCGTGCTGCTAATACATTCCATCTACAAGACTGTTGGCGCCCCGACAACTCGGAGCACGGGGATGATGTTGCAGCTGCTGAACTTTATTAAATGCTGACTGCCTCCCAGAGACAACCTGGAAAGACCCGTGCATAAAGACCCGACCCAAACGACAGACAAATCCGACTGTTGCCACCAAGTGGTAACAGACATGTTCTGCTAAGACTTCCGTTGCAGTAATACTTCTGATTCTTGCTGTCACCTTCACTCTGGCTGACCGGAAGTGAAGAACTGTAACGTTCACTCCAGCAGTCCAAAAGCGAAACACGACTGATCTCTCTGGCCATCCAGAAACGAATCACCGAACCTGTCACTTCGCCTTCACACCGACAGATTAACGCCTTGTACCCGCCCCACAGAAAAGTCTCCAATCGAGGGAGGAAACAAACAACTACCAATCATACTCTTAGATTCTACCACTCCTTTCCCCTCCAGACCATTACAACAAATTTTCCTCTTATCACGGGTCGTCCTGCCAAATCTGGAGAGTGCTTTTATGCGTCAGAAGACGTCATTTCGGTTCACCAATCGGATGGCATTCTTTGGTCTATGTGCGGGGAAGTATAGGCCTGAAACTGAACCTGGCCACTGGACGGCAGTGGTCTACGTGGGCGCCAACTGTCGAAGAACCCTGGACGCAGATACTGAAGATTCTCCAGACCGACGCAGTTCTTAAAAAATTCTCCTTACCGACAATGCAGGCGTTCGGAGTCGTGTGGTAGGCGAACGGCGGGTCACAGTGCACCAGTACGATCTGCAAGGCGCTGGTCCAAATACTGCCCACGTCGGAGACAACCTGCTGGCCACGCGAGAAAAAGGCTAAAACGCCAGGCACCCCCTGTGCGTCGGCTAGCGGGCCGTACTCTGCTCTTGTGACTCAGGCAGCCATGCCGCCACACGTGATCTCACATCTAATAAACTGCGACAGCCCCGTCACCCATTTACTGTCTAAAGAAAAACAAAGGTCTCAGTACAGATATCGCTACTCTGCTGATGACCTTAATTTGCTTTCACCACTGGCGAACTTATCAAGAAACATTTGAATCAGTGCAAAAAGTGCTATGGGACAAGCCACGGGAGCTCAGCGTCTTTTAACGATACCACAGTGGAGCCTAATCTC
Organism: Schistocerca piceifrons; assembly: GCF_021461385.2. Taxonomy (NCBI): domain Eukaryota; kingdom Metazoa; phylum Arthropoda; class Insecta; order Orthoptera; family Acrididae; genus Schistocerca; species Schistocerca piceifrons. The sequence goes on along the minus strand of NC_060144.1, from coordinate 398,484,772 downwards.
CGATACATCCTTCATACTAAACTTGCAGATAGACGTAAGAAACTTTAGAGTGCCAATGTCACGACTTCACTTCAATCATGGGAGAGTACGGCTATATCCCTACTGCCTCAACGTTGCCTCATATTCCTCAAGTGTGTGTGGCTGTGAGGAGGATGTTAATAACATTTTCTTCAGTTGCCACAGACGGTTTCAAGAAACTACAGACCTATTACAGCATCTGAAGACCTCTGGAAAAGGCTTGCCCACCAACATTAAAAATTAAAACCCTTTTAGCGACAGAAGACACAAAAGTCTTCAAAGCTCCACACGATTTAATAACAGAGGGTGAGATAAGGATACGGAAACAGAGAATTTTTTTACATTGTGATGCATTAATTATGTTAATTTACTTAAATAGTTTAAATAAGTTCAGTTTCTGTCGCTGTTGTTTTTATCGTCTTCGGCTGGCTGAATGGGTGATGTCCAAAACCCATTAATACATTTAAAACAAGCTTAATCTCTTTGTTAGTCACAGTGGTCCACTAAAAGCGAATTCACAAAGCAGTAATTCGTATTCACGTCCAATGACATGAAAGCTAGTCATCCATACACAGTTTTAAATTGTTTGGAATTTCTTGTTTTCATTTTTTTATATAATCCCCACCAAATTAATATAAAAAATTTCAGAAGTGTTTCAGAAACAGCACTTCTGACTATTGATGATTAAATCTGAGCTGTAGTGAGGTAAAGCTGCTGTTTTGATGATGATGATAGTCATCTACCCTCTGCCCCTTAGTTCGCCTCGCCAGTCTTTTCTTATCTCTTGGAATTCAGAAAACTACTTCCCTGACCAACGACCTAGATCTCTTGCCCACCTCCATTTCATTTTTAGCTGTTCTCATGATTACATCTTTAAGTCCATGCATTCTTTCATAGTACCTAGCGACGTTAAGTACTACCTGAATCTGCCAGATTAACAACTGCAATGCAAAATCAAACGCTTCCCCCAAATCAATGAATACCACTTTAGTGTAAGTAGCTGGCCGCTGTGGCCGGGCGGTTCTAGGCGCTACAGTGTGCAACCGCGCGACCGCTACGGTCGCAGGTTCGAATCCTGCCTCGGGCATGGATGGGTGAGATGTCCTTAGGTTAGTTAGGTTTAAGTAGTTCTAATTTCTAGGGGACTGATGACCTCAGAAGTTAAGTCCCATAGTGCTCATATCCATTTGAATTTGAGTGTGGTTTTTTTGATTGTCGTTATTATGACGTCGATTTTATATGACGCTCTTCTGCCCTTGCCAAAGCCAAATTGGTTTCCTCTTAGTATTATTAATTTTTGAGAGGATTCTTATCTAAATTCTGTACAAATTTTTTTGGCCAAGCGAAGTAAGCTCGGCTTATATATTTTGTGGAATTCGGGGCGAAATTAATATTAACTTTGTATGTCTGCAGTGTTCTAATAGGATTACGGTATTTGTAAGTAAAGCTGACGACAGCTAAAGTAATGAAATTAAATTAGCTCTATCATGTTTTATGTCATGTGGAGAGGTTATCATGAATTATTAAATGAGATAAAAGATTTTTAGGAAAATAAAACATGTGGAGCGCAGCAGAACGTTTTTAATGAGAGGAAATTAAACTCCGACGCCACACCACAAACTGTATGCATCGATAGATTTCTGCTTTCAGATTTAATGGACCGGTAAACGCCGCAAAGTGGACAGAAAACGAGAGCAAACATTTGCGCTAGGTAACGAATTTATATTTTGGTAATCTAATGAAGCTTTCAGTAATTCGTCTGTACTGTTTCAATCTGCAGGAGATGGGGGGTATACAGGAAACAGATTGAACTACGAGATAAATAAATTTCAGGCAAAATAAAATTAAGTTTTAAGCGGCATCACATTCTACACCGCTCAAAGCTAACAGTTTCCGATGATTTTAAGGCCTTCGTTGACAAACCAGTGAGGACCTCGTTTGGACTCAGCACTAGAACGTTCTGGTAACCATTATTTATTCACTGTTATGTCGGAATCACAAAAAAATTATCATACTGAGTGGCTAGGTCACGCAGTATTTCTTGTTCCGGTTTAGCAGTGCACTTCTTTCTCTGTGTTGCCCAGTCGTCATCCATATGGGATGTAGCGTATAGCTGACCTGAGTTAAATGTGTGTGGAATATAAAAAACTGCGTTCTTGTAAGAAGGCACTTGAAGGTGGCATAGGGATGAATTACCGACACAGTGTCAACAATCAAGGCAGTTGAAAGAAAAGAGTTTTCGAGTTTTGCTTACACAACAAGGCACAGCAAACGTTTCTTTTTTTGAAAGAGAATATTCTGATAATTGAATGAAATGTTTTGTAAAAAATTCTCTTTTATCATTGTTAAAAGCTACGGCTAAATTTTCTCAGGGCGCTATCGCCAGAAATGTCATACGTAATCCAACGTGAAGACATCCGTCTTATTCATCATGGATTAAAAAAAAATCTTTTTTTAATCTTACATGATAAGCCAATTAAACACAATGCTTAATTATTTTTTCTGTGGGGCTTGATGCTCCAGGATAGCTACCTATGTGCAGTGGCAGCGTTCACTTTTATAGAAATTACTCTTAATAAAACTGCACCTGTGGCCAAAAATGAATTGGAAAATATTACAAGACGGCGTTTTGTATTCATTGAGATTATTCTTTTAATACTTTTAGCATTAAATGACTATTAAAATAGCTTATATTATTTTTATCATTTATGGCGTCGCTACAACAATGAGCCTATACAAAATGGCCAGGGCAACATTTAATTATTAGGTAATTAAATCATGGACAGGAAAGGTACTTGCTACTGACAACAACACAATTTTTATCAGCAGTAGTTTCATATATATTCAAAATATTACTACAGATAATTGCATCCCCGTCCATCAGCTAGAACATAAAAAAAAGTTCATCCCATTTATACCAAATGTCAAAGATACTGCAAATTACTATTCTGATAGCGCTCCATTGTTGAGTATCGATAATTTTTTTCCCCGGGGCTATGCTATACCTTATTAGCATACCGATTCTGTACTGTACGTCCGTTCTTCGAACGGAAACTTGTTGTCGCCCCCTTATATTTATTGGTAACCTAATATAAATTCGTATGTTGTGAGCTCCCAACAGACAAGACATAGCGAGGGCGCTAAAAACTGACCGCCGGACCCCAAGTATTGATCGTTAAAAGTCGGTCCAATCCGTAACATTTCGTATCGACTGTCCTCTGTTTCACACAGCTGCCACCCTCGGCGACCCGAAAATTGTCAAAACTCTATGACAAAATGTTGTATTTGATGACTGATTAACACAGAGAATCGTACTTATATTTAAACCCGTTGTACAACATGAGACATAATCAAAAAGGTTTACTGAATGCTCCGAATAACATTTTTCTTTTGCTCATTGGCTTGTATTACAATAGTCGTAATTTAATTTCGTATTCCTTGTGACAAGTATGTACCGCTTTTCAATATGACCGTCTCTTAATGCATATTCGTATATTCATGTTATTTCCTCGTCAAAATTTAAACGTAGCAGCTGATAGGTAGAAATCACGTATGTCCGCGAGCTGTCGGCACTGGAACATAAACAATAAAACCTTCTCCCTCTCATATTCTGTAATCTCGCAGTGGCCCCGCTACTTACCCCTCTTGCCACTATGGTAAGCGGCAAACTTTATTTAGTTCACTGCCGAACTCACCAACGTCAATTAGAAGTAAGCACGCCGTAAATATTATTGCCTACGTATTTTCCTTTGTTACTGAGCATCAAAACTACGCTCTTAAGAATATGTTAACGTCAGTTGGCTTGGTGGTTTGTTACTAGAAGCATTTAAAAACAAGGCACGTCAGAAAAATTTGGTGAATGGTCTCATAAAATATAAAAAACAAGAGTCACAAACAAAATACCTTTACTGGATTTCGGAGTTATCCCATTATCTAGACGAATCTCTGACATCGGTTATAACAGACGCTTCTTGTGGAGGTTGCTCGAAGCACTGTGTCCACGCGTTGTTTGGATATCTGCAGCGTCCGCGAGCTCAACTGTCTCGCTCAACGCGAGGTGACTGTTCTTTAACGCCCTCTTTATTTTACAGACATGGCGCCGACGCATTTATCATTGTTTCTCCGCCCTAAATTAGCTCTGGAAAAGCTTACGCTTCGCGTATGTTGCGCGTGACCACGATGGTTCGATTCCACAAGAAGCGTTTCCTGACAGTTCACAACAGCTTTACAACCGATGTCAGACTTGTGTTGTGGCTAAAGGTGAAAAGTTTGAAAGCCAGAAAAAGTATTCTGTTCGTAACTCTTTGTCTCCATTATTTTCTGACTCCATTCACCAAACGTTTGATACGCATTTTGTAAAATACACTTGCGAACCTCGGACCGCAAGAATAACTGATTCGGCCCGTTTGCGGCTCGTGGGCTGCAGTTTGATGACCGCTGCTGTACATCTCCCTCTAGTACCATGGCAGTTATTCCCTTATGTCTCAACACATCCACCATCCTCTTACTTCTTCCTGTCAGTGTCCCCAACATATTCCTTTCTCCGCCAATTCCGCAGAGAAACTCCTCGTCTCGTATCTCATCAGTTCACCTGATGCTCAACATTATTCTGCAGCGCCACATCTCACACGCTTAGATTCTCTTCTGTTCCGGTTTCCACACTGTGCAGTATTCACTGCCATACAATGATTTGCTCCAAACGTACATTCTCATAAATTATTCCTCAAATTAAGGACGGTATTTGATGCTAGTAGTCTTATTTAGGCCACGCGTGTCCTAATCGACTGTGCCAGTCTAATTTTTTTGGCCTTCTTTCATCGTCCGTCACGTACTACTTTCCTTCGAAAGCAGCAGAATTACTTCACTTGATTTACTTGTTGGTCACCCCTTATTTTCTATACAGCAAAAACTGTACCGTTCATTATCTTATCCGCCACATTTTTGGGAATATAATTTGATTCCGTATTAATTTGCACATGTTCCCGCAGACCATCCGAAACTACGAGGATTTAACAAATGGTTCAAATGGCTCTAAGCACTGTGGGACTTAACATTTGAGGTCATCAGTCCCCTAGACTTGTTGTTGTTGTTGTGGTCTTCAGTCCTGAGACTGGTTTGATGCAGCTCTCCATGCTACTCTATCCTGTGCAAGCTTTTTCATCTCCCAGTACCTACTGCAACCTACATCCTTCTGAATCTGCTTAGTGTATTCATCTCTTGGTCTCCCTCTACGATTTTTACCCTCCACGCTGCCCTCCAATACTAAATTGGTGATCCCTTGATGCCTCAGAACATGTCCTACCAACCGATCCCTTCTTCTGGTCAAGTTGTGCCACAAACTTCTCTTCTCCCCAATCCTATTCAATACTTCCTCATTAGTTATGTGATCTACCCATCTAATCTTCAGCATTCTTCTGTAGCACCACATTTCGAAAGCTTCTATTCTCTTCTTGTCCAAACTATTTATCGTCCATGTTTCACTTCCATACATGGCTACACTCCATACGAATACTTTCAGAAATGACTTCCTGACACTTAAATCAATACTGGATGTTAACAAATTTCTCTTCTTCAGAAACGCTTTCCTTGCCATTGCCAGCCTACATTTTATATCCTCTCTACTTCGACCATCATCAGTTATTTTGCTCCCCAAATAGCAAAACTCCTTTACTACTTTAAGTGCCTCATTTCCTAATCTAATTCCCTCAGCATCACCCGACTTAATTAGACTACATTCCATTATCCTTGTTTTGCTTTTGTTGATGTTCATCTTATATCCTCCTTTCAAGACACTGTCCATTCCATTCAACTGCTCTTGCAAGTCGTTTGCTGTCTCTGACAGAATTACAATGTCATCGGCGAACCTCAAAGTTTTTATTTCTTCTCCATGAATTTTAATACCTACTCCGAATTTTTCTTTTGTTTCCTTTACTGCTTGCTCAATATACAGATTGAACAACATCGGGGAGAGGCTACAACCCTGTCTTACTCCCTTCCCAACCACTGCTTCCCTTTCATGTCCCTCGACTCTTATAACTGCCATCTGGTTTCTGTACAAATTGTAAATAGCCTTTCGCTCCCTGTAGTTTACCCCTGCCACCTTTAGAATTTGAAAGAGAGTAGTCCAGTCAACATTGTCAAAAGCTTTCTCTAAGTCTACAAATGCCAGAAACGTAGGTTTGCCTTTCCTTAATCTTTCTTCTAAGATAAGTCGTAAGGTCAGTATTGCCTCACGTGTTCCAGTGTTTCTACGGAATCCAAACTGATCTTTCCCGAGGTCGGCTTCTACTAGGTTTTCCATTCGTCTGTAAAGAATTCGTGTTAGTATTTTGCAGCTGTGACTTACTAAACTGATAGTTCGGTAATTTTCACATCTGTCAACACCTGCTTTCTTTGGGATTGGAATTATTATATTCTTCTTGAAGTCTGAGGGTATTTCGCCTGTTTCATACATCTTGCTCACCAGATGGTAGAGTTTTGTCAGGACTGGCTCTCCCACGGCCGTCAGTAGTTCCAATGGAATATTGTCTACTCCGGGGGCCTTGTTTCGACTCAGGTCTTTCAGTGCTCTGTCAAACTCTTCACGCAGTATCATATCTCCCATTTCATCTTCATCTACACCCTCTTCCATTTCCATAATATTTTCCTCAAGTACGTCGCCCTTGTATAGACCCTCTATATACTCCTTCCACCTTTCTGCTTCCCCTTCTTTGCTTAGAACTGGGTTTCCATCTGAGCTCTTGATATTCATACAAGTCGTTCTCTTATCTCCAAAGGTGTCTTTAATTTTCGTGTAGGCGGTATCTATCTTACCCCTAGTGAGATAGGCCTCTACATCCTTACATTTGTCCTCTAGCCATCCCTGCTTAGCCATTTTGCACTTCCTGTCGATCTCATTTTTGAGTCGTTTGTATTCCTTTTTGCCTGCTTCATTTACTGCATTTTTATATTTTCTCCTTTCATCAATTAAATTCAACATTTCTTCTGTTACCCAAAGATTTCTACTAGCCCTCGTCTTTTTACCTAGTTGATCCTCTGCTGCCTTCACTACTTCATCCCTCAAAGCTACCCATTCTTCTTCTACTGGATTTCTTTCCCCCATTCCTGTCAATTGTTCCCTTACGCTCTCGCTGAAACTCTGTACAACCTCTGGATCTTTCAGTTTATCCAGGTCCCATCTCCTTAAGTTCCCGCCTTTTTGCAGTTTCTTCAGTTTTAATCTACAGGTCATAACCAATAGATTGTGGTCAGAGTCCACATCTGCCCCTGGAAATGTCTTACAATTTAAAACCTGGTTCCTAAATCTCTGTCTTACCATTATATAATCTATCTGAAACCTTTTAGTATCTCCAGGGTTCTTCCATGTATACAACCTTCTTTCATGATTCTTAAACCAAGTGTTAGTTATGATTATGTTGTGCTCTGTGCAAAATTCGACCAGGCGGCTTCCTCTTTCATTTCTGTCCCCCAATCCATATTCACCTACTATGTTTCCTTCTCTCCCTTTTCCTACACTCGAATTCCAGTCACCCATGACTATTAAATTTTCGTCTCCCTTCACAATCTGAATAATTTCTTTTATTTCATCATACATTTCTTCAATTTCTTCGTCATCTGCAGAGCTAGTTGGCATATAAACTTGTACTACTGTAGTAGGCGTGGGCTTCGTATCTATCTTGGCCACAATAATGCGTTCACTATGCTGTTTGTAGTAGCTTACCCGCATTCCTATTTTCCTATTCATTATTAAACCTACTCCTGCATTACCCCTATTTGATTTTGTGTTTATAACCCTGTAGCACCTGACCAGAAGTCTTGTTCCTCCTGCCACCGAACTTCACTAATTCCCACTATATCTAACTTCAGCCTATCCATTTCCCTTTTTAAATTTTCTAACCTACCTGCCCGATTAAGGGATCTGACATTCCACGCTCCGATCCGTAGAACGCCAGTTTTCTTTCTCCTGGTAACGACATCCTCTTGAGTTGTCCCCACTCGGAGATCCGAATGGGGGACTATTTTACCTCCGGAATATTTTACCTAAGAGGACGCCATCATCATGTAATCATACAGTAAAGCTGCATGCCCTCGGGAAAAATTACGGCTGTAGTTTCCCCTTGCTTTCAGCCGTTCGCAGTACCAGCACAGCAAGGCCGTTTTGGTTATTGTTACAAGGCCAGATCAGTCAATCATCCAGACTGTTGCCCTTGCAACTACTGAAAAGGCTGCTGCCCCTCTTCAGGAACCACACGTTTGTCTGGCCTCTCAACAGATACCCCTCCGTTGTGGTTGCACCTACGGTACAGCTATCTGTATCGCTGAGGCACGCAAGCCTCCCCACCAACGGCAAGGTGCATGGTCATGGGGGGGGGGGGGGGCCCTAGACTTAGAACTACTTAAACCTAACTACCCTAAGGACATCACACATATCCATGCCCGGGGCCGGATTCGAACCTGCGACCGCAGCAGCAGCGCAGTCCCCGACTGAAGCGGCTAGAACCGCTCGGCCACAACGGCGGCGAGGATTTAACCCTTTGAGTCCTCAGAATATGAAGAGATAAATAATTGTAAAATTTGTACATAATTAACCTTTATTATTCCAGTAAGCAACGAATACAAGAATTAATTGGCAAAAAATAACATTCAACTGCCTTAAGGACGTGGTTGCACTTTGGAATAAAATTGTAAAATTTTTCACAGAATTTATCTTGATTATCAAAGTAAGCAACGACAATAGGAAGAAATTGGCAAAAAGTAAACAAACCAGTTGTTTTAAGGAGGTGGTTTTACTTTTTGCGACTGGAACATACAGTTTTCAACCAATCATCATTTCATATTTGTAAGTAAATTCGTGTTTATCCTTGACAAAATCTCACGCCTCGAAACTTACATGAACTCATAATGCCTAAGAAAAATTCTAGTCTTAAATAACAAGCAAAAACGGACCCAATTTAATAAATTTTGTATCAGAACTACATACAGTCACAGTGGTTTCATTTCTATAATACTCATGAAAGTAGCAGTAAAAACTCAAATTTACGTTGCAATAACTTAAATATTCTTTCTTTCACTGTCAACGATCTCCTCAATATGGTCGCTATAACAGAACCGCAGATCAGAATCTCCTACAATCATCTAGCACAATCTCTTCGCCGCCCATTGCTTTGAACGCTATAAGTGACTGCTACAAAGTGCTAAATTCGCAGAAATATCTCAGTGTACCATCAGAAGTTTCTTCCTTACAATACCAGCGGCGATTTCATGCGAAAAGCTCTGATTATTTTAAAAGTGATAATAGTAATAGTAATAATAGCGATAAAATGGTTGTTCTGGGCAGAAACCACTGGCACTCAGAGAGTCAAAGGCGCATGTCGACTGCGTGCTACTGTGTTGACTGTTAGTTTGGAAGCCTAACAACCGTGTCTGAGACCACTACGACCATAGCTGCACTCCAAGTACGTAGTTCTTACACCAACAGTACATTGATTTCCATGCCCGGTCATACTAAGGCAACACAGTTTTAAAATTCCGTTTTTTTTACGAGATTCTCATGAATTGGGCTATTTAGACAATTTTTCAAGTGAGAAAACTGCCCAACCTTACTACTAATGCCGGCCGGGGTGGCCGAGCGGTTCTAGGCGCTACAGTCTGGAACCGCGCGACCACTACGGTCACAGGTTCCAATCCTGCCTCGGGCATGGATGTGTGTGATGTCCTTAGGTTAGTTCGGTTTAAGTAGTACTAAGTTCTAGGGGACTGATGACCTCAGAGGTCAAGTCCCATAGTGCTGTGAGCCATTTGAATCATTTTTTACTAGTACCGCTGTATCGTCAGGGCGTTAGTTTTCAGTTTACGTTCACGAATTTTCCACGTGGTATAACGATTGCTGGCCGCAGGACTTTGGCTCTAGCTTGCATTCTGATTTAATTTAGATTTACTTTGTGAGTTTTCACGCTAGATTAACGATTTCCCGTACCCTCCACCCACACTCCCTCCATATCAGTTAGAGGTTGTACAGTAGCCCCACTACATCTCAGAGCGACTGTCGCATTTTCGCCGCTGCTAAAAGTATCCACGTGCTACTGAGCTTCGCTGCTCTGTTCCGTGACAACGTTCTCGTGATAGAAACTAGCCCGATAATACACTGTCACCGCCAGACACCACACTTGCTAGGTGGTAGTTTAAATCGGCCGCGGTCCATTTAGTACATGTCGGACCCGCGTGTCGCCACTGTGTGATCGCAGACCTAGCGCCACCACAAGGCAGGTCTCGTGATACGAACAAGCACTCGCCCCAGTTGTACGGACGACCTAGCTAGCGACTAGATGTGCGAAGCCTTTCTCTCTCATTAGCCGAGAGACAGAATAGCCTTCAGCTAAGTTAATGGCTACGAACTAGCAAGGCGCCATTAGCCTTACAGTGATTGTAATTAAAGTCTCCTGTGTATAGTCAAGAGCGATGTACCACAATGATTGATTAAAGATAAGTATTAATCCAGCTACGTACTTTTCTTCATAACATTAATTACGTAGCCTGTTCCAGTACTTGACGCCCGTCGGCGTGTGTGTACGCGTGCCTATCCTACCGGCTACTTCAAGTGGCGTAACAGTCTTGTTACGTCACAACATGTTGCATTGTAAAATGTTAATTACATCCGGAGATATTGTAACCTAAAGTTGACGCTTGAAACCTCCGACGTTCAGTTGCGTGTTGTAACAAACACGGGCCACGGTCGGCGACCAGCATCTGCAGGGACATGTTTACGATGACGACCGTGTTTACGAGTGTGGCTGTAGTGCACTGTTGTGGTTTGGTCTAGCTGTCGCAGTGTCCGCGTGTAGCGCATGCTGATATTGTTATTCTGCATTCGTCTCCGCACGCAGACCAACTGTAGTACACCGTATTACCACATGTCTGTGATAGTTTAGTGTTGTAGGAACTGTGACCATGGTGTATTCGAACTCTGAAAAGGCGGAGATGATACTCATCTATGGCGAGTGTCGACGAAATGCAGCTGAAGCCTGCAGGGTGTATGCAGAACGGTACCCGGACAGAGAGCATCCAACGTGCCGCACATTGCAAAACATCTACCGCCAACTGTATGCAACAGGTATGGTCGTAGCACGCCAACGGGTCCGTAACAATTACATGGTGATGCCTTTAATCATCGAGTGCAATTCTGTCAATGGACATTAACAGAGACTGCGTTGCAGTTCGACCTGTTTACCGATGAAGCGGGTTTCACAAACCACGGGGCAGTGAATCTACGGAACATGTATTACTGGTCCGTGGACAATCCTCGCTGGCTCAGACAGGTAGAGCGACAGCGACCGTGGACTGTAAATGTATGGTGCGGAATCATTGGCGACCACCTCATTGCTCCTCACTTCATTGCGGGGGCCCAAACAGCTGCAACATAGATCGCGTTTCTACAGAATGATCTGCCAACGTTGCTCGAAAATGTCCCACGGGAAACGCGTCGACGTATGTGGTATCAGCATGATGGTGCACCTGCACATTCCGCAATTAACACTAGCCAGACCCTTGACAGGATGTTCGACGGGTGTTTCATAGGACATGGAGGACGCATAAATTGGCCAGCCCGTTCTCCTGATCTTACACCTCTGGACTTCTTTCTGTGGGGTACGTCAAAGGAGAACGTGTACCGTGATGTGCCTACAACCCCAGAGGATATGAAACAACGTATTGTGGCAGCCTGCGGCGACATTACACCAGATGTACTGCGGCGTGTACGACATTCATTACGCCAGAGATTGCAGTTGTGTGCAGCAAATGATGGCCACCACATTGAACATCTATTTGCCTGACATGTCGGGACACACTCTATTCCACTCCGTAATTGAAAACGGAAACCACGTGTGTACGTGTACCTCACCCCTCATGGTAATGTACACGTGCGTCAGTGAAAAAGACCAATAAAAAGGTGTTAGCATGTGGACGTAATGTGCTGTTCCAGTCTCTTCTGTACCTAAGGTCCATCACCGTTCCCTTTGGATCCCTACGTAATTCGGTGCTCTCCGATACACACGATCGAACAGCGGAGGAGTGGTACTCAAGCGTCAACTTTAGGTTACAATATCTCCGGATGTAATTAACATTTAACAATGCAACAAACAGCACTGATTACGTTTTTGTTTATATGTTCAGATGTGCTAACAAAACTAACGGGGTTCCATTTAACAAAACGTAGGTTTGTGTTAAAAAACATACTTCCGTGCATTTTTTTTATGGTTTTGTATTAACCAATTACACTAGCCCCTCTCCTCACATGCGGTCCGTGGAATCGATTCATCAGTATTTGATGTGGTTTACGAAATATATCCAGCGGTAATGTTAGGTGACTCACCCTGTATAAGGAACGATCATTCGAACCAAAAAAGCTGCTAAACATGGGCTTTTAGATGCATACCTTAAGAGCTATGAGCATTTGTTCATATTCGCTACTGTGAAAAACACCTGCTCTACTGAAGAAGTGGTCATAGCTGTTAATTTTTCTTGTTTTGTGATATACTACGTCCTCCCAAAATACAGAAAACACAGAGTTTGCAGTAAAAGAGATTTCTTTAGCAGTAGCGAATGCGAAGAAGTACTCATAGCTCTTAAGGTACACATTTTACTGCCCATATTTACTGAGACTTTTTTGCTTTGAATGATTGTTTCTGTCGTACCCCTGAATACTGACTGTTTCTCCTGTGACACCCTGTATATAAAGTATCGTCTCCTAGAAGATAGAAATTTGAGTTCAGAATGAATTTGCGTAGTGAGCTATCGAGTGAAATGAAGTGGGTTCCTTTAATATTTCATCCAGTCTTTCACCTCATCTGGACCAGCAGATGAGGTGGCCGCAACTATGAGCTAGGCTTCCCGTTACGGCTAACGGTATTCACAGGAGAGGGGACGATAATGGGTGGAGATCGATTTCAGGTAATACAAGAAGCGACCGTTGTACGAACATTTGGAACTCCAACTGCGAACCATAAATGGAATGAATATTTGAAAAAATTAATAACTGAATACATCTTCACAATTTCGCACACCTTACACTGTTTGTTGATATTCTTTGAAATAAAATTGAAAAACTCGGTCCATTTTGAAAAAAAAGTACACATGCAAATTCGAACACAGTACCTCCAGCATGGTAGCCGTGTGTTAGAAAAATTCTGAGAAATGAAAGAACCAAGCGCTTCTGCAGTAGTGCAGCAAGAAGAAGATCCACAAGCAGAGGAGTTGAACGAAGAATCAAAAGGCGAAATCACAAATGCCATTAAATACGCCGAAAATCTACTCCGCGATTTGAATCTCGTAACGAATACGAGGCCTAGCGTGATCTCTTCCAATTCCGTTGCAACTGGCGATGAGGTATGTATCGCAATACAGGGTCTCTTGGTCGAAAGACAGATCATTATTGCTGCTGAATTGATAGATTTCAAGGAAGAGGACATAAATCAAACTATGGAGTCCATCGGTAATATTAGATAACTGGTGTAAACAAAAGTGTCTGGGGCATTATTCAGCTGCACAGTTGGTTTTTTGTATCCGAGATACGGATAAATAGATACCCAAATTGTGTAATTTCATGAAATTACGTCATAACGAAAGCTAAGGAAACAACTGCACATTTTATAATTCCAGAAGTTTAGAAATGTGGAACTCTACACACACAGGGCGGACAAGTACTGCATCAGCTAGACAGTAATAGACGAGGAAACATCTGCAGTAGCAGTCAGCTTCGATTTAGCCCTATCGGATTTGGCATTACCCAAGGCGAAAATGATATCGAAAAACAACATGCGAACTGGATCACGATGCTCACCATATTCGTAATCCCAGCAGTTGGGTAGTTACAACTACCTTGAGAGAGTTTGTGATTAGTAGCAGGAGGCGGCAGGTGTACAGCAATCAGTGCGGCCCAGCGGAAACAGCGCAGCGAGACGCAATTAGTTACTGTCGCAGTACTGACCTCTGCCGATGCAGCCGATCCTCTGAGGATTACGTCGAAAACTGGGGCAGCGTCTAGACAGCGCTGTAAGCAGCTACAAGCGGTCGGTTTCAACGAGTAGCGCTGCGGGGAAGCACCAAACGAAGCTGAGCGGCAAAATAAATCCACGGTACGTGTGGAAACCAAGGAAGAAGCTCGTGCTCAATCAGTGAACATTTCTGAAATGAATCGTAATTCTCTTTAATTATTTACGGTAGAAAAATGTGCTCCTTGTCTCTGTATGTAAATGCTGGAGGTGATATCTGAAAGTTCGGGTATCAATACGCAGTCGGTCCAAAGGTTTTTCAACTCTGTGAATCATTTGTTAAGATGAGAAATGTCGAGTTACACACTGGTTCCGAGTCGACCTTGAGCTGTAGGTCCCTCTACAAGTGCCAGGGAAAATCAGTTCAGATACTGGAGGAAGACAAGGGTATATCATCTACAATAAGACCATATTATTAAATCACTACGATTTCAAACGAACGTTTGAATGGCCGAACAGCTTTACTTTGCGTGTGTGTACTGTGTAGAACTGGGGACCTAGAAACGACGGAGAGGCTTCATCCCCGCCGTAGCCCGCAGTGTTACACAACCCCGCAACAGGCTACAGCAGTCCACTCACTTTACCCCGCCGCCCCACACCGAACCCAGAGTTATTGTGCTGTTCGGCCCCCAGTGGCTCGTCCCCCCCCCCCCCCCCCCAAAAGTCTGTAATCGGAGCACCCTCCCCTTCAGTATGACAATGTCAAGCCACACACGAGCGCTGCAACAATCCGACGCCTTGGGTTCACTGCCATCGATCAACCTCCATACAGTCCCGACTTGGCCCCATTCTATTTTCATCTGTTTCCAAAACTTAAAAAACACCTTCGAGGACTTTACTTTGATAGTGATACTGTCTTTATGAGCAAAGAACCGGACGCATTTTGCTCAAGGATTCCACTTCGCCATACTTATCTTCAATCGTCTCCACGAAAAACAAAGGTTTGGACGTGGCAAAACTTTCGCCATCCGTCCTGGTACAAACCAGGTACCGAGGGAAAGGTTTCAACCCAAGACGGCGAGCTTAACCCTCTTCCCTAGGGGTGGCCAGGGAGGAAAAGGCTGAAGGATCAGAAGAAGGAGTGTCGTGTCTTCTTTCACTCTTAGAGATGGCCACAGAATGACCAGGATGTTGACGCTTTAGTCGCTTCCTATCCAAGACGTCCGCCCTAGTACCATCCACTAAGACCAGCGGCTCGCCCCATGGGCACCACCCAGCTACAGCAAGGGCCGTCTGGCACCGCTGCCATTGCCGGGAGTTCTGATGCCCTAAAGTGATGAGCATCAACTCCTTGGCATACATGACGTGTTAACAGCTCAGGCACTAGCAGTGTGATCTCGTTTTGTTAGGGAGCTCAACCAAGTGGGTAATTAACAGCCCCACCACACGGACTGGCTACCGTGGTGGTGACCTAGCAGCAAGGGGGCCAGGGTGCAAGGGGAAAAGGGTGGGAGGGGGAGAGGAGCCTGCACCATGGAAACTAGGTTGGGAGTTCATCCCCAAATGGCTCACACTGGACGGAAAACGTTGTAAATGGAGGTCAAACCCTCAGGGGTCCAAAAACGCTGAAAAGGAGATGGAAACAGCAAACTAAACAATAGTATGTAAGTCTGCAGGCTTTCGTGGTCGTTGTCACTGAAGTTAAAATCTTCTGTGTTATTAGGCCGCGTCATATTTCTTCTAAAATGTTCGACGTTTCGAACCCCACTTCTAGGATCTTCCTCAGGATCTTTTGGTGTCCACTACTGCTAGAACACTGTCAGAGACGAGTGTCGCGTCCACTTATAAAGGGGGAGGTTTCTGGCGTTCGTGCTGGAGAAGTGATAGTATTGGTTAAAGTTCATATGGCTACCATTGGTGGGCCATAGTCATAGGCTAATATTCCAGCTCTGATACTGAAGAAGGGGCGTTGGTAGCTCATCTCCTGTGGATACCATTGGCGGTCCATCGTCATTGGATAGAAAGGCACTACTCCACACTTATGCTTGAGAAGGGTTATTGGTTGAAATGCCTGCTACCGCTATTCATTGGCCGTCATCAGCGGCTACATTCGAAACGGTCAGAGCAAGAGAGGGGGAAAGCATTTCAAGCAATAACCTTTCTCCAGCATAAGTGTGGAATAGTGCCTTTCTATCCAATGACGATGGACCGCCAATTGTATCCACAGGAGATGAGCTACCAACGACCTTTCTTCTGTATTAGAGCGGGAATATTAGCCTATGACTATGGCCCACCAATGGTAATCATATGAACTTTAACCAATACTATCACTTCTCCAGCACGAACGCCAGAAAACTCCCCCTTTATAAGTGGACGCGACACTCGTCTCTGACAGTGTTCTAGCAGTAGTGAGCACCAAACGATCCTGAGGAAGATCCCAGCAGAGGGGTCGAAACGTCGAACATTTTAGAAGAAACATGACGAGGTCTAATAACGCAGAAGATTTTAACTTCAGTAAACAATAGTACATACCAAAACAAAGCCAGGAGGATAGCCAGGTGGATATAAAGAAGTCCACCAAGAGGGAAAGGAGGGGACAGGGAGAAAGGAGCAAGGACAGGGAAGGAGAGGAACAGGGACAGTAATGCAGTCTGGAAAAAGGAAGGAGACTGCAATAGCTCGGGGCCCCGTGTGCGCCACACACGTACGCACAGAAGGGACTGTGGGCCGCGTGGGGGGTACTCACTGGTCATTGTGCCTCAGTTCAAAGTGGGACTCATCACTGAAGACAATTCTACTCCAGTCCATGACATTCCAGACCGAAGGCGTGTCTGGAGACGCCTTGGACAACGGTAATGAGGAACCAACGCGACTGTCGTCCCCCATACAGCACGACAACCAGGAGTGATGGTCAGAGGTGAACTTTCCTTTCATAGCAGGACACCTTTGGTTGTTATCTGCGGCACCTTTACAGCAGGGCAGCACGTCGACTATGATCCACATCCTGTTTTGTTGTCTTTCGTGGCAAGCCATCCTTGGCTTATATTTCAGCAAGATAACGCCCGCCCAGAAACGGCGAGAGTTCCTATTGTTTCTCTTCGTGCTTGCCAAAACTCTACCTTGGGTAGCAATGTCGCCAGATCTCTCTCCAATTGAGAACGTTTGGAACTCAATGTGCAGGGTCCTAAAATCATCTCGGAATTTTGACGATCTAACGCACCAATTGGACAGAATTTGGCACTATATCGCTCAGGAGGACATCCAGCAACTCTATCAGTCAGTGCCAAGCGAATAACTGTTTAAATAAGGGCCAGATGTGCGATAACACATAATTGATTTGGGCAATTTGTGAAGCTCTTTGTGTTGAATAAATTAGCCAGTTTTTCTGAAATTGTAATTTTTTTTGAGTGTACATGTAAACCACATATACTGATTTGCTTGTCATTCGGATGCGTCATTTTTTGTCTTACAAGGGGACCTTCCGTGCTGTAAATCACGTAATTTGATGTGCTTCAAATATGTTGTAGAGGCACTTACCCTGAGTACCTGGCTATCCGGTTTTTTAGCGTCGGGTCTTGGTTTTTGAGAAAATCGATTTTGAAGTTCATTGCGCGCTTTGTATATCCATAACATGAGATGTATTTCGAGCAAGTCAGCACAGCGCAACGGTAAAGTATCAGGGCTACCACGCTGGAAGTACTGTGTTCGAATCGTACCTGTGTACTTTTTTTTTCAAAATCACCCGAATTTTTCAATTTTATTTCAAAGAATATCAACAAACAGTGTAAGGTGTGTGAAATTATAAAGATGTATTCAGTTATTAATTTTTTTCAAATATTCTTTCCGTTTGTGGTTCCCATCATATTTTCCCAATTCATCTTCTTCGTTAAAATCTACCAATTCAGCAGCAATAATGATCTGTCTTTCGACCAAGAGACCATGTATTGCGATACATACCTCATAGCCAGTTGCAACAGAATTGGCAGAGATCACGCTAGGCCTTGTATTCGTTACGAGATTCAAATCGCGGAGTAGATTTTCGGCGTATTTAATGGCATTTGTGATTTCGCCTTTTGATTCTTCGTTCAACTCCTCTACTTGTGGATCTTCTTCTTGCTGCACTACTGCAGAAGCGCTTGGCTCTTTCATTTCTCAGAATTTTTCTAACACACGGCAATAGAGACGCTTTGCGAGCAACTGACGCTGTAGTTAGATGCGAACGTAAAGGAATGCAACTCGCATCCTCATTGGCCGCAACTATGAGCTAGGCTTCCCGTTACGGCTAACGGTATTCACAGGAGAGGGGACGATAATGGGTGGAGATCGATTTCAGGTAATACAAGAAGCGACTGTTGTACGAACATTTGGAACTCCAACTGCGAACCACAAACGGAATGAATATTTGAAAAAATTAATAACTGAATACGTCTTTACAATTTCGCACACCTTACACTGTTTGTTGATATTTTTTGAAATAAAATTGAAAAATTCGGTCCATTTTGAAAAAAAAGTACACACGCAGGATTCGAACACAGTACCTCCAGCATGGTAGCCGTGAACCTCTAGATTAGCGTTACGCTGACTTGCTCGAAATTCATCTCATGTTACGGATATAGAAAACGCGCAATGAACTTCAAAATCGATTTTCTCAAAAACCAAGGCCCGTCGTGAAAAAACCGGATAGCCACGTACTCAGGGTAAGTGGCTCTACAACATATTTGAAGCGCATCAAAATCCGTTATTTACAGTATGGAGGGTCCCCTTGTTAGAGTGTATTGTATTGTGATTATTCTTTGTATACGTGATAGCTGATCATCATTATCTCTTGCTTGCGAGTACCGTACGGATCGATTCTTCAGAATCACACTTTTCCATCATTCATGTTGATAAATTACAATGTTGCAGCTTGTAAATTGCGATAGTAAAGCGAATTGCACTCTACAGCACTACGGCTGCGTGTTGCGGTAGCCACAACATAAATTTTCTGCTCATCTTATTTTCTTTCTTTTTACGGCCTAGACTTGTTGTGGCAGCGCAAATTCACATACGGTTTTTTTATTGGGGGAGGGGGGGGGGAGAAGCCGCTGTTGAGATAGGCGGCGGTAGCTGTCTTGAACGTGGCGGCCGGAAAGCAGCGCGTGGGGACTGTAATGGCTGGTCGACAGTTTGCTTCTTGGAAAGCAGCGGAGTTCACATTATTACAATTTTCAACACTACCGGCAGCTGTAATTTCACTATATGTTTATTGGCAACGGTTTTGACGATACACTTGGTCATCATCACGCCATAACAGTAATATAAAAGCAGGTACAGTAGCAACACCTTGACATCAAAAGCAAAATGGTCCCTAGAATTTAAATATTTTTTCATAGTTATTCTATTGCTTATAAACGATCCATATTCTTTCACAGTCACAGTTCTGTCAATCACATGGCCAAATAAACAAAATGTTCATGGAAAAGTGTCTATTATGAATCGAGTGGGAAGGCCACATGTCCACTGAAATCAGGGTGACAATAGAGTACTTAGAAGGACTGCTGGGAGGAATGTTACTGAACACTGGTCCCATTAATTGCCAGGAGGATATTTACAAATGTAACTCTTTTGATGTTCTGTCCAGGAATTGTGAAACATATTAGTTTGATGCATAAGTTACAAGCGTTTTTATTTTGCATATTGATAAATCGGTTGTTATTGGCTCATTTATCAATTGTCACTTTTTATTTGTTGTTCACTATTCCTATCTGAGTTTACATACTGTCATTTTATCATTTGGAGATAGTGAGTGGAGCCGTGGACGCTAGAAAATGGAGTGCCAAGTGGAGAAATCGAAACATTTCCGACATATTCTTCTGTCTGAAGTCAATAGAGGGATGAAAATGGTTTTGAAGTTTTAAGGGGGATCGTTCTGATATTAGTGACTCAGTACGTTCAGGAAGACATTTCGAGACTGATGAAGATCATTTAAACGCATTTATCCAGAATGATCCAAATCAGTGCACTGGAGATGGCAAATATGGTGAACTGTGATCATTCCACCGCCGTGTGACATTTGCATGGCCGGCCGGAGTGGCCATGCGGTTCTAGGCGCTACAGTCTGGAACCACGTGACCGCTACGGCCCTAGGTTCGAATCCTGCCTCGGGCATGGATGCCTGTGATATCCTTAGGTTACTTTGGTTTAGGTAGTTCTAAGTTCTAGGGGACTGATGACCTCAGAAGTGAAGTCCCATCGTGCTCAGAGCCATTTGAACCATTTGAACCCATAGTGCTCAGAGCCATTCGAACCATTTGTACATTTGCATGGAATGGGGAAGGCTCTAAAATCGGGTGTATGGGTATCGCAACCTCTAAACCAAAACCACAAAAGTCAGCTGGTGCCCATATGTGATTCTCTGCTGCACGTCATCAATTTTGTTAGGGAACAAAAGGGAACATTCCTATCCTGTGTGAGGTAACGGGCGAGTTGTGGCGCCCTGAAAATATTCAAAGTTCAGAGTTGGCGGCCACCGCACGGGGCGCGCGGCAGGGCCGAGCTCGTTAGCAAACACGTGGTGCCATTAGCCGCCGGCCGTGGTGGTCTCGCGGTTCTAGGCGCGCAGTCCGGAACCGTGCGACTGCTACGGTCGCAGGTTCGAATCCTGCCTCGGGCATGGATGTGTGTGATGTCCTTAGGTTAGTTAGGTTTAAGTAGTTCTAAGTTCTAGGGGACTGATGGCCACAGCTGTTAAGTCCCATAGTGCTTAGAGCCATTTGAATCATTTTGAACCAAGCGTTAGCCGAACGAGAGGGGTAGCCCCAGCGCATGGTCCAGCCGCGTGGCTGGGCATTCCGCTGTGACGAGGACGGTGCTTTCTGTCGATGAAGGAGATGTCTATGCCGGGAGAGGTGAAGATGGCGGACTTTGTGAAACCTTAATGGCACACATTTCACAGCTCGTATAGAAATTAATAGTAGCCAGATGGATCATGATACCTCAAAAAGAAACATGTACATTACCATTAGTTGCACGACGATTCTAGTGGTGTAATCAGATTTTCAGTATCTTTATTAGCTTAAAGTTCAGTATCTGACGGTAAATAATACAAGTAATACCCAGCAACGAATTTTCAAAAATTAAACGCTTCATCCGATTTCGTCGATCGACGTGTCTTTAGAAAGCTATTAGTGTAAACCTAAATTGGTATGTAACTTGAATAGTACATGAGTTATTCGAGGACAAAGTGAGCGATTACTATCGATTGCATCTGGCCATAAGTACTCCACAATTACACGGAAAAACGGTAGCAGCATGCTTATAAATATGTTTATTCATCTATGTCTTTGTTTATATCCGATATACAGGGTGGTCCATTGATCGTGACCGGCCCAAATATCTCACGAAATAAGCGTGAAACGAAAAAACTACAGAAAACGAAACTTCTCTAGCTTGAAGGGGCAAACCAGATGGCGCTATGGTTGGCCCGCTAGATGGCGCTGCCATATGTCAAACGGATATCAACTGCATTTTTTTAAAAAATAGGAACCCCCATTTTATTACATATTCGTGTAGTACCTAAAGAAATATGAATGTTTTAGTTGATATGGCTCATAATTTTAGACGAACAGTTGGTAACAGGAAGGTTTTTTTAAATTAAAAGAAAGAACGTAGGTACGTTTGAACATTTTATTTCGGTTGTTCCAATGTGATGCATTGATATTTGTGAACTTATCATTTCTGACAACGCATGCTGTTACAGCGCGATTACCGTAAATACCACATTAATGCAATAAATGCTCAAAATGATGTCCATCAACCTCAATGCATTTAGCAATACGTGTAACGACATTCCTCTCAACAACGAGTAGTTCGCCTTCCGTAATGTTCGCACATGCATTGACAATGTGCTGAAACATGTTGTCAGGCGTTGTCGGTGGATCACGACAGCAAATATCCTTCAACTTTCCCCACAGAAAGAAATCCGGGGACATCAGAGCCGATGAACATGCTGGCCATGGTATGGTGCTTCGACGACCAATCCACCTGTCATGAAATATGCTATTCAATACCGCTTCCACCGCACGCGAGCTATGTGCCGGACATCCATCATGTTGGAAGTACATCGCCATTATGTCATGCAGAGAAACATCTTGTAGTAACATCGGTAGAACATTACATTGGAAATCAGCATACATTGCACCATTTAGATTACCATTGATAAAATGGGGGCCAATTATCCTTCCTCCCGTAATACCGCACCATACATTAACCCGCCAAGGTCGCTGATGTTCCACTTGTCGCAGCTATCGTGGTTTTTCCGTTGTCCAATAGTGCATATTATGCCGGTTTACGTTACCGCTGTCTGTGAATGACGTTTCGTCACTAAATAGAACGCGTGCAAAAAATCTGTCATGGTCCCGAAATTTCTCTTGTGCCTAGTGGCGGAACTGTACACGACGTTCAAAGTCGTCGCCCTGCAATTCGTGGTGCATAGAAATATGGTACGGGTGCAATCGATTCTCAACTCTGATGTTTTTGAGATTCCCGATTCTCGCGCAATTTGTCTGCTACTGATGTGCTGATTAGTCGTGACAGCAGCTAAAACACCTACTTTGGCATCATCATTTGTTGCAGGTCGTGGATGACGTTTCACATGTGGCTGAACACTTCCTGTTTCCTTAAATAACGTAACTACCCGGTGAACGGTCCGGACACTTGGATGATGTCGTTCAGGATACCGAGCAGCATACATAGCACACGCCCGTTGGGCATGTTGATCACAATAGCCATACATCAACACGATATCGACCTTTTCCGCAATTGGTAACCGGTCCATTTTAACACGGGTAATGTATCACGAAGCGAATACCGTCCGCACTGGAGGAATGTTACGTGATACCAGGTACATATACGATTGTGACTATTACAGCGCCATCTATCACAAAGCGAAAAAAGTGGTCCAACTAAAACATTCAAATTTCTTTACGTATTACACGTACTGTATATGTAATAAAAATGGGAGTTCCTATTTTAAAAAAAGCAGTTGATATCCGTTTGACCTATGGCAGCGCCATCCAGCGGGCCAACCATAGCGGCATCTGGTTCCCCCTTGATTCTAGCCGAGTTTCGATTCTTGTAGTTTTTCGTTTGATGCTTATTTCGTGAGATATTTGGCCCTCTCACTATCAGTGGAGCACCCTGTATACTATTCATGAACAAACTGGTTAAATATTTACTGTGTTTAGAAAGCACAGAGACATTAGGCTACTGGCCTACCTTTTGTTCTATTATTTTGATATTTGTTTATTTAATTTGTTTATGTATGTAATGATGGGTGTTAGAGCGTGTTTATGGTCCAGCTGTAGGAATATTTATTTAATTTCAAGTATCTAAATGTAAATCCAGGATTTCGTATGTGCTTAAATATGTGTGTGGGTACGCTGGTTTGAAGACATGGCGCGAGCGCTCTAGCCAATCACAGCGCTCTTGAATGGGGAGACTGGATGGGAGCATCGTTTCCGGAGAGGACAGGAGGCAGTTCTGGAGAGTCGCACAGCACGGAAAGTGCTGGACGTGACGGCGCGACGGCGCGACGGACGTGGAGTCGCGAAGAGACTTGGAGTGTGTGGAGCTGTTTGCGCGTGGTCGCGAGAGCTAGTAATACTTCGGAGTGCGGACTTGTGAGATTTCCGAGGTTTCTACAGTGAAGACGTAGTGTGCTTTTAGAAGTAAACATTTCGCGAGCCATATTGTTGTTCATAATTAATTACGTGCAGTAGGAATCTATTGTTTCTCTGTTATTCAACTTATATTTTATGTAATTGCTGGACCATCGACACCAATAAGTGTTTTGCAGAAATATACGGCATTCTCAAAAGTACTTCTGCTGTTGTACTCACCATTTAAAGTCGTTAAAATAGTACCTGCAGATTTTATTTAATTGCAATCTTTCATTTATATGTTACATTCATAATTCGCAATTGCTCAGTGATAGAAACCTTCGACCATTCGATTCATGTGTGTTTCTTATCGTATACTGGGGAGACTCAGCAGTATTTGGACTGTAATGCGGCAACTACGTATCCCAGCTCCTAGACAACGAAACCAGCCAAAACTTTTAATATTTCAACGTTGAGTCGGAGGGTGCGTGGTTATTTGAAAGGCCGTTCCTGTATCATTGTTAGTGACGAGAAATGATGTCTTTATGTTAACATAAGAAAAAGAAAGGAATGGATGAGCCCAAACAGAGCGCAGGCCGGAGTGGCCGAGCGGTTCTAGGCGCTACAGTCTGGAACCGCGCGACCGCTACGGTCGCAGGTTCGTACCCTGCCTCGGGCATGGATGTGTGTGATGTCCTTAGGTTAGTTAGGTTTAAGTAGTTCTAAGTTATAGGAGACTGATGACCTCAGGAGTTAAGTCCCATAGTGCTCAGAGCCATTTGAACCAAGCCAAACAAACAGAGTAGCACCTTGCCGTAGAATGAATGCGCGCATCCACAGAATATAATGTTATGCATCTGGTGGAACAGCGACCATGTGGTCTAGTTCGAATTGCTTCCCCTAGGTGTAACCATCACTGCTGACATTTACTGTCAACGACTGAGAAGTCTTGGGGACGCAGTCCAAGAACAACTACCGGGAAGACTGCGAGAAGTGATGCTACTCCACGATAACGTCCACTCGCATCCTGCTAGACTGACAAAAAACGCTTTAGAAGAGTTGTGTTGGGAAGGCATTCCGCACCCACCTTCTTCGCCGCGTCCACTGCCTTTTCCACTCTCTGTCAAACAACCTTCAAGAAACTTCCTTTCCGGGTGAAAATGTGCTCCGAACATGGCTAGACGAGTTCTGTGAACTCTCTCTGTTCTTCCATTAGCTTGCGGATGTAGTATAGTGGTCAACTTCTTCACTCCCAGCAACCGAGACAATTCCTTCATCAGGTCTGAAATGAAGTTCGTCCCCCAGTCCTTTATCATCGTCTGTGGCATTCCGAATTTGAATATCCACTTATTAACTAACGCCTGTGCAACTATTATTGCCTGTGGTCCGGCCATGCCACCATCTCGACGTAACGAGAAAAATAATATATTATGGTCAGCACCATACAAGTACCCTCTGGCGTTCGGTTGAATGGCTCTAACATGTTCACTCCCAATGAAACTGAAAGGTTCTGCTGCTTCTGTCAATCTTTGCAACAATACCTGCTTCCGATTCACGTTGGCACTCTTTGCACAATCCACACAATTCCTGACCTATCGACCCACATCATCCTTCCTTCCGTCCTTTCCACCAACACTACTCTGCCACTCTTCTATTCGTTGACCTGCCTTCACCATGGTCTGACAAAATGTGATCATGCATCTCACATCACATTTCTAATTTTAATTTGACCGGCACCACCACTCGTGGTCCTAATTTTGTCTCTGTGCACAATAATCCATCTTGCATACAAAATTGCTACTGTTTCCTATACTGCCTACATTCATCCTCGGTGTTCGTGATGCTCAAAACCACGTGACTTTTACAGTCTGGAATCGAAAACTTACCTCAGCGTTGGCAGACTGTTGGGAATAGTGAAGGAGAATACATCATTGATGACTAAAGTCTCTGTTACGTGTATCTGCTGTATGGAAAAACGCTACGAACTTATGCACCATCCAAGCATTTCATTAAAGTTGTTATTACATCTTTTGAAAATTTCTAAATTACTCGTCGTTTGGCTGCTTCACATTGCGTCCTGTGGAGAGTTCATTACTGACGTATTTAACGCATTTCCGATATTATCTTTCTGTGGTTCTAACCCACAACCCCAGAGTACGCTTCGAAGTTTAGTGTATGGCTGTTATTCTTTAACCTGACAGTGATGGAAGATCCAGGAACATCTGTTCTAGATAATTTTTCAGTTTACCGCTTTCTGATTCCGACTTTTAAAGCTATTACTGACTTCAGTGATAGCTGGTCATAAGTAGTTTCGTCAGTTAGAATCGCGGACGAGATGTGTCTAAATCTAAAGGTTATACTGCTCAGAAGATAGACTTGTGATACTTAACGTCCTTTTTCATTTAACTTCAGCCAATGACAATGAAAAAAATCTCTCTGAAGCGTAAACTCTCAGTATTTGTAAACCGAATGACTAGACATAATTTTTATTGTTCCGCAAACAGTTTAGCAGACAAGTTATTCGTCAGGGAAAACAGAGGCCCAGATGTTACTAACCGGCGAGTAATAACGCTTTGTGTCTGCTGGAAGATGTTTACTGCCACTGCTCTTGCAAAACCCGTCCTCCGAGAGCTAGGAACGCTGGGAGTTGTGTCGGGAAAAACGACTTTGACAAATCCATCTGTACGTGCGCTGTGTGGTGTGACAAAGTGCGCCCATACGTCAAGTTGCCTGCTCTACTGAACTGGAGTTCCACTTCAGGGACTGTTATCGTGGCCGGACATATGGCGACTTTGATATATCCGACTTGCGGGAACCGAACGGCTGGTTGAGATTACTCAGAAAAGCCCACGAATGTGAAAAATGTTACGTGCGTATTAGGCCCAATAAAATAACTGTTGAATAATGGATGCTGCGAGTAATCTCATCTGAAGTGGATGGTGCAGCGACCACCCAAAGTGTGAAACGTGCACATCGCAGTTGTGGAATCAGACTTGCCTTTATTAATGGATAAACGCAGAGTTCTGAACGAAAAAAAAGGCAGAGGGCTCAAATAGAAGGAAGGACACATTGTTATGCCTTCAGAGTATTGACATTAAGATTTCAGAATGGAAGAATACAGGCGAGTAACGCTCGTCGAACCTCTAATAGTGTTAATAATGCAGCGAAGGTGGCACTGAAATGACAGATTAAGTCTACAAAAATGGCTTGATATGTTACTCCCTGAAGATTCTGAATTGGCGTGACAGACATGCAGACACTGCATAGTCTGTTTGGACGTAAGTTTTTCAGCTGGTTTGATGCCTGCTGTATGTCCTCTTACCACTTACACCACTTCATATTCGATCAACATGTATTACTGAAATGTTACTTGGACTCAATTGGGAATCCTTGGAGGGAAGTAAATGTTGTGTTCGCTAAAGTTTCGGAGAACTGACACTTGCGACAGGCTGCAGAATATTTCCACCGCCACCAACATACGCTACTGGCCATTAAAATTGCTACACCAAGAAGAAATGCAGATGATAAACGGTTATTCATTGGAAAAATATATTATACTAGATCTGACATCTGATTACATTTTAACGCAATTTGGGTGCATAGATCCTGAGAAATCAGTGCCCAGAACAACCACCTCTGGCCGTAATAACGGCCTTGATACGCCTGGGAATTGACTCAAACAGAGCTTGTTGGCGTGTACAGGTACAGCTGCCCATGAAGCTTCAACATGATTCCACAGTTCATCAAGAGTAGTGACTGGCGTATTGTGACGAGCCGCTTGCTCGACCACCATTGACAAGGCGTTTTCAATTGGTGAGAGATCTGGAGGATGTGCTGGCCAGGGCAGCAGTCGAACATTTTCTGTATCCAGAAAGGCCCGTACAGGACCTGCAACATGCGGTCGTGCATTATCCTGCTGAAATGTAAGGTTTCGCAGGGATCAAATGAAGGGTAGAGCCACGGGTCGTAACACATCTGAAATGTGACGTCCACTGTTCAAAGTGCCGTCAATGCGAACGAGAGGTGACAGAGACGTATAACCAATGGCACCCCATACCATCACGCCGGGTGATACGCCAGCATGGCGATGACGAATACACGGTTCCAATGTGCGTTTACCACGATGTCGCCAAACAGGGATGCGACCATCATGATGCTGTAAACACAACCTGGCTTCATCCGAAAAAAATGACGTTTTGCCATTCGTGCACTCAGGTTCGTCGTTGAGTACACCTTCGCAGGGACTCCTGTCTGTGATGCAGCGTCAAGCGTAACCGTAGCCATGGTCTCCGAGCTGCTGCAAACGTCGTCGAACTGTTCGTCAGATGGTTGTTGTCTTGCAAACGTCCCCATCTGTTGACTCAGGGATCGAGACGTGGCTGCACGATTCGTTTCAGCCATGCGAATAAGATGCCTGTCATCTCGACTGCTAGTGATATGAGGCCGTTGGGATCCAGCACTGCGTTCCGTATTACACTCCTAAACCCACCGATTCCATATTCTGCTAACAGTCATTGGATCTCGACCAACGCGAGCAGCAGAGAGAAAATTACTGGCCGCTATACGTCGCGGGTCGACTGCCAAAGAGCAACAGAAGATCCTGAAACCGAGTTGTTGCGTCGTACTTCTAATAACTGAAAAAATAAGAATTTGTAATGTTTCTAGAATAATGACGTCACAGAAAGTTTAATCATATTGTAAATGTTCAGTCCTATCTTGTCAAGGCTCATGTTCACGTCTATATGTAGTATATATGAAGATAATAAACTAGTGTATACTACAAAAGTTTAAATACGTGTTCCAAGAATTTATTTACGAAGAATTATGTTAAGTAAGAAGTATTACTGATTTATTTGACAAGATTATTAATTTTGACAACGTTCATCGCGAGTTTGAGTCTTGAAAGTTTATTCAATGTGGTTTTAATATTTATTAAAGCAGATAACTTCCATTAATATAATTTCTGAGAAGAAACAAACGACATCTAAATTGAAAGAAGTTTGCGCAAACCAATTGGACTGAGTGACGTAATTCTGCGCATACGACTCAAATGATGATGTTTTAATTACAGTTTCGTTCAAGAACCATCCAGAGAAAACTTTAAAAAGAATTTAAATAATTTTGAAGTGTTTTGTAACTGACGTAGGTGATGAAGTCTGCACATGGTCATATGTCAAAAGAAAATCATTTACACAAAACTTACGTCGTTACACTACAATACCTCTCTCAGTCGTTGAATTCGTGAACCTATAACTAGACGATACAGCCAATCCTATATAGAAGTGATGTTTTATAGTCCCCCTTGCTCATAGTCCTGCAGGGAACAGGTGGACAGTTTGGACCCACTGTTCAACAAACTATGTACAAAGTCGATAATATTGTTACATTTGTTTCAAGATCTGGTAATTTAACATCAGATCTCGCTATTAAATGGTTTGGAAATCTTTACTTACGTACTATTAGTGAACGATCCGTTGAGTTTTTGGATTCCTGGACAGGATAACGGAAAAGAAATTTAACGGAGACAAAAGTAATAAGGACGTAAAAATTGTGATGATTCCTACTGGAACAATCGGCATAATCCAGCCGCTTTATGTTTACACATTCAGACCGTGGGAAAATTTTCTGAAACAGTTCTCTGATGTAATCCTATGCGTGGCTCAAGATCGGATACATCACAGAAAAACCTGATAAATTTGAGTCATCTGTTAATTATTGTGACTTCATAAGCTTTCCAGGCGTAATAAATAAGTCTTGAAAGTCTCTTCGGGTTTGCTGCCGGATTCTAAAATCATTATCTGTTAATTATTGCTTTGAAAATTGTGATAGATGCTAAAAATTGTGCAATAATATTGCAATAATTGTGTGGTGCACATACAAACGTGTATGCAGCACTTCTTTGCAATGGATAATACAACGTTCTCTCCCTCATTATTGCAGTGACTATCAAAGATAATGCAACACAACCTAAATATTTTAAAGTACCAACGTAGAGGTAAAACTTAATATCCAAAACCAAGGAGACAAAACAAAACAAACAACAACAAAATAAATAAAGACCATGAGAAAACAAAACGGAAATAGCCTCTCGCCACCTCCACGTTGGTTATTCCCGGACTCGACAGAGACGGATACCTTATTGTTTCAGTTAAATCCTTCAGGAGCCCGTCTTTTATGGTTGCACTGTGAAATAACAAACATCATCGTCAGGTATGATAATTATCATAAGATGGACAGAGCTCGTGTGTAGCGATATATAGGGGTACGTCCAAATTATATCTGACTACTGAGACTTCGGGATGCAGCAAGCATACATGGTTGAATTTGTTGTTACATCACTATTAGATTTACTACACACAAACTTTTTACTATTTCAAAAATTGTTAGGTAGAGGAGAATTTCGAAATATAGCAAAATAGTTAATGATGTGATTGCACAGTTATAAAGTAGAGTAGCAATTATGGAAATTGGGCTTCAAGGTTTTTTTATATCTCCTACTGTTTCGACGATAGGTACTCAGAAAGGTAACAATCGCGTTTTGTTCGGGAGTGTTTTCACCACTTCAATTGCCATATTGACACGTATACAAAAATGTGTCTCATGTAATGACGTAGACTACATCATCGTCGAAGTGTATCGGAATCGACGAGTGGCACTTGTGTTACTTGTCAGTGTAAGGCATGGGTGACAAATATGCAACCCTAGGGCCACATGCGACGCAAAGCAAGTATCAATGCGGCCCAAGCAGTGTGCATGTATCACATGATCGGTAAAAAAAAAAAAGACATTCCTAATATTCCGTTTATGTGAAGTTGCGATAAACTGCATATTTTCAGTTTGAAACTCCTGCCACGCGATAGTACACTCTCATTGGTCTATCTGGTTCTTGACATTGCCGCCCTTGCTGTACTTGAAGACCCAGAGTCTCGTTCTCGTAACAAGTCAACCCGTCAGACGTGCTGGTCTGTTATCTTTTTTTTTTTTTTTTTTTTTTTACTCTACGGCCCAAAAATATACTCATCTTCTTCCAATGTGGCCCAGGTAAGCTGAAAGGTTGGGCACTCCTGATCTAAGACATCGTGGTTTGGGGCGTTATCATTAGGTCCACCCCCAGTAAGCAAGTCCGCAAATGAGCATTACAGTTTGAAGACTGTATTTTGCTACAGAACAATGCTGAAGATTAGATGGGTAGATCACATAACTAATGAGGAATTATTGAATAGAATTGGGGAGAAGAGGAGTTTGTGGCACAACTTGACTAGAAGAAGGGATCGGTTGGTAGGGCATGTTCTGAGGCATCAAGGGATCGCCAATTTAGTATTGGAGGGCAGCGTGGAGGGTGAAAATCGTAGAGGGAGACCAAGAGATGAATACACTAAGCAGATTCAGAAGGATGTAGGCTGCAGTACGTACTGGGAGATGAAGCAGCTTGCACTGGATAGAGTAGCATGGAGAGCTGCATCAAACCAGTCTCAGGGCTGACGACCAAACAACAACATTTTGGAGGAAGTACCTACGATAGCACAAGTACTTGAAGTCACTTGCCACAGGCCCTCACTTACGCTCCTGGGCTGATGTGGCCTCTGCCAGGTTAAATGACAGTCAACACACACGTTCCAACACTCAAGGCCATGCAGGACGACTTCTAGCGGTCGCATTCCTTTTGGCCCTCCTTAATTTGTTCAACATGGCCGGCCAGCCTGTACTAAGCGTTGGGTTACTTGCCACCTCTATATAAAAAAGGGACATATTGCTACGGTATGCAATGCTCGGTCAGCTCGTACTGTAATTTCAGCCTTTCAGGCTATGGTCATTAGTGTTATCAACCTGGCGTTTGGCGATACTGCAACTGTTTCTAACAAACAGTTCATCAGTGAGCGTGTCAGTGGTATGGCATTATGATTACAAGTAGATATCGGGGCACTGGCATCACTTCTGAATTCTAACGCTTGTCTATGTCTCGGTTCCCATCCGGTGTTGGCTACTTCGCGCCATCTTGTCGGTTTCTATGAACAGCAGATTCTTAAACAGTTTATAGTAGACACTGTCTGCAAGGCGGTAATTTGGCCAGTGACATTTTTCTTGTGGACATACATTAGTGGAACACTGGTTTGGCTTAGATGCTTTTACGGCATTTAGGATTACAGACACCGATTCAGTGCATTTAGTGTCTGACCACGTGCAAGGCAAGGGCACCCATGTGATACTTTGTAGGAGGGGATCAAGACCTGGCGGTGTGGAGTATTTTTAACGTTTTGGATGACGGACTGGATACTTCTAAGTGCCCATAAAAAGTTTCATTTCCAACCTTGTTAAAAAATACCGACTTATAAATGATTTTATGAACACACAATATTTTCCCTTTCTCTGAGAACTATACGAGTGCAGGCTCTCCTTGCCCCCGTGTGTGGGTAGCCTTGCTGGGACTCGGCAAAGCTGCAGATAAGGATGCGTTGCCAGCAGGCGCGCTCTAACACTGGCGTCACCATGAGATCTTAGGGAGAGACTAGGTAGCGAACGTGCAGGGAGAACGGTGAAGTCACCCGGATGAAAAACATCAGGAAGGAACCGTGTAATATTTATTGAACTGTTCGTGTGACAGCCTTGGTCGAGTCGACAGTCATTAAGAGGAGTGGGCTGGCCTAACGGGTGTGATATTGCACTTAGGGTGCAGTTTTGTTTAGGGCTACCTGTCCGGCCTGCTCCTACAAAGTAACACTGGAGACAGTGACTTGACCTGTGCGAATGTGAGGGCTAGTCTAACCCTCAAAGAGAAGAAAAAAAGTGGTTCAAATGGCTCTGAGCACTATGGGACTTAACATCTGAGGTCATCAGTCCCCAAGAACTTAGAACTACTTAAACCTAACTAACCTAAGGACATCACACACATCCATGCCCGAGGCAGGATTCGAACTTACGACCGTAGCGTTCGCGCTGTTCCAGACTGAAGCGCCTAGAACCGCTCGGCCACAGCGGCCGGCCAAAGAGAAGTGGTGACTTACATCTTTGCTTGATCTAATCAGTAGCGTGTTCCATTGGAGCGTGGGGAGTGATTTGTAGGTACAACAATTCGTGCCATTACTGAACTGATCTCTAATTGCCGTGTGTTCCGAGCTTTGGTTATGAAATCAGGTTGCCTCTGCTCTGGGTATGCAGGATGAATCAACTAAAACTTGCTTTCAAGTATTGCGTAAATGAAAAGTGCTGTTGATGTGTGGTTTTTAAAGAATGGGTTGGCATTGGTAGTCTGGAGCTCGTATTGTTAGCCAATCAACAGATAGTAATAATACTTATAAAGGGTATTTTTTTTGTAGAAACATACGCTTTTTCAAATGGAATAATACCTATTGACATAAAAAACCAAAGTAGGGTAAATCAGAATGTCAGTGCGTTTCTTGCAGGATTCTAGTATGAGTCGTTTACGAGATATCATATTTTGAAAATGGTTCAAAAAATGGCTCTGAGCACTATGGGACTTAACATCTGTGGTCATCAGTCCCCTAGAACGTAGAACTACTTAAACCTAACTAACCTAAGGACATCACACACATCCATGCCCGAGGCAGGATTCGAACCTTCGACCGTAGCGGTCACGCGGTTCCACTGAAGCGCCTAGAACCGCTCGGCCACACCGGCCGGCTATTTTAAAAAGTTCAAACACCTACACTTGTACAATACTTCCGGTAGCACACACTAAAAAGACAACACAACTGTATAGATTAGTTACGTGGATTCTGACCAGTAACGAGACAACTGACCATCGCGGATTGTGTTCAGAATAACCACTGGCAGCTGCAGTACCGCTTCCAGTCTGGTTGGAATTCCTGCTGCACACGTGATGGCATTTCAGCGGAGACGTTCGAGCAGGTTGCAGTAATACGTCGCTGCATATCATTAGGTGTAGTTGGTATGTCCCTTACACAGTATATTTCAGATTCAACCACAGGAGAAAGTCTACAGGTGTCAAAACCCAGGAATGGGCCGGCCAAGGTACAGGTCTATTGCATCCAATGAAACGATTTCGAAACAATTTGTGAAGAAACGCTGTAGTATTTCGTGCACTACGAGCTGGACAGTCATCATGTTGGTACCATAGGTTCCTCCTAGTCTGCAGAAGAATGTCTTGCAACATCAGTGGAAGCTCGTCTGTTAAGAGGCTTCGATACTTGTGTGCTTTCAGTATTCCGTCTATGAAACACAGGCCTATGAGCTGATAGTTCCCTATCCCACATCACACATTTTTACTCCATGGGCGCTGACGGTCCACGTGACGGGAACTGTCAACAGACCAATAGTGAATGTTTCGGCGGTTTACCTGGACATAATTGGTAAATATGGCTTCTTCACTGAAAAGTTACATGATACATCTGGAGTATCCGGTTTTAATGCCTATGTAGAGAAGTTAATACGCTTGTCATAATCGTTTCCACGCATCTCTGCAGAGAGAGCTGATAGGATGAAACCTATGTCGAAGAAGAATGCGTTGCGCACATGTCTAATTCATGCCACTTCCTGGTGCGACTGCGTGGGAGCTAACGTACGGATCAACCGCAACAGCAGCAAGAACATTAATTTTCCTCTTTCCTTCGTCACTTCCTTCCTTTCGCTACGTTGTATAAATGTTTTATTTTACCGGCTGAAGAGGTTGATAAATAATTGCCGAGCTGGTTGACGTCCATTGGGATATCTTGCCGCATACACTGCACACGAACGAACTACATTCTTCCTATACTCTCTATACACCATGAGCATGTCAGATTTTTCTGCATTTGTAAATCCCGTCGTTCACTCACGACCTACTCCTTGGACCATCACACGCTGTCTACCTAGCAAATCGCAATGCAGTAAGTAATACAAAAGCACTGTACGCAAACATAACAACATCGTACCTAGCAGCTGTGTTGGTTCAATGGCATGAACAAATGTCGGTGTGGAAACTTTTCAAAATTCGAGATCTCGTAAACAACCTGCACTAGAATCCTGCAACAAACACCCTGACATTTTTATTTACTCCACATTTAGTTCATTAATGACAATACGCGTTGTTTCATGTAAAAAGTGTGTGTTTGCACAAAAACACTGTCTAAGTGTTGTTACAATCTGTTGATTGGCTAACAATACGAGCCCCTGACTATCAATCCATTCTGTGAGAACAGCACATCAACAGCACTTTCCATTTCCGCAATATTTGCTGTGCAAGTTTATGTGATTCACCCTGTATTTGTCAGTAGTGTGGTAGTATTCGACGCACTACACATTGTTTTTACCTGTTATCTCAGCATGTGTGCACATACTGTGGCAACATACTCATATTATAGTTGTTTCATACTCCACTTGTCTTGACTGGGTTCCTTCTCCCTTAAATGTGTCCTTAATGTGTTCCAAAGAACACGCTCTGAATTTAAATTTTGAGTTGTGTAAGGAGTTTTAAAACATCTTGGCCAGTTTTGGTAACTGGAGGTGTTTGGTATCACGACCGACCGCTAGTCACTGCTATAATTTGCTGGCAAACTTACTTAGCCTGGAGTGCTGGTGTCCTGTGTAGCTTGCATTCTTTGAGGGAAGTTTAGCTAGAAGGAATTTAGACTCACAGTCACAATACAAATTAATAAAAATATACTATGCGACCAAAAGTATCCGGACACCCCCAAAGAATACGTTTTTCATATTAGGTGCATTGTGCTGCCACCTACTGCCAGGTACTCCATATCAGCGACTTCAGTAGTCACTGGTGAGGGAGCAAAATGGGGCACTCCGCGGAACTCATAGGCTTCGTACTTGGTCAGGGGATTGCGTGTCACTTGTGTCATACGTCTGTACGCGAGATTTCCACACTCCTAAACCTCTCTATGTCCACTGTTTCCGATGTGATAGTGAAGTGGAAACGTGAAGGGACGCGCACAACACAAAAGCGTACAGGCCGACCTCGTCTGTTGACTGACAAAGACCGCCGACAGTTGAAGAGGGTCGTAATGTGTAATAGACAGACATCTATCCAGACCATCACCCGGGAATTCCAATCTGAAACTGCAAGTACTATGACAGTTAGGCGGGAGGTGAGGAAACTTGGATTTCATGGTCCAGCACCTCCTCATACACCACACAACAAGCCAGTAAATGCCAAACGACGCCTCGCTTGGTGTAAGGAGAGTAAACATTGGGCGATTGAACAGTGGAAAAACGTTGTGTGGAGTGACGAATCACGGTACACAATGTGGCGATGCGATGGCAGGTTGTGGATATGGCGAATGCCCGGTGAACGTCACCTGCCAGTGTGTGTAGTGCCAACATTAAAATTCGGAGGCGTTGGTGCTATGGTGTGGTCGTGTTTTTCACGGAGGGGTCTTGCACCCGTTGCTGTCCTGCGTGGCACTATCACAGCACAGGCCTACCTTTAGGTTTTGAGCACCTTCTTGCTTCTCCCTGTTGAAGAGCAATTCGGGGATGTCGATTGCATCTTTTAACACGATCGAGCACCTGTTCATAATGCACGGCCTGTGGCCCCTGGTTACACGACAATAACACCCCTGTAATGGACTGGCATGCACAGAGTCCTGACCTGAATCCTACAGAACAACTTTGGGATGTTTTGGAAGGCCGACTTCGTGCCAGGTCTCACCGACCGACATCGATACCTCACCTCAGTGCGGCACTCCTTGAAGAATGGGCTGACATTCCCCAAGAAACCTTCCAGCACCTGACTGAACGTATGCCTGCGAGACTGGAAGCTGTCATAAATGCTAAGGGTCGGCCAACAACATATTGAATTCCAGCATACTGATGCAGGGCGCCACGAACTTCTAAGTCATTTTCGGCCAGGTGTCCGAATACTTTTGATCACATAGTGTACCTCCATATAGCACAATACCAGGGTCACTCTAACGATCACGGTCGACAATATCCCTGGGTGCACTTGTACCCTTCTTTGGTGAGCGATGGGAACACGTAATGCACCTAGGAACATTGTCTAACATGGTCGTTTTTGGTGGTCCAGGTGTTTTGGTGTGGGGAGGAACAATGTTGCAGCGACGTCCTGACCTCCAAATCTTTGAACAAGGTACTCTCATAGGTCGACGTTATCGTGACTCCTTCCACACGGGCGTCTTTCCAGGAGTGCTTTCGGGCCTGGCACTCTTACGGGTCACAATTCGCGACGTATTGCAGCACGTCTACATGCCCCAACGACCGTACATGAGCTGTCAACAACGCTGGTGAAGGAATGGACCGCACCACCGCATGAATTCCTTACTAACCTTGTGGCCAGTATGGACCATGTTTCAGAGCATGCTTTCCCATCCATGGTGGTCACACTCCCTATTAAGAGCCGTGCGCCTACTTCGTAATGTCCAGGGGACCATCATGAACAGCGGTGACTTCAGTGTAATTATTGGCTCGTTAGCAGATGTATTATTTATCAGTTACCGTCTGTGCTACACCATAGCAGTTCTTCGTATGAATGGTTCAAGTTTAATGAGCTATGTTACTTGGTAGTGGCACGTCGTGCGCAAGTTACTTTCGTCCTTTAAGTTTGGCACTCCAGTGTGTATCACTCCCCAACTTGTCTCCATCGGTGTGGGGGATTTAGAAATGGCACTAAGACGATGAATTTGACATCGTACCTCTCTGTTCATTCGGGCTGCCTTGCCTCGTTGGACATTGAAACTTTTTCAGTTAGTACAAACACAATCACGACTCGCTTAGAAGACCAGTTTTTTTATGAGGATATCAACAACAATTTGCAACAGTCCTCCGTTTTAGTAACTTATTCAGAAGTGAAACGTATCACAAAAAATTTCATTTTAGTAAAACGCAGGAAGGTTTTATACAAACATTACAAAAGGAGGCGGCTTTTGCCACGCTAGCACTGTCACGAAAATAGAAACAAGAAAGTAGTAATATAATGAATATTCACATAATTATGTTTTAATAAAGCTTCAGTCACTGTAGAGTCATAGTATAGAGTTTTACCAGTGATTCACAGCATTCAAACTGTGTTAGTAAACTCTCTATTGCTGCTAAGGTTCTGAAGTATAACTATTGCTAGCTGGTACCTTATGTGGTATTTTAAGTGGAAAGTTATTTTAAAACAAGAGAAAAGAAACACCCAAAGCGTAGTGATGAGGTAATTTTGACGCCAGTGTTTCTCTATTCAGCGGTAGCTTCGGCTCCAGTATAAAGGTTGTGTTTGTACGCTGACAGGCCGACAAGGAGCGGCCTCTTCGCTTAACAGCCATTTCGTGTCGTCCCCCGTAACTGTGGCTCAGTTTTTGCCGCCCTTCGTCGGGAGTGCAGAGGTGGTGCTCCGCCGGAGCTGAGGCGCCTGTTATTCTCCGCACGCAGGTCGACCTCTCTGGGGAAATCTGTGGCGCCAGCGTCCACTTTACCGTCGGGTCTCGCGCTAGCTAATAGCTGATCACCGCAGCCTGGGGAGCACTGATGATGAGACGCGGGCTTTACGGCCGGGGTCTTGGGCCCCCAGAATGTGTACTGTAACACTGTGATCAACGGCAAATCTACGTATCAGTCTTTCCATCAGTTTGGTACTTTTTACCATTTTTTGTATCTGGCGCTAATTTTCTCGTATCTGCGTAATTATTACACTCAACACCCTTTTTAATCTACTAGCTGAATACCCGGCGTTTCC
Source organism: Schistocerca piceifrons (assembly GCF_021461385.2). Lineage (NCBI taxonomy): Eukaryota > Metazoa > Arthropoda > Insecta > Orthoptera > Acrididae > Schistocerca > Schistocerca piceifrons. The sequence continues at coordinate 398,446,487 of NC_060144.1, read as the reverse complement.
TGGATATGTATTTATTCTAACCTTCCATTAGTCCTCCTCCTTCCTCCTCTCTCTGTTCATCTCCTCCTCTCCCCTCTCTCTGTCCCTCTCCTCCTCTTCCCTTTCTCTGTTCATCTTCTCCTCTCTCTTACCTCTGCCTCCCTCTCTGTCTGACCATCTACTTCTCTTTCCTTTCTCTATCTCTCACTCTTCCCTCTCTCTGCCCGATTCGCCCACCCCTTCTCTCTCTGTCTACATACTCCTCCCCTTTATCTGTGTCCAACACCTTCTTGTCCCTCGATCTCAGTCCTCCTCGCACTCCATTCTCTCTCCAGGTTACCACACTCACCCCATTAGGACGTTGGTAGTTCTTACTTCTCACAGTATTTCTTTATATTTCGTACCTTATACGTGTACCAGATTTGGTTGAAACGGTTGCAGGGGTTTAGGATGAACTTTTTATCCTTCATTTTGCCCGTCTACACACATGTCAAATATATTTCAAGTACATTTGACATATTTCACACGTATTTGTACACATATTTCACCTGTATATCGAATATCCCCTGCAGCTTCATTTTCAAGCAGCTCAATGTTTATGACGTCGTATTTCTGTGCTGTACAGTGCTGTACAGTGATATAATTTTGCAGGTACACCCAGTTTCATATATGGGTATTGACTGTAAAATGTGTTTTAAATAGAGTTTGAGTAAAGAAGTAATATATTAAAACGTCATCCTTGCAGTTTTTCACGTATCTCAGTGTTTGACTTCACATCTTCTGACCTATGTGTCGTATATTATGTTTTTGTAGGCACATTCAGTGACATACCTGGCTGCCGTCTCTGAGATGTGTTGCGTATAGAGTTACTAGTGAAGAAGTAATAAATTTAAACTCATGAATTATGCGGCAATATTTCACATATCTCAGTGTTTGACGTCATACGTCCTGAACTATGTGTCTTACAGTGATATGTTTTTGGTGGTACATTCAGAAGCAGATATGCTTACTGTTTGCGAAAAGTGTTGCGAATAGTCAGTAGCAACGAAGAAATAAAGTTAAGCGCCTTGCATGATGTCGTAGTTTCTCACGCGTCCCAGTGTTTGCAACGTCAGATGTTCTGAACTGAGAGCTGTACAGTGATATAATTTTGGTGGAAGACTGTGGGCAAAATGTGTTACGAATACAGTTGATAATAAAGAAGTAATAAATTAAAACGTCACGCCTCATACGGCAGGTTTACTGCAAGAACAGCGAAAATGCAGCAATAAACTTTTTCCCTGAGGTTGGATTCCACTGGTAACGACATACACCACACAAACGTTTTTCCTTCGATCATTTTTTGTGAGTCATGAGTGAGAAAAAGTTCCGTAAAGGTTCGAAATCAGGTGAAAAGTTCGTTGTAAGTCTCTAAGTGCTCTTATAATGGATGACTGAAGTATGGGTACTCACGTATTGTGGGCACATTGCTTTTTCACCCCCACCCCTTTTATAGGTAGGTATTTCTTACACTCAAATTGATTCTTCCCAGACAGTAAACGATATGTGTACCACGTTTGATTGAATCGGTTGAATGGTTTAGGAGGAGATGTGGAAAATACATACATATATACATACAATTTTATATGTATGGATTTTACATGTTCCACGCTATGTCTGCCTCTGCTTTTCTTCCCTTCTAATATGCTCAGTCAAGTTTACTTTGCCTGAAAGCTAAAGCGCAGGTCCTACTAACTTTTCCCCATCTCCTGTCATACACCGTACCTATTTTTGTTTCAATGCTGCTCTCTCAGAAACGACATAATATCAATAATTTCGAGTTAACATTAACGTTCTTTTCCCTGAGATTCCGTAATGGTTACCTAATGTTACATCATTGTTGTTTATTTAATGTCTGGCCACGAATAGCCAATGGCCTTTCCGAGATGGATACAATGCTTCCTGTCAGGTCACCGAAGTTAAGCGCCATCTGACGTGGCCTTTATTTGGCTGGGTGACTGTCCAGGTACGCCGTTCACCGTTGATAATTTCCCTTCGCCTTTGCGGTGGAGGGAACAGGGGAGGTGGTGGCGTAACGATTCTGATAATCAGTCTTTGCGCCATTGTCCTGGATTCCACTCCAAAACTCTCCGCAGTGTCTCTTGAAGTGGGAGCATGTGATACTGTTGATGGTGATTCGTCCGTTGGATGGGACGTTAAGCTCAGCAGCTCCCTCGGTGCTCCTCTAGAGGGTTACGTTGTGCGCCCTTCTCCCATCTCTAACACGAATATGAAACTACACTACACATACACCCATGACAGTCACCTAAACTTAACTGATACACTTACACACACAGATTTCATACTTAACGAAGGGAAGGTGCCTGCAGGCGACAATGCTTAAGGAAAATCCTTCCAATGAGGCGTCTGAACTAGCCCTTCTGGGTCTCCCATCATTCATGCCATACTTTCATGAAGAATAAGTAACTACGACGCAAAGACAAAACGTTTCTGTTTTGGTCGAATTGCAGGTGCAATAGGAATGTGGCAGTTGGGTACAGTGGTTCGGAGATGGCGGAGACGGTAGAAAGGGAGACATTTGACTGTGTATGTACACAATAAAGAGAGTACATGCGAAAATGTTTCGTTCGGATTCGTTTATTCAGCAGAAAGGTACTGGGCCCTCACAGGCAGTTATCAAAGAAGAGGCTACAGTTAATGCTGCTGTGGCGCTGGCTCAAAGTCTCGAGCAGGACCTGAGAAAATACCACTGGGAATCCGGTTTATTATGTGATTCACTCCAAAGTATAATGAAGGATTCACTGGAGGCCATGGAAATCACACTATGTGCAAGCATTTTCACTGGAAGACACTGACGTTAGGATGGAATAGGAGCCAGATAGCTCGAGTATCGTTCTGTGGATGGGTTCATAAACTGCCGCTATCGAAAACAACCCTGAAACTACAAGCAAAAAATTGCAGTCTCGTTCTTCGTAACAATGTGGTGTAATATTCGTGATGTTACTCTTATTGCTCTGTACATCTTTCGTGAAACAGTGAATGCAATGGGACTTGTCTGCATGCAACAAACTTTAGACCATCCCGCTGTTGCAAACTGGGGTGATGTGGACAATGTGTACTTCTTGCAGGATGGCGCACCTTACCACGTTGCACTGATTTCGCGGGAACGTCTTGAGAATGCTTTTCCAGACCATGTTATTGGACGTCGCGGAAATATTAGGGGGCCAACGGAAAGAGTCAACTTGATCTCATTAGAATTTTAAACAGAATAGCGATTAGAGGGGAGTGCACTGACATACCAAACAATAGTATCCAAAGCTGTGTCAGGAACGTAGCACAACAGCTACAACTGTGTGCTACTAATCCTGATGCCTATGCTGAAATATGAATAAGTGAAACAAACCACGTAACAAAAGTTACGACATATATATAATTAAATAAAAATAGGCACTTTTTTATCATTTCGCCATTTCATTCTGTATCTGTGTACTTAACTACTAACACTCTTTGACACCAACACATTCTTAATGCTAGCGTGATACCAACACGTTTTGCATGTTAGCAGTTTCTTCTCCTCTGGGTTTGTTGATGGTTCATATTCACTTCCGCAGAATAACGTATTTCAGACATTTTCAGTAAATTTCTCCTCATTTCCATATAAAGTTGAAAGTTTGCTTTACCTGTGTCATATACCTTTCGATGTCTTCCTTTCACCAACCTTCCCGTATAATCTTGCTTCTTAGATACGAGAACACCTCCTCATCTACCACTACTGAATTATATCCAGTTTTGATGTCAAGCGTTACTGCACAAAGTCAAGCGCTGGCACACCAGTCCAGAACGAGAGAGAAGAGATGACTGTGAGAAGATGTCAGCCAATCGTACACTGACCAAACCCCCTCCAGGACGACAACGCGACAGCAGTGGCCACTATGTGGAGAGAACATAAGCGCCGCGCCCAACTGGTCATGGCCCAGTTTTATAGCAGCTTCAAGACTAGCAACTTAGATAAACGCATCAACTCTGATCACTTGCTTCACTCGCTGAGTGGCAGTGAAAGGTTGAGCATCTGCTCCTCTTACTTGCGCACCTTCAGCCATAGGCCACCGCTTGCACGGATGTACAAGCAGGAGTGTTTTCCGGCCTTGTTTTTATCAAAACATTGACGCGCACTTGCTCAGAGGTCTCGCAGCTTAGCATAACGGCACTAGGGAAGTTTTGCATGCCGTCGCCCGACAGCAGAATTGTCTTATCTCCTCGTCGAGGTGGTATGTCGAGCTTGTGTAGTGCTCTGGGGTTGCGAAGGTCTCTTTCTGTTGACGACACCAGGAGCGTTTTCTTGTTGCCGCGGGCCGCGCCGCCGGCCGTTTCTAACACTTCGGCTGCCACGGAGCTAGGCTCTGCCCCCCCCCCCCCCCCCGCAAGAATAGGGAAAAAGTAGGCCAGGACCTGGAAGTAGGCCGTGGAACCAAAGGAAGGTTTTCCGCTGCCTCCGTCCAGAATTCCGCGTCTGCCATCGTTCTGTTAGGGCCAGCAAGGCAACCGGGAAACCCAACGGTGACAACAAAAGTTGTAACTGGCAATCCCCTAGCAGCAACCCCCTTTCCGCTCCTGACATGGCAACGTGTACACAGAAGGTAAACACACGTAAAAAACAAACAAACAACTACATTGTCATTATCTGTGATCCTCTCCCTCCCTCCCCTCTCCTGAGCCGGCTCCTGCTTGCCAACGCCCAAAATCGTCTCGCTGAACACATTCTCGACCTAAATGGCAAGAAGAAGTCCCATCAACTGACTAAAATCCTTCTCAAACCCGCAACTGCTACCCAAACCCCTACCTGATCTCAGTTCCTCAAATCCCCCCCACTCAAGAGCACATCCACAAAGCAGTGGCGTGCAAAGAAGGATAGGAAACACAAACATAAAAAGAGCAGGAATCCCGCCCCTTGAACCCAACCCCCCCCCCCTCTTCCCCTGAGGAGCCTGTGGTTCCTGAGCCACCGACAGCACCTGTCGTCACCCTGGAAGGGAACCAGGAAACCGCTGTCCTGGAAGTGAACCATGAAACTGGTGAGGACTCAGAGGGCTTTGTGCTGGCAAGAAAAACCTTTCGCCAGCCGAGAATTCCACCTGCCCGAGGAGTGGAACCCACCCCAAACAGGTTTCAGGCTGTGGCTGATGCGTCAGACGAAACACAAGAAACAACAGCACAGAATCACACAACACACCGCCTCCCACCGATTGTCGCGGAGTTTCCCCACAACTACGAGGAACTCCACGACATGGTCAAAACACAGCTCAAAAGAGGACAACTTTACAGCAAAACCAACAGGGGGGAACAAACTAAAGATTACGCTACACAACATCGAAGTCTACAACGCCTTTAAAAAGGCCCTCACAGACAAAAATATACTACATTACATGTTCCCCACCACCAAGACAAGGAACAAAAACATTGTCATTAGGGACCTCCCCAGACGACTCTCGGCCCAGGCAGTCAGGACAGACCTGACAGCCCAGGGATTTGTTGTCAAAACTGTAGAGCAGATGGGCAAAATGGGGCAGAGAGTAAGTGGCTATTACTCCAAGTCACTCTGCCAGACATACCGCAGAACAGGTGCGTGATAAAAGCTATTCTGGCAGTTCCTGTCACCACAGACCTACTCCACCACAAGAACAAGATGATGCAGTGCTTCAGGTGTCAGGGACTGGATCACATTGCTGCCCACTGCCATATGCCTGCGCGCTGTAGAAAATACGCCGAACCCCATGACACTAGGACTTGCACAGTAAAACACATGGACCCGCAGATAAGGTGAGCGCTTTGTGCGAAAAACCACACGACAGGGTACCAAGGCTGCGAGGTCCACAAAAAACACACACAGAAGGCAAAGGGTGCGAAGGCCGCCCCCACACACGAAATCAAGACACAGCCACCACATCAAACCACACAGAGAGACAAAACAGGACAACTCACACAGATAGAACTTGGGTAAAACCAAGGCCTAACAGTACAAGGGCAACGTATGCAGAAGTAGTCTCTCCACCAAAGAGCGACGAAAACGTCGAGAAATTGGCGCAAGCCCTGTCACCGCAACACCAGACACACACGCAAGAACAACACCGGGAAAAACACAACAACGACCAGGTCCACCAAGACAGAGGAAACTCTAGAGAACCCCACACACACTCCAGCCCCTCAGATCAAGTGTTAGGCGTAATGGTCCAGACCATGAACCTTGTCATTTAAATGATGAAGGCATTCAGGGAGGCCCAGAAGCAGAACACTCAGATCCTCGTTGCCCTTCAGGCAACAGTCCAGCAGTCACTCAACTCTGCGACTTTCTCAGTAATCACAATACCTCATCATGGATAGATGACCAAATATCCAAGGCCTAACAATGTGCGTTTTAAACGCAGACGGCATTGTTAATCAAGAGGTCGAGTTAAGAAAACTCATGAAGGAGTTCCCCATCGACATATGCATGATAGGGGAAACCCACCTAAAACCGGGAATAAAAGCTACAGTTCCCAATTATGTTAGCTACCGTAAAGACAGGCCAACCCAAGGCGGAGGAGTGGCCATATACGTAAAAAGAGGGATCCTCCACCATCAGGTATTCATACTAGCTACCAATAAAATAGAAGCAGTGGCGGTAGAAGTAACCACTGCCACCGGACCCCTAAAAATTGTTGCAATCTACCGACCCCCACAAGACGAGACAGACGAGGAAGACATAGCTGCTCTTGGGTAAATTGAAGGCAAACTCAAAATAGGGGGTGACTTCAACGCCAAATACCCTGATTGGAACTCTAGAGTAGCCTTCAGAGCAGGCGCCAAACTGCAACGACTAGAGCACGTCCACCACTTCGAAGCATGAGGTCCGGTTGAGAACACATTTTCCAAAAAATGGAGGTAGGCCCGACGTGTTAGACATATCCCTCAGTAGGAAGATCGCGGGGTTTGTGGCTGCAAGCACAATCAACAGAATGTCCTTCGATCACAACCCAGTGATTCTAGAGGTCGATGTGGGAGAATGGGTAGCACTCCCACGATGCTAGACGTCCTACAAACGAACTATCGCCTCTGATATCGCTCGCACTCTGCCACCTACTGCCGAAATAGTAGAATAAACGCTACAAGACCTAACAGGAACCACCTTGCAGGCAGCGGAAGATGCCACTCCCCCACAAAGGGATGGCCCGCCCCTGCAAGTGCAACTCCTGGAACATCTACTAGCCAAAATCCGTCACAAGAACAGAGTGGCAAAAGAGTGGAAGATCACCAGCAATCAGGCCACCAGAAGGCTGCTCAACAGTCTACAGAGAGAGCTGAAGCAAGCGCTCAATGAGCACAGAAACCAGCAACGGCAAAACCGCCTCCTCAATGCCCCCCTCCCTTCCACCTTCACCTAAACGACACTACAATTCCCTGGCGCAGAACCGCCAAGTATCTTGGCGTAACCTTGGACTCTCGTCTTACGTGGAAACCGTGCGTAGGCGAGATCCACAGGAAGGTCTGTGACAGAATGTCCATCCTATACCCAGTCCTTAACACTACGAGCTCCCTTTACTGCTCTGTAGGAGTGAATGTTTATCAGGCCCTTATGCGGCCAATAATGGAGTATGCATGCCCTATCTGGGGATGCATGGCGAAGCAGCACTCGGACAAGCTCCAGAGGATGCAGAACCGCGCCCTCAGGAGAGTGTTGCATCTACCCCCGGGATTCCCGCCGACGATCTGCACGTCACAGCTGAAATCCCACTCCTGAAAGAGCGTTTCCAAGATCTGGGAAGGGCCTTCTATGAAAGCTCTTCCAGATCAGGAAACGTCCTCATCCACTCCCTAGGTCGGTATGACATGTCCCGTGACAAGAAAAAACGCCCAGTGACGATCTTCGACGCAAAGTCGAGGAGAAAATCCCTGTATCCAATCCCTAATCCTCCTCCCTCCCCATAATACCATTCATCTCGCCAACCTCAGGCAAGTACCAGACACACACTGAACATTCATAACATTACACAGACAGCAAAAAAAACACAGAAATAATCACACACACAAGTAAACACGTGGAGCAAAAGCCGAAAGGCTACAAGCTCCCCTACACACTTTCCCAAAGAGGGGAAGTATTAGATGAGAGTGTTATACTGTCCATGTGTCACGGACTTGGGAATTGTTATAGTTAAGAGATTTCTTATTTTGTCCGTCGCCATCTGCTGGCGACACATCTGTGTAACACAAAGTAAAGTACTGTATTTGTTCATTTTGTAATAAAACTTAATAACATTACTTGTTTGAATGTTGTCTAGCGCTCCGAGAAAGCAGGTTTCGTAGACACTCCATATTCAAAGACTAGGCAGGATTTAACATTAAGCACGTCATTATTCTCCGTCTTGTTGCTCTTTATCATCTTTGTCTTTGCTTGGTTTCTAATAAATACGTACACTTGAAAGGTGCATGCGTAAATTTTCGTAGGGATTTTTCTTATATTTGTAACCGCCCTGTTAAATTGTTTGAAACTTAGTCAGCCGGTGTCGTAATTTTGAAATGAGAGTTATTATGAATGTCGCGTAATAAATATTTTGCGTGTAGCGCCGTTGTGACACAGGCAAAGATCACTTATGAAAACTAAGCCTCTGAATATTTAAAGTAACGTTATTAAGGAATACACCCGACTGACTAAACAAAATAAGAGTGCACGTACATTCGCGAGTGAGTGGTTCAAAATAAGAATTAATACTGTAAGGGAAATGAGTCATGAGTATAGTTACGTCGGTACACACTCAGTGGTATGCGAACGTACGATCGGGATAGAGGCATATACATTCTAAGTACCATCACTCCCCGTGGCCTGGATAAACAGAATTGTGGTTAAAAAGCATTTATTCACCTGAGAAAGAAAATAATCGGACTTCGTATTCAAATGAAAGATTGCCGGTTCCGAATGTTGCGGCAGATACGACCTAAATACGAGGTGCATTCAAGTTCTAAGGCCTCCGATTTTTTTTCTCCGGACTGGAAAGAGATAGAAACATGCGCATTGTTTTAAAATGAGGCCGCGTTCATTGTCAATACGTCCCAGAGATGGCAGCACCGTACGGCAGATGAAATTTCACCGCCAGCGGCGAGAATGAGAACTGTTTTAAATACTTAAAATGGCGACGTTTTCCTTGCTTGAACAGCGTGCAATCATTCGTTTTCTGAATTTGTGTGGTGTGAAACCAATTGAAATTCATCGACAGTTGAAGGAGACATGTGGTGATGGAGTTATGGATGTGTCAAAAGTACGTTCGTGAGTGCAACAGTTTAATGAAGGCAGAACATCGTGTGACAACAAACCAAAACAACTTCAGGCTCGCACAAGCTGGTCTGACGACATGATCGAGAAAGTGGAGAGAATTGTTTTGGGGGATCGCCGAATGACTGTTGAACAGATCGCCTACAGAGTTGGCATTACTGTGGGTTCTGTGCACACAATCCTGCATGACGACCTGAAAATGCGAAACGTGTCATCCAGGTGGTTGCCACGAATGCTGACGGACGACCACACGGCTGCCTGTGTGGCATGTTGCCAATCAATGTTGACGCGCAACGACAGCATGAATGGGACTTTCTTTTCATCGGTTGTGACAGTGGATGAGACGTGGATGCCATTTTTCAATCCAGAAACAAAGCGCCAGTCAGCTCAATGGAAGCACACAGATTCACCGCCACCAAAAAAATTTCGGGTAACCGGCAGTGCTGAAAAAATGATGGTGTCCATGTTCTGGGACAGCGAGGGCGTAATCCTTACCCATTGTGTTCCAAAGGGCACTACGGTAACAGGTGCATCCTACGAAAATGTTTTGAAGAACAAATTCCTTCCTGCACTGCAACAAAAACGTCCAGGAAGGGCTGCGCGTGTGCTGTTTCACCAAGACAACGCACCCGCACGTCGAGCTAACGTTACGCAACAGCTTCTTCGTGATAACAACTTTGAAGTGATTCATCATGCTCCCTACTCACCTGGCCTGGCTCCTAGTGACTTTTGGCTTTTTCCAACAATGAAAGACACTCTCCGTGGCCGCACTTTCACCAGCCGTGCTGCTATTGCCTCAGCGATTTTCCAGTGGTCAAAACAGACTCCTAAAGAAGCCTTCGCCGCTGCCATGGAATCATGGCGTCAGCGTTGTGAAAAATGTGTATGTCTGCAGGGCGATTACGTCGAGAAGTAACGCCAGTTTCATCGATTTCGGGTGAGTAGTTAGTTAGAAAAAAAATCGGAGGCCTTAGAACTTGAATGCACCTCGTGTTGAAATTGACATTGGTGGCCTATTGTTGAGCAGCACCGTCGTGAAGATCGTCGCCTACATCTAAATTCTCCATACAAAATTAAAATAATAATAATCATCGAAAGTTACAGGAACTGGGATCTATGGTATAGTAAATGAGAAAATCGTATAGTTTCAGAATTTGCTTAAATTATTTAGTACAATTACAGTTGAAAATTACCATGCATTTCGTTTATACGTCTTATCAGCAGGACATGAGAACAACGAAAAGTAACTATTATTAAAACTAACAAAACGAAGAGCGTAAATCTTCTTTTGCCCGCCAGTGTTAAATACTTTTCAAATGAACCTTTGGTATGGGAATCAAATAATTATCTATACATTTAACAATAAGAAAAAATTATTAAGTTTCCTTACATTGTTCCCTTTGGCGAACTGTCCGAAGAAATGCCAAATTCCGGGCAATGAGCGCAGCCACTTTACACACTTGTAGTTCTTTCTCTCTTTTACACACCTGCTTGAACTGCACTGTGTGATATCCACGACAATATGTTCTAGCCACTAGATGTTAAAATGAACTCAGTGTACAAACTTCAACCAATACTATCGATACTACGTACAAAAAGACTGTACCGTGTAAAAATGACGATAATTATTTCATTATTGCTGTAGTAAATTTCTATGTGAATTAAAACTATTATCAGAGAACTACACTCATGGACAACGACAATTATAATCTTTTTTTTGTTATCTGTGATAATTGTAGTTCAATTGTTCTGCCTGTGCTAACCGATGAACTGTTCAGACGTGAGATGTGTGAGGTCTGTAAAGAGAAAACCTGTAATTATATACTGTTAATTATTATTTGAAAAATAGAGTCGCTATTGTCTATACGTGAATTTATATTTATTTCAATTGTAATCCAATTTAATGAATGTTTTTAAGTGTTAATTTTCAGCTTGGCAATTAGGAGCGCAGCCGTTAGCATTAGTAACTTACAGCGGAGTTTACTAGCAGCTGGTATAAAAAATATGACGGTATTTATCATTGAAAATGATTATAAGTGCTAAAGAATAGAAATAAAAAGCTTAAAGAGTTTTATCTAAATATATTACCTTGATATAAAATAAATCGAGAATAACAATAGACAAACTGACTATCGTCTGTCTGCCGCCATCTTAGCAAAAATATCTTCGCGGCAGTTTTGAATCGACAATTTTAACAAACATAAATGTTCTTAGATATAAATGAATGGAAGTAAATGTGCACTGGTGGTTCCGGATCCACTTTAAAAGACAGAATTCAACTTAGATTCAATCCTTAATTACAGTGCTCACAGCACGTTACGTAATATCAATTTCTTATTTGCTGATGTATGAAGCCTAGTTATTTCGGACGATTTACATGAAATATTTTAATAGGAGACATACGTCAGTGTTGTGCGCGGTTAGTATTTTGTGACTAAATGTTCCCTTTGCTAGAGAAAGGTGCTTCCATCTTAAGTAACAGTTGTATAAAATCTGTTAAATTATATGCAATTTAGTGCCACTCACACGACTTTACAGACAACATTTCTACAAAACGTCAAGTATAGATTTCTTTAGCAGAGTGGCAAATATTATCTGGGATAATCATTTTTGAGATCAAACGAATTGTTACGATGGCAATAGGTAACTGGTTTTATATATTTTTTGATCTACCTGAAATATCATTTATAAGTAATTAAAGTCATGAAATACTATAAACCGGTTCCGCCACAACTGTTCGGGAATTTTAAGGGATTTCTCTTCGCCACTTTGTTTACGTATTTCTGCTGCCGGCTCTGGCACTTAGCTAATCACTTGTAACATTTGTTTCTCTCATATACTGTAAATTTATGGTTTTTTAGCAATGAAAACAAAACATATATACTAGGCTACACAAAATATTCATTAACTTACATACTACACACAAAAATTATTGCATTGTCCTTTTTATCAAACACATGAATATTACATTACATTTTATACAAATCCATAGTTCAGTTCTTTATGATTGGTTTGTCGCGTCATTGTTCCTGCATACAAATAACATTTTCAGTAGCACGTTGACAACAAAATTACATTTCTCAAGTCTTTTCTGTGATTCTACAATTACATTTTTCCTGAAAATAAGAATAAAATTTCAAAAGAAAGTCGTATATTTTGGTGTGCCGATCCAGACTGTGTGGTTAGCAAGAATATCTGGAGTGGTAAGTGTGATAAATTCTTCCTTATAGTTGCTTATCCTCCCCACTGCTTTCTCTCTTTTACACCATTAGCTAACTGATAACGTCCCAGTATATCTCCTTTCTGGGTTTTGTGGTTGTCTTATCATGGGCAAGATAAACACGGAACAAATAAAATTCATAGAGATTAGTACTTAGTCTAACTTAATACTAACTTATACATAAACATTGGTGCTGTTGTGCGTTAAATTGAATGAACATGGATGTGGTTTTTATTTCGTAACGTGGGACGTAGATCATGAGCTGTAGTGCTAAGACTTTATTTAGGGGGTCAGGAAATGGTGCCTCTACCTCTCTTTGCACTATGGTGAGTGCCCATTTGAAGGTAAATTTTGCTTTCCATTCAAATTGTCCTCCTGCATCAGGCCGTCAGTCAACAATGCGTTGTGTATGTACGTGTTTTCATGTTCGTGTGTTTGTCGTTGTATCACTGGTATGTGCACAATTTTGTTTTTTATAGAGCGTGACCTTAGTCACTCCTTACTTTACTTCTTCCACAAAATATCTTAAACTCAGACTGGATAAAATATTATAAACGTAAGAGAAAATCAGTGTATGTATTCTTCTAAAGTCATAATATAGTCTTAGTACTTTCATGCCGAAGAAAAGACAAATTATTAAAGATCTCTGGTGTTAGCCGGCCGCTGTGACCGAGCGGTTCTAGGCGCTTCAGTCTGGAACCGCGCTGGTGCTACGGTCGCAGGTTCGAATCCTGCCTCAGGCATGGATGTATGTGATGTCCTTAGTTTAGTTAGGTTTAAGAAGTTCTAAGTCTAGGGGACTGATGACCTCAGATGTTAAGTCCCGTAGTGCTTAGAGCCGTTTGAACCATCTCAACACTGGTGTTACTGAGCGTCAAATAGTGTGCTTCTCAGTGATTTTGGTAATATTTTATAACGTCGATCGTAAATCGTAGTCACATTGTAAGTAGGCTGTTTATGTTTTCTTATTGGCAACGTTACGTAGCGCTCTGGCTGTGCTGTGTGCAGTCTGTGGCTAGTTTGCATTGTTGTCTGCCATTGTAGTGTTGGGCAGCGGCAGCTGGATGTTAACAGCGCGTAGCGTTGCGCAGTTGGAGGTGAGCCGCCAGCAGTGGTGGATGTGGGGAGAGAGATGGCGGAGTTTTGTAATTTGTCATGAACTGCTATATATATTATGGCTATTAAGGTAAATACATTGTTTGTTTTCTATTAAAATCTTTCATTTGCTAACTATGCCTATCAGTAGTTAGTGCCTTCCGTAGTTTGAATCTTTTATTTAGCTGGCAGTAGTGGCGCTCGCTGTACTGCAGTAGTTCTAGTAACGAAGATTTTTGTGAGGTAAGTGATTTGTGAAACATATAGGTTAATGTTAGTCAGGGCCATTCTTTTGTAGGGATTTTTTGAAAGTCAGATTGCGTTGCGCTAAAAATATTGTGTGTCAGTTTAAGCACAGTCTTATGTATAATTGTTCAAAGAGGACGTTTCAACCTTAGTGTAGTTTAGTTGCTTCTCATCGCCTTGAAGTCTCGTATCATCTCGATGAACGCCACCTGTAAACAGTTATGTACGTTTCGGCATTACCTAATTTCTCTGCCGGTCAGTTTCCTCTAACTTACCATGCACATATATTTTTTTTATGGGAGACAGTGTTAAGTTTGCCTCAGATAACGTTTACAAACCGTACCTCAACAGTGTATTTGCACTTTATGGTGTGTTTGAAGTTGAATAATTATTTGTAGTTCAGTAAGATCACATTAGTTTGAAGATTGTATCTTTAGATGCACTTTACTTAGAGTAGGTTGTTATGCGTATGGTATTAGCCAGCAGCCAGAAATCATTTCATCATCGCAGCATACAAAAATTAATACTGTATTGCTCGATATAGTCATAGATAATGCCTAGTGGTGTGAATACGTCAGAAAAAATATTCCCTCTGCGACTTGGCATGTACTTGCATGCCCATATACTTACGCAGTACCTTAGGGAGTCCAATATTTTCTGTAACTTACCCTCTTTCTTACAATCTTGATGCACAAGTGGCATAAAAAAAAAAACTTACAGCTACTTTGTTCCGAGGTCTGTGCTAATTGTTCGTTCCAGAATCATTCGTGAAACTAAAACACTAGTGTGATCATAGACTATTTAGACAAACCTTCCTAGCACACCCTGTGCTAACACTGCTAGTCATCAATTGATGTGTATGTCCTAGCTTGTTTGTGTATTGCGTCCAGTCACTGACGAATGTTAACAAAGGTAGTGAAATGCTGTGATTCACGTAGCTGCATAAGATATACTTAATTTACCCTAACCGTATTCCTTCTATTTACAACAGGTTACGTATTTTACTCGTGTGTACAGATAGATGTGAAGTGTGATACTTAAACATGATAGAATTTCCTCAAGACTCTGTGTGCATAGAGTCCTTTATTTTATCATTGTGAGGATACGCAAATAAATAAATCAGTAATGCGGAATACGTACAATAATGTACGGACCAGAGATCAATACCTGTCTTACCTTTTCATTTAAATCTGCAGGTTGTCTTGGAACAGATAGGATGCTTCATCTTGATACCTTAGCAAATGTATTACCATGGCAGCGTTGATCTCCCCCACGGCTATCCATGGCCAACATTGGCGAGCATAATGAGGCCACTTTTAGTTTAACGCCCAATTATCACTGTTTGTAGGTGTTTCTTTTGTCACTTCTATAATATTCACTCCCGACGTGTTGTTTCTCGGATGCGCATTCCGATCATGATTCTGTCCTGATTTTATAGGCGTAATGTTACTTTGCGCTTGGGACTGATAGGGTTAATTACTAATCGGTATAGCATCGCTTATTGAAAAAAGTAATGTAAATTATTTTATCGATATATGACTACAATGGATACGCTATACATGCTCAGAGGATTTTAACTAATCTTATTTCTGTATCGTAGTATATAAGAAAATATCTCATTGTCTTCTCTTGTCTTCTTCTTTATCTTCCGTGACTGGTTGGTTCTGATGTTGCATTTCGATTACGTTCTGTAAAGATCTATTTCTACTATGTGTAGTGCATTTAGAATTTCTGCTAAGGACATATATGTCAGTATTTAATGCAGTATGTGTTTTTGTTAGTAGCAAGAAAGTACCTTCCCTGTCCCCTTTATTTAATTAATTACGTAACAAACAAATATTGCCCTGGCCATTTGTAACTGCATTGTTGAAGCGACGCCATTGCTGTTAAAATTGATAAAATTTTCTTCATAGCTATTTAATTCTGAAAATATCGAAAGGATTTAATCTCAGTAAATGTAAAACGGGGTCTCATAATCGTTCCCATTTCATTTTAGGCCAGAGGTACAGTTTAATTGAAAGAAATTAATTGTGTACGCTGCCATTGCACGTAGGCAGCTATACTGGAGCATCAAGCCTCACAGAGAAAAATAATTGTTTGAATATTATATTAAATTTGCTTATCGCGTGACAGTAAGGAAAGATAATTATATTTTACCCATCGTAAGACGGATGTCTTCACGTTGGAATACCCGTGATATTTCGGACCATGAATACAGGTACACAACACGACACTCGAAAGCAAGAGATATTTTCAGAAGCCCTTAACTTCGTTCGCTATTATTGTCGTCTTTATTATTTTTACTCATGTGGTGGGTTCCAGTTCTTCCGTTTTTCTTTACATCGAAAATAATAATCCTCGTACACATGAAACAGATTACATATACAGCATTAATTTTCTTATCTAGAAAATATATTCTTTACATCTACATAAGTTCCTGGAACATCGAGCCCCACGCTGGGCGCCAGTTATCGCGTAGTTTAAATTTTTTGAAAAGAGAGGAACAATGTTCCGTTAATTTGGAATATTCATTTGGGACGAACCGACCTCAAATCGTGATGTGATTAGATTATTAACATCCAGACTTCCACCCAATATTAGAGAAAAACTAATCCATGTACCAGACAATGATTTGATAATTTTCTGGGTATCTTGGATTCGATAGACCTAATCCAGGAACACTTAAAGTTGCAAAATAGCAATGGAAATGGTTACGAATATGAATAGAAAAACAACAATAATAGGCAAAATAATTGGAGTAATTGTGGAAATAGTTCTAATGGGCTAAACCACAATGGTAAACCTAAGAATGGAAATCAGTCATTTCACAGTCATCCGAATGATGACAAAGCTAATAACAATAGGCAGGCCTGGGGAAACAGTTCACCTCAATATAGACGAATGAGAAGATATGAGGAAAGGTTTCGCCCAGGAGGTGACAATCAAAGGCCAATGCGAGACGTAGGGACACAGGGAAAGAATAGGTTGGCAATGCCATGGTATCCGAGACAGGATAATCCGAATAAACCCGAAAGATACTCAAACAATAATAATAACAGGAACGAACACGGTCAAGCAGGAACTTCAAACAACCCGGCTTGGCAGAACCAGAATCAAAGTGTGAGAATCGTTGATGTGACGAAAGACAATCGTCCTACATCAACTGATTCGACAAACTAAAGACGGCCGCAATTAGCTCTCCGTTGTTGGCTCTGGGACGGGGAGAGAGCTCACACAAGAGTAAGGAGAAACAGGATATAGTCAATATGTTAAGATATAACGATGGAGTTGGAATGAAGGAGGAACTTTTATCTGAGAATAAGAGATGCAACCAGGTAGATAGTGAGTTGGTACAGGCTGTGGTTCAAGCTAAAGTTATTATTATCCCTGTTAATACCATAACTGGTACAGGAGCCACTGTATGATTTCTATAGGAAGTTGTGCCAGTTGCATAAAATGCCAGTGTTGCCAGTTCAGAATTGCAAAGTGTCGGGTGCCATTGGTGCCCAAGCACAGATAGTTAAGAGCCAGGTACAGGTGGACATACTTATGGGAAATTGAGCATTTAATTGCACGTTCCTAGTTGTAAACGGATTGAGCGTCGCCTGTATTCTGGGTTGGGAGTTCTTGAGAGGAAGGAATGCCTATGCGGACCTCTCTCAAGGGATTTGCAGTTTAGAGAATGGAGAAGTAAGAGTGCAACTGGAACTACTGCGCACTAAAGTTGTACATGGCAAATATTGTCGCAATGTTAAAGTAAAGCGAACCTGCCAAAGATACTGCGTATGCAGCAGTGTTTTGGCGGGCGAGATTAGAACCATCACATTGGGAAGAATCATGGCACCACAGAGCCTTGCCAAGCAGTAAAAGATAAAGTAGAGGAATCCACATATCTGACACCAGAACAACAGTTGCAATTATCTAAGCTATTGATCGAACACGTATAAGTATTCTCTGAGAGACCAGGGGTCATCAGAGGTTACACATAAAATATTGATGTAATACAATATTAAACATTTTGTAATGCTACTTACTCCGTCCGCCCCATGAACCATGGACCTTGCCGTTGGTGGGGAGGCTTGCGTGCCTCAGCGATACAGATAGCCGTACCGGAGGTACAACCACAACGGAGGGGTATCTGTTGAGAGGCCAGACAAACGTGTGGTTCCTGAAGAGGGGCAGCAGCCTTTTCAGTAGCTGCAAGGGCAACAGTCTGGATGATTGACTGATCTGGCCTTGTAACAATAACCAAAACGGCATAGCTATGCTCGTACTGCGAACGGCTGAAAACAAGGTGAAACTACGGCCGTAATTTTTCCCGAGGGCATGCAGCTTTACTGTATGATTAAATGATGATGGCGTCCTCTTGGGTAAAATATTCCGGAGGTAAAATAGTCCCCCATTCGGATCTCCGGGCGGGGACTACTCAAGAGGATGTCGTTATCAGGAGAAAGAAAACTGGCGTTCTACGGATCGGAGCGTGGAATGTCAGATCCCTTAATCGGGCAGGTAGGTTAGAAAATTTAAAAAGGGAAATGGATAGGTTAAAGTTAGATATAGTGGGAATTAGTGAAGTTCCGTGGGAGGAGGAGCAAGACTTCTGGTCAGGTGACTACAGGGTTATGAACACAAAATCAAATAGGGGTAATGCAGGAGTAGGTTTAATAATGAATAGAAAAATAGGAATGCGGGTAAGCTACTACAAACAGCATAGTGAACGCATTATTGTGGCCAAGACAGATACGAAGCCCACACCTACTACAGTAGTACAAGTTTATATGCCAACTAGCTCTACAGATGACGAAGAAATTGAAGAAATGTATGATGAAATAAAAGAAATTATTCAGATAGTAAAGGGAGACGAAAATTTAATAGTCATGGGTGACTGGAATTCGAGTGTAGGAAAAGGGAAAGAAGGAAACGTAGTAGGTGAATATGGATTGGATATAAGAAATGAAAGAGGAAGCCGCCTCGTAGAATTTTGCACAGAGCACAACATAATCATAGCTAACACTTGGTTTAAGAATCATGAAAGAAGGTTGTATACATGGAAGAACCCCGGAGATACTAAAAGGTATCAGATAGATTATATAATGGTAAGACAGAGATTTAGGAACCAGGTTTTAATTTGTAAGATATTTCCAGGGACAGATGTGGACTCTGACCACAATCTATTGGTTTTGACCTGTAGGTTAAAACTGAAGAAACTGCAAAAAGGTGGGAATTTAAGGAGACGGGACATGGATAAACTGAAAGATCCAGAGGTTGTACAGAGTTTCAGGGAGAGCATAAGGGAACAATTGACAGGAATGGGGGAAAGAAATACAGTAGAAGAAGAATGGGTGGCTTTGAGGGATGAAGTAGTGAAGGCAGCAGAGGATGAAGTAGGTAAAAAGACGAGGGCTAGTAGAAATCCTTGGGTAACAGAAGAAATATTGAATTTAATTGATGAAAGGAGAGAATATAAAAATGCAGTAAATGAAGCAGGCAAAAATGAATACAAACCTCTCAAAAATGAGATCGACAGGAAGTGCAAAATGGCTAAGCAGGGATGGCTAGAGCACAAATGTAAGGGTGTAGAGGCTTATCTCACTAGGGGTAAGACAGATACTGCCTACAGGAAAATTAAAGAGACCTTTGGAGATAAGAGAACCACTTGTATGAACATCAAGAGCTCAGATGGAAACCCAGTTCTAAGCAAAGAAGGGAAAGCAGAAAGGTGGAAGGAGTATATAGAGGGTCTATACAAGGGTGATGTACTTGAGGACAATATTATGGAAATGGAAGAGGATGTAGATGAAGATGAAATGGAAGATACGATACTGCGTGAAGAGTTTGACAGAGCACTGAAAGACCTGAGTCGAAACAGGGCCCCTGGAGTAGACAACATTCCATTGGAACTGCTGACGGCCTTGGGAGAGCCAGTCCTGACTAAACTCTACCATCTGGTGAGAAGATATATGAAACAGGCGAAATACCCGCAGACTTCGAGAAGAATATAATAGCAGGTGTTGACAGATGTGAAAATTACCGAACAATCAGTTTAATAAGCCACAGCTGCAAAATACTAACACGAATTCTTTACAGACGAATGGAAAAACTAGAAGCCGACCTCGGGGAAGATCAGTTAGGATTCCGTAGAAATACTGGAACACATGAGGCAATACTGACCTTACGACTTACCTTAGAAGAAAGATTAAGGAAAGGCAAACCTACGTTTCTAGCATTTGTAGACTTAGACAAAGCTTTTGACAATGTTGACTGGAATACTCTCTTTCAAATTCTGAAGGTGGCAGGGGCAAAATACAGGGAGCGAAAGGCTATTTACAATTTGTACAGAAACCAGGTGGCAGTTGTAAGAGTCGAGGGACTTGAAAGGGAAGCAGTGGTTGGGAAGGGAGTAAGACAGAGTTGTAGCCTCTCCCCGATGTTATTCAATCTGTATATTGTGCAAGAAGTAAAGGAAACAAAAGAAAAATTCGGAGTAGATATCAAAATCCATGGAGAAGGAATAAAAACCTTGAGGTTCGCGGATGACATTGTAATTCTGTCAGAGACAGCAAAGGACTTGGAAGAGCAGTTGAATGGAATGGACAGTGTCTTGAAAGGAGGATATAAGATGAACATCAACAAAAGCAAAACGAGGATAATGGAATGTAGTCGAATTAAGTCGGGTGATGCTGAGGGAATTAGATTAGGAAATGAGACACTAAAAGTAGTAAAGGAGTTTTGCTATTTGGGGAGCAAAATAACTGATGATGGTCGAAGTAGAGAGGATATAAAATGTAGACTGGCAATGGCAAGGAAAGCGTTTCTGAAGAAGAGAAATTTGTTAACATCGAGTATAGATTCAAGTGTCAGGAAGTCGTTTCTGAAAGTATTTGTATGGAGTGTAGCCATGTACCACATGGACGATAAATAGTTAAAACAAGAAGAGAATAGAAGCTTTCTAAATGTGGTGCTACAGAAGAATGCTGAAGATTAGATGGGTAGATCACATAACTAAAGAGGAAGTATTGAATAGGATTGGGGAGAAGAGAAGTTTGTGGCACAACTTGACCAGAAGAAGGGATCAGTTGGTAGGACATGTTCTGAGGCATCAAGGGATCACCAATTTAGTATTGGAGGCAGCGTGGAGGGTAAAAATCGTAGAGTGAGACCAAGAGATGAATACACTAAGCAGATTCAGAAGGATGTAGGTTGCAGTAGGTACTGGGAGATGAAGCAACTTGCACAGGATAGAGTAGCATGGAGAGCTGCATCAAACCAGTCTCAGGACTGAAGACCACAACGACAACAACACTTAATCCGTTCCATGGTCGAAAAAGGAGGCAGTCAAATTAGAAATACGTAAGATGCTAGAATGCGGAATAATTGAGCCGTCAATGTCACCTTACAGCCGCTCGTTGTTAGCAGTTACAAAAGATATTCAAAAAAATTATGAATAATGTGTATACATGTAATAGATATAAGTTTAGATTTAAGAATGTTTCATTTCAGTAATGAATTTTCACTTTGTTTGTAGTCGGCATGCCGGCCGGAGTGGCCGAGCGGCTCTAGGCGCTACAGTCTGGAACCGCGCGACCGCTTCGGTCGCCGGTTCGAATACTGCCTCGGGCATGGATGTGCGTGATGTCTTTAGGTTAGTTAGGTTTATGTAGTTCTAAGTTCTAGGGGACTGATGACTACAGCAGTTAAGTCCTATAGTGCTCAGTGCCATTTGAACCATTTTTGTAGTCGGCATGAAAGTTTGTTTCCTAGTAAGTAGTGATAGTTTTATGCACTTTATGTCGTAATAGAATTTCTTAAAAATATGTTATGACGAATGCAAGGGCATATCTGGAAATTTTAAACAGGTTAAAGAATTCAGTAATCAGTCATGAGCGTAGTACACCTAACGGTACAAGTCATGAATCAGTTGGTAGAACGTAAATAGTTTTACCTACCTAATGTATAAAGATACGATGTCACTAAGATCCGTTCACGTTTTCAGTGAAACGAACTGTCTAGCACAGTGATTTTAAAAAAAATTACGCCGAAGCAGAGACATATTCAGAAGTCCTATATTCAGTTAAGGTGTCTGCTTATTTATATACATATACTAAGATGTGACAAACTGAGTTACTGTAGAAACCAGACCAGTGTTGGAAACTCCAATAAATGGTCTAATTGACCCAGCACATGTTACAGGGAGGTACTTCTACTAATACGAAAACTGACATGAACTATTGCTGGACGACACAATAAAACAAGATGAATAATCATGTGTTTTCCCATATCCACAGGAACAAACATCTATTGATTTGTAATGAACTGATGCTGCTGTGGTTTTTTGAATTCCATGAAATTTTGCTGTGGATCGGAGGCGGAGAACAGCTGCACGGAGGGCAGAAGACGACACACGTCTGATACGTGGTTGTGTGCGGCCCGTCGCTATTGCGCATCAGCTGATCGCTCACCTTGGTGACGTCACAGCCTGCAGTACTGGTTGTCGGGGGCGCGCTCCGGCGCCCACTTCCTCACCACCTCACCAGCTCACCGTGGAAAGAGATTAACAATGAGCATTTTAATTTTGTAAACCATAAATGAACATTTTCATTTTTGTAAAACACTCAATAACGAACTGAAGTGGCCCTTGTCATGTATACAACCATGTCCCTAAATGTTTGATAAGAGTACTGACTTGTAGCTCTGCCCTGGTTTTCCCTCGATTTCCTAGTGGGTTTTACTCGAATGGGGGATCATAAAGTAAATTTTTCTGAGGAAAGATAATAAAAGACTACACTCCACTTCATAATAAAAATCATCCTTATACCAAAACTGCGACTGCAAGAAAGTACATTTGCTGTCACAATTATAAATCTGTCGTCACCTGTTTGGTTGCAGATGAATTCAGTAACGCAGTAGTAATAAAAAAGTAAATCAAATAAATCTGTCGTCATCTGTTGTTGTCTTGGAATAGATAGGATGCTTCATCTTGAGACCTTAGCAAATTATTACCATGTCAGCATGGATCCATGGCCAACATTGGGGAGCATAATGAGGCCAATTTTAGTTTAACGCCCCATTGTTACTGTTCGTAGGTTTTTCGTTTGTCACTTCTATTACTCCCGACGTGTTGTTTCTATGTTGCGCATTCCGATCATGATTCTGCCCTGATTTTATAGGCGTAATGTTACTTTGCGGCCGGCCGCTGTGGCAGAGCGGTTCTAGGCGCTTCAGTCCAGAACCGCGCTGCTGCTACGGTCGCATGTTCGAATCCTGCCTCGGGCATGGCTGTGTGTGATGTCCTTAGGTTAGTTAGGTTTAAGTAGTTCTAAGTCTAGGGGACTGATGACCTTAGATGTTAAGTCCCATAGTGCTTAGAGCCATCTGAATTTGTTAAAAAAAAATGGTTCAAATGGCTCTGAGCACTATGGGACTTAACATCTGCGGTCATCAGTCCCCTAAAACTTAGAACTACTTAAACCTAACTAACCTAAGGACATCACACACATCTACGCCCGAGGCAGGAGTCGAACCTGCGACCGTAGCAGTCATGCGGTTCCGGACTTAGCGCCTAGAACCGCTAGACCACCGCGCCCGGCTCTGAATTTGTTCCGTTGCGCTTGGGACTGATAGGGTTTATTACTAATCGGGTACTGCCACTGCACATTTCGTGGTTCAGCTGTGTTGTTGCTAAATTGAGGCTGAAAATTACTGTAAGCGTTACCCCACTGATTCCCGTTATCGTTTCTATTCAAATTTCGTTTCCGGTTACCGGAGTATCCAGAGTAGTTTCTGTCAACATTTTTTCTTTTCCTTTTATAACCTGGGTTAAAATTTTGGTTATAGTTGTTGTGGTGTCACCGCCAGACACCACACTTGCTAGGTGGTAGCCTTTAAATCGGCCGTGGTCCGTTAGTATACGTCGGACCCGCGTGTCGCCACTATCAGTGATTGCAGACCGAGCGCCGCCACACAGCATGTCTAGAGAGACTTCCTATCACTCGCCCCAGTTGTACAACCGACTTTGCTAGCGATGGTTCACTGACAAAATACGCTCTCATTTGCCGAGACGATAGTTAGCATAGCCTTCAGCTACGTCATTTGCTACGACCTAGCAAGGCGCCATTACCAGTTACTATTGATACTGAGTCTTGTAGAATCAAGAGCGACTCTCATCATTAATGGATTAAAGTTAAGTATTCCACCAGCTACGTCCGTTTTTCCAAGTCTAATTTCCTTGTCCTGTTCCAGACCTCACGCCAGCCTGCGTGAGCTAAAACGCGTGCCTTTCGGCTTCCTCCAATAATACGTTGTTGGCTCTCCTGCCAACCCACAACAGTTGTTACTAAAATAGCCTCCCGAACTCGGGCCAGGTATATGCTCTGCTGCAGCGGGGTCTACAAATGCCGGTCGCACGCTACATTGTTGACTCCGTACTGCGGCTGGCGCTGCGGAGGCTGGCTGCCACCACTGCTACGGAAATTGTTTTGGGTGGTGTGGTTGTCTTGCATCTTCATTAATTAAGTCTATAGAGTCCAAGACAGATAGAAAATACTCCAAATTCCTTTCGGGTACTTGTACTAACGTTTCCCGAATATTAAGCAGTAGTTTAGCTTTCAGAATGTGCAAGACATTAGTGTGAGTCACTGGCTCGTACTAGAACCTCGTCTTATTTAAATATTTCTCAAAATATTTTCGTAATGATCGAAATTTTGGATTTTATTGTTCAAGGTTGAATAGGGCTTTTCATAATCTCTCTTGAATGCCATGTGATCAGTGCTTTGAAAGAAACGCGTTTTCAAACTGTTCTGATTCCTGACAAGTTTCTTACATTTCCATCTTTCATAAGGCTCCATCGCCTTCGATGTAACCAATAACATATTGTATCTCTTGCTGTTCCGACAACATTTTGGGCAATACATTTTTGAATGACTTTATAAAATTACCGCATGTACGGACTTCTTTTCAGGAAGAAACACTTGAAGTAGCCGGTGTTTTGTAGAACTCTCTTCTAACAAAACTGATGACAAAGTGGGTTCAGATATCCGCTGTTTCTTTCTTTCATAACGGTGTCGTTCTGTAACGTAAATCTCATAATTTGTGGAACACAGATGTACATTCGGGATAGGATAGTCACTAGCTGCACTATCGCTCTTGCCTGTGGGTCAGTCCGTAACAGCGCTGCTGCTACTGTCGCAGGTTCGAATCCTGCCTCGGGCATGGAAGTGTGATGTTGGGTTTAAGT
This sequence comes from Schistocerca piceifrons, assembly GCF_021461385.2. NCBI lineage: Eukaryota > Metazoa > Arthropoda > Insecta > Orthoptera > Acrididae > Schistocerca > Schistocerca piceifrons. Next base: position 398,421,413 of record NC_060144.1, on the reverse strand, counting down.
AGTACTAAGTCTAGGGGACTGATGACCTCAGATGTTAAGTCAAATAGTGCTTAGAGCCATTTTCTTCTTGCCTGTGGTTATGTTGTCAACCTCTTCTTCTGCGTCTTGGTGTCGTCAATTCATTGTACTAAGTTTCCTGTTAAGTTGCTTAACTATTTGATACTGCCAGCCTGATAAGTCCTGTACCAAAGTTCTCTGTATCTGGCCTATGTCAGTTTGCACTTGAACTACAGATGTGTTTTGTGTAGTGTATATTTGTTCCATTGTGTTACTTATTGCTTTTTGTAACTCTGTTTCTAGAGTACGGTTTATGTGTGTGTCTTTTTCTTCTAGAAGGTCCTCATATTGCTGTTTTTGCTATTTAGTCATTTCCTCAAATTGATTTAAGGCTTCCTGAATTTTTATATTGAGCTCGGTTTGCTGTACACTCCTAGTATTGAAATTTTCAGTTAACTTACATATCTGATCTGGCACATCCTTAACTGTGGTTTTCAAATTATCCATATCCTGATTCATGGAGTTTAAATCTTCACATACCACTTCTATTACCTGATCCGCTACCTCTCTTTCTATTTGTGTCAGTTGTGTTGGCAGCTTATTGTGCATATTAGTAAGGTTTTTTACATCACTGTCTAGCTTGTTCATTTGAGTGATTACTCTCCCTATCTGAGTTGTGACGTTGTCTACCTGTGTAGTGACATTGGTTAGCTGAGTTGTTACATTCCATATCTGTGTTGTGACATTTCCTATCTGTGTATTAATTTGGGCTGTGTAACATTCTCTGGGAGCACGCATCCAAAGTGAAAGTTAAAGGAACATTTGAATGTATAATGCTCACTGTAACAAATAATTTATATGTATTTCTGTTACTTGAATTTCAAAAGGAAACTTAATTTTGTGAGGAAAAGTATAATTACGAATTTTGCTATTATAAATGATTATTCAAAGAGTGTGGCGGAGGATGTGAAAACCGCCACAGAAGAAATGATACGTAACGAGAAATGACAAAGACTGTAGAAGATATAAGTAGGCAGTATATTGTAATAGGATCGCTTGTCTTCTGCACGGACTGAAAGGGAGGGGAACCCGTGACGTTGCATTAGGCTCTTACGTAGTCTTCATTTGTCATAAGTCGCTGATCGACGCCATTTGTAGCTGGGATTGTAAAAGGTGTGTAAAGATTTTAATTGTTTCTGTTAAAATATATTTATCTAGTAAAATCTGTTTGTCACAATTACTGCAAAGTTCGTTGCGGACATTATCCAATTTATTTAAGAAATTTCAGCATTTTGTTGGATATCTCGGGCGGTGCGGAGCTGCACCGCAAGCGAGCAGTCTGCAGCAGTGGCAGATTTAAATATACGATCGCTATAACGACTACATCCTAAAAAGGGTACAGGTACAGGTGAACGAAAATAATAAAGTGTTTCTTTTCACAACATTCCAGACGCAGAATAAAAGGAGATAGTAGATTTTATCTTGTGCATTCACAGGTGGATAAAAGATGCAGCTTTTGTAAATTTTCATTCAAAAAAGTGATAAATTCTGAACATATCGTAAAGTGTATTTAAAAGTGGATAATTTTTCAGGAGAGCTTAGCAATATAAAAAAAATGCATATAGTAAAGACAGCCTTATGCTTCAAAGCTAGTCGGGGTATCCAGTTAAACAAAAATCCACTGCAACGTGAAATGTTTGCTAAGTTCGATGGACAATAATATTTTCATTCTTGCACAAACAGCTTTACTACTTGAATAAAAGTAAAAGTTTAATAATTATTTTGGAATATTCAAAGAAATTCATTTTTATTAATCTGCAACAGAATATTTCATACGTAAAGTAATAATCACAGATGAAAAATTTATTGCAACCTTTCATTTCTCATGTCCATCCATGTATATGTTAAGTTCAATCTCAAAGGTTTCCCAATCAATTAAACGCAAAAAGGAAAGAAAGTTTAAAAACCAGACGGTCAACTCCCGAATAATTAAAACCGACAGAATCGCATTAAAGCTGTTATCTGAGTTACAAATTGTGGCATCAAATCTGTCTGCATTACTCTGAACATATTCATAATTTCTTGCTCTATTGGACCTTGTACATTTGCGGAATATGGAACAGTTTCAAAAGTTGACAATTATCGTCTGTCGCTTGCGACTGAGTACCACTAGTCACCGCGACTGCGCTGTGAGTATCTGCAATGTTTTCTGTGTTAGGCATAGGTTGAGCAACTGATTGCTCATCGGATGAATTATCCATCGTTTTGGTTTGTGATCTTTATTTCACCATAGCTGTATACAGCCGTAAATCAGCATGCAGCCAAACTACACTACTATTGCGGGTCGTACGACACGTCAAAAAATCACATATGACGTCGCGCTCGGTCGCGAAATTCAATGTAGTAAAATATGTCTCTCGTGAAACATAAGACTGCTGACTTATACGAGTGCCATCAATGAAAATGATTCGTCATCTTGTGATACATTCATGTATAAAATATTTACAAAAATCTACAAAACTATCTGAAAAAGAAATTTTGAAAAAAATTCGTGCTACGCAATCGGTGTCGCAAAAATGCAGTTCTCTCCCACATTTACGATTAACCAAAAGCGTAGTAGTGCTGTTGCTCTTACCTTACGTATTATCTTTTCCCTGTCGGTTTTCTTGATAGTAAGTTTAACATTTAATTGGGCAAAACTTCCTTCTTTTCAAACTTTTTAGGATAAATATTTGTAAATTTTATTGAGCGATTTCGGTAATAATTTTTTTATCTGGTACACAGTTGGCGTAACATGTAAGAGAAACAACTCGTTATACCCACAATAATGGAAGGAAAACATTATTTAAATATTTCAACTTAAAATTTGAAACAAAGGTCATGGCACTCGGTCGCCATTGTAACCGCCCTGTTAAATTGTTAGAAACTTAGTCAGCAGGTGTCGTAATTTTGAAATAAGGGTTAGTATAAATATCGCGTAATAAATATTTCGCGTGAAGTGCCGTTGCGACACAGGCAAAGGTCAGTTGTGTAAACTAAGCCACTGAATATTAAAAATAACGTTATTAAGGAATACACCTGAGTGACTACACAAAATAAGAGGGCACGTACATTCGCGAGTGAGTGGTTCAAAATAAGAATGAATACTGTAAGGGAAATACACTCCTGGAAATTGAAATAAGAACACCGTGAATTCATTCTCCCAGGAAGGGGAAACTTTATTGACACATTCCTGGGGTCAGATACATCACATGAGCACACTGACAGAACCACAGGCACATAGACACAGGCAACAGAGCATGCACAATGTCGGCACTAGTACAGTGTATATCCACCTTTCGCAGCAATGCAGGCTGCTATTCTCCCATGGAGATGATCGTAGAGATGCTGGATGTAGTCCTGTGGAACGGCTTGCCATGCCATTTCCACCTGGCGCCTCAGTTGGACCAGCGTTCGTGCTGGACGTGCAGACCGCGTGAGACGACGCTTCATCCAGTCGCAAACATGCTCAATGGGGGACAGATCCGGAGATCTTGCTGGCCAGGGTAGTTGACTTACACCTTCTAGAGCTCGTTGGGTGGCACGGGATACATGCGGACGTGCATTGTCCTGTTGGAACAGCAAGTTCCCTTGCCGGTCTAGGAATGGTAGAACGATGGGTTCGATGACGGTTTGGATGTACCGTGCACTATTCGGTGTCCCCTCGACGATCACCAGTGGTGTACGGCCAGTGTAGGAGATCGCTCCCCACACTATGATGCCGAGTGTTGGCCCTGTGTGCCTCGGTCGTATGCAGTCCTGATTGTGGCGCTCACCTGCACGGCGCCAAACACGCATACGACCATCATTGGCACCAAGGCAGAAGCGACTCTCATCGCTGAAGACGACACGTCTCCATTCGTCCCTCCATTCACGCCTGTCGCGACACCACTGGAGGCGGGCTGCACGATGTTGGGGCGTGAGCGGAAGACGGCCTAACGGTGTGCGGGACCGTAGCCCAGCTTCATGGAGACGGTTGCGAATGGTCCTCGCCGATACCCCAGGAGCAACAGTGTCCCTAATTTGCTGGGAAGTGGCGGTGCGGTCCCCTACGGCACTGCGTAGGATCTTACGGTCTTGGCGTGCATCCGTGCGTCGCTGCGGTCCGGTCCCAGGTCGACGGGCACGTGCACCTTCCGCCGACCACTGGCGACAACATCGATGTACTGTGGAGACCTCACGCCCCACGTGTTGAGCAATTCGGCGGTACGTCCACCTGGCCTCCCGCATGCCCACTATACGCCCTCGCTCAAAGTCCGTCAACTGCACATACGGTTCACGTCCACGCTGTCGCGGCATGCTACCAGTGTTAAAGACTGCGATGGAGCTCCGTATGCCACGGCAAACTGGCTGACACTGACGGCGGCGGTGCACAAATGCTGCGCAGTTAGCGCCATTCGACGGCCAACACCGCGGTTCCTGGTGTGTCCGCTGTGCCGTGCGTGTGATCATTGCTTGTACAGCCGTCTCGCAGTGTCCGGAGCAAGTATGGTGGGTCTGACACACCGGTGTCAATGTGTTCTTTTTTCCATTTCCAGGAGTGTATGTCATAAGTATAGTTATGTCGGGTACACACAGCATTGTATGCGAAGCTGCGATCGGCATAGAGGGACGTAAATTCTAAGTACTATCATTCCCCGTGGCCTGGGTAAAAAGAATTGTGGTTAAAAAGCATTTATTCACCTGTGAAAGAAAATAATCGGACTTCATAATCAAATGAAAAGAAATATTGCAGTTGTCGCGATAAATATGACTTAAATATTGAAACTGACATTGGCGGCCATGAAGAGAAAGAGATGTACCTCTATTGTTGACCAGCACCGTCGTGAAGATCATCGCCTACAGCTTAATTCTCCATACAAAATTAAAATGCTTATAATCCTCCAGAGTCACAGGAGCTGGGATCCATGGTATCGTAAATGAGAAAATCGTATTGTTTCAGAAGTTGCTTTCATTATTTAGCACAGTTTCAGTTGAAAATTACCGAGCACTTCGTTTATATGTCTTATGAGATGAGAACAACGAAAGGTAACTATTACTAAAACTAATAAACGAAGAGCGTAAATCTTCTTTGGTCCGTCAGTGTTAAATAGTTTTCAAATGGATCTTTGGTATGAGGGTCGAATAATTCTCTATATCTTTATCAATGAGAAAAAAATTATTAAGTTTCTTTACGTTTTGGATGTCTGCAATCGTAAGGTTTGGATTGCTTAGACATGTGTGCGCAGCCTCGGCAGAGAAGGTGTGCCGGATAGAGATGAGTTAGAAGTGGTCTTTGCTCTGCGAAGATGCGCACCAGATTTATCTGCTGATCGAGAGGAGAGGAGAAGAGACAGACAGTTGAGTTTTAGCGTTAGATGTGAACAGTCGAGTTTTGATATAGCACCAGTAAGCAGTAAATAGTGGAGATTTGTTGGGAATTACATTGTAAATTAATGGGCCATATATTGTGGAGATAAAAAAAATAGATTTTTACATTGACACGATTTCAGTCTTTGTGTAGAATGGTTTACAAATAATGATTAAGATTATGTTACGAGGGTTGGAACTTACATATTGGCAACTATCGATTCACAACCGATACAAAAGAATTACATGTTTGCACCTGTTACTGTCTTTCAAAGTAGTCACCAGCGTTGTGTAGAACCCGTTGCTAGCGATATGGAAGGCGTAGTATACCGTTAGCAGAGCCTGTTCTGTTGATGGTGCGAATGGAGCGGTCTACTGCCTGTCGAATCTCTGGAACAGTTCTGAAGCGAATGCAACGAAGTGGTTCCTTCATCTTCGGGATCAAATCAAAGTCACAAGGACTTAAGTCCGGGGAGTGTGTTGGATGGCACAGTGTTTCCCAGTCTCATTGACCGAACAGAGCAGCCACAGCTTGCGCTGTATGCGCCCGCGGAGTGTCGTGCAAAATGATAGGTGGGTTGCGCAGAAGGTGTCGCTGCTTCTTTCGCAAAGATGATCGCAGGTGATGCTCCAAAAACGATCAGTAATAGTGTGCATTGACGGTGGCATTCGCTTCAGAACTGTTCCAGAGATTCAACAGGCAGTAGACCGCTCCATTCGAGAGCTGTGTGCAAGGTGTTATCCTGTACGACCCAGGTAAACCAAATAATGCATCATACAGATTCTTTGTTTAATTAAATTTCACAGGGACCAACTTTATTTTCAAAGTAATCAATTTTTCACCGAAGTTCATAGTCAGATTTTTTGATAACGGTAAGTTTCAGACAGGACATGGTTGGGTCTTAGACATTCTCCCAGTTAGATTTCTCTATGCATTCTTGCAGCTGAATTTTGTCACGAACAGTAAGTGTTAGCAGGCTATCAGCTTTAACATCTGGTATGTGCACCATTCAACACAGATAGTATCAGATACACAAGGTATAAAAGGGAATTCAATTGCTGGTGCTGTCGTTGGTGTTATAGTGGCATGGCAGGAATTAACAGACTTTGGAAGCAGAATGGTAATTGGAGCTACACGAATGGAACATTCCATTTCGGAATTTATTAGGAAATTCACTATTCCGAGATCCAAAATGTGAAGAGTGTGTCGAGAATAGCAAATCTGGAACATTACCACTCACTATGGACAACGCAGTGGCCGACGGCCTTCAGTTAACGACTGAGAGCAACGACATTCGCGTAGACTTGTCAGTGCTGACAGACAAGCAACACTGCATGTAATAACGGCATAAATCAATGTGGGACGTACGACGAATGTATCTGTTAGGACAGTGAGGCGAAATTTGACGTTAAAAGGCTATGGCAGCAGCTGACCGACGCGAGTGCCTTTGCTAACAGCACGACGTCGCCTGCAGCGCCTCTCCTGGGATCGTGACCGCTTCGGTTGGAACATAGTCGACTGGAAACCGGCCTGGTCAGATGAATTCCGATATCAGTTTGAAAGGGCTGATGGCAGAGTTCGAGTGTGATGCAGATCCCACGAAGCTATCGACCCAAAACGCACTGTGCAGGCTGGTGGTGGCTTCATAATGAGGTGGACTGTGTTTACATGGAATGGAGGTAATCCTCCTGTCTAATGCAACCGATAATTGACTGAAATGGTTGTATTTGGTTACATGGAGATCATATGCCGCTATTCATGAACTTCACTTTTCCAGACAACGATGGAATTTTTATAGATGTCAAGGCGCCATGTTACTGGGCCACAGTTGTTCGCGGTTGGTTTGATGAATATTCTGGACTGTTTGAGAAAATGATCAGACCATCTACATCGCCAGACATCAATGCCATCGAACATTTATGCTACATAATCTGGAAGTCAATTCCTGCAAAATACCCTGCATCGTCAACACTGTCGCAAATGCTGACGGCGATGGAGGCAGCATGGACAAATATTTCAGCAGGTGACTTGCAACGACTTGTTGAGTCCATGCCACGTTGCTGCACTACGCCGGTCAAAAGAGGTCAGACACAATATTAGGAAGCATTCCATGGCTTTTGTCAATAAAGCGTATTCAGTGCTGCGTATGTTGTCGAAAGAAGCAAGAAGATACTCAGAAGTAATAGAAATGACATCAGCAGTAAACATAACCTCACAACCGGCGACCACGAATAAGGCCAAATGAAGTGATTCTGCTACCATGGAAGATAAACTACGCATAATGGGTCAATCATGAGGATATAAGAAGCAGACTAGTCCAGGCACAGAGCGGATTCTTGGCCAAACTAAATCGGCTAGCATAAAATTGGCCACAATTTGTGGATGAGAATTATTGACTGTGGGAAAACCGCAAAAGAAGATTTTGAGATTATTAGATGTGGTCTTTAGAAGGACTTTGAAAATTACGTAGGATGCTATGTAAGAAATGAGGTTATTAGCAGAATCGACGTGGAAAGGATTACTTGGAAACACTGGTAAGAAGAAGGAAGAGAACAAGACATGTCTTAAGACCTCAGGGAATAAGGATCATTGTACTAGAGGGAGCTATAAAGAGTAAAATACGTATAGGAAGACAGATATTTTAATATATCCAACAAATAACTGAGAACCTTTGACGTAGGTGCCGTTCTGAGAAGAAGAGGTTAGGACAGGAGAGGAATTCGTAATGGGCCACATCAAACCAGTCAAAAGGCTGATTTAGCTCCCTCCTCCCCTCCCCTCCCCCCACTACCACAAAAAATATTGTGTGTACTTTCATCAAGTCGTCTGTTACTTTCAACTCGTGTCAAAAGATTGATGTCGTCTGCGAACTTTAGAGCTGGCATCTCTTCCCATCGCAATTCCAAAATTTCCTTTCACTCCCCTCACTACTTCTTTGACTTACAGGTTCAACAACAGTGGTGATAAGTTACAACCATGCCTTGGACGAATTTGCTTTTCTTGATATTCCATTTTTATCTCTCCTTTTTTTTTAAGACAATAAGATTGTTTTGGAACTCCGATCATAACTCACCTTCTTAACAATATAACAGTGACCGGTGAACATAAGCTTCTTGAGCCTTTGTCACTTTCATCAAAATTCGTCCTGACGTTGGAGCATGTAACGTCGTGCAAAAGTTGTAACATTGCCGTTACTATTGAAAGTGGCCGAAAGGCTGTAAAACTTTTATACTTAGGCGCGATCTCGCGTCTAGACAATTTTTATTCAGTAAGAAAAATAGGTATACTATAACAACAAGAATTTTTGTCCTCTTTTGCTAGACAACACAGAGGTTTTGCGCTTGAATTTGTATTTTTAATTAACTAACTAATTAATTTATTTTTGTACTGTATGAAGAGGTGATTTTGTAATCCTTGTCAGACCACGATGTAATCCAGCGCGTGTAATCTACCTAGGAATACAGGTCCTTCCAAGTATAGCAGCTCCTCTTGTGAGTGTTGAGAAGTATATTCGCTGTTAGTAGCAGAAATTTATAACAGAACTGAATTAGTCATTCTCCTCTCTGATTCCTACTACCAGGTCCATTGTTTCCCGGAACTCGGCCATCTATTACGTTCTCTACTGCAGCTTTCGAATCATCCATGACTTTGATATTTTCGTCTCCGTTTACGTACTGTATTATGCACTCGATATCCTTATATACGTTCTCTATTTCTCTGCCAGTCGGTATGCTCATTAACATTTCGTCTTTATGTAAGCTTATTGTCAGTATAGAAAACAGCCATTTCTACAGACCAGGAATGGTGTCGGTACATGACGTTTTAAGAGGGCACGCATGTGATTGATGATATAACAGTTAGTTTGTCTACTTACATTTATTGCAGCCTCACAACAGAAAAGTAAAATTCTACGCAAACAACAGTAATAGAAATCATCGTGTGGATGTAGCAGACCCCAAAGTCTGCCGTGACCTGAGTCGTAACGAGGTCGTGACGTAATAAGTCCTGTTGCACAACTAAGCCGTAGCATTGGGTCTTGACTGTGTGGTGACGTAACTGCGCGATATGGCGCGGTGCAGAGTCGGCAGGAGCTCCAACGGATGGAACGCCACAGGAGACCGGTGCCGGCGCGATGGGCCTGGAGCGGAGATGCGACTGCAGATGACAGCTGGAATTTTTTTTGTTTCCTTTATTCTTATTTTATCTCTATCGCCCAACCTGGGCGGGGTGTGGGCTGCCGGCGGTACAATACTCCGCTCTTCAGCCAAGAGCATTCATAAATATACAGGGTGTTACAAAAAGGTACGGTCAAGCTTTCAGAAACATTCCTCACACAAATAAAGAAAAGATGTTATGTGAACATGTGTCCGGAAACGCCTAATTTCCATGTTAGAGCTCATTTTAGTTTCGTCAGTATGTACTGTACTTTCTCGATTCACCGCCACTTGGCCCAATTGAAGGAAGGTAATGTTGACTTCAGTGCTTGTGTTGACATGCGACTCATTGCTCTACAATACTAGCATCAAGCACATCAGTACGTAGCATCAACAGGATAGTGTTCATCACGACCGTGGTTTTGCAGTCAGTGCAATGTTTACAAATGCGGAGTTGGCAGATGCCCATTTCATGTATGGATTAGCACGGAGCAATAGGCGTGGCGCGGTAAGTTTGTATCGAGACAGACTTCCAGAACGAAGGTGTCCCGACAGGAAGACGTTCGAAGCAATTGACCGGCGTCTTAGGGAGTACGGAATATTCCAGCATTTGACTCCCGACTGGGGAAGACCTAGAACGACGAGGACACCTGCAATGGACGAGGCAATTCTTCGTGCAGTTGACGATAACCCTAATGTCAGCGTCAGAGAAGTTACTGCTGTACAAGGTAACGTTGACCACGTCACTGTATGGAGAGTGCTACGGGAGAACAAGTTGTTTCCGTACCATGTACAGCGTGTGCAGGCACTATCAGCAGCTGATTGGCCTCCACGAGTACACTTCTGCGAATGGTTCATCCAACAATGTGTCAATCCTCATTTCAGTGCAAATGTTCTCTTTACGGATGAGGCTTCATTCCAACGTGATCAAATTGTAAATTTTCAGAATCAACATGTGTGGGCTGACGAGAATCCGCACGCAATTGTGCAATCACGTCATCAACACAGATTTTCTGTAAACGTTTGGGCAGGCATTGTTGGTGATGTCTTGATTGGGCCCCATGTTCTTCCACCTACGCTCAATCGAGCACGTTATCATGATTTCATACGGGATACTCTACCTGTGCTGCTAGAACATGTGCCTTTAAAAGTACGACACAACATGTGGTTCATGCACGATGGAGCTCCTGCACATTTCAGTCGAAGTGTTCGTACGCTTCTCAACAACAGATTCGGTGACCGATGGGTTGGTAGAGGCGGACCACTTCCATGGCCTCAACGCTCTCCTGACCTCAACCCTCTTGCCTTTCATTTATGGGGGCATTTGAAAGCTCTTGTCTACGCAACCCCGGTACCAAATGTAGAGACTCTTCGTGCTCGTATTGTGGACGGCTGTGATACAATGCGCCATTCTCCAGGGCTGCACAGCGCATCAGGGATTCCATGCGACGGAGAGTGGATGCATGTATCCTCGCTAACGGAGGACATTTTGAACATTTCCTGTAACAAAGTGTTTGAAGTCACGCTGGTACGTTCTGTTGCTGTGTGTTTCCATTCCATGATTAATGTGATTTGAAGAGAAGTAATAAAATGAGCCCTAACATGGAAAGTAAGCGTTTCCGGACACATGTCCACATAACATATTTTCTTTCTTTGTGTGTGAGGAATGTTTCCTGAAAGTTTGGCCGTACCTTCCGTAACACCCTCTATAACAAAGATGAAGGAAGAAAAAGATGAGGACTGTCAGTATTTCAAATCAAAAAGATTTGTGACAGAAAGCTAAAAGGACGAAAAATATGTAGAATTTAAAAAGCACAGTTGAAATGAAGTGATATTCTTCTATGAAAGACCAGTAGAGAACACCACTTTCACTTAAAATCTAGAGGTCTTGCACTTGGTGAAAAGTATTGAGGCAGGAGAGATTATGCTCTGTACAGTTGAACGGTGTGGGGGGTAAAGCAGTGTGTTGAGTAGGAAGATTATGGAGATGATAGGAGGAGTTGAGGTGTATAGTGGAGATTAGGATGGTGGAAGGACTGAGGGCTAGGAGTATTGCTGTGTGTAGGAAGATTAGTGGTCTAAGAGGAAAGGGACAGGGAAGGATGGAGAGGAAAAAGGAGAGAGGAGCCCTGATAAGAAGTGGGATAGATGAGGAAGAGTTAAAGTTAATAGGAGGGATAAATATCGGGGCGGATCACATTGTCTGGGAGAGGGAGTTGGTTGAAGTTGCGTTGGGATAGGATATGGAGTGTATGTAGGTGTAGGGATGGAGGGATGTGTTTGTATGGGCAAGGCAGCATACCGGAGTTGATGGTCAGAGGGGAGACAATGGGGTAATTGGAATACATTCTGCGGGTAGTATAGGAGATATGGAGGTGTTCTGTGTGGGTAAGGAGGGATAGGAATTTGAAGAGATGACAGGGGAAGGTAAACAGACGCGGAATGCGAAATAGAATACGTGGCATTCAAGGATTGGGATGGGCTTACAGAACACTGATAGAACCATGCAACAAGGCAGAGGATGGGTCGGATCAGGGTTTCGTAGGTGTGGAGAATAATGGAAGGGTGCAATCCCCAAGTTAGGCCTGTTAGTATTAAATTTAGTAGTTTTAGTCTATTGTGGGCTTTTTGTTGGATGGTTAGTACGTGAGGTTTCCCGTTAGTTGCTGGTCGAGACTTCGTCCAAGATATATTAGGGTGTTAGTTAACTGGATAGGACTGTCGCAAAGGATGAGACAGAAGTCATGGAGGCAGCTTGTTCGTCCTGTAACAGCTTAAATATTCCACGGCAGAGGAGTTTCCGTGAGATCTTGAGGAACACAATGATAGCAGCATCATAGTTCCTGCGCACGCTGCCTGTGGACGATGGTAACGGTCTATGTTGGTGCTTGTTACTGTTGCGTCTGTAAACAGAATATTTATAGTCAACACCAAATAGCGAAACGCCGAACTGTCTCCGAAGGAGGAGCGCCTGCGGAATATGGAATGGCAACCCGCAGAACGCAGTTGTCGTACCAGGAACATGAGTGGCCGAGGTTGTAGGGGTCCAGCCCTGTTTTTACTCTGTGATGGATATGGCGTCTGTCTATTGTTTCTGCAGTTTTCAGAAGGACAACGCAACACAGCACGGCCAGTCATCATACATCACTATCCATCGGACTCTGCGAAAATTGGAGTCATTGGCTTGAGAGTTAGGGCAGTATGGCACCGATATATCGCCGACGCAATTGGCTGTAGCGCAATGCCTGTCGAATGAAATGCGACGATGTGGACTCAGGACAACTGTGTGGCAAAAAGAGTGAACTCGGTCTTTCCAGAATCATTTCACTACTAGCGTATCAGGGCTACTTGGCTGGCTCTGAAGAATGGCCTGATGACAGACAACGGCTGAAATCCATGAAGGAGTTACAGGCAGTGTGTCAGTGCATATCATCAGTGTGAGGTTACTGGGAACTCCGCTGTGATCTCTTGTTATTATGTTTAGTTTACCTCTGACATTATACGATAGAGACTTCCTTGATTTTGACAGTCTCTGTCCCAGTTGACTGTAATTCCGACAGTGAGTGTCGTTCTGCGGTGATCAGCGACGATTCTCGCTTCTGTTTTTGACTGGAGCCATGTATTAGGTTGGTGCATAAAACTAGCGTTTTTCAATAAGTTGAATAAACGAAACAGATGCACAAAACAGACTTTAGTCCATCAATATTATGTTGTCCTTCACTATTTACAACAGTTTGGCAACGCTGGAGTAACTTTTGGATTCAACGACTGTAGAAATCAAGGGATTGTATGCATAGAACTAAGTGTTCTTTCCCTTCCCTACTCTTTGTGATAGATACTTGAGTCCTCTGCAAGATGATCTTCACTTGCGAAAACCATAAAATGTGACACATATTCCAATAAAATTTCCATCAGTTATTAATAAAATATAAAAGCAGATTACAGGTCGTTAACACAGTAAAAACATGTTATATGAAAGTTTTCTGAGTATCGTACCGCATCATCACGTACAAAACGTTACTGGAGAAACGAACATTTCCGCCACGGCTACAGTGGAGTTCTTCTGGGTCTACTGGCTTGCTCTTGCTGTGTGGGTTGGCTGTTTCGAAGTTGCTGCTCACTGAGAATGACGTTACGTCACAATTTTAAAACGCCGTTGTTATGGTTGGTCACTTGAGGCGCAAGGATCGGGAACTCAATTGCAAGAGGTTGCTACGGCGGAGGAAAAGGCTATTAACTGTTGTACTCGTATATCGCGTCTTTCAGTGTTTGCTATGACTGCTACTCACCGGCGGATGAGGCGTGGGATCCCAGTTTTCCTCCTACTGGACGTCGGTAGAGCTCGTGCATCGCATTGTTGGTGGGGCCTGTCGGACTCTGAGGACTGGCAGCCAGGATAGCTTGTCTGATCTTGCGTTTCGTCAAACCTGCCTGCTTGGCCAGTAAGCGAGTTTCGTTAAATTTGATGTCCTTTCCGCAGTCTTGCCGGTGTTTGGCCACTGCAATCTTAAAATTATGACTTAACTTCATGCTTAGTGGGCAGCAATGACAAAATATGAGGGACTCTACAAAGTTAAAGCACATCAGTAGACTCACAAGAAGGCCACCGTAATCGTGGCCGTAACGTTGATTTCTCTAGTTCGGTTTTTTACGTTATGACGCGACGACTTTTATGTCAGCTGACTCTGTCCACGGAAGACTACATAATTATAATAGAACAACCATATTTAGAACAGAGTGAGGTCTTTACAATAAAAGAGACAGATTAGTAATCCATGTGGTACGTATTTTCGATGCTTGACGACGCTGCACTTCGGGCTGTTGGGTGTTTACGCCACCGCACATGAGGTTAGGAGAGACGACACGAAGTGGACGACGAGGACAGTTCCCTGCTGCAGCTGGCTAGTATTCTTTTTCCGGCTGAATGCTGTTCACGTTCTCTGGACAGATGGTAGGAAATGCAGACGGGGCACGGAGGTAACGGTGCAGCACTCGATCTCAGGGAGGCACCATCGTCAGGTTGAGCATGTACCATATGTAGAACTCCTCTGCTACCCCAGCAAAATAGATCGTCGTGAATTTTATAATATGCATGTGTTACAAACTCATGTAAAATTTGTAGTTGTTCGTCAATGCTACCAATTGTCCCTCCTTTTGCGTATGCAAGCCCATGATGTTTCATTGCAGGCATAGATGAGTTATTTAAATATAAAGTCAAAGGACCTGGCTGTACTGACGATATAAGTTCTAGAATTCGCAGCATAATAGTTTATAGACCTCAGATTTCATATATCAATTATTCTTGTGTTGCAAGTCGTGACGCACTCGTGCTTTTATATTCACTGAAGCCCTGAACGCAATTTTAGCTCGGTCTCTTCGGAATATGTGCTCAATTTTGTCTGATGTTTTGCCTATGTATTTTATAGCGGCTTACTTGACCACCTCAGATGCCGTCTCTACAAGTACTTCATTTCTCTTCTTCATATTCTTTTTAAATTTTTTGTGTAGTCTTTGCTCTGTCATATTCAATTTGAAGTTCGACCTGCTTTAACCTTCCTGCCGCAAGGTGGAATATCAGGACACATGTCACAAGGCCGTGTAGTATACGACACTTAGCTAAAGAACTGTTTTACGTCTTATACGTCAGGTTCATTAGGTTTTATACATGATACATACTAGCGCTGTTTCCCGCGCAAGCTAAATCAAACATGGCCTGTCGGATCCGACACTGCCTTGTGTTAATAAACCTATTTCTTTCAACAATTCCGATTGTAGCAGTGGAAGCCGTATACATACATATTATAAAAATGTGTGTGCGTGTGGGTGTGTGTTCCACATTTACTCCTAAACCATTGTACCGATTTCAGCCAAACTGGGTAAACATCTACGTTATTGTCAGGTGACAAATGAAATGGTTCAAATGGCTCTGAGCACTATGGGACTTAACTGCTGACGTCATCAGTCCCCTAGAACTTAGAACTACTGAAACCTAAATAACCTAAGGACATCACACAATCCATACCCGGGGCAGGATTCGAACCTGCGACCGTAGCGGTCGCACGGTTCCAGACTGTAGCGCGTAGAACCGCTCGGCCACTCCGGCCGGCGTCAGGTGACAATCACTGAGAGAACAACCACCTGCTTATCAAAGGGGTGGGCAGGGGATCGGGTGTGGGGATGGCGAAAAAGAAGCGTAGCCCGAGATACGTGAAAACTCAGATTTTATTCACCCAGTATTGGAGAATGAGAGCACTTAGCGACTTGCAATAAACTTTGAACCTAATTTCAAATCTTTAAGAAATATTTTCTCGGTGATAACGCGAACAAAATGACGAAAGGAAATATGTTTATCGCTTATCACTTTTCCGTCGTTCAAACAGTAAAAGTACGGCGTGAGGCATTACTTTATAATTTATTTCCTCTTTACTACTAACCGCATTCGCGACACGTTTCACACACAGTATACACATGCATCAGTGAAGATAACTGCAAAATTGTATTACAGTACGGCACATAGTTCAGGAGACATGACATCATAAACAGTGAGATGAGTCAAAAGCTGCCTCATCGTGCGTGACGTAAAATTTATTACTTGCTTACTAATAACTCCATTTGCAATACATTTGTCAGACAGTATCCACATATGACACTGAACGTACCTACAAAATTATATAATTTTATGATACATATTTCAGGAGATATGACGTCATAAACATGAAGCACAAGGTCAGATATTGTGTGGATACAAGTGTGGACGTACAGCTATAAATGATCCACTGGGAAAATCCAAGTTTCTCTGATAGCTATTCAATACATCATAGAGTGAAACCATGCATATTTCTGAGGTATGCCAGATAACAGCGCACATGTAGAGAAATTAGGGAATACCGTATTTAGGCGAATCTAATGCGCCATCGAATGTAATGCGCACCCCAATTTTAAAAATTAAATTAATAAAAAAAGGGACTTTTGGCACGTGGCTGGTAGGGTATTTCTGTACTATTGCAATTTATTTTACAACGCTAACTTTATTTCAAACAATAATGAATATATACATGAACTATAAAAAAAACAACAATAACTTATTTTTAATTTACTCGTTACGGTAATAAGTGACATTTTCATTATTAAAAAAGAACGCCTAACTTGATTACCTTCATGAAACGCAAAGAAACATACTGTAAATTACAGGTGTTACTCATCATTATTCCCTAATGTCTCCATTACTGGAAGCCTCGGAAGTGTCAACATCAGAAATAGCTTCATTTCCTCCTTCCCCGCCATCCTCGGTGTCGTTCCGGAGCACATCATCTTCGCTGCCATCCAGAGTATTTGAAATACAGGATTTCTTGAATGATTATACGATCATTGGTGTTTCGACGCGTTTCCATGCAGCCGAAATCCAGTGCGCAATAATGTAGAGTGCAGCACGTTTAATTTTTCCTATCGGATGCAGTTCAAGATTTGGTTCGCAAAACCATTTTTCGTACTGTTCCTGAACGTAACCTTTCAAAGGTTTATTTATACTAACGTCCAAAGGTTGTAATATATAAGTCATTCCTCCAGGAGTAGACACCGCAATGATAAGCCCTCTCGTTTCATAAAGCGAACAACCCACACTCGGCTGGCCGCAGCTCGGGGACTGGTGGCTAGCGCTGCTGCCTCTGGATCACGGGGTCCTGGATTCGATTCCCGGCCGAGTTGGGGATTTTCTCTGTCCGGGGACTGGGTGTTTGTGTTGTCCTCATCATTTCACCCTCATAATCATCATTCGTGACAGTAGCTAGATTGGACTGTGTAAAAATTGGACTGCATAAAAATTGGGACATTTTACGGGCGCTGATGACCGCGCAGTTGAGCTCCCCACAAACCAGACATCCTCCCCCTCCTCCTCCTCATCATCATCACCCACCTTCGGCTTTGCCTTAAGCTCTTGCTTCGGTATATTAAGAGGTGCAGCCACCTCTTTTGCTTTTTTTTTATTATGGTGTCACTGATCACAGGTTGCCCTTTTCTTCCTCCTTTCTCGGACAAATTCAAAAGCATTTACTGACGTCAGGATGTCTTCCTTTGCGAAGTCCAGTGAATTTCTTTCTAGTAGCGGTAATTGCAAATAATCCCAATTTCTGTTTCTTCCGTAAGCGAACGCTACTCTCACCTACATTGGCTCTCTTCCTGCCCTTCTGTTACCATATGTTTCAGCATAAAGAATTACTTTACGCTTGAAAGTAACTTCATACGATGTTCTCCTCTGCTTGCCTCCGATTTCGTGACCTCCTAATGCAAACACAATGCGAAGTACTGTAGTAGACCAACAATAATGAAACGAAGTTGAGAAGTACAACAATGTGTTTTAATGTATGGGACAGTACCTAAATTTCAAGAAACAAATAAGAAACAAACAAAAAGACGACAAGTTGTATTTGAACCGACGACTAAAGAAAATTTCCTCTCGTGGCAGTAATGTATTTTGTTCTGCCGCCTGCGAACAGAATTCAGAACGGAAATATATAACAGCTGTTTTAACTCGATGACATGTTACCCGATTTACGTCTTCCTTTCTTTAATTCACAGATACCGTACTTATATTTTCTTGCTAGAGTTTAATAGATGTTTTGCTACTTCAGATCACATAGGGTAAGAAATATCGGCGAACGATTTAAGTTTGTACTCGTATCTTATGCGCCCTCGTATCTTTTGCGCACCCCAGTTTTGATTACTTCGTATGGCAAAAAAGTGCGCACTAGATTCACGTAAATACGTAAACTTCCATTGTATTAGAGAGAGACATAGCAGATAAAAAATGTAAAGGAAAACGGAGACTGGAAGATATCTAACAGACGATTGATTTGGTTTTAGTGCTTCTCTGAGATGAAAGGATTGGCACAAGAGGGGAAAACAACGCGGAGCCCGCCAAACAAGTAAGAAGACTGGTGACACAAGGGAAAAACCAGCCTCTGGGCAGTAATCTTCATGAGCAGACGCAGCATGTGTTTCAGTCAAGGCAAGAAAATTTGCCGGGATGAGACTCCGAGGAAGTCTGCTTTCACGTCACAACTGATATAGGTATTTGCGCCCGTTGGTGTCACAACTCTCACTGACTGATGCTGGACGTGGGTTTCAAAAGTAAAGAAAGTGTCATTGTTTAATACCCTTTATTTGATGATATTTGAATAAAATTTGTTGAATGAATATCGGACTGGTCCTTCACGTTATAACACTTTTCTGTGAGTGTATGGTTATTTTAGCGTCAACAAAGGTTTGATGTCAGTGTTATTGACCTGTATTTGTGTGACTCGCAACTCCAAAGAATCCTGTTAACGTAAAAACTCAGCATTATTTTGCTACCACGTGGTCTTGTCTGCTACTTGAGAGATTTCCATTATAAGTGAACTAAGTGATGAAGTAACTTCAAGACTGTGCACTCTAGTATAGATTATAACTTCGTCGCGATTACTCCTTCTAATGGAGTCTGCATTTCTCCAATTCGCAGTGACCGAGACGCTGCTTTACCTGTCCAATTATGCGCACTCGAGCTGCGAGACTCGGAGAGGAGCTAGCTGCAGCAGTTCCTGGTGAGAAACTCCCCCGCTGCTGCCATTTCTGGAGAGAGATAGAGTTGGAGTTCCTCAGTTCTGTGGATTTTCCCTTTATGCTTTTCACCATGATTTTGCCTTACGTTCCAAATGACGCGTCTCTGCAGCTGTGAGTTGCTACGAGATGCTCTGTCTGGTGTGGGTCCTGGTAAATGGCTCCAGCATTGTGACGACAGCAGCGGTAACTGGCTTCTGCATCTTCCGAAACTGCGCTTCCGATCGTGTCAAGTAGTCCTCGTGTTGCTCGCCACAAAGCCGTTTCAAGGCGTTGGAGCTCTTTGGACGTTAATTTTTCATCGTCACGGAGTACAGGGTTATTGTAATTAAACTTTCAAGACGCTGTAGAAATAACACCACTTGTCAAAATGACGCCAAATTTCAGCAGAATATTATCGGAGAAGGGGGAAAACGTATGGCAGAAGAAAAACAAATAGTTACAAAATGTAGCATTAGATGGCGCTGTATGTGTCAGAATACGTAAATGAAAACACCTGTGATGCGCACGTCCCGTTGAAGTTGGTATAAATACGCCGGGTACACGGCTTTTCCTCCTTCCGTTTCTGCGACGTTCGCCATGACTGTCTCAATACAGGATCGCGCTCTGTGTGTAAAGCTGTATTTCAAGAACGATTACTGTGCACTAGTCCCTAAGTTCCGGACACCGAAGGGTGTGAAAAAGGCTTTGGTGCGATGACTGCCGTGGGTCTGGAGAAAATGATTAGGAAATCGGAAAAGACGAGTTCTTTTGGTGCGCAACCTGGTAGAGGGAGGAAACGAATTGATTCAATGTCGCCGGCCGCGGTGGTCTAGCGGTTCTAGGCGCTCAGTCCGGAACCGCGCGACTGCTACGGTCGCAGGTTCGAATCCTGCCTCGGGCATGGATGTGTGTGATGTCCTTAGGTTAGTTAGGTTTAAGTAGTTCTAAGTTCTAGGGGACTGATGACCACAGATGTTAAGTCCCATAGTGCTCAGAGCCATTTGAACCATTTGATTCAACGTCAGTGGAAGCAGTGGACACAGTAGTGCAGGAGGAGACGAGTGGTGGTGTACAAACGTGTAGTGTATCGAGAATTGCCCGAACATTGGAAATACCCGTGATACGGTGTGTAAAATCCTACGAAACATCCTTCTTTACTATCCATTAAAATTTACCCATCTGCACTAGTTGCTTCCTGCCAGCGAGAGAGACCTTTGCTTTAAAATTTCTTGCTAGCATGGAAATGGACAATGATTGGTCGTGGAAGATTTTGTGGACAGACGACGCCCACCTCCATCTCACAAGGCATGTCTATACACAGAATTGTCGAATATGGGCAACGGAAAATCCATACGCAAATCAACCAGTACCACTTCATCCTGAAAAGGTCACTGTGTGGTGCTCGTTTACGGCATCATTTATCATAGGTCATATATTTTCGAAGAGACAGGTGCTTCCGGTCCTGTTACCTGTACCGCCACTGGTAAGCGCTATGAGTGTCTTTCGCGCAACTACGTCATTCCATCTCTCCAACAGCGTGGATGGGTCACTTTAAGCAAGATGGCGCACCTCCACACACTGCAACTCCCGTTAAGCAGCTGCTGAAGCGCCATTTCGGAAATGCTGGAATTATCAGCAGCTATTTCCCTACAGCCTGGCCGTCCCGATCAGTTGATCTTAATTCGTGTGACTTCTGGCTGTGGGGCTATCTGAAAGATGTTGTGTTCAGTGTACGGATTTCAAACTTAGCTGCATTGAAGGCACGTATTGCGCAACACATTGTGAACGTGACCCCGGAAACACTTTGATCAGTTGTGGAATGAGCTATTTCTTGATTTCAGCTTGTTGCAGAAGACGGTGTACAGCACTGAACATGTTTTGCGCCAGTCACACGGAAATTAATAATCCGATTTGATTTTGGTTGATGCTTTATATGCGGTTCTTGGCCTCAGGACAATTAAAAACCGATTTTTCCCATCCGATGTGGATGGGCTTGGATAACTGACAGTATCACAGCTGTACACCCATTCACACTGAGTGGTACAGTTTGTTTAACTCATACATACACCTTTGGCATTGTTGTATGATTCATTTGTGATTTGTAATCGACCACTATTAAAATTATGATGCTTACAGCTCTATTTATTACTACATTTTGTAACTATTTATTTTTCTTCTGCCATACGTTTTTCCCGTTCTCCGATAATATTCTGTTGCAATTTGACGTCATCCTGACCAGTGGTGTTCTTTCTACAGCGGTTTGAAAGTTCCTTGAAAATTGGCATCCTTTCCACGAGGCTGTTATTTTAAGTTAGTGTGCTGCTTTTCAACTGCTAGATATTTTCTAGCGTACTCCATATCAACTGCATAATAAACGTAGACACATTACCCTCATAAGAAGTATAAATAAGAAACACAAATCACACACAATTAGATCTTTAATGTAAATGTCCTAGGAATAGGTAAGCACACTATACACTGGTAAACGTACATTGCGAAACTGTGGAGCAGTGAGGGAAGGATAGGTGGAGTGACGGAGCTCATGCTCGATGTGGAACTGAGGTGGTGGTGAATGGATTTGGCGGCTGCCTCACAGATTCACTCAGCCTGACTGTGAGGCGTTTTTTGATGAAGGTCGTGACGTGCTGTTGTTTTCTTGATCTGGACTTGGTTAACGGCAAAAGGGATGCATGTGTTCGTAGAAACATTTCTAACAAAAGCATAATTTCAATTATATGCAAATAATTTCAAATAAATGCACGCTCACAAATTAAATATTTTAAAGTATTCATATTCTACATTTGCAAGTTCACGAAATATTTTACTTAAAATTCTAAAAATTTTGTTTATTAATCTTTTGTAGATGTGTCAACGATTGTTATTGTTAAAGATGTAAAACCTTTGGATTACATGTTATATCTCTATTCTTATTCGTTATGCACAGTCTTGGCAGGAGTGTGGTTGAAAATGGACAGAGTTGGCAGAAATAGATGCAAATGCAGGTCTAGTGGTTTTGTACAGCTGCTGAAAGCAGAAGTATTTTGTCCAGTATGAAATATCGCAGAATATAAATATTTCAAAGTTCAGAAACGTTGCGTCATTCAGTTATTGTGAGAAGTTACCTGAATTTCACAATCCTTTCATCAGTTAATGGTCTTTTTTTTTTTTTTTTTTTTTTTTGGTATGAGAACAGGACCCGCGACTAGCCCTGTGCCAAACAGAAGACGGCGAGACCAATAGTGGGATAATCAGCTAAGCAATAACTTGCAATTTAATACGTGGGTGCGCAGTTCGATGCAGCTGACTTCAAAATAATCATCAACGCCTGGGCCGAAGACAGATCATTGAATATTCTGTTTTGAAGAAGCGCAATGTGCTCGTGCGCATCGTCCAGGATAATTATACACCACCAAAAATTATTAATCTGACATATTTTTCAGATAAAATGAAGTGAAAGAAATCGGAATATTATAATGAATACAAAAGCCAATGGAATCGGGACGAAACCTAAGATCAATCAAGACTTTTGATCAGTAGGACTGGACAAGAAAGACCACGTGATGGAGACACGACAAAAAAGTTACCTACTTAACTTCAGATTGCTTCTTTATTTATCACGTTAGAGAAGGAAAAGTGATGAAAACGTTATTACTTGAGATATCAGCTTTGGAAGTGAAACTATGTGTGTGATGACTCAAATTATTGGTCAGATTTGGAAACGGCACTAAAAGAGAAAAATGTGGTTTAGTTTAGGACATGTCTGAGGAGGATAATTCGGGGTTAGGACTTCAGAATGGGAGTATGGAAGATTCAGTAAATTCACCCAACAAACCATCGTTAGAGTAGCTTATGAGACAAATGAGACGGCCATAAATGTTTTACCCAGAAACAACTACACTCTACACAGACAAATTAATGAAATAAACAAATGAATTTCCGAAAGCTTTAATACCACGAAAAATTATTCAGCAAAACAATGTGTGAAGACAAACAATGTACATTCTTAAAGTTACGACGATTTTTAAAGTGATTTATGGAAATAAATTTCTGAAAGCTTTAACTATGTGAAAAATGCGTTAGGGGATCAGGTCTCAGAATGCAAAGAAGAAATAAGATGCTAGATAACAGCGATTAGAAATGTAGAGGGAGGTCACTTAATAACTGTAAATTCAAAACTAGATAACAGTGTTACAAACACAGAATCCAGCATTCAGATTGTTGATCAAAACGGAACTGAACTGGAAGCCAGAACTGACACTGTAGATAATGTTGAAAATTCTGATGTAATTAATACAAAAGAAAATGTAGTTCATTTATGTGATGAAGATGATGATGTAAATGCAGTAGATAATGCTGGTGAAGAGATAAATGGTTTTCTTGTTTTAAAAAACGAGTTTATATTTATGGGTTAAAAAAAGTTATGTGAATACAAGGATCGGATGAATTTTCAACATTAGATACAGAAAAATGTGTAAAATCTAAATTTTGTAACAAGTGTTCTTAGGAAAAACGGAATGACGGTCAAAGTACCCGGATGTATTTTGCAGGCAGTTTAAAATTAAATGGAAAGAACTTAATTGTTATGCGGTACATTATGTTAATTCATTTGAAACATTTCTCACTGTTAAAAATAGCTGATCAGAAGTTTGCAATAGCACTGAAGAAAAAGATTACTAAAGTATACAGGTCAAAAGTTACGCTTGTCCTCATCAAACAATTACACACAATTGTTGTGACAGTCACTTGAGAGTTGTGTTTGGGTTTGACATTGAGATGGAAAAAGTACTACAGGATATACTAGTCAAAAGACTTACGAAACCACCAGTCAGGTTACGTATATTAGAAAAAACAACAGTGATGATCATTAACATGATCAAAATGCTTTTACTGATACAAGTTGTCTTCTTTGTTTTTTGTCCTCTTTTTTTCCGCAGTTTAAAGAGTTATTCAAAACATCGTTCAAATCGAGACGAACTGGAGTTTTAAAATGAAGTACTTGCAACATCGAACGTCCACTGCACTGTCATGCTGAACATAGACAAATGGAGGCTTCTAAAGAAGAGCGTTGGGGGTGTAGTGTTTTCTGACAGCGGAAGGAGTGCGAGGAACGGAAATTCATCAAAGAATGTTACAAGTGCACGAAGAGCTTTGCATGTCCATTGCAAGAGTCAAGGCGTAGCATAAGCAATTTCAGGAAGGACGGATGTCTTTGGCAGATGACACACGTTCTAGAAAGTCACACTGCATTACTGCTACCACTGTTCAGCAGGTGAATGCCCTCATTATTGAAGATCTGTCAGTGACAATGGAAGCCACTGACCCAGTGGCCGGCTGAGCGTCAGAATTACCACGGACATATATATTGCTATCCTGACACTTGGCTGTTCTTTGATGAATTTCCGTTCTCCGCACTCAATAAGCTATCTGGAAATAGATTATATCCCTCTGCTCTTCTTTTCAAGCCTCCATTCCTTTCTTTTCAGCGCAACCGGATGCAGTGGACGGTTCACGAATACACTTTCGTCGCTGTACCGTCAGGTAGCCATGCGCCCATGCTCCTTTTGCGGTGAGTTTTGGGCCTCAGCGCTGTTACAGAGATCACATCTCTTTCGGTAGCCTATGGCATTACGTTTTTCATTTTACAGCCCCCAGCTTGTCTTTTTCCGAAAGACTAATACAACGTATGGGTCACACCAGTGTTTTCTGGTAGACATACAAATGCACACTGTCCACACATTTCCTGTGCACTGAGTTAACGATATGCACATATACAGATGGCGGTAGCATCGCGTGCAAGAAATATAAAAGGGAAGAGCATTGGTGGAGCTTTCATTTGTACTCAGGTGATTCATGCGAAAAGGTTACCTACGTGAATAAGACAGCAGGACGGGAATTAGCAAACTTTGACCGCAGAATGATCGTTGGAGATAGACAAATACAGCATTCTATTACGAAAATCGTTAGGAAATTCAATATTCCGAAATACATTGTCTCAAGAACGTGCTGTGATTACCAAATTTTAGGTATTACCTGGCCGTGGGAAACGCAGTGCTAGAAGGCATTCACTTAACGACCAAGAGCAGCGACGTTTTTGTAGTGTTGTCAGCGCTTACAGACAGGCAACACTGCGTGAAATAACTGCAGAAATGAATTTGGGACATGTGACGAATGTATCCGTAAGGATAGTGCGACAAAATCTGCCGTTAATAGGTTATGGCAACAGACGACCGACGCGAGTGCATTTGCTAACAGTACGACGTCTCCTGCAGCGTCACTCCTGGGCTCGTGACCATATCGGTTGGATCCTAGACGACTGGGAAATCATGACCTGATCAGATGACTCCCGATTTTAATTGGTAACAGCTGATGGTAGCTTTCGAGTGTGGTGCAGACCCACGAAACCGTGTACACAAGTTGTCAACAAGGCACTGTGCACATTGGTGGTCGCTCCACAATAGTGTGAGCTATGTTTACGGAGGATAGTCTGAGACCTCTGGTCCAGCGGAACCGATAACTGCTGGAAATTGTTATATTCGGCTACTTGGAGACCATCAGAAGTCATTCATGGACGTCATGTTTCCAACAACGATGGAATCTTTATGGATGTCAACGCCCCCTGTCCACCTGGCTACAACTGTTGGCGATTTGTTCGAAAATCATTCTGGACGGTTCGAGTGAATGATTAGGCCACCCAAATCACCCGACATGAATCCCATCAAATATTTATGAACAGTTAGAGGACATAATTGAGCCGTGTGTGGCTTCTGTTCATGTCGTTTGTTCTTTAGCATTTTGTCTCATCGAGTGGTGTCTTGTGTCCTCCTTACTTACCGGCGTAATGAAGTTGTTGGCTTGCCTCCTTGAGTGGCAGCAGCCGGCCAGTGTGGCCACGCGGTTAAAGGCGCTTCAGTCTGGAACCGCGCGACCGCTACGGTCGCAGGTTCGAATCCTGCCTCGGGCATGGATGTGTGTGATGTCCTTAGGTTAGTTAGGTTTAAGTAGTTCTAAGTTCTAGGGGACTGATGACCTCAGATGTTAAGTCCCATAGTGCTCAGTGCCATTTGAACCATTTTTTGAGTGGCAGCAGCAGCGCTTAGATACTAGTACTGTCGTACTATCTTTGGTGTGACCGCTAGTATTTCTGGGTGGTGTGATGTGTGTGTGGTCAGTCAGTTGGGACAAGAGCAGCGAGGAAGTCTCCGTGGCGTGAGGTCAGGCCGGGACCGCTGGCGGCGTGCACCTGCTGTTGGAATGTGAGGCGCTAGCTACGAGAGCGACAAAGTTCGTTGCCCACCGAACCTGGACGCTGAATCTGAGTGGTCAGTTAACCTGTTATGAAGCCTCAACTACTGTGACATCTCTTCGTTCATTTGCAGGTTGTTGTTCCGTGGGCCGTTCGGGCTAGCAGCAACATATGATGTGTTGGAGTCTGCGAAATCTTGCAGCCGTCTTCCTATATTGTGATTAATTATTAAATCCACTGCTACTTGGCAGTGAAGTGCCCTGTGGCCGTGAACACCCCAGTTACCTGCCCTGGTCGTTAGCATAGTTTTCAGGCAGTGTGCCTTTCCTCGTCGTGTTGATGCTGTCGGACATGGCATGTAGTTCGACAGCCTTTTAAATTGTTTGGTTCATATTTTGCTTAGAGTGGTTATTCTTCCCTTGGCTGTTTTTACACGCCAGTTTCTGAAGACGTAGTGCTGTTTGTATCCTCATCCTCGGCCAATATTTTCCATCGTTGTGCCATTGGTCGGACGGAAGGGAACTGGCTAAATTGTTGGTCGGTCCTTGGGCTGCCCCTAGTTTGGGTTGCCATCCGATTATTTGACTTCAACTCTTGGCTGCCTGTTTCACCTCACCTTATGTTTGAGCTACCTTCTCAGGCCGACCTTTGGAACTTCTGAGCACCACTTGTTCTGTTTGTTTAAACTGTGATTTTCATTTCAATTTGAAGAATTTTGCGAGGCCTTCAGCCGTGTATTAATTCAGTTCTTTTTAAATTTTGCATAAAGGCCTTCAGCCATGTTAAATTAAAATTTTGAAGATTGATTTTGATTAAAAAAATATTTTTTCTTAAAATTTGCTCTATCTGAAATGGTTTGTAGTCCAGGCCATAAGCCGTTAGTTGTTCGATGTGTTGTGTGTGGCCTTCAACCGAGGATTTACGTGAACCCCTTTTAATAAGGCTTTCAGCCGTGTGTATTCTTTAAAAGAAAATTTTTATAAGAAGGAAGGGGTTTGTTTTAAATTGTTTGTCTGACTTGCTGTTCAGGCCATCAGCTGTTGTTTCAAATTTGTTTGTGTCTTTCAGCCGTGCAATAAATTAATAATTCATTAATTAGGCGTTCGGCCGTTCGGTTGTAGGTTTAAAAAGAAATTTCTTTGCTAGAAAAAATGTTTATTAATGTGTTTTAATTATAGTTGTCCTTCACATGTGTAGTGTAGGCCTTCAGCCGCTAATTGTTTTAAATTGCATGCGTTTCTTACAAAAAAATTACGTTCTATTTTTAATTGCTTTTGATTTCTAAGCCAGGCCTTCAGCGTTCTTGTTCTTGGTTTGGTTTTGGGCCTTCAGTCGAGAAAGCATCTAAGTTTTCTTTAACTAAGCCTTCAACCGTATAGTCTAATTGTGATCTTTTAAAGCAATGTGTAAGTAAGTGGTTCTTAGAAAAATAAAGTTGTGTGTTTGATTGTGCAACTCACAATAACTGTTTACGGCCCCATCCACGATAGTAACCTTATCCTGTGCGTTCTCTGAGTACCTACCAAACAGATTTCAATAGTGTAGAAGTTGGTTCGTGTCCAAAATCCTTTGCCGGCAGCACTTTCGCAGTCGTGGACGGCTATAGAGACAAATTTGCTCAGTATTTCAGCAGGGGACTCCCATTGACTTGTTGAGTCCACGCCACGTCGAGCTGCTGCATTACGCGGGACGAAAGAAGGTCAGACACGATATTAGGAGGTATCCCACGGCATTTCTCACCTGCATATTCTTCTCATTAACGTACAGCTACTTGCGAATATCTTGTGTTAAGGACGAGAAGAAATGTTGAACAGGGTAGCAGAGTAGCTACATATCGGCCGAGCTAGACTAGATGTCTCACTAAGTCATCTCAATTAAAATTTATTTCGTTTCCCCAAATCTCGAAAGAGTGTGGGCAAGTTGCTGCCACATCTTTGTCTAATCAGAACGTCTGTGAGATATTAATCCTCTGTTTCTCTTTGTCCCGTCCCATGCTCCAACGCGTAGCCGATGTTTCAGCAAAGGTGTGAAACTTTCTTCAAGTAGCAATGTTTTGAAACTGAAATCACAACCATCGCGTCATTGTTACCCGGCTTGTTTAAATTTCGTCCCTGCGTGAATCTTTCATATACCATTGGTATTTAATTTGGAAATTAAGATAGAGACATAATAACAACAACAACAATAATAATAATAATAATAATTAAATGCCTCAGACAATAATTGTATCACTATTAGGGTTCATCTCCATCCGTACCAGTTGGATAGCTGTAGGCAGCCTAATGTTTTGGTTTTACTGTCACACCGATAAAGATTAATCAAAATCATTATGTCATTCCAATATATTAAAAATGTAAGTCAATGAAATAATTATAAAGTGTCACTAAGTACACGTGCGGTAGTTTCATCATTGATGAGCAACAGTACTCCGAAAATAAGATGGGCAACATTGTAATTAGCGTTAACTATCAGTTCTCATTACCGTTACATCAGAGCTCGGTGTGCAGCGGTTGCACAGCGATGACATCTGATGGCCTCGCTGCTTGTTACAGATGGACACAATTCTCTTATTTATACCTACAGCAACCTTTAGTACTTACCAACAGCCAAACTGAAGTCTTCTTCTTGTCTAATATTTTTTTTTGAGTACATTCACTAGAATTTGTTGTAATAGTAAAACGAAAATACATTTTTTAGAACTTTAATTTTCTTCTTATTTGTAGTACTTATATTAGAAGTACTACGAATGGAAAGAAGGAAGGTCAATAACGTCCCGTAAACGAAGAGAGATTGAATGAAATCTCAGATTGGACGAGGACTGAGCAGGATTTTGACCTTTCCGAAGATCCAAAAATTTTGACACATCAGATGAAACTATTTTTTGTAAGCCTACGAAAGTCAATTGACATAAAAAGTCGAAAACATACAAGAAAATGATGAGAATTAGGGAACATAAAAACAAATATTTTTCCCTATTTAAACCGGTGAAGGCCGTATTACGCTCTTCAATTGTTAGAGGCTGTACTACGATCTTCAGTTGCTATAGGTCATCTTATGCTCTTCAGTTGTAGGCAACTGCTGTCCACCAGTATAGTAGTGCATTGTCTCTGTTTACTAACGGAGCGGTACACCTGGAGTGAGCACACTGATATGGTTGGTGCGTACTACGGACGAGCTGCACAGCGGGTTTATAAACAACAATATCCTAATCGCCGTGTCTATTTCACTTACAGCGTGTCCACAACCTGGAACCAGTTGATTATCCACCAAGAGCACAGTTTTCACAATGGTACCTGGAACAGTGTGAAATGCA
Source organism: Schistocerca piceifrons (assembly GCF_021461385.2). Classification (NCBI taxonomy): domain Eukaryota; kingdom Metazoa; phylum Arthropoda; class Insecta; order Orthoptera; family Acrididae; genus Schistocerca; species Schistocerca piceifrons. Next base: position 398,391,744 of record NC_060144.1, on the reverse strand, counting down.
TCCTACATTTCCATCCCCTGTATTGTTTACCGTTCGGGAGTGATGGAGTCTTCAACATGCACAATTCGTATGTTTGGAGTGAGGATATCCCACATGCCAAAGTTACTATCTCTCATCAAGTGCGGTTCTTCGTTAATGTGTGGGTCGGTGTTGTTGGGGATTGTTTAATTGGGTCGTATCTGCTACCTAGGCCATTAAATGGCGGACACTATTACAATTTTCTCGCCAGAGCATTGCCAGAATTGCTGAAAGACGTCCCGCTCCCTACAACACAACACATGTGGTTCCAACATGACGAAGCGCGGGTACATTTCAGTCGTCGTGTGCGTCCATTCCTGGACCGACGGTTCCCAGAAACGTGGATTGGTAGAGGTGGTCCTGTACTATGGTCTGCTCGATCCCCAGATATGTCCCCTCTGGACTTTTTTGTGTGGGGAGAGATGCGCAACCTTGTTTAAGAAACTCCTGTTGCATCAGAAGTGGATCTGGATGCCCGGATAGTAGCAACAGCAGGAACAATTCAGGACACTCCTGGGGTTTTTGCCCGTGTCCGATAGAACATGATCCGGAGGTGTTACCTTTGTTTACGTGTCAATGGAGGCATTTTTGAAAATCAACTGTAACTGAAACTTGGTTGTGTTAATTTGTTGTCTCGTGGTCTTAAAAAATGGAAAAATGTTTTTTGGATTAATTAATTTGTCGCCAGAGAAATCTTCCTCTACCGGTTTAAATATACCTCATATGAGAAAATGACATTAGGGTGAAACGTCCCCTTAGAAAAATTATTGAATTACTGTGCTGGTAAGCCCCTACGTTATTTCATTTTCTAACAGCTGAGCAGAACTGACCGTACTCAGACATTTTGCATTTCGCTCTTTACCTATTCTGATCAACACTAAAATGACACACAATATTTTTAGCGCAACGCAATCCCTACAAAAGAATGGCCCTGACTAACATTAAACTATACCTTCCACAAATCACTAAATCACTTACCTCACAAAAATCTTCGTTACTCGAACTACTGCAATACAGCGAGCGCCACTAGTGCCAGCTAAATAAAAGATTCAAACTACTGAAGGCACTAACTACTGACAGGCATAGTTAGCAAATGAAAGATTTTGATAGAGAACAAACAATGTATTTAACTTAATAGTGTTCAAAGGTCATAATATATAGCAGTTCATGACATCCAGTCTTACAAATTTACTATCTCTGTCCAGGTCATCCGCTCTCAAAACTCCGTCATTTCACTCCCCACATCCACCACTGCTGGCGGCTCACCTCCAACTGCGCAACGCTACGGGCTGTTAACATCCAGCTGCCCAACACTACAATAGCCAACAACAATGAAAACCAGCCACAGATTGCACACAGCACAGCCAGTGATTTTCATACAGAGCGCTACGTGGCGTTACCAATAAAAAGCCTAAACAGCCTACTTACATAGCCCCCACGCTCCCCACAAAAAATTTTACAAATTGTTTTGGGCAGTGGCCAATAATGATTTGATAAAATTTTTCATAATTACAATAACAAAGATATGAAATGCACACACTTATTGATACAATGTTGGCCAAAAGCTAAAATTTTCTCACAGTCCATAAAGACAGTCCTGATCATTCATCACAGTAAAATTGCAGTGTTTTTCTCAAAGTCTGAGCAGTAAAAGAAAATGCCCATGGAAGTAATGGATTTCCATGTAGTCTTGAAGAAGTAGTGTTGTCCTTCCAACGGAAAGACAGTGCTGACTCTTGACATGCAGACAGGTAATGGGCCACAACAGAGCAAACCCACAGCACAGTCAGTCGAAGTTTTGAAGAATATCGGTAGGTAGGTCATCACAGAGCAGACCCACTGTAGTCCTGGAAGAGAGTATGGTATTGGTGGGCCATCAAAGGTGCAGACCCACTGCAGTCCTTGTAGAAATAATGGTACTGGTGGGTCATCAAAAGTGCAGATCCACTGCATTCCTAGTAGAGATGGCCAGCAGCCATCTGCTGTGACTGTGCAGGTGCACCATCGAAGAGTCTTGTGGACAATATAGCAAGTCCATGAACTACCACTTGTGCACTCACAAAATTTTTTTTGAAATGTCCTTAGAACCAGCAATGCTGTTATCCAGTCCCTTGCTGAATTATTAACACACATGCAAACACTATCAGTCCCTACTTTTCACGTATTGTCCATATATTATGACCAACAGAAACATGTGCAGTGAAATGTAACTTATAAGTCACTTAATTTGATGAAATGGTGTCAATTACAATTTTATAACATAAGAATACAATAACAAAGGTACGCAATACATCATTAATAACATAATAATACAGATAACATTTGTAGTAACACAGGCTTTACAAAACAATAGAAATAAACATATACATCAGTGTTACAGGAATTATGACATAAGTAAATACATAAAAGATCAGAATAACTTTTGAAACATCAACTTCACACATGAGCATTAAAACAAAACAGAATAAATAATGTCTAAGCATCTTTACAAAGAAAATAACATATTATTAGAAAAATTTTACAACATAAATCTTGTTAGCTAAACACATACAGACAGGAAAAACACAAATTCACATAGTGTAATAACACAAAAATACAGGACAGAGTTTGTTTTCAGTGTAACATTTGGTACTGCAGTCCAACCCAAAACTTCATTCCATAGATCTTTCGTCTTATTTCAACATTTGTTTCCACCAAAAAAATCCTATCCAAGCATGCTTTCTGTATTTATACATTCACACATTTCTTACCTCATTATTTATTTTCCATTATCTTACCTCATCATTTATTTCCAAGAAAATCCTACCTAAATCTGTGGTCCCTAAACCCTACTTTTTTGTTCAAATCCTCTTTCAAGATACTTTTATGGCCAAACCATTTTCTTATAGCTTCTCAATGTATTTCTTCCACTTCATCACAACTCGTTCTCTCATATTGCCTACCCCATCTTAAGCTAACTTAAATCTACTGAGCTCAGATGCATAAACAAAGGGACGAGGCAATGCAGCAGCACAAAACAATTAACACAAACAGCAATGACAAAAAATGCAAATTGGCAAAGCAAGCAGCATTATAGAAATTAGCACAGCAAATACAACTAATATGAGGCAATGAGCAGCAACAAGAAAAATAAATCAGTAGTAAAACTAGCTTAATACAATGTAAAATTCAGTAGAACTATGCCTGGCAAACAGCAGCAGCAAATGCAATAACTTATACCTAAACATGACAAAGTTCAAGCAGAAATAATATTACAGTAAAGATGGCCATGTCTAATACCTATGTCACATCTTAACACTAGAGTGATGCATCACGATAACTTACTCTACTAAAAATATTGAAACGCGTATGTATTCAGTACCAGCGATGGCGAGGCATGACAGAATCTCTGACCAGAGAGTTGTTTATCGTTGCTAGTCTGCACTTGACTGCACGACAGTTGAGTTCCGAGTTGTACTCAGTCAGAAGTGGTGTGTGTGGAGTCGGCGGGCGACGACATGGGTCTCCGGTCAAGGTTCGGGACGAGGTATATTGTTAAATAAGGTAATGAAGAAGCATTGCGCACATTTGATAATGTAATGTATGTTAATTGTAATTAATTTGTTCAAGAAATGCCCCAATAATAATTTTGTTTTCAAAGCAATCTCTTTTAAGAAAAGAATCATTCCAATTGAAACAATATTTCCTATGCTTTTCCTCCCAGAATCAATTTATCAGATTAATAGTTGCACAGGGCCGAAGGTCAGCGCAGCTGGCCTTATAAAATTTATCAGGTTCACCTTAACGTTAATTTTGTGGGGACTTAACATTTTTGCACATTTTTTATTATCATTGAGTTTTATTACTGTGGGAAGCTAACATTTGGCACTATTTCCAGTTCTAATCAGTTCTTTTCATTTTCATATTTTCATGGGGAGGTTACACTTGGCGACATCCGGTCCAGGATCGTATTTCTTTGTGAAACTTCTAAGAAACAGTCAGATATCTGCTCTTATATACTTAAATATAATTAGGATTTGGCGCAACGCTTTTACTAATTTTGTCAATTTCTTTCACAGATCATCGGCAATTCGTTGCTCTTTGTTGTACTTGTATTTCTTGAATTTTGCATTGTCTTTGTTTCATTCGTGAATAATTGTGATTTGTGTTAAAAGGCCACGAAAAACTATTAATAGTACATCGCGAGGTGTAGTGAATGAAATTACCGACTTAAACAACTTCACCGATAGTACTTGTGACACGCAGTGTAACGATGACAATCCTGCGTTCACTGACAATCAGTGCGTTCCAACCACTAATGATGATTTTTATCTTAGTGATGAACTGATGATTTCAATTCTATCCTCTGTTATTTTGACGACGAGTGATGACACGGGGCGTTCTGTTGCTATGAGCGCTGCCCAGCTCAACACAACCGGTTTGCAAAACTTTAAGTAATGAACAGACAAATTTGTCTAATGAAAACGAACAGTGTAATCGGAATGCGTCGGATTTATTTAATTCCGATTTAGTGACCAACAGTACACATCCGATAAGTAAACCTTTTTGTGAATTATAGAATGACCGAATGGTCACACAAAATGTGACAATTGCAGGTACACCACTAAACAGCACAGAGAATAGAAATGCTAATTTTGACTTGGAACAAATTATGGCAAGGTTGCTACAACAACAATTTAGTGAAAATTTCAAACAACTTAATGAAAATTTCAAACAACTAGATAAAAAACAAGACAATAATAATGCAGATCTCAAACAACTTAGTGAACAGGTCAGACAACAGAGTGAAGATAACAAACAAGATAACGAAAAACTCAAACAATACTTTAATGAAAAATTAGACAACAATTCCAGACAGTTAAATGAAAAATTAGACAACAATTCCAGACAGCTTAGTGAACAGATTAGAGCCGTTGCCGCACAATGTCATGATACTAAGGAACAATTACGCGAGGAAATCGAGCCTTGCGGTAGGAAAAGTAGCGAAGAAATTAGATCTGTTGCTCAAGAATTAAGGGATATGCAAATTGCTGCAACAGAAACACTTAGAGACGAAATTAGTGGAGTCGCTAAACAATGCTCCGAAAAAGCAACACAGTTACGCGACGAGTTTAAAGTAATGACAGCAGAATTTTCGCGCACACTGGATGCAAAAGTAGATGAGAAATTCGAACAACAGAACAGTCAAATTGACGAACGTTTTAATCAACACCTACAAAACAGTGATACGCGTTTCCGTAAATTAATACAGGATCAGAATAAAGTAAAACGACAAGTAATGGAAACAATCCCAGCACAGAGACAAGAAGACAAACGTAAATTGTTCGCGAAAGCTAAAACACACGTAGACAACAATATCGCTTCAATGTCTGATGAAATTAATACCATCAAACAGTCGAACACAGAATTACGTGACGAAATTTCCGATCTTAAATCGAAAACAGACACATACACAACAGACTTTCAGACAGTGACAGACAGACTCGAACACTTAGAACTAACACATGATTCTGATGTAATTAAAGCAGACGTTAAAAAATTGAACGAAACCACAAGTAGAATACAAAAACAGATTAATGCTTCTGACACTAAAACCGATGATCAGGTAAAAATACTGACTGAAAAATGTGATGAATTGGCCAGTCGTATTGATATTATTGAAAGTAATAATGACACCAAATCAGACGATACTGCACCGATTTTCTTTAACCAAACACCTGAATTCCAAAATTTACAGCAGACAATCAATGAGATCGATTCGTCTAATAACACATTGCGTAGAAAATTGTCAAGTTTACAGCAAGAAGTAACAGAGATGAAAAGTATTTCAGTTAATAACACATCACAGTAGACGCCACTTTGTGAACATTTCTCAGACTCACGCAGCGCGTATAATTTGGGTAATCTACAGAGAGTACGCGACTTAGATTCTGAACAGACACATACAAATAAGATTCTCTTACAATCCTGAACCTGTTCCATCATACAGAGATGGTAATTTTGATTACAAACATTTTCTGCCAGTGAGAAAATTTAAAGTGTTTAAAAATGACAGAACACAGATTCACCCACTGGATTGGATACAACAATTTAGCTTTGCTTCTCCACCGACTTGGCCTGTAACACACAAACTTGAATTTATTTGCAGTTTTTTGGAAGGCGAACCGGCAACTCGTATGAGACCGATCGCGAGACAATGCTATTCGGTAGAAGAGTTTCAGAATGCTTTTCTATCAGCATATTGGTCGAAGACGACACAGCGCGGAATTAAAGATCAACTAATTAGTTTACCAAATTATGAGAACTCACATTTTCCCAGCGTCACGCAATTTTTTGAACACATGGTTCAACAAAACCAGTACCTAAGTGAACCATACAGTGAATCTGCACTTATTCAACTATGTATCTCTAAATTACCACGATCATTACGTGTGTCTCTTTTAATGGGCCAGCAAAAAGAAAATATTTCGGCATTTAGGGATCTGCTGCAGCTTTTAGAAGTGCAGCAATCAGACTATTCCTTCGTAAACAAAAATTTTTCATATAACAACCAAGGCCAACAAACTTACAGTAATAACGGTCAACCACGCAATTTCAATAGCAAAGCTAATAGACGCTTTAGGAACGACAACCACCAGAACTTTAATAGCAGACAAAATTTTGATTATCAGTATCGACGAAATTATCTGCAGGAGGAACCACATTTTAGTAACAATAGAGGTTTTTCACATCAACAGCAACAAAACCAGCCGGTTAGCATACCTAACCAACAATGCAGTGTGCATGGTCAGCCAGGCTTTAATGTTTCGCCGCATGGACGTATAGTCCCCGGTACAACAAATAGTAATGCACAGCAGCAAAGAAACAACTACGTACAGAAAACACAATATTTCCATTCCTATCGCAATGCACCGTATAAAAATGACTATTACGACAGACGTAAAAATAACGAGGACTATTTTCAGCGTACGTCTAATAACAGTTGGTCTTACCAACAGCAAAATTATCCACAAGAACATATTCTCATGAATGAACCCGACAGTAGGTATCATCCAGAGCGTAATACATCTGGAAGAAATAATAGAACAGTTCAAATAGTCGAAATGCCACAGAATCGTCCTGACACGTCAGATAGGATCTGACTAGATACTGTAAAGGTCGCATCTTCCAGTAACACAAGCACTACCTTTGACATGCAGAATGTTGTTCACGAAAATGTTATTAATTTTGACGACATCCGAGACACTCTTTTACAGGAAAGACCAGTTGTTCAGAAAACTATTTCACACCCTGTCATCGAAATTAAAATTGGTTCATCGAAATTTTCAGCAGTAATCGATTCTGGGTCACCTATGTCAGTAATAAATGAAGAAACTTTCAACGAGTGTGACAAAGAGAATACCTATCCTACATTACCATTAGGCAAAACGAAAGTGAAAGGAGCAGTGTCGAGTAAAGGAGTAGATGTTAAATTACAGACACATTTACCATTTTGCATTGCAGGTCACACATTTCACTCAAATTTTTGGATTATTCCGTTATTGACGACAGACGTTATTTTAGGTACGAATTTTCTGGTACAACACGATGCCATTATTGACTTTCAAAATTCCTATTTAATGTTGGAGGATGAAAATGTACAATTGGCTTTAGAATTTCAGCATTCTTTATCTGCGGAAGAACAAACAATTAATCGTACAGCGGTCATTTCTGCATCACGTAATATAGACTGTAATTCCACATTGTTCACGGATACGTACGTACATAACTATAACACTCCAGACGAAGCTGACTATGATGTAGTGCAGATGATTTCTGATAAAGTTAAACAAAGCAGTGCAAATACAGACTAGGAACGCTCGCAACTACACAAAGTTCTTTTACAGCAAGCTCCAGTTTTTGACAACATTCCTGGTACGATGTCCAGTTTTATGTATGAATTTCAAGTCAAACAGCACGACACATTTAAAGCAAAGCATTATCCCATTCCATATATCCACAGAGAACAAGTTAAAAAAGAGTTGCAAGATATGCTCGACCAAGGAATTATAGAACCGGCAGTTAGTCTGTACATAAAACCACTACATATTGTTAAGAAAAAAGATGGCTCACTTCACCTCATACTTGATTCACGTCACATCAATGACATAATTATTAATGAAACAGATCGACCACAGACATTAGAGGAACTTCTACAGAAATTTCACGGTACTGTTATTTATTCCACACTAGATTTGAAATCGGGATTTTGGCAAATTCAGCTTCATCCGAATTGCAGAAAGTATACAGCTTTTCTCTGTTTTGGTGACTGTTATCAATTTTGTAAATTACCATTCAGCTTAACTATTTCTTCAGCAGCTTTTATTCACGGTTTGAACACAATACTTCCAACAGAACTTAAAGACAGAATTACAACGTACGTAGATGACATTCTTTTGCAGAAGCTAACTGGTCTGAACACAATGTGATTTTAGAACGACTGTTGCAAACTTTTCATGCACAAGGACTCACAGTTAACATCAGTAAATCGCATTTTGGCAAAACGTCTATAAAATTTCTTGGACATGTAATTTCAGCAGAAGGCATTGCGCCTGATCCCGAAAAACTTCAAGCTCTACGTGATATTACTGTTCCTACAACGAAGAAGCAACTACGCAGCTTTTTGGGTTTAATTAACTTTTTTCGCAAATTTATTCATCACTCTGCTTTAGACACCCCTAGATTATGCCAATTGACAGGTATAAACACTATTTGGTCCTGGGGTAAACAAGCACATTCTGAATGTATGAACCTGAAACATGCTTTGTTGAATGCACCACTTTTATCGCACCCAGATCTTACCAGAAATTTTTCCATTGCGACGGACAGTTCTAACACCGCTTTATGCGTACATATTTTCCAGGAAATTGAAGAAGATGGTTCTACAATAACTAAAAACATCGCATTTGCAAGTCGCATTCTGTCACCTGCTGAACGAAATTATTCTGTTACACAACTGGAAACGTTATGTGTTGTATGGGCTTTTACGATATTTAGGCATTTTCTTTATGGAAGACACACCACCGTTTACACAGATCAAAGAGCGATACAATTTTTACTTTCAGCTAAATTTTCATGTGACAGATTAAGCAGATGGAAGCTTTATTTACAGGAATTTAATTTCACAATTGTTCACATTCTCGGCACACAAAATGTTGTTGCAGACGCACTATCTCGTTCTCTCAGCAACAATCAGCAAGACATCGCAACCAACTTCTGTAAAGCAAATTTCAGCGTGATGTACATTCAACAAGTTACATTCGAAAATTTTATTTTGTCGTCATTACAGGACATAGCAAAAGAGCAAAATAAAGACAACGTGTGGAGAGAAATTAAACACCTCTGGCAAGATAGGAATAAAGTTACGATTAGAAACCATTACACTGTACGCAATGACATTCTGTTTCTCCGCTCTCATTCTGACAGCAACAATTGGTTATTATGCATTCCTGATGAGCTTGTTAACAAATTAATCTGGTATACTCATTTAAGTTACGCACATTACGGAGCTAGAAAATGTTTTCTTATACTGAGACAGAACTGTTATTTTGCCAACATGGATAAACGTATACGACGAGTTTTAGCGTCCATGCAAAATCTTCCAGAAAGCTAAGTCAGACACAACTTCACATATTCCTCCATTATATCCCATTGTACCTGTTAAATTAAGACATATGGCCACTGTAGACATTTTTGGTCCAATTCCCAGAACTAATAGAGGTTTTTGCTACATCTTTGTCACTGTTGAACTCACTTCAAAATTTGTTACCTTCACTCCGTTACGCAAAGCTACTGCTAAAACCATTTCGAAAGCATTTGTAAAGCATTTTATATTTCATGTAGGGCATGTGTTGAAAGTATTTTCTGATAATGGATCACAATTTCGTTCTGCTATATGGACACGCATGTTACGAGCTAGAAACATTTCTCCCATCTATATATCCAAGTACCACGCTTCTTCGAACCCTTGTGAACGATTAATGAAAGAAATTGGTAAACTGTGTAGAATATACTGCCACAAAAGACATATTGATTGGGACACACACATACTCTCATTCCAAGATGTAATTAATTCCATACCAAATGAATCCACTATGCTACCTCCGTCTGTTATACTAAAAAATGCTGAACCACGTAACAAAATTAAAGAATTAGTAACATTTCCTACATCTCGTCGAAAGAAATAGATGTAAAAATGTTTCGCGTCATTTCATTTGGCAATTTAGTAAATATCATAAATTAAGAGCTCCACAGTGTAATCATATGTTTTCAGGTTTGGGCGTGTCGTATTTGCGATGCTTTCTACAAAGAAATGTCAATAGCGAGGATAATGGCCTCTTTTTTTTCTCCACCTGTGCCTCTGAAAGGCACACACTAATGGCTTTTTTCCAGGTGACTGTTGCAGAGCTGGGTGCTTGGAGTGACCTACCTTCCTTACCGAAATATTTACGAGATAAGTTTCTGCTACAGTGACAGTTTGATACAAAGAAAATTTCACATGTCAAAATATTTGCGTTACAAATCTGTAGCAACAAAATCCTATAAATATAACAGTGTCCAAAAAATTTTCGCCGGCATTGTGATACATTCACGCATTTACACACATTTCATAACTCTTAAAGTACGATTCTTGGTTTCCAACATCCTTTTCCACAAGTCAGAGTCCCTAACCACTACTCATTATTCCTTACCTTATTACACATATACATATTCGTCGATACTTCTTCAACATTTCATCATAATAAATACATAGCATAATCAAATTCCTCATATAGCATCAGCTTATTGATCATAAATATACCTCAACAGCATAATACACATTGTCATTGTAATAATAACACCTCAGTCAAATCTCAAAAACGTCATAGCTATCTGCAATAACGGCAAAACCTAAAAAAAATTCTCTGCTCATTTCAATAGCGTCATCTACCTCCATCGTACTTTAAAAATCATGCTCCCTTACCAAATACGACATTCAAAGCTCTCATAGTATCACAATGGTTCCGAAAAAATATGAACAGTTCACACAGTGCAGACAAAAAACTATTTCATAAGTGTGAAATTATCCAACTTTGTAACTGCATAAACATGCGTCACTGACATACTAAATAATTTTTCGTTCTCTATTAAATAATCAGATAGCTGCGTAATTAAGTGTTAGAGAAATATGGTACCAATGTGTAAAGTTGTATAAGCATATACCATATTAGCTAGGGCTCCTTGTGCTTGCCAAACACATGGTACACAAAGTAAGCATGTACCCCCATGAGGATTAATGTAATTATACCCTCAGGTGTTACAGATTACAGCAATGGAATGAAATGTATCACGGAAAACTTTCTTTGTAATTCAAACATCTTTAAAAATAAATGTTTTAAGTACAAAATTAATCACTCAAATGCATGTCCTGTAGCGCTAAATGTGCGTCTTGCTGTAAGATAATTCTGTGGAAGTGTCGTAGTTATTGTCCTCTGTAAGCAAAGTTCTGCTGAAGTCAATGTACTCACCTCATCATAAACAAAAGTGAAATGCTTTGTGTATAGATATCACAGTTATTACGTACCTTACCGTGATCAAGAAAGTACTATAATGTAACATATTGTTGTGGTATGAAAAAGGCTATCTCATTGTAGCTATACCACAAAAGTTACTACTAAAACATGTTTTACTTTCCAGAATAATACAGAAAAACTGTGCAGATATAAAGCAGATACAGCACAAAAGCAACAATGTAAATTGTGTCACACATTAGTAGCATCGTGGTATAATCGTGTAGCTGTCAAAGAAGCCAAATACTAAGTAATCTTTAATCTCACAGAAACTACTTCAAATAAAGAATATCTCTTCAAGTAAACCAAAATGTTGCATGAAAATCTCATTAGCAGTATATGTTCTATGTATTTAAGCCTTATAGTCGTTACGTAATCGTGCAATTAACAAGCAAGAATGTATACACACAATAACACCGTGTCCTCTGTTCACTATAACAATGCAGTGGTAATTACTCTCTAAATATGTTCCCTAGGTTCTAGACTGGATATTTAACTTCAAACATTGTTACATGTTAACAGTTTCTAAGTCTGACAAAGCATACTAGTAACGTGAAGCGAAAAGTTATATGGCAAAGACAAAGTTAAAAAGCAGATTATCTTTAAATAACGGTTTTACATGTGAAGTGTGGTGCAATCCTTTACTCTTCATAAAACTCAGAGTTTGAACTTGAATGCAATTATCATGCGGTATACGTCGGTAAAGAATATTGGAATTTTTCTCGTGGCTGCCTGCGGTGCGAGTCATTGTCTGTGTCTTTGTTGGCGCGCGTCGTTATTGTGATTTGGAGACCTAACTTCTACAAATTCACCTTGTCGAGAGGGCCCTGCTCTGTTTGAATCTCGCCAGTTCTGATGCAATTCAAGTCTGTCGTCACGATTATATCGTCTGTCGTCATGTTGGTAGTTCCTGTAGTTTCTTTCTTGTCTGTTAAGTCGTGGAAAATTTCTCCCTGAATTATCACTGCACGGTGGACCGTTGCATCTGAAGTTATTCTGTCTCCCATGATAATAATAGTTCTGGTTGCCATATTGTCTGTTTCTATGATTGTCTCTGTTATATTCATTACTACTGCAGAGAGGCGATCTTTCTCTGTAATTATTACTACTCTGCCAACGGTTGTAATACAGGTGGTGTCATTCTGTCTCCCATGATAATAATAGTTCTGGTTGCCATATTGTCTGTTTCTATGATTGTCTCTGTTATATTCATTACTACTGCAGAGAGGCGATCTTTCTCTGTAATTATTACTACTCTGCCAACGGTTGTAATACAGGTGGTGTCTGTTTTGGTCACGATTTGTGTTGTGAGAATAGCTTTGTCGTGTCCAGTTATTGTTTCTTTCATCGCGGAATTGTGACAGATGTGACCTGTAATTGTTGTGTTCCTGTTTTCGCGTTCCGCGGTTGTCAGTGTCAATTTCTAATTCTTTCAAGAGTCCCTGAAAAGCCTCAATGTCGTCTTTGCAACGTCCTGCCAAAATAATATGTCATAAAAGTTCAGGTAGTTTGATAAAGCAAATGCAGATGAGTTCTGAGGGGCTGTGTGGGTTTGACGGGTACTGATTCTTGTGCAACATGTCTTCAAAATATTTCACAAGACTGGAAAATTCAGATTGTTCGAAATGTTTCATCATTATGATGCTATGTTTTACTCGGTCTCGTGTGGCTTGAGACCAAAATGCTGAGAGGAAGGCATGATAAAATTCTCCTTCACTGTGGCAATCGTGAATGACCGATCGCATTCTCACAGCTGGTTCATTCTCTAAATAGCCACACATAAATTCTAATCTGTGCTCTAAAGACCAGTTGGGAGGAAAACAATGATAGAATTGATGAAGCCACGCTTGTGGATGAATGTCGTTGCCGGAATTCTTAAATGTTTTGAATTTACGTGTAGTAATAAACAGCTTATAGTCAAAGTCATCATGTCGGCGAGTCGCATATCGGTCATTGTTACTTCGTGTCGGCGGATCGTTCTCAAAATTCGGTGCACCTTGCCAATTTCTTTCATAATTTCCCAAATGCCCTGTGTTATTATTTTGTGTCTTTTCCATATTTCTAAGTCCCTCTGCCCATGTTGGAGCGCGAATGTCCTCTGAAATAAGTAATTCTTGTATTACTTGTGCAAACTGATCTTGTACTTCCCGGATTTCTCTTTGGCGTTGCGTATTAATTTGATTCCGATTTTGTTTGAATTTCCTAATTTGTTCGTACTCTTCTGTGTCATTAAAGACTACCGGTCTTGCGTCATTCAGATTACCGTCTACCTTCGTAGATAAATTATTTAGCTGATACGAAAGTTCAACTACTTTCTCCGATAATGAACTAATTTCCTCCATGTGTCTTTCTGAACCAATTTTCAGAGTATCTACTGTGTCCATTAAGTTTTCCTGAGTTTTTGCAAGTTGCGTAACTGAATCGGTAGATGCAACTGAGTCAATTTTAGGTTGCAAGGTCTCATGATTTTCATGAACAATAGTTTGCAGTTATTTTATGGCTGCTTTGCGATTCTGTAATGCATTTTCATGCCGCGAAAAAATAGGTTGAAAATTCTCACAAATTTGTGTTTTGAGTCATTACAGACTTTTCGACATTTCTATTCAATGTTATGTAACTCAGTAGTTCAAGTGTGGTGTCTAACTTTTGAAGCTTTTGCTGTGTTTGTCTATGATTTTGTTCCATTGTGTCTAACTGTTGCTGTGTTTGTCTCTGATTTTGTTTCATTTGTTGCATTAATTGCAATAATAATGTATTAGTGTCTGGAATCTGTTCCTTTATGCTTTTCGTCAGTGCATTTGCACCGGCAACATTCACATTTTGACAAGCAGAAAATGTATCTTGACTTATTTGAGAAAACGGTGAGGACGCAAAACCTGTCCTGTCATTTCGGATTCCTGAGGCGAGCTGTTGCCGACCGATCGATCGATAATGCTTCCCTGTTCACTAATTGTTTCACTGCCTACACCATTATTTGCAGCCCGCTGCATTTCCCTATGCACAATTACCAAATTACTACTTTGAACATTAGTTAATTCATTACTCGGCGGCGCTAACACACTACTTTCTTCTTCACTGTCATTTCTCAGTTTACTTTGGAGTCTAGTACTACGTTTTTCACACGCCATTATTGTCACAATATTTCACACAACACAGAAAAGCACAATTTAAAGTGCAAAATAAGAAAACACATTAACATAGCATTGAAAATAATATCTCGTTAATTACAAGCGCAGCTGCGAAATACTTGGTGCAGATCTATATGCATGCCACAACTGTTTTACTGTACAAGAATGAATAACTACAACTACAAAGGAAATTCTCTCTACAATTACGCGCTAGCAATAAACAAAGGCTGCACTAATTACACAAACTACAAGAAAAAATCAGAAGATTCCAGTGAGGTATCCGCGGCTAAGGGTCGACATATATAACGTCCTCTTAGAAAAGTTAGTGAATTACTGTGCTGATAAATCTCTTACATTATTTGATTTTCAAACAGCTGAGCAAAACCGAACATACTCAGACATTTCGCTCTTTACCTATTCTGATCAACACTAAAATGACACACAATATTTTTAGCGCAACGCAATCTGACTTTCAATAATCCCTACAAAAGAATGGCTCTGACTAACATTAAACTATACCTTTCACAAATCGCTAAATCACTTACCTCACAAAAATCTTCGTTACTCGAACTACTGCAATACAGAGAGCGCCACTACTGACAGCTAAATAAAAGCTTCAAACTACTGAAGGCACTAACTACTGACAGGCATAGTTAGCAAATGAAAGATTTTGATAGAGAACAAACAATGTATTTAACTTAATAGTGTTCAAAGGTCATAATATATAGCAGTTCATGACATCCAGTCTTACAAATTTACTATCTCTGTCCAGATCATCCGCTCTCAAAACTCCGTCATTTCACTCCCCACATCCACCACTGCTGGCGGCTCACCTCCAACTGCGCAACGCTACGCGCTGTTAACATCCAGCTGCCCAACACTACAATAGCCAACAACAATGAAAACCAGCCACAGATTGCACACAGCACAGCCAGTGATTTTCATACAGAGCGCTACGTGGCGTTAGCAATAAAAAAACCTAAACAGCCTACTTACAAGGGAAAAATATTAGTTTTGATATCCCCGACAACCTCCCAGAGTTTGTCGGTTTAAATACTTTTCACCCTGTATACCATTCGGCTCATAATTAGCTCATGTTTCATACTGAAATTACTGTTAGTAATTCACTGGATAAAAGATTATCTAAAGAGGGTATGTAAGAAACTAGATTTCTGGATGGAGACAGGCCGCATAATTTCGGATAAAACATTAACTAGTGTATTTCTCCTCTGGTGTGTATTCGCAGCTGGTTGGAATGATTTCTATAGATGGTAGGCGGAGTCAAAAGATTAGAAAATTAGCAAGGTGTGTCTTTAGATTGTAGGATCTGTACTCTGGTGCAACTGGTTTCAATCGAAGTAACAGAGAGAACAAGCATAGCCATATCGAAGAAATGATTTTTATTTTTTTTATTTTTATTTGTATGCTTTCGGGATGTGACCGTTCAGCAGTGTCATTAGTAGAATGTCAGTCATGACAGTACGAACGTAAAGAAGCAAAACACCCACTCCCCAAGCGGAGTGCTCCCTGCCGCGGGCTGGAATCGAAACCGGGCCTCTTCACTTAGCAACTCGCGGTGCGAACCGTCAACCTATCGAGACGTACATCAGTAGTAAAAATGTTATTGTTCATGAAATGTTGACCTTTCAGAGATTTTTTTTCTCATTATTTGTTTGAATAATTTTGTATGTCAAATGAGTTGTGATTAATCTTTGTGCCGACCAGAGTGGCCGAGCGGTTCTAGGCGCTACAGTCGGGAGCTGCGGGGTGCTACGGTGGCAGGTTCGAATCCTGCCTCGGGCATGGATGTGTGTGATGTCCTTAGGTTAGTTAGGTTTAAGTAGTTCTAAGTTCTAGGGGACTGATGACCTCAGAAGTTAAGTACCATAGTGCTCCGAGCCAATTGAACCATTTGATTAATCTTTGTGCATGGTTTGCAAAACACCTGACGTCTTGTTCAGGAAATATCCCTTGATTTCTTGATCACTGAGGAATTGGGAAAAATATGGTAGCGTCAAAATTTGAGAGATGTGTAAGCTCTGAGACCATTTGAGTGTCAGTGAGGGTGTGGGTTGCAACCCAATAGGAGAGTGAACTCCTGCTCTTTCTCACGTAGTTTTATCAATAGGCAGTGATGTAATCAGTCTACAGAAGTACTGGGACAGCCTAATGAACAGGTTTACGAATATCTTCCCCTGTGATCGACACACTGAGCTGGAAGAAGTCCTCAACTTAAACGCACAGGACTTGTAAATGATAGAGGGGGGGGGGGGGAGGGTGTCCCTGCTGGGTCACGTTCTTCACGTTCATGGCTGAAGTTGGAGGTATCTACCGTCGCTAGGTAGCTGGCCAAGCGGTGGCAAAGGGCCTTCTATTACGGACGCAAAAAGAGTGAAGGTCTTCGGTCAAGTCCCTAGAATGATGACAGTCCCCAGCATAGGGAAAATCCAAGGGAGAATAGCTACCGATTTTTCTAGCGATATGATTTTACATTAATTAGATACCAACAGAAGAATAGTGAGGAAGGAAACATTCACACATGAAGAATTCTGACATATCCCCCACCTACAGAATCAGGCAACAGAGTCTTAAACTGAGGTAAATATTAATATTGTGCAGTGGCGTCACATTCTAATCATTATTATGGGCCTTTTCCAGACTGCAAGAATTTTTTATGTATTGTCACCCTCCAGGAGAATAAAAGAAAAGGAGATCTTCTGCCCGTGAACGAATTGTTAATTCTGCAACGAAACGTGGGTAAGAGGAAGTGTCACACTGAAACTCTGAGTTGGACAGAAAGACGTGGTCAGATGGCTCAGATGGTAGAAGCGTTCCCCACGGAAGACACGGCTCTGGATTGGAGTTAGTGGTTCACACACTTGTTTAACTTAAGAGAAAGTTCAATAGGAAACAAGACGATGCTTACTGGTAGATTCATTGTTGAAACAGACTGGAGAGATGATACATTGCTGACATACGACAAAAAAAGTTATTTTTCAGAGGAGAAACTGACTCCAGCCACAACAGGGCATCGAAAAAAAAAAGATGATAAAGGCTGAAAATTTGTGCCGGACCCGGATCTCCTACTTAACGATAGCCATTCCCTTAACCGCCTCGGCCATCCGGACACACTTCCCGTCTAACTAACATTCTCAACTTGCCACATGCTAGTAGCGACCACTGTACATTCACCCACTTCCTCGCCGCAAGTCATGTATTTCCACAACAGACGCGGACCCCGTTGTGCATCCGCACAGAAGTTATCAAGGCAGTCATGCCTATATATATATATATGTGTGTGTGTGTGTGTGTGTGTATAGTGTCTCTTCCGTCCGACAGAACAGACAATCGACACCAAACACACACACGCACACACAAACATTATTAAATAGTATAGCAAAAAGAATCGTGTACTAAACAACACTACGTAAGCTGCAAAGCCAAATAAAACCCATTACACACCTTTCTCTGAACCTGCTGAATCACACAACACGAAGTAAGCTACTCAGTTTCAAGAAAAATGTTTAACTATGGGCATAATATGTAAACCGGAACTTGACGTAATATGCTAATACCACGCAACATACAACGGCGGCACCTTGCCGCCAATTTCACTTGATCATCAATACAAAAGAAGTTATCAAAATATCTAAAATACTAATAAGTGAACACTGTTTGCTACATCGGAATGCGGACCCTTTAGCACATGTAACATATTGTCGACAGAAGGTATGGGTTACTTTCGACAGTTCTGTGAATCTAGCCTCGTTAACGTAGTCGTACACAACTCACATCATTGAATGTAAGTGGTGCATGCAGGATTAAACATGTCAGCGCTGTTATATGTATCCTATTTGCTAACTTAGACAACGGCGTCAAGCAGAAGTACTTCGTAGTCAATTTCCGCAGCACAGGACCTTCGTGTAAACGTAATATGACTATGAAAAGATGGCGACTGTTCACTTACCTGTACCTCAGCGACGCCTGCTCTCGCACTTGCTTTCTACGTCTGTGTTTGTAAACTTAAAAGTTCCAACACTCTTAGGAAGAGAGTAACTTTTGCTTTTGCATTCTTAATATCACGAGTCACCAGTTATGGAGCATGACAGACTTCAGTATGAGATCGCTTGTTAGGAAGAAATATCGTAATGTTGCTAGGAAACAGTCTGCGTCACTACGTGCGAATATTTCATTGTTGATTGCTTGGTCGTGGTCGATTCTGTATGTCGGCGATTGTTTCTGCCTGAAAGAAGCGATGTCTGACACAATGTGATATGTTATTGAATTACCACGAATGTCGTTGTTCTGAGTAACAACAAAGCTTAAAATAAAAAGTACGAGTAACGGGAATTTTTAACTTCAAGCACATAGCAGGCTAGTGCCGAATTTAGAAGAGCACCCTGGAAATACATCATATTCCTTAGATGTACAACAAAGAAAACTTTTATTTTTGTGTATGTGCGGCAGTGTGACGTATGTAATGTCACAAAGACTTATTTTGGAGAACATTTACATGAAGATACTTGAACATTTGCGTCATAAGTATAAGAGGCGTTCAAAAAGTTTCCGTTCGAAGGCCACTATAGCTCCTTGCCCACATGTCGGTTCTTTTATATCCGCAACGGAGTCGCGCTGTGTTGCGTATAAACTGCAGCAACGCACTTAAACGGGAACTTTTTATCACCCCTTGTACGTAACGAGCAACTGCTATGTCACGAAAATATTTCCCTTAATGAGGAGGAAATAATGCAGAGCACTTTAATAGCTACAGTCCAACAACGGGAGAAAAATAAACTACATCCTTATCATTATTTTTCAATGAGTGCTGCACGATACTTCATTCTGTTATAAACTGTGTATTCCAGTTTTACCACAAAAAGAATATGGCGATACGCGCAACTGTGAGGAATTTAGGCAGCCTATCTCACCAGGTGTTGTCATTACAAACGAATCATGCCATCCATGAAACTAAAAAGAAAGTGCGTTCAAAAGGCAGAAAAATTTCAATGGGCGCAGCTGACAAAGTGAGTGAGTTAAAAATTTTTAGACACGGAGAGCTGAGCCATGGGTTTCATATAAATATTGTGGAGTGCCTTATCAACAAGGAGAGAAGGAATAAGAAAGCAGAACAAACTCAGATTAAAAAATAAGATTGGTCGGTGCGCAACATAATGGAAATTTGAAAAATATATTTAAATCTTAGAAAGTGATTAGCATTCAAACAAATAAAACTTAGTCAAATATACAATAAGTTCCACAAGAAAGTGTACGATGGAATAGTAAATGTAGCGTCCGCAGCGACGTCTCTGGTAGTGGTCTCGAATCTGTATTCAATGCACTTTTGCACAGTGTACAGATAAACAGTGTGAGAGTTGAATGTCTTGTTTTGTCGATTGCAGTTTTGGCTATTGGCATTTATTTATAGAAAATTTAAACGCTGAAAAAACATGCAGTATTTATCAAAAATACCTCCTAAGGTCCGTTAAGTAGCTATTCCCTTCGAGCGAGGAAAACTGGATGCTTCAAGAGAATAGTGATCCGAAACATCGCAGCCATCTCTGTGCAACGTGGAAACAAGACAATGGGGTGTCCACGATGGACTGGCCTATAATGTCTCCGGATGCAAACCCCATCGAAAATGTTTGGTCGTATATTAAGATGAAGCTTAAAGGAAAGTCAATATATAGTTCGAAGCAGCTGTCATATAAAATCAGGACTATATGGAGGTCGCTAACGAGAGAATATGCAGAAAACCTCGTGAAAAGCATACCAAAAAGGTGGCAAGCTATAATTGATAACTGCGGCGACTGGATTAACTATTAGGTAATTGTGCGATGAGTAATAACATTTATTTTCGTTTAAACATATATTTATAATAGTGTCTTTTATTTCACACAGATAACGGTGTATACTTAATTGTGGAACTGACTGTAGTTTGAAACTTAAATCTCTGAATAAGAATAGTAGATTAAAAGAAGTGGTTGTTCATAAAGTACAGCATACATCACGCAACGCGACATACTGTGTACGGAATGAGAGGACACAGGAAGTATAGAATCAAACAAAGACACACGCTAAGGCTAGGTAATTACGGAAAAGTAACAGTAGCCAAACATGTGTATGAGACAGATTGTCATTAAAAGGTATTGGAGGGGACCTAGAGGTATTCTATGTAGAGAAAAATGGTAGGAAAATTGATCAATTTGGACTGTAAATAGTAATACACCAAAACGTATTTACTGTATAAATGTGGTATACAGGAACAGATGGATCTTTTCTAGTATTACTCGTATTATTGGTAAGCTTGCAAACATTTTCTTTGGTAACTAACATAAACAT
This sequence comes from Schistocerca piceifrons, assembly GCF_021461385.2. Lineage (NCBI taxonomy): Eukaryota > Metazoa > Arthropoda > Insecta > Orthoptera > Acrididae > Schistocerca > Schistocerca piceifrons. The sequence continues at coordinate 398,370,671 of NC_060144.1, read as the reverse complement.
TTATTTTTAATAATTTTTGCCAGCTATGTTCTAAAGCTTTGATAAATTGTAGAAATGATGTAATACAGCATTGTAAGTTGCTGTTTAATTTATCGGTTAGTGTACAACAGATTTCGGTAGAAGACAATAATCAAGTGCAGGGTTTTGTTAACAGTAAGAGTTACGTATGAGTTAAATGACAAAAAAGTCTCAAAATATAGTATTTATAAATAATCTTAACAGTGTAATCGTAGGAACACAGAGTGGCAATTACAGGAACCATCCAAGGAACACACCAAAGTTTTTGACGTGTGTACTTTTTGATGTACACTGATGTCCAAAATTAAAGCACGAACTGCTATTTCCCCATCTTGTGTCTAATTCACCGTATAGTCGTACAGACTGCCAACAGATCTCGTACAGTCGTCTTCTGCACAGAAAATGGGGTTCTGATCAACGGACAACCACATCAACGATCACGCCATGGCACCTATGCAACGGGGTAGTTTTTGCCGGGTAGTCCCACATCCAAAATCGCTGTGTATACAGTCAACAACAGTACAGTATGGCACAAAGTAGACACCCACCAGACTCTCTGTGGTAGAGGGCCGTAAGAAGAATGGAAGTAGGACAGTCGCAAACTGATGAGGCCTGGTGGCTTAATGTGAATCGTTCTGTTGTTTCTCGGATGTGGCAACAATTTATAGGGACCGAAACAGTACCCCAGAGACCAGGGCATGACCGACCATGTGTGATATCAGAAAGAGACGACCTTTATCTGGATGTAAGGGCAAGAAGGTACCGCTTTAGCACTCCACGGCAACTGGCAACTGACTTCGCAGCATCGACTGGAAGTGTTGTACCGAGACAAACGTTGTCCAGAAGGCTTTGGCAGAGTGACCTTTATTATTGGAGATCTGCTGTATGTATACCTCTAATGCGTCTTTACAGAAGGGAACGTCTAAGGTGGAGTCGTCAACACACCAGTGCGGGAGAACAGTGGGCCAGTTTTCTTTTCACAGATGAGTGCCGATGTAATCTGGAGAGTCTCGATGGATTCGCACCTCGACGGAACGTGGAATACCATTTCAGGACCCAAACGGTATGGAAGAAGACCAATACCGTGGAGAATTCCTAATATTGTGTGCAGGGATTAAGTTGACCGCATGAACATCTCTTCATGAAAGTGTATGGATGAATCGGCAAGGTTTAATTGCTGCCAGGTATTGTGACGAGATCTGGTACCTCATGGGTGGTTGTTGCTATATGGTGCGGGCTCACACTATGTACTGATGGACGATAATGATCGACCTCATAGAGCAAGAGCGGATGATGTTTTCTTGCAAATAGAAGATATTCCACGCATGGCATGGCGTGCTCGCTCTCTCGATTTGAATCCCATAGAGCATGTATGTGGTGCACTAGCAAGACGGGCTGCATCACCTCAAAATCCATCGACCACTCTACAAGAGTTGCCAGCAGCTCTCCAGGAAGAACGAACGTTATTACCTCTGAGATGGATGACATCATTCACAGCATGCTCCATCGTTGTCAGGCCTGTATTGCTGCCAGAGGTGCTCACACCCCATACTGAGGAATGCCTGTGTAAAAATCGAATAACTTTCTTGTCTGCAGTTATGCAGTTGTTTATGTTGTATATATTTTACATTGCTTGTACTTCACTATCAACTGTTTACACTGCTTTGTGGCGAAATAAACAGAACCTTGCAAAATTTCCGGTTGTTGCTTTAACTTTGGACACTAGTGTCTGTCTGTAACTCTTCCCCATTGTAACGCTGTCACTAAATTTTGAGCGTTACTGAACTGAAAGCAGCTGTATTGCAACCGCGCGTGAGGCAAACAGACAGGCACAGAGGCGCTGATATGAATTTCTCAATCGAGCATGTTTGAAGACCGCAAGGTGGTCGGGATGACACTGCAGAATGGTCATGCAACTACAAGCTGGCCTGCTGAGTATTTCCACACCACGGATACACAGGGGTGTTGATCTGGACGTGCCTGGAAGCGATATATTGTCACAATAACTGTGCTCTTAACAACTATAAATACCTTTCGATTCTAGAACAGATATGCAGTCTGACAGTACCCTCCGTGACAGAGCTTCCACGCGACTCTCCGTCTCGCTATGGGTTCGCCAGCAGCTGATGCCAGTCTGGGCAGCCGACGCCACCAGACCAGTTCTGGTCCTTTCTTCGGCACCCTTAGACCTAGAACGACACAACGGGTGAGCCGACCCCCGGACGCCCCAGTTGCAACAACCTTCTACCTTGTAGGACAGTTGTTCACAGCAAGGCGACAATGCCACCTCCCTCCACACCAGGGCAACCTTCTAACCCAGCAGCTGTGGCCTCCTACAGGAATTCAGTGGTCTCAGTGGTCGTTTGTGTCGCTGGCATTGCTCACTCACGGCCGCAGAGTGGTGGTTTAGGGCGAAGTAAACAGTGTCTGTAGAGCAGGACTCAGACATCAAATGGTCATCGCAATGCCGCGCCTTCTGACATCACTGACGTCATCGGCGATACCGGTGGACCACGCACATGCAGAGGGCGAGCCCAGTGACGTCGCAACACTCCAGCATTTTAATCCACAACGAATAAAACATGTTGAATCTTGCAGCGAAATTTCCATAGCCGACCCTGGCCAGCACCACCGCCTTCACAACCTGCCACTCCACCTCCTGTAAACCATAGTGGCCCCACTCACCCTGGGTCACTACAGAGCGGGGTCAGAAAATGATATACTGGGCACATCACATTTCTGTGTGAAGAAAATCGCAGTGTGGATAAAGGAGGAATTTAGGTAACTGTGGTGCTGATGGAGTACGGCTCACCAAAGAAATGTTGGTAGCTAATCTGGACGTCCCAGATTATAGGGTTAGTTACTCAGACAGAGTGTGTCAGGGTCATATGTAAACCACTGCTAACACTGCACTGCGTAGTAATTTGGAGTATCTTAGGAGTATGGTTAGACTGGAGATGGAGAAATTATTGTTTGAATTTGAGGATTTGTTTTTCGCTTGGGGGCCTTTAGCAGCAACACCTATAACATAGCATCATCTCCCTAGAGGAACTGAGCCATCAATATGTCACAGACCTTACCGTATACTCCAATGTTTGCCATCAGTATTAGAAGAATTCATTGATCAACAGCTAGTGGATGGGGTAACAGAAAATGGTTCAAATGGCTCTGAGCACTATGGGACTTAACATCTGTGGTCATCAGTCCCCTAGAACTTAGAACAACTTAAACCTAACTAACCTAAGGACATCACACACATCCATGCCCGAGGCAGGATTCGAACCTGCGACTGTAGAGGTCACGCGGTTCCAGACTGAACCGCCTAGAACCACACGGCCACACCAACCAGCAATGGGGTAACAGAGGAAAGCAAAAGCCCATGAGTGCAGCCACAGTAGTTGTACCAAAAAAGTGACGGTGGGCATCTTAACAGCAAACTATAACGTATATTTAGTTCTGAACACCACTTAAACTATTGACAGCATTGCAGACTGTCATTTGAGTTAAAAAAAGCTTTGGAAACGTTTCAGCGTTTGCTAGATGGAGTACTGAGGGGACTGAAACTTCACCAGTGCGTGGTATACTTAGATGATACAACTGTCTCTGACACATAGTTTGTGAGAGGTTTTTAGAATATTATGACCAATAAATTTAAAATTAGTCATGGAAAATATCACTGTGAGTTAGAAGAAGTTACATACTTAGGATTTAGGACATATTATTAGCAGTGAAGACAGATCTGAAGTTCATTCAGGCAGTACAGGAATATCAGGCTCCTAGCAATATCAAGAATATACATTATTTTGTAGGTTTAGGGAATTATTATTGAAAATTCATGAAAAGGTTTGCAGACTTAGTGGGACCACTTTTGCGACAGTTAAAAAAGAGAATGAAGCTGGAATGGACAAAGGAATGCTAAGATGCATTTGAGGAGTTAAAGAAAGCATTTACATCAAGTCCAGTGCTAATTTTTCTGGACTATGAGACAAAGTCTACCTTGTCAACTGGAGCTTCTAATCAAACTATAAAGTGAGTTTTCAGTCAAGCAATAAATAGAGAGGAACATCAAGTAACATATACCTCGAGGCAGTTGAAAAGAGGACCAAAGAATTATTTCACAACAAAAAAAGAGACACTTAGTGTGACATATGGGTTTATGTATTTTCGAAATTATTTTTAAGGGAATAATTTGAAAATAGTAACTGAACATGAAGCTGTTAAGTGGTTGTTATGGCTTAAGGACTCTTCTAGTAGATTGACTAGGTGGCCACTGAGGTTAAGTGAATTCAAGTATGAAGTTATACACAAGCCTGGTAGAACACACAAATGTGGATAGTTTGAGCTGAAAGATAGCAGTGATATAGACACTGGGTCATGACCTTGAACAACTGCAAGTAGCACAATGAGCTGACATGGAATGCAAACACTGTGCATCACAGCTGCAATTCACTGTGTGGAACTGATTGTTGTGTAACCAATGGGGTTGGTACTATAGGCAGTAGTGTTAGTAAAGGTAAAAGAGTAAGTGCTAGAAGAAGCAAATGACCACATTCTGTCAGGACATGAGGGTTGTAGAGTAATGAAAAGATAGGTAGTTGAATGCTACTTGTGGAAATCTAGAAAGAAACATTTGCATCAGTATGTAAGGGACTGTGTATAATGCATGCAATTGGCAGATATGAGCCATAAGTTAATACCTTTGAAGAGGTTACCAGAAGTAACAGAACCTTATCAACTGATTGGGTTGGATGTCGTTGGGCCATTCAACAGAACTTCAGCTGGGAATCGATTTGTGGTAGCTATTATTGATCATTTTTCTAGGTATGTGAAAATGATAGCAGTGAGGGAAATTTGGAAGAATGTTCAGGGAGCAAATATCAGAGCCCTGCAACATCAAGATTGATTAGGAAATTGAGTGAGCAGATTATCACAGTGTAAAGTCAGTCAATGGGTGATGTTATGAAACCCATACATTCCGAAACGTAAGGATTAGAAAGAAGATTAAGTGCAGAAACCTTGTACAACTGGTAGAGGAGATTCCATATGAATTAAGGGCAAGGGAATAGGAGAGAATAATTTACGTTTGTGTAGATGTAAATGTGATTTCGAAATATAAGTGATTAGCGTATCAGCTGAGGATACGAGGAAGGAGTTTGTTCAAGTTATATGAAGTGCTATCTTTCTACGTTATTTTGTGTATAAGCTAGGTGCTTTAGGGTTGGGTTTCCTTTAGTATGTCTACGAGATGGCAAACCTTTCAAATAGGTAAATGGAATGATGACAGTTCCCTCTTCCCAGGTTACTGCAGGTCTAAGTAAAGTTGAGGGGAGTCCTTAGTACTTTTCACAAGTGCAAGGGATGTAGTTCTCACATGCCACCGTTGAGCACTGAAGATGAGCCTCAACACTTGGGAAATGCTTGATGGGGAGAATTACAGAGGGAGGTGAATGGAAAAGATGTGCTGAATGAAATGAGGAGTGGGTACGGTAAAATGCACGAGTCATATGAGCAATTATGAAGAAAAATGCAGCAGATGGTGGCTGTAGTGCCAGGCACGGTACAGCAACGTAAGTGAGGTTGGTTAGGCACAAGGGATAGGTTATTGAAAACGGTTTTCTGGACTGTGAATGTCGGTAACATGCAGGAACTGAATGGTTTCATGGAGAGATTGAAAGATTTAGCAAGGAGGAATAAGGTCACAATGGAATGGCTCTGTACACATTTATCCAATTTGGAACAAAGGGTATTGAACAACACACGAGCATTACGAAGATTAGCGATGGAAGTAACACACCTGGTAAAGACGACAGTGAATTAGAACATGGAAGTTACAAAGGCTCAGGTGGATACTTTGGACAGGATAATGACAGTGACAATCTATATATCTGATAGCTTGTGGGATGTCTGGATAGTGGTAATGGCTTTGCAGGAAGTAGTCTTAAACGTGGCACACAGGCAGCTGGGTCTAGCTCTGTTAATGCTGGATCAGTTCTTGGTAGGTGTGCAGAAACTGCAGAGGGAATTATCGCCGGAATTGGAACTTGTAACTGAACCACACAAGTCAGATCTTCCGCTGCATTACCAATAACCAGTGGTCAAGATTAGCCAGGATATAGCACAATTGTACATATTAGAACAACTTCTGACTGGCAACGACTGTGCCAAATTCAGATGTTGCGCCATACATGCATACCTGCCAAAGTGGGGTAGCTTGTGATTGTTTGTCCAAGTAAAGACACAGGAGATACTGGTGACTAGAAGATGGTGGTAGTGATCCGGTGATGTCGCTAACTGTACTCGAATAGTATCAAAGGGTACCGCAACATGCGAGATGCAGTTATATTTAGGTAACGAAGACGGTCAGGTGCTGGACCGCGATCCTATTTTCATCAAGTTGGTTTGCACTGGGTTTATTCTGTAAACAGTGCCGAAGTTATAGAAGCGAACTGCTAGGAGAAATTCAAACAGTCCGGAGCTAAACGTATGGAACTGCACAAGAGCGAAATAATTATTAAGGGGACGGACTGCAACTGCAACATAATAGGACAGATCTTTTGCCTTTCAGAGTCTGTTACAGGATAAACCAAGATGAACATTACGCAGTCGCAGCTGTGTTGGCCAGAAAAGCCACTAGCGGTCATTCCAGTGAGAAATCTGAACTACCTAAATAAAACTTATGCTCCAAACCTAAACCAGTCCCTAAACCGGTTAATGTACAAGCAAGAGGGACGTGTTTCTGTAGAGAAAATTCTTTCACATGTGCAGCAATATCGGAAGGAACAGCAGCACTTACGGTCGTAAGGGTTACAACCACAAGAACCGTGTCAGTGTTGACTCTGTTTTGCTGCAGCCGTCGTCTACCTTAGGAAGGCCACTCGGTATTGTAATATTCTAGTACACCAGGTACCGTTGGACACGCTAACCATTTATACTTGAGATAGTACGGGGGGTGCAAGAAGTTATATATAGTAATAATAGAGTTGTATCGGAGTATATAATTAATTGCGATTCGGAAGACAAGGAACTCTGAGTGGTGTTGAAAGGGGCATTCTTGCTTACAGTACAAGCAGCCATAAGGCGCAACGAGCGGATATTTATGGAAATACGAGAGCGCGCTGAAAAGTAATGACACCGAGTTTTTTAGTCTGTTCTCAATATCGGTTGAGGTATTATATGCCATGCATAGTACTCAGTCGATTGTCCCGTTTCACTGACGCAAGTTACAATCCTCTCCAGCTAGAGATCTCCGAATTGTAGCGTACAACATGGCGGTGTGTAGTGTAACCATGTCTGTGCTTGAGAAACAGTGCGCTATAATAGAGTTTCTAACCTCTAATAGTTCGTCCACACTTGGAGCACCCACTCCTTCAGCATCACAATGCCAGACCACACACCAACCCTGCGACATTAGCAACAATCCGGCGCCTTTGGTTCAATGTCATTAATCACCCTCCATACAGTCTCGACTTCATCCCATCCGATTTCCCTGTGTTTTGGACACTTAAAGAGCGCTTTGGAGGACTCCACTTTGATAGTGATGAAGCGGTGCAAGCAGAGGTGAGGTTGTGGCTCCATCATGAAAGTCAAACATTGAGAGAAATGTGTTCATCGCACGGATGACTGTGTTGAGACATGGACATTAAGACATGATGAATAAAGATGTAGGAGGTAAATAAAGTCTTTTTGTTTAAAAAGCTTTAGGAGTTTTCACATAAAAAACCGGAGCACGTCCTCGTAGCTGCTTAATATTTTAGAGGGGTAAATACTTAATAGGTGGCTCAACCGAGAACAGAAGTTTTATATAGTAGCGTAGGACAGATGGATGAGCCGATGAGTTGGGAATGGTGGGGGAATTGTGTCCCATCTTTGGAGCTTTGTTGTTTACTGTTAAGAGGAAAATTATAAATGACATGTGTCATACATTTGTATGTGAAGTGTTCTTTTGCATACCGACCACGGGTTCAGGTCCAGATTCTGGGTCTTTCCAAAGAGGGGAGGAATGTAACGCTGTCGCTAAATTTTGAGCGTTACTAAATTAGAAGCAGCTCCATCGCAGTCGTGTGTGGAGCAAGCGGGCGGGCGCAGAGGCGCTAGTATGTAATTTCACAAGCGAGTTAGTGCATCGCTAGGCAGCCGGACCGAGCCACGTAATCGTGATGACACTGCAGAATGGCCGTGCAGCTACGAGTCAGCTCACGAAGTATTTCCACACCGTTACGTTTTACCATTCAGTTCAATTACTTGAGCGTAACCGCGCAAGTAATTTAAATGGCTCAAAGGCTTATTACGATAGCGAGAGACAGATTATCTCCGAATCGTGAGGCAAGAGCTGTTGTTGTGGTCTTCAGTCTTGAGACTGGTTTGATGCAGCTCTCCATGCTACTCTATCCTGTGCAAGCTTTTTCATCTCCCAGTACCTACTGCAACCTACATCCTTCTGAATCTGCTTAGTGTATTCATCTCTTGGTCTCCCTCTACGATTCTTACCCTCCACGCTGCCCTCCAATACTAAATTGGTGATCCCTTGATGCCTCAGAACATGTCCTACCAACCGATCCCTTCTTCTGGTCAAGTTGTGCCACAAACTTCTCTTCTCCCCAATCCGATTCAATACTTCCTCATTAGTTATGTGATCTACCCATCTAATCTTCAGCATTCTTCTGTAGCACCACATTTCGAAAGCTTCTATTCTCTTCGTGTCCAAACTATTTATCGTCCATGTTTCACTTCCATACATGGCTACACTCCATACAAATACTTTCAGAAACGACTTCCTGACGTTTAAATCAATACTCGATGTTAACAAATTTCTCTTCTTCAGAAACGCTTTCCTTGCCATAGCTAGTCTACATTTTATATCCTCTCTAGTTCGACCAACATCAGTTATTTTGCACCCCAAATAGCAAAACTCCTTTACTACTTTAAGTGTCTCATTTCCTAATCTAATTCCCTCAGCATCACCCGACTTAATTAGACTACATTCCATTATCCTTGTTTTGCTTTTGTTGATGTTCATCATATATCCTCCTTTCAAGACACTGTCCATTCCATTCAACTGCTCTTCCAAGTCCTTTGCTGTCTCTGACAGAATTACAATGTCATCGGCGAAGCTCAAAGTTTTTATTTCTTCTCCATGAATTTTAATACCTACTCCGAATTTTTCTTTTGTTTCCTTTACTGCTTGCTCAATAAACAGATTGAACAACATCGGGGAGAGGCTACAACCCTGTCAACAGATTGAACAACATCGGGGAGAGGCTACAACTCTGTCTTACTCCCTTCCCAACCACTGCTTCCCTTTCATGTCCCTCGACTCTTATAACTGCAATCTGGTTTCTGCACAAATTGTAAATAGCCTTTCGCTCCCTGTATTTTACCCCTGCCACCTTTAGAACTTGAAAGAGGGTATTCCAGTCAACATTGTCAAAAGCTTTCTCTAAGTCTACAAATGCTAGAAACGTAGGTTTGCCTTTCCTTAATCTTTCTTCTAAGATAAGTCGTAAGGTCAGTATTGCCTCACGTGTTCCAGTGTTTCTACGGAATCCAAACTGATCTTTCCCGAGGTTGGCTTCTACTAGTTTTTCCATTCGTCTGTAAAGAATTCGTGTTAGTATTTTGCAGCTGTGACTTATTAAACTGATAGTTCAGTAGTTTTCACATCTGTCAACACCTTCTTTCTTTGGGATTGGAATTATTATATTCTTCTTGAAGTCTGAGGGTATTTCGCCTGTCTCGCACATCTTGGTCACTAGATGGTAGAGTTTTGTTAGGCCTGGCTCTCCCAAGGCCGTCAGTAGTTCCAATGGAATGTTGTCTACTCCGGGGGCCTTGTTTCGACTCAGGTCTTTCAGTGCTCTGTCAAACTCTTCACGCAGTATCATATCTCCCATTCCATCTTCATCTACATCCTCTTCCATTTGAATAATATTGTCCTCAAGTACATCGCACTTGTGTAGACCCTCTATATACTCCTTCCACCTTTCTGCTTTCTCTTCTTTGCTTAGAACTGGGTTTCCATCTGAGCCCTTGATATTCATACAAGTCGTTCTCTTATCTCCAAAGGTCTCTTTAATTTTCCTGTAGGCAGTATCTATCTTACCCCTAGTGAGATAGGCCTCTACATCCTTACATTTGTCCTCTAGCCATCCCTGCTTAGCCATTTTGCACTTCCTGTCGATCTCATTTTTGAGACGTTTGTATTCCTTTTTGCCTGCTTCATTTACTGCATTTTTATATTTTCTCCTTTCATCAATTAAATTCAATATTTCTTCTGTTACCCAAGGATTTCTACTAGCCCTCGTCTTTTTACCTACTTGATCCTCTGCTGCCTTCGCTACTTCATCCTTCAAAGCTACCCATTCTTCTTCTACTGTATTTCTTTCCCCCACTCCTGTTAATTGTTCCCTTATACTCTCCCTGAAGCTCTGTACAATCTCTTGTTCTTTCAGTTTATCCAGGTCCCATCTCTTTAAATTCCCACCTTTTTACAGTTTCTTCAGTTTTAATCTACAGGTCATAACCAATAGATTGTGGTCAGAGTCCACATCTGCCCCCTGGAAAAGTCTTACAATTTAAAACCTGGTTCCTAAATCTCTGTCTTACCATTATATAATCTATCTGATACCTTTTAGTATCTCCAGGGTTCTTCCATGTATACAACCTTCTTTCATGATTCTTAAACCAAGTGTTAGCTATGATTATGTTATGCTCTGTGCAAAATTCTACCAGGCGGCTTCCTCTTTATTTCTTAGCCCCAATCCATATTCACCTACTATGTTTCCTTCTCTCCCTTTTCCTACACTCGAATTCCAGTCACCCATGACTATTAAATTTTCGTCTCCCTTCACAATCTGAATAATTTCTTTTATTTCATCATACATTTCTTCAATTTCTTCGTCATCTGCAGAGCTAGTTGGCATATAAACTTGTACTACTGTAGTAGGTGTGGGCTTCGTATCTATCTTGGCCACAATAATGCGTTCACTATGCTGTTTTTAGTAGCTTACCCGCATTTCTATTTTCCTATTCATTATTAAACCTACTCCTGCATTACCCCTTTTTGATTTTGTGTTTATAACCCTGTAGTCACCTGACCAGAAGTCTTGTTCCTCCTGCCACCGAACTTCACTAATTCCCACTATATCTAACTTCAACCTATCTATTTCCCTTTTCAAAATTTCTAACCTACCTGCCCGATTAAGGGATCTGACATTCCAGGCTCCGATCCGTAGAACGCCAGTTTTCTTTCTCCTGATAACGACATCCTCTTGAGTAGTCCCCGCCTGGAGATCCGAATGGGGGACTATTTTACCTCCGGAATATTTTACCCAAGAGGACGCCATTATCCTTTAACCATACAGTAGAGCTGCATGCCCTCGGGAAAAATTACGGCTGTAGTTTCCCCTTTCTTTCAGCCGTTTTAACTTCTCCCTTGTCTGTGCCTCAGAATAATATTTGGTTTGTCATAACTCTTAGGAGACTTTGTACCCTCGGAAATCAGTAGAGCCTGCTCCGCGGTCGTTAATGCTCTACTTATTAAAATGTTAAATTCTGGAATTTATCGAAATTGATACACAACTTGGACATTGATTCCCATGGTGCAGAGTGAGTCTGTCATAGCACCCAAGATGGCTTCCCCACGGTCTGACTGTTTTAATAATTTTCAGAGTCGACGATCGCCGGAATTGTGCAGAGCCACAGAAATTTTATGCCAGGTGTTGACTTCGACATCGGGAGGCAGACAGAGTATGAACTGTAACTTTTAATCATTTCGTTTTATAGACTTGAAAATTAAAGTAGTAATTAATTTCATACTTGGAGCTGTGGAAGATAATGGCGTTAAAATATCGGGGAAGCGAATTCTCTCGGCCAAAAGTTTCCATTCAAGTAACTAGATATTATTCAGCCATAATAATTAAACTTCAGTGTCATGGGGAGAGAAGTTAAACCAGTACACGGTTCTACGCCCAGACCCAAGGGCTTAGAATGACCAAACAGATGAGCCGTCCCTTAGGCTCCACGGCACCACTGACCTTTTCCATTAGGGGGCAGAGATTCACAGCCAGTGTGGCACCGCCGCCATCCTTACACAGCAGGGCGAGCTTGTAATGTGGTAGCAGTGGCTGCCTACGAGATTTCAGCGGACGTACGCGTTGCTGGCACTACTTACTCAGGGCCACACAGTGCTCACTCAGGCACGCGCTGCTCAGTAGTGTAGACAGTGACAGCAAAGCTAGATAAGGACGTCAAACGGCCACCCCGCCGCAGTCGTCTTCTAACTTTATTGGAACCACCGGTGGACCGACGTATCTAGGGATGTTGTAACTCAAGACGAAATAAATTATAAGGGACGTTCAAAAAGAAACGAGCCGGAGGCTTAATTACAGAAACCAGTGCCTGTATGTTAGAAGTATTGACCCTGGCTGTTGAGGCACTTGTCCCACTGCGACACAAGGCGGTGAATGGCTCTCATAAAATTCCGGGGGCTGCGCTGCTAACCGGTTCCGCATGTACAGCTGGACGTCGTCGTCCAAAGTGAACTGTTTGCCCTCAGAGCCTTTTTAAGGGGACCAAAAATGGCGTAATCACAGGGGGATAGGTCCAGACTGTACGGAGGGTGGCCGAGAACCTCCCATTTGAATCTCTGCTGGAGTGCCGCGACTGTGTTGGCCGTATTAGGCTTTGCATTGTCGTGGAACAGAATGACCTCACGGGTGAGATAGCGTGGTTGTTCTGATCTGATCGCTTGGCGAAGGGTGGTCAAGGTTTGCGAGTAATGCTGAGCTGTTGTCCTGTGCTGCAGGAAGTGAATCAGAAGGGGGCCATCTTGGTCAAAGAAGAATGTCAGCATAACCTTTCCTGCACTCGTGTGGATGGCCTTGGCATTTTTTGGTGATGGTGACCGTCGACGCTTTCACTGGAGACTTTGTCGTTTTGATTCTGGTTCGGAGTGATGACACCTTTGAAGGAACGCATTCCCTTCCCGAGCATAGTGCTGCAGATAAGCAAGACAGTGGGCCATTCGAAATGCTTCCTGGTGTGGTTGAAGACTATGGGACACCCATTGAGCACTCACTTTGCGCATGTGTAGTCTTACATTGCCACCATTTCGGTACAGTTCTGCCGCTGCAATTCTGCCTAACGATACCGTAGGCGTGTCACTCGATGAGAAGGCCGCCACAAACCCTCTCACCCACACTTCATACCTTGTTTTGACGTCTCTGGAGTGGTGGTGAGAGCTACGGCACCCAGTGTTGAAATCAGGGGTTTTCTGATGGGTCGCAAGGAACACATTTCAGACACAACGCCGCTCAGAATCTATGCGAAAAGAATCCGGGGGAAGTTTCTGACAGGTGCACTTGTAGCGCGCTCAATAAAATTGCTTGGGTGGCACCGATGGTGTTGCCGAGGAAAGGAAACCTTCGCAGTTTTATTCACTCACATATTATTGTTGCACTCCCGCTTGATCATGACACAGGAGGGAGGAAAGAAGAGTATTGGAAAAACGCAAGTACCCTTTAATGCTCCCGAACGCTTTCAAATTTGGTCGAGTGTTCCAGTCTGTACACGAGTGTAAAAACTGCGGTCTCATTGTACTCCAAAGGGGTGCGATCGCCTTCAGTGAGGACACAGCACCACAATGTCATTAGAGAAGGGGCGAAACGTGCAAAGGTGTCAGCAGAGTCAAAGGATGTCAACAACATCCCTCTGTTGCTGTAGTTGTCAACCGTGAAATGTGTGGGAATCCACGCCACAGGGAAGGGGGTGGTTTCATTGACGCGCTTTTTTGCCACGATTCTGAGTAGAGGTGTGTCTGAAATGTTTTTCTCCGTCACCCATAAGAAAACCGCTTGATATCAACACTAGGTGTCGCAGTTCTGACCTGCAACGCAGAGACGTAAGAAGAAGGGATGAAATGTGGGTAAGAGGGGCTTTTGACAACCTTGTGTTGAAATGCGGTGCCAGTGTGACATAATTAACCCACCTTGGAGCTCACATGAACTTCTGAGCTGTGGCCTTTTTTCCACGTGGGCCGCACCCTGCTGTTTGAAGAAGCTTCGAGGAGCCCAAGGGTAACGCCGTAGGGCGCTAAGCTTTTTCAGTGGAGTGGACAGAAAGGAGTTAGGCACGTTTGAGCGGAACTTCAAACTTATGCATCGCAAAGAGAGGCAGTCATGAGGCTTGGAAAAAGTGATATTTTTAATTCTGTGGCGCACTGGGCTAAGCACAATTGAGAGTTAAAGTTCCACGCAGGAATTCCAGTCATAGAGCATCGGTCCTACGGGAGGCCAAGTCAGAAGAGGTAAATATTCCTGGCCAGTGTGTGGCTGCTCGTAGTGGCTGCAGTGATTAATCTTCCTGTTTGGACGGAAGTTGGAAACGCGGGGCTTAGGTCCTGGTGGTCAGTCTGCTTCAGTACTGCTTGCATTGGCTCGGCGAACTGAACTCCTGGGGATCGGTCGGGCGACTTCATAAATACACGCCCAATGTCGGAATATCTGCTCGATGCTTGAATACCACATATTCACGGAAGTGAAGTAGTACATCCAATAGTGGCGTTGCCGTCGGAGATGCACACGTGCAGGTGGTGAGGCAAGCGCCCCTAGTGGCAAAGCTAGCGCTGCATGTTCCGTGATGATTACTAGAGTTCTGCTTCAGATCAGACGAGCGTATTTTGGCCAAAATCGAGATTGCTCTGCTCGACACGCCGTGTCTGTTCTACCGTTGACGTCTGGGTCTACCAAGGGGGTATCCCCTCCGAAGCCAGAACAGAGGCAATTATTCGACCACGTCTGTAATGCGGGTAGTAGAAGTAGCAGGCGTAGGTCTTGGCTACATCGGAAGAGATATACGAGAACACAGCAGTCCAATCTTTCCTAGTGTTTTAATGACCTGCTTCAGCACCGCTTCAGCCTCAGTGTGCGGTTAGGATAGATGTTGAGATGTCTCCACACGGAAATGCATAAGTGAATTGAAAGACCATGATGCTGTAGCCACATTGCCCATCATACCACCAAAGTACGGTGTGGCCGAGCGGTTCTAGGCGCTTCAGTCTGGACCCGCTCTACCGCTACGATCGCAGGTTCGAATCCTGCCTCGGGCATGGATGTGTGTGATGTCCTTAGGTTAGTTAGGTTTAAGTAGTTCTAAGTTCAAGGGGACTGATGACCTTAGGAGTTAAGTCCCATAGTGCTCAGAGCAATTTGAACCATTTGTTAAGTCCCATAGTGCTCAGAGCCATTTGAACCACCAAAGAAACTTCTTCCAGCTGGCATGGCAAGGTCAATAACAATTTTTTGTAGTTTGTTTTGCAATCAGTGGTCAATCCAGACGAAAAATTAGCTCTAAATTGCAATTTAAACATAATACTTCTTGCCATATTTCTGTCTTCTACGGCAGTCACATATACCGCGTAAGTCAAAATTATGTGAACACTACTTGAGAGAAAGCATTTACTCAGAGTTTTCGTTAGACAGAGTTTCAACCTGACTGTAAGTATGATTAGTGCAATCAGACCAATGGTCTGCATTACAATTTAGTGCCAGAACACACATTTCTAGGCAAGTGCTGTGTATCACACCTTTTATTCAATCCTTGAGTTCTTCGAGATTTGTCACTTTTGTGCTGTACACACGCTCCTTTGTCATATTCCATAACCAGAAGTTACAGTGTGTGAGATCCAAAGATTTCGGGAGCCTCAACAACGGTCCATCGCCACCAAGCCAGCGCTTTTGGGAACGTTTGATCAAAACAATCACGAACGGAACGAGCAAAGTGGGTCGGTGCACCATCGTGCTGGAAGTACTGTTCTCGTCTAGGTGGAAGTGGAATGTTATCAATAGAAAATTCCTTCATCATTTGCAAGTAGTAATGTGCATTCAGCGTTGGGGTTGTATAGGAAAAAGGGGCGAAGTAAATCAGTAGCGGTCACGGCACACAACACGTTTACCTTCGGGAAATGAGTGCAAATGTGTGTGAAATCTTATGGGACTTAACTGCTAAGGTCATCAGTCCCTACGCTTACTCACTACTTAACCTAAATTATCCTAAGGACAAACACACACACCCATGCCCGAGGGAGGACTCGAGTCTCCGCCGGGACCAGCCGCACGGTCCATGACTTACCTTCGGGAATGCACGTTCATGATCACGAACGATACGTGGATGTCCACTACCCTAGAAAACTGTGTTACGACAATTAATATGATCACCGGCATGAAAAGTAGTTTCTTCACTGAAAATCATTTGTCTGATAATGCCCGGATGCATCCGTGACATTTCTGCCAGAACGTCACAGCGTTCTACTGGTACCTGTTTCTGCCGAGCAGCCAAACCTTGACGAGCTTGCAACGTCACGTCCATTTTGATGGATTGTGCCAACATTTACTTCACTTCTGCCAGTTCTAGGGCACACCGAATTTCCGAGATAGTTGTCTGCTACTGATCCATTTACTACAAATTTCTGGTAAACCCGATAAATTGTTAAACGAGTTAGTGGCCGTCTATCTAGAAATCGAACCTTCGACGTATTTCTGTCACCGACTGCCCAAATTCCATTGAGCTTGCTACCACTCTTCTCTGATCCATATGTGAGTCTGTCAAATGGGAATAGAAAACGAAATAAAATTTTGGCTCGCCCACACACTACGCAAAAATTATTAAATGGCCCAGAATTTACGTTTGCTTCTATGATTAATTTTTATGTCAAAATAATGCTGGCTGGGGTGATACCTGCTGCTGGCCAAGTGGGCGTCTTTATCACCGGAAAAGGTACGCATGCAATCATGTAGGCACATGTGCCAAGAAATAGGTGTGCAGCTATATTCATACACTCATGGTTTTTTTGTGTGTGTGGGAAACGAAGGGGCCGGCCAGAGTGGCCGAGCGGTTCTAGGCTCTACAGTCTGGAGCCGCGCGACCGCTACGGTCGCAGGTTCGAATCCTGCCTCGGGCATGGATGTGTGTGATGTCCTTAGGTTAGTTAGGTTTAAGTAGTTCTAAGTTCTAGGGGACTGATCACCTCAGAAGTTAAGTCCCATAGTGCTCCGAGCCATTTGAACCATTCTTTTTGAAACGAAGGGCGCAGGGTGAAACGCACGAGGAGCACAGATCTAAAAGCACCTTAACGTTATGGTTTTCCGGGTTACGTATGCTGCCTGCTGCTCAGAATGTGTGTACGTTTAGGTTCGTACGCAATGTCAGTGATCTGAACCATCTTAATTTTTGTTTTATTAACGGTGAAAATTGAATATTCCTAAAATTTTCCTTTATTTCCGGAGGCTGAATTAAATCTGAGTTTCAGAAGGGGCACTGTTGATTGGTCCACTGGCTTCTGACTGAAGCCTGCAAAGAGTGTTCGCCGCTACACCACCAAGTATGACGTCCGTGGTTTTTACGCCGCGGCAGCATTCCGTCGCGTTTCGTTAAATATAATTTTGTCCATCTTCCGGTCAATTACGAGCCTCGTTCCGCTACAACAGACGTCGAATCGAATTCGCTCATAGCAAACAGCACTCGTTAAGCCCGTCGTGGCCGTGCCTTGTTAAAGCCGAAATGGAAAATGTAGCTGAGAAAAAAACAACTGGTTACAACTGCTGCATTTACACGAAGGCGGAGACAATCACGGATGCTTTCACAACGGTCAACGGTAAATAATATATATAAATAGTATTATAAGGAAAATTTATAAACTACGCGTGAAAGTATTTTATGCACGGTGACTCTGTGATGATGCTACAAACTTTCAGAGACTATGGAGAATGGCAAATGTATCTACTGTAAATAAGAACATAAACATCTATTACCTTTTCCCCTTGGCCTTTTTTTCCCTGTATGGGCTATTACGTCTACATTGTTCCGACTGAGTTTTTTGTTGTGATACCCTGAACGTTCCATGTACAAAAAATGACACATCGTTTTCGTTTGCTAGGTTCATTTCGTTTAATTCCGATGTGGTCCGGAGGCTTTACTCTTGATTATGTTCAGGCTGGAATTTCCCAGGTGACTGGGAGCAGGCTCAACGCCTCAGCTCCCAACCTTAAGAACCAGGTAATTTTTAGTCAAGGTGTTCTTCCTTCACACTGCCAATAGCCTTGCCGCAGTTGTAACACCGGTTCTCGTCAGATCACCGATGTCAAACGCTTTCGGGCTTGGCTAACGATTGAATGGGTCACGGCCCTAATATGCTGAGTGTTGTTGGCAAGCGGTTTGCACGCAGCTCTCGTGAGTTCGATCGAGAAGCTACTTGATTGAGAAGTGGTGGCTCCAGGCACGAAAACTGACAACGGCCGAAAAGGGGTGTGCTGACGATTGATCGAAATTCATATGGGGTTTACACCCTCTAAACCGTAGGTCACTAGAGTCTCTTAGCTTTCCGCCGACTCCTCTGTACTGAGGTCCATCCTCTCTACTGGCTCCGCCGTTGGAGACAGAAAAGAAAGCTGAAAGACACCACAGAGCCTCGAAACCTAACGCTATTGGGTTGAAAAAGAAAGAAAAGAAAGACAAGAATTGGCAAAGTAAGGCCGATAGAAAAGAAAACAGAAGACGCCTGACAGAAATAAGTGGAAGTAATTGCCCTGTTTCACTTAACCGTTGGAGCAGTCTTGGAAACGTGGTGTGAGCCGGACGTCTTCTACGCGGATGTTTGCTCTTGCGCAACCTGCCAGCTTCTCTGCTGCTTCCATTTGCTTGCCCATATGCGAAAATCGTGTCCGCAAGTTCCGCCACGGGGTACAACTCTAATTGGTGTAGGCTGAACAACGTTAGGACTTCAAGTTGTAAACAAAATCTCCAATCTGTTACAGTACAGACATTCTGCACCAGGAGTGCTCGTATAAGTACATAGTACGGCATCTGCGTTAGAATAGTTGAGTTACTATCCCAATCCTTACACCTAAGTAATCGTCGCGGGGTTACCTACTCTACGACCTCAGCAACAGTACTACCGGTACATGTATTCCGCTGTTAGAAGTATCAGAACGATTTTCGCTAGTAAATTTTTACTCGGCCGTTTCCGGACTAGGGTGCCTTACCTCATATTGATACTTTTATTCTTCTCCATCATCCCTGAAAGTTTGTGACATCATCATGAAATCATCCTGTGTATTCGAAATAATATATTATACCACTTTGTTTCTAGGGTATATGCGCCAGTGGTTACCGTACGCCGGCCATTGTGGCCGAGCTGTTTTAGGCGCTTCAGTCTGGAACTGTGCGACCGCTACGGTCGCAGGCTCGAATCGTGCCTTGGGCATGGATGTGTGTGATGTCCTTAGGTTAGCTAGGTTTAAGTAGTTCTAAGTTCTAGGGGACTGATGACCTCAGATGTTACGTCCCATAGTGCTCAGAGCCATTCGAACCATTTGGTTACCGTACCTGCATCTGACTCCAGAGTTCTTGAGAGAGCAGTTGTAACGGCATATGTCGGGAACGCGCCCTTTCGAGCTCGCGCTAGCCCTCGAACAAAGAAAGAAAATAGTAATAATCAAAAACAATGCAGTCCACTCAGAGATAAAAGACTCTTCCAAAATAAACTACCCACTAGCAATGTTATGCATATCCAAGAGGCGTCATTACTCACACAATTCTTCATTTGCAGGAGCTGGTTCTTTGTTCTGAAAGTTTAACCCCGCAAAACAATGAAATTTTAATGAACATATTCCAATGTAACCACCTTTAACACACGTTATAAACTGTTTGAGTTGGCTTAACTTAACTGTAGAGATCACAATGGAATTTCTCTTCATCATCAAAGAAAACGAACACTGGCTGACAAAAGAGGTTAATCACCCAGGAAACATAATCGGATGTCAACGTAACTTAATACACGAACACATCATCGGCGGGCACGTGCGCGATTGGAGCTGCAATTCTCTGTGACAGGCACAACGGCCACGACACAAGCTATTTATGCGTTGTGCTCGGACAGCTTAGTTCGTAAAATAATTGCCCGAGAAAGGCAAGGTCCCGAGATTGGATCTCGATGTGACATGCGTTCTCAAAATGGCAACACTCCGGTGCAGACTGAATTACTCATTCCGAAATTTTAAATATATCATTAAAGCGCTGATACAGAGTGATGTGCCTCTAGCTGTAGAAATACTTGTTTTCTAAGAAGCTTTTTGGGTGAAATAATATGCAAAATGTGGTATAATGTAGTACACATTCAATTAAGCGGTTTGGAAATTATAATTATGTTTGGAGGTTAAGTGACGTCATCGTCATCGTCAAAACTTTTCCGGGCATACGAAAGCATCGTTACGTTGTTTGGTAAACTGTTGCAAGTGGCCTTCATCCCGGTGGTAAATCCACTGCTGTTTTAGTGTCAGCTTAAGTATTCTATAGTCGAAGTTCCACTCAGCTGAAAACATTGGAACATGAGAAGAAATGGTGTGGTGGCATCAAATTAGTAAGAAAACTGCCGGATAGTGGTATTTGTTTTAATTCTCACTAGGTGTTATTTATGAACGACAGCTGCGCCAGTACGCTTCCTCCACAAATTGCATTCACTGCTTGCCGGAGATCGCAGCGTCTCCCAGCTACGCCACCACCATTGGTGAAAAGACGGCTAATTGCCCGCCAGACGTCTTACAACATCCTGCTGGCTCTTTTACTCTGATTAAGAGCGCACCCTCTAGATTGGGCAAATTCCCGGGAAACTGGAAGGCTTCATTTCGCAGGTTAGTTTCGAGGTGTTATGTCACGTGACGTGCGCAATGTGACTCCTTCAGTGTCAACCAAGCTGCGAAAGTGACGAGCGGGATTTCGACCCGGTCGACTATAGATTTATATCAACGAAATTATATTAAAGAATATGTACCTGGACAAACATTGTTGTGGCTCAGTCTGGTTATATACACTGCTGGCCATTAAAATTGCTACACCAAGAAGAAATGCAGATGATAAACAGGTATTCATTGGACAAGTATATTATACTAGAATTGACACGTGATTACATTTTGACGCAATGTGGGGGCATAGATCGTGCGAAATCAATACCCAGAACAACCACCTCTGGCCGTAGTAACCGCGTTGATACGCCTGGGCATTGAGTCAAGCAGAGCTTGGATGGCGTATACAGGTACAGCTGCCCATGCAGCTTCAGTACGATACCACAGTTCATCAAGAGTAGTGACTGGCGTATTGTGACGAGCCAGTTGCTCGGCCACCATTGACCAGACGTTTTCAGTTGTTGAGAGATCAGGAGAATGTGCTGGCCAGGGCAGCAGTTGAAGATTTTCTGTATCCAGAAAGGCCCGTACAGGACCTGCAACATGCGATCGTGCATTATCCTGCTGAAATGTAGGGTTTCGCAGGGATCGAATGAAGGGTAGAGCCACGGGTCGTAACACATCTGAAATGTAACGTCCACTGTTCAAAGTGCCGTCAATGCGAACAAGAGGTGACCGAGACGTGTAGCCAATGGCACCCCGTACCATCACGCCGGGTGATACGCCAGTATGGAGATGACGAATACACGCTTCCAATGTGCGTTCGCGGCGATGTCGCCAAACACGGATGAGACCATCATGATGCTGTGAACAGAACCTGGATTCATCCGAAAAAATGACGTTTTGCCATTCGTGCACACAGGTTGGTCGTTGAGTACACCATCGCAGGCGCTCCTGTCAGTGATGCAGCGTCAAGGGTAACCGCAGCCATGGTCTCCGCGCTGATAGTCCATACTGCTGCAAACGTCGTCGAACTGTTCGTGCAGATGGTTGTTGTCTTGCAAACGTCCCCATCTGTTGATTCAGGGATCGATACGTGGCTGTACGATCCGTTGCAGCCATGCGGATAAGATGCCTGTCACCTCGACTGCCAGTGATACGAGGCCGTTGGGATCCAGCACGGCGTTCCGTATTACCTTCCTGAACCCACCAATTCCATATTCTGCTAACAGTCATTGGATCTCGACCAACGCGAGCAGCAATGTCGCGATACGATAACCCGCAATCGCGATAGGCTACAATCCGACCTTTATCAAAGTCGGAAACGTGATTGTACGCATTTCTCCTCCTTACACGAAGCATCACAACAACGTTTCACCGGGGAACGCCGGTAAACTGCTATTTGTGTTTGAGAAATCGGTTGGAAACTTTCCTCATGTCAGCACGTTAATAGGTGTCGGCACCGGCGTCAACCATGTGTGAATGCTCTGAAAAGCTAATCATTTGCCTATTACAGCATCTTCTTTGTGTCGGTTAAATTTCGCGTCTGTAGCACGTCATCTTCGTGGTGTATCTATTTTATTAGCCAGTAGTGTAGAGTAGAAAGAAAAGATGTCGCAAAAGTTTCTACTATGTATGGGAATTGTATATACGTCCTAAACTCGTTCTCCCCCTGTCTCTGTCCATCTCCTTCTCCACCTCTATTTCTCCATCTCATCCTCTTGCTCCTTGTCGCTTTCCATCACCTTCTCATCCAAGTGTGGCAAACCGCAATTTCGCGGGCCATATACTATGAAAAAGTTAGGAATTGTTCGACTGTGGCCGGCCAAGGGAGCCCGGAAACATTGCCAAAGTGTTGAAACTAGACAGAAAAGCAAGACAGCCACACGGCGCCTGGCGACAGACAGGCCAGATTACACTGTTGAATATGTGACTGGATCAAAGGGCAAAGCCGGCAGCACGACGGAGCTGCAAAACCTAACCAAATATGGTAATGGAAGAGTACTGTGTATGTGACCAGTGGATCGGAATGTTCGGGAAGCAGGCACACGAGCCACATAAATAATGGGCTCGTCAGTACCCAAGGGACAGTAGGGAACCGGAGCCACCAATAGACACCGTCTCATGTCGCAAGGCGCCGGAAGCAGGAGTTATTTACTTTCGACTAACCTCGGTGACAGCCTATACTGCCGAGATGTATTCTTAGAGACTCTGATAGGGAACTAGTGAGTAGTTGGGTTGAGAGTCAGTGCCAGAGAAGCCTTCTGAAGTTATACAGTAGAGTGGACATATAGAGATTTCTACCCTGATTCCTTAATTATCGTCACCGAGTTTCGTACTCTACACCGCTTACAGCTTGCTGGCCGGCACTAGTTGGAGGTCTACAGGCAGCCTATGCTATCTTGCACTCAGCAGATAGTCTTCTAAGGTAAGACCCCTCTACCACACCTATGTGTCCTTCACGCCCTCTCTCAGGATGCGATACCAGCTATCTGTCCACCTCCTCTCCAGCCTCTCTGATCTTGAGCATTGTCAACACTGTCACATAGTAGAGTGGTCTTATTTCTACCCAGATTCCTTAATTATCATCACCGAGTTCCGTACTACCCACCACTTTCAGCTTGCTGGCCAGAACTAGTTGGACATGTACAGGTAGCCCACGCTGTGTTGAATTCAGCAAATAGTCTACAGAGGTAAGACCCTGTTACCATAGCTACGTTTCTCCAAACTCCCTCTCAGGACGGGAGACCAGCCATCTGTCCATCTACTCGCAAGTTTTCCTGATATTGAGCCTTGTCCAACACTGTCACATGTCTTCACTTCGACACTGTGGTTGAGTTTGGAATTTAATACAGTTCTACAAGAAGGAGAAGAAGGAAGAATTACGGCAATTACGGGAGCGTACAGAGTTGGTAGTACGAATGAGATAGGAGAAAGACCAATTGAGTTCTGCAATAAATGTCAGCTAGTAATAGCAAATACTTTGTTGAAGAATCACAAAAGGATCAGCTGTACGTGGAAGAGGCCGGGAGATACGGAAAGATTTCAGTTATATTATAGCGTGGTCAAGCAGAAATTACAAAATCAGGTACTGGGTGGTAAGGCGTACCACGGAATGGATGTAGACTCATATCACAGTTTAGTACTGATGAAGAATACGCGGAAGTTCAAGAGATTAGTCAAGAGGAGTCAGTGCACGAATAAGTGGGATACAGGAGTATTAAGGAATGAGGAGCTGTGTTTGAAATTCTCTGAGGATATAGATACTGCGATAATGACTAAATCAGCAGGCAGTACACTTGAAGAGGAATGGGTTCTCTAAAAACGGCAGTCACAGAAGTTGGAAAGAGAAACGTAGATACAAGAAAAGTAACTGCGAAAAAACCTTGTGTAACAGGAGAAATACTTCATCGATGAAAGACGGAAATACAACAGTATTCAGAGAAATTCAGGAATGGAGAAATGCAAGTTACTTATGAATTAAATGGCCCCAGGGAAAATGTGAAGAAATCGAAAAATATATGA
The DNA here is from genome assembly GCF_021461385.2 of Schistocerca piceifrons. Classification (NCBI taxonomy): domain Eukaryota; kingdom Metazoa; phylum Arthropoda; class Insecta; order Orthoptera; family Acrididae; genus Schistocerca; species Schistocerca piceifrons. The sequence goes on along the minus strand of NC_060144.1, from coordinate 398,346,456 downwards.
TTGTCGGAAAGACTGACTCAGGATATAAAAAAGTCAAAACAAACTTCGATGAAATTAAAAGCAAGGGAGATAACATTAAGAGCGCATTGACAATTCACTGGTATATGCAGATGAAAGAGATGATAGGTGGAAACAGTACAATGAAGGCCTCTCTCACGGGGAGGACTTATCTGATGACGTGATAGAAGAAGAAACAGGAATCGATAGGGAAGAGATGGGAGGTGGACTATTAGAATCACAATTTAAAGGAGCTTTGGAAGGCTTTCTATGAAAATTTTTAAAATCATTGAGGGTAGTGTCAGCAAAGCGACTATTCGCCATGGCGTGTAGAATGTATGAGACTGGCGGAAAACCATCAGACTTTCTGGAAAAAGCATCATCTACACAATTCCGAAGACTGCTAAAGGCGACAATTCCGAGAGTTATCGCACAATCAGCTTAACAGCTCAGGCATCCAAGTTACTGAGAAGTATAACATACAGAAGAATGGAAAAGAAAACTGAACATCTGTTGGATGACGATCAGGTTGAGATTTGGAAAGGTAAAGGCACCAGAGCGGGTGTTCTGACGTGATGGTTGATAATGGAAGCAAGACTGAAGAAAAACCAAGACACGTTCATAAGATTTGTCGACCTGTAAAAAAATTCGACAATGTATACTGGTTCTAGATACTCTAAATTCTGAGAAAAATAGGTGTAAGCTATAGGGAAAGATAATTAATATGCAATATGTACGAGATCAAAGAGGTAACAATAAGACAAGAAGACTAAGTACGAAGTACTCGATCGAAAAGGTTGTAAGACAAGTATGCAGTCTTTACATCGAAGAAGCAATAACGGGAAAACAGGAAGGTCCAGGGATGGAATTAAAATTCAGCGTGAAAGGAGATCAATGATAAGAGCCGCTGATAACATTGCTGTCGTTAGTGGAAGTGGAGAAGTGCTACAGGATCTGCTGAACGGAATGAACAGTCTAATGAGTACAGAATATGAATTGTGAGTAAATCGAAGGAAGACGAAAATAATGAGAAGTCTTGGAAATGAGAACAACGAGAGACATCAAATCTGAAGTGGTGATCACGAAGTAGATAAAATTTATGGAATTCTGCTAGCTGGGAGGAAAAATTAACAGTGACAGACGGAGTAAGGAGGTCGTAATAAAAAGACTAGCACAGGCAAAACGAGCATTCCTGGCCAAGGGGAGTCTCCTAGTATCAGACATAAGCCTTAACAAGATGAAGAAAGTTTTGGGAATGTACAGCATTATATGGTAGTGAAACACGGACTGTAGGAAAACCAGATTAGAAGGGGGTCGAAGCGTTTTAGTGTTAGTGCTAAAGAAGTACGTTGAAAATTAGGTGGACTGGTAAGATAATGAATGAGGAGGTTCTCTGCAGAATCTCCCAAGAACGTAATATATGGAAAAAAAAGTGTCAAGAAGAAGAGATGACAAGATATGAGTTAAGGAATCGAGGAGTAATTTTCATCCTATTAAACGGAGTTTTAGAGGGTAAAAGCTGTAGAGGAAGACAGAGGTTACAATACATCTAACATATAATTGAGGATATAGGTTGGAAGCGCTACTCTGAAATGAAAGGGTTTGGACAGGAGAGGAATTTGTGACAGCCGCATCAAACCAGTCAGAAATCTGATAAACCACAAACACACACACAAACACACACACACACACACACACACACACACACACACACACATCTCACGAAATAAGCATCAAACGAAAAAACTACAAAGAACGAAACTCGTCTAGCTTGAAGGGGGAAACCAGATGGCGCTATGATTGGCCTGCTAGATGGCGCTGCCATATGTCAAACGGATATCAACTGCGTTTTTATTAAATAGGCACCATCATTTTTATTACATATTCATATAGTACGTAAAGAAATAGGAATGTTTTAATTGGACCACTTTTTTCGCTTTGTGACAGATGGCGCTGTAACAGTCGCAAACGTATAAGTACTTGGTATCACGTAATATTCCGCCATCTTCGGGGGTACTCCGCAAGGATACCGCCCTTCGATTGTGCCATTTCAGCACTAATCGAAGCGCTAGATTTCAGGTGCCAGCCAGCCAGCCAGCCAGCCAGCGTTCCAGCGGTCCAGCCAAGCAGCAGCAGCAGCAGCAGCAGCCGCAGCTGCAGCAGCGGACGTCCCGGCCAGCAGCAGCGGTCCCAGCAGCGGTCCTGGCCAGCAGCAGCAGCAGCGGTCCAGCCAACAGCAGCCAGCCAGCCAGCCCTCCAGCAGTAGCAGCAGCAGCAGCAGCAGCAGCAGCCGCCGCAGCAGTCCAGCCAGCAGCGGCAGCCAGCCAGCCCGCCAGCCAGCCAGCCAGCCAGCCAGCCCTCCAGCAGCAGCAGCAGCAGCAGCAGTGGTCCAGCCAGCCGGCCCTCCAGCAGCAGCCGCAGCAGCAGCAGCAGCGGCCCCGGCCCCAGCCCCGTCCGCGGCAGCAGCAGCAGCAGCAGCATTCCTGCCACCCGTCGTCGGGTCAGCGCCAGCGCCAGCGCCAGCAGCGTGGGACTCTGGTCTTCGTCCGTCTTCGTCTTCTTTCGTTTTCGTCTGTCCCCAGTTTTTGTCCTTTCTTTTTCATTCTGTACGTTTTTGTTTCTCCCTGTCGTCAGATCAGCCCCCACCACCACTACCACCTCTACCACCACAGCCATCGTTTATACTTCCCCCTCCGCCACCACCACCACCATAACATGGTGTGCCCAGTCACACCCCCCTCTTTTCATCCCGCCTCTTCTCACTCTCCCTTCGCCCTCGCTCTTTGTCGCCCCCTCTCCAGCTTCTTCCTCCCGCTCCTCTCCCTCTGATCCTTTCCCCCCACTCCCCCAGCCTGTCACTGCAGCTCCAGCTAAGGTGGTGGCCCGTCGGGCCACTGTCCATGCCCAACTCTCCCCATTGCCTTCGCCATCACCGCCGCCACCGTCACCGTCGCTGTCGCCTTCATCGTCACCATCTCCAGCGCCGACTGCTGCGTCCACGCCGGGGCCTGTCCCTTCCCACCACCTCCCTATAGCTCCCATCCCTCATATCACCACCCGCCCTTCTGCCGCCGTTAAACGCCCTAGTGGCACCACCACCTCCTCCGCTCCCAAAAAGGCCCCGCCCCATCCTCCTTCCCTCCCCAGGGTGCCATGGATGTCTCCCCACCTGGCCCTGCTGCCTCCGCCTCCTCCTCCTCCTCCTCCTCCTCCCCCCCTCTTTATAGAAATACCTCCTCTCCTGCCCCAATCCTTCCCTTCTTGAGGCCCGGAATCTCTCCCTCCTCCTCCGCCAACACTTCCCTGGTGCCCCCATCTCTCTCCTCACTCCCAGACGGGATTATGTTCTCATCTCTTCCCCCAGTCCAACCCTCCATACTGACATCCTCTCCCGCCTCCCCGTTTTGGCCCCAACGCCTCCCTCACCCCTGCTCCTTCTCCATCTCCTACCCGCCAACCCCAACCCCCGCATCGCCCGCCGACCCTCACCGCTGTGATCACCCGGCTCAGTCTGTCGATCACGGAGGAGGACGTGTTGGCGGAGCTCAAGGCGCATCCCACGCTGGAGGTGCGGGCGGTCCGCTGCATTTTCAATTCGGCCAGCCCCACCCTCCTTATGCGGGTTTTCTCTGAGGACGACCCCTCCATTGACTGTCTCCTGAAGGAGGGTGCCCTCCTCTTCAACCAGCGCTACAAGGTCGACCCCTCCCGTTTCCCTCCGCAATCGCTGCACTGCCAGAGGTGTCTGCGCTATAACGCACACCCAACAGCCGAGTGCCGCGAGGCCCCCACCTGCCCACATTGTAGGCAAGCGCACTTCCTCCGGCAGTGCCCCAACCTTCAATCCCCTCCCTCCTGCAATCTTCCCCATCCCACCTACTCCCAAAAGTGTAAAGCCCGACCCCCTCCGACCACTCCTGAACTCACCGTCCCTGTCCGTCCTCTGGACGCCCCCACCCCTCCTGGCAATTCCCTTCGTTCCGCCCCCACCGCTGAGGACATCATGAGGTTCCTCACCATCGTCCCTCAGAATGTTCATCCCTTTCAGCGCCCCCACACCCTACAACAGATATCCCTCGCCGCCCGTTCCATTTTCCAATTCAAAATATACGCCACCTACTCCAACAACCAGGCCCATTTCACCTTCTCCCATCTTAACACCCTCGTCTAAATCCCTGTCATGGCGCGACAGCAACGTATCCATTTCAACAATATCCGCTCCCTTCCCGCCAACAAGAACCTCTTCCTGTACACCCTTGCCACCCACCGCGTGGATGCCTTCCTCCTCAATGAAACCTTCCTCCAACCCCACCACACAATCCACACTTCGCCCTATCTCCACCACCGCTCCGATATTCCCCTCCCAATTGGGCTTGGCGGAGTTGCCATTGGTCAGCACCGCCAGATCCCCGTTCGGCTCCAACCTCTCCTTCCCGACCCCACTGAACACCTGATCATTAGTCTCTTGTTCCCCGGCCTTACCGTTACCTGCGCCACCATCTATGTCCGCCCCAATGCCCCTATTCCCTTCGACTTCCTCTCCCACATCGACCGTACTTTCTCCTCCTACGTGATCACCGCCGACCTCAACATCCATAGTCGTTCCGCTGCCCAGTTACGGCGGTGGCATCGGTTCCTCTCCTCCCTTCAAGGCGACCTCATCCCCATCCCCCAGCACACCCGTCCCGAATCCAACTCCACTCCTGATGTTATCCTCTCCTCCCCCAACCTCCTTGGCTGCATAACTGTGGATGTCCTGGAGCCTATTGGTAGCGACCATCTCCCTGTCCTCCTCACCGTTTCAGACGGTCGTCGCCCCCGCGCCGACCCTCGTAATGACCCTCCCCCTAAGTACGTCCATGAATATTCCCGTGCCAACTGGAATGTCTACTGGGATACCCTCTCCACCCAGGTCGATAGCCACCCTTTCACCGACTGCCACCCCGACGATGTCACCCATGCCGCCTCCTTTCTCCAGCAGACCTTGTCTGAGGCTGTGGAGGCCCACGTCCCTACTGTCGCCATCCACCCCCACCATCCTACCTTACCCCCACAGGCCGTCCTCCTCCTCCATGAATCCCGCCATCTCTACCGTGCCTTCCTCCACACGCGTGACCCGGACACACTACGACGCCACCGGCAACTCCAGCGACACATTCGTAATTTGCTCGCAGCTAAGAAACGCCGGGACTGGCGACAGACTTGCACCCGTTTAAATGCTACCCTACCTATCAACTCGTCCAAGTTCTGGTCAGCCTTCTGTCGCCTTACCGGAACTAAACCCTCCCCCTACTATCCTCTTCTCCATGATGATCACCCCTTCCCTGACACCCTTAGTAAGGCCAATCACTTTGCCTCCTACCTCTCTGATGTATTTTCCATCCCCGATGATCCCCAGTTCGATTACTCCCTCTTCCCGGATATTCGCGATCAAACTGACACCTCTGTCCCTCCCCTCGCTCCTGGTTTCCAGTACTTGGACAACATTACACACACAGAACTCAATGCCCCTATCACTACACAGAATCTCATTGCTACACTCCACACCAAACGCAAAACCGGTCCTGGTCACGATCGTGTCACCCACTGTCACCTTCGTGAAGCTCCTGTCTCTTTCCTCTCCACACTGGCCAGGCTCTACAATGTAGTCCTGTCCACCGGTTACTACCCCGATCTGTGGAAAACCTCCCGTATCCTCATGTTCCTTAAACCTGGCAAACCGCCGCCTGCCGTCTCCTCCTACCATCCCATCAGCCTTACCTCGGTCTTCAGCAAGGTCCTGGAATCTATCCTCACCCGACGCATCCACCAGCATCTCCGCCAGCACCGCCTCCTTCCCATTACGCAGTGTGGCTTTCGGCCGTCCTTCTCTTCTGACGACCTTCTCCTTCACCTCACTCACCTCCTTTCCGACCAGGTTAATTCCCGTCGCTCCGCAATCTTCCTCTCCCTGGACCTCGAACCTGCTTATGACCGCGTATGGCATTCCGGTCTCCTCTTCAAGTTCCAAACCTTCGCCCTACCTATTAACTACGTCCATCTGATCGGCTCCTTTCTCTCCCACCGCCCTTCCTATGTCACCATCCATAACACAGATTCCTACACCTTTTTCCCCTCCGCTGGTGTGCCCCAAGGCTCCGTCCTCTCCCCCCTTCTGTACCTTTTGTACACGGCGGACATGCTGCCGCCGTCACCCCCCGTCCACCTTCTCCAGTTTGGCGATGACACTGCCTTCTTTCTCCGTGCCCCTACCCTGCAGCGCTCCCAACACCTTCTCCAATCCCATCTTGACCAGTTCACCACTTGGTGCAACCAGTGGTTGCTCAAGGTCAATACCTCCAAAACCCAGGCGATCATTGCAGGCCAAACCACCCCTTCCTTCTGCCTCCTTGATTTCTATCTCACCATCTATGGCTGTCCTATCGCCCTCACTCCCACCCTTAAGTACCTTGGCGTCACCCTCGACCGTCGCCTCTCCTGGACTCCCCACCTCCGGACAATCCAAGCCAAGGCACACTCCCGACTCAGTCTCCTCAAGCTCCTCTCCAGCCGTACATGGGGTCTGGACCCCTCCACCATCCTCCACACCTATAAATCCCTCATCCGCCCTATCCTTTGTTACGCCCATCTGGCTTGGATCTCCGCCCCCCTCACCTTTTATAAATCCCTCCAAATCCTTGAACGCCATGCTCTCCGCCTCGCCTATCGCATCCGTCTCCTCTCCCCCACGCAGATCCTGTACAATCTCATCCCCTTCCCCCACCTCCTCCTTTTCCTTGAAAGAATACGGATCCCGTACACCTCCCGTAAACTCGATCCTCCTCACCTGCTAATCTCCCCGATCCTCTCCCACCCCCGCCCACTGCCGCACCTGTATTCCCACATCCCACCCGGTCTCCATCTCTCCACCCTCCTTACCCTCTCCCAAGGTGGCTTCCGTCAGCTTGCAACACCATAGCTCTAATGCTGTACTGATTTATTTTGCTTTTGTTTCATTTAATGTTACATTGCTGTGCTTCTGTAAATGTGTTTGATTGAATAGATAACACAAAACTTGATTACTCCTCTCTTTGTACAAACTTTGATGTCATGGTTTGGTTCTATGCTGTGTAGCATATCTTTCATTTAAACTCTTTGTCCCATTTGGAGGGAACAAAACTTACTGTATATAATTGTAATTTTGTGTGAATAATTTTTTGTAGAGATGTCAATATGTGTAAATGTTTTGTTTTATTTAATGCATTTGGTTACTGTTATGTAAATTGCTGGTCCTCATTTAGGGTTCTTAGTTAGTTTGTATGTAAATGGTGTAGTGGTTCCCCTCGGGAACGGAACTGTGTAGCGCGCGCAAATTGTGGTTGGCCTATGTAGAAAAGGTGGAACTGATAGTCAGTCGGAGGCGGGCTACGAGTCGGGGACAAGCTACGAGTCGGGGACGAGCTACCAAACTGTGCGCTGCTATGTTAATGTTGCATATTGTCCTGGTTCCGAGAGAGGCTTTTTCTGCTACTGTCCAATGCCTCGGATGGATGGATAAATAGCTGGAACGATTCTGGATTTGGTATTCATCATCGCCACCAAGAAGGGCCAGAGTCCAGCAATTCTGCCTGCGAATCCACCTACCATCATGCAGTTGCCACTACATTGCGCAATCACTGTAACGTAATACTATAATGATGTACAGTGAAGGATCAGCTTAATGGGTGTGCTAATGTGCTAAAATATAAGGTAATTTATATCTGAATTTATGTACCTACCTTGATTTTTCTTCTCATCATAACACCTCTCAGGTTCCTCTCCGTTTGAACTAAAGTGATAACCGAGGGTCCTTACTGAAAGTATATTAAAACCCAGTTTTGTAATTAATGCCTCTTGAACATAGTAAAAAGAAAGTTAAAGTTAATGTGACATGAGAGTGAGTTAAAGTTAATGATGCTTGCTGAAAATAATTTTCCTAGTAAACCTGCTTATTAATGTGTTGTTGCCTACTTCAAAATTAAAAGTTCTTAAGATTGAGGCTTATAAAGTTTTGCTTAGTAAATGATCACATTACTGCTTGTTGTAAATCGCAGAAGATGAGTCAGTATCTTACGCATATGTTAATTTTGTGTTTCACTGTAGTAAAAATGGAAAACTGCAGTTGTGAAACGTTATATACTTATGTTTGCTAAGTGTATGTTTCTCTTGTGTATAGGAAGTGCATATTAATAACATAACAGGATCCACAGTTTGTCTATTGTATTAATGCTGGGTAATTAGTAACGGAAAGACCACTAATTATAAAAAACCATAATTTCTTTAAAGCCTGAAAGTAATAGGGTGTTTCGGTATCTCTTATAATTTTGCAAATAGTTTCTGCTGCTCTAACCGCTAGTTTCAATCTTATCGTAAACATATGTATGTATCAGAGTTCACTGCACTCACGTGTGACAAAGTATAGGGTGTGTTTATCCATTAAAGTTACTAATAACTATTTTCTTGAACGAGAATGTTAATCATTCTCTTGCCTAGTTAGGCTGGCGACCGGTTTCGTTATCCGTTAAACAGTGCAGATAGGCAATATTTTGTTTGTCACTGTTTAAATATTTACGTAATTCTTACTTTCATTTCCGATAAGCCACCTCCGTTAGGAACAACACGGTCAACATAACAAAATTCCTCTCAGAGGGTAACACTGCTCTGTTGCTTTATACCATAATTGCTATAACAAAATAGTTTTATTTCAAAGCCTGTTTCCAGCTTTAAGGTTATGGTACAGTAGTAGCAGAGTGGAGTGTTATAAGCTCCCCCTCCCTGATGATGTCCTCCTCCCCTCCATCTACCCCTCCTATCAACTTTGACCCTGCCCCACCCCCACTTCCGGTGTCCTTTGCTTTAGGCACCCTCCCTCCCTTCTCTTCTCTTTCCTTTTCCCCCGTCCCCTCCCTCCACCCCTCTTCCCCCGGGATTCCCCTCCCCCTTTCTCCCTCCCCCTATCTCCCCTGCCCATGGCATCTCTGCTCTCCTCTCTCCCTCTCCCACTCACCCCCCCTCCTCCACTCTTGGCAGGTCCCCGGATTCGCACACGCTCAGTGAACATTCGCGCGCCGGAGATCATCACCATCTGTGTCTCTTGTGTGTGACGTCGTTTTGTGTTTTTTAGTGTCCGCCGTCACGCTTCTATGTTCACTTGTGCCGTTGAATTCACCAGTGTTCTGTGCGCCGTGTCAACGTGTTTTCAGTGTCGTTATCATCGAGTGTGAACGGCTCCGTGTTTTTTGTGTATCTGTGACCACTCTTTTTTGCACGTCACTATGTTCATTCTGATTCTCCATTCTGTGTTCTGTTATTGTCAACACTAAGGCTGAAGAGCGGCGTAGCATGCCGCTGACAGCCTACCTGTTGTTTAGGTATTAAAATAACAATAAAGGAAAAAAATAATAATATTCCGCCAGTGCGGACGGTAACTACTTCGTGATACATTACCCGTGTTAAAATGGACCGTTTACCAATTGCGGAAAAGGTCGATATCGTGTTGATGTATGGCTATTGTGATCAAAATGCCCAACGGGCGTGGGCTATGTGTGCTGCCTGGTATCCTGGACGACATCATCCAAGTGTCCAGACCGTTCGCCGGATAGTTACGTTATTTAAGGAAACACGAAGTATTCAGCCACGTGTGAAACGTCTACCACGACCTGCAACAAATGATGATGCCCAAGTAGGTGTTTTAGCTGCTGTCGCGCCTAATCCGCACATCAGTAGCAGACAAATTGCGCGAGAATCGGGAATCTCAAAAACGTCGGTGTTGAGAATGTTACATCAACATCGATTGCACCCGTACCATATTTCCATGCACCAGGAATTGCATGGCGACGACTCTGAACGTCGTGTACAGTTGTGCCACTGGAAACGAGAGAAATAACGGGACGATGACAGATTTTTTGCGCGAGTTCTATTTAGAGACGAAGCTTCACTCACCAAGAGAGGTAACGTAAACCGGCATAATGGCAACGGAAAATCCACAATGGCTGCGACAAGTGGAACATCAGAGACCTTGGCGGGTTAATGTATGGTGCGGCATTATGGGAGGAAAGACAATTGGCCTTCATTTTATCGATGGCAGTCTAAATGGTGCAATGTATACTGAGTTACTACGTAATGTTCTGCCGATGTTACTACAAGATCTTTCACTGCATGACATAATGGCGATGTACTTCCAACATGACGGATGTCCGGCCCATAGCTCGCGTGCGGCTGAAGCGGTATTGAATAGCATATTTCAGGACAGATGGATTGGTCGTCGAAGCACTCGTCGAAGCGCCATACCATGGACCGCATGTTCAACGGATCTGACGTCCCTGGATTTCTTTCTGTGGGGAAAGTTGAAGGATATTTGCTATCGTGATCCACCGACAACGCCTGACAACATGCGTCAGCGCATTGTCAATGCGTGTGCGAACATTACGGGAGGCGAACTACTCGCTGTTGAGAGGAATGGTGTTACACGTACTGCCAAATGCATTGTGGTTGACGGACATCATTTTGAGTATTTATTGCATTAATGTGGTATTTACAGGTAATCACGCTGTAAAAAATGGTTCAAATGGCTCTGAGCACTATGGGACTCAACTGCTGAGGTCATTAGTCCCCTAGAACTTAGAACTAGTTAAACCTACCTAACCTAAGGACAACACAAACATCCATGCCCGAGGCAGGATTCGAACCTGCGACCGTAGCGGTCTTGCGGTTCCAGACTGCAGCGCCTTTAACCGCACGGCCACTTCGGCCGGCTAATCACGCTGTAACAGCATGCGTTCTCAGAAGTGATAAGTTCACAAAGGTACATGTATCACTTTGGAACAACCTAAATAATATGTTCAAACGTACCTACGTTCTGTATTTTAATTTAAAAAACCTACCTGTTACCAACTGTTCGTCTAAAATTGTGAGCGATATGTTTGTGACTATTACAGCGCCATCTACCTCAAAGCGAAAAAAGTGGTCCAACGAAAACATTCATATTTCTTTACGTACTACGCGAATATGTAATGAAAATTAGGAGTTCCTATTTAAAAAAAAACGCAGTTTATATCCGTTACGCTGTAACAGCGTGCGTTCTCAGAAGTGATAAGTTCACAAAGGTACATGTATCACTTTGGAACAACCTAAATAAAATGTTCAAACGTACCTACGTTCTGTATTTTAATTTAAAAAACCCACCTGTTACCAACTGTTCGTCTAAAATTGTGAGCGATATGTTTGTGACTATTACAGCGCCATCTACCACAAAGCGAAAAAAGTGGTCCAACGAAAACATTCATATTTCTTTACGTATTACACGAATATGTAATGAAAATTAGGAGTTCCTATTTTAAAAAAAACGCAGTTTATATCCGTTTGACCTATGGCAGCGCCATCTAATGGGCCAACCAGAGCTCCATCTAGTTTTCCCCTTCAAGCTAGACAAGTTTCGTTCTTTGTAGTTTTTTCGTTTGACTCTTATTACGTGAGATGTTTGGCCCAGTCACGATCAATGGACCACCCTGTATATAAGAAATAAATATTCGGAAACCCTGGTGACGAACCTGTCGCCGCCACCTGTCCTCCCCATGCCGGCTAAACTCTGGCAGTGAAGATATCATCTACCAGCAGCACTGTAACCACTTTATCTTCGGGTCGAGAGCCTATGCACCGGGTGCAGACTTCGGCACCGGGAGTGAGCGTACAAGTTTATTTATTTACTCGTTCGGCATCACAGAGGCATAATTTACAATATTCTTATCACTATATACTAAAAAGAAAACAATATAATTCTACACTATATTAGATATGTTTTTGAGCCACTCTATGGCTGAGTCACTGAGTCTATGTATGTCCATGAGTTCACCACCATAGCCACACACTTTGCACACGAGTAGATGGTCCATTGTCTGTTTTCACCGCACTCACATACAGCGCTGTCTGCCAGGCCCCACTTGTTCATCAGGTGTTTACATCTCCCAACACTCGTTCTGACCCGGTTTAGAGATGTCCACACTCTTCTTGGTAGGTTGAAGCCATCAATCTTCTTGTTCGGATCGTGTACTAAGTTTTTGTTCTTAAATTCACTTGCCGACCATACTTCGTTCCAGGCCGTTCTCGGCTCAAAGGCTTGTAGTTCTTCACCGATTTTCCAAATAGGTGATCTGGATTTAAGCCTGTTTGTTGGTGTCAGATCTTGGTGGATAGGGAGGTCCGGGTTGTCTATAATTTTCCTGTAGGTTTTTAGCGCTAGCTGTGATCGCCTGATTTCTGGAGGCTCTATGTTCGCTAGTACAGGAAGCCATGCACAGGGGGTGGCCCTGAGTGTTCCCGAGATTATTCGCATTGTCTCCCTCAGCTGGACATCCACTTTAGATACGTGTGCACTTCTCCTCCAGACTGGTGAACAGTATTCAGCTACACTGTAGACAAGGGCTAGTGCTGAAGTTCTCAAAGAGCTTGCTCCACATCCCCATCTTGTTCCAGCCAGTTTCGAAAGGATAGCATTGCGGGATTTTAGTTTTTACTTTGTGTCTTCGAGGTGTGAGCTGTACGTTAGGGTCCGGTCTAGTTTCACTCCCAAATATTTAGGCTTATCCTCATGTCTTATGCTTTGGCCATTCGAAAAGATCTGTAATTTTCTGTGTGTCTCTCTGTTGTTGAGGTGCATTATAGTGCTGGTTGTTTTGTTGGGGTTGGGAAGTAGGTGCCACTTGGAGTAATAGGTGTTCAGGACTTCAAGGTCTGCATTCAGTGTTTCGTCGAGATCGTTGTAGTTTTTACTCTGATACGCGATGGCCAGGTCATCTGCATATGCAAATTTTCGTGATTTAGTTTCTGGCAAGTCAGCTATATATATAGATTGAAGAGAGCGGGTGCTAGTGCCGAACCCTGTGGCAGATCATTATTCAGAAGCATGCTCTTACTGTTCGTACCATGGAGTGAGACCTTGATTTTCCTGTTCGTTAGTATGTTCTTGAGTAGTTTGTAAGTCTGCTTGCAATTTATGATTCTAGTTAGCTTAAGCAGTAACCCTTCAATCCATACTGTGTCGTAAGCTGATGTGAGGTCTATGAGGACCAGGCCAGTTTTCATCTTGTTCTGGAAGCCTTTCTCAATATAGGTTGTGAGGGACAGCTCTTGATCGCAGCAGTTTCTACCTGCTCGGAAACCCGCTTGGTATGTTGGGAGGTTGGCTTCGATGTATGGAGTTAATCTAGTCAGCAATATTCTCTCGAATAGTTTATAGGAGGTACATAGCAGGGATATTGGTCTGTAATTCCTAGGATTATCTCCAGTCTTCCCGGGTTTCAGCACTGCGATGACTTTTGCTTCTTTCCATTCCTTAGGCACAACCCCCATGCTTATGCATTCCGTACAAAGTTTGGCCAGCCACCTTCCTCCTAAAGTTCCCAATTCCTTTAAGAATTCTGGTAGGATGTTGTCGGGTCCGGCTGCTTTTCCTGTCTTCATTAGCTTCAAGGCCTGTCTCCACTTCTTTTACAATGCCCATGCTGGTTGGGTTATTAAGCAATAAACTGCTTAGCTCTTGGGAAATTTCTCTCTTTTCGGCTGTTTTTAGCTGGATTTTGGAGGTCTGTTTCAGGACAGCTGCAATCTCAGATGCGCTGGTTCCAAGAGTCAGCCTGTTAGGCGCTGTGGCACCGCCTAATTTCCTCAGCAAGCCCCAGCTCTTCCTGCTGGAGTGGGTAAGATCTAGATTTTCCATCGCCTCCTTCCATCTACTCCTACGTTCCTCATTCATGGCGTTGATCAGTAGGTCTGCAGTCTCCTCGTCCCCAGTCTTCTCATATTCCTCCAGTAGTGTTTCACACTCTTTCGTCCAGCAGGGGGTGTATTCCTTTCTCGATCCTCGTGGAATTGCATTTAGGGCCGCTTTTTGTACTAAGTTTACGAATCTTTTGTAGTTCTCAGGTTTTGGAGGTATCCGATTTATCGTTTTCTCAACATAGGATCGGTATTTATTCCAGTCAGCTTTCCTCAGGTTCCACCGGGGGATTGGGGGGCTTTTTATGACTGGGATTGACAGTCCGATCTCCACTATTACTGGATTGTGCTGGCTTCGGGGGAACTTCTCGAGGACCCTTCTTATAGCTCGCACGGGTGTACCTGTTGCTCCACGTGTGACGAAGGTCAGGTCAGGTGTTGACGTTGTGCCCCACGCCATTGATTTGAAGGTCGCTGTGTCCTTGGGGTCGAAAAGGAGGTGTAGGTCCCAGTTGTCTGCCCAGTCACTTAGTCCAGTCCCTTCAGCTGTGGATCTCGGGTATCCCCACCTGGTGTGATGAGAGTTAAAATCGCCAGCGTAAACTGCTGGGTGGTTAGCCTCGGGTAGGATACCTGTGGGCCATTTCTGTGATGGAGGTTTGTAGAAATTATACAGTGTCATCTCTCCCAGTTTTATGCCTATCGCATGCTCTGCTGGTACCACTTTGGTGTCCAAATTCCTTACGAGTTCGTTCTTCACTAGGGTGGCTATGCCATGTTTGTCATGTCCAGTGTAGCTCACAGCTGTAAATCCTGGTATTTTGAGTCGATTGATGGTTTCATCTGTGAGGTGGGTCTCTTGTAGGAGTACGACACTTACTCGTTCTCTCGTTAAGATCTTTTCGAGGATTTCTCCCTTGGTCCTCGTGTAGCCATCTATGTTGAGCTGGCATACGTTCAGCTTCTTCATGCTAAGACTCTGCTCTATTTGCCTCTGTGTGGGCCGGGAGGCATTGTCGCGTCCGGCCGCCGTGGATGTGTAGACTTTTCGCCGCTGTGCCATGTTACAGCGTTGCCCGGGGTACACCATCTAGGAGGTTGTCTACACTTCGTACCCCAAGTACAAGTAATTCTTGATGGAAAACGAGCTGTACCTACTTCGATCCTCTGTATGTCCATGTTTCCAGAGATGGTTGCGGTACTCGGCTGTTTCGATACAGGATGTCAAATCAAACAATATTTATCTAACAGTCGGCAGTTGATGGTTCAAGTGATCGCTATAGCAAGCAGAAATCTACTAATATAGTGTTGCTGGCCACTGTTTTTACCAGAACTGAGGTGGAATCTTCCTAAACGTCGGTCAGGGGCCTGAAGACGGCGTGGTAAATCGCCGAAATTGGTAGCCAAATAAAATAAGTTTGGAAAATAGACGGCTGAAAGGTGTTGGATTTGACATCCTGTCCTCGATCCACAGTACATCTCCTTACTCGCCCAAGTGTCTTGGAAAAATGTCGTCAAGAACAACTGCCTTCTCCAAGATAAAAATGCAATAAACGATTATTTCATGGATTTAAGTGAAACAGAGTTATACAAACGAAAGGCATCTACACTTTAAATTCCACAGTCAGCAATACAACCTCGTATTAGATAGGATTTTTCATTGTTTTGTATGTAGATGCTGAGGCGTGCATGCACTCATATCGATAGCTGCACTCGCAAAGCCTCTTTGGGTAGCGTTTCTTAGATACGGTTTCCTTGGCGTCTCTGGCCGTCGCACCTTAACAGCACCCCGAGTGCAATTTAAGCTCGAGCACAGCCCTCACAGAGGCGGGCTCCTGGGCGTTAGCGGACGGAGCCTCGCTTGGAAACGTGGCTTTTTGCCTGGGAGTTGTGGTGGTCCGTTCGCCACATTTGAATGGTTGTGTTTACCCCGCCGGCCATGCCTTCGCCTATTAGGCGGCGCAGCACTGCCCTGCCTGTACGGTGGCGGGACGTTTTCTGGAGTTCGAGTGTCGTGTGTTCCCTGTAGCCTATCTTGGTGGACGTGGCCACATACACCGTCTGTGACTGACTTTGGCCTGATACAGGAAAAATTATGAACACCACTTCTTGTCTGCGTTGTTAGTCGCTATTCTCGAGACACCCCACTTTCAAGCGTCGCTTGTTGGACTTGTCATAAACTGATTCGGACCGTTCTATGGTCATGGTTTGGCCGATGCCTTTAATGTAGATCAGAATCCTAGCTATAAGAACATGACTAAGTCAGACATTTATTTAACTGTAAGAGGCTGTCACTTTCAAAATGTCGTTTTCTCTTTACACTGTAGGTGTAAATTTTAGAATTACTGAGTTATAGTACTTTTTATATTTCTTTAGTTTTAGTACTCGAAGGTTCAAGTGTTCAGTTGCATGCACTCATGTCTGTTTTGTGTTCAGGGGCCTATGTACTGACTGTAATTCACTTGCTATGTGAATTTAATTTTTATTCGGTGTGCATATTTTAGAATCTGTACCGCTTCGAACAACTGTTTAGGGCGTCTGCCGAAAGCGAGCCAACTACTGTTTCTGTCCAGTTCATATGCTTTAAGCCATAAAAGTAGCTGGTGACGCCTGGCGACTTATCAGTACTCCGTTTTGCATGTTCGAAGTCACATATTCTACTGCTGCCATCCCCTCAGTCTGCTCCATAGCCATATACACTGTATATAATTTCTATAAATATTTTCATCTATGTGTTTTTGATATCTAGTGATGCAACAGTCAGCTCTATCTGCTTCAAAAACGTGTAAATTATTTTAAAGTTTCAGTTATCTGTTGCTGTATATTGCAGAGACTGTTCTTTTAAAATGCTGCTAATTTTATCGTGTACTTACCAGAATTTAATGTTTTCAACTTGGCCTCTGTGGCCAGTCAATGCTGCTTATCCTTGTAATTAAGGCTAGGCTTCTCTGGCGAACACCTATCGCTTGTGATACGACGATACTCCTGTCGGGTATGCAGCCGGATAATGGTAGTATGTTGACACAATGTTGCTTGTCTTCGAAATTTAAAGTTTGGCCTCTATTGTAAGCAAATATTTTATTTACGCTCAGCAACTTAATACTCCCAGATCCTAGCTCCCCATTAGTTCGGATATTACAATCAGGTTTTCATCGTTGCCTGTTCTTTGTATTCTATTTTGTAACATCACTTTGGAAATATAGTGGCCCTGCTAGCTCTGTACAGTAATTTCTTCCCATCGTGTTGTTTTAAATATTTTATAGCGAACCATATGTGCAGTTTGGGTGGGTGACAATCCGGGTCTGCCGAGCGCTGTTGGCAAGCAGGATGCACTCAGCCATTGTGAGCCAGTTAAGCATCTACTTGACTGAGATGTGGCTGCTCCGGTCAGGAAAACTAACAATGACCGATGACCGGGAGAGCGATGTGATGACGTCAGGACCCTCCGTATCCACGTTTGGGGTGCCCAGATCGGCTGAGAGTGACAGGGCGGTCGGTCGGTACTACTGGGCGTTCCGAGGCTTGTTCCAGCGGACGTGCGCATCTTACCCTATTATTTAAGCAAGACGATCCTCAGATATTATCGTTTCTCTAAAATTCGACCTTTTCATAGTAGCGTGCTAATGAACTTTAGGGACGTACTGAAACATTTCCATGAGAGATCGAAAAATTTTTCGCTGACACTCTTCAGTTGTTAATGTAGGTGAAATAAATGATTGTCGGAAGGACTGACCCATCATATAGGAAAGTCAAAACAATCTCCAGTGAAATTAAAAGTAAGGGTGGTAACATTAGAAGCGCCACTGGAATTCCACTGCTAAACGCAGAGGTCAGAGCGGATAGGTGGAAAGAGTACATTGAAGGTTTCTATGAGGGGGAAGATTGAAGGAGAAACAGGAGTCGATTTAGAAGAGATATGGGATCCAGTATTAGAATCAGAATTTAAGAGAGCTTTAAGTTCAAATGAGGCAGAGGGGATAGATAATATTCCATCCGAATTTCTAAAATCATTGGGCGGAGTGGCAACAAAACGAATATTCAGTTTGTTGTGTAGAACGTATGAGTCAGATGACATACCATCTGACATTCGGAAAAATATCATCCACACAATTCCGGAGACTGCAAGAGCTAAAAAGAGCGACAGTTGTCGCACAATCAGCTTAACAGCTCATGCATCCAAGTTGATGTCAAGAATAATGGAGAAGAAAATTGTGGTGGTCTTAGATGACGATCAGTTTGGCTTTAGGAAAGGTAAAGGCATCGGAGAGGCAATTCTGGCGTTGCGGTTTATAATGGAAGCGAAACTAAAGAAAAATCAATACACGTTCATAGAATTTGTCTACCAGGTTCGACAATGTAAAATGGTGCAAGTGGTTCGAAATTCTAAAAAAATAGGGGTACTATAGGGAGAGACGGGTAATATACAAAATATAAAAGGGGCCAGAGGGAACGATAAGAGTGGACGACCAAGAACGAAGCGCTCGGATTAAAAAGGGTGTAAGACAGGGATGTTGCCTTTCGCCCCTACTGTTCAATCTGTACATCGAAGAAGCAATGATGTAAATAAAAGAACGGTTCAGCAGTGGAATTAAAATTCAGAATGAAAGCATATCAATGATACGCTTCGCTGACACCATTGCTATCCTGAGTGAAAGTGAAGAAGAATTACATGATCTGCTGAACGAAATGGACGATCTGATGAGTACAGAATATGGATAGAGAGTAAATCGATGAAAGACGAAAGTACTCAGAAGTAGCAGAAATGAGAATAGCGAGAAACTTAACATCAGGATTGATGCTCTCGAAGTAGATGAAGTTAGGGAATTCTACTAACCATCGACGGACGGAGCAAGGAGGACATGAAAAGCAGACTAGCACTGTCAAGAAGGGCATTCCTGTACAAGAGAAGTCTGTTAGTGTCAAAAATAGGCCATAATTTGGGGAAGAAATTTCTGAGAATTTACGTTCGGACTACAGCATTGTATGGTAGTGATACATGGACTTTGGGAAAACCGGAACAGAGGATAATCGAAGCATTTGAGATGTAGTGCCACAGACGAATGTTGAAAATTAGGTGGACTGATAAGATAAGGAATGAGGAGGTTCTGCGCAGAATCGGAGAGGAAAAAATATGTGGAAACAATGAGAAAAAAAAACGGAGCAGGATGATATGACATCCGTTAAGACATCAGTGTATGACTTTTGTGCTACAGGGAGCTGTAGAGGGCAAAAACTGTGGAGAGAGACAGAGATTGGAATACGTCCAGCAAATAATGGAGGAAGTAGGTTGCAAATGCAACTCTGAGATGAAGAGATTGGCACAGGAGAGGAATTCGTAGCGGGCTGCATCAAACCGGTCAGAAGACTGATAACTCAAAGAGATTATTTGGTATAGTTCGTTGCTCCAGTGTCCTACATGTCAACCCCAAAGTTACAGACTTTAGAGCAATAAGATAAAGATTTATCAAAGACATATTTCTATGGTCTCAGCGCAGGGGAATTAAATTGAATCGTCTCTTACAGAGTTTCACATATCAGATCTTTCTGATAAGCGATCATCGCTGCTTTCTGTCTTCCTTATTCCTCGGAAGCGGGCCTTTTTTAAGGTATCCTAGTATAGAGCACGATTTCCTCTATTATGTGCAGACTGTTTAACAGTATGTATATGAAGATTGCTATGACAGCAGCTCAGGCACTGTATTATTGTATTGATCACCCAGCTAAAGAAAACATAAGGTAAAACTTATCTTTTTTCGCGCTATTATGTGAACTTGGCAACCTAACTGCGCTCGATTATTAATGTAAGTCATATATGTGTTTAAGAAATGTTTCCTATATTGTAACAATTTGTATGTTGGATGCCGGCGAATACTGATTCCAGTGGAACGTAAAACATTTTACTAAAATACTATTCGCTTCCACGCACCAAAAAGTACGTAAGTGGAACAGAGTTTGTACTTCGGATTTGTGCTCAGCAAAAGTTAAATCTGAATAACTGACATTATTTTGGTACCTTAGATAAAAGAACTCATACATGAAAAATTATTAAAATGAATAATGCACTTCGCGTAAAATACAATTTTTTTTTCACCGACGCCACCAGTCGATGAGCCGCTGCTAAGAAAGGAGCAACCTCATTCGCATAATCTCTGTAGAGTCTCCAACCAACTTACCACAGTTTGGCAGTTTTATTTGACTTTCTGTTCCGCGATCGCTTATCTTAATATCTGCCGTTTCGGTATTCGTGCGATGAGTGAAAGCAGTAACCGCATTACGGTCATCCGCGGGGAAACAATTTTGGAGGATTGAATTCCGCATTTTTACCTTTTATCTGCCATCTTCTGTTTCGGTGCCAGTTTGGTCACTAAGCGACTGAAAAAATGATTTAGATTCACTTACTGACTTCTCATAAGACCATAATGTCTTAGGACTTTTAGTCAGGTTGTTTGGCAGAATTTTACTTTGAAAGTAACTGAACGCTCTCTTTCTCCTCACGCTTATTTCGTCTACCAAGCTTCGACTTCACATAATGCGAAGGTGAACAAGCTCTTTTTGCTGGCTAAGCTTCTTTCTAATACGGTTATCGTGCCACGGTGGGCTTTTTCCATCCTTTACGAACTTGCTCCGTACGTACTTGTATAAGGCACATTGAACAATGTTTTTGAGTTTTATCCACGTGTGATCCACGTCTTTGTCCTCAGAGCTGAACATATGATTTTGGCTACTTAGACACTCTGCAACTTCTCTACTGTCATTCTCACAAACTAAAAATACTTTCCCACCTCTTTTTTAACAATTTCTGCAGTGCTCGTTATCACTGAAGCTACCTCAGTCTTATTATCACTGATTGATTTCTCGACGTTAACTGATTCGAAATATTCGGACCTGTAACTTAATAGCTGGTCTAAGATATTGCCATCAAAAGTTTATTCTTTAAATATTTCCTCGAAACATACACGATATGCAGAACAATCTCATACTAATCCTTTCTCTGGCTCCAGGTTCAATGGTGTGACTCTCCGTTTTTGTAGATGGCAGGTTGAAGTCTCTTCCCCCTGAAATGTTACTTGTTTGAATAATTAATAGAATAAGCACCAATTTTTAATTAAGGCTAAAATACATTAAGAATTTACTTTTTATGTGTAAATGAATCTGTAAAGTAAGGGAAAAAGGCACGATTTAATGTAAATAATGTATTTTGTATTGCTGTTCGGCTAACGAATGTTCCAGAGAAATGCTTATCTACCGAAACTGTAAAGCAAGTTGAAAGCAGTCATGGTAATTTGTTTTTGGATTATATGAAAGCAGGAGTTGAGCTCCCTCTCTCTCGTTTGTTTTAGATGGATGTTTCACAAATGTAAGTGTCGCTCTGTAACGTTTGGCAAATAATTACGCTAATTTAATTTCAAATGCCGTGTTTTAGTTAAGACCGTACTTTCCTTTTTCACTAATTCCACATATCAAATTATTATGCTACATTTTAGAAATTTTCCAGGCTGCAGCGAAGGAGAGTTGCCGACGAATTGTTTGGTGGCCGTAGCCTAACGCTACTAGTGTTCAAACGGCTATTACCGTAGTAAACTTTTATTTCAGCGTCCCTGAGATATCTTTTACCGGTCTTTTCTATCAGTATCCGCGCTATGTAATTACGCAAACTGCGTAATTTTTAGATCGGTCACTGACCTCTAAACAATGTCGTTGGTCAACATTCTTGTCAGTCTGATGGGAACCTGATGCTGGTTGGCGGAATACGAGGTGCATTCAAGTTCTAAGGCCTCCGATTTTTTTTCTCCAGACTGGAAAGAGATAGAAACATGCGCATTGTTTTAAAATGAGGCCGCGTTCATATACGTCCCAGAGATGGCAGTACCGTACGGCAGATGGAATTTTACCGCAAGCGGCGAGAATGAGAACTGTTTTAAATACTTAAAATGGCGACGTTTTCCTTACTTGAACAGCGTGCAATCATTCGTTTTCTGAATTTGCGTGGTGTGAAACCAACTGAAATTCATCGACAACTGAAGGAGACATGTGGTGATGGAGTTATGGATGTGTCGAAAGTGCGTTCGTGGGTGCGACAGTTTAATGAAGGCAGAACATCGTGTGACAACAATCCGAAACAACCTCGGGCTCACACAAGCCGGTCTGACGACATGATCGAGAAAGTGGAGAGAATTGTTTTGGGGGATCGCCAAATGACTTGAACAGATCGCCTCCAGAGTTGGCATTTCTGTGAGTTCTGTGCACACAATCCTGCATGACGACCTGAATATGCTAAAAGTGTCATCCAGGTGGGTGCCACGAATGCTGACGGACGACCACATGGCTGCCCATGTGGCATGTTGCCAACCAATGTTGACGCACAACGACAGCATGAATGGGACTTTCTTTTCGTCGGTTGTGACAGTGGATGAGACGTGGATGCCATTTTTCAATCCAGAAACAAAGCGCCAGTCAGCTCAATGGAAGCACACAGATTCACCGCCACCAAAAATATTTCGGGTAACCGGCAGTGCTGAAAAAATGATGGTGTCCATGTTCTGGGACAGCGAGGGCGTAATCCTTACCCATTGCGTTCCAAAGGGCACTACGATAACAGGTGCATCCCACGAAAATGCTTTGAAGAACAAATTCCTTCCTGCACTGCAACAAAAACATCCGGGAAGGGCTGCGCGTGTGCTGTTTCACCAAGACAACGCACCCGCACATCGAGCTAACGTTATGCAACAGTTCTTCGTGATAACAACTTTGAAGTGATTCCTCATGCTCCCTACTCACCTGACCTGGCTCCTAGTGACTTTTGGCTTTTTCCAACACTCTCCATGGCCGCACATTCACCAGCCGTGCTGCTATTGCCTCAGCGATTTTCCAGTGGTCAAAACAGACTCCTAAAGAAGCCTTCGCCGCTGCCATGAAATCATGGCGTCAGCGTTGTGAAAAATGTGTATGTCTGCAAGGCGATTACGTCGAGAAGTAACGCCAGTTTCATCGATTTCGGGTGAGTAGTTAATTAGAAAAAAAAATCGGAGGCCTTAGAACTTGAATGCACCTCGTATATAATTTCATCATCCGCAAGTAAAAATTTTCTATGCACCATTACATCATTTTAGAAGCTTGCCGCCAGTAAAAGCAATAAATTTAATATTACATAATCTTTTTAAATACCATAAATATTAAATTGGCGCAGCCAACGTGTTGCTCGAACAAAAAATTGTGTGATGTTAATTGATGCCATATTGTTCTGTTTTTCATTAATCGACTGTATTGCTGGAGACAAGAAAAAACTGATGACGGATGAACGAAACATAAATGAAATTAACTGATGTAACAGAGTTAAAGCAGACTCCAAGCAGCAACACGGAAAAAATGGTATAGTTATCAACATGTTACCAGTTGCCTCTGATTTCGTAGTCTGCAACGCGTAGCACATTTAATTCATGTCAGTTTAGGATTTTCTTCATTTTGCTTAGTTTGTAATTGCAGTAGGCACTGTTACAAAGCGCTATACTAAGATGGCTACTTTTCCGCTGCGCGCAAGCGAAATGAAAACGAGTGATAGGGGATTGTTTTAGTTTGTAGCATCCATATTGTCATTTTAATTATACAACAATTAGTTTCTGGCTAATTTACGCTAATTATTCAGTGTGTTGTCAAATTTTATTTCGAAGTGTATTTTCAATTTGTGTTATGACAGAGATAAATAAACTTGAAAATATGGATTCCATAAATGATAGTGTTTCTGAAAATAACGTCGATGGCGGTAATAATAGTATCTATCCGACAGTGGCAGAATCCGATGCTCAAAATGTGGAAGCAGAAGCCAATACGCAGGCACAAGAAATTGAAAGTGCCGAGCAAATATCTCCTCCCGCCGTAGATCACTTTTCTATGTTATTCAATAAAATTGCTGAGATGATTAACGCACGCGATGAAGCGAATGCTTCACGCATAAATACTACTCTTGCTGAGAGAGATGTAGCGTTGATATCTCGAATCACTCAGGTAAATGAGGAAGTAGTAAAAAAATTAAACACTGGTTTAGGAGCAATAGCAGCCGAAATTACGAGCCGAAAGAAGGGATATAAGAATTTACCAGAAACTGTTTCCAAACTGCCAAAAGATGTGGAAATAATACAATCAGCACAGAAGGCGATGAAAGATACGATGCACGAATTAACACAACGTGTCGACAGCCTGTTCGTAGAAACAGAAGAAAAAGTGTTAAAAACCAGGCTAGATGAGCAGAGTGAAAAATTAAATACCGAATTCGAGAAGTGGCTTGAGCAGAAAGACAAAATGCTCACCGATAAAATAAATTCAGAGTGGAAAGGCGCAATTCAACGCTCTGGGAGCGAAGCGATGACGAACTCGGCACGGCAAAACAAACGCTCCGCTCTGAAATAGATCACATGAAGCACATGATACATCACGACCTTCCACAGTGGCGAGACGAAATTTCGTCACAGGTAAGAGAAGTGCGACGAACGGTGGAAACAATACCATAGCCGTTACGGGAAGCACCGACTATTGATACGCAAATGCAGGACGCATACATAGCAGGTCCACAAAGCCCAGGGACACACTTTGAACTGCATCAGCCCGTAAACCCCACTGCACAACAGTTGTAGGGCAGTAGCTACAGAAATTCCACGAATTTCGGTATCTGTCACCGAGAGACCTCCGCTGTTCGTTCAGGCAAGTGGCGCTCTCAGAAGATTCGCAGAAATACACCGCTTTTATTTTCGCCAGAAGATCGAACCAATTTCGAGAACTTCTCTTCGGTCTGAATGTCAGTGCCGGAGTATTTATTTCAGCGCTAGATACAATTTTTGGACCCGAACTGTTAGACCAGGTCACACTATGTGCGGATGATTTGCTAATCGCAACAGCTACCTGACACGAACACCTGTCTTTGTTGGACAGGGTGCTCAACAAGTTTTCAGAGTACGGAGTTACTGCCAGCTTGAACAAGTCTAAATTCGCAAGGAACCAGATCAAATTCCTTGGGCACATCATTTCGCCTCGCCGTCAGGAATTTTGCCTGACCCCGAGAAGATTAAGGCCATAGAAAATTTTCCGCCTCCTTCAACTAAGGAGCAGTTAAAGGCTTTTCTTGGCCTCGCTTCTTTCTTCAGAAATTTCGTGCCTGGTCAGTCTATGAACGACCCTGATTTGATGAAGTTATTGAGAAAGAATGTGGTATCCTCTCCCCCCCCCCCCCCTTCTGTACCTTTTGTATACGGCGGACATGCAGCCGCCGTCACCCCCCCGTCCACCTTCTCCAGTTTGTCGATGACACCGCCTTCCTTGCCCTTGCCCCCACCCTGCAGCGCTCCCAACATCTTCTCCAATCCCATCTTGACCGGTTCACCGCTTGGTCCAACCAGTGGTTGCTCAAGGTCAATCCCTCCAAAACCCAGGCGACCATTGTAGGCAAAACCAACCCTTCCTTCCGCCTCCTTGATTTCTATCTCACAGTCTATGGCCGTCCTATCGCCCTCACTCCCACCCTTAAGTATCTTGGCGTCACCCTCGACCGTCGCCTCTCCTGGACTCCCCATCTCTGGACAATCCAAGCCAAGGCACGCTCCCGACTCCGTCTCGTCAAGCTCCTTCCCGACCGTACGTGGGGTCTGGACCCCTCCCCCATCCTCCACACCTATAAATCCCTCATCCGCCCTATCCTTTGTTACGCCCATCCGGCCTGGATCTCCGCCCCCCCCCTATCTTTTATAAATCCCTACAAATCCTTGAACGACATGCTCTCCGCCTCGCCTATCGCATCCATCTCCCCTCCCCCACGCGGATCCTGTATGATCTCGTCCCCTTCCCCCATCTTCTCCTTTTCCTTGAAAGGATACGGATCCTGTACACCTCCCGCAAACTCAATCCTCCTCATCCGCTTGTCTCACCCATCCTCTCCCACCCCCGCCCACTGCCGCGCCTGTATTCCCACGTCCCATCCGGTCTCCATCTCTCCACCCTCCTTACCCTCTCCCAAGGTGGCTTCCGCCAGCTCCCCCTCCCTGATGATGTCCTCCTCCCCTCCATCTACCCCTCCTATCAACTTTGATCCTCCCCCCCACTTCCTGTGTCCTTTCCTTTAGGCACCCTCCCTCCCTTCTCTTCCCTTCCGTTATCTTTCCTTTTCCACCATCCCCTCCCTCCTCCCCTCTTCCCCTGGGCTTCCCCTCCCCCTTCCTCCCTCCCCCTATCTCCCCTGGCCGTGGCATCTCTGCTCTCCCCTCTCCCTCTCCCATTCCCCTTCCTCCTCCTCCTCTCTTGGCAGGTCCCCGGACTCGCACACGCTCAGTGAACATTCGCGCGCCAGAGATCATCGCTATCAGTGTCTCGTGTGTATGCCTTCGTTTGTGTTTAGTGTTTGTTCGCCGTCACGCCACCACCGCTCACGTGTGCCGTCGCTATCATCCATGTTATGTTCGCCATATCGACTAGTGTTGGTGAGGTTTCTCGTCCAGCGTGAATGGCTCCATGTTTCTTTGTTTTTAGTGTCTACATTTTTTGCCCGCCGTTTTGACTGTATTCTCTGTGCCACCTCTATGTAATACTTATTGTCAAACTCAAGGCTGAAGAGCGGCGTACTCTGCTGCTGACAGCCCGCCTTTGTATAAGGTGTTTAAAATCACAATAAAGAAAAAAAAAAGAATGTGGTATGGCACTGGTCCGACAAATATCAGGAGGCATTTAACAGAATTAAACAGGCACTGGTAAAGTCGAATATCCTGCACCATCCGAACATGCAGAAGAATTTCTGCATCGTGACAGACGCGTCCTGTTCTGGTTTGGGTGCGTGCCTGTTTCTGGAAGACGACGTCGATGGGAAACGCGGAATTAAGGTGATTAGTTTTGCAAGCCGCGTGCTTACGGAATGGGAAATATCGTACTCAGCCACAGAATTAGAGGCATTAGCTGTGATTTGGTCCTTTAAAAAGTTCAACTGCTATGTTCATGGTAAACATATCAAAGTGTACTGTGACCATCAGGCCTTGAGTTTTCTGCTGACGTGTAAGTTTTTACACCAGCGACTAGCCAGATGAACTCTCCTATTACAGGAGCATGATTATGAAATAGTCCTTATCACTGACAAGGACAATGTGGTAGCGGATGCTCTATCCAGAATTCCGCAAGGTCTGCCAGAGCAGTCGGATCTTATAGAACAAATATCGCTTTTCAAGGTACTATTAATGAAAGATCCACCGCATAAACAGTATTATCAGGAAATGTGCAGAAATATAGAGACACTACAGGATGCAGATACAAAATGGGCGAAAGTAAAGTGCGCGCTCGTAGAACAGCCTAATAATAAGTTGTCATAGTACTATCAAGTGCGCAATAATGTATTGTTTCAAAGGCAAAGAAACCAACCTGATTCCTGGTATTTTTGCACTCCAGACAGATTTAAAGAACATGTTATATGGCATACACATATAATATGGAGGGACTTTAGTGTCGAGAAATGCAAACGAAAGTACTGTTACATTCCAGATTTGCACCGGTGCCTGCTTCGTTTGTTACGGACGTGTACAGAGTGTCAGAAAAGTAAACCACCTAATCTGCCTAACAAAGTAGCTCTGCATCCTATAATGACTCAAAAACGTGGAGAAATTACTTCGATCGACGTATCTGGCCTACATCAACAAGGGAGAGGTGGAGTAAAATACTCGGTCTCCTTGTGTGACTTATTTTCAAAATATGTGCGACTGTATGCGACGAAGTCCGCCACTGCAGCACTCATAATTAAACGGATCAAGGAAGATTATATTCCGAGATTCTGAAAACCTGATGCCATATTATCCGATAACGCACCAAATTTCACTGTCGGAAAATGGAAAAGTTTTCTGCTAGAAAATTGCATCAGGCAGATTTTAATAAGTAACTTTACCCAGAATCAAATCCTACTGAACGGATTTTTCGCGAATTCAACCGCTTCATTAGAACGTATATACCTCTCAAGCAAACCAAATGGGTTGAATTCGTTACGCCATTTGAGCAAGTGCCAAACAAACTGCCGCACACTTCCACACAGCAAACGCCTGAATCGCTCATATTTGATACGCCTGAGAGAAATGAATGGGTGAATCCTGTCCCCAGTTTATAGAGAGGAAATTGTCACGCGAGGAAAGAATTAGGCAAGCTTTGGTTGCTCTTAGTTTAGCAACCATTCTGAGAAAGACAGCTTATGATAAGAAACTGGGAAAGATGGAAGAACTCAAAATTGGAAATAAAACCTTGTTGAGAACATACCCTAAATCTTCTCTTTTATTAAAAAAAACAAGAAATGGCAACTAATGTATACTGGTGCATATAAGATTAGCCACATACCTCATGAAGGAAGTTACCTATTGGCCTATTCTGAATCTTTGAAAGTTAAAGGACTTTATCACCAAAAGGATCTGAAGAAATATGTTCAGTGAGGATATCTCCACAGATGCCGAAGTAATTTGTCTTTTATATTTTATCTACCACTCTGTATGGAGAATATATACACTCCTTGAAGTTTTATGCTGAAACTATCATACTATTAAAATATATTGCACAAGGAAGAACTTGTACTAGTGTGCCAAAAGTAATGAACATAAATATTACCAATGATATATATGTATAGATAGCATTAGAAGGTGATAAAATTGCTGACATTTGTTTGAGGTTAGAAGCGGTAATGCTGAATATAAGTAGTACGTAGGAAGTTTTTCTGTGTGTTTTCATGAAAGTATGTTTATGTTGTCAAAAGTGACTCTATGTAATGAGAAAGTATCACTACAGCACTAAAACTGTTAAATGTGGAAATGAGGACTGAGTATTTACCAGTAATAATGATAATAATAATAATATTTTCAGCATTAGTTACATGAAGTCTAGAGGTTTGACAAGTTTATGATGGAAGATATTTCTGTATACGTCATTTAAATTATAGGATAATGGAAAGTGATAAAAAGAAGCCAAATGACAACTAAAGTTGTTGTTGTGGTCTTCAGTCCTGAGACTGGTTTGATGCAGCTCTCCATGCTACTCTATCCTGTGCAAGCCTCTTCATCTCCCAGTACCTACTGCAACCTACATCCTTCTGAATCTGCTTAGTGTATTCATCTCTTGGTCTCCCTCTACGATTTTTACTCTCCACGCTGCCCTCCAATACTAAATTGGCGATCCCTTGATGCCTCAGAACATGTCCTACCAACCGATCCCTTCTTCTGGTCAAGTTATGCCACAAACGTCTCTTCTCCCCAATCCTATTCAATACTTCCTCATTAGTTATGTGGTCTACCCATCTAATCTTCAGCATTCTTCTGTAGCACCACATTTCGAAAGCTTCTATTCTCTTCTTGTCCAAACTATTTATCGTCCATGTTTCACTTCCATACATGGCTACACTCCACACAAATACTTTCAGAAATGACTTCCTGACACTTAAATCTATACTCGATGTTAACAAATTTCTCTTCTTCAGAAACGCTTTCCTTGCCATTGCCAGTCTACATTTTATATCCTCTCTACTTCGACCATCATCAGTTATTTTGCTCCCCAAATAGCAAAACTCCTTTACTACTTCAAGTGTCTCATTTCCTAATCTAATTCCCTCAGCATCACCCGACGTAATTGTACTACATTCAATTATCCTCGTTTTGCTTTTGTTGATGTTCATCTTATATCCTCCTTTCAAGACACTGTCCATTCCATTCAACTGCTCTTCCAAGTCCTTTGCTGTGTCTGACAGAATTACAATGTCATCGGCGAACCTCAAAGTTTTTATTTTTTCTCCATGGATTTTAATACCTACTCCGAATTTTTCTTTTGTTTCCTTTACTGCTTGCTCAATACACAGATTGAATAACATCGGCGAGAGACTACAACGCTGTCTTACTCCCTTCCCAACCACAGCTTCCCTTTCATGTCCCTCGACTCTTATTACTGCCATCTGGTTTCTGTACATATTGTAAATAGCCTGCCGCTCCCTGTATTTGGCCCCTGCCACCTTTAGAGTTTGAAAGAGAGTATTCCAGTCAACATTGTCAAAAGCTTTCTCTAAGTCTACAAATGCTAGAAACGTAGGGTTGCCTTTCCTTAATCTTTCTTCTAAGATAAGTCGTAAGGTCAGTATTGCCTCACGTGTTCCAGTGTTTCTACGGAATCCAAACTGATCTTCCCCGAGGTCGGCTTCTACTAGTTTTTCCATTCTTCTGTAAAGAATTCGTGTTAGTATTTTGTAGCTGTGGCTTATTAAACTGATTGTTCGGTAATTTTCACATCTGTCAACACCTGCTGTCTTTGGGATTGGAATTATTATATTCTTCTTGAAGTCTGAGGGTATTTCGCCTGTTTCATACATCTTGCTCACCAGATGGTAGAGTTTTGTCAGGACTGGCTCTCCCAAGGCCGTCAGTAGTTCCAATGGAATGTTGTCTACTCCTGGGGCCTTGTTTCGACTCATGTCTTTCAGAGCTCTGTCAAACTCTTCACGCAGTATCGTATCTCCCATTTCATCTTCATCAACATCCTCTTCCATTTCCATAATATTGTCCTCAAGTACATCGCCCTTGTATAGACTCTCTATATACTCCTTCCACCTTTCTGCTTTCTCTTCTTTGCTTAGAACTGGGTTTTCCTCTGAGCTCTTGATATTCATACAAGTGGTTCTCTTTTCTCCAAAGGTCTCTTTAATTTTCCTGTAGGCAGTATCTATCTTACCCCTAGTGAGATAAGTCTCTACATCCTTACATTTGTCCGCTAGCCATCCCTGCTTAGCCATTTTGCACTTCCTGTCGATCTCATTTTTGAGACGTTTGTATTCCTTTTTGCCTGCTTCATTTACTGCATTTTTATATTTTCTCCTTTCATCAATTAAATTCAATATTTCTTCTGTTACCCAAGGATTTCTACTAGTCCTCGTATTTTTACCTACTTGATCCTCTGCTGCCTTCACTACTTCATCCCTCAAAGCTACCCATTCTTCTTCTACTGTATTTCTTTCCCCCATTCATGTCAATTGTTCCCATATGCTCCCCCTGAAACTCTGTACAACCTCTGGTTCTTTCAGTTTATCCAGGTCCCATCTCCCTAAATTCCCACCTTTTTGCAGTTTCTTCAGTTTTAATCTACAGGTCATAACCAATAGATTGTGGTCAGAGTCCACATCTGCCCCTGGAAATGTCTTACAATGTAAAACCTGGTTCCTAAATCTCTGTCTTACCATTATATAATCTATCTGATACCTTTTAGTGTCTCCAGGGTTCTTCCATGTATACAACCTTCTTTCATGGTTCTTAAACCAAGTGTTAGCTATGATTATGTTGTGCTCTGTGCAAAATTCTACCAGGCGGCTTCCTCTTTCATTTCTTAGCCCCAATCCATATTCACCTACTACGTTTCCTTCTCTCCCTTTTCCTACACTCGAATTCCAGCCACCCATGACTATTAAATTTTCGTCTCCCTTCACTATCTGAATAATTTCTTTTATTTCATCATACATTTCTTCAATTTCTTCATCATCTGCAGAGCTAGTTGGCATATAAACTTGTACTACTGTAGTAGGTGTGGGCTTCGTATCTATCTTGGCCACAATAATGCGTTCACTATGCTGTTTGTAGTAGCTTACCCGCATTCCTATTTTCCTATTCATTATTAAACCTACTCCTGCATTACCCCTATTTGACTTTGTGTTTGCCGGCCGAAGTGGTCGTGCGGTTAAAGGCGCTGCAGTCTGGAACCGCGAGACCGCTACGGTCGCAGGTTCGAATCCTGCCTCGGGCATGGATGTTTGTGATGTCCTTAGGTTAGTTAGGTTTAACTAGTTCTAAGTTCTAGGGGACTAATGACCTCAGCTGTTGAGTCCCATAGTGCTCAGAGCCATTTGAACCATTTTGACTTTGTGTTTATAACCCTGTAGTCACCTGACCAGAAGTCTTGTTCCTCCTGCCACCGAACTTCACTGATTCCCACTATATCTAACTTTAACCTATCCATTTCCCTTTTTAAATTTTCTAGCCTATCTGCCCGATTAAGGGATCTGACATTCCACGCTCCGATCCATAGAACGCCAGTTTTCTTTCTCCTGATAACGACATCCTCTTGAGTAGTCCCCGCCCGGAGTTACGAATGGGGGACTATTTTACCTCCGGAATATTTTACCCAAGAGGACGCCATCATCATTTAATCATACAGTAAAGCTGCATGCCCTCGGGAAAAATTACGGCTGTAGTTTCCCCTTGCTTTCAGCCGTTCGCAGAACCAGCACAGCAAGGCCGTTTTGGTTATTGTTACAAGGCCAGATCAGTCAACCATCCAGACTGTTGCCCTTGCAACTACTGAAAAGGCTGCTGCCCCTGTTAAGGAACCACACGTTTGTCTGGCCTCTCAACAGATACCCCTCCGTTGTGGTTGAACCTACGGTACGGCTATCTGTATCGCTGAGGCACGCAAGCCTCCCCACCAACGGCAAGGTCCATGGTTCATGGGGGAGGGGTTAAATAAAGTTATTTTATTATAGTTTTCTGCTTAGTGCAAACATAAGCAGATGAACTGTTACCTGCAACTATGTGTATATAGGGCAAGAGACAATAATATTCAGTGTAACTAGGTATCTTGTGTAAAACCTCTTTCTTTTTAGTTTAATTCCTATGGAAAGAAGTGATGCCCTTATACATTGAATACTACCAAGTAAAGGACAATTAGTTAAACCTGAGAGTGAATTGTATGTAAACAGAGTGTGTTCTGTGGTTACAGTTGTGCTGTACAGGGTGATGCTAAACTGAGATGATCATTTATTGAAAAAAATGGTTCAAATGGCTCTGAGCACAATGGGACTCAACTTCTGAGGTCATTAGTCCCCTAGAACTTATAACTAGTTAAACCTAACTAACCTAAGGACATCCCACACATCCATGCCCGAGGCAGGATTCGAACCTGCGACCGTAGCGGTCTCGCGGTTCCAGACTGCAGCGCCAAGAACCGCATGGCCACTTCGGCCGGCCATTTATTGAAAGAAAGCTGTATAGGCCATGTAATAACTATACTCAAACTGTAAATATTAATATGTAAGCAGCATGAAAGATAACGTTTGTAGTATACAAGTCAATCAGAAGCTAGTATAAGGTGCTATTGGACCGATATTTCATTTTGTATGTGAATATTTATGTCTAAGCTAAATTCTTACTTATCTACGTCATGTGAGTCGATATGAGTTACATTTTGAATTAGGTAATTGCTATGGAACGGTATACTGGCCCAATTTCATCAGCATGATCCATTACATGTTAAATGATGTGAAACCACAAGTTATGTGAATTCATGCGGAGCAGGAGTTTAGATTTTTGCCACACGCAATTTTGGACGCATGTGCTGATTTCGTGATCGCGGTCTGTGTTGTTTGGATTTTGTTTGTGCTTTGCTCGTTGCCGATCCGCATCTAGAATGGGATTATTGCGTGGGCACACGGTAACATGACAATAACCTAGGTAATGATATTCAGTCTATAAAATACAAAAAGAGGCAAGTAAAGAATTTTGTTACCACCAGACCACGAGCAATACATTTGTAACAAAAAACAAAAAAACCGAGCGACACATTATACATGTAAAGTACGCCACTGGTAACAAAGACAAAGGTAAAAACTATGTCAGTTAATTTGTACAAGAAGAAAATGCGATCCAGGGAACGAAAAGACTGGTGTGGCTAAGGAAAAGGGACTCATTTATTTGTGAGCGTTTTTGTAAATGAAGACTGCGACGTGAACTGGTGGACAATGGTCGCAATAAGACACTCAAGCGAGTGACGCTGGTAATCCAAAATATATAAAGTAAATAAGTGTTACATAAGGTGAACAGTTCATATGTCAAATTCACAGTTGTGAACTGCACGCCATGGACAGTATCTTGAAAGGAGGGTATAAGATGAACATCAACAAAAGCAAAACGAGGATAATGGAATGTAGTCGAATTAAGTCGGGTGATGCTGGGGGAATTAGATTGGTAAATGAGACACTTAAAGTAGTAAAGGAGTTTGGCTATTTGGGGAGCAAAATAACTGATGATGGTCGAAGTAGAGACGATATAAAATGTAGACTGGCAATGACAAGGAAAGCGCTTCTGAAGAAGAGAAGTTTGTTAACATCGAGTATAGATTTAAGTGTCAGGAAGTCGTTTACGAAAGTATTTGTATGGAGTGTAGCCATGCATGGAAGTGAAACGTGGAGGATAAATAGTTTAGACAAGAAGAGAATAGAAGCTTTCGAAATGTGGTGCTACAGAAGAATGCTGAAGATTAGATGGGTAGATCACATAACTAATGAAGAGGTATTGAATAGAATTGCGGAGAAGAGGAGCTTGTGGCACAACTTGACTAGAAGAAGGGATCGGTTGGTAGGACATGTTCTGAGACATCGAGGGATCACCAATTTAGTATTGGAGGGCAGCGTGGAGGGTAAAAATCGAAGAGGGAGACTAAGAGATGAATACACTAAGCAGATTCAGAAGGATGTAGGCTGCAGTAGGTACTGGAAGATGAAGAAGCTTGCACAGGATAGAGTAGCATGGAGAGCTGCATCAAACCAGTCTCAGGACTGAAGACCACAACAACAACAGTGTGTAGGCTTAGGGACTGATGATCTTAGCAGTTAAGTCCCAGAAGATTTCACCCGCATTTTTTGATTGCAAGAACAATATACATGCAAGACAATAATGAAAGTGTAAACCATTGTACTAATCAAATTTTTCTCTAGGGCAGCTCTGCAATACAGTACTAATTTTTGTAGAGCAGATACTGCTTTGCTTTGATTTGCATGTATCAACGGCCGCAGCCTGTGGTCACTAGTATTGAGAAAGCAGGAGTGGGGGGCGTGGCTAGCCGCCAAAGCCGTTCGTACGTGATTCAGCTACGATCTACCTGAGCAGCGGGTTTCCTGGAATCGCCGCCAGAGGTCACCACACGAGCCAACAATCCCGCCTCCTCAACAGAGCGCGCCAAATCGAGATGCGCCACGCTTGTTACGTAGTTACAGACAAGTGCGTCAAGATTCTTATTAAAAAACAAATCAGTAAAAAACAAAAGAAAAAGATAACAAACTTCGAAAGAATTTATATCTGTAATATTGTATTTATGTATATTTACTAAAGGTTTATAAACATTTTGTAAGAGACAAACGTATTTGAACAAGCTTTAAGAAACAGGCACACAAAGATAGTGAAGTGTAAAGTGTATGTACCAAACATTTTTTTCTAAAAGAACTGCCAAATGGACAGTGTATTTTGTTACTGATTCTGTTGAAATATGATATTTATTTATTCCTCTGTAACACAATGCATTATAATCTTGCCACAGTTGAACCCTTGTATGTTATTGCTGTTCTGATAACGAATGTTCAGAGAAATGTTTATCTATCGAAACTGTAAAGCAATCTGAAAGCAATCGCCGTAGTTTGTTTTTGGATTATATAAAAGCAGGAGCTGTGAGCTCCCTCTTTCTCGTTTGTTTTCGGTGGCTGTTTCACAAATGTAAGTGTCGCTATGTAACGTTTGGCAAATAATAACACTAATTTAATTTCAAATGCCGTATTTTAATTAAGACCATTCTTTGCTTTTTCATTAATTCCACATATCGAATTATTATGCTACATTTTAAAAATTTTCCAGGCTGCAGCGAAGGAGAGTTGCCGACGAATTGTTTGGTGGCCATAGCTGAACGCTGCTAGTGTTCAAACGGCTATTACTTTAGCAAACGTTTTGTTTTCGGAGTCTCTGGGATATCTTTTACCGGTCATTTCTATCAGTATCCGGGCAATGTAATTACGCAAACTGCGTAATTTTTATATCGGTCACTGGCCTATAAACAATGCCGTCGGTCAACGTTCTCGTCGGTCTGATGGGAATCTGATGCTGGTTGGCGTAATATATAATTTCATCATCCACAAGTATAAATTTTCTATGCACCATTACATCGCTTTAGAAGCTTGTCGCCAGTAAAAGCAATAAATTTAATATTACATTTTTTTCAATACCAATAATATTAAACCCCTGTTACAATCGCACGATCAGGAAACTTACTCGTGGTACTCTACAGGCTGTCTCTTAATCGTCTGCCACTACAGTTCCTGAAATCCCTTAATACAAGATGCGGTAGGACAAGGAAAGCATGGAAGGGTGTACCCGCATCATATGTCATTTGAGTCGTTACATTTATTTATCCAACACATAATAATATGATACATAAATACAATAATCACATATAATTATGAGCGACAGAGTAAGGCTGATTAGCTGTTTACAGCAATAATCGGCTTTAAGAAATGATTTTACCTCAACAAGCCACAAAACACACTGCCAGAGTAAATCTAAAACAGCAAATTAAAAAAAAAAACTATTTTCTTATTCAGTCAGTTTAAGAAAAGGTAACTTAAGGTCTTCAAAGGCATTTCGGAAAACTAATTATTATTTTTTAATCAAACAGGCTCTTAACATGCAAGAGGGCAAACACAATGCTAATAGCAGCATAAAATTTACTGAAATTTTTATCACGTACCAAAACAGCAAAATAGATTAAGGTTGTACATACATGAGGCAACTACATTCTCATTTCAGAGTCAGACATGTAACTGTACTTAAATGATTTTGAAATATTCGCGTAACATGACAATCAACACTGCATCTTGTGCTAAATAAATTTGGGAAAAACTTAGCTAACCGATGGTGTGGCCGAGCGGTTCTAGGCACTTCAGTCTGGAACCGCGCGACCGCTACGGTCGCAGGTTCGAATCCTGCCTCGGGCATGGATGTGTGTAATGTCCTTCTAAGTTCTAGGGGACTTATGATCTCAAATATTAAGTCCCATAGTGCTCAGAGCCATTAGAACCATTTTGAACCATTAGCTACCCGAAATTAATAACATGGGCATTACAAGCATATTCCAAAGGAGATCTACAATCTTAAGAAAAACTTTAAACAAGGTTCCATAATTCAGAACATTAAGTAATGTAGCCCCTACTGAACTTACAACTTGTTAGCAGGCAGCGCGAACTAGCGCGCTAAGGGAATCGCAGCGAAGCCTCAAAGGCAGCCAATAAACATCAAGGCAACAACCCCCCGCGGCCACTAGCCGCTGAAAAACCGACTACGAATCTCAGAAGACTCAGTATGGCTGTTAACAGACACCACTTAGGTGAAACATAGGCGAGACAAACAGTCTGAGCAAATATTAGTGAGCAGCTCCTCGATAAATGGTCAGCAGCGTAAGGCCTCATAACACGGTACCAAATTTCAAAAATGTATCCTTAACCAAATATATAAAATATCAAGAATGCTTTATAGTCGTGAAGGTAATGTCTCTTAAACCTACTGAGCGAGGTGGCGCAATGGTTAGCACCACTGGAATAGCATTCCGGAGGACGACGATTCAAACCCGCATTCGGTCATCCTAATTTAGGTTTTCTATGCCGGGATGGTTCCTTTGAAAGGGCACGGCCGACCTCAGTCCATAATACGACTGAACCGATGACGCCGCTGTTTGGTTCTCTAGTCCAAATCAAATAACCAACCAACCATCTTTTAAACCATTTAACTGAATAAAATATGACAGAGGGAAGGGTAATAAATACCCAGCGAATAAGATCTGACAACAATTTAGCCAAACCACACGGCAAGGAACCTTGCGTGAACCAAACAGTTATGTAAGGAAAATGACAAGCTTACCTCGAGCAATTAAACAGAGAACCGACTCGTGGAGATAACACATTGGACCTACTGATAACAAACAGACCCGAACTTTTCGAATCTGTATGTACAGAACAGGGAATCAGTGATCATAAGGCCGTTGCAGCATCCCTGAATATGGAAGTTAATAGGAATATAAAAAAAGGGAGGAAGGTTTATCTGTTTAGCAAGAGTAATAGAAGGCAGATTTCAGACTACCTAACAGATCAAAACGAAAATTTCTGTTCCGACACTGATAATGTTGAGTGTTTATGGAAAAAGTTCAAGGCAATCGTAAAATGCGTTTTAGACAGGTACGTGCCGAGTAAAACTGTGAGGGACGGGAAAAACCCACCGTGGTACAACAACAAAGTTAGGAAACTACTGCGAAAGCAAAGAGAGCTCCACTCCAAGTTTAAACGCAGCCAAAACCTCTCAGACAAACATAAGCTAAACGATGTCAAAGTTAGCGTAAGGAGGGCTATGCGTGAAGCGTTCATTGAATTCGAAAGTAAAATTCTATGTACCGACTTGACTGAAAATCCTAGGAAGTTCTGGTCTTACGTTAAATCAGTAAGTGGCTCGAAACAGCATATCCAGACACTCCGGGATGATGATGGCATTGAAACAGAGGATGACACGCGTAAAGCTGAAATACTAAACACCTTTTTCCAAAACTGTTTCACAGAGGAAGACCGCACTGCAGTTCCTTCTCTAAATCCTCGCACAAACGAAAAAATGGCTGACATCGAAATAAGTGTCCA
This sequence comes from Schistocerca piceifrons, assembly GCF_021461385.2. Taxonomy (NCBI): domain Eukaryota; kingdom Metazoa; phylum Arthropoda; class Insecta; order Orthoptera; family Acrididae; genus Schistocerca; species Schistocerca piceifrons. Next base: position 398,308,268 of record NC_060144.1, on the reverse strand, counting down.
AGGAATAGAAAAGCAACTGGAATCACTCAATAGAGGAAAGTCCACTGGACCTGACGGGATACCAATTCGATTCTACACAGAGTACGCGAAAGAACTTGCCCCCCTTCTAACAGCCGTGTACCGCAAGTCTCTAGAGGAACGGAGGGTTCCAAATGATTGGAAAAGAGCACAGATAGTCCCAGTCTTCAAGAAGGGTCGTCGAGCAGATGCGCAAAACTATAGACCTATATCTCTTACGTCGATCTCTTGTAGAATTTTAGAACATGTTTTTTGCTCGCGTATCATGTCATTTCTAGAAACCCAGAATCTACTATGTAGGAATCAACATGGATTCCGGAAACAGCGATCGTGTGAGACCCAACTCGCCTTATTTGTTCATGAGACCCAGAAAATATTAGATACAGGCTCCCAGGTAGATGCTATTTTTCTTGACTTCCGGAAGGCGTTCGATACAGTTCCGCACTGTCGCCTGATAAGCAAAGTAAGAGCCTACGGAATATCAGACCAGCTGTGTGGCTGGATTGAGGAGTTTTTGGCAAACAGAACACAGCATGTTGTTATCAATGGAGAGACGTCTACAGACGTTAAAGTAACCTCTGGCGTGCCACAGGGGAGTGTTATGGGACCATTGCTTTTCACAATATATATAAATGACTTAGTAGATAGTGTCGGAAGTTCCATGCGGCTTTTCGCGGATGATGCTGTAGTATACAGAGAAGTTGCTGCATTAGAAAATTGTAGCGAAATACAGGAAGATCTGCAGCGGATAGGCACTTGGTGCAGGGAGTGGCAACTGACCCTTAACATAGACAAATGTAATGTATTGCGAATACATAGAAAGAAGGATCCTTTATTGTATGATTATATGATAGCGGAACAAACACTGGTAGCAGTTACTTCTGTAAAATATCTGGGAGTATGCGTACGGAACGATTTGAAGTGGAATGATCATATAAAACTAATTGTTGGTAAGGCGGGTACCAGGTTGAGATTCATTGGGAGAGTGCTTAGAAAATGTAGTCCATCAACAAAGGAGGTGGCTTACAAAACACTCGTTCGACCTATACTTGAGTATTGCTCATCAGTGTGGGATCCGTACCAGGTCGGGTTGACGGAGGAGATAGAGAAGATCCAAAGAAGAGCGGCGCGTTTCGTCACTGGGTTATTTGGTAACCGTGATAGCGTTACGGAGATGTTTAATAAACTCAAGTGGCAGGCTCTGCAAGAGAGGCGCTCTGCATCGCGGTGTAGCTTGCTCGCCAGGTTTCGAGAGGGTGCGTTTCTGGATGAGGTATCGAATATATTGCTTCCCCCTACTTATACTTCCCGAGGAGATCACGAATGTAAAATTAGAGAGATTAGAGCGCGCACGGAGGCTTTCAGACAGTCGTTCTTCCCGCGAACCATACGCGACTGGAACAGGAAAGGGAGGTAATGACAGTGGCACGTAAAGTGCCCTCCGCCACACACCGTTGGGTGGCTTGCGGAGTATCAATGTAGATGTAGATGTAGATGTATGAGGTGTTACTTGGTGATTAGATCTTACAAGTAGTACTTCCATCCGTGGTATCTAGACATGGAAATCTACAATACAATTTTAGCACATTTATAAAGTACAGGAAGTGTCTGTTAAAGCAAACAAAATATAAAATACAATACTGGCCATTAAAATTGCTACACCACGGAGATGACGTGCTACAGACGCGAAATTTAACCGACAGGAAGAAGATGCTGTGATATGCAAATGGTTAGCTTTTCAGAGCATTCACACAAGGTTGGCGCCGGTGGCGACACCTACAACGTGCTGACATGAGGAAAGTTGCCAACCGATTTCTCATATACAAACGGCAGTTGACCGGCGTTGCCTGGTGAAACGTTGTCGTGATGCCGTGTAAGGAGGGGAAATGCGTACCATCACGTTTCCGACTTTGATAGATGTCGGATTGTAGCCTATCGCGATTGCGGTTTATCGTATCGCGACATTGCTGCTCGCGTTGGTCGAGATCCAATGACTGTTGGCAGAATATGGAATCGGTGGGATCAGGAGGGTAATATGGAACGCCGTGCTGGATCCCAACGGCCTCGTATCACTAGCAGTCGAGATGTCAGGCATCTTATCCGCGTGGCTGTAACGGATCGTGCAGCCACGTCTCGATCCCTGAGTCAAGAGATGGAGAAGTTTGCAAGACAACCACCATCTGCACGAACAGTTCGACGACGTTTGCAGCAGCATGGACTATCAGCTCGGAGACCATGGCTGTGGTTACCATTGACGCTGTAACACAGACAGGAGCGCCTGCGATGGTGTACTCAACGACAAACCTGGGTACACGAATGGCAAAACGTCTTTTTTCGGATGAATTCAGGTTCTGTTTACAGCATCATGATGGTCGTATCCGTGTTTGGCGACATCGCGGTGAACGCACATTGGGAGCACGTATTCGTCATCGCCATACTGGCGTATCACTCGGCCTGACGGTATGGGGTGCCATTGGTTAGACGTCTCGGTCACCTCTTGTTCGGATTGACGACACTTTGAACAGTGGACGTTACATTTCGGATGTGTTATGACCCGTGGCTCTACCCTTCATTCGATCCCTGTGAAACCCTACATTTCAGCAGGATAATGCACGACCGCATGTTGCGGGTCTTGTACGTGCGTTTCTGGATACAGAAAAATTTCGTCTGCTGCCCTGGCCAGCATATACTCCAGATCTCTCACCAATTGAAAACGTGTGGTCAATGGTGCCCGAGCATCTGGCTCGTCACAATTGCCAGTCACTACTCTTGACGAATTGTGGTATCGTGTTGAAGCTGCATGGGCAGTTGTACCTGTACACGCCATCCAAGCTCTGTTTGACTCAATGCCCAGGCGTATCAAGGCCGTTATTACGGCCAGAGGTGGTTGTTCTGGGTACTGATTTCTCTGTATCTACGTACCCAATTGCGTGGAAATGTAGTCACATGTCAGTTCTAGTATAATATATTTGTCCAATGAATACGTGTTTACCATCCGAATTTCTTCTTGGTGTAGCAATTTTAATGGCCAGTAGTGTAAAAGATTAAAAGCAAAATCCTTAAAAATATGTATGATTACAATTTAACCTGCAAAATTTTTGCCACAGCTATCAAAACAATTTCCCAAAATACTACAGCACAAGAAAGCAGACTGCCGTATCAATGGCAAAATGTAAGATTAAGGTTAATAACCGAATTTTATGTTTCACTCTACTTATAGCCAACACAAACATCCTACACTGAAATGCTCAGTGGTACACTTAAATCCCCAAAACAAGCACTACTATATACACAGCCAAATATTCGACTGATGAAATCTAAATAATCTGAAGCAACAGAGCCCATTACACTCTAATAATTGTTTCAGTAAGTCACCAAGCGCAGGCTGTAGAGGCACGCTTATCATAGTGTGAGAAAAACTGACCATAAAGCGATGTGGTAGATAACTGATAATCCTGGAAATATCCAGCGCGACTAACAGTACCCAGTCCCGCACAGAATGGAATATCAAAGCCCGACAAATCAGAATGTGCGGACAGAAGGGTACTGTACTCAGATCAGTGTCGTAACTCCGACTTTATCAGTTACACCAAGTCTTGACATACACAGAGTTAACGGCCGACTGTCCAGAAATCTTCACACGATGCCTTCAAGTCTATGACACTCGCTGCCTGGTTCTTACTGCCCCACCAACGCTGCTAAAGGCCTACTTTAGGACTGGCTCTCTCAGAGAGAATCAGCGATGCCACTAGTAGCGCCAGTGAAAGATGCCCGAAATCAAGGCACGCGAAATCAATTGGAAGCCCCCCCGCCCCAACACCCCCTCCCAACTTACAAAACTCTGTATCTATCACCGTATTCCATTATTTTCAAGTGACCTTACTGACAGACAGCCAGGGCGAGGAATAAAATGGGACCAAGCCAAGGCAGAGCAAATCCAGCCTGAGTCAGTGGATGCTACGCTGTCACATACATACAGAAACACACACACACACACACACACACACACACACACACACACACACACACACACACACACACACGCACGCACGTATATATATATGCTGAAGAAACAAGAAATAACACCTATGTGTATTATTGTCTTACAAAGAGTTTCCGTAACACGCTATTGCGCGTGAAATTTCTTATTTGGCTGAAGCATTCGGCGTCTGCTAGACGCAATGTTGCATTTCACCATCGATCCCAGCTGGGCTCGCTATGTCACCTAAATACTGCTGGGAACATCATGGTTGTCTTGTCTTCCAGAAGTAGGCAGCTACGTAGCGAATTGGGTAGCCGTCTCAGTTTGGAAATAACACATGTAAGGGGAAAATAGTAATAATAAGTATTCCTTCATTAATACAGCGTACAGAAAAATAATTTGACCAAACGTTAGGACGGAAAGACACAATTAAACGAAGGAATTGGAGTATAGGAACTAGGGGGTATCAGTTGCACATTTTCGGCGCTACAGGGGGTAACTGAAATCTGACATGTGGAAGTCTTTCCTCAAAATGAAAAGTAATTGACAGAAAATGTGGACGTAAGCAAAAGGTTTCGGCTAATTAAATTTCACGATCAGAACAAGAAATCTTTAAATCATCACATACACTTGTGTCACTCTTCGGTGTCATGCCATACAGCACTTCTTTAGAAGTGAAAACAGTCACATGTCCATGTTCATGTTACATGTCCTAAAAAGTAAAAAGTAAAAGAAAAACAGGTATTCTCTACTGTACAGAAGTAGCAGGGAACTGGGGTTACAAGCACACTTTTGATATCAAATTGATATGCAGCTTAATTAAATTGATCAATTAATTACCACGCTCCCCTACCCACCCCCATCCCTAGATGACATCATGTGTTTTCTAAGCTGCATGTGTGGCCCAGCACCTCCGCCCCTCCCCCCTCCCCCCACCCGCACTCCACCCTTGCCTTTAACCTACCCTATGGGTGGGAATTTCGAATTTTTGCGGGAATTTCATTGTCCCAGGGCTGTGCTGATGTGCTCACAACACCGCCCCACCCACGAAATGGCAGGAAATTAAAAATTGGCAATACCCTTTCCAGGACTCAAACCCTGGTCCTCCTGGGCAGAATGCCCAAGTGCACCCCCATAACACAATTAAATCACCAGAGGCGCTAGGAATTGACGGGAAATTAAAAATAGTAGTGCCCTTTCTGGGACTCAAACCCTGATTCTACCGGATGGAAAGCCCAATGCATCCGTAACACATAGAAAATGTCTAGGTACGTGAGAGGAAGGTTAGGTTAGTGTACTTTATTTATTTTGGTTGGGAAAGAGATGCAAACATCGATAGTAATTACGTAATTAATCACAAAGATCAGTCGTAATTGCACAACTATATGCATAGCGCTGCACATGAATGGCATAAAATCGCAATACAGCGCAAAAACTGTGTTATTCTGCTGGGAAAAAATTCCGCAATACCACTCGAAACTGACGCAAATATCGATCCTAATTACATAATTAATCACAAAGATTTGGCCTAATTACACAACTATATGCATAGAGCTACACAAGCATGACAAAAAAGCGCAATACACTACAAAAACTGACGATACCATACAACTGGTGTTATTCTGCTGGGAAAAAATTTCGCAATACCACTCGAAATCAGCGAAAGAAACACCCAAACTCTACCCTACACCTACAAGCTGGGGGGGAAAGGCTGGGGTATAAAGTACTATCTTTATTCTATTTCGCAGGAAATATGTTCAACCGACGAGATGCTGGTGTGAGACAGAGATGAGTTTAAACGGTGTATTACCTGTAAGCATACAGTAACTATCGCTGTTTGACGTCAGAGTTCACTACATTTGCCTACTAAAAATCACCCTGTGGCCGAGCTAACCGAAGCCAATACACGCTATCACAGGTACTGGAAAAAATGCGTTACAGCTCTAATTACACTTCGAAATTGTTGTGAAAAAACCAGAACAACTGTTGTTTGTCTAAAGGATAGTGACACAGCTGCCCCTAATGGTCAGAGACAGTACCTGGAGCAACGACCTGACACAGACTAGGCAGGTCCCCAACACCTTCAACTGGCCTCTCGTTCTGCGATGGAAAACACTTTTATTTAACATCTTGTCATCTGTTAAAAGTATTACTCGGGATGGCCGGAGCCCTTGGGAACAACAACGAAATTCCGGAGAACTGTCCAGCTTTCCACCATCTGCCCGCTGCCTTATGGCGACGCCCCTATGCCTGAACAATAGCATGTATAGCCAGCCAAACAATAGGAGATAAAAGGACGGCCACCTCCCTAAGTGCATGTTCATCTAAAATGCAGCGACAGAGTCCCCACGCACTGCCCCTCCTAGACAGAGAGCGGTTGCATCCGGCGCCCCTTACTGTTTTTCTGCCGACCCTCGTACATCTGCAGGCCCTCGGCGGCACCAGCGATATGCGCCATGCCTTCCCTTCAGGCGGCGGTCCTAGACGACACAAAAGGTAAATTAAGTAGCATATCACGCCCATCCGTAGGACGCTCCAGATGGATATTTCAAAAGTCGGCTGTTTGTGTAACAGAAAGCCCCTCCCAATGTACTTTCAGGACAAAACGCGGCGCCAACATCACTCTGAACCGTGATAAATGACCGCTATTCCAACAAAGGGAGAGCCACGGCCTCGTAGGGAACTCACCCGCCGTTCTGCGCTGGACTATTTCATATCTGTTCGACTCCTATAATAAAGCAACTATTAGAAAAAGGAAAAAAAAAATCGGGATGATAATAAATGTCCTCTTTCCACGAAAATGACAAAGTCCATTTTCATTTAGTTTTATGAGCAAAATCGGTATAGTTTTTACGTTTGGCTGCAGTCACATCTCATTATTTTGTGACGTACAGCGAAGTGTACCACCACCGATCACAAATGATCAGCAGAGACATACCCACCCTACGCAAAATCAGTAAAAAAAAAAAAAAAATCTTCCACTATTTTGATGCGAAAACTACCGATCACCGCAAAATGTCCTCGTTATTTCGAAATTAAATTCATCATTAGAGTCACTTGGCATGGCGTTTAATTTTTGTTTTAGTTTTTCTTTTTTCTAGAGTTGGATTACTAACCAGGTAGGCCAAATGGGAATGGCTCTGAGCACTATGGGACTTAACTTCTGAGGTCATTAGTCCCCTAGAACTTAGAACTACTTAAACCTAACTAACCTAAGGACGTCACACACATCCATGCCCGAGGCAGGATTCGAACCTGCGACCGTAGCGGTCGCGCGGTTCCAGACTGTCAAATGGGAATCAATGGAGGGAACACCATGTTCTTTTCAAGGAACACTATTAAGAAATGACATCTGAAGCTGACCATAGAGGGATTCTACAGCCCGCAACATACATTTCGCTTAATGGCCGTGCTATTAAAAACACGGTCGTTGCGACTACGTTACCGTCACCCTGCATAAAAAGCGATCTTGAGTCTACAGGAACACACACGAGCCTCTGATACTGTAACGCTTTCTGGTAGAAATGCTGTCCGTGATTTGCAATCAAGTATATCCATTCAACACTTACTTGCGTTGGCTCCTTTAGAGACATCTTTTAATGATTACAGCCACTGATGAATCATATTCGTAGCACCCTCATATCTCGAAATGAGTCACCTTTTTCGAATCTATCTGCTAAGGATCCCATACGGCAGAAACTCCAGCGCTGTTTTTTAGACAGTCCCTCTGCATCTTGTAAGTGCACCTAAGTCTATGCTCCCACCATGCATGCAGCTTAGACTATGCGATCGCCCCAATTTAAATCTGACCTATACAGTAGTCGGAGAGCGCTATATCTAAGACCTTCTTCATCCTGTACGTAAACGGGACGAGCAAAGTTAATGTAACAGGAGTAGGAGCGCGTGTTGACCATTACGTAGAAATGGGAAGATGATATCATATCTCCGCCAACCGTGTACAGTGTGTAAGAACAGCGCCAATCGAAGCTTTCCCCAGCAACATGAGGTAATAGGAGAGATAGTACGAGCAGGTACGGTGATGTTTCTTGTTGGGAAAATTAGGAAGACTACACATCATACATGGCATGGAGGACGGACGAAGATTTTGCGACACATCTCCAAACTACATACAAGTAGTCCAAAGGAGACCTGTGTTTTTCAGGGTGCATTCATGTCTATCACCTGAAGACATGTGGCTATCCTATTAAATATACAGGGTTTGGTTCATTGGAGCAGGTGATTCGTGATCGAAGTCACTTCCACAGACCGGTGTAAAGTTTCATCACCTTACTGTAGGATGACCATATCCAACAGACTATCAATCACATGAGATGGTTTCTGTGTTGCTCCTTCATAAGCAGTTTAATAAATTGTTTTTTTTTTTCGGTTGTAGCACACCCAATCAGTTTACACTGCCGAACACTTTGTTTTCTTCTACAGTGACTTAGAGACCCGTGTCAGCTGCTGCAAAACCGACATCAACATGCTTCAATCCTCTAGCTCTCACAGAAAACTGAACATCGTATGGCATAAACTGTACAGCTACCACACCACAGGCTTGAAGAAATAAAACACAGACACGATGTTCCTCATTGACAAAAATGTGGAAGACATCGTAACATATGGAAACTGGAAGAGTCTGCGGTATTGTAGAGCGCTTCCAACAACTATTCGAAGGTGATTACCTGTACAGTTAATCTAAAAAAATGGTGAAATGGCTCTGAGCAACATGGGACTTGACATCGGAGTTCATCAGTCCCCTAGACTTAGAACTACTTACACCTAACTAACCTAAGGGCATCACACACATCCATGCCTGAGACAGGATTCGAACCTGCGACAACATAGCAGCAGCGTGGTTCCGGACTGATGCGCCTATAACCGCTCGGCCACAACGGTCGGCTACTTAATCTAATCTTCCCATCAAAAGGGTAGCGGAGGTCTCAGTGTTCCGTTTCAAAAAGCATTGTTCCTCCATTTTGCAGTTATGTACATGATTACTATTTTGCTGTTGACCATCGCCGTAAGGTGTTGATCACAACATGTATGAAGTAGCAGAAGTAAAAAGAGGTACTGGTATCTTATTGGTGAAAAAAATAAAAATAAAATGTCTAGGTTATTCCAGTATATGTAGATAGGACGAGTCTGTAGCAATGAGGAACGCTTCCAAACTACTGTATTAAGGTGATGACCTCTGCATTTAATCCCATGTTCCACAGTGATAAGGAGCAGATATCCAGTGTTCCATCAAGGTTTCCTCCATCTCAGCGGAGTGGTGTCAGACATGTATTATGAGGTAATCAACTGCATACCCAGTGGACCGTCGGGTTTGAAAGAGGCCATTGATATGGGGGGATGTATTGTAATACATACTGCAGTAATAGGGAGAACAATTTTAGCAATTTTACCCAGAAGTCAGAGAGAGCACTATCCACCACATTCTGCAATCTGTTTAGAAACAGAGCTGAGTTAATGCTATAGGAGCGCGTTTTGACCACTCTGTGGAAGTGGGAACATGTTGTCGTAGCTTTACTACCCATGTACAATGTGTAAGGTCAGCGTCAAATGAAGCCTGCTCCTACCACACAATGACAGTACGAAAAGTTACGGTGGTGTTTCTTGCTGGGAAAATTAGAAAGACTCAACATCGAAGCAGATCCGTGCCCCTCAGGATTCATTCACGTCTATCACCCAAACATTCTATCATTATTCTGTACCAGAGAAAAATTTACGAACTATAAAAGCTCCTCTAAATTCATCCAGTAGATTTTTACCGCATCTCTCTCTTCGAAGATCTCGAAAAGAATACCGTCTACGTGTAAGCACTGAGGATATGTGACCATCCTATTAAATATACAGGTATTTATCCATTGGAGCAGGTGACCAGTGATCTACATAGCTTGCACAGACCGGTGGGAAGTTTCGTCACTTGTACTGTATGTGAACCTTCTCCCACATGTTATCAGTCGCAGGGTAGGGACTCTGTTTTGTTCTTTGATACATTGCTTTTTCTGCTGTAACATGCTTTGTACACTGCCATAAATTTATTTTACTCCACGACTTCGACGTCTGTGTCAGAGTCTAAACTGACATTAACACGTTTGGTCCACTGACTCCCCCAGGGAAACCAGACATCGCATGGTATAAATCACATTATCTGGTAATCAACAGCGTACCTGGACTGTCGAGATGGGAAAAACATTGTCGATGTGCTGTAATAATAAGCATCATAGTTGATAGTTCGATCAATTTTAGCAATTTTATCGTAAATTCAACACCGATCAATGACACGGCAGCATACTTACCCATTTCTGTAACATCAGTAAACAGTACCTCCACTACTTTGTGAGTACCATCAGAAATGTAAGTAGATGACTGTGCAGTATGTTCAATCATTATTAATTCTCGAACATATACACCAATGTATACCAGACAGCGACCTACATATCTCTAGCATTTCGATCACAGTGCAAAACTTACAATCTTTCTCTGTGTGGGTGAGAGTCACAGGGCATTCTCGCATTCTTAGGATAAAGTTAGAAACCGAAAGATCTCCTCGCATTGTCTTTGACCAACGCTCCATGCAACTGACCAGAAGTAGACTGCTACATTCCACGTTTCGTTTAGGAACAGTGCGAACCGAGGCTGTAACTGCTGTCCTGCACACATCGAAGAGCTCAAGATTTCTCCAGATGCGCGAATGTCGCGGAGGTTAGCAGCCCTTTTCGCTGTACAGTCGATATGAAACTGTTGTGATGATATAACAGACGGTTAAGAACAAAAAACGGGTGGTTTTTATGCATGATGGAGCTCCAGATGGACGGAGTTTGCTGCGTTTTAGGTAAATCAACTGCGCTAGCAATTCTAAAGTATTGTTCTAGAGTTTGGGGTGAGTGCCAAGAAGATATTGGTGAGAGTGAACATAAATACAGGCATTCCTACGGCTACAATATTCTGCATTTAAAACACACTGTAATGTTAGATCGTTGTGGTTTCCGACCTATTAGTCGTATGGAATGCAACGCTGTTACTATCCCAATGTAAGAAATATATTTCCAGCGCGTGACATACATCCTCCTAGCAGGTTTATCTACGATAAACTACGCTGAAAAACTGTAAAATGAAAAACTACTTCCTTAAAACATCGATTCCTTGTGATAAACGCACAATATAACTTTCCAGAGGTGTGTAGCCCCCACTATTCACATCCGATCACGGTTCGGAAATTATACTATGCTCGCATCAGTCGTATATAAAATGATCGTTAGTAACGGGGAATGCCGCTTGCAAAGAAAAACTCGTAGCAGCGGTGTCAGACACTTGAAATTACACGTCATTCCGCCACTAACTCCGTAAACAGAACATCTGTCAAGAAGATGTGTAAACGGAGATTGTAGTACGTCACATACACCTGTCGCTAACTTAGGATCACCGTAGTTATGAAGCTGAAGACTCGATTTTATATCCAAGACGCGGCAGGGTACGGAGTACGCGTAAATCTCCGTTCGTCTAGAGGAATGTGTCGAAACAGGATGGAAGTCCTCTGATGACCCAGAGGTTCGCTGTTTCCGACCGCAAGTAGGCAGTGCTCTACGTCACACACAGAACACGCAGTTGTATGAGAGTCGAACACAGGTTATGTCACACAGCTGATGCATCCCGACAGAGCACTCGATAAAAAATGGTCAAATGACCTACAGCAACATGTCTCTCTCTCTCTAGAATGCGTCGTCAGTCTACCATTAAATCTTACCTCGTTACAGCTCCGTCTCACCCTATCACTCCACCCATTCTCTGCCATCCTTTAACGCATATGCAAGTAAGTTTAGAGGCATATGGTTCTCTTTTTTTCAGAAAAGCATCGAAGACAGCAGTCAACTCAATAGGTATACAGTAGAATGCTGCCTCGACAAAAAATAAAAGATTGTATCCCCGGTTCCCAGCGCTTCCATCCAGCCGTTTTCAAGCATTCCTCTTGCTGCCGTATACTCGGTCCCATGTACAAGAATTGTGCTGCACCAATTAGAAGACATGCAAGTACTCCCTCAATTTCCCCAGCATTTCCCTCAATTTATACGTATTTTCCGTCATGTCATCAATATTTTTATGTAACTTCTGTGTATGCGATCATGACATCACTTATTGTTCCGTGTTCAAAAATTGCTTGTAAATGTAGCACAGCTGCCAACATCTAGCGGAAGCGCACTACTTTTCTCGTCGGGCGGCATAGTATAGTACTGTACTCGAATGCAACCAGTCACCTCATATTCTACAGCTGCAGCACGTTTACTCTGTTTTCTGTATGTGGGAGCCATCCGCTACACAAGCACATACACAGACATACAGAAAACAGAGCAAACGCACTGCATATGTGTAATATGTGGGTGGAAGTGACTGGATACAATCGAGTACAGTGCTATACTACGCCTTCCCATCAGAAAAATAGTGCGTTTGCGGTAGATGTCGGCAGCTGTACTACATTTACAAGCAATTTTAGAACACGGAACGATAAGTGATGTCATGATCGCATGGACAGAGGCTACATAAAAAATCGATAAAACGACCGAAAATACGTATTAATTGAGAGAAAAACGCCGAAGCGCTGGAGAAATTGAGGGAGTACTTGCATGTCATCTAATTGGTGCAGCACAATTCTTGATCATGGGACCGAGTATACGACAGCAAGAGGAATGCGTGAAAACGGCGAGATAGAAGCACTGGGAACCGGGGATACAATCTTTTAGTTTTCGTCGAGGCAGCATTCTACTGTATGCCACCGTTGTCCGGCCATCCTCAATTTAAGTTTTCCGAGATTTCCAGCCGCGCGGGATTAGCCGAGCGGTCTAAGGCGCTGTAGTCATGGACTGTGCGGCTAATCCCGGCGGAGGTTCGAGTCCTCCCTCGGGCATAGGTGTGTGTGTTCGTCCTTAGGATAATTTAGCTTAAGTAGTGTGTTAGCTTGGGGTCTGATGATCTCAGTAGTTAAGTCCCATAATATTTCACACACACTTGAACATTTTTTTGAGATTTCCATAAATTTCTTAAGGCAAATGCCGGGATGATTCCTTCGAAAAGGCACGGCCGCTTTCCTTCCCCATATTTTCCTAATCCGAGCCTGTGCTCGGTCTCTAATGAACTCGTTGTCGAAAGGGCGTTAAACACTGATCTCCTCCTTCTGCAAACAAAAGTTCTGCCTAAATCCAAGCGGTGCATCCCCCAGGAGAGCAGACAATACTTATTGTTAAAACACAAGCTACGCGTGAGAATTTAGCCTTTGAGATTACCTGTAGGCGACAAGGAGCGAGTCATTCACAATTCCCGCCCACAAGCTTACAGCGAATCCCTCTTGATGACCATGGACTATGTTGCATGAGGATTCTTGTGGTGTCACCGCCAGACACCACACTTGCTAGGTGGTAGTTTAAATCGGCAGCGGTCCATGTAGTACATGTCGGACCCGCGTGTCGCCACTGTGATCGCAGACCTAGCGCCACCACCAAGGCAGGTCTCGTGATACGAGAGTGGACTCGACCCCAGTTGTACGAGAGCCTAGCTACCGCCCAGTTGTACGAGAACCAAGCTACCGCCCAGTTGTACGAAGCCTTTCTCTCTCATTAGCCGAGAGACAGAATAGCCATCAGAAGTTAATGGCTACGAACTAGCAAGGAGCCATTTGTATCAGTGCCTATAGCTTACGAGTATTCAAGAGAAATAAAAGATAAGTACAAAGCATCTACATACTTTTCTTCTTATTCATTAATAAGTTCTCATGTTCCAGACTTCACGCCCGTCGGCGTGTGTGTGTACGCGTGCCTGCCTTTCTTTTGGCTACTACCGTGTGGCGTAACAGTCTTGTTACGTCACAACAATTCTGTTGTTCCCAGACGCAGCTGTTGTGTGAAAATGCCTTCACGGGTAAAGGAAGCCATGTCCGTAAACCACACACGTTCAGGGAAATGCGGCTATTGTGTTAGTTGTTGTAAGAAATTCCAGGTGCCTGGGGAAATCGTCCGGAGGCACAGCTTCCATTGTTTTGTTACTTGAATAGATTTAGACTTCTCTCATTAACAACTTTCCAGATGTGACGCCGGTCCACACGAAGTTCATGAGCCATTCATCTGATACTTGTCATTGGAACATGCTCTGTATGACATAACACATCTTCGTCAAACTCAACTGTCCGAACAGTGCGTCTCCTGCCTGTGTCATGCGTATTAGCCCACAAAGATCCTGTCTCCGTCATAGTTTGTCAATTGATATACAAGCGTTTTTCTGAGGTAGCCAACGATGTGGACATCGTTCCAGATAAATCCCACGAGCCGCCACTCCATTGCCATGAACAGAGTCAAAAGGCCAAGCGCATGTCATTTAGCTCATTTCATGTGGAACCATACTCCGTGTAGCTCAGTGTTGTGAAAACACTCAGTCAGTCGTTGGTACGTACTCTAGTCGCACCACTGCGCGTACTGATACGATGCACATGAGTCCCACATAGCGACAGTGAGTAGTGTGCTTTTTGCTTACTTCTGGCAAACACAGACAAGTTTCTCACCTGAAGACCGTCACACGAACGGAATGAAGTTAATATACACTATGTGATCAAAAGTATCCGGACACCCCAAAAATATACGTTTTTCATATTAGATGCTGCCACCTACTGCCAGGTACTCCATTTCAGCGACCTCAGTAGTCAATAGACATCGTGAGACAGCAGAATGGGACGCTCCGCAGAAGTCACGGACATCGAACGTGGTCAGGTGTTAGGGTGTCACTTGTGTAATACGTCTGTACGCCAGATTTCCACACTCTTAACCATCCCTAGGTCCACTGTTTCCGATGTGACAGTGAAGTGGAAACGTGAAGGGACACGTACAGCGCAAAAGCGTACAGGCCGACCTCATCAGTAGACTGACAGGGACCGCCGACGGTTGAAGAGGGTCGTAACGTGTAATAGGCAGACAGCTATCCGGACCATCACACAGAAATTCCAAGCTGCAACAGGATCCACTGCAAGTACTATGACAGTTGGGTGGGAGGTGAGAAAACTTGGATTTCATGGTCGAGTAGCTGTTCATAAGCCACACATCACGCTGGTGAATGCCAAACGACGCCTCGCTTGTTGTAAGGAGCGTAAACATTACACGATTGAACAATAGAAAGACGTTGTGTGAAGTGAGGAATCACGGTACACAATGTGGCTATCTGATGGTATGGTGTGGGTATGGAGAATGCCCGTTGAACGTCATCTGCCAGTGTGTGTAGTGCCAACAGTAAAATTAGGAGGCGGTGGTGTTATAGTGTGGTCGCGTTTTTCATGGAGGGGGCTTTCACTCGTTGTTGTTGTGCGTGATACTATAACAGAACAGGTCTACATTCATGTTTTAAACATCTTCTTGCTTCACACTGCTGAAGAGCAATTCGGCGATGGCTACTGCATCTTTCAAAACGATGGAGCACCTGTTCATAACGCACGGTCTGTGGCGGAGTGGTTACACCAAAATAACATCCCCATAATGGACTGGCCTGCACAGAGTCCTGACCTGAATCCTATAGAACACATTTGCCATGTTTTGGAACGCCGACTTCGTGCCATGCCTCACCGACCGAAATCGATACCTCTCCACAGTGCAGCACTCTGTGAAGAAAGGGCTGCCATTCGACAAGAAACCTTCCAGCACAAGACTGAAGGTATGCCTGCGAGAGTGGAAGCTGTCATCAGGGTTAAGGGTGAGCCAACACCATATTGAATTCCAGCATTACCGATGGAGGGCGCCACTATCTTGTAAGGCATTTTCAGCCAGGTGTCCGGATACTTTTGATCACATAGTGTATTTAGCGCCGTTGCCATACTCCAGTTCTTTCGTCTGATGCTGTCTTACTACACTTTTGGTCAAACTGTTTTCTCGTGTCAGGAATAAGAGACTAGGATATGTTAATATTACGACTCATATAATGAAGGCTTTTACGACCTTGTCTTAGCTTAAGGTGAATCTTCCGGGTAATATCTTTGTGGTGCATGGAACATTTTCGTTCGTGACGTTGCATCCAAAGCTGCGTTGGAGATATTGAGAGGTCTCCTGGTTCGGCAACATTTAGTGGACCCAGGAACACCTCTGAAGATGTCCAACTGAGACTGATTGAAACGTCAGGAACGAAAAAAGTTTCATGGAATACTGCCAATCAATCCAGAATATTCATCAGCAACTAATATTTCTCTATGGCTAAGGTCACACGTCATAAGCAGAATGTGCCTGAGCCGTGGCGGCTCGGTTTGCAATGCCTAGTGGGAATTTAAGGAGATGGGACCTGGATAAAGTGACTAAACCGGAGGTTGTACAGTGTTTCAGGGAGAGCATAAGGGAGCAATTGACAGGAATGGGGGAAAGAAATACAGTAGAAGACGAATGGGTAGCTCTGAGGGATGAAGTAGTGAAGGCAGCAGAGGATCAAGTAGGTAAAAAGACGAGGGCTAGTAGAAATCCTTGGGTAACAGAAGAAATATTGAATTTAATTGATGAAAGGAGAAAATATAAAAATGCAGTAAGTGAAGCAGACAAAAAGGAATACAAACGTCTCAAAAATGAGATCGACAGGATGTGCAAAACTGCTAAGCAGGGATGG
Source organism: Schistocerca piceifrons (assembly GCF_021461385.2). Classification (NCBI taxonomy): domain Eukaryota; kingdom Metazoa; phylum Arthropoda; class Insecta; order Orthoptera; family Acrididae; genus Schistocerca; species Schistocerca piceifrons. The sequence goes on along the minus strand of NC_060144.1, from coordinate 398,291,647 downwards.
CTAGAGGACAAATGTAAGGATGTAGAGGCTTATCTCACTAGGGGTAAGATAGATACAGCCTGCAGGAAAATTAAAGAGACCTTGGGAGAAAAGAGAGCCACTTGTATGACTATCAAGAGCTCAGATGGAAACCAGTTATAAGCAAAGAGGGGAAAGCAGAAAGGTGGAAGGAGTATATAGAGGGTCTATACAAGGGCGACGTACTTGAGGACAATATTTTGGAAATGGAAGAGGATGTAGATGAAGATGAAATGGGAGATACGATACTGCGTGAAGAGTTTGACAGAGCCCAGAAAGACCTGAGTCGAAACAAGGCCCCGGGAGTAGACAACATTCCATTAGAACTACTGACGGCCTTGGGAGAGCCAGTCCTAACAAAACTCTACCATCTGGTGAGCAAGATGTACGAGACAGGTGAAATACCCTCAGACTTCAAGTAGAACATAATAATTCCAATCCCAAAGAAAGCAGGTGTTGACAGATGTGAATATTACCGAACTATCAGTTTAATAAGTCACAGCTGCAAAATACTAACGCAAATTATTTACAGATGAATGGAAAAACTGGTAGAAGCCGACCTCGGGGAAGATCAGTTTGGATTCCATAGAAATGTTGGAACACGTGAGGCAGTACTGATCTTACGACTTATCTTAGAAGAAAGATTAAGGAAAGGCAAACCTACGTTTCTAGCATTTGTAGACTTAGAGAAAGCTTTTGACAATGTTGATTGGAATACACTCTTTCAAACTCTAAAGGTGGCAGGGGAAGGGAGTGAGACAGCGTTGTAGCCTCTCCCCGATGTTATTCAATCTGTATATTGAGCAAGCAGTAAAGGATACAAAAAAATGGAGTAGGTATTAAAATCCAGGGAGAAGAAAGAAAAACTTTGAGTTTCGCCGATGAGATTGTAATTCTGTCAGAGACAGCAAAGGACTTGGAAGAGCAGTTGAATGGAATGGGCAGTGTCTTGAAAGGAGGATATAAGATGAACATCAACAAAAGCAAAACAAGGATAATGGAATGTAGTCGAATTAAGTAGGGTGATGCTGAGGGAATTAGATTAGGAAATGAGACACTTAAAGTAGGAAAGGAGTTTTGCTATTTGGGGAGCAAAATAACTGATGATGGTCGAAGTAGAGAGGATATAAAATGTAGACTGGCAATGGCAAGGAAAACGTTTCTGAAGAAGAGAAATTTGTTAACATCGAGTATAGATTTAAGTGTCAGGAAATCATTTATGAAAGTATTTGTATGGAGTGTAGCCATGTATGGAAGTGAAACATGGACGATAAATAGTTTAGACAAGAAGAGAATAGAAGCTTTCGAAATGTGGTGCTACAGAAGAATGCTGAAGATTAGATGGGTAGATCACATAACTAATGAGGAAGTATTGAATAGAATTGCGGAGAAGAGGAGCTTGTGGCACAACTTGACTAGAAGAAGGGATCGATTGGTAGGACATGTTCTGAGACATCGAGGGATCACCAATTTAGTATTGGAGGGCAGCGTGGAGGGTAAAAATCGAAGAGGGAGACTAAGAGATGAATACACTAAGCAGATTCAGAAGGATGTAGGTTGCAGAAGGTACTGGGTGATGAAGGAGCTTGCACAGGATAGATTAGCATGGAGAGGTGCATCAAACCAGTCTCAGGACTGAAGACCACAACAACAACAACTATCTCTGTCACCGGTATCAATGGTAAGCTTCCTTGTGAGTTACCTAGTTTAGGTGTGGAGGCTCGGCACGGCGGAGTGAGTTGTGAAGGGCACGTGAGGGAAGGAGGAGGGCTGGAGCAGCAGTGCCTGGCGGCGGGGATTGGTTGGGCAGAAACGGAATAGACAACGCATGTACGCAGCCGGATCGCCGAGCGACTTATCGAATGCTGGGCAGCCGCTAAAGAAAGTAAAAGTGACGAATGTCGTGCTCTGGAGCCCTGGTGACGGGAGCGTCCTTCCGTTATTTGAAGAGGAGCAAAAAGAATAATTCTCCGTGGGGAGAGAACACCGTAGCATACTGCCTACGGACATTCTGGCCCTGTGCTTTTTATTGTTTAAAGGAAAATTGGCCCAATATTAGTGTGTCGTGTTCAATGAATAATACGTATTTGTTTGTTTCCTTGTCTTGAGAGTGTTGCCTTTAGCTTGAGAATGGCCTATGGTTGTTAGTGAGACTTCTTTGAAGCCACGTGATTGTGTCAACTGGTAACCCTCTCGTGTTTACCCGCTTGGGGTGCGTTTTTATGAACTGAAATGGTAACATCGGTGAATGGCACTGTACCCGGTTTCAATGTCAAGGTACTGTATCAGGTACTGGGTATGAATTTGAAATCTAATTGCGATTTAGTAAAGTGCATTCATTCTAACCTACGTTGATGTGTTTTAGTCATAATTGAATTACGTAGGCCTACTACTGAGTGAAATTTTCTTCCTTGCTTAAGGATTTAACTGCAACTGCTCTGTTTGTACCTGCGCCTTGTCAGCTACATGTACTCGCTCATCATCTTACCTAGACAGAGGCGTATGTATTTATTGTGTACGACAAATCAATTCTAATTATCTATGTCAAGCTTTGCGAGTTTCCCCTGATATATTAGTTTAATTATTTAAATTTGGCTTCAACTATTTGTTTTATCTAAGGTTACAAGTTGTATTTATCTTGCTAAAGTGAGTGTCATCATTTGTGAGAGTATATTCTGTTATTGTTTGAGGTTGCTGCCCCGCGTGTGATTTACGTGCACAGTTGATTGAGAAATAGGCGAGTCTACCTTGGTGTTTGCAGCCATAATTCCTGGGCCGTTACCTTGGCGGCATCCTTTGGTAAATCTGCTTATATGTCGCATTCTGGATTGTCTTTGAATACTCGTAAAAAGAGAAAAATATCTGTAAATGAGTCTGTATTCATTTGGGTTAAAGGTAAAGGAGTATGTGAATATGTAACTGCGAGTAAGTTATTGCCGCGGGAGCACTTTGCCGCGTCGTCTGCCATACCTGGCAAAAGTTGAGTAGTTGTCATGCTCCTGGGAGCTATACCTGGGTCGAGCAACTGCCCCCAGGGTTGTAGGCTGTGGAGTTTGGCGGGATTAACTCATGAACTTTGTAAATTACGATTCAAATTTTCTTTTTCTGTTGTAAACTCAGACGCTTAGTCTTTATTGAATACTGTTTCCTTTTGCTGACCTTGGTAAATCTCAGTAGTTTGTCACTTTATATGTATTGTAATTCTGATGGTTTTCATGTTATTAATCTGGAATTTAACTGATAAGTATGTTTTATTCCCCCCCCCCCCCCCCCCATGAACCATTGTCCTTGCCGTTGGTGGGGAAGCTTGCGTGCCTCAGCGATACAGATGGCCGTGCCATAGGTGCAACCACAACGGAGGGGTATTTGTTGAGAGGCCAGACAAACGTGTGGTTCCTGAAGAGGGGCAGCAGCCTTTTCAGTAGTTGCAGTGGCAACAGTCAGGATGATTGACTGATCTGGCCTTGTTACACTAACCAAAACAGCCTTGCTGTGCTGGTACTGCGAACGGCTGAAAGCAAGGGTAAAATACAGCCGTAATTTTTCAAAATAGTGTTGAAATGTGTGTGAAATCTTATGAGAGTTAACCTAAACTATCCTCAGGACAAACACACACACCCATTCCCGAGGGAGGGCTCGAACCTCCGCCGGGACCAGCCGCACAGTCCGTGACGGCAACGCGCCAGACCGCTCGGCTAATCCAGGGCGGCGTAATTTTTCCCGAGGACATGCTGCTTTACTGTATGGTTAAATGATGATGGCGTCCTCTTGGGTAAAATATTCCGGACGTAAAATAGTCCCCCATTCGGATCTCCGGGCGGGGACTACTCAAGAGGACATCGTTATCAGGAGAAAGAAAACTGGCGTTCTACGGATCGGAGCGTGGAATGTCAGATCCCTTAATCGGGCAGGTAGGTTAGAAAATTTAGAAAGTGAAATGGATAGGTTAAAGTTAGATATAGTGGGAATTAGTGAAGTTCGGTGGCAGGAGGAACAAGACTTGTGGTCAGGTGAATACAGGGTTAGAAATACAAAATCAAATAGGGGTAATGCAGGAGTAAGTTTAATAATGAATAAAAAATAGGAGTGCCGGTAAGCTAGTACAAACAGCATAGTGAACGCATTATTGTGGCCAAGATAGACACGAAGCCCATGCCTGCTACTGTAGTACAAGTTTATATGCCAACTAGCTCTGCAGATGATGAAGAAATTGATGAAATGTATGATGAGATAAAAGAAATTATTCAGGTAGTGAAGAGAGACGAAAAATTAATAGTCATGGGGGTCTGGAATTCGATAGCAGGAAAAGGAAGAGAAGGAAAAGTAGTAGGTGAATATGGAATCGGGGAAAGGAATGAAACGGGAAGCCGCCTGGTAGAATTTTGAAAGAGCATAACTTAATCATAGCTAACACTTGGTTCAAGAATCATAAAAGAAGGTTCTATACATGGAAGAATCCTGGAGATACTAGAAGGTATCAGATCGATTATATAATGGAAAGACAGAGATTTAGGTGGTGGTGGTGGTGCTTTTTGGGGAAGGAGACCAGGCAGCTAGGTCATCGGTCTCATCAGATTAGGGAAGGATGGGGAAGGAATTCGGCCGTGCCATTTCAAAGAAACTATCCCGGCATTTGCCTGGAGCGATTTAGGGAAATCTTACGGAAAATCTAAATCAGGATGGCCGCAGAGATTTAGGAAACAGGTATTAAATTGTAAGACATTTCCAGGGGCAGATGTGGACTCTAACCACAATCTATTGGTTATGAACTGTAGATTAAAACTGAAGAAAATGCAAAAAGGTGGGAATTTGAGGAGATGGGATCTTGATAAACTGACTAAACCACAGGTTGTAGAGGGTTTGAGGGAGAGCACAAAGGAAGAGTTCACAGGAATGGGGGAAAAAATACAATAGAAGAAGAATGGGTAGCTCTGAGTGATCACGTAGTGAAGGCAGCAGACGATCAAGTAGGTAAAAAGACGAGGGCTGGTAGAAATCCTTGGGTAACAGAAGAAATATTGAATTTAATTGATGAAAGGAGAAAATGTAAAAATGCAGTAAATGAAGCAGGCAAAAAGGAATACAAACGTCTCAAAAATGAGATCGACAGGATGTGCAAAACTGCTAAGCAGGGATGGCTAGAGGACAAATGTAAGCATGTAGAGGCTTATCTCACTAGGGGTAAGATAGATACTGCCTACAGGAAAATTAAAGAGACCTTTGGAGGAAGGAGAACCACTTGTATGAATATCAAGAGCTCAGATGGAAACCCAGTTCTAAGCAAAGAAGGGAAAGCAGAAAGGTGGAAGGAGTATATAGAGGGTCTATACAAGGGAGACGTACTTGAGGAAAATATTATGGAAATGGAAGAGGGTGTAGATGAAGATGAAATGGGAGATACAATAGTTCGTGAAGAATTTGACAGAGCACTGAAAGACCTGAGTCGAAATAAGACCCCGGGATTAGACAACATTCTATTTGAACTACTGACGATTTTGGGAGGCCCTGTCCTGACAAAACTCTACCATCTGGTGAGCAAGATGTATGAAACAAGCGGAATATCCTCAGACTTCAAGAAGAATATAATAATTCCAATCCCAAAGAAAGCAGGTGTTGACAGATGTGAAAATTACCGAACTATCAATTTAATAAGTCACAGCTGCAAAATACTAACGCGAATTCTTTACAGAGGAATGAAAAAACTGGTAGAAGCCGACCTCGGAGAAGATCAGTTTGGATTCCGTAGAAATGTTGGAACACGTGAGGCAATACTGATCTTACGAATTATCTTACAAGAAAGATTAAGTAAAGGCAAACCTACGTTTCTAGCATTTGTAGACTTAGAGAAAGCTTTTGACAGTGTTGACTGGAATACTCTGTTTCAAACTCTAAAGGTGGCAGGCGTAAAACACAGGGAGCGAAAGGCTATTTACAATTTGTACAAAAACCAGATAGAAGTTATAAGATTCGAGGGGCATGAAAGGGAAGCAGTGGTTGGGAATGGAGTGAGACAGCGTTGTAGCCTCTCGCCGATGTTATTCAACCTGTATATTGAGCAAGTAGTAAATAAGTTTTGCTATTTGGGGAGCAAAATAACTGGTAATGGTCGACGTAGAGAGGATATAAAATGTAGACAGGCAATGGCAAGCAAAGCGTTTCTGAAGAAGAGAAATTTGTTAACATCGAGTACAGATTTAAGTGTCAGGAAGTAGTTTCTGAAAGTATTTGTGTGGAATGTAGCCATTTATGGAGGTGAAACATGGACGATAAATAGTTCGGACAAGAAGAGAATAGAAGCTTTCGAAATGTGGTGTTACAGAAGGATGCTGAAAATTAGATGGGTAGATCACATAACTATGAGGAGATATTGAATAGAATTGGGGAGAAGATGAGTCTGTGGCACAACTTGACAAGAAGAAGGGACCGGTTAGTAGGGCATGTTCTGAGGCATCAGGGGATCACAAATTTATCATTGTAGGGCAGCGTGGATGGTAAAAATCGTAGATGGAGACGAAGAGATGAATACACTAAGCAGATTCAGAAGGATGTAGGTTGCAGTAAGTACTGGGAGATGAAGAAGCTTGCAAAGGATGGAGTAGCATGGAGAGCTGCATCAAACCAGTCTCAGGACTGAAGACCACAACAACAACATGTTTTTCTTAAATAAATATTAATTTGATGAAAACGACGAACTACCTGATGGGTCTCCCTTCCACGTGTTGATATTTGATCTTTTCCTATCCTGAACCGGTTACCTAGTTTTCAGTGTCGTACTGCAGAGGTCGGAATGAATACAAACGAGAAACTCTGAACAACCTAGACTGTCACGTTAGCAGCCACATAATTGATAGGGATTTTTTCCTCAGTCCCCAAAGGCATTCTCATCGCGATGTTTGAAAAATGTGTGATAGTGTGTGTTTTGAGAGTGGCCTACTCCTCTCGGGTAAAAAAGGAACCAGCGGGGTTAACGTCCCCATCCTAAAGGCAAATCACTAACAATAGAGTCACATGCCCTCACTCATGAGACACGGCAGACAGGTTTGGAATTTAATCCAGGAAGCTTGCGCTCAGTCTGTCGATCAGTAATTCCACTTGCCGTCCAACTACGGACAATGAAAACCATCACAATTCAAGTCGACTAGTACAGAGTCGAATGCTGTATTAGATGTGTTAGCAACCTCGGCTACGGATAAGGGTATCCATGAAAGCCAGAGGCTTTCAAATAACTACGCACCCTCCGATTCAGAGTTGTAATATTGAAAGGTTTAGCTGGTTTCGTTGTCTAGGGGCTGGGATACATAGTTGTCGCATTACAGGCCAAATACTGCTGAGTCTACAGTATACGATAAGAATACACACATGAATCGAATGGTCGAAGGTTTCTATCACTTGGCAATTGCGAATTATGAATGTAACATATAAATTTATAAATGAAGGATTACAATTAAATAACATCTGCAGGTACTATCTTAACGACTTTAAATGATGAGTGCGATAGTAGAATTACTTTTGAGAATGCGGTATATTTCTGCAAAACACTTTTAGTGTTGATGGTCCAGCAATTAAATAAAATATAAGTTGAGTAACAGAGAAACAATAGATTTCTACTGCACGTAATTAGTTATGAACAACAGCATATCTCGCGAGACATTCACTTCTAAACGCACACTACGTCTTCACTGCAGAAGCCACGGAAACCACACAAGAGCACAGGTCGGCACTCCGAAATATTTCTATCCCCCGCGACCACGCGCAATCTGCTCCACTGTCCAAGTCTTTCCACCGACTGTCGCGCCGTCCAGCACCTCCCGTGTCCCGTGCCATACTGTTCAGCACTCCCCGTGTCCAGTGCCGTACTGTCCAGAAGTGCCTCCTTTACGGAAACGATCCTCCTCCCCCACTTCCATACAGTCTCACCATTAACGAGCGCTGTGATTGGCTAGAGCGCTCCCTCCATGTCTCTATGCGAACGTACAGTCGTGCTCAAAAGTATCCGAACAAGCTGAATGGCATTTCGTCTGATTCGCATACAACTCTCATAACGCAACTGTCTAGCACGTCCTCTAATCGCTCCTCGGTACAGTGTTCCAGCAGCGGTATGAAGAAAGTGATAGTAATAATGACATTAATAATCGAATTATCCGGTAACTTAACACTTCACAGTGGATTTTTTAGAACTAACAAATATTTGCTGAATAAGTGAAAATTTCAAAATGGCTTCACATCGAGGCTATGATGCATAGAAGAGTCTTTACATCCTGCTGACATGAGAATAGCATAATCTCTGCGTCAGAAGCTTGCTTCTGGTTAACCATTTAACAGACTCGCATTTTTTCCACCGTGACTAATTTTGTAAGCTAAGTATATGATCCGTTACAGCACACTCCTGGGGCTGGGAAATGTTGCCACAATGGTCTGGCGGAACGAACTATCACAGGTGCAATGCGTGGGTTCAGGAATTTACTTTTAAGAGGCACAAACAGATTTACTTTAGCTCTGGTAACCTCAACAGAAAGACGTTATAATTCATAATCCGCATTAAACATCACGTTCCTTCATTATCAACTAGGCAGAGATAGTTTTCGTTGGGGAATGACATAGGCGGAAGTCATGGTAAACAGAAATACTGTCGCCAGTAAACTTACTTACATCAGAAAATTTTATTTTATTTGATGAACGGATAGCGATTTAAAGGAACAGGGCTCTTATTTTACTTGTACTTGATTGAACTACAGACGTTCAAAAATTTGGTGCTGGACTGTGATTTGAATTCGTATCTCCTCTCTTGAGCATCCGAATCTCTCGGAACAGTACAGCTCAGTCATTTCATTCCTTTTCGCAAGACTGCAGTCTTCTCTAGGTCTCCTCCAAAGGTAAGTATGTGGGTCTCAATACTGATCCAGTACAAAAAAGATCATAATTTCATTTCAAGTCCTATCACGTGCACACCGGACTGATAGTGAAAATTAACACGCATTTTTAATGTCTGGTCATGCGTTGCCAACATTCGCAATAGGTGTCGTTATTTCTGGTCAAACACGCACACATCTTACTGTTGGTGAGTAACCAATTGGTACTTACGCTATATTCGTGGATGATAAAGAAGGGCGGTGGTGTACGGTTCGATTGTCGCTCAGGCACAAAAATTTGTATCCTTATTTAGAGTCAGACATCTAGCAGCTGGTAAGAAAAACCGATACATAACATTTGATTTTACTTAGTTAACAATCCGATTACCTGTTGGGTTCGTATCTCCGTCACAGAACTTCACATCATGCGCTTCATCTATAAATGTTACTTCTGAATGGAGGTATATCAGATATCTTTCGTGGTTAGTTAACAGAGACGGAAGGGTCTTGACAGGAGTCCCGGTTTATTACAAAAACTGAGGTCTTTTATTTTCAAGTTTAGATTTGGTTGCTGATATTGGCGAAACTTTCGGTAATTCATGACTCTTCATGGCTAGTCAGCAATTAGATTAGATTAGATTAGATTTGATTTGATTCGATTAATATTTGTTCCATAGATCATGAGTACGACATTTCGTAAGAATGTGGAATGTGTCATTTTAATGAAAGAATTCTTTACATACCTTGATGCAATTTCTTTACAACAATTATTTACTCTCCCATTTTTTAAATATTTATCTCTCTCTCTCTCTCACTCTCTCTCTCTCTCTCTCTCTCTCTCTCTCTCACACACACACACACACAGACACAGACACAACACACAAACATTGATTTTTATTTTTATATGTTTGTTGTGCTTGACTATCAGCCAGGCACGAAAACCTCCATGAATGAGTTTCTTAGTTTTGAGTAGACTTACGAAAGAAATATAAAAGCAACTATGAGAGTTACTGATTTATGATGCTTAGTTTACAGTCAGTTCTGAGTATTATTAGTATCTACGCTCCAGTCCCTAAACCTAGTTACAGAAATGCGAATCAAGCGCATTACGTATTCCAGCCGCGTCTATGAGTTGCCAACTATGGTCACTTCCCAGGCCTCTGTAGGAACACATCGGTTCGTCTTCTTCCTGCTGGTACTGTAACTGAGATTTGGCAACAAGGCGAGGTATGTTTGGCAACTCTGTGATCGACGAGTTACTTCCTGGTGTGCACGGAATTAAGCCTCAAAATTCACTTGATTTTTCCTGTCATTTCCGTTGAATAATCTGAGTTATTATCGCTTGACGTGTAACAAAAGATTCTAAATTTACAGTTTTCAGCCCAGGAAAGTCGTTGCACGTGGAAATTGCAACTAATCTTGTCCTTTAAACAGAGATTTACGAGTTCTAGTGACTATTGGCCTCGTAATAGGAATGCCATAAACATACATCTTCGCTAGCTCTGTGTTAACATGCTAACCCGTAAAAAAATGTCGCTTCTGGTTCGCGGTTCTAGTCTCGCTGAGTGTGACGTTTTTATCCCTTCTGTGAAAGAGTTACAAGCAGTCAGATCAAACATCGATAAGGAAAACGCAAGAAAATACTTTCGGTTCATAGTGCCATGGTGAAATACTTACAATGCTGCACAACATGTGACAAGCAAATTTAGGGTTTCTAGGAATACATAACTTTATTTATGAAATGCTACATTTGCATACCTCTTGAGTATGACACAGCATACCAATTAAACACAGACCCAATCGAAATCTAAGTGAGTAGTATTTTCCTAATTCGATTCGATAGAGGCACACTTGTGTACAGATACTCAGCTTTATTAAAACAGACTTTCGTCGTAAGGTTATCGTGGGTAGTTTTATTTCAGTTCCTATAATACAGTGCACAATTTTCGTAGGGTTTATTTTAGTGTTGTTTAAACAATAGTAAACATGAGAGAGTAATTAATCATCAACGACATATGCGAATTCTCTGATGTTATCTATAACAGTCTGACAATGCACAGGCAGTTTATTGATTACATGCATGTAGAAAACTTGTTCTTAGTTTAAGCTGTCAAATAAGGTTTCAAGAAGAATAAAATGCCATTACCACATGACAGCTAATGTATAAAATACTTCTCTGACGTATTTTAGCACGATGCGCTCTCCCCCTACATAATACAAAAGTTTCGAGATGCATCTGCTTCCTGGCCGTCTATTAAACCTGAAAAGAATAAAATGTCGCAGTAGTTGGTCCTTTTCCAAATGGTTCAAATGGCTCTGAGCACTATGGGACTTAACATCTGTGGTCGTCAATCGCCTAGAACTTAGAACCACTTAAACCTAGCTAACCTAAAGACATCACACAACACCCAGTCATCACGAGGCACAGAATATCCCTGACCCCGCCGGGAACCGAACCCGGGAACCTTGGCGCAGGAAGCGAGAACGCTACCGCACGACCACGAGCTGCGGACGGCCCTTTTTCCACATGCTACCATTTTGGGTTGAGAAGTGAAGGGAATTATATTCAAAGTTCCATTATATTGATAACTTCAGCAGACAGCAGAATTGCGTTTTAAAAATGTAACAGTGAATGTATTTGAACTCGCAAGGTTTTGTCTAAGGTGCAGTACACTTACCGTTACACTACTAGCTTGCAACAAAAATTCCTCCAGAACTTCCGCATTCCACAGTGTTGTGAGATGATGCATATGGCCGGATGTAGACTTATGAGAGACAGACAGTTACAGCTTTTCTTTTGCACTGCACGACGTTTTCAACAAACAGATAGCGCAATAGAGTAGCTCAAGTGCAACGGAACACTTCCTATTTAAATTTATGCATCCTACACTGTTGGCAGTTCTGTGTAGATGGCAGTTGCGGATTTTATTTCGGTGATTACAAAACAGAGTCGAATGTATGCACTGGGTAGCCGAGGCAGCTAGCTCATGACGATTCGGTCAACCAAGTAAATGAATGTACTGAACATGCTGCAAACCACTACAGGGAACCTGTATGTCAGAATGCTCATCCAGTGTGGCGCAACGGCGTTACATTAGAAAATGAACCACAGAGCTGAGGATGTGGTGGTATGTTGGATAGCTGGTAGATTCACATACTCGTGATCTGGGTTCAATTCCGACTTCTGCCGATGACTGTTGATAGGGAGAGACAGAATGTCTTCTCTTCTGGCTCCGCCAAGTGAAGAAGGTATAATAGCATTGTGGTCTGAAATTCACATTAAACATGATATTCCTTTTGTACCAAGTAGACATTAGGTTGAACGACGATAAAGTCAGGAGTGGCGACATGTAGAAAATCACCAGTAACCTTTCTTATACTAGTTATTTATTTCTAGTGACGAAGCAAACGTTATGTAGGGTCACAGGACACTTATTCCATCTTTTATTTGAGCTTCTGTATGTCGATAAAATTGGTTCTGAACTGGGAATGCAACTCAGACCGCCCTTAACGCAGAATTAGAACTCTTCGTGACAATACAGCTCGATTACTATTTGTTGTTTGTTCAAAACTGCAGATTCCTCAAAATCTCCACATATTGCTCGTGAATGGGTTCGAATCCTGGCCTGGCACTAAAGTTTTCATTATGTATTATCAAGTTCTAACATGAGAACACCTGTCTGCTGGTGGATAATAATTTTGATTTTTAATGTACACTCCTGGAAATGGAAATAAGAACACATTGACACCGGTGTGTCAGACCCACCATACTAGCTCCTGACACTGCGAGAGGGCTGTACAAGCAATGATCACACGCACGGCACAGCGGACACACCAGGAACCGCGGTGTTGGCCGTCGAATGGCGCTAGCTGCGCAACATTTGTGCACCGCCGCCGTCAGTGTCAGCTTGTTTGCCGTGGCATACGGAGCTCCATCGCAGTCTTTAACACTGGTAGCATGCCGCGACAGCGTGGACGTGAACCGTATGTGCAGTTGACGGACTTTGAGCGAGGGCGTATAGTGGGGATGCGGGAGGCCGGGTGGACGTACCGCCGAATTGCTCAAAACGTGGGACGTGAGGTCTCCACAGTACATCGATGTTGTTGCCAGTGGTCCGCGGAAGGTGCACGTGCCCGTCGACCTGGGACCGGACCGCAGCGACGCACGGATGCACCCCAAGACCGTAGGATCCTACGCAGTGCCGTAGGGGACCGCACCGCCACTTCCCAGCAAATTAGGGACACTGTTGCTCCAGGGGTATCGGCGAGGACCATTCGCAACCGTCTCCATGAAGCTGGGCTACGGTCCCGCACACCGTTAGGCCGTCTTCCGCTCACGCCCCAACATCGTGCAGCCCGCCTCCAGTGGTGTCGCGACAGGCGTGAATGGAGGGACGAATGGAGACGTGTCGTCTTCAGCGATGAGAGTCGCTTCTGCCTTGGTGCCAATGATGGTCGTATGCGTGTTTGGCGCCGTGCAGGTGAGCGCCACAATCAGGACTGCATACGACCGAGGCACACAGGGCGAACACCCGGCATCATGGTGTGGGGAGCGATCTCCTACACTGGCCGTACACCACTGGTGATCGTCGAGGGGACACTGAATAGTGCACGGTACATCCAAACCGTCATCGAACCCATCGTTCTACCATTCCTAGACCGGCAAGGGAACTTGCTGTTCCAACAGGACAATGCACGTCCGCATGTATCCCGTGCCACCCAACGTGCTCTAGAAGGTGTAAGTCAACTACCCTGGCCAGCAAGATCTCCGGATCTGTCCCCCATTGAGCATGTTTGGGACTGGATGAAGCGTCGTCTCACGCGGTCTGCACGTCCAGCACGAACGCTGGTCCAACTGAGGCGCCAGGTGGAAATGGCATGGCAAGCCGTTCCACAGGACTACATCCAGCATCTCTACGATCGTCTCCATGGGAGAATAGCAGCCTGCATTGCTGCGAAAGGTGGATATACACTGTACTAGTGCCGACATTGTGCATGCTCTGTTGCCTGTGTCTATGTGCCTGTGGTTCTGTCAGTGTGATCATGTGATGTATCTGACCCCAGGAATGTGTCAATAAAGTTTCCCCTTCCTGGGACAATGAATTCACGGTGTTCTTATTTCAATTTCCAGGAGTGTATTTTCATTCGTTGTCAACACTAACGATATCTGACGTTTTTGGCTCCCAGTGAGACACAGAACTATTTGCGAGATCACTGTAAGTTCAAGAATGTTATTCCGTTCTGCCGGTGGAGAAAACTTCGGTAGCTGACGTCTCTTTGTGTGTAGTCAACAACGATATGTGTGGGGTTCGATTACCAGTCAGCACTGAACTCTTCATCATATTATTTCTAGTTCAAACATGCTCACATGTCGCTGCTGGTGTAACAAACTCATATTTAACGTTCGTTTTCTCTAGAATATAACAGCGATAGGTGCCGGGATGGAGCCCTGGGGAGGAAAACATCAATGTTTCGTCTCGTCATTTCAGTTAAAACATCTTGCTACTGCCGAGAAAGTCCGATATGTCACAGTTGATTGTGCTTCGATAACAATCCGAGTAGGTTCTGGGTTCGAATCCCTGTCCAACACAAAGCTTTACCTCACGGCATTTCAGGTAAGTTACTTGTGAAGAAGAAATATTTAACATCTCTCGTAGTTCGTTTACAGGGACAATAGATGCTGGACAGGAATTCGTGTCCGTTAAATATGTTTACGCTACGTAATTTAAAGTTCATATTTCCTAACTGATACTGTCTAAAAATCGAGGTATGTCACTCTCTGTATGCATAGTCAGGAATGACTGTTAGTTTCCGTCAGTCACGAAATCTTTGCTTAGTCTGCATGACATGGGTTTGAATCCATATGCAGAACGATACGGTTCGTCGTGTCATTTGAAGTTCATTCATATTCTCAACTAGCGGCTCGTGAAAAACTTAAATTTTTAATGTCATTTTGTGTTAAATAATAAGTACGGTATGTTACTTTGAAGAGGAAATCATGAATACGACGAACTTACTACGTGCATTACCTATCTGACGTAATAATGAGAGTGGTAACATTTCAGGTATGTCATTTATTGTAATAAATGTGAGCTTACAAGCCTTAAGGACAGTCTTATCTGTGATATTTGTAGTATCGTGGTGTTTCTTTACATCTTGAGTTATTGCGATACAGAGCAGTGTTTTCTAGTGGTGATTTGTTGGAACCATTTTCAATAGTCAAACGACTGTACCGAGGAGCGATTTGAGAACGTGGTAGACAGTTGCGTTATGAGGGTTGTATGCGAATCAGGCGAAATGCAATTCAGGTCGTTCGGATATTTTTGAGCACGACTGTACACTCCCAAACATATTCGAGCACGTACGAAATACTGGCTTTACATTTAAATACTTGAAATTAAATAAATATTTCTACGGCTGGACCATAAATACGCTCTAGCACACATTATTAAATACATGAACAAGTTAAATAAACATATATAAAAGGAATAGCAACAAAAGGTAGGCCAGTAGCCTAATGTCTCTGTGCTTCCTAGAACACAGAAATATTTAACTAGTTTCTTCATGAATAGTATATATCGGTTATAAACAACTACATAGATGAATAAATATATTTATAAGCATGCCGCTACCGTTTTCTCGTGTAACTGTGGAGTGCGTATGGCCTGACGCGATCGATAGTAATCGGCCACTTTGACCTCCAATAAGTCATGTGCTATTCAAGTTAAATGCCTGTAATTCATACCAATTTAGGTTTACACTAATAGCTTTCTAAAGACACGGCGGTCGACAAAATCGGATGAAGCGTTCATATATTGGAAATTCGATGCTGCGTGTTACTTGTATAATTTACAGCCAGATACTAAACTTTAAACTAATAAAGTTATTGAAAATCTGATTACACCATCAGAATAGTCGTGCAGTTAATGGTAATGTACATGTTTCTTTTTGAAGTATCATGATTCATCTGGCTACTGTTAATTTCTATACGAGCTGTGAAATGTCTGCCATTAAGGTTTCACAAAGTCCGCCATCTTTGGCAATCCCGGCGTGTCTCCTTTATTGTCACAAAGCACCGGCCTCGTCACAGCGGAATTCGCAGCCGCTGGACCATGAGCTGGGGCTACCCCTCTCGTACGGCTAACGTTTGCCACCACGTGTTTGCTGCCGGGCCCCGGCTTTGACGAGCGTCCAGTGCGGCCACGCCCACTTAGAATACACTGTTTGATCGAGAAGGAAGACAAAAGAATGTACATCCCACTGACGACGACACCATTAGCGTTAGAACGGAAACTCGTATTGGACGAGTATTGGAAACGAAATCGGGGCAGAGGGCAGCTTCTGATTTTCGCATCTCGCCTCACCGCTGCAGACGCAAGAGGATCCGAACTGCTCTTGATCGCCGGCGGCGACGGCATCGTAACTCGAGGTGGCGATAAGGCAGGCTGACGCTGCGGCAGCGCTGCCTCATCCAATCTGGGAATATCGCCAGTTTGCTCGTCATAGGTGACCGCGCTGAGGTCGAGACACGCGATAACGTAGATTGCAGAGGGAAACGTTATATTTTGTGACTTTCCTGTCATAACTTCCGCACATAAAGGCGACGACTTGGAAAAAGTTCTCTTGCATTGAAGACACGAAGTGAGCGTAAGCTGCTGTTCGAAACTGACGAAGGGGAACAGTGCTAGACATACAGGACTGGTTTCCTATCATAAGGTTTACTCTGGCATGTGGTTGCGGAAACGGCGGTTATGAACTACCATTTAAGAAACCCTTCTTCGCCCATAGAAAAAATACAGGCTGAACCATGTAACCTCCCCCTCACTTACCGACCTTAATGACAGTAAAAATTAAACCGCGTGTACCTAATGGAAATTTGGGAAAAGCAATCGTCACCGAAGTTAAACTGTCGGTAAGGAGGGAGGAAAGGATTACATCAAAATGAAAGGAAAAATGCAAATGAAACTGATGAAAATTAATTTTGAAAAGGGGTAAAGTTAATAAAGAAAGTAAATGTGCGGTCGTTACGTTAACAATTAACTGGCGTTAGTTAGATATTTGAGATTTGGGGAAAACTACGGTCGCCAGTCCTATGGACAACTACTATAACAACTGAAAAAGAAAGGTTATTGCACATAAAATTTAGTATGTACCAAGTTGAGCTGCAGTCACAGGAAAGCTAAAATATGATAACAAAACTCGCACTCTTAATTTGTGCTTGTGTAATCTAAATATTGTAGCCAGCTATGAATACCTTAAGTGAACTTTGAAATTAAAGCAGTGAAATTGAATGATGTTACTTTAATGCTGGCGTTTGAATTTCAACGACACTTGAGTTCATTTCGGAAAAGGAAGGGACCCTGCTTGGTAGTGCAATTGGGACAATGAACAACAAAGGTTCATGCTAAGTTGCTGTATTTTAGTGATGCTAATGAAATAGTTTGAAAAGCTGAGGTCTGCCATACAGTTCTAAAACTTTACGTGCTTTTAGTCTTCCTTGTTGGTTGATTGAAGGTTTGAAGTCGTCGATTGAGGAGGGGGCGATAATCACTCATTGTCGGCCGCAGCTGTTGCAGAAGCTGGATATTGGCGCGCCTTCTTCTCGACACGGTCACCAGGCGAAACGGGCTCTTGATGTGTGCCTGCTAATGTTTCCCGTCCGCGACACCGTGCCAGAAACTATCATAGCAAGTCGAGAGCAATTACATGCTGCCAAACCCCGGAAGTGCGGCAACTCGCGGGAGCGTCACTCAACACACCTGCTCCACCACCCTACTCCAGCCAGACCCTGCTCTGCCCGAGCTCCACGAGTCAGAGTTAACACTACCAAAGATCCTAAACACTATGGTTCTCCACACGACCCATCGATGTAATCGTTCGATAGCATAGTTTTCCCTAGGCCAGACCCAGCGTAAAAATACAAACAATATTTACAAAACAAACCAATTATACATCGACATAAATGCATATATATATATATATATATATATATATATATATATATATATGTATATACAAATAGTAAAACAATTACAAGATATAAAGACACAGAAATGTCATATCTTCAGGTAACAAAACAAGGAAAAAAATTATAGTACAATAGACGGAAATAGGAGGATATGCATTTCCGGCGTTAAAACCAGAACTTCGGCAAACATTTAAAGGTTGTTCTGGGTTACTTTCTCAGTATTTTGATATAACGAACGCATGGTCTCCGTCGGCTCGTTGCAGAGTTAATTGCAGTTCGTTTGGTTTGATGCCTCCATTAGCTGAGTACCTGTATCGCAATAAGGAGAGTGCGCGACAGTGCAGTATGCGCTATGTGTCATGTTCCCTTCCGCTCAGTGTACCTGTCCTTGGCAACAGTAATGTCCTATTTACCTCGTTGTCCTCAAATTTTAATTCAGTTCCAGCGTTTTGGTTTCCGACAGAATTAGTTGTGTGTTAACAGTGATACATTGTAGTGCGATGCATATGTTTACTGGTGAAGCGTTTTCTCATACGGTATACGGTGAAGTGTCCAAAAGTAATACCACCAAATATTTATTTGAAAACTATTAAAGGTTTTGAAATGAAAGAAACATTATTAACATTTCACATCCTTGTTATTGATATCTATATATTTATTTCTCCACATAGTCACCCTGGTGACGAACAGACTTCCCCCAACAGGAGACCAGTTTGTTGATATTATCACTGTAGAATGTTTGGCTTTGTCGACGGAGCCTCAACCTCACCTCCGCTTGCAACGCTTCATCACAATCAAAGTGAAATCCTCGAAGGTATTCTTTATGTTATTGAAACTAATGAAAATCGGATGGGGCCAAGTCAGGACGGTGTGGAGGACGATTGACAAGAGTGAATACAGTGATGTGGCAGCACTCGTGTGTGGTCTGGTGTTGTCCTGCTGAAGGGGGGGATGTACCACGTTTGGAGGAACTCTTAGAATTCGTGCTATCAGTTTCCTGAGGATCTCGCAGTACCTTGTAGAGGTTATGATGGTGCGCTTAGGTATGAATTCCAGATGAAACGCATCTTGAACATCCCAGAACACTGTCAGCGTGACTTTGCCTGCTGATGACTTGTCTTCAACGTTTTTCTCGCGTCGGTGATCCTATGTGGTGGAACTCCATTGATGCTTTGTTCTTTTCGGGGTCAAAATGGTGAACCCAGCTTTCATCACCTGTCACCCACCACCCCCACGCTGATCATGCAGGTGAAACTGCTGACAGCTCTCTTTCATGTCAGAGTGAGCATTCGAAGTACCGACCGTGCACGCAGTTTCCTGTGTCGCTGCTCTGCAACAGTAAACTCTATAATGGAATGTCACACTTTCCTGAGAGCTGGGAATGTGTTATCCGACTATCATACTCTGATGAGCTCACCAACCCGATTCCGGTGAGTCTCATCGGTTTCCGTACACGGTAGTCCACTCCGAGTTCTGTGACACATGTGAAGGTTAGCACCACTATTTCCTATATTACGAGCGCGAACAATCCACCTCGTACATTACCGATATCAAAACAACCACTACCGTACACAGCTTTCATTCTTCTACGGATCTAGATTGGAGGCACGTTTCTGTAGCTGGAAACTTGATTACTGGACGCTGTTTCTCGCGCACCGTCAGACACTCACGAAAAAGAGAATCACATCACCAAGAAGGGGATGTGCGCGATAAACGACAGTTGGCAGGCCTGTTTCTACATCCGAAAGATGACGTCTTATGAAATTTGGTGCCATCTATATAAGAGTGACGATAGTGGCGCCATTCCGAGGATAAAGACCAGATTGGCTCTAAATACGCGCTGTAACGGTAATGAGCGTTTGTTACCTTTGAGATTGGACGTTGATGTTGGTGAAGAATGTTTTTAAGACGACGACGACTCCATTATCAACAGCTCATTGAGTTTGAACGAGGTCGTGTAATAAGGCTACAAGAAGCTGGATGTTACTTACTTGATACTGCAGAAAGACTTGCGAGGAAAGTTGCTATTAAACGCGACTGCTGGGAACGGTGGTCACGGGAAGGTACTATAGCAAGATGACCGAGCTCTGGACGGCCACGTGGCACTACCGAGAGAGAAGACCATCGTGTTTGGGGCATGACTGTGGCGCATCGTACTGCGTCTGCAGCAGTAATTTGAGCAGTAGGTGGCACGACAGTGACACAATGAACGGTTACAAATCCCTTCCTTCAAGGACAGCTCTGAGGCAGACGCCCTATTGCGAACATTACACTGAACCCAAGCCACCACCATCTACGACTTCAATGGTGCGAAGCGAAAGCTCATTGGATGGTGGAGTGGATCTCTGTTGTGTTTTCAAATGAAAGCTGGTTTTGCCTTGCCACCACTCATGACCGAGTGTTGGTTAGGAGGAGGCTAAGTGAGCACCTGCAGCCAACTTGTACACGACAGCAAGAGCCCTCTCGTGGCTATCCCTCTCACCCTGACTGCAAATTTGTACCTCAATTTGCTGATTCATCCTGTTTTACTGCCATTCATGAACAACTTTCCAGGCAGTGTTTTCCAGCAAGATAACGCTCGCCCACACACCGCTGCTGCAGCCCAACGTACTCTAAAGAGTGTCGTCATGCTGCGTTGGCTCTATCGCCAGATCTGTCTCCAATCGAGCATATGTGGAACATCTTCGAACGACAACTTCATCCTCATCCACACAGCGTTAACTGTCTCCGTATCAACCGACCTAGTGCAACGTGCGTGGAACTCCATTTCACAACCTGACATCTGGCACCTGTACGAAACAGTACATGTACGTTTGCATGCCTGCATTCAGTATTCTGGCAGTTACAGGTGTTATTAATGGACCAGCATTTCACATTTCCATTGGCTTATCTCGCGCTTACATTAACCTGTGACCTTGCAACGTTAATCACTTAAACATGTTACCTACACAAATGTAAGCCAGAAATTTCATTACTTTGCGTTACTTGTTTTTCTTGGTGATTTTTTTTTCCGTCAGCATACTTGCATTATACACCAACATCTGACGAGCTACATTTTGCAGCCCTCTAGAGGCAGAGGCTCGCAATTTTAGTCAGCGAAATCGGAAAGTCGACAATGTAATATACATGTGCTGTAATACCTCAACCAATATTGAGAAGTGAATAAAACATTGGGACTCATTACCTTTCAGCATGCCTTCGTAGATTCGCTGAATCAATGGTAGAGTGGCATGCGACTCTAAACTGTTCCTGCACCAGCGGTAACCACGCAACAGTACTTTCGCATCTGACGGTTGTTGTACTACTTCCTAAATGAAACCTTCCTTCAACCCCGTATCTCCATCTCCACAGCTCCTTACACCCTTCACCGCACCGATAACCCGTACCCTCTGGCGCGTGGCGGAGTTGCTATAGGCCACCTCAAGCACCTCCCTGTCCGGCCCCAACCTCTCCTTAACAATCCTGCCAAGCATCTCACCCTCAGCCTCTTCTTCCCCGCCCTTACCGTCACCTGTGCCACCATTTATGTCCGCCCTTGCACCCTCATCCCATACGATTTCCTGGCCCACACTGACCGCACCTTCTCCACCTACGTGATTGCCACCGACCTCAACATCCACAGCCGTGATCCTGCTGACCTCCAGCGGTGGCATCAGTTTCTCACCACCCTCCAGGGAGACCTGGTTCTCCAGCCTCAGCACACCCGACCCGAATGCAACACCACTCCCGATGTGGTCCTTGCCTCTCCCAACCTCCTTGGGCACATCACCGCAGGTGTCCTTGACCTCATTGGCAGTGACCATGCTCCTGTTATCCTATCTCTAATGGTCGCCATCCCTGCAACGCTCCTCGCCCCGACATCCCTCCTAAACTTGTCTATGATTACTGCCGTGCCAACTGGGATGCCTACTGGGACTCCATTCACACCCAGGTTGACAGCCACGACTTCACCCTCCAATCTCCTGATGACATCTCTCGCACTGCTGCCTTCCTGCACCAGACGTTGTCTGACGCCGTCGCCACCCATATCCCCACCAAAGCCATCCACCCTCACCGCCCCGCCCTGCCTCCACAGGCCGTCCTTCTCCTTCGAGAGTCCCGCCACCTCTACCGCTCTTTTCTCCGCACTCGTGACCAGCATACACTTACCTGCCACCAGCAATTACGACGACACATCCGCAACCTGCTTACTGCAAAGAAACGCTGTGTCTGGCGCCAGATATGTACACAACTCAACACCACGCTCCCCATAAACTCTTCCAAGTATTGGTCTGCTTTCCACTGCCGTACTGGGAAACACCCCACCCCCCAGTACCCTCTCCTCCTTGATGACCGTCCTCTTCCTGACAACCTCAGTAAGGCCAACCACTTCGCCTCTCACCCCTCAGATGTTTTTTCCATCCCACATGATCCCCACTTTGATTATTCCCTCTTCCCTGACGTCATGGACCATCTGTTCCTCCACTTGCTCCTAGCTTCCAGTACTTGGGCCACACACCACCATTTGAACTTAACACTCCCATCACTACACAGGACATCAGCCTCTCACTCCGCACTAAACGCAACTCAGCTCCCGGCCACGACTGCATTACCTACCGCCACCTCAAACACTGCCCTCCCTCCTTCCTTTCAGTCCTTGCCACCCTCTACAATGTCATCCTTACCACTGGCTTCTATCCCGACTTGTGGAAAACCTCCCGTATCTTGATGTTCTACAAACCCAACAAGCCTCCATCTGATGCCTCTTCCTATCGTCCTATCTGTCTCACATCGGTGTTCAGCAAGCTCTTGGAATCCATCCTTTCCCGGCGCATCCATAACCACCTCCGCCAAAACCATCTACTCCCCAACACCCAGTGTGGCTTTTGACCTTCCTTCTCGCTGATGACCAACTCCTCCACCTCACTCATCTCCTCTCCCTCCAGCTTAACTCCCATCGCTCCGCCATTTTTGTCTCCCTCGACCTCGAAAAGGCCTATGACCTTGTCTGGCACCCCGGTCTCCTGTTTAAACTCCAAACCTACGCCTTTCCTGTCAACTACATCTGTCTGATGGCCTCTTTCCTCTCCCACCGCCCCTCCTATGTTACCATCCATAATGCCAATTCCCACACCTTCTGCCCCTCGGCAGGTGTGGCCCAGGGCTCTGTCCTCTCTCCTCTACCTCCTGTACACGGCAGATATTTCCCCCCCCCCCCCCCCCCCCCCCCAGTACAATCTTGCAATATGCCGATGACACCACATTCCTCGCCATTGCTCCTACCCTCCAACGGTCCCAATGCCTTCTCCAGAATCACCTTGACCTTTTTGCAACATGGTGTAACCAGTGGCTCCTGATGATCAATCCTTCCAAGACCCAGACAATCATCGTAGGTCATACCACTCGCTCCTTCTCGCTCCTAGATTTCTCCCTTACTGTCTGCGCCCGTCCTGTCCGCCTCACCCCCACCCTCACCTACCTTGGCCTCACCACTGACCGTCACCTCACCTGCATCCCCCATCTCCGCTCCATCCAATCCAAAGCCCACAACTGCCTCCGACTCCTCAAACTCCTCTCTGGCTGGACATGGGGATTGCACCCCTCTACCATCGTCCACACCTACAAATCCTTAATCCGTCCCGTCCTCTGTTATGCCTGTCCCACCTGGTTATCTGCCCCCCCCCCCCCCCAAATTCTATAAGTCGCTCCAGATCCTTGAGTGTCATGCACTCCGCCTCGCCTTCTGTATAAGCCTCCCGTCCCCTATGCGGATCCTCTATGACCTCATTCCTTTCCCCCATCTGCTCCTGTTCCTCGACACATCCGCATACTCTACACTTCCCGCCACCTTGATCCCCCTCACCCCCTGGTTGCTCCTCTCCTCTCCTGTCCCTGCCCCCTGCCACGCCTTCACTGTTGTGTGTCCCCTACCCTCCATCTCTAAACGCTTCATCTCCTTTCCCAAGGTGGCTTCCATCAACACCCCTTCCCAGATGATACCCTCTCTCCCTCCATCTATCCCCACCCCCCTCCTTTCCTCCGTCCTTTCCATGGGCTCCCTCTCCCCCCCCTTCCATCCTGTTTTCTCCCCACCACACCTCTCCCTACCTCCCTTCCCCCCCCCCCCGAGTCCTTTTGTATTCCCCTCCTCTGCCTTCCCCACTCCCTGTTGCGTCTGCCCAGCACCCCCCACCCCTCTTATGAGTCCTCATCCTCCATCAGCTCCTTTCCCGCCTTCCCCCTTCGCTTTTCCTCTCCTTCCCCCCTTTTTTCTTTTCCCATCATCCGTCCAGCTTTCCCCCCACCTGCTGTGGTATGTCATATTTGCCAACTTTTTAGTGCAGTGGATCAGTGACTGTTCAATGTTGTTCGTCTTTCTCGTGTTGCGAACAGAAACTATGCTGTCGCTAGGTGTGAATTTTATATCTTTTGTGAACAGAAACCAGACTAGCACCGTGTTTTTTTAATTGTCTGTCTATTTGTTTTACCTGTCAGCACCGTATGTATTTTATTAGCATCATCATCCATCTGTTCTTTGTTTTAAGTTCCACGATTTTTTTTCGCCATGTTACTCTTTAAGGCTTATCTCACTAGGGGTAAGATAGATACTGTCTACAGGAAAATTAAAGAAACCTTTGGAGAAAAGAGAACCACTTGTATGAATATCAAGAGCTCAGATGGAAACCCAGTTCTAAGCAAAGAAGGGAAAGCAGAAAGGTGGAAGGAGTATATAGAGGGTCTATACAAAGGCGATGTATTTGAGGACAATATTATGGAAATGGAAGAGGATGTAGATGAAGATCAAATTGGATATATCATACTGCGTGAAGAGTTTGACAGAGCCCTGAAAAACCTGAGTCGAAACAAGGCCCCGGAAGTAGATAACATTCCATTAGAGCTACTGACAGCCTTGGGAGAGCCAGTTCTCACAAAACTCTACCATCTGGTGAGCAAGCTGTATGAGACAGGCGAAATACCCTCAGACTTCAAGAGGAATATAATAATTCCAATCCCAAAGAAAGTAGGTGTTGACAGATGTGAAAATTACCGAACTATCAGTTTAATAAGTCACAGCTGCGAAATACTAACGCGAATTCTTTACAGACGAATGGAAAAACTAGTAGAAGCCGACCTCAGGGATGATCAGTTTGGATTCCGTAGAAATATTGGAACACGTGAGGCAATACTGACCTTACGACTTATCTTGGAAGCTAGATTAAGGAAAGGCAAACCTACGTTTCTAGCATTTGTAGACTTAGAGACAGCTTTTGAAAATGTTGACTGGAATACTCTCTTTCAGATTCTGAAGGTGTCAGGGGTAAAATACAGGGAACGAAAGGCTATTTACAATTTGTACAGAAACCAAATGGCAATTATAAGAGTTGAGGAGCATGAAAGGGAAGCAATGGTTGGGAAGGGAGTGAAACAGGATTGTAGCGTCTCCCCAATGTTATTCAATCTGTATATTGAGCAAGCAGTGAAGGAAACAACCGAAAAATTCGGAGTAGGTATTAAAATCCATGGAGAAGAAATAAAAACCTTGAGGTTCGCGGATGACATTGTAATTCTGTCAGAGACAGCAAAGGACTTGAACGAGCAGTTGAACGGAATGGATAGCGTCTTGAAAGGAGGATATAAGATGAACATCAACAAAAACAAAACGAGGATAATGGAATGTAGTCGAATTAAGTCGGGAGATGCTGAGGGTATTAGAGTAGGAAATGAGACACTTAAAGTAGTAAAGGAGTTATGATATTTGGGGAGCAAAGTAAATGATGATGGTCGAAGTAGAGAGGATATAAAATGTAGACTGGCAATGGCAAGGAAAGCGTTCCTGAAGAAGAGGAATTTGTTAACATAGAGTATAAAGTGTTAGGAAGTCATTTCTGAAAGTATTTGTATGGAGTGTAGTCATGTATGGTGGTGAAACATGGACGATAAATAGTTTTGACATGAAGAGAATAGAAGCTTTCGAAATGTGGTGCTACAGAAGACTGCTGAAGATTAGATGGGTAGATCACATAACTAATGAGGAGATATTGAATAGGATTGGGGAGAAGAAAAATTTGTGGCACAACTTGACTAGAAGAAGGGATCGATTGATAGGACATGTTCTGAGGCATCAAGGGATCACCAATTTAGCATTTGAGGGAAGAGTGGAGGGTAAAAATCGTAGAAGGAGACCAAGAGATGAATACACCAAGCATATTCAGAAGCATGTAGGTTGCAGTAGGTACTGGGAGATGAAGAAGCTTGCGCAGGATAGAGTAACATGGAGAGCTGCATCAAACCAGTCTCAGGACTGAAGACCACAACAACAATAACAACTCTTTAAGGCTCCGATTTTATCGCCTGTTTTTATTATTTATTCTCTTCATCTTTTTAACAAAGTCTGTGGGCTGAAGAGCGGCATACTAAGCCGCTGCCAGCCCGCACCCTTCGGGGGAATTGAAACTCAATAAAGAAAAAAAAAAAGTTGTATTACTCTGTGTTTCGTGATGTATGTTTTGGTGAGTGTTTATTACTGGATACCTCACTGCCGTGAAGATATTTTCACAGAAAGAATTGTAACTGGTGTAACAGATACAATAAATCGTAATTACATTATTTCTAACCAGCCACCGGAGACCTCTGGCAGTTTATCAGTAGAATTCTTAGTCATTGTGTACATAATATTTTCTCATCTTGCTGTGTAATACCCCGTGAGGTCAATATTTCAACATAATTATTTGATGACAATTTAAGAACACTTATTTAAGTTGAAGTGCAATATGCTGTTTACCGAATTAGTTAGTGTTAATTAACGAGATAATTGTTCATAAACTTTTTCTCTTTTTTCTCGAATCAGGTGAACGTTATTTTAATTTTGTATCACTCCTGTCAATTTATAATCAGTAATTTTGACCAAGATGAGGTGACCTTTAGACCAGCTCCTCTGTATGAAGGAGTACACTACGAGTACAAAATACCTGTGCTGGGAGGCAGTTGGGGATTGCGAGCAACCAGGAAAAGGCAACCACCAGAGTTCCCTCAGAGCTCGGTTACAATTAGCTGAAAGATGGCCGTTTGGTGGCGAGCGCGTTTGATGTATCGCGCAGCAGCGCACTGCGTAAGTCACTTGCCGATTCGCAGGCAGTCACAACTCGCATCTGTCTGCGAGGGCAACCTGTCTTTGCCACAACGAGCAATGCAGGTATCTCTTGCTGTCA
This sequence comes from Schistocerca piceifrons, assembly GCF_021461385.2. Taxonomy (NCBI): domain Eukaryota; kingdom Metazoa; phylum Arthropoda; class Insecta; order Orthoptera; family Acrididae; genus Schistocerca; species Schistocerca piceifrons. The sequence continues at coordinate 398,264,624 of NC_060144.1, read as the reverse complement.
GGCCTAACCTAACACCGGAGCCGGCCTATGAGAGCGTCGAGCGCGAACCATTCCTTTGGACCCATCTTGCTTTTCAAATACAAAGGTGAGTGGCCAAGTTCCTTGTCACATGCAGCATGCAGTAGCAATCAGTATCCAGATAACTGTCTCGTGTTTCATTTGGACACAGGCGACCAGCAATCTTCGGTGTAGTGGGAGGCTGCGTCATGCACTGAAGATTTCAATTGGACTCATGTGATTGGAAACATTAACAGTATTCAGGTGTTGTATAATCGCATCCTTTTCGCGCTATCTTTCGTAGGCGGACTCGCCAAGCGGAATACTGGGTCTTCGTTCCCATTTTCAGTTTCTTCAGGACAAGTGGTGAACAGAATCCGTTTCTTTGCTAAGCATTTGTAAGTTCAAGTGGTTTACAAATAGATTCTTACACTCGCGAGTACGTTTATTGACCATCTATTACGTTACTTTTTGTAATTTTTTTATTTTAATGATCGGAAGGGATTTGCATACTTTGACTTGATTTTTTCTATAGCCATCTGATCAACTGGTATGTTACATACATTTCGAATACGCGAATTCTTTAACTTACATCGTTTTCTTCGATCCACCAATTCAGCTGTTCCTGTTGTGCTCTTCAGTCCGAAGACTGTCATTTGTTATTCGATCTGTCCACCCAAGCTTGAGCATTCTTCTACAACAAGATATTTCAAAAGATTTGAAAATACCTACAGCAAAGACTTGTTAACGTTTAAATTTACAGGATGGCTATAATTAAGATTTCGCTACTTCAGAAGAGCCCTATCAAAAACGAGTGATCGCAGGGCAATGGAACTTTGTGGAAACATTCGTAAGGACATGCAGAAGAGAAATAACTAATAAATCATTGAATGAAATACATTTTAATTTCCACATTTGAGGGCACCATTAGTTAACTGCACACCAGGTTCACGTTCCAGGTTACAAACGCTCCTTAATGTGACGACCGTCTGCATCCACGACAGCCGGGAACACCACTACAGACACCATTTCACAGCCGTTCGTAGCAATTTCAGAACGGTGGACCGTGGAGTGTTGAGCTGTAATAAAATAGCTCGTGCAGTACTTGAAGATCGCACACTGCATCCAGCATTGTCAGCCATAGCAACAGTAGCTTCTATAATTTTTTGCGCAATTGACCATCGGTCTCTCCCACAAGCAGTTCCCAAATTGCTAGTTACTTCGAACTTCCAAATGATATTCAACTCCGTCCGCAAAGAGGACCTCTCCGTATTACTTTTACGCGTCGATACTCGTCAACAGCAGCAGTGCTATTGCTGTCTTGACAAAATAGCTTTACGAGTAAGGCCCTGCTCATCTTGTGAAGACTCATGTTGACTGTCTGTATGTGTAATACAGACCGGCCCGGCCGTTGTGGCTGAGCGCTTCTAGGCACTTCAGTCCGGAACCGCGCTGCTGCTACGGTCGCAGGTTCGAATCCTGCCTCGGGCATGGATGTGTGTGATGTGCTTAAGTTAGTTAGGTTTAAGTAGTTCTAAGTCTAGGGGACTGATGACGTCAGATGTTCAGCCCCATAGTGCTCAGAGCCATTTGAACCATTTAATACACACCGGTGCTTGTGTTCCAAACCTATGTCGCCGTACCAGTGCGGGTGCCTAACGGTTAAGTCATGACACTGACACTATTAAGTAAGCAAATATTACAGCGCAGAGTCTGAACATAATTCCTGCAATGTTGGGTAGCCATACGGCAAATAGTTTTCCGTCTACACTTGCTCAAGGAGCGCAAGTTCAATGATAATCACCCTATACAGGGTGTTACAAAAAGGTACGACCAAACTTTCAGGAAACATTAGTCACACACAAAGAAAGAAAATATGTTATGTGGACGTGTGTCCGGAAACGCTTACTTTCCATGTTAGAGCTCATTTTATTACTTCTCTTCAAATCACATTAATCATGGAATGGAAACACACAGAACAGAACGTACCAGTGTGACTTCAAACACTTTGTTACAGGAAATGTTCAAAATGTCCTCCGTTAGCGAGGATACATGCATCCACCCTCCGTCGCATGGAGTCCCTGATACGCTGATGCAGCCCTGGAGAATGGCGTATTGTATCACAGCCGTCCACAATACGAGCACGAAGAGTCTCTAGATTTGGTACCGGGGTTGCGTAGACAAGAGCTTTCGAATGCCCCCATAAATGAAAGGCAAGAGGGTTGAGGTCAGGAGAGCGTGGAGGCCATGCAATTGGCCCGCCTCTACCAATCCATCGGTCACCGAATCTGTTGTTGAGAAGCGTACGAACACTTCGACTGAAATGCGCAGGAGCTCCATCGTGCATGAACCACATGTTGTGTCGTACTTTTAAAGGCACATGTTCTAGCAGCACAGGTGGAGTATCCCGTATGAAATCATGATAACGTGCTCCATTGAGCGTAGGTGGAAGAACATGGGGCCCAATCACGACATCACCAACAACGCCTGCCCAAACGTTTACAGAAAATCTGTGTTGATGACGTGACTACACAATTGCGTGCGGATTCTCGTCAGCCCACACATGTTTATTGTGAAAATTTACAATTTGATCACGTTGGAATGAAGCCTCATCCGTAAAGAGAACATTTGCACTGAAGTGAGGATTGACACATTGTTGGATGAACCATTCGCAGAAGTGTAATCGTGGAGGTCAATCAGCTGCTGATAGTGCCTGCACACGCTGTACATAGTACGGAAACAACTGGTTCTCCCGTAGCACACTCCATACAGTGACGTGGTCAACGTTACCTTCTACAGCACCAACTTCTCTGACGCTGACATTAGGGTTATCGTCAACTGCACGAAGAATTGCCTCGTCCATTGCAGGTGTCCTCGTCGTTCTTGGTCTTCCCCAGTCGCGAGTCATAGACTGGAATGTTCCGTGCTCCCTAAGACGCCGATCAATTGCTTCGAACGTCTTCCTGTCGGGACACCTTCGTTCTGGAAATCTGTCTCGATACAAACGTACCGCACCACGGCTATTGCCCCGTGCCCATACATCAAATGGGCATCTGCCAACTCCGCATTTGTAAACGTTGCACTGACTGTAAAACCACGTTCGTGATGAACACTAACCTGTTGATGCTACGTACTGATGTGCTTGATGCTAGTACTGTAGAGCAATGAGTCGCATGTCAACACAAGCACCGAAGTCAACATTACCTTCCTTCAATTGGGCCAACTGGCGGTGAATCGAGGAAGTACAGTGCATACTGACGAAACTAAAATGAGCTCTAACACGTAAATTAAGCGTTTCTGGACACATGTCCACATAACATCTTTTTTTTAATTGTGTGTGAGGAATGTTTCCTGAAAGTTTGGCCATACCTTTTTGTAACACCCTGTATATTAGACATTAACAAATTCGTCTTCTTCAGAATCACTTTTCTTGATATTTCCAGTCTGTAATTTATATCTTACCTACTACGAATTCTGTAAGGTGTATTTTTCCTGCATGTTTGAATCCTTAAGGTTGCTTTCTTGACAAACATGTTCTACACACTGACACTGCACTTTACTTAGGGGCCACACTGCATTTGTGTGCCACACTGGCATTTATTTTTCGTAAGGACTTTTCATCAATCCAGGGAAGATGGCGTTGACACAGTCGTCCGAGACATCCTGCGGCGAAGACGGCGTAGTTGCAGATCATCTCATTCGTCTTTAAAGTTCTGTGCTTTTACGTTTTACGCATCTAGGTTATTGTGCAGTGTAGGTAAAAGGCAACAAAAGCATGGGTCCTTGCACAAAGCGTGACTGAAACGAACAGTTTCGTATACTTTGAGACTATGTGGTATTTTGTTTACAGCTAATGCTCGTGGTCAGTATGTTTTTCTTGCTTTTTTTCTTGCGCTTTGTGTAAGGTTTCCTATCTCCTATTCCTATTTCAGAGTCAGACAGCATTAACAGTGGGCCAATTCATTACCTAGGAGTATTTTTCAGTGCTCAAATCATGTTAGTAACTTAGTATGAGCACTCGGATATAGTTTGGAAAAAGTGGTAGCTCGTTGTTTTTTTTGTTTTGTTTTGATAAAGTCCCGTAATGTGTAAAAGAATCCTTTGTACTGGAGTAAGATACTTAGTGTGTGATGATAAAAAGAATAGTGAGAGCCTGCGCTGTTTACCGTTCGCGATTCGCCACTTACCTTCATAATTTACGCGATCGCAATATGAAACAAAGACCCCTCCCACGTCCGTTTCTCTGCATCTGCATGCGTCGTTACGCGTTGTCGTGAAATAGCCCTGACCACATCAAGTTTACTATGGTGGTAGATACGGACGGTGCCTCGTTTGCCAAAAAGCTAAAGAATGTCTTAGTCACAGTGTTTACCGAAAACTCATCCACAGGGACTGGTATCTACACATCACCAGCTATCACCATGCGGCACAGAAATTCTTTGTTCTGAGGACCTTGGTGCATCAAGCAGAAGACGTTTCAGAAGTTAAAATCTGCCTTAGGTACCTTCCTTTCCCAATTGCCTTCTTGAATCCTTTGGTCTTTAACGAGAATCTTTAAAGCTATAATGTAAAGGGGGCTGTAACCTTTAACGATGTTTATAAACATTTATTTTATATTACCGACCTAGTATCAAAATCATGCTCTTGTCTAAAGCGGTACAATCCTTAACGATGTTTATAATTATTTTTTTTTGTGTATCAAATGTTTAACTATTTATAAGTTCTATGTCTTTTAAATTACAATAGTGTATGACGCGATCTTTACATGCATACTATAGGGTTGGTTTTTTGTAACACAGAATGTAAACACTGGAATATGCAACCAGCTTGTTAAACAAACAGTTGCACCACCGGGCTCGCTGACCATAGATTACATGGTACAGACTGTGATGTCTCTGTGACGATCTTTGACGATCATTTTACCTATGTTTATGTAGATTGCTGCTTCAACACAGTGAAGCGAAATGTAAACCTGTGATTTGGTCGTCCATTTTATTTCACAGTCTTAAATCATGTGCCGCGCGGGGAAGCCACGGGGTCAAGGCGCCTTGTCACGGTCCGTCCTGCTCCCGCTGTCGGAGGTTCGAGTCCTCCCTCGGGCATGGGTGTGTGTGTTGCCCGCAGTGTAAGTCAGTTTAAGTTAGATTAAGCAGTGTGTAGGCTTAGGGAGCGATGACCCCGGCAGTTTGGTCCCATAAGACCTTACCACAAGTTTTCAAAGTTTTCTTAAGTCATGCCAGGCAATTAATATATCACAAAAATGTTATCACTTTTACTTACTATACATCACGTTTCTATAACAGAAGATATCTATTTTAACGATGAAGTCTGACATTTGTGTGTGTGTGTGAATTCCTAAGGGACCAAACTGCTGAGGTCATCTGTCCCTAGACTTACACGCTAATTAAACTAACTTATGCTAAGAAAAACACACACACCCATGCCCGAGAGAGGACTCGAACCCCCGGCGCTGACATTTGTAGCACTTGATAATGTTCTAAGGCTGAAATCTGGATCGTGTAATAAAGCATAGCGTACAGTGAAGTGGCGGTTACATCTTTCGCGAGTGTTATACGACCGTGGCTCTACATGGAACAAAAATCATTAGGTCTTCTAAAATACCCACATTCCTGCCTTTAGGTTCCAAATGTAAAATGCTTTAACTATTCTTAATTGTACCTAAGGGTTGCCATTTTTCCTCAAGAGCCATCGCCGAGTACTGCCATTACTTGCATAATTGTGCTCCCTGAATCCTGGCCTACGTAAATATTGTTATAGAATCCGCCTCTAATCTCATAGATGCCTGCATCACTGAATTTATCAGATTTTTCGTCCGAACCACGGTACAGAAAAAAAAAGTTTTATCTTTGTACGGAACCTAACTGTACTTTAGCCTTCCTAAAGGCATTAGTAATTTTCTCACACCAGGGGCCAAAATATGGCATGAAGATGACTGCTTTCTTGCCTTATTAATAACCTTTTCAGCCACACATCGAATTGTTTCTTCTGTAAACCCCTTAGCTAAACCAACCTGTACTATCGTATTAATTTCTTTGTTAATTGTAAAACAATCCCGTCCTAACTTCTCCACTCGATAGAACATTGATGATCATTTCGTAAATGATGGTGTACATTTTCAAAAAGTTTAGAATTTCGAAGTGGTGCAATGCTTGCTTCAATCGATATCAGCAATCTTTACCTAATATTCCCAATGAGGAATCTTTAGATATTGACCTAAAATTTTTTTGAAAGTTGGAAAAATTGAGTTCGCTAATGGAGTAGAATTAACTGAGCTTACACGACTATCTCTTTCTAGCAACTACTTTACATTCAGTCAAAATTCGTATCTCCCGAAAAATGGGTCCACTATCGGCTCTAGCCTATGTGGCATTCTTTCACATCTTTTGTTAATTATTTAGAGAATAAATTTTTTGGTGCTCACAAAGACTTGTGCAAACAAAATCTTCTTTACCGCAGGTATGTTGATAATACATCCATTGTTTATCTGGGTAATTATGACGAAGTTCAGGCTTTAGAACAAACCTTTATTTGTATGCATGAAAAAATACATCCGATTGAATTTGAAAATGTCGCTCATTGAACTTCCTCGATCTATGAATTTCAATGGCTAGCTCAAAACTGAATACAGATATTTCTCATAAGCTAACTATAACAAATCTTACTATCACGGTTGAACTACGTAGCCCAGTTGGACATAAAAATGCGTATTTTTCTTCAGTGTTCTAAAGCGTGGCGAAATTAGGATCGACAGTACTACAGTTAACTATAAAATTAATACGGTAATACAGGTTGGTTTAGGAAACGAGTTTGCAGAAGAAACAAATCGGTATTTGGGTCAAAAGATTTTTAATACACCAGAGAAACAAATATCATAACGCCATATTTTGATTCCTGGTGTGACAAAATTGCTAACGACTTTAGGAAGGCTAAATTGCAGTTGGGTTCCACACAAAGAAAAAAACTTGTTTTTTCTTTGTCGTAGTTCGGATGAAAAATTAGATAAATTCAGTCAGCTAGTGTGTATAATATTAGAGGTGTTCCTGTGACGATATTTACATAGACCAAACGGGAGGGAATTTTAAAAAAGATCCAGGGATTACTATTATGCAAGTAGTGGCTGTAATCTGGTGTATCACTTGAGGGAAACTGGTCACTAGTAAGGCCCAATTGAGAGTAGTGTAAACATGTTGAACTTGGAACCCAAAGGCAGGGATTTTGAAATTTTAGAAGACCTTGAAATTCATGCTCATCGTCATAGTAATTAAGATAATGTAATACATATAAATGATTATCTACTGAGAATAGAATATATGATCTCTCGAACTCAATTCTGTAAGAACTAAACAATGAAATTTACCTTGTCGCCATTTTCTGTGATTTTGACAGGGTCTTTGATTGTGTGTGTCACAAAATTATGTTAGCTAAACTAAAGTGGCATGGTAGTAAAGGTCTTTCCCTTGCATGGACTGAGTCACTCTATAACAACCAAAAACAGAGGATGGCATTAGCAAATGATGTGACAGGATTACGATTAAATTCGGAATAGGGAACATTAAATGTGGTATGCAGCGTCATTCAGTTCTTGATTAGCCCGGTTCTTGGCCTACATAAATAATAAGAGATGGTTAATGCTAGTTATGGATGGCGTCTGTCGGTCCCATTAATACTGGTTTGGAGACAGATTGCGTTGGCCAAGGCAACATATCGACTCTCTAGCGAGCATGCTTGGTAACAACAGCAGTGTATACGCAAACGTTATGCTGTTGGAAAAACTCCATAGCGTGCTGTTCATGAATGACAGAACAACAGCTTCAATGACCAGACTGACGTACAAATTCACAGACAGGGTGTGTGCGATAACCTGGACAGCGCACCTACTGTCATAACTCCAGGTGTAGGTCCAGTGTGCTCCATTGTTGCCAAATTTATTCAAGATGGCGGTGATGACGTCATCCAAGATGGCGGATTGTAGACTTGGCAACAGCGCATGACGTCATCCAAGATGGCGGATTTTGGCGGGAAAATAGGCCTATTGTGCTATGTCCACTAACCTAACCTCAAGAAAAAATGGCGGGAAGTTCGAATTTTGGCGGGAAAGTAGCCCATTTGGGCTAAGTCCACAAACCTAAGCCTCCAGAAGAAAAAATGGCGGGAAGTTTGAATTCCAACAGGATAATGCATGCAAAAATCGTACTTATCTTTATTATTATTCATTATCATTTATTAACATTCATTATCATTTATTATTATTTATTATCATTTATTATTATTTATTATTATTAACCTGCCTCCACTAGAAAATTCCCTCCAAATTCAAATTCTAACATGATAATGGCTGCAAAACCTTACTTTTGTTTATTATTATTCAATATCATTTATTAACATTCATTATCATTCATTGTCATTTATTATCATTCATTATCATTTATTATCATTCATTATCATTTATTATTATTATTATTATTTATTATTATAGGCCTACCTCCACTAGACAATTGCGTAAAATTCAATTTCCAGTACGAAAATGTCTCGAAAACTGTACTTCTATTTATTATTATCATTTATTATTTATTCAAGATGTCCGATTTTCTCGGCGAGAAAGCCATTTTCCTTACATCCATAGCAAAAATCCATCACAAGTTCAAATCCCAACACCATAATTGAACACACGTACGAACATTCTCCATCACGTATCTTTTTTCACTCGTAGCCTATCATAATCGCGTCAAATAATAAACTGCACTTATAGTAACGTAAATCACTTCCTTCGATTTTTCAGGGTGAAGGGACTGAAGACTTTATCTTAAGCAGTACGGTCATCACTTGTTCTCCAACACAGTCAGCACTCACATTTTTGATATCCCAGTGCAGTCGCCACGACGTCCGCGCTCCAACTGAATTAGTTCAAATCCTCGCCACCCCCTGGCCAGGACGCGGAGACACTGCCAACACCTGTCACGTGAGGCGGCCGGCCACTCGCGCTGGACTGCCAGTACGCTGGGGACGAGCCCAGCGATCACTCCCACGTCGTAATCATGTTTTCGTTGGACACGCCGGAACTTGTCGAGTTTGATGTCACAGCGGCCCCTTGTTCGCTCACCACGTGTATTCGTTGCCTCTGCACGTTTCCCGCCAAAATTGTTTGCCTCGGAACTGAATCACACAACAAACGGCCGTGCCTTGCCACACTTTTGGCGCCAAAGTTGTTTTCCTGGGCACGTTCAAACCTTTCGGTGCCGTCCGCTCACCGTCCACCACGTGTCCTTGTGCAAGCGAGAACACAGTGCTACACTTTTGACGGCACTAGAACGCTCGCTAATTCACTCGCTCTCACTCCCGCATAATAACTGTATAATCATTGCGCCGCCGCTCCGGTTACGTCACACACCCTCCATACAGGCAACGGACATAGTCTTCTGTAAATACCTAAATACTTAAGTCCATTTCGATTTTAATCATATTAAATAATTCAGTATACAGTTTCATATAAGTATGCAAAGGTGTCCAACTACCTAATTTCAACTACTTTTCGAGGTCCAGACAGCCACCTCGTCCTAGGAACCAGCGCCGAGTTTGAATTCTGGCAGTAAAGAAAGTTCACTTCTGCTTTCTCTACCAACCTAAAAAATTGTTGGAAAGAAAGCGCACTTGTACCAACCTCAGCCGCCCGACCGCCACTTCATCATTGGAAATAGCGCCAAGTTTGAAATCTGCCAGTAAACAAAGATCACTTGCGCTCCTGCCACCAACCTAAGAAAATTGTTGCAAGCGAAGCTCATCACCACTAAACTAAGCTACCAGCACTCAACCTCTTCCTACACCTTTCGGCTAAAAGGACTCACCCTGCACTAGGCCCATGGATAAAGGAACCAATTTACTTTATTTAGGAATGGAGTGTATGTATCACACCAACATGTTCCACACCGTACAGACCCGCAAAACACTCCTACATAACTCATTTATAATGCTCTAGACACACACTTGCTAATTGTAAACAGTTAAAAATAACTGGCTGGCTCTGAGCACTATGGGACTCAACTGCTGAGGTCATTAGTCCCCTAGAACTTAGAACTAGTTAAACCTAACTAACCTAAGGACATCACAAACATCCATGCCCGAGGCAGGATTCGAACCTGCGACCGTAGCGGTCTTGCGGTTCCAGACTGCAGCGCCTTTAACCGCACGGCCACTTCGGCCGGCTAAAAATAACTCATAGCACAGCCTACAGACATGAGAACCGCTCGTAAATAATGCAAAACATTTACGTCCAGAGAACCAAACAACTGCTAATTTCCCACAATAATTTCAGTGCATAGGCTGATAGAAGGAGGAACGAGTGTACTTTATATATTTGTGACATATCTCTTTGAAACTTTTGCTTCTCATAGGTTTCGATATATAAGGCTGACCTAAGGCATGTTCTGAACTCCCGTAGTGCACTACACTTTGCAACACAACCACACCTATCAAGATATTCATTCCAATCCAGACCTGTAACTCCTCTACAGATGACTTTGTCCAGTTATTTGTCGACTCACTCACAGTCTGACCAGATTGCCGTTATTGCGCAAAAACAGCTCAGACTGCGCTGTGCTCCTCGGAGAAGTAAGGAAGGACTGCACTCTATTTATTTCAAGCTCTTTTATTTAGTAGGGGAGTATATTTGTTACAAAACACCCGCACTGATCCGACTGTGGTAATCTGACACAGGCCACAAACACGTAAACATCCCATAATTTCACCACACAATAGAAAACAGCTCTTAAATAATGCAGTACACAATATCAGCAGACGAGCTCTGTACTCTTCAACTCTCCAAATAAAGCACAGCACAGTGCACAAACATGCTCGCAAAATATTGCAACAGACGCGCCCACACACCCCCAGCTGCCAAACCGACCAAACGTCTCTGCTCGGCCTCCCCCAAACATGACCTCAACACAGTCGCATTCGCACCTAACAACGGAGAAATTGATATCGCCTATGCGCCTTAGATTACGCTCCAAGGCAGGCCCAAGCTTCGCGCGCGCGCGTGCGGTGGCTGGGGGAGGGCGTTCCAGAGCCTTCACTCAAGTTCAGCTTCCGAGCGCTAGTGACAGCTGACCAGAAAGAGTAGTATCCTCTGACACATGTGGAAGCTGCATTGTTCTTCTCATGTATACCGCCGACGTCTCAGGTCTGGACCTGCCTTCACGTCTATTGTCAGAATAGCTCATAGCTCGTTGACACACACGATTAACGCGGCCGGGAAAACGTTTACTACTCACATGCAACCGAGATGGTGATGGAAAACCAATCACTCTGATCTGCGCTGCAGGCGCGTTCAATCATTCAGAACACTCTATTTATTTTTTCGAACATCTTAATTAATCATATCTATCACGCTATCACAAAACACCCACCCAGATGTGCCCTGGGCCATGTTGCACAGCGCACAGACACGCAACCAATCATAATTTCAGTACACACTATAGCAAACTGCTAGTAAATAAATCCTCACACAGATGTGTAGATACGCTCAGTACTACTAAACTATCCTATTAACGCATAGCAGAGCCTGCAGATCCGCTCGCAAAATAGCTCAGCAGATGTGTGCAGGTACCCCCCACTCCGGACACTGCCCACGGGATCGTGAAGTCACCCATCCGTCTAATTTCAGACATCGCACAACCTCTGCTCGGCTTCCGCAAGCGTGAGTTGGTGCGGTCACCGCGCTCGTCAGCGGTCAAAGCACACACATACGTCCTTCCAGGACCGCGGATTGTCACAATCCCGAGCCGCGACCACCGAACATGGGTGAAAGTCAACTTCATATCAACGTAGCATAATTCGAAAGCGCAGCCTCCATACGCTAGACACATCATAGCAGCACATGTCTTTACCTCCTATGCCACTGTAGCACACTGCGCATTACTCCTGACACGACATTACACGGTCCTTTAACTAAACATAACTACACATCCCTGCTCTCGCCTAGTCGCGTGGCCAGCCATCTAAAACCTTCTCAAAATTATTCTTACTTTACAACATTTTATTAAAATATAAGATCTAATTTACACCTCCCACCGCACCTAACCTCACATTAGTCCCACCATCAACATACGCAAACGTCCTCAACCCTATCTTGACACTCATATATCAACCCACAAACCATGGCCATCAATCAATTTACCATTCTCATCCCCTATTTCCGAATTACAAACGTAGCCTCTATCTAAACACCAATCATCTTTCTCGTACTTTCAACAGCAAAATTAATTTTACACACACCCAGAAATACCAAACGCTATCAAAAAGTGAAACTTTTATACAGAGCATCAAGCACATACGACACTCACTCCAATATTCATGTGTGATGAAAGTTGACACATTCCTCTAAACGCACTTTGATTTGCGTGATCCCCACCCTGCCGCATGCTTGGTGTAAAATCGGGACTTCGGCGTCATAACTACACTCCTGGAAATGGAAAAAAGAACACATTGACACCGGTGTGTCAGACCCACCATACTTGCTCCGGACACTGCGAGAGGGCTGTACAAGCAATGATCACACGCACGGCACTGCGGACACACCAGGAACCGCGGTGTTGGCCGTCGAATGGCGCTAGCTGCGCAGCATTTGTGCACCGCCGCCGTCAGTGTCAGCCAGTTTGCCGTGGCATACGGAGCTCCATCGCAGTCTGTAACACTGGTAGTATGCCGCGACAGCGTGGACGTGAACCGTATGTGCAGTTGACGGACTTTGAGCGAGGGCGTATAGTGGGCATGCGGGAGTCCGGGTGGACGTACCGTCGAATTGCTCAACACGTGGGGCGTGAGGTCTCCACAGTACATCGATGTTGTCGCCAGTGGTCGGCGGAAGGTGCACGTGCCCGTCGACCTGGGACCGGACCGCAGCGATGCACGGATGCACGCCAAGACCATAGGATCGTACGCAGTGCCGTAGGGGACCGCACCGCCACTTCCCAGCAAATTAGGGACACTGTTGCTCCTGGGGTATCGGCGAGGACCATTCGCAACCGTCTCCATGAAGCTGGGCTACGGTCCCGCACACCGTTAGGCCGTCTTCCGCTCACGCCCCAACATCGTGCAGCCCGCCTCCAGTGGTGTCGCGACAGGCGTGAATGGAGGGACGAATGGAGACGTGTCGTCTTCAGCGATGAGAGTCGCTTCTGCCTTGGTGCCAATGATGGTCGTATGCGTGTTTGGCGCCGTGCAGGTGAGCGCCACAATCAGGACTGCATACGACCGAGGCACACAGGGCCAACACTCGGCATCATAGTGTGGGGAGCGATCTCCTACACTGGCCGTACACCACTGGTGATCGTCGAGGGGACACCGAATAGTGCACGGTACATCCAAACCGTCATCGAACCCATCGTTCTACCATTCCTAGACCGGCAAGAGAACTTGCTGTTCCAACAGGACAATGCACGTCCGCATGTATCCCGTGCCACCCAACGTGCTCTAGAAGGTGTAAGTCAACTACCCTGGCCAGCAAGATCTCCGGATCTGTCCCCCATTGAGCATGTTTGGGACTGGATGAAGCGTCGTCTCACGCGGTCTGCACGTCCAGCACGAACGCTGGTCCAACTGAGGCGCCAGGTGGAAATGGCATGGCAAGCCGTTCCACAGGACTACATCCAGCATCTCTACGATCGTCTCCATGGGAGAATAGCAGCCTGCATTGCTGCGAAAGGTGGATATACACTGTACTAGTGCCGACATTGTGCATGCTCTGTTGCCTGTGTCTATGTGCCTGTGGTTCTGTCAGTGTGATCATGTGATGTATCTGACCCCAGGAATGTGTCAATAAAGTTTCCCCTTCCTGGGACAATGAATTCACGGTGTTCTTATTTCAATTTCCAGGAGTGTAAGTTAGCTGTGGGTAATTGTGAGGGGCTGTAATCATTGTGTACGCACTTACCCGACAGACGGGTGTTTACAGAGTTGGTGACGGGATGACTTGTAATTTTCACATGTTGGACGCTGCTGTTTTGCGTATCTGTTTGCTTGTAGGATGTACCGGCTGCTAATAACTATCATTTTTACGTAGACCTGATGGAGTAATAGTATTATATCCGACTCGTGATCTGGTGTGATCATTGGGCACTAGACGTGTCCGCAGATCTATATTGGGCTCGTATCAGAGAAAGGAAAAGTTTTACGATTGGGATAGAGATAGCTCAGCGTGGGGGGACCGGGGAGAAGGATGTATGTCTGACAGGACGGAAAAGTAAGCAATCTAAGGTTATCGCCCGTTTTTAAGTGCTGAACGTTCTAGGCTTAGAAGTGTGTGTGTGTGTTTATGTTCTCTCTCTCTCTCTCTCTGTCTCTCACTCTCTCTCTCTCTCTCTCCTACCGGAACCTTCGATGCACCGATCCTGGACTCTAGAACACATGATAGATTGGATAATTTACTTAAAAATGTGTCGAACTACGCTGTGTATAAATATCGCTCCGTTCTTGTTCTTCTTAACTGTATGATATTAAATTAAGGCACTTTAATATCTGTTACTATAGACTGATATGGTGTGCTAAGCTCTAACACTTGGTTACATTTCGAGAAATGTGGTGCACGTGGAGGGGTTAGGATTAGGAAAGCTCTATACAGTCAAGAGAGGTGGAGTGTAGCTGTATTCGTCTGCTCGGTTGAGGAATAATTGGGTAGCGATGTTGTGGGGTAGGTTGGTCAATGCCGAGGTGACGATGGTCTTTTAACGTAAGAGGACTAGAAAGCTCTGTGACCGCCATACGCAGAGAAATTTATCGAGTACTATGCATGAGGTCTTAGAAATATGTATAGCGTTGTCTGGTATAATTTGATCGTCTTTATATGTTCGAGAATTATGTGTGAATGGACGTGCTGAGCAGTCATCTATGAATGTTCGCAATGATACTTGCAAAGTAGAGGATGTATGGCTTAGCTATGATACTGAAATTAAGAAAACAAGCTCTCACATGATTGGCCAGTGTTGGACTTACTGTAAAAATTTCGCGATATCAGCTGTGAGGATAATATTACAGTAGATCGGTGGTGTCTTATCCATCGCATCTGTGCATTGGGTACGACATAATGATTGACTGACAACGTTTGCTTGAGTTGGGGTACAAATTTTGGTTGATGGACCGCAACTTCCGAGGTTGCTAGCACCGAAAACGGTGATCCCGTATTTGTGTGCAAAAATGACCAATCACTAGAAATAGAACGCAGAGTTATAAACTATTCAGTCACTGCGACATACGTGTTTAAATGTAGGGGGTGGTCAATCACTTTCGACGGAAGTCGCTACAACGCCAACAGGCTCTTCTAGTTTCCTCGTGTTGTGGCTGACCTTTATTTAAAATCATTCAATGTTATGCTATCGACTGTAAGAATATGATTTATAAAGTGCAAGGTATAGTTCCCTGTGAGAGGCCGTGCATCAATCCATGTTAATGTCTGTTTAGAATCAGACACTGACATCGAAGTCGCGGTAGAAAGACGAAATGCTCGGCAGTGTGCAAAAGCGTGTTAGAAAACACTGTTTGAACAAGGGCCAGAGGCAGTGTCTCTTTCGCTTGGAGTATGGGTGATCAAACTTAAAAGGGGTCTCTGCAGCGTGTGTATATTTAATATGATATTGTTCATATAGGCACCTGTTTGAGGTGTCGGACTTGGCGAGCTGTTAGGAATTCTTGGATGGTCGCACTCTGAGTTATTCGGGGGAGTATTGTGAATTCCGTTTGTTCGCGCAGGAGGTGGATTGCATTGGTGCCTTCGTGACTTTTTCACTGTTTGATGGTAGAGGATAAGGATGATAGGGTGTTGAGGATCTGTTGTACTTGTACCTAGTTTGAGGAGTACAACATTGCGCGCATTTCGTGCGAATGGTCAAAACAAGGCCCTGTTGTAGTAACTGAGATCGTTCTGTTTATAGACAGGTTGCAGAAGGTAATAGATATGTCTTTCTCCGACTTAAATTGCAGAGATCAGATAGGTGAAGATAAATGCATAATCATCTATGCTTAGAAAGGGAGAATGCTTTTTTATTATTAAGTGAGTTTTGGCTGGAGTGAATATGGTTTTATATATGCGAGCGTTTAAGATTTGTGAGTGGAAATTGTCAGCGAAGGGTGAATGATGTCGGGTTCGCTGGCTGGGGGAGACACTGTTTACATGTCCTGTTGAAGATGCAAGGGGGAGATAGAGATCTGCACTATTCAGGGATCCATTTGTGCACTGTATGTCGTTAGACAATAGCTGGAGAGCAGGTATAGGGAGAGCCCACTTCAGAATTCTGGTTCGGGGGGTGAGTGGATGGCTGTTTAGATGGACAGCGATGTGGCTTTGACATGCCGCCGGTGGCGCTCGGACACACGCTTTGTAAGGGGCGATGGGATTAGTTCGAGCATTTAGTACTTGTTCCGATGGTTATTGCATTAAGAACTGTAATACTGAAAGTCATGTCCTCAGCGGGACCGGTGTGTAATTGAGTAAGAGTGTTTACGTATTTGAAGATATGATTCACGAATGGTGATGTCAAGTTGATAGCGCAATTTAGCTACCATTGTAAAAAAATAGCTGTCTGCTGCTGAAAGAAAGAAAGAAAGAAAGAAAGAATGGGGTGACCTTGCCCCCAGTCCTGATGGATGGGTTATTAGATAAGAGCGAGTGATAGTTGAATGATGTTATGTGTTGGGATATAGGAGTTTCTAAACGGCGGGGCGAGATTTTTGTATGTGGAAATATATGAAATCTATAGATAGTGATAATCGACCGCTACTGACAACAGTTAAGAGCGGAAAAATAGGTAAAAATCGAGCGCTGGCAGAATGTTGCGGCAATGGAAATAATATTTACTTCAAGGTGGAGGTGGTAAATATGGACCAGGCTTTGAATATTGGTGTGAGTGTCGTATGTGCTTGATGCTCTGTATAAAAGTTTCACTCTTTAATTGCGTTTGGTATTTCTGTGTGTGTGTAAAATTAATTTTGCTGTTGAAAGTGCAAGAAAGATGATTGGTGTTTATATAGAGGCTACGTTTGTAATTCGAAAAGAGGGGATGACAATGGTAAATTGATTGATGGACATGGTTTGTGGGTTGATACATGAGTGTCAAGATGGGGTTGAGGACGTTTGCGTATGTTGATGGTGGGATGGGTGTGAGGTTAGGTGCGGTGGGAGGTGTAAATTAGATCTTATATTTTAATAAAATGTTGTAAAGTAAGAATAATTTTGAGAAGGTTTTAGATGGCTGGCCACGCGACTAGGCGAGAGCAGGGATGTGTAGTTATGTTTAGTTAAAGGACCGTGTAATGTCGTGTCAGGAGCAATGCGCAGTGTGCTACAGTGTCATAGGAGGTAAAGACATGTGCTGCTATGATGTGTCTAGCGTATGGAGGCTGCGCTTTCGAATTATGCTACGTTGATATAAAGTTGACTTTCACCCATGTTCGGTGGTCGCGGCTCGGGATTGTGACAATCCGCGGTCCTGGAAGGACGTATGTGTGTGCTTTGACCGCTGACGAGCGCGGTGACCGCACCAACTCACGCTTGCGGAAGCCGAGCAGAGGTTGTGCGATGTCTGAAATTAGACGGATGGGTGACTTCACGATCCTGTGGGCAGTGTCCGGAGTGGGGGGTACCTGCGCACATCTGCTGAGCTATTTTGCGAATGGATCTGCAGGCTCTGCTATGCGTTATTAGGATAGTTTAGTAGTACTGAGCGTATCTACACATCTGTGTGAGGATTTATTTACTAGCAGTTTGCTATAGTGTGTACTGAAATTATGATTGGATGAGTGTCTGTGGGCTGTGCAACATGGCCCAGGGCACATCTGGGTGGGTGTTTTGTCATAGCGTGATAGATATATTGTATGGTAAATTAAGTTGTTCGAAAAAATAAATAGAGTTTTCTGCAGCGCAGATCAGAGTGATTGGTTTTCCATCACCATCTCGGTTGCATGTGAGTAGTAAACGTTTTCCCGGCCGCGTTAATCGTGTGTGTCAACGAGCTATGAGCTATTCTGACAATAGACGTGAAGGCGGGTCCAGACCTGAGACGTCAGCGGTATACATGAGAAGAACAATGCAGCTTCCACATGTGTCAGAGGATACTGCTTTTTCTGGTCAGCTGTCACTAGCGCTCGGAAGCTGAACTTGAGTGAAGGCTCTGGAACGCCCTCCCCCAGCCACCGCACGCGCGCGCGCGAAGCTTGGGCCCGCCTTGGAGCGTGACCTAAGGCGCATAGGCGATATCAATTTCTCCGTTGTTAGGTGCGAATGCGACTGTGTTGAGGTCATGTTTGGGGGAGGCCGAGCAGAGACGTTTGGTCGGTTTAGCAGCTGGGGGTGTGTGGGTGCGTCTGTTGCAATATTTTGCGAGCATGTTTGTGCACTGTGCTGTGCTTTATTTGGAGAGTTGAAGAGTACAGAGCTCGTCTGCTGATATTGTGTACTGCATTATTTAAGAGCTGTTTTCTATTGTGTGGTGAAATTAGGGGATGTTTACGTGTTTGTGGCCTGTGTCAGATTACCATAGTCGGATCAGTGCGGGTGTTTTGTGACAAATATACTTCACTACTAAATAAAAGAGCTTGAAATAAATAGAGTGCAGTCCTTCCTTACTTCTCCGAGGAGCACAGCGCAGTCTGAGCTGTTTTTGCGCAATAACGGCAATCTGGTCAGACTGTGAGTGAGTCGACAAATAACTGGACAAAGTCATCTGTAGAGGAGTTACAGGTCTGGATTGCAATGAATATCTTGATGGGTGTGGCTGTGTTGCAAAGTGTAGTGCACTACGGGAGTTCAGAACATGCCTTAGGTCAGCCTTATATATCGAAACCTATGAGAAGCAAAAGTTTCAAAGAGATATGTCACAAATATATAAAGTACACTCGTTCCTCCTTCCATCAGCCTATGCACTGAAATTATTGTGGGAAATTAGCAGTTGTTTGGTTCTCTGGACGTAAATGTTTTGCATTATTTACGAGCGGTTCTCATGTCTGTAGGCTGTGCTATGAGTTATTTTTAACTCTTTACAATTAGCAAGCGAGTGTCTAGAGCATTATAAATGAGTTATGTAGGAGTGTTTTGCAGGTCTGTATGGTATGAAACATGTCGGTGTGATACATACACTCGATTCCTAAATAAACTAAATTGGTTCCTCCATTCATGGGCCTAGTGCAGGGTGTGTCGTTTCAGCCGAAAGGTGTAGGAAGAGGTTGAGTGCTGGTAGCTTAGTTTAGTGGTGATGAGCTCCGTTTGCAACAATTTTCTTAGGTTGTTGGCGGGAGCGCAAGTGAGCTTTGTTTACTGGCAGATTTCAAACTTGGCGGTGGTTTCTGCGAGGAAGTGGCGGTCGGGCGGCTGAGGTTGGTACAAGTGCGCTTTCTTTCCAACACTTTTGTTAGGTTGGTAGAGAAAGCAGAAGTGACCTTTCTTTTTCTTTGGTCAACACTCTACTGACTGGTTTGATGCGGCCAGCCACGAATTCCTTTCCTGTGCTAACCTCTTCATCTCAGAGTAGCACTTGCAACCTACGTCCTCAATTATTTGCTTGACGTATTCCAATCTCTGTCTTCCTCTACAGTTTTTGCCATCTACAGCTCCCTCTAGTACCATGGAAGTCATTCCCTCATGTCTTAGGAGATGTCCTATCATCCTGTCCCTTCTCCTTATCAGTGTTTTCTACATATTCCTTTCCTCTCCGATTCTGCGTAGAACCTCCTCATTCCTTACCTTATCAGTCCACCTAATTTTCAACATTCGTCTACAGCACCACATCTCAAATGCTTCGATTCTCTTCTGTTCCGGTTTTCCCACAGTCCATGTTTCACTACCATACAATGCTGTACTCCAGACGTACATCCTCAGAAATTTCTTCCTCAAATTAAGGCCGGAATTTGATATTAGTAAACTTCTCTTGGCCAGAAATGCCTCTTTTGCCAAAGCGAGTCTGCTTTTGATGTCCTCCTTGCTCCGCCCGTCATTAGTTATTTTACTGCCTAGGTAGCAGAATTCCTTAACTTCATTGACTTCGTGACCATCAATCCTGATGTTAAGTTTCTCGCTGTTCTCATTTCTACTACTTCTCATTACCTTCGTCTTTCTCCGATTTACTCCCAAACCGTACTGTGTACTCATTAGACTGTTCATTCCGTTCAGCAGATCATTTAATTCTTCTTCACTTTCACTCAGGATAGCAATGTCATCAGTGAATCGTATCATTGATATCCTTTCACCTTGTATTTTAATTCCACTCCTGAACCTTTCTTTTATTTCCATCATTGCTCCCTCGATGTACAGGTTGAAGAGTAGGGGCGAAAGGCTACAGCGTTGTCTTACACCCTTCTTAACACGAGCACTTCGTTCTTGATCGTCCACTCTTATTATTCCCTCTTGGTTGTTGTACATATTGTATATGACCCGTCTCTCCCTATAGCTTACCCCTACTTTTTTGAGAATCTCGAACAGCTTGCACCATTTTATATTGTCGAACGCTCTTTCCAGGTCGACATCTCCAATGAAAGTGTCTTGATTTTTCTTTAGCCATGCTTCCATTATTAGCCGTAACGTCAGAATTGCCTCTCTCGTCCCTTTACTTTTCCTAAAGCCAAACTAATCGTCACCTAGCGCATTCTCAATTTTCTTTTCCATTCTTCTGTATATTATTCTTGTAAGCAGCTTCGATGCATGAGCTGTTAAGCTGATTGTGCGATAATTCTCGCACTTGTCAGCTCTTGCCGTCTTCGGAATTGTGTGGATGCTGCTTTTCCGAAAGTCAGATGTTATATCGCCTGACTCATATATTCTATACACCAACGTGAATAGTCGTTTTGTTGCCACTTCCCCCAATGAATTTAGAAAATCTGATGGAATGTTATCTATCCCTTCTGCCTTATTTGACCGTACGTCCTCCAAAGCTCTTTTAAATTCCGATTCTAATACCGGATTCCCTATCTCTTCTAAATCGACTCCTGATTCTTCTTGTATCACATCAGACAAATGTTCACTCTCATAGAGGCATTCAATGTATTCGTTCCACCTATCTGCTCTCTCCTCTGCATTTAACAGTGGAATTCCCGTTGCACTCTTAATGTTACCACCGTTGCTTTTAATGTCACCAAAGGTTGTTTTGACTTTCCTGTATGCTGAGTCTGTCCTTCCGACAATTATATCTTTTTCGATGTCTTCACATTTTTTCTGCAGCCATTTCGTCTTAGCTTCCCTGCGCTTCCTATTTATTTCATTCCTCAGCGACTTGTATTTCTGTATTCCTGATTTTCCCGGAACATGTTTGTACTTCCTCTTTTCATCAATCAACTGTAGTATATCTTCTGTTACCCATGGTTTCTTCGCAGCTACCTTCTTTGTACCTATGTTTTCCTTCCCAACATCTGTGATTTCCCTTTTTAGAGATGTCCATTCCTCTTCAACTGTACTGCCTACTGCGCTATTCCTTATTGCTGTATCTATAGCGTTAGAGAACTTCAAACGTTTCTCGTCATTCCTTAGTACTTCCATATCCCACTTCTTTGCGTATTGATTCTTCCTGACTCATGTCTTGAACTTCAGCCTACTCTTCATCACTACTATATTGTGATCTGAGTCTATATCTGCTCCTGGGTACGCCTTACAATTCAGTATCTGATTTCGGAATCTCTGTCTGACCATGATGTAATCTAACTGAAATATTCCCGTATCTCCCGGCCTTTTCCAAGTATACCTCCTCCTCTTGTGATTCTTGCACAGGGTATTCGCTATTACTAGCTGAAACTTGTTACAGAACTCAATTAGTCTTTCTCCTCTTTCATTCCTTGTCCCTAGCCCATATTCTCCTGTAACCTTTTCTTCTACTCTTTCCCCTACAACTGCATTCCAGTCGCCGATGACTATGAGATTTTCGTCCCCCTTTACAAACTGCATTACCCTTTCAATATCCTCATAGACTTTCTCTATCTGTTCATCTTCAGCTTGCGACGTCGGCATGTATACCTGAACTATCGTTGTCGGTGTTGGTCTGCTGTCCATTCTGATTAGAACAACCCGTCACTGAACTGTTCACAGTAACACATCCTCTGCCCTACCTTCCTGTTCATAACGAATCCTACACCTGTTATACCATTTTCTGCTGCTGTTGATATTACCCGATACTCATCTGACCAGAAATCCTTGTCTTCCTTCCACTTCACTTCACTGACCCCTACTATATCTAGATTGAGCCTTTGCATTTCCCTTTTCAGATTTTCTAGTTTCCCTACCACGTTCAAGCTTCTGACATTCCATGCCCCGACTCGTAGATCGGTATCCTTTCGTTGATTATTCAATCTTTTTCTCATGGTAACCTTCCCCTTGGCAGTCCCCTCCCGGAGATCCGAATGGGGGACTATTCCGGAATCTTTTGCCAATAGAGATATCATCATGACACGTCTTCAATTACAGGCCAATTGCCCTGTGGATACATGTTACCTTTCTTTACTGCCAGAATTCAAACTCGGCGCTGGTTCCTAGGACGAGGTGGCTGTCTGGTCCTCGAAAAGTAGTTGAAGTTAGGTAGTTGAACACCTTTGCATACTTATATAAAATTGTATATTGAATTATTTAATATGATTAAAATCAAAATGGTATTAAGTACTTAGGTATTTATAGAAGACTTTGTCCGTCGCCTGTATGGAGGATGTGTGATGTAAGCAGGGCGACGGTGCAGAGATTGTACAGTTATTACGCACGCGCGAGAGCGAGTCAATTAGCTAGCGTTCTAGTGCGGACCAAACGTGCTATTATACAGTCATGGCGGATTCCACTGTCGAGCAAACTTTGGTGCCAAAAGTGTAGCACTGCGTTCTTGCTCGCACAAGGCACGTGGTGGACGGTGAGCGGTCGGCGTCGATAGGTTTGAACGTGCCCAGGAAAACAACTTTGGCGCCAAAAGTGAGGCAGGGAATGGCCGATCGTTGCGTGATTCAGTTCCGAGGCAAACAATTTTGGCGGGGAATGTGCGGAGGCGACGAATACACGTGGTGAGCGGACAAAGGGCCGTTGTGACGTCAAATTCGGCAAGTTCCAGCGTGTCAGCGAAAACATGTTTACGATGTGTGAGCGATCGCTGGGCTTGCCCCCAGCGTACCAGCAGTCCAGCGCAAGTCACCCGCCGCCTCACGTGACAGGCGTCAGCAGTGTCTCCGCGTGCTGGCCAGGGGTGGTGAGGATTTGAAGTAATTCAGGTGGAGCGTGGACGTCGTAGCGACTGCACTGTGATATCAAAGAAGTGTGTGCTGACTGTGTTGGAGAAAAAGTGATGACCATACTGCTTGAAATAAAGTCTTCAGTCCCTTCGCCCCTCCAAAATCGAAGGACGTGACTTACGTTACTATAAGTGCAGTTTATTATTTGACGTGATTATGATAGGCTACGAGTGAAAAAAGGTAAGTGACGGAGAAAGTTCGTACGTGTGATCAATTATGGTGTTGGGATTTGAACTTGTGATAGATTTTTGTTATGGATGTAAGGAAAATGGCTTTCTTGCCGAGAAAATCGGTCATCTTGAGTAAATAATAAATGATAATGATAAATAGAAGTACAGTTTTTGAGACATTATCGTGCTGGAATTTGAGTTTGTCGCAATATTCTAGTGGAGGTAGGCCTGTAATAATAAATAATAATAATAATAAATGATAATGAATGATAATAAATGATAATGAGTGATAATAAATGACAGTGAATGATAATGAATGTTAATAAATAGTAATGAATAATAATAAACAAAAGTAAGGTTTTGCAGCCATTATAGTGTTAGAATTTGAATTTGGAGGAATTTTCTAGTGGCGGCAGGTCAATAATAATAAATAATAATAAATGATATAAATAATAATAAATGATAATAAATAATAATAAATGATAATAAATAATAATAAATGAAAAGAATGTTAATAAATGATAATGAATAATAATAAAGATAAGAACGATTTTTGCATGCATTATCCTGTTGGAATTCAAACTTCTCGCAATTTTTTCTTCTGGAGGCTTAGGTTAGTGGACTTAGCCCAAATGGGCTATTTTCCCGCCAAAATTCAAACTCCCCGCCATTTTTTCTTGAGGTTACGTTAGTGGACGTAGCACAATTGGCCTATTTTCCCGCCAAAATCAGCCATCTTGGATGACGTCATGCGCTGTTGCCAAGTCTACAATCTGCCATCTTGGATGATGTCATCACCGTCATCTTGAATAAAGTTGACAACAATGCAGCGTGTCTTGACACCCCCATTGTCCCCCTACTGCAGACATGTTGGTTGTAGGCTCCCACCTGGCCTCTTTCTGACCAACACGCGGCCATCACTGGCAGAAAGGCAGAACCAGCTTTTATCAGAAAACACAACAGACCTCACCCCCTCCCCATCCCAAAACGAGCTCCCCTTGACACAACTGAAGTTGCAAAGGCGTTCTCTTCAGGCAAGTGCATTGCGCGCTTGGGCATCTGTCTCAGAGCTGTCCTTGAAGTAACCGATTTGTAACAGTTCATTGAGTCACTGTGGTGCCAACGGTTGCTCAAACTGTGCAACTGCAGATGTAATACGTTTCGCCAGAGCCATACGCCAAACACGATGGTCTCACGGTAGTACTATGCGGCTGTCAGGAGACCGGTCTTCTTGTAACTATACATTCTCGTAACCACCACTAGCAGTAATCATCTACAGTGGCCAAAGTCTTTCTGCTATATTCCAGAAGGAAGATGCAGGAACTCGTAGCCCTACTACACGATCTCGTTCAAACACAGTGAGCTGTCGATAATGGCTTCTTGGTCGTCTTAAAAGGAATTCCTAACCATCACCAGCTCACTACGTCTGGTCTCAAAGAAAACTAACTACAGCGCTGTTTGAAGCTAACCAGTTTGCATCCTCATAGTGGCGCTACTAGCGCCATTCTTATGCGACTGGCGCATTTGAATACACGCCATGTTTCAGATCTAGAAACGTGCCTACCAACTTTCGTTTATTTAGCACAACACTTCCTTGGCTGTAGTGTTTTTTTCGTCCGTGTATATTCTTTTGTAAAACGTAGTCTGTGGCTGGATATAATTGACGAAACAGTATACAGCATGTTTTGGACAGTGAAAACCTGTATATTCATGGGCTTTTTGAGCAGTCAAGATGCCACGCAAATTACAGAAATCGTAATAGTTTCTGTGTGACGCTAATGTCAAGCGAAAATAATATTAGGTAATGTTTCCGCAGTTGCGGACGTAACAGAATATTGACTGTAGGACAGTACTGATACACGACCGATGTGAGAGCAGATTTCGCACTAACTTATCATACCAGGGCTTGCTCAGAAGAAATGCCTCGCAATCTTGTGTAGCGTGTAACACGGTGGAGTGTAACGTAATACGCCGACATGGGAGAAACAGCGTGCAAGCGAGACTCGAGTTCGAACAGTTCGTCTACATCTACATCTACATTTATACTCCGCAAGCCACCCAACGGTGTGTGGCGGAGGGCACTTTACGTGCCACTGTCGTTACCTCCCTTTCCTGTTCCAGTCGCGTATGGTTCGCGGGAAGAGCGACTGTCTGAAAGCCTCCGCGCGCACTCGAATCTCTCTAATTTTACGTTCGTGATCTCCTCGGGAGGTATAAGTAGGGGGAAGCAATATATTCGATACCTCATCCAGAAACGCACCCTCTCGAAACCTGATGCACCGCGATGCAGAGCACCTCTCTTGCAGAGTCTGCCAGTTGAGTTTGCTAAACATCTCCGTAACGCTATCACGGTTACCAAATAACCCTGTGACGAAACGCGCCGCTCTTCTTTGGATCTTCTCTATCTCCTCCGTCAACCCGATCTGGTACGGATCCCACACAGATGAGCAATACTCAAGTATAGGTCGAACGAGTGTTTTGTAAGCCACCTCCTTTGTTGATGGACAACATTTTCTAATGACTCTCCCAATGAATCTCAACTTGGTACCCGCCTTACCAACAATTAATTTTATATGATCATTCCACTTCAAATCGTTCCTTACGCATACTCCCAGATATTTTACAGAAGTAACTGCTACCAGTGTTTGTTCCGCTATCATATAATCATACAATAAAGGATCCTTCTTTCTATGTATTCTCAAGACATTACATTTGTCTATGTTAAGGGTCAGTTGCCACTCCCTGTACCAAGTGCCTATCCGCTGCAGATCTTCCTGCATTTCGCTGCAATTTTCTAATGCTGCAACTTCTCTGTATACTACAACATCATCCGCGAAAAGCCGCATGGAACTTCCAGACATGAAGGACCCTGTCCTTTAGTACAACAGCAGCATGCCACACACGAGTACTGTGACATCAGAAGCAATCCGATGCCTTGGACTCAGTCGTCGATCGTTCTCCATTCTTCGCGACTTGGCCCCATCCGATTTTCATCTCTTTGCAAAAAGTAAGAAACACCTCCAAGGCCTTTACTTTGATAGTGATGAAGCAGCGCAAGCAGAGGTGTGATTGTGGCTCCGTCAACAATGTCAAACATTCTACAGCGACATGATCAACAAAGCGGTCTCTCTTTGGGAAAGTCAGGATGACTATATATATATATATATATATATATATATATATATATACGTGAAGAATAAATATGTACAATGTTAATAACATTTGTTTTGTTTACAAAGCTGTAAGAGTTTGCGGGTAAGAAATCGGACACGTTACTTTTCAGCACGCCCTCGTAGATAAACGATTTTGGTACATTCTTGTCAGCAAAACCCTTCGTAGCGTTTCGGTTCTTGGAAGTGATAATGTCACACTGAACTAGCCACTTCGACGGCACAGCACATCCGGCGTCCAGACAGAGCTGCACAAACTAGCGCCTTTTAATGCGTACTACCTCAAGAACCTATTACAAAATATTAACTTGTCTAAAATTGATTACCACTGACATTCCAAACAGAGGGTGGACGGTACACTACAAAAATGATTTTGTCAATGGTCTCAACATTGAGTTGTGACGTTATGCAATATTCTTAACAAGCAATAAGAATAACGTACAGTCGGTATTTCGAGCGCACTTGTAATTATCATCAATGACAGACAATGCGTCTTACAGACTGCGTCATTTCCGTGTATCTTATAAAAATGGACCATGAAGGGTGAATGATTTTCGAAGCATACAATTACGAGAATGTCATTTACAGTATTTGCTAGTAATGGTATAAGAACATCGGATCATCATGTACAGCATGGAAATAGGTAGACCGTTACATTATTCCCCCTCAGGATGGTTATCTCAGTGAATGAATAAAACGGCTTCTGTAGTAATACCGCCCACATATCGGTCAGGCAGTGGCTCGCTAGCATACGCCTCTGCGGAATTCATAACTATCAGTTTGTTTACAGCGAACCTCCGCCGCACTGCAGTCGCTTACTTCGGCGTTGCGTCGATCCTCTTATCGAGTTAAGCTGCTTATCGACTCGGAACCCTTCTGGAGGCGCCTGACCTCACACGTCCCCCTTCCCCAAACAGAGCTGCCGCCTCAGACACAACTCTCGCTACATCCCCGTCTGTAGGCACCTGTTTCACATAGCCACTCACCTGCTTCAGTTACTGGCGTACCCGTCTCTATTGATGGAACGGGCAAATTATGCTCGCAAGAAATTTCTAGGAGACTCTTAGGTGGAAGGACTTGACTCCATATTCGTTCAATACCATTTATCGTTTAATTTCACACACAACGCATATTTAGTAAAACCATTTAGAAAACAACTAAGTTAGTTAAACACTTAATCACTCAAAGAAGATAACTTTATGTCACTTGTTAATCCAGAATTTGTTTTACCAATCTCAAAAAAATGTAATGTTGGTAATTAATAACGTCAAAACCAAGATTCACAGGTTGATTAATTCTTCGAATAAAATTGTGAATTAAAATTTTTTTCCTTACAAGAATGAAATTAAAATCACTTACCAAAGGGACCACCTCCTGAGGCACAGCTAGACATATAGAAAGGTGGCATCCTTTAAGAAATGAAACTAGACCAAATATACAATAATAATTAACATTTGATTAACAACATTGTATTAGAGAAATATGAGCTAGAACAATATATTATGAGCCGAAGGCTAGGTGCATAAAACTATTAATCAACACAGTAGCAGGCCAGATACAAGAACGTGAAACAGTGCTATAAGCAAACTTCGTGGAACATGAAAACTAAAGTTTTAATTATTGCATGAAATACACTACTGGACATTAAAATTGTTACACCAAGAAGAAATGTAGATGATAAACGGGTATTCATTGGACAAATATATTATACTAGAACTGACATGTGATTACATTTTCACGCAATTTGGGTGCATAGATCCAGAGAAATCAGTACCCATGCAGCTTGAAGACGATACCACAGTTCATCAAGAGTAGTGACTGGCATATTGTGACGAGCCAGTTACTCGGCCACCATTGACCAGACGTTTTCAATTGGTGAGAGATCTGGAGAATGTGCTGGCCAGGGCAGCAGTCGAACATTTTCTGTATTATTCTGCTGAAATGTAGGATTTCGCAGGGATCGAATAAAGGGTAGAGCCACGAGTCATAACACATCTGAAATGTAACGTCCAATGTTCAAAGTGCCGTCAATACGAAGAAGAGGGGACCGAGACGTGTAACCAATGGCACCCTATACCATCACGCCGGGTGATACGCCAGTATGGCGATGACGAATACGCGTTTCCAATGTGCGTTCACCGCGATGTCGCCAAACACTGATGCGACTATCATGAGTGTAAACAGAACCTGGATTCATCCGAAGAAATGATGTTTTGCCATTCGTGCACCCAGGATCGTCGTTGAGTACACCATCGCAGGCGCTCCTGTCTATGATGCAGCGTCAAGGGTAACCGCAGCCGTGGTCTCCGAGCTGTTAGTCCATGCTGGTGCAAACGTCCCCATCTGTTGACTCAGGGATCGAGACGTGGCTGCACGATCCGCTACATCCATGCAGATAAGATGCCTTTCATCTCGACTGCTAGTGATACGAGGCCGTTGGGATCTAGCACGGCGTTCCGTATTACCCTCCTGAACCCAGCGATTCCATATTCTGCTAACAGTCATTGGATCTCGACCAACTCGAGGAGCAATGTCGCGATACGATAAACCGCAATCGCGCTAGGCTAAAATCCGACCTTTATCAAAGTCGGAAACGTGATGGTACGCATTTCTGCTCCTTACACGAGGCAACACCGGTGAACTGCTGTTTGTGTATGAGAAATCGGTTGGAGACTTTCCTCATGTCAGCACGTTGTAGGTGGCGCCACCGGCGCCAACCTTGTGTGAATGCTCTGAAAAGCTAATCATTTGCATATCACAGCGTCTTCTTCCTGTCGGTTAAATTTCGTGTCTGTAGCATGTCATCTTCGTGTTGTAGCAATTTTAATGGCCAGTTGTGTGTTAAAAGCCGCGGACCAGTTTCAAACCACAATGAAGAAAAACTTAACTTTGCTCAGTAGTTGGCGTGGACTAGCTGCAACAGGCGTAATATACAGACGGAGCCCCTGGGATGATCGCACGCAACAAGGTATGTCGCCCATTGTCCCTTCCGGATCGCAGGTGTATAGCGCGACCATCTCATCACACAAGCGTCGACATTTAACGCAAGAAGGTTAGCCCCACACAAGCAAGTACATACAATTAGGGTGGGAGGCAGACTTAGGAAGCAGAAACTTATTAGTCAAATTGCAAGAGGAAAAACTCTCTTTAACTGCACAGAGTGATGGGCTAAATTTGAACTACAGAATAAATATTACATTTTCATTAGCTAAACCACTGAGCTTATGAGTGGCACCTATTTAAGCAACCACCCGAAATACCTGGGACTTACTATATTGAAACCTCCGTAACATGAATGAGCTCACAAACGCAATAAAATGCAATTAATCTACAGAGTGTGCAGCAAAATAGATTTACAGAAATTTTAAGGCTATAATTTGCAATAAAATATTATCTATGTTCCAAATTTATAATACCAAGACCTCCAATGCTGCGCAGCACGGTACACGTAAAATTCCAAACCTTCAAACAAGGTAAATTATGCTTACAGTTTACCGTAGAGCCGGCAGTGAAACCACGGGTAAGTAACAGATCAGATACACCCGTGACGTAACCGTAATTTAAGCTTAGAAGTCCACGCAGGCAATACAAGAACACACCAAGATTTCCGTCAATTTCAGTATAAGTAGTTACACGAATTTGAAACAAATCGCTCACATGCAAGCTTAACCACGTTTCATTGTGCGTAGCCAAAGCCAAAATAGATGAAGGCAGTCTTTTAAAATACAATCTGAAGGCAGCCCTCAGCCACACTGGCAATACACAGGAAGTAGGAAGCAGTTATGGTGTTTGGACCCCAGCAGTTACGGTGTTTGGACCCAGAGTTCGGGACAAAAATACCTTCGTTTCCAGAAGATCGGGTACGTTATCTTTAATGGACAAACGAAAGGCCCCCAAAACCACTGCACGACCACCAGGATAACGATAACGGCGTAATGCTGCCAAGCTCCAGAGCCCGCGAAACTACCAACGGCGTGCAACACGCCCAATAGCGCACACATCCTCGCAAACGGCCTCGCACGGCTCCGTGCACTCGCGTTGCTGTCCTTTCGCCAACTCCCGCGCGCTTCGGTCGCCTTGTGATAAACCTTTTGCATTTCCTTTATGTTTTCGTCTTCTTTAAAGGCAAAGAGAGAAGATGAAGCGGTAGCCCATCATAGAGCCTATGCCTACCGTCATGTATTTTTTGACTTTCAGTTGTTAAAAAACAGAGGATTTTTTCTGGTACCAGAAGGAGGAAGGGAGGATTCGCGCTCAGCTAGTGAACTAGTGAGAAGCACGCCATTTTTAGCGAGCAGTTGTAGACCGTCATTTTGGGGTCGCTATGAATAAGTGAGGAGTTTGTATTTCATATGTGCACCGTATAGAAAAATACAGTATTGTTTTATTAACAGAAAGGTCGTGTGAGTTGTTATTTCAAATAGTACAATAATTACAAGAACTGCAGCCCACCTGTGTACTTTGGGAAATCACGAAGTTCCGATAAGCTTAATGGGAACACGGTCAAGATTTCAAAGGTGAACACAGCGACCAAACGTAACATTATAAAGAATGGTAAGCACAAATCTACAGCGGAGAAAGAAACTACTTCGCCCTGAAAAATAATATGAACTAATACGAACTTATTTCAAGACATAGCTCAGCTTATTGTGCTTGTCATTCATGCAAAAACTTAATCTAATTAATTCAAAACATTTTAAAAAGCCACGCATTTCAACATTTTGTTATCATCTATTCCATTATTTTATTATATTATAGCCTTCAGCCCCCGAGCGCCTTCTAGCCACTAGGACTGTTGGTAGTTTTAAAAATATCGGGAATCCGATTTATCGATATTTAAAAATTATTATCTGCTCTCGATATATTGTTAGAAAACTTCGATATACAAATATATAGACGAGAAATATTCACGTACCGGCATATAAAAATATCGGCTGCACATTGTAAATATACTGTCGCTTTTAGAGCTCTATATTTATTTAAGTATTGATTTATAATTAGATATTCTATACATCAACAAGCTAGCAACCTACTTATCCCCTTTAGGGCAAGAATTGAAAGGAAAGCGATGCAAGTTCACGCTTGGCGATAACCATCTTGGTAACAATGGTAACTGCGTGTAAGTGGCACAATAGGAGGTGTCTGATGGATCCGTCATTGGGTTCGTCACATGTCGGACTTGTCCGGAACCATTCATTTCGGCAAACGCCTGTGAACTAGCGCTTAGTACCAAAATTGCAAGGTGAATTAAACGTTGCAGTTTCCGCTGGTAGTTCCGAGCACTTATTATGTCAGCATTTACCCTCACAAGTCTCCGTACACCGCAAACACCAATTATGTTCCTTATATCTTAATTCATCGTTTTGTGGCACTGTTTTTGAAGAGTGCTGGTGTGAAGAAATGGCACACTAATTAGGATAAAATTGTTTTTTAACACAACTGGTCTGCTGTTTCTTTACATTGGAAATATCGTTATTCTCTTCACACTCCACACCCCCGCCATTCCCTCCCCCCTTCCGCCGCAATTTCAATCGGACATCTGCTTTTTGCCACCTGTGGTTGCTCCACACAATCAAAGAGAAAGGCTGGGCGTCTTGGACACTCAAAACCTAATACGATTCCTTCCTACAATGAAGGTAAAATTATGTTCTACTACCATTTCAAAAGAACGACATGAAATACTTATCGAAAATCGCAAAAATATGTAATATAAAAGAAAAATATCGGCATTCGATATTGATGTTTCAATATCGATTTGTCAGGGCATGTGAATTGCCAACATGTATCGATATTGTTTGGAAAAATATTCTTAAATTGATATATCGACAATTTATCAAGAGCACCACTAGCCACAACGCGCGATACCGAACCAAAAATACGCAAGCAGCGATGGATCTACTTGAGACGAACCGCTACAGTTCAGTTGTCGTAGCGTTTCCAGAGGGTAAAATGGGAAATCAGCCTAGAACTACGATACCAAAAATCTGCCGCATTTCCTTCCATCTTTCGACGATCCGTAACATGTGGAGGGAAACGAATGAAGCATGGAAAAAGCTTTCATTTTAAAAGAGAAGCTTTTGACAGTACGATTTTCTACGTAGCTGCCCTGAGTTTGTTGGGTGTGATACTGCATACCTTACAAACGTCGATAAATTCCTCACGAGCTGTCTGCTCTCAACATCCAAAGAGCCATACCAACCGTTAAATCGATATTTTCATAGTTTGCATCTCATTAAGAAGCTCTTTGGTTTTCTAACATAAATTTTCACATATTAGGTGTTGTTTGTGAAATAACGTAGCACATGGTTTCAATTACTAAATAAAACTGCTTAAACACTATGTTTCTTTTAGCAGGAATCATTTCACATCCATTTATTTATATAGTTCACAACATAAGATACTAGCTATTGCTTTTGGTTTACTATCTAGAAATTATATCCACCGTTATTAACATTTAATTGGGCAACCTGCGCGCCGGATGGGGATGAAATGATGATGAAGACAGCACAACACCCAGTCCCTGAGTGGAGAAAATCCCCGACCCAGCCGGGAACCGAGCCCAGACCCGTAGGACGGCAATCCGTCACGCTGACCACTCACCTATCTGGGCGGACAGCGGACTATTGAAGTGCTCGAATTATTTCTCGCACCTGTTACCTACCACACAATGGTTGTAGTTTAAGTAATCAGGGATGAACACAGCAAACAGTCGCTTATCGGTCTTTACTTTACTGCAGATCTAGCTGGATTTCAGCTACGATATTGCCATCATCAGTACGGTTCGTAGCGAGTCACAGTGGGAATAGAGCTGCAGAAAATTTACAGTCGGTTTAATAACATTTTCATGCATTTTCATTGGTGATGTCTATACTGTAGCTGAAATGTAGGTAAATCTGCGATAAA
Organism: Schistocerca piceifrons; assembly: GCF_021461385.2. Classification (NCBI taxonomy): domain Eukaryota; kingdom Metazoa; phylum Arthropoda; class Insecta; order Orthoptera; family Acrididae; genus Schistocerca; species Schistocerca piceifrons. The sequence continues at coordinate 398,231,134 of NC_060144.1, read as the reverse complement.
ATGCAGACTAGTATGCGACTGTTTGCAGTGTTCATCCATGATTATAATCAATTTGCAGTCGCTGAGCGCAACGATTCCTAATGGGATCCAACCTCATGAGTTTAACCAAAATATTTTCACCTAGACAAACCATAGTTCCAGTTCATGTACTTCGGATCAGATATAGTTTGATAAACACTGATGAGCCGAAATATTATGATCACCTGCACAAATAGGGAGTAATGCCTGTCAAATTTCTGATTCTTTCGATACAGCCACGTCCCCCTCCTCCGCGTTGTTGTAAGTGGCGAGCATCACAAGGGTCTCAACGTTCGTTTTTTGGGTATGGCTTAGATATCCACGATTCCTGAGCTGGGTACTGGTGACTGATGCCAGTCCTCTGTAACAGTAAGCTCTGAGCACGTTTCAGCAACCACCATGCATTGTGTCAGTGGAAATTTGTGTGCAACAGCAAAGTGGGATCTTGGCTTAACCACCAGGATCTAGAGAATGGACCTCCATAAAAAGCCTGCAGTTGAAAGATGTATTGCATGCCGATGGTGTCCATGGCTGTTGAGGGGGAAGAGTTGTTACAGGCAGCCTCTGGGGAATCTGCTCAGTTAAGTTGTATAGGGCTTACCCAGGCACGTGCGACTCTGTCGGGACAGATACTTACTTTCCCAGCTGATAATAGGACTTTCATGTTACCTATATCAGTGTCTTCTACTCTCAGCAGAGCAGGTGTTCCGTCGAGTAATACTGAGTAATACTGACACCCAAAGCCCAAAGAGGCCTCATTTGACTAGTCCACCTTAGACGTCTCCCAATATCAATGCCAGCAATCCTATGATAAATAATGTATTTATCGTAGTTAAATGTTTAGAATGCCATTTGAAAAATTATCTCCCTTCTACATTCATAAAGCACTAGATGGACTCACAGGACAATTTATATCGGTAAAGTGACTGTGAAATGAAACACATCTCTGTTCGAGACAGGCAAAGCTACCCAAGTAGACAAGTTGTTAAAGGCCAAACTCTAGTTTAATACGCAAACTCGGTTAAACTGTTGTAAGGGATTTGTGTCGTGCTGAGATGTGACTGATATAAATACGAAATTACTTCAACAGGAATAAGAAATCAAATATTTCACTGAAATATTTTTAAAGAATGATGGGGAGTTCCACAAGTCACCGTCTTTTATATTGACATTTAGTTTATTGAAATTGCATGAATATAACGCAACAGGTTTCCTCGGCCTTCAAATTAGTCCCTATGAATTATGTATATAATTCAACGCTGTTTCAATGCTTCTCTCACTTAGCAGCTTCGCTGCCTGTAAGCCAGCTACTCAATGTACTGCTCAGTGCATGAGTGTCAGTTTTTTTCTAGCCAATCCACTGTGGAGCGAGAAATGAGACAGATTCCAGGCGCCTTCCGGTGGGGAAGATATTGAAGTGTCCGCTGGGCTTCATCTTTATTGGTACCTTCCTGGTCTTGGGTTTCTCCCCCCTCAGGATCTGCTGCGGAACAGACCCGTCTTTGACCACCTGGATGTTGGCGTGATTTATGGGCTCCTCCACAGGCGTGAAGTTGCGCTCGAACACATCGGCGACGGCATTAGCTTTGTCATATGTTATATAGGTGTACCCGCTTGGAGTCACTAGAGGAGGTATCTTGCAACCCCTCTTCGTGAAGGTTTGGACTAGATCCCATAGTTGAGTGGTCAGTCGAATCATTCCAACATGTCTGCCCATCCATTATTACGATATTCGATGAGGGCTGAATTAATGCGTCGCTGGGGGGGATTAACTCGCACATTAATGTCACGTTGTTTCATGAGACGCTACTCTTTACTCAAGCACTTTCTTCCAGAATGAAATAGTTACTATGCAGCGGAGTGTGCGCTGATATGAAACTTCCTAGAAGATTAAAACTGTGTGCCGGACCGAGATTCGAACGCAAGACCTATGCCTTTTGCGGGCAAGAGCTCTACCAACTGAGCTACCCATCACGCCTCACGACCGGTCCTCACAGCTTTACTTCCGGAAGTACCTCGTCTCCCACCTTCCAAACTTCACAGAAGCTCTCCTGCGAGACTCTACAATAGGTACAATATTGTCCTTGGGAACCTTTGATGGAGTAATTGCAAAATTTCCTCCGTTCTAGAGAGCAGAAATTTTTTCCTTGGGTAAATCCCTTCCCGCAAATTAATAACCAAGCGGGAGTCATTTGTAACTGGTGTTTCCTGTCTGCCCTTCTGTAAATGCTCGAACTGCTTCTTCTGTCTATTAGAAGACATTTCTGCACTCAGTTCATATATCTAAACGTTAGCCTGTCCACCTTATTACAGTCACAGGACTACATTGCTTTGCTAATAAATAAATGGAGACTTAACAGTTGACTGCCAGTTACCCTCCAGTCCTCGGCATGTTTGATGAATCCGCTCCCGTAGCATCGCTACTTCCTTGCGTGAGTTGACACAGTTCGCTTCATCAAACTACCATAGGAAGATCAGTGGCCTTATGGGCGGTAACACTTACGAAAAGCTTGAAAAGTATCCCACAATGAAAGCGTCTGGAGCTATCAATCGTTTAATAAAAAAATCTTTCATTCCTACAGAGGATAAAAAAGCTATGCAAAACGGAAGCTTACTCTCCTAAGCCTACTATCGGTCTCAATGGGACATTGAGACCGATAGTGCGTGCTACTGGATCGCTTACTCAAGAGTTGGCTAGACATCTTGCCTCCTTCCTACAATCGCAAATTTGTAAAACTGTTTATCACATTAAAAATTCTATGCACTTTATCGAAAAATTGAATGAGGTTACTGTCAAACCTGGTGTATTCTTGTCAGTCTTGATATGGTATTCCTGTTCACAATCGTTCCTGTTCACGAAGCTCTTCCATGCGTAGCGATACGTTTCCCACTGATATAGTAGCTCTGTTTCGACATTGCCTGTCCACGACTTATTTTCAGTATGATAATGAGTTTTACGAACAAACCGAAGAGGTGGCCAGACGCAGCCCTCAGAGTCCAGCTGTTGCTAATCTATTCATAGAATTTTTTGAGCCATGCGGGATTAGCCGAGCGGTCTCAGGCGCTGCAGTCATGGACTGTGCGGCTGGTCCCGGCGGAGGTTCGAGTCCTCCCTCGGGCATGGGTGTGTGTGTTTGTCCTTAGGATAATTTAGGTTAAGTAGTGTGTAAGCTTAGGGACTGATGACCTTAGCAGTTAAGTCGCATGAGATTTCACACACATTCGAACATTTGAATTTTTTGAACAGCAGTCGCTGCAGTCTGCCAGTAAAAGCCATTTGAGGTGATATCAGTATGTGGATGACACTTTCGTAGTATGCAATCACGGTGAAGTGGAATTGTAGGATTTCTTGCTGCACTTAAATAGTATTAATCCAAAGATACAATTTACTATAGAAAGAGAGAATAATGGAGTACACAATTTTTTGTATGTATCAGTAACTAAACGGGTAGGTGGGAATCTAGGTCATAAAGTGTATAGAAACAATAAACGTACCGAACGTTACCTCCATAAGGATTCGAACCATCATCCCAGGCACAAAAGAGGTGTCATTAAAACTTTGGTGGACCGAGATAATAAGATCTGTGAGACAGTTTATTTGCAACACGAACTAAATCACTTGCGAAAGGCTTTTAAGAAAACTGGGTACGCTGACAACGAGATAGATCGAGCACTCCATCCCCGGAGAAAAATGTCTGACAACATTCATCAACAACAATTGTCAGGTGGAAAAGTTTTCTTCCATTTCTTCGCAATATTACGGAGTGTAATGGAAAAGTTCTGGCCAAATTTCAACTATCTTTAGATCCACCAAGAAGATCAATGAGTTTTTAAGATCGGCGAAAGATGTTCGACAAGCCTTAGCAATTCCTGGGGTGTATAAAATTCCATGTAGCTGTGGGAAGGTTTATACAGGAATAACGAGAAGAAGTGTCAATACCCGCTTAATTGAACACAAAAAGGGACTGTCGTCTGGGACATACCGACAAAAGAGCTATAGCGGAACATGTTTTTAAAGACGGTGACCATGAAATAAAATTTAGTGCGACGAGCATGCTAACCAGGACATCACATTATTATGCACACATGTATAGAGACGATAGAGTGATTCACAAACACAACAATAATTTAAATAGAAAAGAGGAAAGCTTACAGCTATATAGTGAAGATATCGCGGTCGACTTTGCACCAACGACGTGACAGTCGATTACTTTCAATCGAGAATAATGATGTTAGTCAGAGATAGACTTGCAGTCGGCCCCACGTGAAGTATTGTGGTACCCTCTAGGCATCCTATATAAACGGGATCTCCATATCCTGGCACCCAGTCCTTGACTCACCTTGGAAGATATTGCCCGCAGTTGGCAACAAAACTTCAGAAAGAATAACTTTTACAGATCGATCACAGCCTCTCAGCCCGGAAGTTTTCACTAATGAATGTATGGGGCCCCAGCCGGAGCACAGTTTCTCAACAGTGACTAAAAATAAAATCACAGAACATCTCTATTTCGAATATTTCACAGTGCTCCTCAGTATCACATAGTATGACGACTCTCTTCGGGGTATATTTCCTGTACTGGGAATCTTGAGGTAGTGAACCTTCATGGCGGTGAATCCCATTTAATGTAGTACTGCTTTATCGTCTTTGTGAGGTAGATCCAAGGAGTGCCCTTGACAACTGCCTTCACCCATTTCGGTTTTACCGACGGAAATGTGTAGCTAGGAACAAACTTGGTGCCTATTGTAAGACGTCGTGGTCTCCTGACCCTCACAATCATATTCCTCACATCAAGACGCTTCAGTCGAACCCAGACTCGATAAGATAAAGTCAATGTTGTATGAATTCATGTAAACGATATGCAAATAACAAGTGCGCACCGGGTTGAAATACCCGAGGCTGGCATACACACATACATTCCAGACATGACGGTCACAGAAGCTTTTAGTTCGAGAGAGGCAGAACACACACTGGGAGGCCGGTCCCTTCAGAGGACGAGTCAACCTCAGACGCCTGTGGAGCAGACAGCATGTGCCCGAGTGAAAGGGGGAATGACCCCTTGTTCACCTTAAAAGCAAATTCTACTACATTGTGTGGGAGCGTCCAACCTATGCATTCTTTACATATAGCACACAGTTTCAGATATTTTCACAGGGAGACAGCAAACATCAAACGCCGATGCTACAGATATCTGGACTGATCGCCTTAAACGAAACGTCATTCTCCTGTGTTAGAAGAGCAATGCTGATTGGCAGACGATATTTCTGACGCCTTGAGCTGAAGGAGTAATGGAAGAGACCAAAAGATATACCCCTTCACATCTGGCGTTGAGAGGCGCCGTTCCGTTGCCGTTCTTGGAGCGAGGAACAAGTCTCTCCTCAGTACTTCACTGGGAGAGCACCTCTGTCGAGAGCGAATCGAAGTGCGACTCTATATTGAGTCCTTGCGGTTGAGTGTTGTTCACTGTGTTGGCTGACACACTTATTGTGTGGTGTGAATGGACAGAGTTATAGTTAAACGCCTGCGAGCGAATTTTTGAGTGGCATCACAGTGGACTTGTTATCTGACCAGTGTACCATGCCAATAGTTAGACTAGGGGCAGATAGGAATCCTGACTTCATCAAGGCATAGGGAGAGTTTGATTGGTGAAGGTCAATCCAGATAGAACGAGAGTTATCTTATTTGTCAGCAGCGAGTGGTGCAGACAGCAGTCATCGCAGCTTGTGGTATTGTGCACTACAGTTATTACGAGACCCATATTTCCTCCACAACAGTACACTTCACTGCATTTCACACCCGACAGCCTCGACCGTACCTAGCAACATTCTAAAGGATAATTATTCAAGTTGAGTAGGCGCACCTCTCAGCCATTCTGCCAAGTCAATAACAATCTTAAACTTTGTACAGAAATTTCATTAGCGAATCCTATCCTTGAGAGGTAACTTCACATTTCAAAAAGAACCAGGATATAACATGTTCAATTCATAACTAAAAGTGCCATTGTGATTTCTCAGAATTTTTGCAAAATAAATAATAATTTTTGTTAGTTTCATGTTTTTCTTACACTAACTAGCACTACTCTAGTACCCAAGCATCCCACTATTTACGTAGGAAATTTTGTGAATTTTTGTGTCATTTCCTTACAGCAGACGACTCTAGAAGATATTTATTGCTGAAAGTTTTCAGGCATTTCTCTTTAGAACGTTAGGAGCGTCTGTCTGACTTCTGTAGTAATGTGGGGGTGGAAATTGCATCTTGCAGAAGCCACAGGGTAAAGGGTACATCTCAGATTAATCCGTTGCGCAGAATAACAGAATAGCAGATCAACCCCACACACTCGTACTATATATTCCGTAACATTGACATAATCGTTGGCATCCTGGTGTGTGAGCTTTAGCTTTCCACAGCCAGCCTGCTTAGCAGTGAAAGATCCAGCTAGGTTATCCTTCAGCCAGTTGCTTGACAGCTTATGTTTCTCCCTGTAGTAGAGCACGATAGGAGAAATCTTTTACTTCTGTTACTGCTAACACGAATCCCCCTTCGCCGGTGCTAGTTACCTAGGATGCATCATTCACTGTAGCAGCTTCTCACTTCTTGTTTGAGTCGTTAGCAAGTTGTGCGACATCCACGTCCCCTTCTTCACTGGCCTTCGAATCAGTAATCCTTTTGTAGTCGGGTGGTATTTACCATGTCAGATGCAGCGACGGTGGGGTCGCCCAGGTAGGAAACCCCATCATACAAATTACTTGTCTATCTGTCGCTGTGTTCTTGATGTTAATTTTATGTTGGAAACATTGGTCTTAGGCTTGTGGTAATTTCAGTCATTGGTAATGTCAGTATCTATTTTTCTTTGGACATGGTAGACATACACACATACTACGAAGGGTCTGGTGAACATACACATATATTTTGCAATCTGTGCCGTTTAATGAATTCATTGGATATATCAACAAAAGCATCCGATTGGATGATACAGTATAAGCATTCCTAGGGTCAGTTAGTAGTGGGACAAAGCAGTTCTAGTGCACTACTGATATAAAATTGATATCCTAATCAATTAATTTGATTAATTAAACAACAGATCCCCCTCCTCTTAATCTGTTGTTATGTTTACTGGTTTATGATCCCTGTGGGTTAATTTAGGACACCCTGAGGTTAATCTGTCCTTCTGAGAAACCTATCAACACACCCTCTCCTATGCTCACACCCCTACAGTACACTTTTCTGTCACCCCTCCCCAGTTCTGTTATTAGCCTCTTTTCCTCTTCCTGGGAAATCCCACAACCCTTCCACTCACTTCTCCCTCCATCAGTGGGAAAAAGATTTAATTTGTGCTGAGCTGTTGGTGCTGAAGGACCTTATGACACAAAATTCAAATCAATATCAATTGATGTAATAATGTATTCTTCCATTCAATTTATGTATTCTTTATTTAATCAGTCTATGGGAGACAGGGCTTATCCCTTCCCCTTCTCCACTTCTCTCCACCACTCCTTATAAGTAAATTTGTGGAAATGTGACATAGTCTGGGCTGAGTGGCCAGACTGTGAAGAACCAGTGACCTGAAATGGGCCATAAATTTTAGCAATATTTTATTATTTACTTAAACACTATTTAAATTAATCAGTCTGACTGGTGGGAAATGCTAGGCTGTGGTTTTCTTCATTAGCATGGGAAAAATAACCCACTCTTATGAAGTCACAATTGCAAAAAATGGTGGGTAATTGTCCATTTGCACTATCCTTTCAGATTAGTTGTTTAACAGTTTACAGGTGACAAGGTAGGGAAGAATGCTATGGAATGTGTACATCAAATAGATCGCTTAGAACATTAACCACCAACTTACAATATCTCTTCTTCAAAATAGAACGTATTTTCAAAGTCTGAGAATCATACACATACATTTTGCAAGTAAAATAACCAAAATTTAGTTAAAATAGATCATAGCACAAAATATAACAGAGGTCTTGCATGCACAAACGTTTGAGAACACAAGCATCATCCTCTACCACAATGTTTCCACTAAGCATACGTGGAGAAAAAGAAACCACACTCCAAATCGTGAAGTGTGCACCATCCAGACACTGCTCGAATGCCAGGAGCCATAGCTGTACTGGCCGAGAGACGATTAGGGAGCCACCCCTGTGTTAGCAACACTGGCAGTGACCTGCTCATCTATCACCTCATTTGTAACTAACTGGTCACCACTTCTAAATTGCAGCTTCCAATGCGGTAGGCCTCCATAACCACAAATGCCATAGGTTACAGCACGCCACTTAGAAGCAAGTGTGGTTTGGACATACAGTTCTAACCTCAATTACAACACCATCATCGACTCTTCCCACTTTACAAAATCCACTTTACCCAATCTGACACAAGGGATGTTATTGTCCATACACTTCAAATTTCTCAAGCAAAATGAAATCCTTTTATACGAAATATTTTCTAAGACAGAAGAAATCAGAGCATACCCTCGTTTTCACATCGCTGAAGTATAATTACTTCTTGACAAAATCATGTTCAACACTATGGCATAGGCTGTATTTCGCTCATTAATGAAAATCTGTTCTTATAATATTTATTATATCCAGCATCACAGGACCAGAAAATTAACCTCATGTTTGGCTCTGCAAAGTGCTAAGAGTATGGTCTATCCCTGTCACAGGATGCTTCCTCACGTTCTAACACTCTTAAGGTAGCGAGATGCTTCACCATCTACAAACTCTCTTAAAGCAAGCGAATAACAGCATAGAGGAGTTGTAAATATCAGGTTAATGCTAAACATCACTTTATAAATTCGGTGATATACCTGATTATATTACGATGGCCATCTTTCTCTGCGTAGTTGGTAGATAGAAATTTAGTTAAAAGATCTTGGCGCAACGAAAAACCGTCTTATTACTCAAGAATCACGTCTGTGGTATTCTAGCCCTTACTTTCAACTGCCCATTGGCATGTAATTCATGTCAAATTGGTTGTCGTCATTGTTGTCGTCTTCAGCCCAGAGCCTGGTTTGATGCAGCGCTCCATGCTACTCTATCCAGTGAAAGTTTCTTCATCTCCCAGTACCTACTGCAACCTACATCCTTCTCAATCTCCTTAGTGTATTCATCTCTTGGTCTCACTCTACGATCTTTACCCTACACGCTGCCCTCCAGCACTAAATTGATGGTCCCTTGATGCCTCAGAACATGTCCTACCAGCTAATCCCTACTTCTAATCGAATTGTGAGAAAAATTTTTCTTCTCCCCAATTCTAATCAATACCTCCTCATTATGTGATCCATCCATCTAATCTTCAGCATTCTTCTGTGGCACCACATTTCGAAAGCGTCTATTCTCTTGTTGCCTAAACTATTTAACGTACATGTCTCACTTCCATACATGACTACACTCCATACAGATATCTTCAGAAACGACTTTCTGACACTTAAATGTATACTCGATGTTAACAAATTTCTCTTCTTCAGAAACGCTGTCCTTGCCATTGCCAGTCTACATTTTATATCCTCTCTATTTCGACCATCATCAGTTATTTTCCTCCCCAAATAGTAAAACTCAATTACCACATCATTTTCTAATCATTTCCTAATCTAATGCTCTCGGAATCACTCAATTTAATTCGACTGCATTATACTCATTTTGCTTTTTTTTGATATTCATCTTGCATCAAGTTTTCAAGGTGCTGCTCATTCCATTCAACTGCTCTTCCAGGTCCTTTCCTCTCTCTGACAGAATTACAATGTCACTGGTGAAACTCAAAGTTTTTGTTTCTTCTCTATGGATTTTAATTCCTACTCCGAATTTTCTTTTGTTTCCTTTACTGCTTGCTCAATAAACTTGTGTGGGGTTTCTTCAAGGGCCTTGCGGCCATTTAAAGTTTTGGTTTACATTAACTTGTATACTGAGTTTGAAGAGTGGTTCCTGTGGGGATAGGGTGGCTCTGGCCTACTTATTGTGATAAACAGTAGTTGTGTGAATTATTGTTTCTCCGTTTTAAATTTGCTCGTATAAGTGAAGCTAGTTGTTTAAACTGATGTTTCTCAGGTTTTAAAGAATTCTTATGTAAGAGAAAGTTACTGTTCACTATTGTATGTCACGTGGAAGAGGTGGTTGTGGTTTTAATTATCATTCTGATTATTGGGATATTTTGAAGTACATTTGTAATTTCTTAAGGAAAAAGATATACTCAACTGGGGTTTGCAATTCCGCATTTCCTATTCTTCCTTCATACTGTAATCAGACATTTCATCTTTAATTCAAAAATTAAAACTACTTATAGACGAAAATGAGCTTTCTAGGAAAAAGATATTTTTCGATAAGAAACCTTCAGTTCTTGGGCACGACAGATGACCAGGTATGAGCATGATGTACTGTGCTTGTGAACAGGTATCAGATCATAATTAAATAGATATTATAAAATTTAAATTCGCACAACAGGAAGATTATGGTCACAATGGAATTGGGAAGAGATTCAATCAACTTCATTGACCTTATGGTTGCATTAGCAAGCAGACGCATTTTTTTAAGACATCCATGAGAGTAACTTGTGCAGAGACAGTAATATACGTCAGTTCCTGGCATTCAGTTTCACATAGAAGCATGCAGCCTTCCACTATATGGTGCACCGTCTGCTGTCTGTATTGCAGATCAAATCAGATTTACATAATGAATTGAAAGTAACTGAAGAAATTACATCTACTAATGATTATAGTCCAACCCTAATTAATAATGTGCTTATTACTTACCAAGAAGATACAGTGGATAGCAGCACTTACGTGGCCTGGTCAGAAAGCAGGAGATCACACGAACAACATACGAAGTCCCACACCATATGTATCAGGGACTTCACAGGTACTTTCCAGCAAATTGAAGTGGAGAATATATATGCTAGTTTTCTATACTTAACTCACAGTGTTTAAGAGTAAGTACAAGTTAGCACTTTTAGGAAAGAGTGGAGTTTTTAGTATTTCCTGCAATTTGTGCTGCAGATTCTATATAGGTCGATCATTCAAAAAGATAGCTAGCAAAGTAACTAAATATGAAGGAAGATTACGAATGGAAAGGAACATGCTCTGAATGAAGGTCATTCTTATGATATGAAATGTTGTGTACTGTATAGAGCAAATAAATGCAGAAAACTAAAGTTACTTAAGATTGTGGCTATCAGTAAACCCAATAACAGAGTCATGAGTGAATTGTAAATGCTCGAAAACTTTTCCACTGTTTATCCTTGCTAAACTAGCAGCAGCCAGTCAATATTTTTCTACCAGACTATGATCGTTTCAGGTAGTGTAACTGTACCTCACCTACATTTTATTAACTGCTTCATGCTCTGTGGTTTCTCCCCCGTTTTTATTTGTCCATTACATTCACCAGTCAGTTCATCCATGTAACATCATAGTCTGTGCCAGAACTCTCTTGTGTACTGGTTTTGCCTGTACATTATAATACTTCCAATCTGTCAGCACAGCGTAGCATAAAGGTGTCTTTTGTGTAGATGTCTAGTCATAAAAAGTCTCATAAGTTTAGGAAAACAATCTTTATACAACTATAAACTCTCGTTGATGTGGTGTGGAGTATTTTTTTAGTCTTAATCCGGAAGCCAGTTTGCAACGGACTATAAAATAAATAATACTTTGGTACATGATCATAGAGTATTTCAATTTTAATATGCAAATGATTTAATCAATAGTCAGACAAAATTGATGCTTTAGTCAGAGAATTTCGTACATTTTCCTCTGCACCTACATACACTGAGGTGACAACTATTATGGGATAACGATACCCACATGTACAGATGGCAGTGGTATCGCGTACACAAAGTATAAAAGGGCAGTGCACTCTGGTGATTCGCGTGAAAAGCTTTCTGACGTTATTGTAACCACACAACGGGGACTGAAAGAATTTGAACGCAGAATGCTAACTGAGCTAGATCCAAGGGACATTCCATTTTGTAAATCGTTGGGAATTCAGTATTCCACGACCCACTGTATCAATATGGAGTCGAGAATACCACATCTCAGGCATTACTTACCACAACGGATATTGTAGTAGCCGACGGTCTTGGCTTAACGCTCGAGAGCAGCGGCATTTGCGTAGAGTTGTCAGTGCTGACACAAAAGCAAAACCGCGTGAAATAACTACAGACGCCACGAAACCAACTTACCAACAAAGCACTGTGCACGTTGCTGGTGGCTCCACAATTGGGTGGGCAATGTTCACATGGAATGAAGTGGATCCTCTGGTCCATCTGAACAGTTCATTAACTGGACCATTTGCAGGCATTCACGGACTTCATGTCTCCAAACAGCGACGGAATTTTTATGGATGACAATGCGCCATGTCGCTCTGACAAAATTGTTCTCGATCACTTTGCAGATCATTTTGGAAAAATTCGTTGGAATGATTTGACCGCCCAGATCGCCCTACTTTGATCCCACCACACATTTGTGGGACGTAATCGAGAGATCCGTTTGTGCACAAAATCCTGCACCGGCATCACTGCCGTAATTATGGGCGGCTTTAGACCCAACATGGCTCAATAGTTTTGCATGAATGTTACGACCTGTTCTGTAGATGCCACGCCGAGCTGCGGCACTACGCAGTCAAAATGAGATATGACGCGATATTAGGAGCTATCTCATGATTTTTGTCACCCCAGTATATACTCCACGAGCACATTGTGATGTGTGGTGGAGGGTACTATTATTCAAATGTCTCAGAATTTTAAATCTATCGTAACTTTACTACGCCATGGTTGGCACTGTTCCAACTAGTAGCCAAAGTCGCCAGTACTTCTGCCGCCTGGCGTAAACCGAATTGCCGGTGCGCACGCTGTTCAGCTTTGTGGCAGCGAGGGCGGAGTGAAGACATTGCGGAAACAGGACGAGTGGACCGTGAAGGGACGGTAGGCTGTTGTGCCGTTTGCCTCGTGAAAGCGCTGCCAGCAACTGATGCGGCGAGTTGCAATACGTCTGGCGTACTAGCAAACTACATCCGATGTCGGAACCCTGGTGAGCCTACGTTACGCAAGAGTGCGCATGCGTGGCGAGTGTATTCAGGCTGGGCTATTCAAGTTCTTACGTGTTAATAGGAACTACTGACGGCCTTGGGAGAGCCAGTCCTGACAAAACACTACCATCTAGTAAGCAAGATGTATGGGACAGGCGAAATACCCTCAGACTTCAAGAAAAATATAATAATTACAATCCCAAAGAGAGCAGGTGTTGACAGATGTGAAAATTACCGAACTATCAGTTTAATAAGTGTCAGCTGCAAAATACTAACGCGAATTCTTTACAGACGAATGGAAAAACTGGTAGAAGCCGACCTCGGGGAAGATCAGTTGCCGGTCGCGGTGGTCTAGCGGTTCTAGGCGCTCAGTCCGGAACCGCGCGACTGCTACGGTCGCAGGCTCGAATCCTGCCTCGGGCATGGATGTTTGTGATGTCCTTAGGTTAGTTCGGTTTAAGTAGTTCTAAGTTCTAGGGGACTGATGACCACAGATGTTAAGTCCCATAGTGCTCAGAGCCATTTGAACCATTTTTGAAGATCAGTTTGGATTCTGTAGAAATGTTGGAACACGTGAGGCAATACTGACCTTACGACTTATCTTAAAAAATAGATTAAGGAAAGGCAAACCTACGTTTCTAGCATTTGTAGACATAGAGAAAGCTTTCAGCAATGTTGACTGGAATACTCTCTTTCAAATTCTACAGATGATAGGGGTAAAATACAGAGAGAGAAGGCTATTTACAGTTTGTACAGAAACCAGATGGCAGTTATAAGAGCCGAGGGGCATGAAAGGGAAGCAGCGGTTGGGAAGGGAGTGAGACAGGGTTGTATCCTGTCCCCGATGTTATTAAATCTGTATATTGAGCAAGCAGTGAAGGAAACAAAAGAAAAATTCGGAGTAGGTATTAAAATCCATGGAGGAGAAACAAAAACTTTGAGGTTCGCCGATTACATTGTAATTCTATCAGAGGCAGCAAAGGACTTGGAAGAGTAGTTGAACGGAATGGACAGTGTCTTGAAAGGAGGATATAAGATTAACAGCAACAAAAGCAAAACGAGGATAATGGAATGTAGTCGAATTAAGTTGGGTGATGCTGATGGAATTAGATGAGGAAATGAGACACTTAAAGTAATAAAGGAGTTTGGCTATTTGGGGAGCAAAATAACTGATGATGGTAGAAGTAGAGAGGATATAAAATGTAGACTGGCAATGGCAAGGAAAGCGTTTCTGAAGAAGAGAAATTTGTTAACATCGAGTATTGATTTAAGTGTGAGGAAGTCGTTTCTGAAAGTATTTGTATGGAGCGTAGAAATATATGGAAGTGAAACGTGTACGATAAAGAGTTTCAACAAGAAGAGAATAGAAGCTTTTGAAATGTGGTGCTACAGAAGAATGCTGAAGATTAGATGGGTAGATCACGTAACTAATGAGGGGGTATTGAATAGAATTGGGGAGAAGAGGGGTTTGAGGCACAACTTGACGAGAAGAAGGGACCGGTTGGTAGGACATGTTCTGAGGCATCAAAGGATCACAAATTTAGCATTGGAGGGCAGCGTGGAGGGTAAAAATCATATAGGGAGCCCAAGAGATGAATACACTAAGCAGATTCAGAAGGATGTAGGTTGCAGTAAGTACTGGGAGATGAAGAAGCTTGCACAGGATAGAATAGCATGGAGAGCTGCATCAAAGCAGTCTCAGGACTGAAGACAACAACAACAACAACAGGTACTATTATATTTGCTGGCACCTGTCTTGGTCACTAGCCATATTGAGTCCACCAACTTACTGTCCTTGAGTCTGTAGCTCACGGAGTGTTTCTATTATGTGACATGCTATTTTCCAATCTGGCTCAAGTAATTGAATGTCCGGTACTTGGATGTGTACTGGTATATTCGCAGAGCCACATTTCTGGTGAGTAGTATAAGTACTGAACGGCGCTGATAATAAGAAGAGTGATTGGTGGTTATTAATTGAATTGGTTGCTGGTTTGATTTTCTTGTACACAAATTACTTGACTGAATCCATGTTCTAAAATCCAGCCACTCTTGGGGAAGGAGGGCTATGGCAGTGCAACACACAGTGAAGCACGGGTCGTACCACTGGTTAATTCTTGCATTAACCTAAATGTACTGTATCTCTCAGAATAGCATGTTGTACACGTTAGTTGGACGTGTTGGTAAGATAGTTTTCTATGGTGGCCTTAAAAAACTTCGTTCCCTATCTTTCCTTAACTGTTGTAATGAGAGGAACTATGTGATAGAAAGTTCTTCGTTATTTATGAAAACTGTATTCTCAATACTGTCTGATTTTTGAAGTTAATGGGAAAGGTTATGTGTTATTTGACTATCTCTTTTAAATAACTAATGTATACTGTTTCCTCAGTTAAGTGTGGGTAAACCTGTTGGAATAACAAAGGAACGTATTGACAGATACATTTCATATTAGTGTTACTTGTCAATCTATTCTAAATAACTAAAGCATAACTGTTTCTTCAGTGTGCGGTGTAACGACGTATTTAGGTTTTCGTTTGGTATATGACCATGTGTAGACTTCGTCACCTACGTCAGTTACAACCCACTTCAAAAATGATTCATATTCTTTTTTAAATTGTCATAGAATGGTTCTTGAACGAAACTGTAAAACATCAGTTGAGTCGTGTGCAGAGAATTACATCACTTGGGCCAATTGGTTTTCGTAATTTTTTTTCCGAATTTAAATTTCGTTTGTTTCTCCTCAGAAAATTATATCGACACACGTTATCTTGATCTAATCGATATCAGAATCACACATTAAATAAACTTTTTTTTAGACTCAAAGTTTCGGCCAACGCTGTCTGAATCAATAATCTTGTCAAAATATATTATTAATCCGTTCACATAACTCTTCATAAATAAATCTTCAAGACACGTGTTTCAATTTTAATAGCATACACTATTTTATTAGCTTCCTACACATACAGATGTGAACTTGAGCGTTGACAGACAGTGACTAACTTTTCAATAAGGTTAAGATCATTATGACGTCATTGTTGTACAAAAAGAGTACAAAAATTCATTTTTAATTTTTTAGAAACACGACGCAAC
Organism: Schistocerca piceifrons; assembly: GCF_021461385.2. Classification (NCBI taxonomy): domain Eukaryota; kingdom Metazoa; phylum Arthropoda; class Insecta; order Orthoptera; family Acrididae; genus Schistocerca; species Schistocerca piceifrons. Next base: position 398,215,018 of record NC_060144.1, on the reverse strand, counting down.
AACTCGGTTCCAGGATCTTCTGTTGCTCCTTGGCTGTCGACCCGCGACGTATAGCGGCCAGCAATTTCCTCTCTGGTCGCGGCAACGAAGATGCTGTCCCCGTTCGTTGCGCCGATCTCTCCGTACATGAAACACATAAAAAAAATACAAAACTTTTAGATAATTCACATTTATTACAAATAATAAGAAAACACATAAACAAAAACTAAATTAAACTTATAGTCACCTGCAAACTGGGCTGACTTGGTGGATGGGTGACGTTTAATTTCGTCCCACTACATACCCCACCCACAAGCTCAGTTTGTCAGGTTTTAACCGGAATTAAAACTGTTCAATATACAATATTTAACTGTTAATACATTTTCCTCACATTTTACGTAACCTCAAGTCCTTGCTATTATATAGATTTAATCCTTTTAACACGATACCGTTGTGACTATTTGTCATTTACTCTTAATTGTGCTCTTATGGTAATTCGTAACCGAATATAGGGAGATTGCTCCTCTTCAGTTAATAGTTGCTAATAAATACTAATTTAGTACGTTCTTTAACGTTGTACATTAGGACAGAGCGTTCAAATTGTGATAGATTAATTTCAGTTTCATTTATTTACTAGAGTTATTCTTTTCAAGAATGTATATTACTAATAAGTTTCTCACAATAACTAATAGTACTATTTACTTTACGTCATTCTCTTCCCTAAGGCCTTATTTATGCCTGAGGTCAAGAAGAAATCAAGCAAAACTTTCTTTAGAATCTCGGCACGGCTTTCTTTACCTTCGGACACCTTGTTGGGTAATGGCCATTTATTTAGGAGAAACAAGCGAGAGAGCCCCGTTTGGTGTGTTCTATATTAACACTATTGCAAACCTCTATTAAAGGCACTCTGCTATGTTCTCGTGAGCCATATAGCTCTGGACGCCCATGGTCCCTAAAACTATTAACCATCCCCTTTGGTTCCTACTATCCGAGTAAATTTGAAATATGCAAAATTCCTTTTGACCTAAGAGCAAAATTTCCTCCATATAAATCCCCCTTTTGGTTATCTTTCTCTTTTTGAAGTACCAGTAGATTATTGTAGAACACATGTTTAAGCTTTCTGTCATTTATTTAAAATAACACGTAACTATCACGAAAAACTTCACATGAATAAACTATGAACGCTCTTCCGTGTGTAACATATACTAAATATTAACTTATTTAGGAATGAAGAGTTTCATTTGATCAACACTATATAATCCTTTAATTACACCTGATGAAGGTTCCATAAGAAGTAATGCTTTGGGATGTACAATCTTATGTACAACATATGGACCTTCAAAGATCAAGAAGAATTTTCTACATTCCTTACCGATCTTAGAACTTTTAGGATGAGATCGTACTAACACAAGATCTCCTACCTGAAATGAGGGTTCTATAGCCTGTTGATTATAGCTTTTAATTCTCCGTTCGGCATTTTTTACAATCTGTTCGCAAACTTTTTCGTCTGGAATACATTGTTGGATCTCATTTACTGGTGGCCAAGGTAAAGCAGCTAGTAAAGGCTCACCTATAATTCGTTTGCCTAAAATTTCTATAGGTGATAATCCCGTCGTTAGGTGAGGCAATTCATTTAATATCTTTTCGAACTCAGGCATTAGTTTGGCCCACCGAGTATGTTTATGTGCACAATAAGTTCTACATAATCGTCCTAATTCTTTCATGACTCTTTCTACTAAATTACTTTGAGGGTGATATTTCGAAATTAAGATATGTTTGATTCCATATTGTCTTATCATATCTTGAAATCTTTGACTAATAAAGGCACTACCGTTGTCAGACATAAGTCGTTTAGGAATGCCCCAGTTAACAAAGTAATTTCGGGTGAGGCAGCGTATAACGCTTGCTGTATTCGCTCGTTTCAAAGTATACAGTTTCACATGTTTGGACCAACATTCCATTACAACAAACACATATGTTAATCCTCCTGAACTCCGAGGCAGAGGGCCGAAAAAATCTAATGATAGTAGATCCCACAAACCTCGAGGAATTACAGCATATAATTTATAACGCTTGGATTTGTTATTAACTTTAACCTTTTGACAGGTTTCACAAGCCCTAATAATACTTCTCACAATACGGGACATATTTTTGAAATAATAATACTTCATTAGATGTTTAATACATTTATGAATTCCAAAATGCCCGTAACCTTCATGAATATAAGTAATTAACCCGTCCACAACAGTTTTCGGAATGCAGATTTTCCATCTCTGGTGTTCCCTCTGTGCTTTCCAATACAACAAGTCGTTAAAATATAACCACACACCCCGGGTGTTAACTGTTTCGTCCCCATTATTAAGGTTTTGTATAATTCGTAGAATAACATTTTTCTTTCCTTTATGTAATACGGTAATCCACTAATTAGGACTCGCATTAGATGACTTTCAATTAATTTAGCACGATTTAAATTCCATTCAAAATAATTCCTATAACCTCCCCACCGTTTAGAATATGGAGGAGGGTCTAACAACTCTAAAGTTAAGTGTTGTTGTTTTCCTCTTGACCAATAATTTTGTTTAAACTTCTTAACAAAATCATCCCAATCCCTGAATTCATTTCTATGCAGTACTGCCCATTCCGCAGCTTCTGCTTCTAAATGTCCTATTACAAATTGAATGCGTTTTTCATTACTCCATTTAGGAGATAATGATGTTTCAAAAGCTTTTATAAAGATTATAGGGTGCAGTTCGCCTCCTGGTTTGAATACAGGAAATCGACTTGCTACATTTGAATTTGTTGTTATGTCATCCAGACATTCTGCGAGAGAAATAGTCGGATTTTGTTTAGCTGGCAGAGACGGAGTTGCATCGGATTGGCTTGCCGTGACTGCCTTATTCATATTGTTGCCATCCGTGCTAGCAAATTCGATGCGACTGTTGTCTCTGATTATGTTATTACCTCTGCTACCTGAAATGTCCTCGTTATTATCTAATTCCGATAACCGTTTCGTTATTTCCTGTATCCGCATTTCTGTATTGGATACGCGATTAGCTAATATCGATTCTTCACTGTGTTCACGATGTGAACGCTCTGTACCTTCGTCAATATTACTATCTTTGGCAGTCTCAAGATTGCTGCATATCTCAGTAATTAAAAATTTCATGTTTTCGATTTCGGTATGGTCCTTTTCTACTTGATGAGTTAATGTCTCTAATTCTACATTATCTATTGAAGAAATCTCTACAGGTTTGGTAGAGACCTCTTTAATAGATTTCAATAATTCTCTGCGAACAGTTTCTGTTTGCATAGAAAATTCATCTCGTAACATGTCGTTATTTTTCTGTATTTCATTTACAACTAAGATATTGACACTATCTAGTCTCTCGGATAAGTCAGTAATATCGTGTCGCATGCGAGCTTTTTCCTCGCGCGATTCCTGGATATGTTCTTCTAACCTTTTACAATTATCAGCAATCTTATTACTAAGTCCTACTAATTTTTCCTGCATTTCAACTTTAGAAGACTCTATTTTATCACTTAATTCTCGACTGGTTTCATTAAGATATTCCTGCAACCTGTCTGTTGATTTTGTTAGCTCCCCTTTAAGTCTAGCAGTAGATTCCTCGTTAGACTGTTTTAATTCCTGTTTTAGTTCCTGTTTCAATCTAGCAGTAGATTCCTCATTAGACTGTTTTAATCTAGCCATAGATTCTTCGTTAGACAGTTTTAATCTAGCCATAGATTCTTCGTTAGACTGTTTTAATCTAGCCATAGATTCTTCGTTAGACTGTTTTAATTCCTCTTTTAATCTAGCAGTAGATTCTTCGTTAGACTGTTTTAATTCAGCTAGGAAATCCCCGTTAGATTGTTTTAATTTAGCTATCGCCCTAAAAAGGGATCTCATGCTCCTATCGGACATAGATTGCTCTTCGTCTGACATTTCACTTCCCGACATTATTGTAAGATATTAACTATTTACACACGCAGACTTGTAATCAACAATCCTATAAAAGCACACTTCCTATGTACAACACTCCACTTCCAACTTGAAACAAACTCACCGGACACTAATATTGTAATTTGTAGTTCTCGATGATCAGTGTGCTGCTATGGGCTGCAGATGTAACAGCCGTCGATGCAGCCGCTGAGATGCTGCGACCCCGCTTCCGCAACCGGCAGGACGCTGAGTCGAACACCGGAAACGTCGCTGGCTGCAACCACGCCCGGCACCGCCGTAGACAGGCGAAGCCCTCAGCAACACCTCTAATACCAGCCGGAGGAACACCCCGCAGCTGACGTACTGGGCCTATTAGTTTAGTGAGAAAAAAGGTTGTCGGGTTTTGCAGCGTTCAGCTGCTGCCCAACAGACGCGCCTTCTCGTGGAACAACTGCGTGACCGTACTGCTTGGCTGCACTCCGTCAGATGCCCACACCCGCGAAGTCGCCGCTGGCTGGTGAAGGCTCCACGAAAACTCGCGTTGACTTCCGAAGGACTCTTGATGCTTTGTTTCGTACCTGTGTGCCTTAGTTGCACACAAGTCCTGTTTCTAAGGTCGCCACGGTGCGGTGTAACGACGTATTTAGGTTTTCGTTTGGTATATGACCATGTGTAGACTTCGTCACCTACGTCAGTTACAACCCACTTCAAAAATGATTCATATTCTTTTTTAAATTGTCATAGAATGGTTCTTGAACGAAACTGTAAAACATCAGTTGAGTCGTGTGCAGAGAATTACATCACTTGGGCCAATTGGTTTTCGTAACTTTTTTTCCGAATTTAAATTTCGTTTGTTTCTCCTCAGAAAATTATATCGACACACGTTATCTTGATCTAATCGATATCAGAATCACACATTAAATAAACTTTTTTTTAGACTCAAAGTTTCGGCCAACGCTGTCTGAATCAATAATCTTGTCAAAATATATTATTAATCCGTTCACATAACTCTTCATAAATAAATCTTCAAGACACGTGTTTCAATTTTAATAGCATACACTATTTTATTAGCTTCCTACACATACAGATGTGAACTTGAGCGTTGACAGACAGTGACTAACTTTTCAATAAGGTTAAGATCATTATGACGTCATTGTTGTACAAAAAGAGTACAAAAATTCATTTTTAATTTTTTAGAAACACGACGCAACAACTCGGTTCCAGGATCTTCTGTTGCTCCTTGGCTGTCGACCCGCGACGTATAGCGGCCAGCAATTTCCTCTCTGGTCGCGGCAACGAAGATGCTGTCCCCGTTCGTTGCGCCGATCTCTCCGTACATGAAACACATAAAAAAAATACAAAACTTTTAGATAATTCACATTTATTACAAATAATAAGAAAACACATAAACAAAAACTAAATTAAACTTATAGTCACCTGCAAACTGGGCTGACTTGGTGGATGGGTGACGTTTAATTTCGTCCCACTACAAGTGTTGCTGGAATAATTGCAAGGTATTTTGGCTGTTGTTTTTAATCGGGCCAGGCTGTTTTAAACAACTAAAGACATAACTGATTCCCGAATTAAGTGTTGCCGGCAGACCTGTTTGAATAACCAAAAGATATAGATGAATGCTGTCTTAATGGAACGTTTTTTGCCAAACTGTTAAATAGAGATTAATGATTTCTTAATTGAGTGTTAGTTCATAAATAATGGTAGTAAAATGAACCACAAGACAGCTGTAGTTGGTGATTTGTCTGTAGTTTCGTTTCACTGTATTAAAATAGCTTCCTCAAATGAACTTTTAAAGAAGAACATCAGCCTACGCAATACTTATGATCAAAGTAGTAACATAAACGAGAATCTAGACAAAACCTGTGGCGGTTCCAAGGGTACAGCACGGAAGAGGTCAGATGTGTACTAACACGGAAAGTTGGCATGCAATGAGAGGCACTAGTGAGGGGCGGTAAGACGGCGACATAAGGTAATGGCGTCAGGGTTTTTTAATACGGAAGGTAGAGGTTCGTCCTAATAGCGAAAGAATGTGTCCAAAAATAAAACAATAAAAGAGCTGGATAACAGTTGTTCAGTCAAGGAAAGGTAAATATAATGATAAAAAAATAATACACACAGAAATATATAGTCAAAAAGTATATGAAGTTGGAATCCACTTTTTAGACATATGAACTGCTCATTCAAGCAAAGGTAAGTATAATGATGAAAAAAGTAACATACGTACAAATAAGTGAAATCACAAAATAGATAAAATTGAAGTCCACTTTGGAGACAAGCGAATTTATTCAGTATGTCATAGTGCCTTAGTTCCAATTGGCTATTATGAGCTTGCAATGGAAGGGTGTTCTTACACAGCATGATGTCCATCTCCTCAAGGATGGTGAGAATTAAACCTTTTTCTCAAACAGTGTAAAATAGTGAACTGAAGTGTAGGTTATCAACTGTATGTCCCGTTTCACGAAGGTGTACTCATAAGGCAGAATTCGAACCGGGCTAATTGCAATGCTTTTGCCGTTCATTTTATTTCCAGTCATTATTATATTTAACGTCTGTGGCTGCCCGCATTACAAACGTTAATGAGTGTTAATTGTCAACCTATTCACGTAATTGAAGGATTAATGTTTCTTAAATAACCACTGTTGTGATTTGTAGCACTGCTAATACAGTATTTCCTTACAATTAGCTGTGAGTCCATGCCAAATTGAATTTTATTCTGTTGGATTACGGCCAGGTTAAGTTTTATGGACGTTTTCAATACCTGAGATTATATAAAATGTAAAATTCAAACTCCACCCATTGTTCTTAGTAATCTGCTCACTACATATATTCAGACAATGGAGTCGTGTTTAATGATATGAAAACATTCAAATAGAAGTGCAAGATTTGCTCAGTGAATTTAATGAATGATTTGTACTATGTAGTGTACACGAGACTAACACCATTCTCTAGCGTATGAAACAGGTTGCCGATGGCATTTGCTTTGCAAAATATATATTACAGAGATAGAAGTATCGTCTTCATATCCCGCATCTTCATTAGACTGAACTATGTAAGGGGCTCACTCTTTAGAACGAATCAAATGAAGCAATCGTGGAAATAATCATTAAACCATAGAACAATGAGGGCGGACGAATGACTACTGAACGCTTGTAGCTGTTATACGTTTCACTCATTTGTCATTTGCGCCAAGCGTTACACCATTGCAGAAACAGTTACATAAATCAAAGGACAACAACTAGTTATTTTGTTAGTTCTTTATAAATCGTGATTTCAGTTTGACAGTGATATCGTGCTATTCATTACATAGAAAAACAGTCACAACTTATCTAAACTTCATTCATATATCCGCATAATTACAAATATATTTGGAAGTTATCATATATAATGTGTCGATTATCGTTCTCCTTAACAATGTTGGTATTTAATTTCCTATACATACAATTTACCTTTCATAATAGAAATGATTAAATCACTGATTTATTGTCATGCATCTAATATTTCCCGTGACTCTTAACGCTGTATCCACATCACTCCATAATATTTGCGATATCATGCTCAGTAAGATGAAAGAAATTTAGTGATCTCCATTATGGAACTTCGCTTAATATTTTTCAGTGAGATTCATTGAAGTTAGGAAGCATGTCGTAAAATTACATAATTGTTTTATAATTATCTTGATTTTTTCCGACATCTGGCCCTTTTAAAGCAAATATGCCGGCGTCGTATATTTTATTTCGGTCTGGATGTATGCCGGTAGTGATTTTTTTAACGTAGTGATTCTAGTTATTTCATTGTTATTCTTGGAAAATATTTTGTACATTTTTATTCCCTAGTAGACTGCGCAGCTCTGTGTTCATGGTAAATCCGTATCTCATTTCATAATCATAATTCATAAAGATTTTCTTCCTCGAAATAACGTATTATTAAAGCAAACATATTAATTTTATTTATTATTACTATGGTTGACTCAAGAAAGTGGAGAGTGTTACTAACAGGTTATAGAAGTTTCAAAGGCGCATTCCATAGAAATATCTTATTTCCATGGATCGAACGAAATGAAAATCATACACTATGTGATTAAAAGTATTAGGACACCTGGCTTAAAATGACTTACAAGTTCGTGGCGCCATCCATCGTTAATGCTGGAATTCAACACGTGTTGGCCTACCCTTAGCCTTGATGACAGTTTCCACTCTCGCGGAGTCATGTGCTGGGAGGTTTCTTGGGGAATGGCGGCCCATTCTTCTCGAAGTGCTGCACTGAGGAGAGGTATCGATGTCGGTCGGTGAGGCTTGGCACGAAGTCGGCGTTCCAAAACATCCGAAAGGTGTTCTATAGGATTCGGGTCAGGACTCTGTGCAGGCCAGGCCATTACAGGGATTGTTGTGCAACCATTCCGACACAAGCCGTGTATTATGAACAGGTGCTCGATAGAGTTGAACGATGCAATCGTCATCCCCGAACTGCTCCTCAACAGTTGGAAGGAAGAAGGTGCTTTAAACATCAATATAGGCACATGCTGTGATAGTGCCACGCAAAACAACAAGGGGTGCCAGCCTCCTCCATGAGAAACTTGATCACACCATAACACCACCGCCTCTGAATTTTACTGTTGGCACTGCTCAGGCTGACAGACGACGTTCACCGGACATTCGCCGTACCCACACCCTGCCATTGGATCGCCACATTCGTCACTCCACATAACGTTTTTCCACTGTTCAGTCGTCCAACCTTTACGCTCCTTACACCAAGCGAGGCGTCGTTTGGCATTTACCGGCGTGATATGTGGTTTATGAGCAGCCACTCGACCATGAAATCTAATTTTTCTCTCCTTCCACCTATCTGTCATAGTACTTGCAGTGGATTCTGATGCAGTTTGGAACTCATGTGTGACGGTCTGGATAGATGTCTGCCTATTTCACATTACGAACTTCTTCAACTGTCGACGGTCTGTATTAGTCAACAGACATGGTCGGCTTGTACACTTTTGTGCTGTACGTGTCCTTTCACGTTTTCACTTCACTATCACATCAGACACAGTGGGCGTAGGGATGTTTAGAATTGTGGAAATGTCGCGTGCAGACCTGTGACACAAGTGACACCCAGTCACCTGACCACATTCGAAGGCCGCGAGTTCCGCGGAGTATCCCATTCTGCTCTCTCACGCTGATATGGAGTACATGGCAGTAGGTGGCAGCAGAATGCACCTAATATGAAAAATGTATGTTTTATGGTGGTGTCCGGCTACTTTCGATCACATAGTGTATGCTGGTCCCTAGCGACCAGGATCATTACATACTACTGCTTCCGGAAATAAAGAGAATCCTTACATATTATTACTTACGTAAACAAGCCGTCGCTAGAAAGCTGTTTCACTGTACATCTAACATCTAATCGTTTTTCCTGAACATCACAGCACAGTGTCGTACAACAACCTCATGCTTCGTGTAGACATACCTGCTGGCAAAGCGTGTAATTCCCTTCGCTGAATCACTAACGTAAATCAAATATTCTACCTCCAAATAAACCACGTACTGTGGATTACGATATGCAGATTCCAGAAATACTAACGTCGATGTCCGAATATACCTATGCAAATTCTTGGAAATTCTTTCAGCTGAAACGCGTACCAAAAATTCAAATGTCGTTTCACTGCATAATGCATGAAGCACAGTATGCATTCTTTCCTAGAAATTGATAAAACTATGGAGGATATAAACCTGCTTGTTTCCAGGAGAATAATTATTCATTTGGTTAAAATTTTAAACAATGCAATTCATAAATCCTGCCTTTGTATACAGATCTCAATGTGGGCTGTGTATAAAAATGGCTAAAGAACATTTTTCAACATTTTTTCATCATTTACTTAGAGAAAATATCGATCTGAAAGCTGTGCTTGTCGTCAGTTTTTGGATTTATTTTGTATGACGAGTTACGTGACAAGGAAATTAAAGTTAATGTTCTTTGCTCTGTAACAAAACAACGAAAAATGCTTCTTAATGTTGGAATATTATTTATTTCGCCAAGAGACTTTTATATCAGACAACGATACCGTCGGACTTTACTTCCAAGAGAACAGTGTTCTGCAGTTTATCTTCAAATGCAATCAATTTAGTGGACTGAGACCATCTGTCAGTGTTAAATCACAGTGTCTTCTGCTGAACTGATTGTTTGGAAAGCTTATTGGAATGAAGCCGCTTAAAGCCGTCGTAGACGGCTGATAGTTGGGTGCGCTAAGCCCATCCTACGCACAACAGCAGCTTGTGTCCAGGGAACGAATGGTACATGCCTCAAAGAAATATCGACTGTCATCGATGAATATACGCAACTACACTCCCGTGAGCTTTTCTGACAAAGCAGATAACATTCTGGAAAAATGTTTGGGGATGGATGATGCTATCATCTTGTTTAGGCAATGTTTACCTCTTCTAAACGTAATACCCATTTACTATTGACTTATAATAACCACTACCAACGTACTGATACGAAACACGAACTCCAGTTAAAAGTCAATGACACATCTACTTCTGCACCGCGCGAACCACTTGACGATGTGCAGCGGAGGGGACCTTGGGCTCCACTATCAGTTTTTCTCTCCTCTGTGCCATTTGCGAATGATGCGTGGGAAAACCATTGTCTGAAAACTGTACGTAAATGCTCACAATAAAAACAGCAAACACCAACTGTTATAATGCTATTCATTGGAATAAACTGCGCCGTTACCGGTTTCGAAGTGGTGGGTTGATATTCATACTGCTGTTGATATTTATAATTACATTATTCAGCACATGTGATGATGGCCGACTGCGTCGAGAATTCCTAGGCGTTGCGGTGCCCTACACCAAAAATCTATGTTCGGAAGAAGTTTTATTTTCTAGTGAAGAACGTACAAATGAATTGTAATGACGTAATCAACTTTCTATGATAAGAAGTGCATCATTTTTGTGTTAATTACATCCTAAGATATGCCTCTTATGCCTACTTTTATTGCACTGCCGACTATTTTCGAAGCGTACTCCTCCGAATACCAGTAAGAATTAACCATTTTCTGGACTCTGTCTACAAGACTACACGCACACTTAAGTATTATGGATATACTTATGTTTACCATTTCTTTAACCACTTGCAACCTACGTCCTCAATTATTTGCTGGATATATTCCAATCTCTGTCTTACTCTACGGTTTTTGCCCTCTACAGCTCCCTCTAGTACAAAAGTCATACACTGATGTCTTAACGGATGTCATATCATCCTGCTCCGTCTTCTTCTCATTGTTTTCTACATATTCTTTTCCTCTCCGATTCTGCGCAGAACCTCCTCATTCCTTACCTTATCAGTCCACCTAATTTTCAACATTCGTCTGTAGCACCACATCTGAAACACTTCGATTCTCTCCAATTCCGGTTTTCCCACAGTCCATGATTCGGTACCACACAATGCTGTACTCCAGACGTACATTCTCAGAAATTTCTTCCTCATATTAAGACCGATATTTGATATTAGTAGACTTCTCTTGGCCAGAAATGCTCATTTCCGTTCAGAAGATTATGTAATTCTTCTTCACTTCCACTCAGGGTAGCAATGTCATCAGCGAACAGTATCATTGATATCTTTTCACCTTCAATTTTAATTCCACTCCTGAACTTTTCTTTTATTTCCACCATTGCATCCTCGATGTACAGATTGAACAGTACAGGTGAAAGCCTACATCCTTGTCTTACACCCTTTATAATACGAGTACCATGTTCTCGATCGTCCACCCTTATTATTCCCTCTTGGCTGTTGTACATATTGTGTATGACCCGTCTCTCCCTATAGCTTACCCCTACTTTATTCAGAATTTCGATCACCTTGCGCCATTTTACATTGTCGACCGGTTTTTCGAGGTCGACAAATCCTACGTAAATGTCTTGGTTTTTCTTTAGTCTTGCTTCCGCTATCAACCGCAGCCTCAGAATTGCCTCTCTCGTACCTTTACCTTGTCTAAAGCCAAACTGATCGTCATCTAGCGCATCCTCAATTTTCTGTTCCATTCTTCTGTGTATTAATCTTGTAAGCAACTTGGATGCATGAGCTGTTAACCTGATTGTGCGATAATTCTCGCACTTGTCAGCTCTTGCCGTCTTCGGAATTGTGTGGATGACGCTTTCCCTAAGTCAGATAGTATGTCACCAGATTCATACATTCTACACACCAACGTGAATAATCGTTTTGTTGCCACTTCCCCCAATGACTTTAGAAATTGTGATGGAATGTTATGTATCCCTTCTGCCTTTATTGATCTTAAGTCCTCGAAATCTCTTTCAAGTAGTGATTCTAATAAAGGATCACCTATCTCTTCTAAATCGACTCCTGTTTCTTCTTCTATCACATCAGACAAATCTTACCCCTCATAGAGGCTTTCAATGTATTCTTTCCACCTATCTGCTCTCTCTCCTCTGAATTTAACAGTAGAATCCGCGTTGCACACTTAAAGTCATCACCCTTGCTTTTAATGTCACCGAAGGTTGTTTTGACTTTCCTGTATGCTGAGTCAGTCCTTCCGACAATCATTTCTTTTTCGATGTCTTCACATTTTTCCTGCAGCTATTTAATCTTAGCATCACGGCACTTCCTATTTATTTCATTCCTCAGCGACTTGTACGAGTATTTCTGTATTCCTGAATTTCCCGGAACATATTTGTACTTTCTCTTTTCATCTATCAAGTGAAGTATTTCTTCTATTACCCGCGGTTTCTCGTCATTTATCCTCTTTTTACCCATATTTTCTTTCCCAACTTCTGTGATGGCCCTTTTTAGAGACGTCCGCTCCTCTTGAAATTACTGCCTACTGAGCTATTTCTTATTGCTGTATCTATAGCCTTAGAGAACTTCAACCGTATCTCGTCATTCCTTAGTACTTCCGTATCCCACTTCTTGGTCTGTTGATTCTTCCTTACTAATGTCTTAAGCTTTATCCTACTCTTCATCACTGTTATATTGTGATCCGAGCCTATAACTGTTCCTTGGTATGCCTTACAATCCAGTATATGATTTAGGAATCTATGTCTGACCATGATGCAATCTGAAATATTGCCGTATCACCCAGCCTTTACCAAGTACACCTCCTCCTCTTGTGATTCTTGAACAGATTATTCGCTATTACTAGCTGAAACTTATTACAGAACTCAATTATTGTTTCTCCTCTCTCATTCCTTGTCCTAAGCCCATATTCTCCTGCAACCTTTTCTTCTACTCCCTCCCATACAACTGCATTTCAGTCCCCCATGACTATTACATTTTCTTAAATGGATATGGTGTTTGTTCGTTCGGACTTGTCCGAAAGAACATACACCATGTCCATATAAGTATATAGTTCTGGCAACATCGGCCATGACCTTCTTCTTATGTGTTGATGCACACATATTCCCCAAACTCTTACGGGACTTAGTAAGAATTTCTTCCACGAGTAATGAGTGTGTTCGTGTGGGACACTACGAATGTAGTGTGTAGACATAAAGGTGAGAATGTGGGTTTCGAGGGAGACGTGCGCAACATAGTCCCTGCAGTCGTGCTATCCTCTGTGCCCTTGGTGGCTCAGATGGATAGCGCATCTCCCATGGAGGCAGGAGATCCCGGGTTCGAGTCGCGGTCGGGGCACACATTTTCACCTGTCCCCTTTGATATATATCAACTCCCGTTAGCAGCCGAAGGTATTAGTATAATTCTAATTTCGTATTAAATTTTCATCCCCCTTTACATACTGTATTACCCTTTCAATCCTCATACACTTTCTCCACCTCTTTATCTTCAGCTTGCGACGTCGGCATATATACCTGAACTATCGTTGTCGGTGATGGTTTGCTGTCGATTCTGGTAAGAACAATGCTGATAAGAACATCCCTGTCACTGAACTATTCACAGTAACATACTCTCTGCCCTATCTTCCCATTCATAACGAATCCTACTCTCGTTACCCTATACTAATCTGATCAGAAATCCTTGCCTTTTTTTCAAATCACTTCACAGACCCCGTCTATATCTAGATTTAGCCTTTGCATTTCCCTTTTCAGATTTTCTAGTTTCTCTGTCACGATCGAAATTCTTACATTCCACGCCCCGACTCGCATAACGTTACCCTTTCGTTGATTATTCAATCTTCTTCTCATGATAATCTCCCCCTTGGCAGTCGCCTCCCTCAGATCCGGATTGGGGACTATTGTGCAACCTTTTGCCAATAGAAAGAGTAACACTTCTTCAATTACAGGCCACATGCCCTGTGGATACACGTTACGTGTCTTTAATGCAGTGGTTTATATTGCCTTCTGCATGCCATTGATCGTTGCTGATTCTTCCGCCTTTGGGGGCAGTTTCCCACCCTTAGGACAAGAGAGTGGCATGAACATCTGCCCGCTCCTCCGCCCTCTTTGACAAGGCCGTTAGTAGAATGAGGGTGATTTCTTATGCCGGAAGCCTTCGGCTGATTATTAACCGAAATTTAAGTAGCGGCAGGGTTCGAACCCGGGACCGAATACGTTTTGATTATGAATCAAAGACGCTACCCATAGACCACGGGTGCATATACATTAGAATCCTTATCACTGTAGTCACTTGTAGTCTTCTTAGATATCGACAATATATCTGTATCTATACTGCGTAAGTCACCTCATGGTGTGTATCTTTACAGCGACAAAAATCTGCCAAAAATTCTGCCTGTCATCAATGTTACTAAATGAAATTATCAGGGTATAAATGTTACAATAAAGGCAGTTTACAATAAATGAATAAAGATTAAGTCAATGTAAGCAAATAGAGAAAGTTGGTTCATCACAGAAATAGTATATAAATAAAATCTAGCAGACATATATTCCTAAAAATTTTTTATGGTCAACTGACTTTCTTTATTTGGGCATATTTAGAATTGTAACACATTCAATGTATACTATAATTCTTGTAAGATATATGCACTGAGATTTTTTGTCCCTACATGCATGTACATATTTTAACCACTCTGATGGACACAGTCTTCTGCAAATTTTTGTGTATATCATCTTTGTATACGTTAGGCCGAAGTATTTTGATTTTGTGTGTGTATGTACGTGTGTGTGTGTGTGTGTGTGTGTGTGTGTGTGTGTGTGTGTGTGTGTGTGTTGTGCTCTACAACACTTGGGCGTTCAGAGTCCAGAAAGTTGTTCATTGTTGCCTGGAATTAATCGAAATATGCTTTTCTTCAAGAAAAGTCAGCATTAAGTAGTACATGTAAAGCACTATTGGAACACTTTATTTACTTATGTGATACCATGTGATCCAGGTCCGTGTCCTACCCACAATGTCGCAAGCCAGGCCCTCCTTATCAGTGATGTCATCAGTTTCATCAATGACAACTGTTTGTGACAAGCTATGCATTCCTCCATATGTCTCCCCTTACGTACCCCTTCCCTCCCCAGCCAGTAAAAATAAAAAATAATGGATAGAGTCCAGTTGTGCTACATGGAAATTGAACGTCCAAGATGACGTAATTAGCATAGAAGTAGTTTGTTCCTGAAAACCCTGCCACCTCCTCTTTCCACCCAATCACATTAGTATATAAATTAAGCAGCCAGTTCATATCTAGTTGGGAAATTCCCTAAGCATCTTGTGCCAAGTTTGAAGACATTCACTAAATACTTACTTGCTCAAGCTCCAAGATCTAAGTTGTCCAATATATTTGCATAAGGAAACTATTTCTTTGTTATGAATGCACAGAGATACTGTGTACACACATAGGTACCTCTCTATGTAATCAGTGTTATATTAAAATGATGCAGTCAGTTCTGTAAAAACAGTGACAAGTTTGACTATATGTTATAAAATATGTTGTGTCCTTCTCTGAAAAGGTATCAAGGTGAAATATGCAGTTTTTGTACCTTCAGTTGGAAGTTTAGAGAAATACCTAAAATGGTATATTCGCCTCTGAATTGTGCGCCCCCCTCCCCCCCCCCCCAAACAGACACACACGTCTGACTTTGCAGAAACCAGACTCAAAACTGTAACAAATCGACCTCCATGTTACAGGAAAACATTAACAAAATGCAAATGTTACAGCAACATTCTAACAAATTGTCTTCAGTGTTAGAGTAGGTTTAACGATCTGTCCATGTTACAGCAGTATTGTAACAAACTTCCCTGCAGCTTACAGAAAAATCTCAAGAAATTGCCCTCCATGTAACAGCTGATCATGTTGAAATGATATTTCTACAAATTACTTTCCACTGACAGAATAGCTGTAAGCAATTGCCCATGATACCCCAAAATCGTAGGAAATTACCCTTGAAGAAACAGAAAATTTTTACAGATTGCCGTCTAAATTGCAGTGCATTGTAACAAATTGCCCACCATGCATCGAAACGACACGCTACAACAAAACTGTAATAGAGAGCCTTTAATGTTACAGTCAGTTTGTAACAAATAGCCCACACCACACTAAAACTTAAAAAATTGCCCTATATATTACAGCATTAGTGTAAAACATTGCCCTCAATACCGTCTCATCACTTACATTTGATCCCACTAAATATTTCCTGTCTCCCTTTCCACCACAGTCTCATCATTAAAGTGTATCTCTCTTACTTGTGTTTCGAAGAAGTTTTCAACATTTCTATGATTTATACACCACACTAAATTCCATCTCTCTCTCTCTCTCTCTCTCTCTCTTTCCATCTCTACCCCATCATGAAATTTCATCTCTCATGTGTGGCCACACAACATTTAAGAAAATGCTTCCTATGACTGACACCCTCACACCCTGATGCCCATCTGCCCCTCTCCCACCAGTAGCTGATATCTCCACCAGTTGCTGATACTCACTGCAGTACAGGAGCAAGTACTCAAAAAATGGCTCTGAGCACTATGGGACTTCTTTGGTCATCAGTCCCCTAGAACTTAGAACTACTTAAACCTAACTAACCTAAGGACATCACACACATCCATGCCCGAGGCAGGATTCGAACCTGTGACCGCAGCGGTCGCACAGTTCCAGACTGTAGCACCTGGAACCGCTCGGCCACTCCGGCCGGCCTGCAAGTACTGACTCAACTTTTCTTACTAGGTTTAAAAAAAGTAAATACTCTAGCTCTATCGACAGTAAACCACACACACACACACACACACACACACACACACACACACACACACACAAACACACACACACACACACACACACACACACATATGCTCGCACATCTTATGGATGTCAGTGCTGTCTCATGCCGGGAGACACAGATCTTATGGAGGCAATTACATGAACAGTCTCCGTATGTCCCAAGTGTCTGATCACACACAGCCCAGCTGGCGTCTAAGATAGTGGGAATGGGTCCATGTCAGCTTGCCTACGTTACGTTGCATGAAGTGTAGCCGGCTGCGGTGGCTGAGCGGTTCTAGGCACTTCAGTCCGGAACGGCGCGACTGCTGCGGTCGCAGATTCGAATCCTGCCTCAGGCATGGACTGTGGTGTGCGTACTGTAAGACCTTCGATACACACACCATCAGATAATTTGACTTGTCGCTCTAGCGAAGTAGGCGAGTGTCAGCAATATGTCTCGTGGTCTTATTGTGGCGTGTTTATCTTCTGCAGGTCAGACGATAGAAATGCCACTTGCACGCTTATAGTAGCAGATTGACGGTGACCAACTTTAAACAGAACTTGATTAATTTTCACGCACATTTATTAAAATAATAAACAATATAAACATTACGTAACTTGATTCTGGATGCTGTATGCAATTGACAATCTGAAGTTCCATTGGTCTTGGTACGTTAATCTTATTCTCACATATCTCTGATACTTGACAAAGTGTCTATACATCTCTCTTCATGGCTATGTACAGGAATATGATAATCTTATTAGGCGCAGACTGAAACTTGACTACAGACTAATGTAGACTACTGCAGACTGACTAATTGGAGGCCTGTACACACATTATAATACCTCGCGCGTTCAGGTATCACTGCGCAAGTGTGATCCACGTGGAGAAAAGGTTCTACGATAGCAGCAATCTCATTGGCTGCGTGACATATTAATACACAGATCGGTGGAAGCAGAATTTGGTCCGTCTCTAAGACAGCGCCATCTCGTAGTGTGGAGATGGACGAGCGCTGCGCCTGCACTGTTGTGCTTAGCGGGGTGCGCTCTAGTGGGAAAGTTGTGTACGTGCTGACTACGCGGAACTAAGTACACAACATGGATGTGTGTGATGTCCTTAGGTTAGTTAGTTTTAAGTAGTTCTAAGTTCTAGGGGACTGATGACCTCAGATGTTGATTCCCAGAGTGCTCAGAGCCATTTGAACCATTTGCGTGAAGTGCAAATAACATATTACAAAGTTACTGGTCAGGAAAAAAATATACACTACACTTAAAAGTTAGAATAAATTTTATTTTTCTCCAGATGTAAGGGAAAATTCGAATGAAAATCGTGAATATTTTTAGGATATTTCAAAACCACTTCTAAACTGTAATCTATTTTGGAATCGTCAGGTATGGAGGAAGCCAGGAATGGAGGAAGCCATTGAAAAGTGGAGTCTGGAAGACACTGCCACATCATCCAAGTGTATAGATTAATTCCAACAAAATATACTATCGAAAAGTCCTCAATTTTCCCTTCGCTATTGCACACGAATTTGATGATGGCAGCTGCATGTCTGCCGTAACTGTACGAACTTTGTGCTCGTCGAGTTCCTCGAGCGTGGAACCACAATCAAACTGCCATACACCATTAAGTCAAAAAGTTCAGCAATGTTGCCGAACGGAATTAGCCAGTGGCACAATAATGCCCACCCGCACACTGCCAAATGGATGGAGGCTATGCTTCAGTGATTTGGTTGGGAAACACTGCAATATCCTCCGTACAAGCCGTATCTTTCTCCGTGCGATTTTTACATCTTTGGTTACCAGGAGCAAGACATGGGTGGATGTCGCTTTCACTCAAACAAAGAAGTGCAACAGTGATCACGGTTGTGGATCCGTCAGCGCCCTACTGCACTGTACGAAATAATAATTGATCATCTCACGGCCCAATGGGATAAATATCTTAAAGCGTTTGGTGATTATTTCTGAATGGGCCATTCCATAGTCCCGTTGTGGTGGGTTTCCGGTTTTCATTTGACTGCCCCTTGTACTGTTGTAACCTAGTTCGAATAGCTGTAAAGGTACAAGATATGTGTAGAATATATCACTGGTATTAAGCATTAATATCATTACTTGGTCGTAATAAGTCTGTCAGTCATGCTGTTACATGAAGTCTCGTTAAGGAAATATTGTCGAGCATCTTAATTTTTCAATGCGAAACTGTATCTGAATGCGTGGCTTGTATATACGACTACACGTCGTCAATCTGGGTTTTAAACACTCCCGTCTCTTCATGAACGTAAGGAGAACTGTACTTTTTTTTTTTTTTTTTGGTCATCAGTCTACCTACTGGTTTGATGCGGCCCGCCACGAATTCCTTTCCTGTGCTAACCTCTTCACCTCAGAGTAGCACTTGCAACCTACATCCTCAATTATTTGGTTGCCGTATTCCAATCTCTGTCTTCCTCTACAGTTTTTGCCCTCTACAGCTCCCTCTAGTACCATGGAAGTCATTTCCTCATGTCTTAGCAGATGTCCTATCATCCTGTCCCTTCTCCTTATCAGTGTTTACCACATATTCCTTTCCTCTCCGATTCTGCGTAGAACCTCCTCATTCCTTACCTTATCAGTCCACCTAATTTTCAACATTCATCTACAGCACCACATCTCAAATGCTTCGATTCTCTTCTGTTCCGGTTTTCCCACAGTCCATGTTTCACTACCATACAATGCTGCACTCCAGTTGTACATCCTCAGAAATTTTTCCTCAAATTAAGGCCGGTATTTGATATTAGTAGACTTCTCTTGGCCAGAAATGCCTTTTTTGCCATAGCGAGTCTGCTTTTGATGTCCTCCTTGCTCCGTCCGTCATTGGTTATTTTACTGCCTAGGTAGCAGAATTCCTTAACTTCATTGACTTCGTGACCATCAATCCTGATGTTAAGTTTCTCTCTGTTCTCATTTCTACTACATCTCATTACCTTCGTCTTTCTCCGATTTACTCTCAAACCATACTGTGTACTCATTAGACTGTTCATTCCATTCAGCAGATCATTTAATTCTTCTTCACTTTCACTCAGGATAGCAATGTCATCAGCGAATCGTATCATTGATATCCTTTCACCTTGTATTTTAATTCCACTCCTGAACCTTTCTTTTATTTCCATCATTGCTTCCTCGATGTACAGATTGAAGAGTAGGGGCGAAAGGCTACAGCCTTGTCTTACACCCTTCTTAACACGAGTACTTGGTTCTTGATCGTCCACTCTTATTATTCCCTCTTGGTTGTTGTACATATTGTATATGACCCGTCTCTCCCTATAGCTTACCCCTACTTTTCTCAGAATCTCGAACAACTTGCACCATTTCATATTGTCGAACGCTTTTTCCAAGTCGACAAATCTTATGAAAGTGTCTTGATTTTTCTTTAGCCGTGCTTCCATTATTAGCCGTCACGTCAGAATTGCCTCTCTCGTCCCTTTACTTTTCCTAAAGCCAAACTGATCGTCACCTAACGCATTCTCAATTTTCTTTTCCATTCTTCTGTATATTATTCTTGTAATCAGCTTCGATGCATGAGCTGTTAAGCTGATTGTACGATAATTCTCGCACTTGTCAGCTCTTGCCGTCTTCGGAATTGTGTGGATGATGCTTTTCCGAAAGTCAGATGGTATATCGCCAGACTCATATATTCTACACACAAACGTGAATAATCGTTTTGTTGCCACTTTCCCCAATGATTTTAGAAACTCTGATGGAATGTTATCTATCCCTTTTGCCTTATTTGACCGTAAGTCCTCCAAAACTCTTTTAAATTCCGATTCTAATAATGGATCCCCTATCTCTTCTAAATCGACTCCTGTTTCTTCTTCTATCACATCAGACAAATGTTCACTCTCATAGAGGCATTCAATGTATTCTTTCCACCTATCTGCTCTCTCCTCTGCATTTAACAGTGGAATTCCCGTTGCACTCTTAATGTCACCACCGTTGCTTTTAATGTCACCAAAGGTTGTTTTGACTTTCCTGTATGCTGAATCTGTCCTTCCGACAATCGTACCTTTTTCGATGTCTTTACATTTTTCCTGCAGCCATTTCGTCTTAGCTTCCTTGCACTTCCTATTTATTTCATTCCTCAGCGACTTGTATTTCTGTATTCCTGATTTTCCCGGAACATGTTTGTACTTCCTACTTTCTTCAATCAGCTGAAGTATTTCTTCTGTTACCCATGGTTTCTTCGCAGCTACCTTCTTTGTACCTATGTTTTCATTCCCAACTTCTGTCATGGCCCTTTTAAGAGATGTCCATTCCTCTTCAACTGTACTGCCTACTGCGCTATTCCTTATTGCTGTATCTATAGCGTTAGAGAACTTCAAACGTATCTCGTCATTCCTTAGTACTTCCGAATCCCACTTCTTTGCGTATTGATTCTTCCCGACTAATGTCTTGAACTTCAGCCTACTCTTCATCACTACTATATTGTGATCTGAGTCTATATCTGCTCCTGGGACTTTCCCGGCCTTTTCCAAGTATACCTCCTCCTCTTGTGATTCTTGAACAGGGTATTCGCTATTACTTGCTGAAACTTGTTACAGAACTCAATTAGTCTTTCTCCTCTTTCATTCCTTGTCCCAAGCCCATATTCTCCAGTAACGTTTTCTTCTGCTCCTTCCCCTACAACTGCATTCCAGTCGCCCATGACTATTAGATTTTCGTCCTCCTTTACATACTGCATTACCCTTTCAATATCCTCATACACTTTCTCTATCTGTTCATCTTCAGCTTGCGACGTCGGCATGTATACCTGAACTGTCGTTGTCGGTGTTGGTCTGCTGTCGATTCTGATTAGAACAACCCGGTCACTGAACTGTTCACAGTAACACACCCTCTGCCCTACCTTCCTATTCGTAACGAATCCTACACCTGTTACACCATTTTCTGCTGCTGTTGATATTACTCGATACTCATCTGACTAGAAATTCTTGTCTTCCTTCCACTTCACTTCACTGACCCCTACTATATCTAGATTGAGCCTTTGCATTTCCCTTTTCAGATTTTCTAGTTTCCCTGCCACGTTCAAGCTTCTGACATTCCACGTCCCGACTCGTAGAACGTTATCCTTTCGTAGATTATTCAATCTTTTTGTCATGGTAACCTCCCTTTGGCAGTCCCCTCCCGGAGATCCGAATGGGGGACTATTCCGGAATCTTTTGCCAATGGAGAGATCATCATGACACTTCTTCAGTTACAGGCCACATGTCCTGTGGATACACGTTACGTTTCTTTAATGCAGTGGTTTCCATTGCCTTCTGCATCCTCATGTCGTTGATCATTGCTGATTCTTCCGCCTTTAGGGGCAATTTCCCACCCCTATGATAAGAGAGTGCCCTGAACCTCTATCCGCTCCTCCGCCCTCTTTGACAAGGACGTTGGCGGAATGAGGCTGACTTCTTATGCCGGAAGTCCTCGGCCGCCAATTCTGATTATTTATCAACATTTAGGCATTGGCGGGGATCGAACCCGGGACCGAAGACGTTTATTGATTATGAATCAAAGACGCTACCCCTAGACCACGGGCTAGACTGTACTACACGCTACACAACCACATACCGACAGTCTATATTGAGCAGCTACCCTTAAAAGATGAGATACCTAATGGATGGGGACAATGATAACCTTACCGATTTTGGCAGACAGCATCTACATCAACATACACACTCGGCAAGCCAACGTACGGTGCTTGCCGGAGGGTACCACATACCATTCCGAGTCATTTTCTTTCTTTTTCCTTCCGCAAACAGAGCATGAGCTCCCAGTCAAGAACGCAGTAGACCGAGGGAGGTGGCGCAGTGGTTAGCACACTGGATTCGAATTCGGGAGGATGAGGCTTCAATCCCACGTCCGGCCATCCTGATTTAGGTTTTCTGTGATTTTCCTAAATTGCTTCAGGCAATTGCCGCAATGGTTCGTTTGAAAGGGCACGGCCGACTTCCTTCCATAATCCGATGAGACTGATGACCCCGCTGTTTGGTCTCCTCCCCCCAAACAACCCAAACCAACTCAACAACGCAGTATCGCGTCATAACTGTTTTGTCAACACTGTGGTATGTGAGTAAGTTCGCCTCGACGGAAACATTACATTTGAACCTTAGATTACAAAGCGTATGAGCCAGTGTTCCCTGACGATGAACCAGTAAGCCGAAAACAGGATCGAAATAAACAAGCATTAGTAGAGAAAGAAGTTTGTTTTTCAGCCTTAAACGTTTCTAAGACTTGATTCCTTCATGAGTTCTCCAGATTAAAGCCAGACCTAATCGTCTTTAACATGGGCTAATTGATCTCGGTTCAGTTCACCAAATAATGCACACGATACCACAAGCAGTTTTATAGAATGTCGCTTCTTGTCATTCACTACACATTCGAACTATTGAAATATTGCCCAGTGCTGAGTCTGTGGGGTGCAGAGTGCTGAGTCTGTGGGATGTTTGTGTAACTGATATGACATTAGATTGATACAAACTATCCATGTTAGGTTAAAGGTCAGCTACGGATACCGAGTGGGCTTGTTTTCATCATTCCTATATCTGGTACCGCATGCAGACGAATTTGAATCCCCACCAGGCGTCATGGACGTCGAAGACCACTAGAGGTCTCAGCACCATCGCGCCGTAAGCTTTGGCGGCGCGCAAGTCCTGGCCCTCATTTAGTGTGAGGGCGCCACAGTGGAACACGTGGTTCCAGCGGCCAATAGCGACGCCCCCGATAGAGTAGTTAAGCGCCAGCCTCTCGCTCACCCAGCACTCCACCTCGCCTTCCGTATACGTCTCCCATCCCCCAAGTGGATCCTCTATGACCTCATTCCTTTCCCCCATCTGCTCCTATTCCTCGAACATATCTGCATACTCTACACCTCCCGCTGCCTTGATCCCTCTCACCCCCTGGTTGCTCCTCTCCTCTCCCATCCCCACCCCCTGCCACGTCTTCACTGTTGTGTCCCCCCTACCCTCCTCTCTACACCCTTCATCTCCTTTCCCAAGTGGCTTCCATCAACTCCCCCTCCCAGATGATGCCCTCTCTCTTTCCATTTATCCCTCCTATCAACTCTGATCCTCACTCCCCCTCCTTCCCTCTGTCCTTTTCGTGGGCTCCCTCTCCCACCTTCCATCCTCTTTTTTTCCCCACCTCTCCTGTCTCTGCCCCCTTCTCTCCCCCGAGTCCTTTTGCATTTCCCTCCTCTGCTTTTTGCCATTCTCTCTCGCGTCTGCCCTGCCCCTCTCCACCTTATGAGTCCTCTCCCTCCTATGGTCCCCCCCCTTTTTCGTTTATCCCTCTCCTCCATCCTTGTTTTCCCCCTCCTCCAGGTCCCCCCCTCCCCCCCATCTGCCCTTGGCGTCATCTTTGTTTCGGCATTTTCATGCAGTGTTTTACAGTGAGTGTTCTGTGTTGTGTGTCTATTGGGAATTGTTGCCAACAGCTATCATACTGTCGCTGGGTGTAGTTTTTTTATCTCTTGTCAACAGAAACCAGACTGTCGCCATGTTTTTTAATTGTGTGTCTACTATGTTACTTGTCTGATTCCTGTGCATTTTATTAACGTTGCCAACCCCTTTCCTTTCTCTTTTAACTTTCCACAATTTTCCGTCATTTTACACTTTAAGTCACCGATTTATCGCCTGCTTTTCTTGTTTCTTTTCTTCTTCCATTTTTTAAAAAAGTCTGTAGGCTGGAGAGCAGCGTACTAAGCTGCTGCCAGCCCGCCTCCTACGGGGGGAATTGAAATTCAATGAAGGAAAACAAAAAGCTCACCCAGCATACTCTACACCTCCTTTTGTATTCCCCTCCTCTGCCTTCCCCACTCCCTGTCATGTCTGCCCAGCACCCCCACCCCTCTTATGGGTCCTTATCCTCCATCGGCTCCATGCCCGCCTCCCCCCTTCGCTTTTCCTCTCCTCCCCCCCTTTTTTATTTTCCCATCCTCTGTCCAGTTTGCCCACACCTGCTCTCGGCTGTTGTATGTCACATTTGCCAACTTTTTAGTGCAGTGTTACAGTGACTGTTCAGTGTTGTTTGTCTTTCTCATGTTGCGAACGGAAACCATGCTGTCACTAGGTGTGAATTTTATGTCTTTTGCGAACAGAAACCAGACATTCGCCGTGTTTTCTTAAATTGTCTGTCTATTGTTTTACCTGTCTGCTTCGTATGTATTTTATTAGCATCATCATCCCTCTGTTCTTTATTTTAAGTTCCACGATTTTTTTTCGCCATGTTACTCTTTAAGTCTCCGCTTTTATCGCCTGTTTTTATTATTTATTCTCTTCATCTTTTTAACAAAGTCTGTAGGCTGAAGAGCGGCATACTAAGCGGCTGCCAGACCGCCCCCTTCGGGGGGAATTGAAATTCAATAAAGAAAAAAAAAAAAGGTCGCCCAGCAAGTCTAGTCGTTCCGTGAGGTTCGGCACATCGCTTTGACAACAGACAGCGTGTGTGGACGTTTTGGATTCGTTTTGTTGTCTCTGTCACTCTGTTGCTTCTTGCATGTGGTCGTCGTCAGGTCTCTCTCCATCGTCTGTCGTTGTTTCGTGTCCGTGCTTTCCGTTCGTTTGTTTGCTCGCGGGCCGCTCTCCGTTTTGTCCCGCCGCGTTTTCTCGGCCGTTCCGGTCGCGGTCACAGCAGGTTACATCACATGCAGAGGCGATGACACTGACATGACAAATACACATTGACACTGTATCTGCTAGAGGAACACTTATTAACGATCTTTCCGCACAAAACATTTGTAGCGGTTGGGAATTGACTGCTGATAGAATATCGCTGCAAATGAAGGAAATGAATATCGCGTAGCAAGAAGCTGAAATTCGAATGTGGAGATCACAGAAGGTTAACTGGATTGCCGTGGCGTAGAGCGTCACTGTAAATGTTGCTGACAACTCAATGCAGCGTCTCTTACCATTATGGCTTCCGAGTGTTAAATGCTATGTGTCAGCGAGTGGTACTTATGAGAGAAATCAGCTATTTGTAGGTATATTTCTGTTAGAACGTTGTATCGATTATCCAACTGGATGACCAGAGGAGTGGTTCAAATGGTTCAAATGGCTCTGAGCACTATGGGACTCAACATCTGTGGTCATCAGTCCCCTAAAACTTAGAACTACTTAAACCTAACTAACCTAAGGACATCACACACATCCATACCCGAGGCAGTATTCGAACCTGCGACCGTAGCGGTCACGAGATTCCAGACTGACGCGCCTAGAACCGCACGGCCACACCGGCCGGCCCAGAGGAGTGGAAACTGAAAAATGCGATATCCAATATTTACAGGTCTAACAGTAAACAATACATGATTAAAATTCACAATCATATTTATTGGGGTAAATTTAACCTTCTTCCCTCAACACTTCGTAGGTCTAGTTGTTGATAACTTTTTTTTATAGCGGACAGCTCGTGTATGTGTGTTCGTTGCCTAATGTAGAGGCAAAGTTTGATTAGTTCCATCATACAACGACAGAACTGAGGGAGGAGTATTTGTTTGTGACATTTGTGGTGCTACTGTATTGCGTGATTTTATAGCATTTTCTGTGTGGAAGAAAAATCGCCAGTCCACAAGGGTACACGCTGTTACCGACCATTTGGTTATACAGGCACAGGCTACAATCATTAAACACAAGGATTGCCATCAAACCTACGATTTACTACATGAAAACTGCTGCAGTTTCACAAAGATTATCCACTACTAGAGGATATTTCGTAATAGTTCTAGAACTTATATCGATTAGTAGCAGCTTTGTATTAGGTAACAGTGTATCTAAGATTATGGACAGTGTGTTCTTTGTTAGTTAAGGTCATTGATTTGTGACAGGAAATTTAGAGTTCTGTAATGTATTTATGGAAATAGATAAATGATTGTTTAAAATAATGAAATTGTATAGTATGTGTGAGTTTATAATATAAACAATAAGTATTGGAAGCTGGTTCATGCTTAGGGCACTTGTATTGTAAAATGTAAAAGATGCAGTGAAGTCCCTCCACAACGGAAGCGTGCTGTGAAAGGTGGTTTTGGTGGTCGGACTGGGCGGCACCTTGGTGTGAACGGTACGCAGTCAGTGGCTAGCCGTTGCATGGTACAAATCGACGGTGCCAAGGAAGGCAATTGGAACCCGCTTTGCAAGGAATTTTGCCTCGGATGTGGATTTGGCTGCTAGTTGATACTCTCGGCAATAAGGAACGGCTGTTACACGTTAAAAATCCGTCGCCAAGAAGAAATTTTATAAAACATTCAAACATCAAGAGCCGTGAGTACAGTTAGCCACCACGTCGCTTGCCACCACAACTTCGCCACTGCTCCACTAACTTCATGCATACAGATATGTATCAGAGCATGGACCAGTTAATTTGTGTGAGTGATTTCAATAATAATCCAAATGCTATAAATCTGTGTTTGGAACCATAACTTCTATCCTGATCATGAACCTATTCAGAGTCCTTAAGTACTTATGAAACCGAGTATCCTATTTTAAATGAACTAGTGAGTTATATAAGTTGGTGAAATCTACAAAGTGAGCCGTGCTCACTCCCAACTATGCGATGGAAGAGAAACCATTGATGACCGTGCAGAGATCCCGGGTTCGAGTCCAGGTCGGGACACACATTTTCAGCTGTCCCCATCGAGGTATTTCAACCACACCTGTCGGCAGCTGAGGGTTTCAATTAATTATCATATATTCCAGAGAAGCTGCACAATTAACAATGGTATCTGTTCTTTCGAGAACAGTTACTATCTTCATATACAGGGTGTTACAGAAAGGTACGGCCAAACTTTCAGGAAACATTCCTCATACACTAATAAAGAAAAGATGTTATGTGGACATGTGTCCGGAAACGCTTAATTTCCATCTTAGAGCTCATTTTAGTTTCGTCATTATATACTGTACTTCCTCGATTCACCGCCAGTTGGCCCAATTGAAGGAAGGTAATGTTGATTTCGGTGCTTGTGTTGACATGCGACTCATTGTTCTACAGTACTAGCATCAAGCACATCAGTACGTAGCATCAACAGGTTAGTGTTCATCACGAACGTGGTTTTACAGTCAGTGCAACGTTTACAAATGCGGAGTTGGCAGATGCCCATTTCATGTATGTATTAGCACGGGGTAATAGCCGTGGCACGGTACGTTTGTATCGAGACAGATTTCCAGAACGAAGGTGTCCCGACAGGAAGAGGTTCGAAGCAATTGATCGGCGTCTTAGGGAGCACGGAACATTCCAGCCTATGACTCGCGACTGGGGAAGACCAAGAACGACGAGGACACCTGCAATGGACGAGGCAATTCTTCGTGCAGTTGACGATAACCCTAATGTCAGCGTCAGAGAAGTTGCTGCTGTACAAGGTAACGTTGACCACGTCAATTTATGGAGAGTGCTACGGGAGAACCAGTTGTTTCCGTACCATGTACAGCGTGTGCAGGCACTATCAGCAGCTTATTGGCCTCGCCGGATACACTTCTGCGACGGAGAGTGGATGCATGTATCCTCGCTAACGGAGGACATTTTGAACATTTCCTGTAACAAAGTGTTTGAAGTCATGCTGGTACGTTCTGTTGCTGTGAGTTTCCATTCCATGATTAATGTGATTTGAAGAGAAGTAATAAAATGAGCTCTAACATGGAAAGTAAGCGTTTCCGGACACATGTCCACATAACATATTTTCTTTCTTTGTGTGTGAGGAATGTTTCCTGAAAGTTTGGCCGTACCTTTTTGTAACACCCTGTGTAACCGCTATTGCTCACGAAGTGCCGTAAAAAACTTATTGAACCTGGCCGAGAAATGTATGTTTGCGTCATACGAATTCTGTAAACGGACATCTCTGCGAGACACGCACGGTTATCTCTAGAAGTCTCTTATAATGAAGGTGCAGATCGTCAATGAGGCGTCATTTTCAGGTATTATCAACTTTGTCATTTTACTCTTTTCTTTACCCTACCTAAAATTCCCCTACACTTATTACGTTGACATTTGCCCTAATCGGGAGTGAGACAGATCCAAGGAACATATAATGTAAGGATGAGGAAGCTACTGAGACCAAATGACGATGATTAGGGGAAGCACCTTGTTTAGAAGTTTTTGCGGGAAGCGCAAAGGAAACAGAACTCTTCAACAAAGGTCTGCAGCACTGGCTGCAGTTATTTGGATTGAAACGTCCCCTCATTCAGCATTCATCAATACCGCAGAGTTTCGAATGTATGGTCATCTTGAATTGAATGTATAGCTTAAATCACTGTAACCCATCGAGCTGGCACACTTTATTTACAAATGACATAACGGTTAAGAGTTAGGAGGTTGTTCGAACTTTTCAATTAAACACTTGACACCAGTTATTTCTCGAGAAACAGTTTTTAAGTTTTTGTGTGTAAAAACAATCTGTTACATTCTGTTGGGAATTGTAAGATACGACTTAGCATCTTTTTTGCTTTGTTTCTGTTTAAATATTAGTAAAACGTACGGAAATGTAGAAGAAAGTATTCGTGCAATACGTGTGTTAGCTAAAAAGTTGGTTGGAGAAGGTAACATAAATATTCATGGTAATTTGAGGTAACACATGTATCTCACAATAAAGCACTGGTGTGTAATATCAGTGTATTCACCAACAATAGTTTCATGAAATCAGGACTCTATAACACTAACCTGTCGTGACACAAACTAATGTTACCCTCTGAGAGGATTCATAATTTTGATCACGTGTTTATCTAACGGATAAGAGTATCGGACTATGATTTTGAATATAGTGCAGTTAACAGAAAACTAAACAGACTTTAACTTTGAGGTTAATGAAACTAGTAAAATTTATATAAGAATGATAAAATGTACGGTCGACAGCCCAATTAGGCACAATAAATCGGAAGTATATGTTTAAGCAAATAGTATATTAGTTGTTGAAGTTACTTTCGTTAACGCTTCCCTTTGAGTAGCGCACAGGATACAAGCTGACACAGTGCACTCTGAGCTGTGGGCACCAGTAGTTAGCAATAACGCGCAAATCGGTAGTCACAGAAAGCAAAAATGCAACAAACTCATACTAATAACAACTACACTCAAGGTCATTACCTAAATCAGTACTGAAATGTTATTGCTCGAAGTGCAGAACTGAATTTAGCTATGGGCCTTCTGACTTAAGTGACATGTAACAACCACTAATAAAAAAATAAGCAATGTCACAATTACACTGTTTATATTCCCATTTAAACAAATATGTCAGATTTTCTTAGTCGCAATAATATTCCAATTATCTTTCTGATATGAGAAGAATATGGTGAGGACCCATAAACTGGTATATCACTAGTCAAGATCTATGATTTTATTCAGAAGCAACGATTAATTCAAACAAATCCACTTCTTAACTTCACTTGGAATGGTTTATATTTTACTTTTCAAGGCAAAATGTTCAACACTGAACTCAATTAGCTCCAAAAAAACCGTCTATGATAGTACTCAAGACTACATTATGTTTCAAATGAGTTTAACTCATTTGCCTTTTTCATTACCTGTGAAGCAGATATTTTAGACAGTAACATTCACACTATCTGGCACTGTATTTTTACAAAACGATGCTTTGCACTAAAAGGAGGGTACTTTAGCACACTTCTAACTAACTTCACTTTTGTAGTTTTAACTTCAACTTTTGCTAATCTTTGTAAAAGGCCCACTAAACCCGCTGGGCAGAACAGGTGATTAAGATTGTGGAAAGGGCTAAATAAGATGTCGGTCAGGTTCACTCAAGATTGTAATTGAATAACAAATAAAATGGTTCAAATGGCTCTGAGCACTATGGGACTTAACAGCTGTGGTCATCAGTCCCCTAGAACTGAGAACTACTTAAACCTAACTAACCTAAGGACATGACACGCATCCATGCCCGAGGCAGGATTCGAAC
This sequence comes from Schistocerca piceifrons, assembly GCF_021461385.2. Classification (NCBI taxonomy): domain Eukaryota; kingdom Metazoa; phylum Arthropoda; class Insecta; order Orthoptera; family Acrididae; genus Schistocerca; species Schistocerca piceifrons. The sequence continues at coordinate 398,184,076 of NC_060144.1, read as the reverse complement.
TTGTGACCGTAGCAGACGCGCGGTTCCAGACTGCGCGCCTAGAACCGCGAGACCACCGCGGCCGGCAATTGAATAACACCTTTAAACCAAAACGGCACATAGACGAACCTTTTACTCACGGCTGAAGACTTCCAAACAAGAAATCTTAAAGCAGCAAGTTAAATCTCAAGTGGTAAAAACATGCAGCTAAAACTGCATATATATATATATATATATATATATATATATATATATATATATATATATATGCAGTGAGGCTGAGAGGCTCAAAGCAAGGGTGAGTAGACAGACATAAACAGGGTGGAATACAAACCACTGAAGACCCACTAGAAAATTTTCAAGATTTTAAAATCAATTACCATAACCTTTCAAACGCAGAAGGAGGCAATTGTTTTTTCTTTTTTTGAAAAGGATTTAAGTGGCTGAAGGCGCACAATTGAGTTTACAAAATTCAAAAGTACATGAAATTCAGTAACAGCTATAATAGATTATAAACAGACAATTAAACACCGGTGAGAGGGACAATAAAGAATACGGCACTCAGAAGCCTCTAGGGAGGTCGGTCTGCCCTCGTCCACTTCGGTGAGACAGGTGGCGAGCACAACTACACTTGATCCGTCGGAATCCAACCACGGAACAACCACGGACCGACCGACAAAACGACTTGCTTGCCACAATCGGTACATGAGAACTCAAACACAAAAAGTTACGAACGTGATTTGCCACAATTAAATATGTATTAAGATGTCAAAACTACACACCATATTGGACAGCGATAACAAGTCGCATGGAATCCCTGATGCGCTGATGCAGCCCTGGAGAATGGCGTATTGTATCACAGCCGTCCACAATACGAGCACGAAGGGTCTCTATATTTGGCACTGGGATTATGTAGACAAGAGCTTTCAAATGCCCCCATAAATGAAAGTCAAGAGGGTTGAGGTCAGGAGAGCATGGAGGCCATGGAAGTGGTCCGCCTTTACCAATCCATCGGTCACCGAATCTGTTGTTGAGAAGCGTACGAACACTTCGACTGAAATGTGCAGGAGCTCCATCGTGCATGAACCACATGTTGTGTCGTACTTATAAAGGCACATGTTCTAGCAACACAGGTGGAGTATCCCGTATGAAATCATGATAACGTGCTCCATTGAGCGTAGGTGGAAGAACATGGGGCCCAGTCACGACATCACCAACAATGCCTGCCCAAACGTTTACAGAAAATCTATGTTGATGACGTGACTGCACAACTGCGTACGGATTCTCGTCAGCCCACACATGTTGATTGTGAAAATTTACAATTTGATCACGTTGGAATGAAGCCTCATCCGTAAAGAGAACATTTACACTGAAGTGAGGATTGACACATTGTTGGATGAACCATTCGCAGAAGTGTACCCGTAGAGGCCAATCAGCTGCTAATAGTGCCTGCACACGCTGTACATGGTACGGAAACAACTGGTTCTCCCATAGCACTCTCCATACAGTGACGTGGTCAACGTTACCTTGTACAGCAGCAACTTCTCTGACGCTGACATTAGGGTTATCGTCAACTGCACGAAGAATTGCCTCGTCCATTGCAGGTGTCCTCGTCGTTCTAGGTCTTCCCCAGTCGCGAGTCATAGGCTGGAATGATCCGTGCTCCCTAAGACGCCGATCAATTGCTTCGAACGTCTACCTGTCGGGACACCTTCGTTCTGGAAATCTGTCTCGATGCAAACGTACGGCGCCACGGCTGTTGGCCTGTGCTAATTCATACATGAAATGGGCACCTCCCAACTCCGCATTTGTAAACATTGCACCGACTGCAAAACCACGTTCGTGATGAAGACTAACCTGTTGATGGTACGTACTGATGTGCTTGCTGTAGAGCAATGAGTCGCATGTCAAAGAAGCACCGAAGTAAATATTACCTTCCTTCAATTGGGCCAACTGGCGGTGAATCATGGAAGTACAGTACATACTGACGAAACTTAAATGAGCTCTAACATGGAAATTAAGCGTTTCCGGACACATGTCCACATTTCATCTTTTCTTTATTAGTGTGTGAGGAATGTTTCCTGAAAGTTTGGCCGTACCTTTTTGTAACACCCTGTAGATTAGGCATCGTTAATTTATTCATGTGGTATTCATGGAGTACTGTTCAAATCGCATCAACTGGAGTAATTTTGTTTTCCGATGAATATAATTCCCGGAAAGTTAACTGGAGGTAGCTGGAAAGATGGCACACAAGAGAGAGGGGATACAAGACTATCATCAGTTTCTCAGTCAATGTTTTTTACGAGTTCATCAACTTACACAACCGTTTATTAAACATGACATAGTTTTAAAAGTTATTTTGCGATATCGACTGCTATCCAGTCACCGCACTTTGAAATATGCCGGCCGCCAGTTAGGCAGCCACGTTTCCTACACAACTACTGCAGCACCACGAGGGGGCTGCCACGAACGATTACGCTGCTGCCAATGGGTGGTTGGGTTTCCCGTTCCGCTGCGTAGGTCAGGGGACCACTACAAGCAAATGACGGCTACACGGATAGCAGGGGCTAGAGGCGTGGACAGGGTAGCGTTTTAGGTTAAAGGCTCTCGGGAAACACAAAACGGGCTTCAGTCACAAAGGGTGCAGGCCGTAAACAGGAAGGACGTAGATACAGGTATCCTTGGTATAACAGTTGTAAACTATCTTCGTTGTGTTGAGACAGTACCAGAGCTCCAAGTGCTAATAGAAAGACTGACGCTCAAATCTGGATGCTGACTAAAAGCGGAGATAAGTTCAGCCAAAGTTTTTGGCAAGAACCCAGCGGTGTTCCGAAAGGATAGGCTAAACACAATAGGCAGTGGCGTGTTTGTTGCTGTTGAAGTAGTTTACTTCGTCGCGAGAGTGAAGTAAATAGTTCCTGTAAGTTAGTACTGGCAGAGGTCATTTTTGGCAACCGCAGTAAAATAATAAATGGATCCTTTTACCGATCTCCCAATTCAGATGATACAATTGCTGAAAGGTTCAAAGTAAGCTTAAGTTTCCAGAATGAGATTTTCACTCTGCAGTGGAGTGTGCGCTGACATGAAACTTCCTGGCAGATTAAAACTGTGTGCCGGACCGAGACTCGAACTCGGGACCTTTGCCTTTCGAGGGCAAGTGCTCTACCATTCTGGAAACATACCACAGGCCGTGGCTAAGCCATGTCACCGCAATATCCTTTCTTTCACGAGTGCTAGTTCTGCAAGGTTCGCAGGAGCGCTTCTGTAAAGTTTGGAAGGTAGGAGGCGAGGTACTGGCGGAAGTGAAGCTGTGAGGACGGGGCGTGAGTCGTGCTTGGGCAGCTCAGTTGGTAGAGCACTTGCCCGCGAAAGGCAAAAGTCCCGAGTTCGAGTCTCGGTCCGGCACACAGTTTTAATCTGCCAGGAAGTTTCTTAAACTTAAGTTTTATTTCAAACACGTGCCCGATCCATACAATTATGGTTGGTGGTGACTTTAATTTACCCTCGATATGTTGGCGAAAATACACGATTAATTCTGGAGTTGCACATCCTAAATTGTGCTAAACGCATTCGCTGGAAACTATTTCGAGCAGTTAATTCATGAGCCCACGTGAATAGTAAACGGTTGTGAAAACACACTTGACCTTTTTGCAACAAATAATCCTGAGCTATTAACGAGCGTCAAAACGGATACAGGGATTGGTGAACGCAGGGTTGTCGTAGACAGATTGAGTATTGTACCCCCTAAATCATCCAAAAATAAACGAAAAGTATACCTAATCAAAAACGCAGATATAAATTCACCTGACTCCATGAAACGTCCCCTTTGAACAATTATACAGGACTGTGCTTAACCTGACACACAATATTTTTAGCGCAACGCAATATGACTTTCAGAAATCCCCACAAAAGAATGGCCCTGACTAACATTAACCTATGCATTTCACAAATCGCTTACCTCACAAAAATCTTGGTTACTCGAACTACTGCAATACAGCGAGCGCCACTACTGCTAGCCAAATAAAAGATTCAAACTACGGAAGGCACTAACTACTGATAGGCATAGTTAGCAAATGAAAGATTTTAATAGAGAACAAACACTGTATTTACCTTAATAGTCATAATATATATAGCAGTTCATGACAAATTACAAAACTCCGCCATCTCTCTCCCCACATCCACCACTGCTGGCGGCTCACCTCCAACTGCGCAACGCTACGCGCTGTTCACATCCAGCTGCCGCTGCCCAACACTACAATGGCAGACAACAATGCAAACTATCCACAGAATGCACACAGCACAGCCAGTGATTCTCACACAGAGCGCTACGTGGCGTTACCAATAAGAAAACCTAAACAGCCTACTTACATAGCCCCCACGCTCCCCACAAAAAATTTTACAAATTGTTTTGGGCAGTGGCCAATAATGATTTGATAAAATTTTTCATAATAACAATAACAAAGATATCAAATGCACACACTTATTGATACATTGTTGGTCAAAAGCTAAAATTTTTTCACAGTCCATAAAGACAGTCCTGATCATTCATCATAATAGTAATTACAGTTTTTTTTTTCACAAAGTCTCATTAGTAAAAGAACTTGCACACAGAAGTAGTGGATTTCCATGCAGTCTTGAAGAAGTAGTGTTGTCCTTCCAACGGAAAGACAGCAGAGCAAACCCACAGCAGAGTCAGTCGAAGTTTTGAAGAATATTTGTAGGTAGGTCATCACAGAGTAGACCCACTGTAGTCCTTGTAGAGATTACGGTATTGGTGGGCCATCAGAGGTGCAGACCCACTGTAGTCCTTGTAGAGATTACGGTATTGGTGGGCCATCAGAGGTGCAGACCCACCGTAGTCCTTGTAGAGACGGCCAGCAGCCATCTGTTGCGACTGTGCAGGTGCACAATCACCATCGAAGAGTCTTGTAGAGAATATAGCAAGTCCATAAACCACCACTTGTACACTCACGAACTTTTTGGAATTGTCCTTAGAACCAGAAATGCTGTTATCCAGTCCCTTGCTGAATTATTAACACACATGCAAACACTAACAGTCCCTACTTCTCACATATTGTCCATATACTATGACCAACAGAAACGTGTGCAGTGAAATGTAACTTACAAGTTACTTAATTTGATGAACTGGTGACAATTACAATTTTATAACATGAGAATACAATAACAAAGGTACAAAATACATCATTAAAGAACATAACAATACAGATAACATTTGTAGTAACACAGGCTTTACAAAAGAATAGAAATAAACATATACATCAGTGTTACAAAAATAATGACATAACTACATACATAAAGATCAGAATAACTTTTGAAACATCACCTTCACATATGAGCAACAAAACAGAATAAATAATGTCTCAACATCTTTACAAAGTAAATAACATAGTATTAGAAAAATTCTACAACATAGCTCTCATCAGCTAAACACATAAAGACAGGAAAAACACAAATACACAAGGGTACACAAACATATAGAGGGATGACACAAAAGGAAAGGACAGGGTTTGTTTTACTGCAGTATTTTGCATGGAGATCTCCCTTTGTTCATCATTATTCCCAAAAGTACTATCTAAGCCTGCTTTCTGTATTCTGTTCACATCCTCTTTCAAAATAGTTTTTCTCCACTGTACACTACCTTTTTTTTTTTTGGCCAAACCAAGATGGCGGCCACTGAGTGACGCGCGTTTCTTTGGCTCGCGAGTTTTTCCGCTCATTGAAGGTGTTACAGAGAAGTGCGGCAGTCCACAACGTGTACATCCGACTAAACAAGTGTTACTTGCCGTGGTGTGTTGTTCTCCGTTGATTACCACAAGTGATAAGTGATAAGTGAGTGAAAAATGGGAAGAGCACGAGTAAGCGGCAGCAGGCGAGGCTACAGGGGCGCAGGCAGCGCGGGCGCCCGGTCTCCGGCGGCAGGTGAGGCCTCACTTCCCGACATCGGGGAGCTCGTCCGGTCCCAGGTGAGTGCGGCGCTGCACAGTAAAGACACGCTAGACGTAATAGTGCAATCCATCACAGACTCTGTGACGGCCGCGGTCATGGGCAAACTGCAAGAGTCTGTCGGGCGAAACAGCACCGAAATCCAGTCTCTTAAAAAGTCCTTGGCCGCACAAGAGAAAAAAGCCGCCGACCTAGAAGCTAAACTGTTTGCGGCCACCGATGAAATTGAGCAGTATCAGCGAAGGAACAGCTTGCGCTTGTTCGGCATAGCTGAAAACGATCGTGAAAACACCGACGACCTGGCCATTAGCCTCGTGCGTGAAAAACTTGGTGTGCAGATCGACGTGGCCGATATTGACAGAAGCCACCGTGTCGGGCGCAGGATACCAGGTGCGATGAAACCCAGGCCCATAATAATTAAATTTGTGTCATACCGGAAAAGAGCTGAAGTGTTTGCTCAGAAAAGAAAACTCGCCAAGAGTGGGTTTACCCTGAGGGAAGATCTGACGCGCGAAAGACTAAAAGTTTTGAACACTGCGATCACACAGTTCGGCCTTCAAAATGTATGGACCCAGGATGGCAGGATCGTAGTCAAGACGGAAGGAGGGAGGAAAACGGTGACGAACATGTCCGAACTGAAAGACTGAGCGAAATCCCGCGAGACACAAAGTCTCATATTTTACTCTGTCTAATATAAGTTAATTTTTATTCTTTCTTTTCATTTTTTTACGTAAATATTGCTTCGTTATTTCTATATGTACCATAAGTACTCTCAATTGTTTCACATAAATATTACTTCTTTAGTTGCCTATCATAAGTGCTCATTTATATTCATATTGTCAGTCAAACGGGAATTAACATTCTCCATTAACAGGAATCTCCTTAAAACCGCCTTTCTATATCTGTTATTTTCATCTTCGTCACTACCACTACTACTACTACTATCTTTTTCGTAACCACTACTGCCACTTTCCATCTTTCTTTTCGCTCCCTTCTCCGATACCTCCAGCTTGTCTTTCACCTTTAGCCCACAGACGCTTGAGTCAGTCACGACCTTGGACACACCTGTAAATATGTCTTCCCCCGCGAAATCCAGCTTTTGTCCCTCTTCCGGCCAGCAGGTAGACGGAGCGCGCTCGGTCCTACAGGCGGCCACAATGGGACGGACCGGTTCCGGTGGCGGGCTCTTTGTGGCCCACGCGAACGCTCAGTCGCTAACGGCTCACTTCGACGAGTTCTGTGACCTGTTCTGCCAATCGCTGTTCCATATTATCCTCGTCTCTGAAACTTGGTTGAAACCAAACATTTCTTCCGACGCTATCCGAATCACTGGTTACTCTCTCCTAAGGGCAGATCGTGAAACACGACGCGGGGGTGGTGTGGGTGCCTATATTCGCTCTGATCTGAGACCTACTATACTATGCACATCGGATGCAAAGGGCGAAGGAGAAGCAGAGTTCTTGTTTTTCGAAATAAATACATCAAATCAGAAACTGCTAATTGGAGTAATCTATAAACCTCCAAACGTCGGTGCTATGTCCTCCTTTCAGTCTGCCCTGTCCTCGCTCGTGACACTGTATGAACACATAATCATTATGGGCGACACAAACATCGACTTACAGTTAAAATCTCCCTCTGCAGAAAAACTTAGGAGACTGTTCCACTCCAATGATATGAGTTTAACACCGCTGGACCCAACTCATCACACGCCACACAGCCATACACTCATAGATATAATAGCAACAAAGCGACCAGATAAAATAATTCGCGCCAATCAGACATCCGCTCCAGGACTCTCTGCTCATGACGTGATTTTCTTAAATTACTCAGTACATACTACCAAAGAAAAATCTCACCTGGTAGCCTACAGAAACCTAAAAAATGTTAACCATGACGCTCTTCAAAAGGATTGCTCAGACATCCCTTGGCATGATATAAGCAATGAACCGACTTTAGACGGAAAAATTCGGGAATTATGTCGCAAAATTATTGCACTGTATGATAAACATGCTCCTCAACGCACTGTCAAGGTAAAGAGAGCTCCCGCTCCGTGGCTCACCACTGCATTACGCCAGTTAATGAATGAACGTGATGCTGCACATAGGGCCTTCAAGCGTAACCCAACTCCCGAGGCGTACGAAGCTTATAGGAAACTCCGAAATAGAACCAAGCAAAGCGTGAGGAATGCCAAAATCAGACATGCCCGCTCTGTCGTATGCGGCATATCAAAACCTGCTGCACTGTGGAAAAAGCTGCGCAGTTTCGGTATAGGGAAGCGAAGATCTGACGCTGTTTATCAAGCGTCTGCAGAAGAATTAAACGATTTCTTCTCAACAGCCGTAAACTGCCACGCAGCGACAAATTACCAGCCCCAAGATATCAATCTCTCGAGAGACAAGTTTTTCCTAAAACATGTCACTACCGGCACAGTACACAAGGCAATTATGAGAATCTCTTCCGAGGCAGTAGGAAATGATGGAGTGAGCATTGGCATGATTAAGAACGTCGTAAACACTATTACTCCAGTTATCACAGACATCTTCAACCTGTCTCTTGTCAGTAGTACATATCCTGCTGAGTGGAAGCAAAGCTTAATTCAACCTATACCCAAGACTGACAACCCTAAGTCGCCAGGTGACTACAGGCCGATCAGCATACTTCCTGCAATATCTAAGCCCTAGAACACATCGTCCATGAACAGCTGACGGATTACCTCAAAACTCATAACATCCACGACAAATATCAGTCAGGCTTTCGAAAGCACCATAGTACAGCAACTGCATTAATCAAAGTAACTGATGACATTAAACATGCCATGGACAGACGTGAAGCTACCATCCTAACACTGCTTGACTTTAGCAAGGCTTTTGATACAGTTGACTTTGATATATTACTAATTAAAATGAAGCAGCTGAATTTCTCAAACAGCGCAATACACTGGTTCGACAGCTACCTCAAAAACAGAAGTCAACAAGTCATTTGTGGGTCGGAAAAGTCATCATGGAAAAACGTGCGCTCTGGAGTTCCCCAAGGCTCCGTCCTTGGTCCATTACTCTTCTCACTGTACATTAATGATATTTCTTCAGTGATTCACTCCTGCAACTACCATCTATATGCCGACGACATCCAACTGTACATAAGTGCAAGCCCCAAGAACATTGCTGACGCAGTAGCGAGTATGAACGCAGATCTTTGCTCTGTTTCTCGATGGGCACAGAACCTAGGTCTGAAACTAAACCCCAAGAAATCCCAGGTCATACTTATATCTCATCCAAAGTTAATCAGTCGGTACTTTCGCGAAACAGTCCCTCAAATACTCCTCAATGGTACCCAACTACCATACCAAAAAACAGTAAAAGACCTTGGAATAATCTTGGATGAACACCTAAACTGGGAAGAACAAACAGTCACAGCTTGCCGGAAATCGCTCTCCTCCCTACATGCAATTCAAAAATTTAGAAAAATATTTCCAACCCATGTTAAACAAAAATTAGTCCAAACACTAGTCTTGCCTAATCTTTACTACTGTGATGTAGTTCAACATGGCACAAATAATGAAAATTCGAGATGCCTCGAGCTAGTGATGAATGCTTGTGTTAGATACGTATGCAACATACGGTTGTATGATCATATCAGTCCTTCATACTCCCAGCTAGGTTGGATACGCCCACATAAGGCACGCGATCTCCACACGATGTGCTTACTTCATCGATTTCTTAGCCACTGGTGCCCCCAATACTTATCTTCTCACATTAAACACCTATCATCATTCCACAACCGCAATACCAGATCGGATACGTCTAGCATCTTGGCTGTACCTTTACATAACACAAAATCTTTCTCCGTGTCATTCTCCATCTCAGCCATACGACTATGGAACGCGCTCCCCTGTGATCTGCGTCTTATCCAAAACCACTCAACATTCAAGAGGGAACTTAAGACTTACATATTAGGGACGGTATAGCCACCATTGTTGTGCCCCCCCTCATCTTTTTCTTTCTCCTCTCCATCATAGCTTCGAATTTTACCATTCTATTTCTCTTCCTCTAACCTATCTACCTCTTCTATATCTCTCACCCCATTCCATCGTCTTATGTCTCTGCTTGATGAGAATAACTCACAAGCTGCAAGAATATAACGAGAAAATTCCCAACTAGCAATAGGACTGACACTCATAAAAGAAAAATATGTTTACTTTCATATACATAGTCATTATTATTATTATTATTATCATTATTATTATTTTTATTATTCTTGATTGTTATAATTATTTTTTGATTGTTATAATTATCATTGTACTACTTTTATAATCTCTATTTTTTTCTTTAACATGAATACTGTATAACATGTTATATGTCCTAATTTTCTGTAGACACTGAAATTTGTTGAATCTGAGTATGCCTGGTTAGGTGTAAGAGAGGGCCTGAAGGCCCTAATCTTGCCAGGTAAAATAAATGCATAAATAAATAAATAAATAAAAATTATATCGTCTCAATGCATTTCTTCCAATTCATCATAGTTAGTTTCTTATATAGTCACCCCCTCTTAAGCTAACTTAAATCTACTGAGCTCAGATGCTAAACTAAGGGACGAGGCAATACAGCAGCACAAAACAATTAACACAAACAGCAATGATAAAAATACAAAAGGCAAAGCAAGCAGCATAAATTACAACTAATATAAGGCAATGAGCAGCAAACAAGAAAAATAAATGCGTAGTAAAACTGGCTTAACAGCGTAATACAAAGTCAAATTCAGTAACATTATGCCTGGCAACCAGCAGCAGAAAATGAAATAACTTATACCTAAACATGACAAAACTCAAGCAGAAAAAATAGTACACTAAAGACAACAATGCATATAAGGGAAACGTCTATTCACATCTTAATGTCTATGTAATTAAAGTGGTGCACCACAACAACTTATTGTAAAAAAAATATTACCATGTACTTGAAAAGAAAATTATGTGTCCAGTTACTGTTACTAGTCCCTTCTTATTGTTCTTTCCTTTCCAAGTGCTCCTTTCTTTAAGAATGTGGATTACAAAATTATTATTTAATAGATCTGTTGACAGAAAGTGTTCACATTAGCAAATGTATTTTATTTTATAAAAGCAATGCTGCAACACAGCTGGAAACCAGATATCAAATGAAATAAGCAACTATGTACAAAGTAAAGCATAAGAACATCATTCAGTAGTCATGAGGCATTTCATAGGTTAGTAGAAAAATCTCTCAACTAGAGAGACAGTAGTCATAATCAGGTGTATAGACATAAAAATATTTCTCGTCATTTCATTAGGCATTTCAGTAAATATCATAAATTAAGAGCTCCACAGTGTAATCATATGCTTTCAAGTTCGACCATGTCGTTTTTGCGATGCTTTCTACAAAGGAACGTCAATAGCGAGGATAATGGCCTCCCCTTTTTTTTTCTCCACCTGTACCTCTGAAAGGGGCACACGCTAATGGCTTTTTTACAGGCGACTGTTGCCCAGCTGGGTGCCCATGACGCATTACGTGCAGGTTGTCACTTAACTTTCTTACCAAAATATTTACAACACCAGTTTCCGCTACAGTGACAGTCTCATATAAAAATATTTCACAGGTCAAGAATTTGCGTTAGAAATCTGTAGAAACAAAATCCTGTAAATATAACAGAGTCCAAAAAATTTTCAGTGGCATTGTAATACATTCACGCATTTACATACATTTCATAACTCTTAAAGTATGATTCTTGGTTTCCAACAACCTTTTTCACAAACCAGAGTCCCTAACCACTACTCATTATTCCTTACCTTATTCGTCGACACTTCTTCAATATTTCATCATAACAGATACGTAGCATACTCAAATAACTCATATAGCATCAGCTTATTGATCATAAACATACCGCAACAGCATAATACACATAGTCATCGTAATAATAACATCATAACACCTCAGTCAACTCTCAAAATCGTCGTAGCTTCCTCCAATAATTAAAAAAAATTCTCTGCTCATGTCAAAAGTGTCATCTGCCTCAAACGAACTTTAAAAATCGTGATCCCATACCAAATATATCATTCAAAGTTCTCATAATATCGCAATGAGTCTGAAAAAATATGAACAGTTCACAAAGTACAGACAAAATACAATTTCATAAGTGTGAAGTTACCCAACTGTGAAATTGCGTAAACATGTGTCACTGATGTAGTAAAAAAAGTTTATCTCTCAGTTAAATGATCAGATAGCTGTGTAATTTGTATATTAGAAAAATATGGTACCGATGTGTAAAGTTGTATAAGCAAATACCATATTAGCTAGGGCTCCTTGTGCTTGCCAAACACATGGTACACAAAGTAGGTGTGTACCCCCCTGAGGATTAATGTAATTATACCCTCAGGTGTTATAGATTATTGCAATGGAATGAAATGTACTACGGAAAACCTTTGTATTATTGTACTTCAAATATCTTTAAATATAAATGATTTAAGTACAAAATTAATCACTCAAATGCGTGTCCTGTAGCGCTAAATGTGCGTCTTGCTGTAAGATAATTCTGTGGAAGTGTCGTAATTATCGTCCTCCGAAAGCTAAGTTCTGCAGAAGTCAATGTACTTACCTCATGATAAACAAAAGTGAAATGCTTTGAGTATAGATGTCTTAGTTATTACGCTTATTGCCGTGATGAAGAAAGTACAGTGCTGTAACGTATTGTTGTGCTACAGAAAAGGCTGTCTCATTGTAGCTATACCACAAAAGTTACTACTAAAACATGTTTTACTTTCCAGAATAATACAGAAAAACTGTGCAGATATGAAACAGAAACACCGCAAAAGCAACATTGTAAATTGTCACTCATTAGTAGCATCGTGATAAAATCGTGTAGCTGTCACATAAACTAACCACTGTCTCATCTGGTATCTCACAGAAAGTACCTTAAATCCAGAATGTATTTTCAAGTAAACCAAAATGTTGCATTAAAATCTCATTAGCAGTACTGGTAAATGTTCTAAGTATGTGAGCCTTATAGTTGTTACGTAATCGTGCAACTAACAACCAAGAATGTACAAATACAACACTGTGTCGTCTGTTCACTATAACAATGCATTCGTAATTTCTGTTTAAAAATGTTCCCTATGTTCTAAACTGGATATTTAACTTCAAACATTGTTGTATGTTAACAGATTCTAAGTCTAACAAAGCATACTAGCAATGTAAAGTGAAAAGTTATATGGCAAAGACAAAGTTAAAAAGCAGATTATCTTTCAATAAACGGTTTTACATGTGAAATGTGGTGTAAACCTTTACTCTTCCTAGTACGCAGAGTTTCAACTTCAACGCAATTATCATGTGGTATACGTCGGATTCTGTAAGGTCCATTATAAACCAAAAAGAATTTGTGACTCAAGTGTTTTTTCTTATGTGACAATGAATGAGCTTTAATGAGAACTTTCTGACCAATATACACTCCTGGAAATTGAAATAAGAACACCGTGAATTCATTGTCCCAGGAAGGGGAAACTTTATTGACACATTCCTGGGGTCAGATACATCACATGATCACACTGACAGAACCACAGGCACATAGACACAGGCAACAGAGCATGCACAATGTCGGCACTAGTACAGTGTATATCCACCTTTCGCAGCAATGCAGGCTGCTATTCTCCCATGGAGACGATCGTAGAGATGCTGGATGTAGTCCTGTGGAACGGCTTGCCATGCCATTTCCACCTGGCGCCTCAGTTGGACCAGCGTTCGTGCTGGACGTGCAGACCGCGTGAGACGACGCTTCATCCAGTCCCAAACATGCTCAATGGGGGACAGATCCGGAGATCTTGCTGGCCAGGGTAGTGCGTGTGATCATTGCTTGTACAGCCCTCTCGCAGTGTCCGGAGCAAGTATGGTGGGTCTGACACACCGGTGTCAATGTGTTCTTTTTTCCATTTCCAGGAGTGTATAATTTCTTTGCATTTGCTTTACCGTGTAGTTTTCTCCTTTTGTCTGCTGCAGATTTTATATTTTTAAGAGCCAAATCAATTATGTCTTTGTGTCGAAGTTTACGTGTATTCGGGAATGGTACAAGCTCTCTGATTCTGTTCGGAGGTTCTTCATTCTTCAGTACAAGAGTAGGTGGTAAAGCAGTGGAGTCATGAGGCATTTCATTCAGCACGTTTTGAAATAAGTGTAAATATCTGTCCCAATGCTGATTCTTTCTGTGACAATAAAGTCTGCAAAGCTTATTGATTTCTTTCATAATCCGTTCAGAGGGGTTACGATGTGGTGAATACAATGAAATAAAAATAGGTTTGATTTTATGATTCCGAAGCATGCGTGACCAAACAGCAGATCTGAATTGCGGTCCATTATCTGAAATGACTTTACTAACGTGTCCAACTTCACATAAGAAATTTTTAACAAAGGCGTTGGATACAGACCGTCCAGTGGCTTTACGTAACGGAGTGAAAGAAACAAATTTTGAAGTAAGTTCAACAGCGACTAGAATGTACGAAATTCGATTCGATGTTCTGACAAGGGGTCCCAAGAGATCAACAGCAGCAAATTCTTTTAATTTAGAAGGAATGATAGGAAACAGCGGAGCACGATGGGAGATAGTAGATGATTTCGCCTTTTGACAAAGTTTACAAATAGACAAGACTCTTCGAATTCTCTTTTCCAAATTGTTAAAATAACAAGTCGTTCGAAGAATATGATAACATTTTCGTGGGCCAAAATGTGCATAGCTGAAATGAATGTACCAAATGAGCTTATTAACAAAATCGTCAGGAATGCTAAGTACCCACAGCTTGTCATCAACAGTGCAGTGTTTGAAGAGTATGTTGTTTCTAACCAGGTAATAATGCCGAATCTGTGTGTGTGTCTTTTCATGCCATTTGCACTTGATGTCTTTCCAAATCGGATCTTTATCTTGTTCATGAGCAATGTCCTTCAAAGATGTGGTGATGAAGTTTTCAAAGGCGACTTTCTGAATGTAAAGAATATTGAAATATTTCTCGAGGTTGCCTTCTGTGTTACTTTTCTCAAGCCCAGCCGGTGCGCGTGACAGTGCGTCCACAACAATGTTCTCCTTGCCGGGAATGTAGACTATTGTGAAGCGGAATTCTTGCAGAAACAATGCCCAACGTTTTAACCTGTCATGATTTAATTTTGAAGACATAAGAAATTGTAATGCACGATGATCACTGTATACTTTTACGTGCTTACCAGAAAGAAAGAAACGGAATTTGTTAAATGCCCAAACGATAGCTAAAGCTTCTAATTCAGTAACGGAATAATTTTTTTCAGATTTTGTTAGCACTCGGCTAGCAAAAGCAATGGTTTTCTGAACAGTAATGTCATTTTCTATGGTTTCTTGAAATAAATGGGCACCAAGACCGACTTTAGAAGAATCCGTGCTAAGGCAGAAATCTTCTGACAGATCTGGTTGAGCTAGTATTGGCGCGTGAAGTAACGCTTCTTTCAAAGAATTGAAATTCCAACTGTGCTTGTTCGTCCCAGTTCCAAATAGTATTTTTTCCTGTGAGAGAACAAAGTTTTGGTGTAACAAGAATTTGCATATTCAGAAAACGACGGTAAAAATTTACGAGACCTAGAAAACTGCGGACTTGTTTTTTTTGTGGATGGAACTGGAATGGCTCTGATTGCTTCTAACTTTTCAGGATCCGGCTGAATGCCTTCAGAAGAAATAATATGTCCCAAAAACCTCACCTTTGACCTGCCGAATTCAGACTTTTCCAAGTTAACTGTAATTCCAGATTCTGCAAAAATACGTAACAAACTGTTAAGGATGCGATTATGTTGTTCCCCGCGAGGCTTCTGCTATCAGAATATCATCCACATATAAGGTGATGTGACGTTTTAAGAACTCAGGTAATATGGAATTTAGCCCGCGAATGAATGCTGCCGAAGAAATGTTCAAACCAAAAGGAAGTTTCCGAAACTGATAACAAACGCCGAAACAAAGGAAAGCTGTGTATTTTCTACATTCTGGATGAAGTTCGATCTGATAAAAGCTGGATCTGAGATCAATAGAAGACAACACTTTTACGCCATTAAAATTTTGAAGAAGTTCTTCCATCGTTTGCGGCCTGTCTGTTTCAGGAATGATGATAGTATTGATTTCTCTCGAATCTAAGACAAGTCTGATCGATCCATTTTTCTTCTCAACAACATGTAATGGATTGTTGTATGAGCTTACTGCAGGCTCAATAATGCCCTCATTAAGCATAGATTGTATTTCTGTTCTAACACGGTCCCTATAATGTGCTGGAATTACATATGGTCTAACACAAAATTTAGTATGCTCACGAACACGAAATTGGTATTGAAATTCCTTGATTGTTCCTGTTTTGTGAGTAAAAACTGTGGAATGTGCTTGTAAAATATCAAAAAGGTCTTGCCTATCAGTGTCATTTCAGTTCTCAATTGTTAGAATCTTATTCTGAATCAACACACTAGTATCAAATATGTCGTCGATATCATCCCTGTCAGTACTTGCAGAGTGATTGTTAGTGTAAAGTTCCGTCGAAAATTCCGAACTGTTTTCTAAAAGGAGGTAAATCCGATTAATTTCCTCGTCATGGTTTGCGAGCCAATCTTCAAATTTCAAAGCTATTGACTTACCTTCTTTCTCTAAACTTATTTCAGCATTGTGAAAGTTTAAGATTGCATTGTATTCATTCAAAAAGTCTACTCCCAATATAATTTCCGTCGACAATAATGGAACAATGAGAAAGTTCATTGAGAAGCTGTGGCTTCGACAAAAGAATTCTAAGTTGGTTTGTTGGCGTACATCTACACTTTTTCCAAAGATTGCACCTTGTAATTTAATCTTACGTAACGGAAGTGTGGGGCAATAGTTTGACTTGTTACATTTGCTAAAGGCTGTTTCACTAATTACTGAAATGGGACTGCCAGAGTCAAGTACTGCCGTAAATTTTACGTCATTTACTGTAATGTGAATCACAGGATATGCAATGTTGTTATGTTTTACGTCGTGTTCCTGGAGTAAGATGTCCCTAATGACTTCCATTTTTACGTAATTACTAGCTGCGGCAGCTGCGTCGTCAGTTTCATACGTACGTTTTGTGGCTGCCAGCGGTATGAGTCATTGCCTATTGTCTCTTTCTTGGCGCGCGTCGTTATTGGGATTTGGAGACCTAACTTCTACAAATTCGTCTTGTCGAGAGGACCCTGCTCTGTTTGAATCCCGCCAGTTCTGATGCAATTCAGGTCTGTCGTTATGATCATATCGTGTGTCGTCATGTCGGTAGTTCCTGTAGTTTCTTTCTTGTTGGTTAAGTGGTGGAGAATTTCTCCCTGAATCGTAACTGCGCGCTGGACCGTTGCGTCTAAAGTTATTCTGTCTCCCGTAATAATAATTGTTTTGGTTCCCATATTGTCTGTTTCTCTGATTGTCTCTGTGATAGTCATTACTGCGGAGAGGTGATCTTTCCCTGTAATTATTACTACTCTGCCAACTGTTGTCATACGGGTGGTGTCTGTTTTGGTCACGATTTGTGTTGTGAGAATAGCCTTGTCGCGTCCAGTTATTATTTCTTTCATCGTGGAATTGCGACGGATATGACCTGTAATTGTTGTGTTCCTGTTTCCGCGTTCCGCGATTGTCAGTGTCAATTTCTAATTCTTGTAAGAGTCCCTGAAAAGCTTCAATGTCGTCTTTGCAACGTCCTGCCAAAATAATATCTCGTAAATGTTCAGGCAATTTGATTAAGCAAATGCGGATGAGTTCTGAGGGGCTGTATGGGTTTGACAGGTACTGATTCTTGTGCAACATGTCTTCAAAATATTTCACAAGACTGGAAAATTCAGATTGTTCGAAATGTTTCATCATTATGATGCTATGTTTTACTCGGTCTTGTGTACCTTGAGACCAATATGCTGAGAGGAAGGCATGATAAAATTCTCCTTCATTGTGACAATCGTGAATGACCAATCACATTCTTACAGCTGGTTCATTCTCTAAATAGCCACACATAAATTCTAATCTGTGCTCTAATGACCAGTTGGGAGGAAAACAATGAGAGAATTGATGGAGCCACGCTTGTGGATGAATGTCGTTGCCAGAATTCTTAAACGTTTTGAATTTACGTGTAGTAATGAACAGCTTATAGTCAAAATCATCATGTCGGCGAGTCGCAAGTCGGTCATTGTTACGTCGTGTCGGCGGTTGAATCTCAAAATTCGGTGCACATTGCCAATTTCTTTCATAACTTCCGAAATGCCGTGTGTTATTATTTTGTGGCTGTTCCGTATTTCTATGTCCCTCTTCCCATATTGGGGCGCGAGTGTCCTCTGAAATACGTAATTCTTGTATTACCTGTGTCAGCTGATCTTGTACTTCCCGGAATTCTCTTTTGTACTGTGCATTGATTTGATTTTGATTTTGTTTGAATTTTCTAATTTGTTCGCACTCTTCTGTGTCATTAAAGACTACCGGTTTTGTATCATTGAGATTATCATCTACTTTCGTAGATAAATTATTTAGCTGATTCGAAAGTTCAACTACGTTCTCTGATAATGAACTAATTTCCTCCATGTGTCTTTCTGAACCAATTTTCAGAGTATCTACTGTGTCCTTTAAGTTTTCCTGAGTTTTTGCAAGTTTCGTAACCAAATCGGTAGATGTAATTGAGTCAATTTTAGCTTGCAAGGTCTCATGATTTTCATGAACAATAGTTTGCAGTTCATTTATGGCTGCTTCGTGATTCTGTAATGCATTTTCATGCCGCCATAAAATAGGTTGAAAATGCTCACAAATTTGAGTTTTTACGTCATTACAGACTTTTTGACATTTCGATTCAATGTTATGTAACTCAGTAGTTAAATCTTCATGTGTTTGTTCAAGAGTTTGTTCCAATGAGTCTAACTTTTGAAGATTTTGTTCCATTGTGTCTAACTTTTTAAGATTTTGTTCCATTGTGTCTAACTTTTTAAGATTTTGTTCCACTGTGTCTAACTGTTGCTGTGTTAGTCTCTGGTGTTGTTCCATTGTGTCTAACTTTTGAAGCTTTTGTCCCATTTGTTGCATTAATTGTAATAACAATGCACTGGTGTCTGAAACATGTTCCTCAGTGCTTTTCGACAGTGAATTTGCACCGGCAACATTCACATTTTGACAAGCAGAAAATGTGTCTTGACTCATTTGAGAAAACGGTGAGAACCCAAAACCTGAGTCTACAGTATTTACAATATTGTGTTTTGTCATTCCCGATTCCTGAGGCGAGCTGTTGCCGACCGATCGATCGATAATGCTTCCCTGTTCACTGTCTGTTTCATTGTCTACACCATTATTTGACGCCCGCTCCATTTCCCTATGCATAGTTACCAAATTACTACTTTGAATGTCTGTTAACTCATTACACAGTGGTGCTGATAAGCTACGCTCGTCGTCACTATTTTTTCTCAGTTTCCCGAAACCTGAGTCTACAGTATTTGCAATATTGTGTTCTGTCATTCCCGATTCCTCAGTTTCCCAAAACCTGAGTCTACAGTATTTGCAATATTGTGTTCTGTCATTCCCTATTCCTCAGTTTCCCAAAACCTGAGTCTACAGTACTTGCACAGTGAAGCTGATAAGCTACGCTCGTCGTCACTATTATTTCTCAGTTTCCCAAAACCTGAGAATACAGTATTTGCAATATTGTGTTCTGTCATTCCCGATTTCTCAGTTTCCCAAAACCTGAGTCTACAGTATTTGCAATATTGTGTTCTGTCATTCCCAGTTCCAAATTACTACTTTGAATGTCTGTTAATTCATTACACAGCTGTGCTGATAAGCTACGCTCATCGTCACTATTATTTTTCAGTTTCCCAAAAGCTGAGTCTACAGTATTTGCAATATTGTGTTCTGTCATTCCCGATTCCTCAGTTTCCCAAAACCTGAGTCTACAGTATTTGCAATATTGTGTTCTGTCATTCCCGATTCCTCAGTTTCCCAAAACCTGAGTCTACAGTACTTGCACAGTGAAGCTGATAAGCTACGCTCGTCGTCACTATTATTTCTCAGTTTCCCAAAACCTGAGTATACAGTATTTGCAATATTGTGTTCTGTCATTCCCGATTTCTCAGTTTCCCAAAACCTGAGTCTACAGTATTTGCAATATTGTGTTCTGTCATTCCCAATTCCAAATTACTACTTTGAATGTCTGTTAATTCATTACACAGCTGTGCTGATAAGCTACGCTCATCGTCACTATTATTTTTCAGTTTCCCAAAAGCTGAGTCTACAGTATTTGCAATATTGTGTTCTGTCATTCCCGATTCCTCAGTTTCCCAAAACCTGAGTCTACAGTATTTGCAATATTGTGTTCTGTCATTCCCGATTCCTCAGTTTCCCAAAACCTGAGTCTACAGTACTTGCACAGTGAAGCTGATAAGCTACGCTCGTCGTCACTATTATTTCTCAGTTTCCCAAAACCTGAGTATACAGTATTTGCAATATTGTGTTCTGTCATTCCCGATTTCTCAGTTTCCCAAAACCTGAGTCTACAGTATTTGCAATATTGTGTTCTGTCATTCCCAATTCCAAATTACTACTTTGAATGTCTGTTAATTCATTACACAGCTGTGCTGATAAGCTACGCTCATCGTCACTATTATTTTTCAGTTTCCCAAAAGCTGAGTCTACAGTATTTGCAATATTGTGTTCTGTCATTCCCGATTCCTCAGTTTCCCAAAACCTGAGTCTATAGTATTTGCACAGTGGTGCTGATAAGCTACGCTCGTCGTCACTATTATTTCTCAGTTTCCCAAAACCTGAGTCTACAGTATTTGCAATATTGTGTTCTGTCATTCCCGATTCCAAATTACTACTTTGAATGTCTGTTAATTCATTTCACAGCGGTGCTGATAAGCTACGCTCGTCGTCACTATTATTTTTCAGTTTCCCAAAACCTGAGTCTACAGTATATGCAATATTGTGTTCTGTCATTCCCGATTCCTCAGTTTCCCAAAACCTGAGTCTACAGTATTTGCAATATTGTGTTCTGTCATTCCCGATTCCTCAGTTTCCCAAAACCTGAGTCTACAGTACTTGCACAGTGAACCTGATAAGCTACACTTGTCGTCACTATTATTTCTCAGTTTCCCAAAACCTGAGTCTACAGTATTTGCAATATTGTGTTCTGTCATTCCCGATTTCTCAGTTTCCCAAAACCTGAGTCTACAGTATTTGCAATATTGTGTTCTGTCATTCCCGATTCCAAATTACTACTTTGAATGTCTGTTAATTCATTACACAGTGGTGCTGATAAGCTACGCTCGTCGTCACTATTATTTCTCAGTTTCCCGAAACCTGAGTCTACAGTGTTTGCAATATTGTGTTCTGTCATTCCCGATTCCTCAGTTTCCCAAAACCTGAGTCTACAGTACTTTCACAGTGAAGCTGATAAGCTACGCTCGTCGTCACTATTATTTCTCAGTTTCCCAAAACCTGAGTCTACAGTATTTGCAATATTGTGTTCTGTCATTCCCGATTTCTCAGTTTCCCAAAACCTGAGTCTACAGTATTTGCAATATTGTGTTCTGTCATTCCCGATTCCAAATTACTACTTTGAATGTCTGTTAATTCATTACACAGCGGTGCTGATAAGCTACGCTCGTCGTCACTATTATTTTTCAGTTTCCCAAAACCTGAGTCTACAGTATTTGCAATATTGTGTTCTGTCATTCCCGATTCCTCAGTTTCCCAAAACCTGAGTCTATAGTATTTGCACAGTGGTGCTGATAAGCTACGCTCGTCGTCATATTATTTCACAGTTTCCCAAAACCTGAGTCTACAGTATTTGCAATGTTGTGTTCTGTCATTCCCGATTTCTCAGTTTCTCAAAACCTGAGTCTACAGTATTTGCAATATTGTGTTCTGTCATTCCCGATTCCTGAGGCGAGCTGTTGCCGACCGATCTATCGATAATGCTTCCCTGTTCACTGCCTGTTTCATTGTCTACACCATTATTTGACGCCCGCTCAATTTCCCTATGCATAGTTACCAAATTACTACTTTGAATGTCTGTTAACTCATTACACAGTGGTGCTGATAAGCTACGCTCGTCGTCACTATTATTTCTCAGTTTACTTTGTAGCCTAGTGTTACGTTTTTCACACACCATTATTGTTACAATATTTCACACGATAACACAGAAAAGCACAATTTGAAGAGCCAAAATAAGAGAACACATTAACATAGCACTGAAAATAATATGTAGTTATTTGCAAGCGCAGCTGCGAAATACTTGGTGCAAATCTAAATGCATGCCACAACTGTGTACAACAATGAAAAGCTACAACTACAAAGGAAATTCTCTCTATAATTACGCGCTAGCAATAAACAAAAGCTACACTAATTACGCAAACTACAAGTAAAAATCAGAAGATTCCAGTGAGGTATCCTCGGCTAAGGGTCGACATATGAAACGTCCCCTTTGAACAATTATACAGGACTGTGCTTAACCTGACACTCAATATTTTTAGCGCAACGCAATCTGACTTTCAGAAATCCCTACAAAAGAATGGCCCTGACTAACATTAACCTATGCATTTCACAAATCGCTTACCTCACAAAAATCTTGGTTACTCGAACTACTGCAATACAGCGAGCGCCACTACTGCCAGCCAAATAAAAGATTCAAACTACGGAAGGCACTAACTACTGATAGGCATAGTTAGCAAATGAAAGATTTTAATAGAGAACAAACACTGTATTTACCTTAATAGTCATAATATATATAGCAGTTCATGACAAATTACAAAACTCCGCCATCTCTCTCCCCACATCCACCACTGCTGGCGGCTCACCTCCAACTGCGCAACGCTACGCGCTGTTCACATCCAGCTGCCGCTGCCCAACACTACAATGGCAGACAACAATGCAAACTAGCCACAGACTGCACACAGCACAGCCAGTGATTCTCACACAGAGCGCTACGTGGCGTTACCAATAAGAAAACCTAAACAGCCTACTTACATCCAAACTGAGAGACTATCTCCACTCCTTCCAAATTAACAATGTAAGACCAAATGTGGCTTGATTCAAAGAAATAGTATCGGCAGCAATTGAGAGATTTATGCCAAATAAATTAACAAACGACGTAGCTGATCCTCGTTGGTACAGAAAAAGGCTCAGAGTACTGTTGCAGAAACAACGAAAAAGACAAGGCAAATATAAACGGACACAAAACCTCCAAGATGCAGATACAATAACTCCATACTTAAGAATCATACACAACCGTTCGCTCAACGAAAGATCCGTACCCAAAAATAGGAAATTTTCACAAGTCACACCAATATTCAGGAAAGGTAATAGGAGTACCCCACTAAATTTTAGGCCCATATCATTAACGTCGATACGTAGCAGGATTTTGAAACATTATGAATTACCTCGAATAAAACGGTCTATTGACACAAAGTAAACACGGATTTAGACAACATTGTTCTTGTAAAACACAACTAGCTCTTTACTCGCACGAAGTGTTGAGGCCTACTGACAAAGGGTTTCAAATTGATTTTGCATTGCTAGATATCCGGAAGGCTTTTGACACTGTACCACACATGCAGCTTTCAGTGAAATTGCGTGCTTACGGAATACTGTCTCAGTTCCGTGAGAGAGGTCACAGTTCGTAGTAATCGACGGAAAGTCATCGAGTAAAACAGAAGTGATCTCTGGCTTACCCCAAGATAGTTTTATAGGCCCTTTGCTGTTCCTTACCTATATAAACGAGTTGGGAGACAATCTGAGCAGCCGTCTTGGGTTGTTTGCAGATGGTGCTGTCGTTTATCGATTAGTGAAGTCATCAGAAGATCAAAGAAAATGGAGAAACGTTTTCTAAAGGATGTCTGTATGGTGCGAAAATTGGCAATTGACCCTAAATAACGAAAAGTGTGTGGTCATCCACATGAGTGCTAAAAGGAATCCGTCAAAATTCGCTTACACGATAAATAGTCAAATCTAAAGGCCGGAAATTGAATTAAATACCTAGGAATCACAATTACGAACGACTTATATTGGAAGGAATACATAAAAAATGTTGTGGCGAAGGCTAACCAAAGACTGTGTTTTATTGGCAGTACACTTAGAAAAATTTAACAGATCTACTAAAGAGACTGCCTACACTACGCTTGTTCGTCCTCTTTTAGAATACTGCTACGCGATGTGGAATCGTTACCAGATGGTATTGACGGATTACATCGAAAAAGTTCAGATAAGTGCCGCGCATTTTGTATTATCGCGAAATAGTGGTCAGGTCAGTGAAATGATACGGGATTTGGGGTGGACATCATAAAACAAAGGCGTTTTTCGTTGCGGCGGAATCTTGCCACGAAATATCAATCACCTACCTTCTCCTCCGAATGCGAAAATATTTTGTTGATGCCGTCTTACATAGGGAGAAATAATCAACACAATAAAATAAGTGAAATCAGAGCTCAGACGGAAAGATATAGGTGTTAGTTTTCTCCGCGCCCTATACTAGATCGGAACAATAGAGAGATGAGAAGGTGGTTCAATAAACCCTCCGTCAAGCACTTAAATGTACAGAGTATCCACGTAGATCTAGATGAATGTGACGCAAGCATACCCTCTCCAGAGCTACAGTGGCTGGTGTTCTTTAGTTCAAACATTCATGCACTGGCTCCATTATGTGTGTTTGCCAATGGATAGCTTTTACAGACTTTCTTAGTTAACAGGGCTCGACATCTTCTGAATAGACTTTGGACTGAAACGTGAGCGATCTAGAAATCTTTTGTATCTGTATATATCTCTACAGTCAAAGCTACTTTTAGCAGCTGACGCAGCAAGAGCAGTTACAAAGTTAAGTTTTATTTTTACTATTTGATATTAGATACATAATAAATTACTATCTGAATTCTCTGTTTACGAACAGCAGCTGTTCCTCGCTCCTTTATGAGTTAAGGAATGTTGTTGTTGTTGTTGCGGTTTTCAGTCCTGAGACTGGTTTGATGCAGCTCTCCATGCTACTCTATCCTGTGCAAGCTTTTTCATCTCCCAGTACCTACTGCAACCTACATCCTTCTGAATCTGCTTAGTGTATTCATCTCTTGGTCTCCCTCTACGATTTTTACCCTCCACGCTGCCCTCCAATACTAAATTGGTGATCCCTTGATGCCTCAGAACATGTCCTACCAACCGATCCCTTCTTCTGGTCAAGTTGTGCCACAAACTTCTCTTCTCCCCAATCCTATTCAATACTTCCTCATTAGTTATGTGATCTACCCATCTAATCTTCAGCATACTTCTGTAGCACCACATTTCGAAAGCTTCTATTCTCTTCTTGTCCAAACTATTTATCGTCCATGTTTCACTTCCATACATGGCTACACTCCATACGAATACTTTCAGAAATGACTTCCTGACACTTAAATCAATACTGGATGTTAACAAATTTCTCTTCTTCAGAAACGCTTTCCTTGCCATTGCCAGCCTACATTTTATATCCTCTCTACTTCGACCATCATCAGTTATTTTGCTCCCCAAATAGCAAAACTCCTTTACTACTTTAAGTGCCTCATTTCCTAATCTAATTCCCTCAGCATCACCCGACTTAATTAGACTACATTCCATTATCCTTGTTTTGATTTTGTTGATGTTCATCTTATATCCTCCTTTCAAGACACTGTCCATTCCATTCAACTGCTCTTCCAAGTCCTTTGCTGTCTCTGACAGAATTACAATGTCATCGGCGAACCTCAAAGTTTTTATTTCTTCTCCATGAATTTTAATACCTACTCCGAATTTTTCTTTTGTTTCCTTCACTGCTTGCTCAATATACAGATTGAACAACATCGGGGAGAGGCTACAACCCTGTCTTATTCCCTTCCCAACCACTGCTCCCCTTTCATGTCCCTCGACTCTTATAACTGCCATCTGGTTTCTGTACAAATTGTAAATAGACTTTCGCTCCCTGTATTTTACCCCTGCCACCTTTAGAATTTGAAAGAGAGTATTCCAGTCAACATTGTCAAAAGCTTTCTCTAAGTCTACAAATGCTAGAAACGTAGGTTTGCCTTTCCTTAATCTTTCTTCTAAGATAAGTCGTAAGGTCAGTATTGCCTCACGTGTTCCAGTGTTTCTACGGAATCCAAACTGATCTTCCCCGAGGTTGGCTTCTACTAGTTTTTCCATTCGTCTGTAAAGAACTCGTGTTAGTATTTTGCAGCTGTGACTTATTAAGCTGATAGTTCGGTAATTTTCACATCTGTCAACACCTGCTTTCTTTGGGATTGGAATTATTATATTCTTCTTGAAGTCTGAGGGTATTTCGCCTGTTTCATACATCTTGCTCACCAGATGGTAGAGTTTTGTCAGGACTGGCTCTCCCACGGCCGTCAGTAGTTCCAATGGAATATTGTCTACTCCGGGGGCCTTGTTTCGACTCAGGTCTTTCAGTGCTCTGTCAAACTCTTCACGCAGTATCATATCTCCCATTTCATCTTCATCTACATCCTCTTCCATTTCCATAATATTGTCCTCAAGGACATCGCCCTTGTATAGACCCTCTATATACTCCTTCCACCTTTCTGCTTTCCTTTGTTTGCTTAGAAGTGGGTTTCCATCTGAGCTCTTGATATTCATACAAGTCGTTCTCTTATCTCCAAAGGTCTCTTTAATTTTCCTGTAGGCGGTATCTATCTTACCCCCAGTGAGATAGGCCTCTACATCCTTACATTTGTCCTCTAGCCATCCCTGCTTAGCCATTTTGCACTTCCTGTCGATCTCATTTTTGAGATGTTTGTATTCCTTTTTGCCTGTTTCACTTACTGCATTTTTATATTTTCTCCTTTCATCAATTAAATTCAATATTTCTTCTGTTACCCAAGGATTTCTACTAGCCCTCGTCTTTTTACCTACTTGATCCTCTGCTGCCTTCACTACTTCATCCCTCAAAGTTACCCATTCTTCTTCTACTGTATTTATTTCCCCCATTCCTGTCAATTGCTCCCTTATGCTCTCCCTGAATCTCTGTACATCCTCCGGTTCTTTTAGTTTATCCAGGTCCCATCTCCTTAAATTCCCACCGTTTGCAGTTTCTTCAGTTTTAATCTACAGGTCATAACCAATAGATTGTGGTCAGAGTCCACATCTGCCCCTGGAAATGTCTTACAATTTAAAACCTGGTTCCTAAATCTCTGTCTTACCATTATATAATCTATCTGATACCTTTTAGTATCTCCAGGGTTCTTCCATGTATACAACCTTCTTTCATGATTCTTAAACCAAGTGTTAGTTATGATTATGTTGTGCTCTGTGCAAAATTCTACCAGGCGGCTTCCTCTTTCATTTCTGTCCCCCAATCCATATTCACCTACTATGTTTCCTTCTCTCCCTTTTCCTACACTCGAATTCCAGTCACCCATGACTATTAAATTTTCGTCTCCCTTCACAATCTGAATAATTTCTTTTATTTCATCATACATTTCTTCAATTTTTTCGTCATCTGCAGAGCTAGTTGGCATATAAACTTGTACTACTGTAGTAGGTGTGGGCTTCGTATCTATCTTGGCCACAATAATGCGTTCACTATGCTGTTTGTAGTAGCTTACCCGCATTCCTATTTTCCTATTCATTATTAAACCTACTCCTGCATTACCCCTATTTGATTTTGTGTTTATAACCCTGTAGTCACCTGACCAGAAGTCTTGTTCCTCCTGCCACCGAACTTCACTAATTCCCACTATATCTAACTTCAACCTATCCATTTCCCTTTTTAAATTTTCTAACCTACCTGCCCGATTAAGGGATCTGACATTCCACGCTCCGATCTGTAGAACGCCAGTTTTCTTTCTCCTGATAACGACATCCTCTTGAGTAGTCCCCGCCCGGAGATCCGAATGGGGGACTATTTTACCTCCGGAATATTTTACCCAAGAGGACGCCATCATCATGTAATCATACAGTAAAGCTGCATGCCCTCGGGAAAAATTACGGCTGTAGTTTCCCCTTGCTTTCAGCCGTTCGCAGTACCAGCACAGCAAGGCCGTTTTGGTTATTGTTACAAGGCCAGATCAGTCAATCATCCAGACTGTTGCCCTTGCAAATACTGAAAAGGCTGCTGAGCGTGCAAAGGAAGACAACAAGTTTGAGGGCATTTTCATTGCGTTTAATTGAAATATGAGGTACCGAAACTAACTTACACATTGAATTAAAAGTTCTCGTATTTCCAGCTGTGTCAAGTGATTAAAATTGCACGAGCTTTCGGTCAAGCACTCCTTCACCATTGTTAAACGCTATGACTACCAGTGGGTTGTAGACACGCCCTTGTATACACGCGCTGCCAGCTGTGACGTCATTGGTGCTTGTGGCATCGCCATTTCGCACCCCAGCAAGAAAAGTGTTGTAAGTCAAAAAGGACAATTTTTAGTGTATCTCACTGAAAAATATGTGTTAAGTGCTACAACGTGCACAATAAATGTGACATCTGTGTATCGCTATATGTCCACTTAAGGGTAATTGTGTAAGTTTTGTTGTAGAGTACTTCATGTTCCGCCACAGCACGATAAGTGTCACTTCATATTTGTTACTAGCAGGTGTGCATTGATCATTCAAGAATAGCGGCACATTCTGAGTTGTTGTACATTTCATGTGTACGATACGTTGAATGTAATTTTTAATATCGGTGACTGTTACAGTGTCTCTGTTTATACAGGATCCAATATCCCTCAAACATCCATGTATGTCTGAAGAAACACAATGCTTTGACGATTAAAACTGTTGTAAATATTCAGAAATTTTGTGCGTTTGCAGCGTACAAGAAATTAATGGAAATTTCGGCTCTAAATAAAAATATTCCTAATGATACAAGCCTATTTATGACTCTGAGTTATCTAAAGAAGTGTTCCTTAATTATCACCTAATTGATGTTCCTTAGTACATTGTATCAACTTTCGTAAATTATAATTTTGCAGTTCGTATTTTTCAGATAAAACAATTTCATCTTATTTCTCTTAATGCACGTAAGAAAAGAAGAGAAAAAACATTATTTGGAGCGAAAAAGTGGCAATAATATTGCATGATGGGTCATAAAAAAACATAAATTTTTAGAAAAGCAGGTGAAGTGACGCTACTCAGAGAACTAATTAACAATTACATGATAACACTTCCCATTCGACCAGAACTGAGCTACATGTCCCTATTACTGCTGTACAGAATATAATGGAATTTACTGCCGAAAATACGTACTGCAAATTTAAATGATGTGTAGGCCTATACTGTGAGGGTTGGAACATTAATAGTGGCAACAATTTATTTGCAGCCCGTGCAAAATAGATACATGTTTCAAAGTTTTACTGACTTTCAGAGTAGTCACCAGCATTATGTATAGCCCGTTGCCAGAGATGTGGAAGACATAGGATACTTCTGTCTCTATGCTGTTCGTATTAGGAACACAACCTACGACCAGCTGAGAAGTGATGACACTTTCTGCAGGATCTGACTATCATTTTGCAAGACAATGGTTCAAATGGCTCTGAGCACTATGCGACTTAACTTCTGAGGTCATCAGTCGCCTAGAACGTAGAAATAATTAAACTTAACTGACCTAAGAACATCACACACATCCATACCCGTGGCAGGATTCGAACCTGCGACCGTAGCGGTCTCTCGATTCCAGACTGTAGCGCATAGAGCCGCACGGTCACACCGGCCGACTGAAGACAATGCTCAATCACGTACAGTGCAAGCTATTACTGATTTGTTTGACTGATGGGGCTGTTAAGTGCTGTACCATCTACTGCACTGCCCTAACTTAAGCCCTCGTCAGTTAAACTCGATTTGTAAACCGAAGAAAACACTTCACGGCATTCGCTTCAGAACTACTACACATTCGTCGGGTTATAGCACGCGTCGCTCGAACTGTCAGCACAACTGGCATTGCTAAGAGTATCCTACGACTTCCACATCGCAGGCAATGGGTTATACATAACGCTGGTGACTACTTTGAAGGTCAGTAAGCTTTGAAACACGCATCGATTTTGCGCGAGCTGTAAATGAATAGTTGCCACTATTGAAGTCCCAACCCTCATAATTCAGTATAAGTTTTACACAATTCTATAAGTCAAATTTTCACACGTATTGCATTTTCTAGTTGTGTCACTGTACTCTCCCGCATAAGATATATTGGCTTACGTTGACTCGACGTTTGATGTGTCAGCTTCAGCAGCGTGGCCGTAGGATCCAACGCCACCCTGATCTGCTGACCGCCGTCTCTGTTAAAGCCGTCGGCACAAGGACCGTGCATTCGAATGTCAATGTTTTGCATGCTGAGTTCACCGTGAACCGCTCAGAAACGATGTAGCTTGTGCATGTGGTACACATGACTTAACATAGTACACTATGTGATCAAAAGTACCCGAGCACCCACAAAAACATACGTTTTTCATATTAGGTGCATTTTGTTGCTACCTTTTGTCAGGTACTCCATATCAGCAACCTCAGTCATTAGACATCGTGAGAGACCAGAATGGGGCGTTCCGCGGAACTCACGGACTTCCAACATGGTCAGGTGACCATGTATCATACGTCTGAACGCGAGATTTCCACACTCCTAAACATCCCTAGGTCCACAGTTTCCGATATAGTGAAGTAGAAACGTGAAGGGACACGTACAGCACAAAAGCATACAGTTCGACCTCGTCTGTTGACTGACAGAGACCGCCGACTGTTGAAGAGGGTCGTAATGTGTAGTAGGCAGACATCAATCCGGAGCATTACACAGGATTTCCAAACTGCATCAGGATCCACTGCAAGTACTATGACAGTTAGGCAAAAAGTTCCACTGCAAGTACTATGACAGTTAAGCAAAAAGTGAGAAACCTTGGATTTCATGGTCAAGTGGCTGATAATAAGCTACACATCACGCTGGTAAATGTCAAAGGACGCCTCGCTTGGTGTAAGGAGAGTAAACATTGGACGATCCAACAGTGGAGAAACGTTGTGTGGAGTTACGAATCAAGGTACACAATGTGGCGATCCGATGGTTGGGTGTGGGTATGGCGAATGCCCGGTGAACATCATCTGTTGACATGTGTAGTGCCAACAGTAAAATTCGCAGGCGGTGGTATTACGGTGTGGCCCTATTTTCCATGGAGGGCTAATGCACCCCTTGTTGTTTTGCGTGGCACTGTCACAGCAGAACCTTACGTTCATGTTTTAAGCACCTTTTTTCTTCCCACTGTTCAAGAGCAATTCGGGGATGGCGGTCTCATCTTTCAACACGATCGGGCACCTGTTCATAATGCAGGGCCTGTGGCTGAGTGGATACACGACAATACAATTCCTGTAATGAACTGGCCTGCACAGAGTCCTCACCTGAATCCTATGGAGCACGTTGGGGGTAGTTTTGCAACGTCGACTTCGTGCCGTGCCTCACCGATCGACGTCGATACCTCTCCTCAGTGCAGCACTCCGTGAAGAATGGCCTGCCATTCCCCAGAGACCTTCCAGCACCTGACTGAATGTATGCCTGCGAGAGTGGGAGCTGTCATCAAGGCTAAGGGTGGGTCAACACCATATTGAATTCCAGCATTACCAATGGAGGGCGCTACAAACTTATTAGTCATTTTCAACTAGGTGTCCAGATACTTTCGATCACATTGTGTATGTAGGATCACAGCACGCTTCAACTACAGTTGTCGGTTGTTGTCTGTCCCATACAGAACAATGTTTCTGAATTGAACAGACATATAATTGCTGCACTAGTTCTATTGAAACGTAAGTAGCGGGGCAAGGTATGTATGAGGTCACTCTGCTTTGTTGCCAAATTTATTCTAGATGGCAGCGATGACGTCACCCAAGATAGCAGCGTGTAGACTTGGCAACAGTGCATGACGTCATTCAAGACGGCGTTTTTTGGCGGGAAAATAGGTCAATTGGGCTATGTCCACTAATCTAACCCCCATAAAAATGGCGGGAAATATGAATTTTGCCAGAAAATAGGTCAATTGGGCTATGCCCACTAACCTAACCCTCCAAAAAAAATTGGCACGAATTAAAAAATCCAATAGGATAATGTATGCAAAACTGTACTTGTATTCATTATTATTCATTATCATTCAATATAATTTACTATCATTTATTATTATTTATATCATTCACATGTGTAACCAGTCCAGATGTGTTTGGCCATCCCTGCCACCAGAGAGTGCCGCTGTGACATTCAAGATGGCGGATTTTGGTGGGGAAAATAGGCCAATTGGGTTACTTCCACTAACCTACCCCCAGAAAATAGGCGCGAAACTTGAATTTTGGTGGGAAAATAGGTCTATTGTGCTATGTCCACTAACCTAACACTCCAGAAAAGTTTGGTGCCAAATTCAAATTCCAACAGGATAATGTATCCAAAACAGTAATTGTCTTTATTATTATTCATTATTATTCATTATCATTTATTATCATTTTTTATTATTTATTATCATTATTATATATTATTATTGGTCTACATCCACTAGAAAATTGCGCCAAATTCAAATTCCACCACAATAATGTCTCAAAAACTGTACTTCTATTTATTATTATCATCACTGATTATCATTTATTATTTATTCAACATGTCCGATTTCGGTGGGAAGAAAGCCATTTGCGTTAGATCCATAAAAAAATCTGTCACAAGTTCAAATTCCAAGACCATAATCGATCACACGTATGAAATAGTCCACAGCCTACGAACTTTGACTGTCACTTATATTTTTTAGCTGGGAAAAAGACTGAAGTCCTTATTTCTAGCAGTACCATAATCACTTGTTCTCCAACAGAGTACACATCTTCGAGATGGTGACACCCAGTGCACCCGGCACTAGGTCCACACTCCAACTGACTTAGGTCAAATCATCGCCAGCAGAGGAGGGTACCCCTGGCACCACCTATCAGCGGTAGCCCGTACGGATGCCGCTGACCGAGCGGCCATCAGCGGTAGCCCGTACGGATGCCGCTGATCCAGCGGCCGCTCGGACTGTGTGCAGTTCCAGCAGTGTAAACATATTTTGCTCATACGAACCTGCCAATTCTGACGTCACTTTGGTAGGTAGTCCGTTCGCCACGCCCTCCCACACATTTCGCGCCAAAATTGTTCGCCTGAGAGTGTAATCATCCCCAACGTCACAACTGTCAGTGGTTTCGTGGCAGACAAAGAACACGCTTGGCCTCGAAGTTGTTTGCTGGAGAATGGAATCTGCCCCGACGTAACACAACCGCCAGTCCTCAACGTGGCGTGCTTGACAAAGAACGCTCTTGCAAAGTGCACTGACTTCAGACAGTCTGCTCTCTCTGTCTCTCGCGCGGGCGCGTTTTAACCGACCATGCAGAGCGCCGCCAGCCCCGCGGGCGTCCGACCGCTTACATCACACACGTTCAATCGCCACGTTCATTCACGCGCCAGAACAAGTGTTCTGTAAATATGCTAACACCCACATCGCACATCTAACCTATCAATTCCCTAAGTACTTTATTCCATTTCAATTTTAATCATATTAAATAATTCAATTTACAATTTCATATACGTATGAAAAGTGTTCAACTACCTACTTTCAACTACTTTTCAAAGAACAGACCGTTATTTTTTCCTAGGAACCTTCGCCGAGTTTGAATTCTGTCATTGAAGAAAGGTCACTTGTGCTTTCGCTACCAACCTAAGAAATTTCCCGTAAAGAAAGGACGCTTGTACTAACCTCAGACACCCGACAGCCACTACCTCCTATGATCAGGCGCCAAGTGTGAACTCTGCCAGTAAACAAAGCTCACTTGCGTTTTCGCTACCAAGGTAAGCAAATTGCTGCAAACGAAGCTTACCGCCGCCACCACTTCCTATGGGGCGGGTGATAAAAGGACTTAGCCCACACTAGGCTGATGGAGGGAGGAAGGATTGTACTTTATTTATTTGCGAGCAATTTATTTAGGGATGGAGTATATGTATCAAAGAACACACACTCTGACATGCCCCCCAGCATACAGACCTGCAAACCACTCCTACATGACTCAAGTGTAAAGTTCTACACACACACTTCTTAATTGTAAACCGTCAAAAATAACACATTGCAGAGCCTACAGACATGCGAACTGCTCTTAAACAATGCACAGCGTTTACGGTCATATAGCCAAACAACTCCTAAATTGTCAAAATAATAAACCATGTAAAAGACTCTTCTTGATAATTGTCAACTGTCGAAATCATACACCAGCCTTTATTTAAAGAATTAGAGGCAAAACCACCACAAAGTGTATTCGCCATTGGGTTCATAGCCCAACTGACTTAGATCATATCGATGCCACTAGAGGACGCTGTAGTGACGCAAGTACTGTAATCTAAGATGGCGTCACCTAGTGTGTTCTCCATGAGCTCCAGACCGCAACTCTCTTTGTACATTTCCTCGCTGTCACAGGACGCCACAGTGATACGAGCTGATGATTACAAACTCATCTAACAACCTTCCCAATCTTATTCTTACGTCACATCTCTTTGTAAAAAAAAAAGAAAAAAAATAAGAGCCAAGTCGACCCCTCGGGAATTGTATAATGTCCCAGAAATAGTTAACGCCCGCTTTCTTCATGACTCAGCTTGTATGCACGGAAATTCTCACCCTAACAGAACCTGTTTACCAAAATATCCCCTAATCCAGTCTTCCTCCCGGGCATAACGTGATATCCTTCCTCCTCTCAAAATATGCAAATGTTCTCACCGCTCCTATGTCCCACCACAATCAATCGAGCATTCTCAATTTCTCTTATCGAATTTACCAGTCGAACTACTTATGCCGCAGGTAACGAAGCACCATCCGCCTTTTCTTTCTCTGATTTCGAGCGGTTATTTTGCAAGGATTGCTAAACTGCAAAGACAGTTCCCTCTATCTATACACCCGCAATCTGTTCATTCTTTCTACAGACACTACACTCAGTGCTAATAAACTATTTTACACCGATTACCATTTTGCAGCGACAACTAAACATCGGAAATTTGGCCACAAGTCATCAAATACATAATATACTAGCAAGAATATTGGAGCGTCAAACCAATCTCCAACCATGGAATATATGACCGAGTAC
The DNA here is from genome assembly GCF_021461385.2 of Schistocerca piceifrons. Lineage (NCBI taxonomy): Eukaryota > Metazoa > Arthropoda > Insecta > Orthoptera > Acrididae > Schistocerca > Schistocerca piceifrons. The sequence continues at coordinate 398,149,063 of NC_060144.1, read as the reverse complement.
CGTTTCGATCTAGTAAACATGCATTTCATATCCCCAACCATACCAAATCACCCCTTTACATTAGCGAACCGAAGTCACTCTCAGAACTGACGTTCAAGGACATTCTCCTCTCCCCTTGGCATAAACGGTCTACGCATTCCGCTTTCTTGCTCTCATTTCTAGTCATCTCCAGACTAGTTGATTACAAGAACACCCGTATTTTCGCCATAATATTATACAATTTTCGCTTTACTTCTCGATATCAAGCACACAGCACTAGCCACCCTATCGCTAACGCAACATAATCCGAAAGATATAGACTGTAAATTATTTCTCCACAAACACCAAACTTTAGCGAGGCGCAGCGTGCTGTAAACCATTGGCTAACTAGAAACAAGTAGAGTAAACTGATATTCGCACACTCGAATATCGAAGTCAGTGATCTAACAGATCCCACATGATCAATATTGTTTACAGACCAACTACGGCCTTTCCCACGTCTAGAGAACAGGGAAACGTGTGTCCAACACACTAAATTCCATATTCCCTCAACTCAATAAAGGCATCAAATGAATTTTGAAAGCCATTCGGCTAAGGAATGCAGTATGTGACCGGTATCTGCAAGTCCCTCACGCCACTAGATATTTATCCAGTATGTGTAACGTATTCCGTCTCGATATCATGTCAGATGTTCCGTTATATATCCACTGAGTTAAACGCGATGACTCATTGAGAAGGATCACAGTCACAATTGAATCATATCTCGAAACGAGCCTTCTTTCTCGAACCTATCTGCTACAGTAAAAATCCCACATGGACTTAGTCAGTCTCTACACATCTTGCAACTGCTCCCATTTTTGCGCATGTGATCATGCCATTTTAAGTTGGAACTGAGCAGAAGTCAGACAAAGCCATATCCGCCACCTTCTGCACCCCGTCTGGAAACAGAGCGAACTGAGATACTGCGACAGGACCGTGTTTGGTCCGTTCGGCGGAAATGCTCACATTGTTGTGCGTTCCCAAACTACAAACGAGTACTACCGATACATGTCCACTCAAATCTATAAGCCCAACATGCTATCATCGTTATTCTCTAACCCCCCCCCCCTCCCAAGCAGACAAAATTAACAACTATAGAAGCTCAAATAACTTCATCCGATATAGAACTCACATAGAAGCCATTACTTGCGTGTTGATGCGAAGCTGCGTTGGGGGTCCAGCCCGGAGAGAGAGACACAGAGAGAGGGAGATAGACAGAGAGAGAGATATATCGCAATGCTTCCCAGAATAGCACAGCGTGCAGCCCTACACGCATTCCTAACTGTATACTTCGCCCCTCACTGAATTTACCCCCCCAAACTGCTGCTGCTACTGCTCCCTGTGTCGAACAAACCAATTAAATACACACTTATTGACACACTACGGAGCATAGTTTAAAGTTTCATCACCTCTACTCTAGGGGAATGATGGTATCCCACGTACTATAGTGTAAAACTCAAGAAACGTCCACTGTGCCCTGTTTACTTGCTTGAAACACTGTTTTCTAACGCGCTTTGTACACTGCCAAACATTTCTTTTTTCTGCTACGACTTCGACCTCTATGTCAGATTCTAAACTGGCCTTAAGACACAGTGATCTACGACCTCTCACAGAAAACTATACATCACACTGTCTAAATCATATTCCTAACGCGGATAGCACAACACTGAATTATTTTTAAATAAAACAAACGTACAAAATAAGGAAAGCAGAAGAGTTTTAGAGCATTGTGGGGAGTTTCCAAACTACCGAGACAGTAAAGGTGGATGGTGCTTCGTTACCTGCGGCATAAGTAGTTCGACTGGTAAATTCGATAAGAGCAAATGAGAATGTTCGATTGGTTGTGGTGGGATATAGTAGCGGTGAGAACATTTACGTATGTTGAGAGCAGGAAGGGTATCACTTTATGTCCGGGAGGAAGACTGGATTAGGGGATATTTTGGTAAACAGGTTCTGTTAGGGTGAGAATTTCCGTGCATACAAGCTGAGTCATGAAGGAAAACGTGCGTTAACTCTTTCTGGGACACTATACAATTCCCGAGAGGTCGACTTGGCTCTTATTTTTTTTTAAAAAGAGATCTGACGTAAGAATAAGATTTGGAAGGTTGTTAGATGAGTTTGTGATTATACGCGTGCACTTGGCGGTGTTGCGTCGGTCATGCTGGGGGTCGGGTACGTGCGGGTGCGCGCGTGTCTCAGCACGCTCTGTGCTGTTCTTCATTCAATGGTAAAGACGAGTAGCGCCTGGAGATGCCTCGAATACGAGACTAGCGTGAACGCGCTTTGGAGTCCTACGACAGTATAACGGTGACTGTACGGAGGGATGTAACTTTCAGCGGTGTTCGGTGGCGGCAGCTGGCGGCTGCGGTGGAGCGCGCATCCCTGGCCGGTCGCGCCAGGAGCTGTCTCTAGGTGAACACGTATTTGGATAGGGATTTCACGAGCACGGAGTATGAACGCGGCTTTCACCACCTCATGTTTGCGGTACACAGCAGGCAACCATGGGCGGTTTGAGGGCTGTCAGGCGTGTGACTTCGCGTGGGAGACAGGGTGGCGGTGGATGCTTGTGCGCGTCTGTTGCGTTATTTTGCGGGCGGCCCTGTAGGTTGTTCCATGTGTTATTTGGACAGTTTACTAGGACTCAGCGTGTTTTCAGATATGTGTACTGCATTATTTAGGAGCAGTTTGCGATTGTCTACGGAAATTTAGATTTGTTTGCGCGTCTGCAGATTGTGTATTCCGACGCCAAGCACATTAGGGTGGATGTTTTGTATCAGTGAGATTGATATATTCGATCGCATAAGGAAACGTTTGAAGCTAAATAGAGTGAAATCGTGCTTTACTCCCCCCAGCACCAGAGAGCAGGCTGAGTCGTCTTCCCTCACTATCTTGATTTACGTCACGAAACGGATGACAGCGTCGTAGAACTCGTGGAGAACACACTGTTTGCCACCATCATGGATAACTGTACTTCCATCATCAGCTAGTATCACTGTGGCGTCCTCTGACAGCGAGGAAATGTAATAAGACATTTGCGGTCTGGAGCTCATGGTAAACACACTAGGTGACGCCATCTTAGATTACGGTACTTCCGTCACTACAGCGTCCTCTAGTGGCGTCGATATGATCTAAGTCAGTTGGGCTATGGACTCAGTGGCGAGTACACTTTGTGGTGGTGTTGCCTCTAGTTTAAGAGTAGTTCGCATGTCTGTAGGCTGTGCAGTGTGTTATTTTTGAGGGTTTACAGTTAGGAAGTGTGTGTGTGTGTAGAACTTTACACATGAGTCATGCAGGAGTGGTTTGCAGGTCTGTATGCTGTGGGGCATGTCAGAGCGTGTGTTCTGTGATATATATACTCCATCCCTAAATAAATGAAGTACACTTCTTCCTCCCCCGTGCGGGTTTGAGGATTAGAATAGGTCTGCGGTATTTCTGCCTGTCGTAAGAGGCGACTAAAAGGAGGCTCAAGCGTTTCGGCCTGTATGTGATGGTTCCCTCTTGGGTTTGACCTCCATTTTTCGAAATTCTTCCGAAGAGCGAGCCAATCGTGCAGGGCGCCTTACATGAGGCATTTTGTCCATCGTGCATTGAGACCTCTAGCCAGCTTTATCGTCGTCGCATTGCTGTCCCGCTCGTTCTCCAACTCTAGGACGAGGATACGTTCCTGGGTGCAATTTCCACTATGCACTGTGCAGTGTTGCTTTTTGCGGAGGCGACGACCATGGACTTTATTGCACCTAATATCAAGCACGGTAGCCAGTCAGTTGTGGTGGGGCCGCCATGTACCTTGTTGGTTGTAGCCCCCTGACAACACGGGGTTGCTCTACTGATGCCTGCGCCATTAACTCCCCACGTATGCCAAGGCGTAGATGCCCATCTCCCTGGGGAATCAGGACTCCCGGCAAAGGCCATATTGCCAGGTGGCTCTTGCTGTGGCTGGGTGGCGCCTGTGGGGAGGGCCCTTGGTTGCAGTAGGTGGCATCAGCGTGGATGACACGCATGGAAGCGTGGCACATCATCTCTTGCTGGTGGCCAGCCACCAGCAGTCTCTAAGCGTTCGAGGGCTCACTTTAAAGCTAACATGTATGACCCCAAATCGTTCCCCTCCCTGGATACACCATGGGAGGAACTAAAGGCTGTTAATGACAGCGAAACGTATTCGCCCCCATATCTCGTCTGTACCAGAGCTGATGGGGAATCCTTTGTGTCTGTGAAGCCTCAGTTCTTTGTAGAGCATTTAGAGGACAAGTCAAGGGAGGTGGAGGGCTTGACCACAATGCGGTCAGGGTCAGTCTTGATAAAAACAGCATCCTCAGCCCAGTCATTAGCCTTGCTCGCTTGTAAGTAGCTGGGGGACGTTTCTGTTACTATCTCCCCCCCATAAAAGCTTAAGTATGGTCCAGGGCATTATTTTCCACAGGGATCTTCTTTTACAGTCGAATGACAAGCTCCACGCCAACTTACAGTTATAAGGTGCCATTTCTCTGGCGCATCCACTGGGGTCCAAGGGATCATCAAGAAGCCACAAGTGCCTTCATCCCGAGCGGTTCTAGATGCTTTAGTCTGGAACCGCACAAACGCTACGGTCGCAGGTTCAAATCCTGCCTCGGGCATGGATGTGTGTGATGTCCTTAGGTTAGTTAGGTTTAAGTAGTTCTAAGTTCTAGGGGACTGATGACCTCAGCTGTTAAGTCCCATAGTGCTCAGAGCCATTTGAACCATTTTTGGTGCCTTTCTCTTGGCCTTCGAGGGTGACACATTACCTGAGAAGGTCAGGTTGATGGTCTACTGCTGAGATGTCAAGCCATATATCCCTCCCCCAGTGCGGTGCTTCAAGCGTTGGAAGTTCAGCCATATGGCTTCCCACTGTGCTTCCAGCCTCCTATGTCGCGATTGTCGGCGTCCATCCCATCCTGATACTCCATGTGGCCCGCCTCCAATCTATGTCAACTGCAGGGAGCACCATCCTCCTTGCTCACCGGACTGTAAGATTCTACAGAAGGAATGGAAAATAATGGAATACAAGACCCTGGACCGACTGACATACACTGAGGCTAAGCGAAATTTGAATGACATCATCTTATGCCGCCAGTGTCACTCCTGCTACAGTTCCCATAGTTGCACCACATACCGTCAGCTCTCAGAGCCAGAGAACCACACCTGCCCCCTTGATGGTGGGGGCCACTTCTCTCTCTGTCGCTCCCACACCACCTACCTTGGGAGCAGCATGCCCTCAACCACTCAGGACACGAGTCCTCACTTCTAAGCCAGAGAAGCGTAAGTCTTCTTCGGCTTCTCTCGCTAGGAAGGGATCCCTTGGGTCACTCCCTTCGCAGGTTCCTACCAGCGGCACAGCAGACACCCACCAGTGGCTGAAGAAGCCACAGGTCGCTGGTCGTTGAGATTCACGATCCACTTTGGTCCTGGAGACCAATTCAAAAAAGCCCTCCCAGCAAGGACAACCAAAGGAACAGCGCGAGAAAGCGAAACAGAAGACCCCTAAAACCAAGGAACATGTGGTGGCACGTACTCCACCGCTACCTACGAGCTCGGCATCTGAGGATGAGGTGGAGATTCTTGCGTTCGTTGCGGACCCTCAGACACAATGGATAGCACTTGCACTGGTGCTCAATCGGTGGCAGCAGGTGACCCAGTAGCGTAATTTGCCTCCTCGATCCCTTCGCACCTTTCTCGGCCATGGACAATGTCATCTTCCAGTGGAACTGCAGCGGTTTTTTCCACCATCTTGCTGAGCTCAGACAACTGCTCAGCCTTCACCCTCTCCTCTGCATTGCTCTTCAAGAAACTTGGTTTCCGGCAATGCGAACCCCTGCCCTCCATGGCTATCTGGTGGCTTCTGCATCTACATTCTTCACTCCCTTCACAGCGAGTCGGTCCCTCTACAAACACCTTTAGAGGCTGTCGCTGACCGGGTGTGGACTCCTCAGGCTGTTACTGGTGATGTCCTGCAGCATGTCCTGGCGGCACTGATAGCTCAATTGTCGCCACCTTTCCTGTTACTGGCCGACTTCAATGCCCAAAACCATCTGCGGGGTGGATAAGTGGCAACAGGCTGAGGCAGCGCCATTGAGCATGTATTGGCACAGCTCGACCTTCTCTTTTAAATGATGGTGCCTTCACACATTTCAGTGTGGTGCATGGCATGTACTCAGCCATCGATCTTTCGATCTCCAGCCCTAGCATCTTACCATCTGTCTAGTGGAGTGTGCAGGACGACTTGTGCGGTAGTCACCACTTTCCGGTCTTTCTGTCACTGCCACAGCGTCCCTCTTGTGGGCGCACCTGCAGATGGGCTATGAATAAGGCTTTATTTTTTTTTTTTTTTGGTCATCAGTCTACTGACTGGTTTGATGCGGCCCGCCACGAATTCCTTTCCTGTGCTAACCTCTTCATCTCAGAGAAGCACTTGCAACCTACGTCCTCAATTATTTGCTTGATGTATTCCAATCTCTGTCTTCCTCTACAGTTTTTGCCCTCTACAGCTCCCTCTAGTACCATGGAAGTCATTCCCTCATGTCTTAGCACATGTCTTATCATCCTGTCCCTTCTCCTTATCAGTGTTTTCCACATATTCCTTTCCTCTCCGATTCTGATTAGAACCTCCTCATTCCTTACCTTATCAGTCCACCTAATTTTCAACATTCGTCTATAGCACCACATCTTAAATGCTTCGATTCTCTTCTGTTCCGGTTTTCCCACAGGCCATATTTCACTACCATACAATGCTGTACTCCAGACGTACATCCTCAGAAATTTCTTCCTCAAATTAAGGCCCGCATTTGATATTAGTAGACTTCTCTTGGCCAGAAATGCCTTTTTTGCCATAGCGAGTCTGCTTTTGATGTCCTCCTTGCTCCGTCCGTCATTGGTTATTTTACTGCCTAGGTAGCAGAATTCCTTAACTTCATTGACTTCGTGACCATCAATCCTGATGTTAAGTTTCTCGCTGTTCTCATTTCTACTACTTCTCATTACCTTCGTCTTTCTCCGATTTACTCTCAAACCATACTGTGTACTCATTAGACTGTTCATTCCGTTCAGCAGATCATTTAATTCTTCTTCACCTTCACTCAGGATAGCAATGTCATCAGCGAATCGTATCATTGATATCCTTTCACCTTGTATTTTAATTCCACTCCTGAACCTTTCCTTTATTTCCATCATTGCTTCCTCGATGTACAGATTGAAGAGTAGGGGCGAAAGGCTACAGCCTTGTCTTACACCCTTCTTAATACGAGCACATCGTTCTTGATCGCCCACTCTTATTATTCCCTCTTGCTTGTTGTACATATTGTATATGACCCGTCTCTCCCAATAGCTTACCCCTAGTTTTTTCAGAATCTCGAACAGCTTGCACCATTTTATATTGTCGAACGCTTTTTCCAGGTCGACTAAACCTGTGAAAGTGTCTTGATTTTTCTTTAGCCGTGCTTCCATTATTAGCTGTAACGTCAGAATTGCCTCTCTCGTCCCTTTACTTTTCCTAATGCCAAACTGATCGTCACCTAGCGCATTCTCAATTTTCTTTTCCATTCTTCTGTATGTTATTCTTGTAAGCAGCTTCGATGCATGAGCTGTTAAGCTGATAGTGCGATAATTCTCGCACTTGTCAGCTCTTGCCGTCTTCGGAATTGTGTGGATGATGCTTTTCCGAAAGTCAGATGGTATATCGCTAGAATCATATATTCTACACACCAACGTGAATAGTCGTTTTGTTGCCACTTCCCCCAATGATTTTAGAAATTCTGATGGAATGTTATCTATCCCTTCTGCCTTATTTGACCGTAAGTCCTCCAAAGCTCTTTTAAATTCCGATTCTAATACTGGATCCCCTATCTCTTCTAAATCGACTCCTGTTTCTTCTTCTATCACATCAGACAAATCTTCACCCTCATAGAGGCTTTCAATGTATTCTTTCCACCTATCTGCTCTCTCCTCTGCATTTAACAGTGGAGTTCCCGTTGCACTCTTAATGTTACCACCGTTGCTTTTAATGTCACCAAAGGTTGTTTTGACTTTCCTGTATGTTGCGTCTGTCCTTCCGACAATCATATCTTTTTCGATGTCTTTACATTTTTCCTGCAGCCATTTCGTCTTAGTTTCCCTGCATTTCTTATTTATTTAATTCCTCAGCGACTTGTATTTCTCTATTCCTGAATTTCCTGGAACATATTTGTACTTTCTCTTTTCATCTATCAATTGAAGTATTTCTTCTATTACCGGCGGTTTCTTGGCATTTATCCTCTTTGTACCTATGTTTTTTTCCCAACTTCTGTGATGGCCCTTTTTAGAGATGTCCGTTCCTCTTTAACTGTACTGCCTACTGCACTATTCCTTATTGCTGTATCTAAAGCGTTAGAGAACTTCAAACGTATCTCGTCATTCCTTAGTACTTCCGTATCCCACTTCTTTGCGTATTGATTCTTCCTGACTAATGTATTGAACTTCCGCCTACTCTTCATCACTACTATATTGTGATCTGAGTCTATATCTGCTCCTGGGTACGCCTTACAATCCAGTATCTGATTTCGGAATCTCTGTCTGACCATGATGTAATCTAATTGAAATCTTCCCGTATCTCCCGGCCTTTTCCAAGTATACCTCCTCCTCTTGAGATTCTTGAACGAGGTATTCGCTATTACTAGCTGAAACTTGTTACAGAACTCAATTAGACTTTCTCCTCTTTCATTCCTTGTCCCAAGCCCATATTCTCCAGTAACGTTTTCTTCTACTCCTTCCCCTACAACTGCATTCCAGTCGCCCACGACTGTTAGATTTTCGTCCCCCTTTACATACTGCATTACCCTTTCAATATCCTCATACACTTTCTCTATCTGTTCATCTTCAGCTTGCGACGTCGGCATATATACTTGAACTATCGTTGTCGGTGTTGGTCTGCTGTAGATTCTGATTAGAACAACCCGGTCACTGAACTGTTCACAGAAACACACCCTCTGCCCTACCTTCCTATTCATAACGAATCCTACACCTGTTATACCATTTTCCGCTGCTGTTGATACTACCCGATACTCATCTGACGAGAAATCCTTGTCTTCCTTCCACTTCACTTCACTGGCCCCTACTATATCTAGATTGAGTCTTTGCATTTCCCTTTTCAGATTTTCTAGTTTCCCTACCACGTTCAAGCTTCTGACATTCCACGCCCCGACTCGTAGAACGTTATCCTTTCGTGGATTATTCAATCTTTTTCTCATGGTAACCTCCCCCTTGGCAGTCCCCTCCCGGAGATCCAAATGGGGGACTATTCCGGAATCTTTTGCCAATGGAGAGATCCTCATGACACTTCTTCAGTTACAGGCCACATGTCCTGTGGATACACGTTACGTGTCTTTAATGCAGTGGTTTCCATTTCTTTCTGCATCCTCATGTCGTTGATCATTGCTGATTCTTCCGCCTTTAGGGGCAATTTCTCACCCCTAGGACAAGAGAGTGCCCTGAACCTCTATCCACTCCTCCGCCCTCTTTGACAAGGCCGTTGGCAGAATGAGGCTGACTTCTTATGCCGGAAGTCTTCGGCCGCCAATGCTGATTATTTATCAAATTTTAGGCAGTGGCCGGGATCGAACCCGGGACAGAAGACGTTTCTTGATTATGAATGAAAGACGCTACCCCTAGACCACGGGTACCATAGCTTACTGGGACTCAATTTCCTCCATTGTCACTATTGAGCCTATGTTCACAGACACCACTGATGTGGTGGTTCACTCAGTCACCACCGGCATCTTTACTGCAGTAGAATCTGCCATTCCCTGTTCTTCTGGGACCCCTTGGCGGAGGACTGTGCCTTGGTGGTCGCCCGGGATCGCTGAAGGGATTAAAGATTGCAGGCGGGCGCTCCAGCGTCACAAGTGGCATCCCTTATTAGAACACCTCATCGCCTTTAAACGGGTCCGTGCACGGGCTCGCCGCCTCATTCGCCAACACAAGCAGGAATGCTTGCAAAGGTATGTCTCCACCATTGGCCTCCGTGCCTCTCCATCGCAGGTTTGGTCCAAGATTAGGCGACTCTACGGCTATCGGACCCCCATCAGTGTCCCTGCGCTTTCACTGGATGGAGCAGTTTGTACTAACTCCGACATAACTGCCAACCGCTTAGCAGAGCATTTTGCTCAGAGTTCCGCTTCTGCAAATTGCCCACTGGCCTTCTGCTCCCTGAAAGAGCGGTTGGAACGTCAGCCTTTCATTTCACACACGCCACACTGAATCCTACAATGTTCCATTCAGTGAGTGGGAATTCAAAAGTGCCCTAGCTGCTTGCCCTGATATGTCTCCCGGGCCAGATCGCATCCACTGTCAGATGCTGAAACACCTCTCGGTGGACTGCTAGCAACGCCTCCTAGACCTTTACAACCGTATCTGGGTCGAGGGTGAGTTCCCATCACAGTGGCAGGAAAGCATCGTAATCCCCATTTTGAAACCTGGGAAGAACCCATTGGAGGTGGACAGCTGCCACCCCATTAGCCTCACTAACGTTCTTTGCAAGTTTCTCGAACGCCTGATGAGCCGGCGGTTGAGTTGAGTATTTGAGTCTCGGGGCCTTCTGGGTTTCGTAAGGGCCGCTCTGTCGCCGATAATCTAGTGAGCCTCGAGTCTGCCATCTGCACGGCCTTTGCCCGTCGTCAGCACCTCATCACTGTCTTTTTTGACATGTGGAAGGCATACGATACGACATCACATCCTCTCTACGCTTCATGGTTGTGGTCTTCGTAGTCCACTGCCGATTTTCATTCGAAATTTTCTGTCGCATCGTACATTTCTCACTTCATCTGTTTGTAATTTTTTGTTTTGAGTCTGGCCTTTGACCTACGATTTTAGACTGGGTAATTTTTAGTGTGCTTCTAGGTGGTTGGCTTTTCCTTTTTTGTCTCTATGGTCAGCCAACCACTGTCACACTCTGTGTGATTTTAATTCCTTTTGTCTGGTCTCTGTCTAAGTCTTTCTTGTCCTGTGTCGTCAGTTGTCATCTCCATTGTTCGTTTTTGTTCTGTGTGTGTGTTTGAAGTTTTGGAAAAAGGGACCGATGACTGTAGCAGTCTGGTCCCTTCAATCCCACAAACCAACCAGCACTCCTTCCTTCCTCCATCAGCCTAGTGCAGGCTGAGTCCTTTTACCACCCTCCCCCATGAAGTGGTCTGGTGGTGAGCTTCGTTTCCAGCAATTTTCTTACCTTGGTAGCGAAAACGCAAGTGAGCTTTGTTTACCGGCAGATTTCACACTTGGCTCATGATCCTAGGAGGAAGTGTCGGTTGGGTGACTGAGGTTAGTACAAGTGTCCTTTCTTTACGCACAATTTTCTTAGGTTGGTAGCGAAAGCGCAAGTAACCTTTCTTTAATGCCAGAATTCAAACTCGTCGAGGGTTCCTAGGAAGAGGTGGCAGTCTGTTCCTTGAAAAGTAGTTGAAAGTAGGTTGTTGAACACATTTTCATACCTATATGAAATTTAAATTGAATTATTTAATATGATTAAAATTGAAATGGAATTAAGTACTTAGTGAATTGATAGGTTAGACGCGTTATGTGGGTGTTAGCATATTTACAGAAGGCTTCGTCCAGCACGTGAGTGGAGGTGGTAATCGAAGATGTGTGACATAAGAGGTCAGATGCCTGCAGAGCGGCAGCGCGGTGCGTGTCCGGTTATAACGCACGCACGAGAGAGACAGAGAGAGCAGGCCATCTTGAGTCAGTTAACTAAGGGAGTGCATTCTTTGTCGAGCACGCCACGTTGTGGACCGGCCGTTGTGTGACGTCAGGGCAGATTCCACTCTCCAGCAAACAATTTCCGCGCCAAGCATGTTCTTTGTCCGCCACGAAACCACGTGGTGGATCGTTAACTGACCGTTGTGATGCTCGGGAAGATTCCACTGTCAGGCGAACAATTTTGGTGCGAAACATGTGGGAGGAACTAATACACGTGGTGAACGGACAACCTACCATTGTGACGTCAGAATCAGCAGGTTCGAACCAGCAAAACACCTTTACGCCTCTGGAACCGCGCACGGTCCGAGCAGCCGCTGGTCCAGCGGCGTGCGCACGGGCTACCACTGACCAGTGGTGCCAGGGGTACCCTCCTCTGCTGGCGATGATTTGAACTAAGTCAGTTGGAGTCTGGACCTAGTGCCGAGTGCACTGGGTGTCGCCATCTCGAAGATATGTACTCTGTTGGAGAACAAGTGATGACGGTACTGCTTGAAATAAGGACTTCAGTCTTTTCCTTGCAAAATCAGAGGATGTAAATTACGTTAGTACAAGTGCAGTTTATTATTTGACACGATTTTGATAGGTTAGCAGCCAAAAAACATAAGTGACAGTCAAAGTTCGAAGGATGTGGACTATTTCATATGTGTGATAGATTATGGTGTTGGAATTTGAACTTGTAACAGATTTTTGTTATGGTTGTAACGCAAATGGCTTTCTTCCCGCCGAAATCGGACATGTTGAATAAATAATAAATGATAATAATAATAAGTAGAAGTACAGTTTTCGAGACATTATTGTGTTGGAATTTGAATTTGGCGCCATTTTCTAGTGTAGGTAGGCCAATAATGACAAGTAATAATAATAACAATAATAAATGATAATGAATGATAGTGAATAATAATGAATAATAATAAAGACAAGTACTATTTTGCATATATTGTCCTATTGGAATTAGAATTTGGTGTCAATATTTTCTGGTGTGTTAGGTTAGTGGACATAGCACAATAGACCTATTTTCCCGCCAAAATTCAAATTTCGCGCCAATTTTCTGGGGTTTAGGTTAGTGGAGGTAGCCATATTGACCTATTTTCCCCGCCAAAAACCGTCAACTTGAATAGTGTCATGGCGGCACTATCTGGTGGCAAGTGTATGAACTAACACAGTTGGACTATGTACATATGTGCATGATATAAGTAATAATAAATGATAATAAATAATAACAAATGATAATGAATGATAATAAATGCTAATGAATAATAATGAATAATAATAAAGACAAGTACAGTTTTGCATACAATATCCTGTTGGAATTTGAATTTAACGCCAATTTTTTTCTGGAGGGATATGTTAGTGGGCATAGCCCAATTGACCTATTTTCCCGCCAAAATTCAATTTTCCCGCCATTTGTATGGCTGTTAGGTTAGTGGACATAGCCCAATTGCCATATTTTCCCACCAGAATACGCCATCCTGAATGACTTCATGTGTTGTTGCCAAGTCTACACACCTTCATCTTGGATGACGTCATTGCCGCCATATTGAATAAATGTGGCAACACAGCAGAGTGGCCCCATACATACCTTGCCCCACTACTAACGTTCATTTCATTCCTAGTCAATATGCTACTCATGTTGTTATGTCTGTAGTATACATATATAAAAACTTCAATATCTATGAAAATGTTATAAGGCAAATGGGAAGAGAAAAGTATCATGTGCAATTAATGAGGATACTGGCTTCTGAATGTTCCACTGTAAATATTGCAGTACAGATTTACAATAGTACTCCACATAAAATAAAAAATATTTCATCATACTGATGTAACGGAACCCTAAGACCATCCTTACTGCATCACTGTTTCTCTTTAGCAGCAGAATCTTTAAAATATGTGAAATACAAGCACTGAAACAAGAAAATGCAAAATACCTTACTGCAATTAGTGCAAGCTATCTTGTAGATAAAGCCAACAGAACAAACTAACTCATCCCAGGGAGCTCACAACTCTTGTGATATGTGCTTGGCTACCATGTGTCCCCAGCCTTAGTATCGTCACTTCCCTTCCGTGCTGCAACTTCATACTTCCGCTGTCTCTTTCCCCCTCTGTCTCTCCATTAGATTGTTTTCTTGGCACAGACCTTTCTTGGAACTGGTTTATGATTTGGGGCTCGAGATTCAACTTACAGTGTTTTCCTTAAGTAAATATGTGGTCCCCATTGTTGGGTTCGGCCTGCAGCAATTTTTTTTAAATTCTCCAGAAGTGCAGACTGTGCAGGGAAGGGCCCCCATCCTGGTATATGCTCCGCTTTTGTCTTTGCACTTTTTCACCCTTCCCTTAATAAGGCAGTACACCCAAAACCCAGCACAGTAGTCATCTCAATGTGAGGGGGTCGTCAGTTACCTGCACTGTGGTAGCCCGCTGACCATGCACAGATTGCATGAAGTCCCTGTGCTGAAAACTCACCATGTATATCTAGGAGCAAGGGCCCATCGTGACTGAAGCACTGGAACCCCAATACACTAGTTGTACATGTGGACATTGCTGAGGCTGGGTGTTGCCCTTGGGGCGAGGGGGGGGGGGGAGTTCAGAGTGGGTGGCACCATGGCAGATGAGCCACAAATGAAGCAGCTGAAGTTATGTCCTCCTGATGGCCAGACAGCCCCAGCAGCCACTAAGGAAAGAAAGCCCTAATTTGAATCAGAGAGATATGACCCTAAAATATTTTTTTCCCAGACTAGGGCTGAGTAGCAAGCTGAGGAATACTCCCCGCAATTCTTGGTTTTCACAGGGATTGATGGGACTCCTTTTTTGCTACAAAGCCTTTACCCTGTGTAGAGAAGACAAGAAGTGTCAGCCATCTCTAAAATGAAAAGTGGGTCCGTTTAGATGAAAACAGCATCCCCTGCCCAGCCATGGTCGCTATTCGCCTATAACAAACTGGGTGACGTACCAGAGTCTGCCGCTTCCCATTATAGTCTAAATATGGTTCAGGGCATCATTTATCACCAAGACCTACTCTTCCAATACGATGATGAGCTGTGCACCAACTTGGCACGACAAGGTGTACAATTTTCCCCATTATGTCCATGGGGGCCAAAGAACAATAGTGTTGCTACCAGTGTCTTCATTTTGGCCTTTGAGGGCAATACATTGCCTGAAAAGATCGAGGTGATGATATACTGATGTAAACAAAAGTGTAAGTTCCTACCCTCCTCCCATGCAGTTCTTCATGTGTTTGAAACTGAGGCAGGTCTTCACATTGCAACGCTAGAACCATGTGTAGAGATTGTGGATGACCACTGCATATGAACACTCCATCTGTGTCAACTATGGAATGCACTATTCCCCCTGCTTGCCAGATTGCACCGCTTTCCAGAGAGAGAGGAGAATACAAGAGCATAAGACTCTGAAGAAACTAACTTATCAAGGAGTCAAGAAGTAAGAACAGTTTCCCCCACACGTATAACAGTGTCGAATGCCACAATTATGACGATGTCGACTCCTTTAGCAACAGCACTCTCGCCCATTACGCCTACTACTTTGGGACCGTTGGCTTCCAGTTCACTGGGGTCTACATCTACATTTATACTCCGCAGACCACCCAACGGTGTGTGGCGGAGGGCACTTTACGTGCCACTGTCATTACCTCCCTTTCCTGTTCCAGTCGCGTACGGTTCGCGGGATGAACGACTGCCGGAAAGCCTCCGTGCGCGCTCGAATCTCTCTAATTTTACATTCGTGATCTCCTCTGGAGGTATAAGTACGGGGAAGCAATATATTCGATACCTCATCCAGAAACGCACCCTCTGGAAACCTGGACAGCAAGCTACACCGCGATGCAGAGCGCCTCTCTTGCAGAGTCTGCCATTCGAGTTTGCTAAACATGTCCGTAACGCTATCACGCCTACCAAATAACCCTGTGACGAAACGCGCCGCTCTTCTTTGGATCTTCTCTATCTCCTCCGTCAACCCGACCTGGTACGGATCCCACACTGATGAGCAATACTGGTTCTTGCTTCCCAGCTGGCGACAAATCACCTTCCAATGGCTTCCCTCACCAGGAAGAGGTTTCTTGGTACATTTCTTCCCAAGGTTTTGCCAGTTTACGACTAGACACAAGCCAGTGGCTGAAAGGACTGCTGGTTGCAGGGTTTCACAATCAACATCACAACCTCAAACTGATTCAGTTCTCTAAGAAGAGGACACATAAGAAGAAGGCCTCCAAGGAAAAGAAGATTGCGGTGGCCCACATGCCACCAGATATCCTGCATGCTCCATTCTTGTATACGAGGCAGAGGTTCTGGCATGCCCTGAGGCCCTCTGTCACACCACAACAGAATCAAGAACCTATGCGTGTTGTCGTCATAACCTCTCAACCAGTGGTAGCAGGCAACCCTAGAGCGTAACTTGATCCCACGGTCCGTTCCTGTCCTCACAGTACATGGACAACATTATTGCCCAGTGGAATTGTAGCGGTTTTTCTATCATCTTTTAAGCATTTCCCTTGCCTTCTGCATCACCCTTTAGGATACTTCGTTTGCAGTAGCATGGAACCCAACCCTTCGTGGATATCATGGACATTTTAAGAACTGTGCTGCCATTGACTGTTTGCATGTATGTTTTGGACACTCTACTTAGCGAACTTGTGCCTCTTAATACACCTTTGGATATTGTGGGTGTTACAGTAAGGGCATTACAGAATATTACCATCTGCAATGTTTCCATCCCTCCTGATGGTAAAATGCTTCAGAGCATAGTGTTCGCATTAGTTTCTCAGCACCACGATTTTAATGCTGGTAACACTTGGACTTCAGCAAAGCCTCGAAAACTTACTAAAACAACTTGACCTTTGCCATTTGAAAATTGGTGCAGCACATACTTCAGTGTTGTACACAGAACTTTCTCAGTGTTTGACCTTTCCATCTGCAGCGCTTGTCTTCTCCCAACCATCTACTTGCGAGTCTGTAATACCCTATGTGATAGTGACCACTTCCCGATCTTCCTGTCCCTCCATCAGCATCACTCCCCTGCACACCTGCCCAGATAGGCTTTCGCCTTTTTTGTCGCCCTTGGCTCTCTATCAAATGGAAATATCAATGAGGCAGTCCAGAATACGGCCTTTACTCCAGCAGCTGATATAGTGACCCCTGTTTCTCAGGTCTGACACAATGAAGACAGTACCTTGGTGGTCATCAGAAATTCCACAGGCCATTAGAGAGCGTAGGCAGGCTCCCCAACGCCGTAAGTAGGACCCATCGATGGAGCACCTCGCTACTTTTAAGTAGCTCTACGCCCAGGTCCACCACCAAATAAAATGACAGAAGCGAGAATGCCAGGAACAGTATGTTTCAACCATCGGACCACATGCCTCACCTTCCCCGGTTTGGACATAGGACATCTCTACACATACCAGAAATCTGCATGTGTACCTTTGAATGGCGCTGTCTACACTGATCCAGATACTATCACTGGATGTTTTATATTTTGCTCTGAATTATGGTCCCTCTACTACATCTGTGAATTATCAAACTGCCTTTCGTGTCCTAAAACAGCAGGTGGAGTGAAAGAAATTATCCTTTTCTACGCGCCACCTGGAGCCATAGAAGTTTCATTCAGTGAGTGGGAAATCGTCAGTGTCCTAGCCCCTCCCCCCCTCCCTCCCTTATACAGCACCAGGGCAAGACCGCATCCACAACCAAATGGTCAAGCAGACATCAGTAGATCGTCAGCATGATATCCTTGTCATTTTTAACTGGATCTTGAAAGAAGGCGAGTTCTCTTCGTAATGGCGAGCAAGCATCCAGTACTGAAATCAGGCAAGCGCTCTTTATTGATGGACAGTTATCGCCCAGTTAGTTCTGTGTAAGTTGCTCGAATCAATGGTGATCCGGGAGCTGTGTTGGCTCCTTGCGCCCTGGGATTTCTGGCTTTGTGCCAGGGTGCTTTTCGCCAAGGAATCTGCCATCTGAACAGCTTTTCCGGGAATCAGTATCATATAGCCGTCTTCTTCAACCTGCAAAAGGCTTATGATACTACACAGCGACACCGCATCATCACTGCCTTACATGAGTGGGTTCTTTGGAGTCCACTCCCGATTTTCATCCAGAACTTCTTGTTTCATCAAATTTTCCAGGTTCAAGTTCGCGCCTCCCACAGTTTTCCCTTTAGTCAAGAGAATAGGGCTCCACTGGACTCTACACTGAGTATCCCTCTCTTTCTAGTAGCGATCAGTGGTGAAGTCACAGCAGTGAAGACCTCAGCATCACCCTCCTTGTATGCTGATGACTTTTGCCTCCACTATTGCTCCTATAGTGCGGGCGTCGCTGAGCGTCAACTGCAAGGCTCCATATGAAAGGTGGAGACCCTCAATGGTGGCCTACGGTTTTCAGCTGTCAAGATTCAGATCATGCCCTTCTTTTGACGTTGAACCATGCACCTACAACCAGAACTTTATCTTGACGACGAACTACTCAATGTAGCGAAGTCTTATCGCTTTTTAGGACTAGTCTATGATGCCCATTTGACATGGATTCCTTTTCTTCACCAGCTTCAGCGAAAGTGCTGGCTGCATCTTGGCAGCCTCAGTAATACCAGCTGAGGTGCACATCGCACTACCCTCCTGCACCTTAACAAAGCTCTGATACAATCGTGTCTTGATTATGGGAGTCTGGCATACAGTTCAGCGTTGCCCTCATCATTGTGGTTACTGGGTCTAATACACTACTGCAGGGTTCGATTTGTGACAAGAGCCTTTGGAATTAGATCAGTGAAGAGCTTACTCATGGAGACTGGCTTCCCTCCTCTGTCGATCATGTGTCAACAACAACTTGTCAATTATGCTACACTCGTTTGCTGCTTGTCTATGAAATCAAACAACCATCTCCTCCTTCCAAAGACCAGCCAGCAGTAAACCGACTCTTGAGATTGGTATTTCAGAAACAAACCTCTTATCAGTAATATGCCATCAAGTTTTGGAGATCTGGAATATGCAATGGCTCATTCCGACTTCACCAAACAAATAACGAGTGATAAAGGAGTCTACGAATCTGTGAAGGTCCTCATTGCAGGCGTCCTCAATGTAGGTCTCTTGCAAGGATTCTACCATCCTTTGCCAAATTTAGCTGGCTCACGGTCGACTTGGGCACATGGGCCCACCCCACTCTCCTTGTGGTTCTCATTTGGCGGTGGTCCACATCTTTCTCAACTGTCCCAATCGAGCTACCCTACGGCGGACTCTTAATCTCCCGGAGTCACTATCCTTGTTGTTAGGAGCGGTTTGTAACCTCCCTATTCCTTATCAGGCAACTGGACTGCGATATAACTGACCGTTATCGCATATGCCTAATAAAATTTTACTGTGAGTAAGGCTAACGTTACCGAAGGAACGTAACACTGGTTGGTGGGAGGAAAGTGTACAATAAACCTTTCTGAAGGATGAATCTGTTCTAAACTTAATCTAAACGCTGATGATTATTTTAAAATGGCAGAAATATACTGCAATCGCTCACGAACAAAACAGGAGGAGGAAGGGGTACCAAGTAATATGTAATGCAAAAGATACTGATAATACACGAAAATAAATTACCTAAAAAGGCGATAATTAAAGGGTCGCCAGCCCGCTAGGGCAATGCATCTTCAGACTCCTAAGAAAAGTAATGACAAAACTTTAAGCCAATAATCACTTGGGTGGCATCGGAAGGTTGTCACACTTTTCCACAGAACAACAGTTCACGAGAAAATAAGTGAATAAGAAAGCACTGAGTTTGCAGTTACTCATACTGAAATATTAAATTTAGAAAGTAAAATTAAATGGAGTTACTGGTTAAATATATGTTACTAAAACTATGTTATGTAAAAAAATTACTTCTGGTAACCTCAATGTAACGTAATGCAAAATTTAGAAAAGGGCATGCAATTTACTTTTGATTAATGAAAAACTGAATTCCCTTGAAGCAAATGAGTAACTGATTTTACTTTTAATATAACAACAATAAAATACATACAAAGCCAGCAGAAGTCACTCGCTAAGCTGAATACAGAATAAATGAAATTGTCCACTCTTAATATGAGCTGTATTTTTAGTTATTAGGTTTGCCTGTGAAATTTTAAATTACTTTAAGTGGGTGAAGTTAATACTCAAAACTGCAAATTAGTTAAGCCTGTGTCATGCAATACAAGAATAAACAGTTACTGAGGCAGAAAATTTAGACCGAAACTGATCGTTAGCGGTCAACCAATAATTATTCAATTTTCATAATTTTACTACACTCTGTGATTGTCTGGAAAGGAAGGGGACGATGCTTGGTAATAAAGTCTGAGGACAACGACAACACAAACGCGCTGCAAGTTTCAACTATTGCAGGTTATTATTCAAGTCAGCCATACTTTGTGAAAGAAATGTTACTGGGTAGTGTCTCTATAATACTCTGTCACTTCAGCCGGCCGAAGTGGCCGTGCGGTTAAAGGCGCTGCAGTCTGGAACCGCAGGACCGTTACGGTCGCAGGTTCGATTCCTGCCTCGGGCATGGATGTTTGTGATGTCCTTAGGTTAGTTAGGTTTAACTAGTTCTAAGTTCTAGGGGACTAATGACCTCAGCAGTTGAGTCCCATAGTGCTCAGAGCCATTTTCTGTCACTTCACGCTTTTAGGATGTTGTGGCTGTGCGAATGACGAAGAATGTAACCGACGACAATGTCGGGCTGCCGCTGTTGCTGCTGGTTGACAACCCCGTCTCGTCTCCAACGAACACTTCCGCTCTCTTTCAAAACCCAAACTGCTCTCCTTTCTCTCTGCTCGCAGCACGACAGAGACTCTCCATACGCAAAGATAAACAACGGTACAGCTACTACCATTTTGTCGTTGCTATCAATACATTTAAATAGAGTTTACTTGGCATTTACCCAGCAATTCACAATACTTTCATTGTAATTGCAATCAATTATATACATTCAGAGCTATGGTCGCAGGTTAGAATCCTGCCTCGGGCATGGATATGTGTGATGTCCTTCGGTTAGTTAGGTTTAAGTAGTTCTAAGTTCTAGGGGACTGATGACCTCAGATGTTAAGTCCCATAGTGTTCAGAGCCATTTGAACCCATACATTCAGAAATAAATAAGCTATGACATCGATTGCATATTAAATACAGTTTCTGTAATAAACCTTACAAAATCAGAAGTACAGCACAGGTTATGAACGGATATTAAACCGCGAAAAGTTTTGGATAGTGCAGAAGGTATATTATTTGTATTTTCGGTGTTACGAGTTGACTTAGTTTTATGTTTTATTCTGAAGGGGGATATTACCAATCTCCTTAAGGGAGAGCCACCCTGCCCAAACAGGGCTGTGGTTGCCTAGCTTGGGGGCCCACCTCAGCCCTCACACTGCAGGCTCTTTTACTCTTCCTGCCTGTCTCGCGTCGAGTGGTCAAATTATTCGTATTTTTTCTCTCTGTGGTTCTCTTGCACTGACCGTGTTTCTAGTCTTTTCTAGTCTCAAAACCGATTAGATAACGCGAGGATAGGTAACAGAATATTTAGATCTTATGAGACGCAAATCAGCAACACATAATACTCTTACAGCACTAGGTCTCTGCTCATTATACTATAGCGACCAGCTACGATTTTGGATCATATTTTGCATCTTACCTTGTCCTTAAAAGATTTAATCGCAGATATGTTACTAACTCGCATTTAATTACAACAAATCGTACCAAGAACAATGCGTTTTTGATCGATCTTCACTGAGTCGTTAGTTTCCTTGAAACAGCGTACTTTCATAACACTCAAGTTACAAGAACAGTAAGTCAAATACGAAACACACCAAATACGAGCTTTAGCTGAAAGGTAATGTGGCGTCTCTGACTCTCTAGTGAAAAGAAATAGTCTATGAGTCACATAGGTGACTTTTTTTCCATCTCACTGGTCCACTTTCAAACGCGTGTTCAGAATATCTGTCATGCTTAATATTGTTCCGCACGTTCAGAAAGACACCCCCACTTGCTTTGTCCACGCTATGACGTCGGAATCGCAACATGCTCAACGTTTACGTTCGAATGCACGGTCCGTGTGCCAACAGCTTAAGGTTGTTATTGTAGATTTTTCTTTAAATATCTTTTTTAATTACACAGTCTCAGAAGTTGTTAGTGCGAGCCAGCACACAGGTTTCGTCAAATTTGAAATGGTGACCGTTTTCTAAAGCAAGGGTTCTGTTCGCATACTTGATAAAAAAAAAAAAAAAAAAAACGGCCCACGGTATCTATTTACTTCTGTCTGATTATTGCAACTATTAGTAACAACAATAGCAAGAATTAGATTGTGCCCTCCGAACACATCAGGGACACTTTTTTTTTAAAAAAAAAATATCGTACAGTAGCTTAGCGAGCACTGCTTCGCTGGGGTAGCCTGTGATGTATGCAGTGACTTCTTTTGTTTTCCTTTAACTGAATTTTATTGTTGATCACAAACTGCCACACTTTCTAAACTTTTCACCCTAATTAGGGCCATAGAAGCATTGTCTTTTACGGATATACTTGGTGACGTTACCATAGAAACTTTGATTCCCTAACACATTTCCTTATATTCAGCCGAGGAGTAGAATACTAATTATCTTATTTGGCTTTAAAATTTTTTAATATAATGAAATTCTTCTAGAAAGTCTTAATACCCTATTTCACCTCCTTATCATCTGTATTCCCAAAAACCTTGAAAGACTCTTTAATTCCTAACAGAGAAACCAGATACAAATTTTCGTAGATTTAGCCTTGAAAATGCTTTCATAGTGAAATAATCTCATAAACTCTCCATCGTGTATTTCACTTTCTTATGTGGTTGAACTCTGAAAATATAATGGAAACTTTTTTTTTCATTTCTAACCGAGAAGCCATATACCGGTTTTCAAAGACTTACCATTAAAAGTTATTTCGATATGAAATATTTTCATTAACATTTAGCTGTTGAATTTCCAAAAACCGTGAAATGCATATTCTTTTTTGTTCCTAACAGATACGCCGAATATCAATTTTCATAGACGTAGCTTTAAAAGTGCGTTAGTAGTACTTTAATAATTATTTATTTCAAAAAAAGAGTTTCATCCCCAGTTTCACCCCCATGAACCATGGACGTAACGTTGGTTGGGAGGCTTGCGTGCCTCAGCGGAACAGATAGCCGTACCGTAGGTACAACCACAACGGAGGGGTATCTGTTGAGAGGCCAGACAAACGTGTGGTTCCTGAAGAGGGGCAGCAGCCTTTTCAGTAGTTGCAAGGGCAACAGTCTGGATGTTTGACTGATCTGGCCTTGTAACGTTAACCAGAACGGCCTTGCTGCGAGCGGCTGAAAGCAAGGAGGATCTACAGCCGTAATTTTTCCCGAGGGCATGCAGCTTTACTGTATGGTTGAATGATGATAGCGTCCTCTTGGGTAAAATATTCCGGAGGTAAAATACTCCCCCATTCGGATCTCCGGACGGGGACCACTCAGGAGGACATCGTTATCAGGAGAAAGAAAACTGGCGTTCTGCGGATCGGAGCGTGGAATGTCAGATCACTTAATCGGGCAGGTAAGTTAGAAAATTTAAAAAGGGAAATGGATAAGTTGAAGCTTGATACAAGGGGAATTAATGAAGTTCGGTGGCAGGAGGAACATGACTTCTGGCCGGGTGAATACAGGGTTATAAATACAAAATCAAATAGTGGTAATGCAGGAGTAGGTTTAATGACGAATGAAAAAATAGGAGCTCGGGTAAGCTCCTACTAACAGCATAGTGAACGCATTATTGTAGCCAAGATATATACGAAGCCTACGCCTACCACAGTAGTACAAGTATATATGCCAACTAGCGCCGCACATGATGGAGACTGAAGAAAAGTATGATGCGATCAAAGAAATTATTCACATAGTATAGGGACAAGAAAATTTAATAGTAATGGGGGACTGGAAATCGACAGTAGGGAAAGGAAGAGAAGGAAACGTAGTAGGTGAATATGGACTGGGGGGGAATGAGAGGAATCCGTCTCGTAGAATTTTGCACCGAGCATAACTTAATCACAGTTAACAATCGATTTAAGAATCATGAAAGAAGATTGTATACATGGAAGAGGCCTGGAGACACTGGAAGATTTCGGATAGATTTTATGCTGTTAATACAGAGATTTAGGAACCAGATTTTAAATTGTAAGACATTTCCAGGGGCAGATATGGAATCTGACCACAATTTATTGATTATGAATTGTAGATTAAAGCTGAAGAAACTGCAAAAAGGTAGGAATTTAAAGATATGGGACATGAATAAAGTGAGAGACCCAGACGTTGTAGAGAGATCAGTAGGGGACGATTGACAAATACAGTGTAAAGAGATACAGTAGTAGAATGGGTAGCTTTGAGAGATGAAATACTGCAGACAGCAGAGGATCAAGTAGGTAAAAAGACGAGGGCTAGTAGACATTCTTGGGTAACAGAAGAGATATTGAATTTAATAAATGAAAGTATAAGATATAAACATACATTAAACGACGCAGGCAAAAAGAAATGCGAACGTCTTAAAAATGAGATCGACAGGAAGTGCAAAATGGCTAAGCAAGAGTGGTAGAGGACAAATGTAAGAAGGTAGAGGCAGGTATCACTAGGAGTAAGATAGATACCGCCTATAGGAAAATTAAAGAGACCTTTGGAGAAAAGACAACCACCTGTATGAATATGAAGTGTTCAGATGGAAAACCAGTCTTAAGCAAAAACGGGAAAGCAGAAAGATGGAAGGAGTATATAGAGGGTGTACACAAGGGCGATGTACTTGAGAACAATATTATGGAAAGGGAAGAGGACGTAAATCAAGATGAAATGGGGATACGACACTGCATGAAGACAGAGCGCTGAAAGACGGAAGTCAAAAAAAGGAGCAAGAATATAATAATTCCAATACCAAAGAAAGCAGGTGTTGACAGGTGTGAAAATTACCGCGCTATCAGTTTAATAAGTCACGGCTGCAAAATATTAACACGAATTCTTTACAGACGAATGGAAAAACTGGTAGATGCCGAACTCAAGGAAGATCGGTTTGGATTCGATAGAAATGCTGGAACACATGAGACAGTACTGATCATACGACTTATCTTAGAAAATAGATTAAGGAAAGGCAAACCTACGTTTCTAGCATTAGTAGACTTAGGTAAAGCTTTTTGACAATGTTGACTGGAATACTATATTTAAGTTCTAAAGGTGGCAGGGGTAAAATACAGGGAGCGTAAAGCTATTTACAATTTATCCAGAAACCTGATGGCAGTTATAAGAGTAGAGGGGCATGAGAGGAAATCAGTTGAGAAGGAAGTGAGACAGGGTTGTAGCCTATCAGCGGTGTTATTAAATCTGCATATTGAGAAAGCATTAAGGGAAACAGAAGAAAAATTTGGAACAGGAATTAAAATCCATGGAGAGGAAATAAAAATTTGAGGTTGCCGATGGCATTGTAATTCTGTCAGAGACAGCAAAGGACCTGAAAGATCAGTTTAATGGAATGGACAGTGTCTTGAGAGTTGGATATATGATGAACATCAACAAAAGCAAAACGAG
Organism: Schistocerca piceifrons; assembly: GCF_021461385.2. NCBI lineage: Eukaryota > Metazoa > Arthropoda > Insecta > Orthoptera > Acrididae > Schistocerca > Schistocerca piceifrons. The sequence continues at coordinate 398,123,747 of NC_060144.1, read as the reverse complement.
GATAATGGAATGTAGTCGAATGAACTCGGGTGATGCTGACGAGATTATATTAGGAAACGAGACACTTAAAGTAGTAGATGAGTTTTGCTATTTGGGGAGCAAAATTACTGATAATGGTCGAAGTAGATCGTATATAAAATGCAGTCTGGCAATGGCAAAGAAAGCGTTTCTGAAGAAGAGAAATTTGTTAACATCGAGTATAGATTTAAGTGTCAGGAAGTCTATTCTGAAAGTATTTGTATGGAATGCAGCCATGTCTGGAAGTGAAACATGGAGGATAAATAGTTTAGACGCGAAGAGAACAGAAGAGTTCGAAATGAAGAAGAATGCTGAAGATTAGATGGGTAGATCACGTAGGTAATGTGGAGGTACTGAATAGAATTGGGGAGAATGGGAACTTTTTTCACAAAATGACTAAGAGAAGGGACCGGTTGGTAGGACACGTTCTGAGGCATCAAGGGATCACCATTTTAGTATTGGAGGGTATCGTGGAGGGTAAAAATAGTCGAGGTAGACCAAGAGATGAATATACTAAGCAGATTCAGAAGGATGTAGGTTTCAGTAGTTACTCAGAGATGAAGAAGATTGCACAGGATTGAGTACCATGGAGAGCTGCATCAAACCAGTCTCTCGACTAAAGACCAAAACAACAACAACAACAACAACAGCGTTTAAATTATCAGAAATGCTGAAACAAGAATTTCATTATTTCTGATCGAAGAGTCAAATACAAATTTTCGTAAGTTAGCTTCACAGTCTCTTAATAGGGAAGTATTTTGAAAAAAATCTTTCATCCGCTATTTCACCCGTTTGTGGAAGGAATTTGAAAAATTCCCTTCGAAATTTGTAACTGAGTAATTACGAATATTTCACTAGATATTTTTGCACTAATTCGTTGACAAGTTAGTTGGTTAATTGATTAGTTAAAGTTTTCTTGTTTCCATCTATATTACTTTTAATTCATTTAGAATATTTTAATATTTGAAAGGTCATGACATATAAACGACAACAGAACAGTAGTCATCATTTTAATATCAGTTTCTAAACTGTTGTACTCGAACTGATCATCCATAAAGTAAATAAAGACGAGTAGAAATTCATATTTTTTTAAATTTGGAAATGTTCTGACGTTTGCACATTTGGTGTGACGTGTGTGCGCGAATCTTTGAAACAACAACTGACAGATCACTTTCCATCTGCATTTTAGGCCAATGTTTCGTGTTGTATAAGGCCATTGTGCAAATAGTTCACTCACTGTCGTTACCGATTCTTAAATGTTTGGGAAGTACAACACTGCCGATGATGGGTGACAGAGGCTGCATAATGAAACATTACTCGCGACTTTTCTTAGCATTCCTTGTTCATGTGGAATAAGACAGGAAATGAACGATAGGAAAACTTTCTGAGTTGGTTCATGGAAATAAGAATCTTACCGCTAACAATTCTTTTTCACTGGAAGTCTTTTTCTTACAAGATATTAAATATAAATCTTGCAATGAAAGCCAGCGTCTCCCCTACAACTCTCTGCGCATCCCCCGCTGCCCTCCCTACACTTCTTGGGGGCTGTAACTTTAATTAGTCTCAGTAATTGCTGTTTTTTGTCGGAGTCCTGAAAGTCGATATGGTTTTGTCTCTTTTCAGAAGGCGGCTTATTTTGCCAGACTCGGAGCCACAGAACGGCAAGACAGCAAGTTTCTTTTCCTGCTCCTCGTCGGTGGTCTTATTGTCGTTCTTGCTTGAAATAACTTCAATTATTTGATGAACGTTGTAGCCGTTGTTCCGGAGTACCTTGCATAGGTGGCTCAGCTCGTGGGATTGGGTTCTCACATAGCCTACATATATTAATAAAACAGGAAGAAGGTACAAAAGAGACACGAGAAGGTAGAGTTGAGGTAGTCAGCAACGTTTGATGCGATAGCTGAAGAAGTTCTACAGTCTAAAACAAGTGTAATTTGTACAGCAAAATAAAAAAAAAATTGTATTTCAGAGAAACGTGTGACAAAATGAATACAAGCAATAAAAGAGTATTGGATACAACGACGTATATTTTTCAGTAGGGACGAGGATGAGTTTATTGATATACCTTCCAGGTACAGTAACTGAGTCCTATATAAGGGCTTTGGCGTAAACAAACTGTTCCTACTGCTTCATTATTGTCGATTTATTCTCGAATTATTTTAATGCACTGTTTTTTTTGTGTTTATATACTAAGTAGAAAAACTTTGCGCTGCACAAGCTTTAAAATTATTTACATGTAAATACAGATGACTCGGACCAGATGACTGACAAAAAAGACAAGCATGTAGAAGGAAGCACGAAACGTAATGTAACTTCACGTGTTCTTAGGGTATGTGATGTTAATCCTGTGATTACAATATCGAGTCATATTCACAAAGGACTTCACAGTAAAGGTCCTCTGATGAGTATGATGTTGCACCGCCTCTGACGTCAATGCATGCGGTTCGGAAAGGTGTGGTGAAGCTGCAATAGTCTTTCCTGAGGTAGGCTGGCTAAGGGAGTACTTCGTTATCAAGTAGACAGTCGAGTTAGAAATGTGCCAAATTTTGGATGAGCAGTGTCATATCGAAAAATGACATCACGATACTGTCCGTGAAACACACGACAGTGCTAGATGTCCATAGTGTGTCGATGTGCCGCCAGATTTCCCTAAACCACTACCACGGGTGACCGACGCACGCCACACCTTGACGCCAATTGTTAGACCATTGTTCGTGTTTAAAACATTAGAAGACTACGACGTTTCTCTATTTCTAGTTCCATACTCGCAGACAATGGTTGTCTGGGGTAGTGCAGCACCACGATCCACAGCACTGTGCGACGTCATTTATCAGCAGTCCACGCTACCTGGTGACGGCATCTCTCTAAACGCAGCCGTTTGTGATGTGGTGTTGAGGGAAGCTTACAAATGGGACACTATAGTAATTCCCTAGCGTCATTGTTGCTAGTTCCCCTCCTACGGCGCAGGACGCCACAGAATGTTTCTTCTCGGCCGCAGGAGCAAATGTCAAGAAGGTCCCCATGCGGGTCACTATCACATCCGAACACCCCACAAATTTGGATACTACATGAGTTGACCAGCAGTCCTAAAGGAGACCCATAATCACACCCCATTCAAATTCTGTGAGTAGCTGATAACACAGTCTCAAACAAGTATCCGGCATCTCCTGAGTCCTTCACAGTGATCTGTCAACATGTGACCCATTCACACCCTTATATATCCTACCTGGCATGGTAAAACACTACACGCGAGTAACACCAGTGGTCTCTGCTGAACGTTCTTTATATATCCTACCTGGCCTGGTAAAAATACTACACGCGAGTAACACCAGTGCTCTCTGCTGAACGTTCTGTCACAGATAATTGCAACTAGTAATTTACATACCTGCGAGTGGCGTGTACGTATAAGTTACATTGAAATGCTACTATATCCTCTGGGTAGTTCACTCTACTTTCCGGTCTGTGTAGTTTTTTTAATTGTTTTCGAGCCTTTTCAGGCTCATCTTCAGATGGACCATACAGGAGGCACATATTCATATTTGTGGTATAAGAGTCCTCAATACACTCTTATCGACGATTAAATTAACCAGTTGTAAGTAGGCTGTTTAGGTTTTTATATTGGTAACGCCACGTAGCACCCTGTATGAAAATCACTGGCTGTGCTGTGTGCAGTCTGTGGCTGGTTAGCATTGTTGTAATATTCGCTATTGTAGTGTTGGGCAGTTGGATGTGAACAGCGCGTAGCGTTGCGCAGTTGGAGGTGAGCCGCCAGCAGTGGTGTATGTGGGGAGAGAGATGGCAGAGTTTTGAGAGCGGATGATCTGGACGTGTGTCCATCAGAGACAGTAAATTTGTAAGACTGGATGTCAAGAACTGATATATATATTATGACTTTTGAATACTATTAAGGTAAATACATTGTCTGTTCTCTAGCAAAATGTTTCATTTGCTAAATATGCCTATCAGTAGTTAGTGCCTTCAGTAGTTAGAATCTTTTATTCAGCTGGCAGTATTGGCGCTCACTGTTTTGCAGTAGTTCGAGTAACGAAGATTTTTCTGAGGTAAGTGGTACATGAAAGGTATAGGTTATTGTTAGTCAGGGCCATTCTTTTGTACGGATTTTTGAAAGGCAGATTGCGTTGAGCTAAAAATATTGTGTGTAAGTTTTTTTTTTTTTTATTTTATTCTCCGCAAGCCACCCAACGGTGTGTGGCGGAGGGCACTTTACGTGCCACTGTCATTACCTCCCTTTCCTGTTCCAGTCGCGTATGGTTCGCGGGAAGAACGACTGTCTGAAAGCCTCCGTGCGCGATCTAATCTCTCTAATTTTACATTCGTGATCTCCTCGGGAGGTATGAGTAGGGGGAAGCAATATATTCGATACCTCATCCAGAAACGCACCCTCTCGAAACCTGGCGAGCAAGCTACACCGCGATGCAGACCGCCTCTCTTGCAGAGTCTGCCACTTGAGTTTATTAAACATCTCCGTAACGCTATCACGGTTACCAAATAACCCTGTGACGAAACGTGCCGCTCTTCTTTGGATCTTCTCTATCTCCTCCGCCAGACCGATCTGGTACGGATCCCACACTGATGAGCAATACTCAAGTATAGGTCGAACGAGTGTTTTGTAAGCCACCTCCTTTGTTGATGGACTACATTTTCTAAGCACTCTCCCAATGAATCTCAACCTGGTACCCGCCTTACCAACAATTAATTTTATATGATCATTCCACTTCAAATCGTTCCGCACGCATACTCCCAGATATTTTACAGAAGTAACTGCTACCAGTGTTTGTTCTGCTATCATATAATCATACAATAAAGGATCCTTCATTCTATGTATTCGCAATACATTACATTTGTCTATGTTAAGGGTCAGTTGCCACTCGCTGCACCAAGTGCCTATCCGCTGCAGATCTTCCTGCATTTCGCTACAATTTTCTAATGCTGTAACTTCTCTGTACACTACAGAATCATCCGCGAAAAGCCGCATGGAACTTCCGACACTATCTACTAGGTCATTTATATATATTGTGAAAAGCAATGGTCCCATAACACTCCCCTGTGGCATACCAGAGGTTACTTTAACGTCTGTAGACGTCTCTCCATTGATAACAACATGCTGTGTTCTGTTTGCTAAAAACTCTTCAATCCAGCCACACAGCTGGTCTGATATTCCGTAGGCTCTTACTTTGTTTATCAGGCGACAGTGCGGAACTGTATCGAACGCGTTCCGGAAGTCAAGAAAAATAGCATCTACCTGGGAGCCTGTATCTAATATTTTCTGGGTCTCATGAACAAATAAAGCGAGTTGGGTCTCACACGATTGCTGTTTCCGGAATCCATGTTGATTCCTACGTAGTAGATTCTGGGTTTCCAAAAACGACATGATACTCGAGCAAAAAACATGTTCTAAAATTCTACAACAGATCGATGTCAGACATATAGGTCTATAGTTTTGCGCATCTGCTCGACGACCCTTCTTGAAGACTGGGACTATCTGTGCTCTTTTCCAATCATTTGGAACCCTCCGTTCCTCTAGAGACTTGCGGTACACGGCTGTTAGAATGGGGGCAAGTTCTTTCGCGTACTCTGTGTAGAATCGAATTGGTATCCCATGAGGTCCAGTGGACTTTCCTCTATTGAGTGATTCCAGTTGTTTTTCTATTCCTTGGACACTTATTTCGAAGTCAGCCATTTTTTCGTTTGTGCGAGGATTTAGAGAAGGAACTGCAGTGCGGTCTTCCTCTGTGAAACAGCTTTGGAAAAAGGTGTTTAGTGTTGATCAGAATAAGTAAAGAGCGAATAGTCTGATTACGTTCAGTTCTGCTCAGCTGTTTGAAAATCAAACAATGTAAGCGGATTACCAGCACAGTAATTCAATAATTTTTACAAGGGGACATTCCATATGGCGACCCTGCCAGGATACCTCACTGGAATGTACTGATTTTTTCTTGTAGTTTGTGTAATTAGTGAAGCTATTGTTTATTGTTAGAGCATAATTATAGAGAGAATTTCCTCTGTATTTGTAGTTTTTCATTGTTGTACAGTAAAACAGTTGTGGCATGGATGTAGATTTGCACCAAGTATTTGCAGCTGCGCTTGCAATTAACTAGATACTATTTTCAATGATATGTTAATGTGTTTTCTTATTTTTGCTCTTCAAATTGTGCTTTTCTGTGTTATTGTGTGAAATATTGTGACAATAATGGCGTGTGAAAAACGTAACACTAGGCTCCAAAGTAAACGGAGAAATAATAGTGTTTATGAGTGTAGCTTATCAGCACCACTGTGTAATGAATTAACAGACATTCAAAGTAGTAACTTGGTAACTGTGCATAGGGAAATGGAGCAGGCGGCAAATAATGGTGTAGACAGTGAAACAAATAGTGAACAGGTAAGTATTATCGATCGATCGGTCGGTAACAGCTCGCCTCAGGATTCCGAAATGACAGGACACAATCTTGCAAATACTGTAGATTCAGGTTTTGCGTCCTCACCATTTTCTCAAATAAGTCAAGACACATTTTCTGCTTTTCAAAATGCGAATATTGTCGGTTCAAATGCTCTGTCGAATAGCACTGAGAAACATGTTTCAAACACCAGTGCATTGTTATTACAATGAATGCAACAAATGGGACAAAAGCTTCAAAAGTTAGACTTAATGGAACAAAATCTTCAAAAGTTAGACACAATGGAACAAAATCAAAGAAAAACACAGCAAAAGTTAGACACAATGGAACAAAATCAAAAACAGTCACAGCAACAGCTTCAAAGTTAGACACCATGCTTGAACAAACACGTGAAGGTTTAACTGCTGAGTTACTTAAAATCGAATCTAAATGTCAAAAAGTCTGTAATGAGGTAAAAACACAAATTTGTGAGCATTTTCAACCTATTTTTTCGTGTCATGAAAACGCATTACAGAATCACGAAGCAGCCATAAAAGAACTGCAAACTATTGTTCATGAAAATCACGACACCTTGCAAGCTAAAACTGACTCAGTTGCATCTACTGATTCGGTTACGCAACTTGCAAAAACTCAGAAAAAGTTAAAGGACACAGTAGATACGATTTCAACACAAATGGACACTCTGAAACTTGGTTCAGAAAAACACACTGAGGAAATCAGTTCACTATCGGAGAAAGTAGCCGAACTTTCGGATCAGTTCACTAGGTTATCTACAAAGGTAGATGACGATCTGAATGACACAAGACCTGTAGCCTTCGATGTCACAGAAGAATATGAACAAATTAGGAAATTCAAACAAAATCAGAATCAAATTAATACGCAACACAAAAGAGAAATTCGGGAAGTACAAGATCAGTTGGCACAAATAATACAAGAATTACATATTTCAGAGGAGACTCGCGCTCCAACACGGGAAGAGGGACATAGAAATACGGAACAGCGACAAAATAATAACATAGGGCACTTCAGAAATTATTGAAGAAATTGGCAAAGTACACCGAATTTTGAGATGGAACCGCCGAAACGAAGTAGCAATGACCGATATGCGACTAGCCGACATGATGATTTTGATTATAAGCTGTTCATTACTACGCGTAAATTCAAAACATTTAAGAATTCTGGCAACGACATTCATCCAGAAGCATGGCTCCATCAATTCTCTCATTGTTTTCCCTCCAACTGGTCATTGGAGCACAGGTTAGAATTTATGTGTGGCTACTTAGAGAATGAACCAGCTGTAAGAATGCGATCGTTCATTCACGACTGTCACAGTAAAGAAAAATTTTATCACGTCTTCCTCTCAGCATATTGGTCTCAAGCTACACAAGGCAGAGTAAAACATAGCATCATAATGACGAAACATTTCGAACAATCTGAATTTTCCACTCTTATCTTTCAAACCCATACAGCCCCTCAGAACTCATCCACATTTGCTTAATCAAATTGCCTGAACATTTACGACATATTATTTTGGCGGGACGTTGCAAAGACGACACTGAAGCTTTTCAGGGAATGTTACAAGAATTGGAAATCGACACTGACAATCGCGGAACTCGAAAACAGGATCACAACTATTACAGGTCACATCCGTCACAATTCTGCTATGTTAGAAATAATAACTGGACACGACAAGGCGATTCTTACAATGTAAATCGTGACCAAAACAGACACCACCCATATGACAACCGTTGGCACCGTAGTAATAATTACAGGGAGAGATCATCTCTCCACCGTAATGACTATCACAGAGACAATCAGAGAAATTGACAATATGGGAACCAAAATAATTATCAAGGGAGACAGAATAACTTCAGACGCAACGGTCCACCGTGCAGTTACGATTCCGGGAGACATTCTCCACCACACGACCGACAAAAAAGGAACTATGTAAACTATCGACAAAACGACAGACCTGAATTTCATCAGAACTGACGGGATTCAGACAGGGCAGGGCCCTCTCGACAAGGTGAATTTGTAGAAGTTAGATTTCCAAATCCCAATAACGACGCGCGCCAACAGAGTGATTGTGGTGGTGGTGGTGGTTAGTGTTTAACGTCCCGTCGACAACGAGGTCATTAGAGACGGAGCGCAAGCTCGGGTTGCGGAAGGATTGGGAAGGAAATCGGCCGTGCCCTTTCAAAGGAACCATCCCGGCATTTGCCTGAAACGATTTAGGGAAATCACGGAAAACCTAAATCAGGATGGCCGGAGACGGGATTGAACCGTCGTCCTCCCGAATGCGAGTCCAGTGTGCTACCCACTGCGCCACCTCGCTCGGTGTCCAACAGAGTGACAATAGGCAATGACTCACACCGCTGGCAGCCACAAAACGTACTTATGAAGCTGACGACGTAGCTGCTGTGGCTAGTACTTACGTAAAAATGGAAGATATTAGGGACATCTTACTCCAGGAACACGACGTAAAACATAACAACATTGCATATCCTGGAATTCACATTAGAGTAAATGACGTAAAATTTACGGCAGTACTTGACTCTGGCAGTAATTAGTGAAACAGCCTTTAGCAAATGTAACAAATCGAACGATTGCCCCACACTTCCGTTACATAAGATTAAATTACAAGGTGCAGTCGTTGGAAAAAGTGTAGATGTACGCCAACAAACCAACTTAGAATTCTTTTGTCAAAGCCACAGCTTCTCTATGAACTTTCTTATTGTTCCATTATTGTCGACGGAAATTGTATTGGGAGTAGACTTTTTGAATGAATACAAAGCAATCTAAAACTTTCACGATGCTGAAATAAGTTTAGAGAAAGAAGGTAAGTCAATAGCTTTGAAATATGAAGATTGGCTCGCAAACCATGACGAGGAAATTAATCGGATTTACCTCCTTTTAGAAAACAGTTCGGAATTTTCGACGGAACTTTACACTAACAATCACTCTGCAAGTACTGACAGGGATGATATCGACGGCGTATTTGATACTAATGAGTTAACTCAGAATAAAATTCAAACAATTGAGAATTGTAATGACACTGATAGTCAGGACCTTTTTGAGATTTTACAAGCACATTCCACAGTTTTTTCTCACAAAACAGGAACAATCAAGGGGTTTCAATACCAATGTCGTGTTCGTGAGCATACTAAATTTTGTGTTAGACCATACGTAATTCCGGCACATTATAGGGACCGTGTTAGAAAAGAAATACAATCTGTGGTTGACGAGGACATTATTGAGCCTTCAGTAAGCTCATACAACAATCCATTACATTTTGTTGAGAATAAAATGGATCGATCAGGCTTGTCTTAGATTCGAGACAAATCAATACTATCATCATTCCTGAAACAGACAGGCCGCAAACGTTGGTAGAACTTCTTCAAAATTTTAGTGGTGTAAAAGTGTTGTCTTCTATTGATCTCAGATCCAGCTTTTATTAGATCGAACTTCATCCAGAATGTAGAAAATACACAGCCTTTCTTTGTTTCGGCGTTTGTTATCAGTTTCGGAAACTTCCTTTTGATTTAAACATTTCTTCGGCAGCATTCATTCGCGGGCTAAATTCCATATTACTTGATTTCTTAAAACGTCACATCACCTTATATGTGGACGATTTCCTGATAGTAGAAGCCTCATGGGAACAACATAATCGCATCCTCAACAGTGTGTTACGTATTTTTGCAGAATCTGGAATTACAGTTAACTTGGAAAAGTCTGAATTCGGTAGGACAAAGATGAAGTTTTTGGGACATATTATTTCTTCTGAAGGCATTCAGTCGGACCCTGAAAAGTTAGAAGCAATCAGAGCTTGCAGTTCCATCCACAAAAAACAAGTTCGCAGTTTTCTAGGTCTCGTAAATTTTTACCGTCGTTTTCTAATATGCAAAATCTAGTTACACCAAAACTTTGTTCTCTCACTGGAAAAAAATACTATTGGGAACTGGGACGAACAGGCACAGTTGGAATTCAATTCTTTGAAAGAATCGCTACTTAACGCGCCAATACTAGCTCATCCAGATCTGTCACAAGATTTCTGCCTTAGCACGTATTCTTCTAAAGTCGGTCTTGGTGCCCATTTATTTCAAGAAGCCATAGAAAATGACACTACTGTTCAGAAAACCATTGCTTTTGCTAGCCAAGTGCTAACACAATCTGAAAAAAATTGTTCCGTTACTGAATTAGAAACTTTAGCTATCGTTTGGGCATTTAACAAATTCCGTTTCTTTCTTTCTGGTAAGCACGTAAAAGTATACAGTGATCATCGGGCATTGCAATTTCTTATGTCTTCAAAATTAAATCATGACAGGTTAAAACGTGGGCATTGTTTCTGCAAGAATTCCACTTCACAGTAGTCTACATTCCCGGCAAGGAGAACATTGTTGCGGACGCCTGTCACGCGCACCGGCTGGGCTTGAGAAAAGTAACACAGAAGGCAACCTCGAGAAAAATTTCAGTATTCTTTACATTCAGAAAGTCGCCTTCGAAAACTTCATCACCACATCTTTAAAGGACATTGCTCATGAACAAGATAAAGATCCGATTTGGAAAGACATTAAAAGTAAATGGCATGAAAAGACACACACACAGATTCGGCATTATTATCTGGTTAGAAACAACATACTCTTCAAACGCTGCACTGTTGATGACAAGCTATGCGTACTTTACATTCCTGACGATTTTGTTAATAAGCTCATTTGGTACATTCATTTCAGCTACGCACATTTTGGTCCAAGAAAATGTTATCATATTCTTCGGACGACTTGTTATTTTAACAATATGGAAAAGAGAATTCGAAGAGTCTTGTCTATATGTATACTTTGTCAAAAAGCTAAACAATCTACCATCTCACATCGATCTCCGTTGTTTCCTATCATTCCTTCTAAATTAAAAGAGCCGGCCGCGGTGGTCTAGCGGTTCTAGGCGCGCAGTCCGGAACCGCGCGACTGCTACGGTCGCAGGTTCGAATCCTGCCTCGGGCATGGATGTGTGTGATGTCCTTAGGTTAGTTAGGTTTAAGTAGTTCTAAGTTCTAGGGGACTGATGACCTCAGATGTTAAGTCCCATAGTGTTCAGAGCCATTTGAACCATTTTTTGAAATTAAAAGAATTTACTGCTGTCGATCTCTTGGGACCCCTTGTCAGAACATCGAATGGATTTTCGTACGTTCTAGTCGCTGTTGAACTTACTTAAAAATTTGTTTCTTTCACACCGTTACGTAAAGCCACTGGACGGTCTGTATCCATCGTCTTTGTTAAATATTTCTTACGTGAAGTTGGACACGTTAGTAAAGACATTTCAGATAACGGACCACAATTCAGGTCTGCTGTCTGGTCACGCATGCTTCGGAATCATAAGCTCAAACCTATTTTTATTTCATTGTACTCACTACACTGTAACCCGTCTGAACGGATTATGAAAGAAATCAATAAGCTTTGCAGACTTTATTGTCACAGAAAGCATCAGCATTGGGACAGACATTTACACTTATTTCAAAACGTGCTGAATGAAATGCCTCATGAATCCACTGCTTTAGCAGCTATTCTTGTACTGAAGAATGAAGAACCATCGAACAGAATCAGAGAGATTGTACCTTTTCCGAATACACGTAAACTTCGACACAAAGACATAATTGATTTGGCTATTAAAAATATAAAATCCGCAGCAGACAAAAGGAGAAAACTACACGGTAAAGCAAATGCAAAGAAACTATATATTGGTCAGAAAGTTCTCATTAAAGCTCGTTCATTGTCACATAAGAAGAAACACTTGAGTCACAAATTCTTTCTGATTTACAATGGACCTTACAGAATCCGACGTATACCACATGATAATTGTGTTGAAGTTGAAGCTCTGCGTACTAGGAAGAGTAAAGGATTGCAATACATTTCACATGTAAAACCGTTTATTGAGAGATAATCTGTTTTTTAACTTAGTCTTAGCCACAAAATTTTTCACTTCCCTTTACTAGTACTCTTTGTCACACTTAGAAACTGTTAGCATGCAACTATGTTCTACAGTTAACTATCCAGTCGAGAACCTAGGGACTTATTTAGACAAGTAATTACAAATGCATTGATATAGTGAACAGACGACACAGTGTTATTGTGTGTGTACATTCTTGTTTATTAGTTGCACGATTACATAACGAATATACGGCTTACATACTTAGAACATATACTGCTAATGAGATTTTAATGCAACATTTGGTTTACTTGAAAAGACATTCTTTATTTGAAGTACTTTCTGTGAGATTAAAGATGACTTAGAATTTGGTTTCTGAATCGTCCCCTTAGAAAAATTATTGAATTACTGTGCTGATAAACCTCTTACATTATTTGATTTTCAAACAGCTGAGCAGAACTGAACGTACTCAGACATTTCGCTCTTCACCTATTCTGATCGCCGGCCGGAGTGGTCGTGTTGTTCTAGGCGCTACAGTCTGGAGCCGAGCGACCGCTACGGTCGCAGGTTCGAATCCTGCCTCGGGCATGGATGTATGTGACGTCCTTAGGTTAGTTAGGTTTAATTAGTTCTAAGTTCTAGGCGACTGATGACCTCAGAAATTAGGTCGCATAGTGCTCAGAGCCATTTTGAAATTCTGATCAACACTAAACTGACACACAATATTTTTAGCGCAACGTAATCTGACTTTCAAAAATCCCTACAAAAGAATGACCCTGACTAACAGTAACCTAGCTGTTTGAAAATCAAATAACGTAAGGGGTTTACCAGCACAGTAATTCAATAATTTTTCGAAGGGGACGTTTCACAGTAGTATTAAAGATAGAGGAATCGGGTTTCAATAACGAGGTATCTCGATCCCATTCTTAGCTGTCTCAGTTGGTTCAAAATGCTTTTTAAATAAAGTCTCAAAAAAGTTGAGCAATGTTCTGGTATCATATTTGTTGTGATTAGCAGTTGGAAGACATCCCCCCCCCCTAAAAAGATAAAAAACATGTCATGTAACAATAAACGGGAGGCGGTTCTGACAATAAATGTTAGTAGAGCTACCCATAATTTCTAAACGGGAAAGATAAAGTACATATTTTAATCCCACTATATTAGTAAATGTACATAATGAGATATGAATTATGGTGAATAATTTCAAGTAGTTTTGTTATAGACAAAAGTGTCTGCTATGTTACATCAGAAACAGTTATTTCTACATGAAAAGCTAGGTTATGACGACCACAGAACCTTCCTTCCAAAGTAATTGACCAAAAACGGAGAATTGTATTTATATCACAACACAATGACGTACAGAAACAGTTCCTAGCTGTGACAAATGTAACTGATTTGTCATCACGTCATTACTTTTTCTTGCCCATTGTCATCTTTTATATGTTTTCAGGGGTATTAATACTTAGCATAACTGAAAAACTAATACGAGTATTTTGTGTTATTGTGGTATATCATTGTCTTAATTTGGCACCTTCTGCGACTACATTGTCAACTTACCAGTATGTTCGTGTAATATCATGGATCTACAGGAAGTGTTAAAATGACTTTAAAACTTCCGAATAATACAGAAATCTATTGAGATAACTTACAGAATACGTAGATCAGTCATTTTGTAGCAAACAATCTCACATTGTTCGTAAAAGAGTTAAGTTTCGTTTTGGTTCGATGTGACTACCATTTGCGATGCTTCTTCCCATGCTCGTTGCAGAAATTCTCGCGTAACTTGTGCAATAGCAGCGTAGATTCGTTTTATCAGGTAGGTTAAAATGTTTGCTACAGAAGGAACATACAGTCGGTCGTCAATGAAACTCCAGAGAAAGAAATCCAGTGATGACAAGTCTGTGGAGCCAGGCCCTTCAGGGCTAGTTCACCAACCTGGGAAACGATGGTTGAGGAAACTTTGAACTCCCGTGAGGAAATTAAATGGTGTGCCGTGTTCCTAGTAGTAAAGCGTCCCTCCTAGGTAATCTTCATCGATATGTGGAATTAAAGGAGTTTTCAAGCACGTCGAAAAGCACCATAAAGCTAAGGACACAAAACACATTAACTTTGAGGCTGTCACGAACGTGTTCCAGCGTTGCATGTGGATTCCTGCTGCCCAATAGTCTGCAGCTGTGGGTGTTCACCAAGCCACTGATATGAAATGTTGACTCATCGCTGAAGATTATTGTATTCAGGAATGTCTCGTCGTCCTCTATCCGATGCAACATTCCTGCACAGAATTTCCCACGAGCAACCTTATCTGCAACCCTATCTGCATCACTAATGTGCTGTGCCATTGTGAATCTGTATGGTTCCAAGTGTAAGCGTCTAAGCAGTATTCGCCAAACAGTCTTTTGTGGAATGCCAGTCTCGTGAGAAGCACGTCGCGTCGATTTTTGTAGACCTGTTCGACATAACCATCAAAACATGGGTGACACGGTGGACATGACACAGAGAACCACCTGTCACAATAAAGTTGCTGTGCCGAGAGCAAATTTTAGGCCCACTCTTAGGTTCTTTAACGTATTTGGTGCGAACTTTACGCCGACTAGCTGTAGCAGAGTTCGTTTAGTGAAACCACAACACACAGTGAGCCTGCTCTGCATCACTGAAAGCAGCCATTTTAACTGTGCACTATGCTGGCGCTCCTGGTGGCGGAATGGGGTACTCATGTACTACTTAAATCAAACTTGAGATTGTTTGTTACGAAATGTCACATCTACCGATTCTGTAAGTACGAGGACTATCCACAAAGAACATTACGTTTTGGAATTAAAAATAAATAAAGTATTGGAATTTTTTTTATTATATACAGATGAAAGCCACACTTAAATATTACTTTTCTACATAGTTGCCATTTAAAGTAAGGCACTTATCATAGCTATGGACGAGCTTGGAAATTCCTTCGTCGTAAAATTCGGCCGCCTGCGCCTTCAACCACGTGGCTACCTCTTCTTGAAGCTGTGCGTCGTCATCAAAACGCTGCATAGCCAACCACTTCTTCATTGCTGGGAATAAGTGGAAGTCGCTCGGTGCCAGGTCGGGACTGTACGGCGGATGAGGAAACAACTCCTATTCAAAAGATTCGAGAACTCCACGAGTGGCATTTGCCGCGTGGTCCCGGGCGTTGTCGTGAATCAGCAATATCTTTGAGCCCAACTTTCCCCTGAGCTTGTTTTTTATTGCCCTTCTGAGGTTGTGCAGAGTTTGGCAATACCTTTGAGAGTTTATTGTAGTGCCTCTCTCCAGGAAATCCACAAAAATCACACCTTTTTGTCCCAAAAGACAGTCATTACGTGGTTGAAGGTGCAGGCGGCCGAATTTTACGACGAAAGAATTTCCAAGCTCGTCCATCGCTACGATAAGTGCCTTAATTTAAATGGCAACTATGTAGAAAAGTGGTATTTAAGTGTGGCTTTCATCTGTATGTAATAAAAAAACAATTTCCAGTACTTTATTTATTTTTAATTCCAAAACGTAATGTACTTTGTGGATCGCCCTCGTATATCGATAAATTTCTGTATCATTTCAAAGATGTAAAAGCCCTTTTGAGTCAACCTTTACAAGAAAAGAAATTTAAAATGTCGAAATTCGGATTTTTTTTTAAATTTCCTTCAGTAGATATAAGTTAGTCTATTCTGCTAAGATTCTAGCTCCAAGGAACAATACTAAAGTCACAAAAATATCCAGACATTAAATTCGCCATCCTACCCGACTTTCTCTTAAACATTACTCAACAATAGATTGTAACATAAACTTTATATGATTTGTGCTGTTTGTGTACAATAATAATAAACATCGACGATAACAATATAGATTATTTGCCATATTAATGCGTAACGAAACATTATGTTACGTCTGTATGTCACACTGAGCTGTACACGTTCGCAGGTGACGGCAGATGTAGTCTCCAGAGGCGGGGCGCGCCGAGAAGTAATGAAGCCGTGGTCCGCTGCCGCCTCGCTGCCTTGGACCAGCCGTCAGCGAACTGAACATGGCTGCGTGTCACATTGTCAGGGACGCCTCGGTACGGCCGGCTGGGACCTCACACCCAGTACTGGCGCATTCGAGACTGACGTAACATCCGGCGGAAGCGTAAGAGCAGCCGTGCGGAAAGCGCCGACTGTCTCTCTGCGCTGCTCTCCACATGATTACTGCGGTGTTAGCACGAGGGAAGGACAAACCTGCGCTGAGTACGGCTGCTGGTAAATCATCACGTTCGGCGGAACCTCGTGCCAGAAATAAGAGCACAAAAAACCGCGACCCCGCCACAGTGCACGCTGGCGGTGTCTTCGGTTTACTCCGAGCTGTCAGGTCCGACAAAAACATATTCGTACATATCGCCGCGGACAAGCGACTGTTACATATTAAGGACCCTCAATACCCAATGCCTACTGCACAGTATCGAAACGTGATGAATCAAATAAACACCGCGCTTATACACTGATCAGCCAGGACATTATGACCTGCTATCGGTGTAATTTGTACAGAAATCAGATGGCAGTTATAAGAGTCGAGGGGTATGAAAGGGAAGCACTGGTGGCGAAGCGAGTGAGACAAGATTGTAGCCTATCCCCGATGTTATTCAATCTGTATATTGAGCAAGCAATAAACGAAACAAAAAAAAAGTTCGGAGTAGGTATTAAAATCCATGGAGAAGAAATAAAAATTTTGAGGTTCGCCGATGACATTGTAATTCTGTCAGAGACAGCAAAGGACTTGGAAGAGCAGTTGAACGGAATGGACAGTGTCTTGAAAGGAGGGTATGAGATGAACATCAACAAAAGCAAAACGAGGATATTGGAATGTAGTCGAATTAAGTCGGGTGATGCTGAGGGAATTAGATTAGGAAATGAGACACTTAAAGCAGTAAATGAGTTTTGCTATTTGGGGAGCAAAATAACTGATGATGGTCGAAGTAGAGAGGATATAAAATGTCGACTGGCAATGGCAAGGAAAGCGTTTCTGAAGAAGAAAAATTTGTTAACATCGAGCATAGATTTAAATGTCAGGAAGTCGTTTCTGAAAGTATTTGTATTGAGTGTAGCCATGTATGGAAGTGAAACGTGGGCGATAAATAGTTTGAACAAGAAGAGAATAGAAGCTTTCGAAATGTGGTGCTACAGAAGAATGCTGAAGATTAGATGGGTAGATCACATAACTAATGAGAAGGTATTGAATAGAACTGGGGAGAAGAGGAGCTTGTGGCACAATTTGATTAGAAGAAGGGATCGGTTGGTAGGACATGTTCTGAGACATCGAGGGATCACCAATTTAGTATTGGAAGGCAGCGTGGAGGGTAAAAATCGTGGAGGGAGACCAAGAGATGAATACACTAAGCAGATTCAGAAAGATGTAGGCTGCAATAGGTACTGGGAGATGAAGAAGCTTCCACAGGATAGAGTAGCATGGAGAGCTGCATCAAACCAGTCTCAGGACTGAAGATCACAACACACACAATCGTTATAAGCCCGTCCAGGTGACAGTAGCGTCACCTGGCGAGGAATGATTGCTATTCAGTCACACGTACAGTGCATGTAGTATCAGTGAGCGTGCTGTCACTGTGTGGAATGGGGAAGGGGCGCGATCTTTGACCGAGGGCAGATTGTGATAGCCCAGAGGATCGGCAAGAGTATCTGGGAAACTGCACGAGTTGTCAGGTGTTTGAGGAGTGCCGTGGTGAATGTCTTCAGTACGTGGCGAAACCCAGGAGAAACCACGTCCAGACGTCGTGGAATTGGGCGGCCACCCGTCATTACAGACGTCGGACGTCGTAGGCTGAGCAGACTGGTAAAGTGCAGAATCATCGGTGAACTGTGGCGTAACTAACACACACTTTAATGCTCGACAGAGTATGGTTCAAATGGTTCAAATGACTCTGAGCACTATGGGACTTAACTTCTGAGGTCATCAGTCCCCTAGACTTGGAACTACTTAAACCAAACTAACCTAAGGACATCACACACATCCATGCCTGATGCACTATTCGATCCTGCGACCGTAGCGGTCGACGGTTCCAGACTGTAGCGCCTAGAACCGCCGACCACCCCGGCCGGCTTACAGAGTATGGACAGAGTACAAGTGTGTCTGAACACATATTACACAGAACACTTCTAACGATGGTTCTCCACAGCCTACGATTCATGCATGTGCCAATGTTAACACCACGACGTCGGCAACTACGACTTAAATGGACAAAAGCCATCTGTACTGGACGTTGTTCCAGCGGCAGAGCGTTGCATGGTCGTGGCGATGAGGGGTCGCGAATCCGCCCTCCTCAAGGGGAAGACCTCCTTGACATCAGTACTGCGGGACACAGATAAACTCGTGGCGGTTCCATAATGCTTTGGGGAACATTTCCATGGCATCAATGGGACCAGTGGAGCTCGCGCAAGGAGAATCGTACACTCGTTGCCGACCACGTAAACCCCTTCATGACGATAACGTTCCCCGACGTCAGTGAGGTTTTTCAACAAGATAATGCGCCATGTCAAAAGGCCAGGAGTGTGATGGAATGGTTCGAGGAACCCAGTGCCGAGTTCCAACTGATGTGCTGCCTCCCCAACTCGCCAGATCTGAATCCGATCGAACACACCTTTGATGTGATTCAACTTGGCGTCAGAGCTCATATCCCCTCCATCGGAGTTTAGGGGAATTAAGTGAATTATGAATGCAAATGTGGTCCCTCCAGCGACCTAGCAAGGGCTCGCTGCTTCCATGCCACTATCACAATGCATCGCCGCTGTTATCTTTGCCAAGGGTGGGGCAGACTGGGTATTAGGTAGATGATCATAACGTTCTGGCTGGTGTGTGAATGTGCTCTTTTCAATAGCACAGATAAGCCACCATCGACCAGAATAACAACTAGACCTGAAACCCAACGTAGACTTCCCTAACGAAGTTGCTTTCTGAGTGTAACACTGGACCGGTCAGCTCCGTAAAAGACACTCTGGTCGACATAGGTTGATTGGGGAAGCTTCAACAAAGAGTAGCTAAAGGAAACCGTGTGTAGAACACTAGTGAGATCCATTCTTGAGTACTGCTCTAGTGTTTTTGATCCCCAGCAGGGAGCATTAAACGAACTCATGAAGCAACTACAATACTCGTGTGTTACCGAGACGCTTTGTGAACTCAAAAGGGAATCCCTTGAGGAAAGGCGACCTTTGTTTCTGGAAAAACCGCTGAGAAAATTTAGGGAACCTACAGCTGGAGCGCACTGCTGAACGATTCTCTGTCATGAACGTATACTTAGCTTAAGGATCACTAATATAGAGTAAGAGAAATTATGGCGTGTATTCAGGAATATAAAGTCATTTCTCCCTCACTCCATTTGCGAATAGGACAAGAAAGGAAATGACTAGTAGTTTGTACGGTACCCTCCACCGTGCGCAATATCCTGGGTTGTGGGGTATGTATGTAGATTTAGGCGTAGCTGTGGATGTAGGACCAGATGTAGATACTATCTGGGGTGCCATCCCATGTACGATCTGCTGACATCAACTTTACAGTGGCATGATACAAGACTGGTAGTGTAAATGGTAAGAAACAACGGTCACAAAGGCGAGAAGTACAAAATAATTCACCCGTCGGTCCCCTATTCTACGTTCGAGCATTCCCACACGCCTTCAGTGCCAAGGCACTAGACCGTTTAAGCAAGGATTTCTGACTTTTTTAAGGCGACTGTTCAAGGTCAGGTGGTATCGGACAGCGAATTTTATCGGACAAGACCTGTTTCTAAACTCGAGCAATAGTGGCAGCAAATGTCGCATCACTGCTGTGTCAGCTACGGAAGAACAAGTTGACTCAAGCGATTTCGAATCAAAACAACAGTGCATTTGGCGACTGCCACAGCTAATGTGATCGTAGTTTTTTTTCTTTTTGTTTCGCTTCCGAGAAAATAACACTACATTTTTATTGTATTTTAGATACAGCTGACATCATTGTCTATATTGTAGATAGTGATTGTGTCAGTCTACCCAAATAACATCAATGGTAATTTTAAATTACCACAGTGCGGTTGTTATCGGAAAATTTAAAGTTGTTCTTAGTAAAACAGATAGCATATAAACTTAAATATTTACGTATCTCTCTGTAACAGCTAAACTTGAAAAAGTGAGAAGTGGGAAGTGCATAACATGAAGTGAGGCATAGGACGACTCAGACTTCTAGAAATGACGGAAACAGGAATGAGAAAGAGATATTCAGCTGAAAGAAGTACACTAGATGATAGACTTACGGCTCTACGTCAAATCAAAGAGGTGGCAGTGAAACCTGTTTAAGGAGGTAAGGGTTTTCCGAATACAGGAGAAATTATTTTTTGACCACGTTTAAAATTTTGTTAGAATGGCTTGGAGTAAGGATGAGTTCTTGAACCTATGAGCAAATTTGCAGAGCAACTGAAAATAAAGCATTGGTTCAATAAGTCAAAGTTATTTTGATATACGATTATATGAAAACACACGAAGACTGAAGTTAAATCCACGAGTTTCCGGTGATTAGTAAGTTTCCGAAAGGACGCAGTTGACATGTTCTTTGACAAAGTACGTCATCATACGGAGTAGCTCAGGTCTGTAACCATTAACGATTCAATTAAAAGTTTTTCTAACAAAAAGACACTTTTACGCATTACAATTTTATGCACGATATAACCACCGAGAATTTAAACGTCAAAAACATAAAAGCTGAAAAAATATTTAAATATGTCGAATACGTGTTTCTATAAAAGTACAATTCATTAATGTGTTTATAGTACTGTTTAGCGTGAAGAACCCTCAGAAAATATTACCTTTAGTAAAAGCTTATTTGTCCAATAGTACACGAGCTTTCCCTACAGATCCACGGTTGCCGCATATACCCGCATTTAAGACCGTAACGTCAGAGACACAAGTCTATTGTAGCAGTGTAATTCAGACTCATTACACTGCATATATGTCCGGCCAACAAAGTGAGTTTTGTGTGTGTGTGTGTGTGTGTGTGTGTGTGTGTGTACGTGCGTGCTTGTAAATGAACAAACAAATATTCTAGTGGTAACGAAATATCAATAATTTAGTGGTACTCTGAAAATGGAAGTCGAATACTCTTGATAACTGAAAGTGTATAATCAAACTAGTTGTGGTGTTTTATCGACTGCTTCAGATATTACTATCTGTAGTGTCTGAATACGTGTAAATTGTAGCACCCAACGATTTCGGAAATGTAGAAGGTATGTTACTTTTTCATTGTCTGGTTACCTATCTTCTAACAGTTTGTCAAACACGTACGCTGGCTCTGATACTGTGTCCAGTGTGTTCTCTAAATTTACGCCCTTTTTTTCCCTTTTATCAGGTTAGCAGTATCCCTACTAGACGTACGTTGCAATGTTCAATCATCGTTATTCTGTAGTTCTGATGACCGAGAAACTGATGGTATCTTCGGCACCTTAATGCGAAACAAAAATGAATACAAAATTTTTTAGGTTGTATTCACAGAAATATGAAAATTATTAAAACTGGGGGTCACGGGTAACTTATTTTGCATGTCAAATATGTGTGATATGTTGAAGACAACGGGAGCGATGTTAACAACAACATCGAGAGCACGTCAGCGAGAAAGCTGCCTCACCAGTCATGAAACTCACATTCCAATATCAAAAGGCACACCGCTGCTACCCTTCTCACACCTAGTTGTTCTTCACAGTGATTTGCTGCGACTTCTTCAAAGCCCCGGCGAAATCTTCGAGCGCAGCTAGAAACACGTACCGCTCTTATATACGTCTCTCGGTTCTTACAAAACAATTTCCAAGAAAGAAGCAATGAGCCAGTCCTGTGGTTTCTTTAACATCGAACATTTGTCTATTTGAGTACACTAAGTTAACATTTATAAGCTGTCAACAACATCCTTTAAACTTTCATTACTTTCAACACATATTTTGTACGTCAAAAGATGAAATTAATGCAACTAACATAAGTAATATTCGCACACGTAAGTTTCTTAACATCTTATATCTTTTGGGAACCATGCACGAACAAAACGTATGTAGATGAAACGATTACACCGCTGTCTAAAGTGCGCAACACGTCCACAATCACGTTTACTCCGGTACTTTTCTATGTCGTTATTCACAGTGAGATTTATGAATAATACTCAATGTGCTCGTGCATCATAATTTCTTCATATTATTCCTGCAGAATCGAATCAGCTGGGATGAATGATTTATTGCTGGAGCTGTCTTGGTGTACTGTTAGTAGCAACGTACTTTTTGTAGTACATTATGTATACTTCCGTACAAAGGACCGCTACTCGTTTAAATTGAAAACAGGAACACGAAGAATTGCCATAAAGGTAAAAACATTTTTGCAAATATTATCGGCTTTAAAAATCTACTGTGCCTAATAATGTTGCTTTAGTAGTACTCTGGTCAGTTCTTCAGACTGATTTGATGCGGCCCGTCACGAATTCTTCTCCTGTGCCCATCTGTCCATCTCAGAGCAGCGCTTGCAACCTACGTTCTCAGTTATTCCTCCACAGTTTTCACGTTCTACACCTTCTTGAGGTATCTTGGAAGTTATTTTTTGATGTCTTAATAGACGTCATATCATCCTGTTCTTTCTCATATCAGTGTCTTCCATGTATTCATTTACTCTCCGATTGTGCGCAGAACCTCCTCATTCCTTACATCAGTCTACCTAATTTTCAACTTCGTCTGTAGCACCACATTCAAATGCTTCGATTCTCTTCTGTTTCGGTTTTCCCATAGGCCACGTTTCACTACCGTACAATGCTGTAAGCCAGACGTACATTCTCAGAAACTTCTTCCTCAAGTGAAGGCCGAAATCTGATATTAGTAGACTTCTCTTGGCCATGAGTACCTGTTTGCCGCTGTCAGTCTGCTTTCAATATACTCCTTGCCCCGTCCGCCGTTTGCTATTTTACTGCCTAGGAACCAGAATTGCTGAATTTTATCTACTTCGTTACTATCAATCCTGATTTTATGCTCTTCGCTGTTCCCACTTCTGCTACTTCTCATTCCTTTCGTCTTTACTCTCAATCCATATTCCATGCTCACTAGACAGCTCATTCCATTCAGCGAATCATCCAATTCTTCTTCACTTTCACTGAGGATAGCAAATTTCCTAGGCGAGTCGTACCATTGATATGCTTTCACCCCGAATTTTTATTCCACTCCTGAATTTTTCTTTTATTTCCGTCACTGCTTCTTCGATGTATAGTTTGAACGGTAGGGGGCGAAAGACTACATCCCTGTCTTTCACCCTTTTTAATCCGAGCACTCCGTTCTTTGGCTTCCACTCTTATTTTCTCACTTGGTTCTTGTACGTGTTGTATATTACCCGTCTCTCCCTATAGCTTACCCATATTTTTCTTAAAATTTCCAACATGCACTATTTAACCTTCTCTAATGCTCTTCCCAGATCCGTAAATCCTAGGAATGTGGCTTGATTTTTCTTTAGTCTTGCTTTCACCACCAACCACAACGTCAGAATTACCTTCATCTTTCCTACAGCCAAACTGATCGTCATCTAACACATCCTCAATTTTCTGTTCCAACCTTCCGTACGTTATTCTTGTTGCCGGCCGGTGTGGACGAGCGGTTCTAGGCGCTTCAGTCTGGAACCGCGCGACCGCTACGGTCGCAGGTTCGAATCCTGCATAGGGCATGGATGTGTGTGATGTCCTTAGGTTAGGTAGGTTTAAGTAGTTCTAAGTTCTATGGGACTGATGACCTTAGATGTTTAGTCCCATAGTGCTCAGAGCCATTTTTTTGTTATTCTTGTTAGTGACTTGGATGCGTGAGCTGTTAAGCTGACTGTGCGGTAAGTCTCGCACATGTCAGTTCTTGTTCTCTTCGGAATTGTATTAGTGTTGAAGAAGAAAAACAATGACGCACATCTTATGCCCAAGGTAAACTCTGTTAATATAACCCTTCATCAGATGCTACTGCAGCAATACAACGGTGATCTCAAACATTATCTGACTACTCGACCTACAATTCGGAGATATACCAGCAGTTTTGAGCCATCTTTGCTTTTGGCCGCAGAAAGACTGCTAACTGTTGAATCAAGAGAACTTTGTGCGCTCTTACTCCTAGCACAAACCTACATGCGATTACCAGTTTCCAGTATCTGTCGCATGACAGGCATCCGGTGGATGCTTAACACTGTCCTTAATATTCGTCAATTTGTAGTCTCATTCAACGTTCCAAGTAATTTTTTTTAATTTTGCTATCTTTTCTTCGATGACCTGTCGAAGCAGTTTCTTCGTAATATATCAAGATGTTGTAGGTTTTACTATTTCCATGAGTCTTCTTACCGCCCCTGTCTTTTATGAATATCTTCATTACTCGTTCTTTCATTACATTTTACGTTAAACAATATTTCCTTGTCAAACACAGTTCAAAATTGTACATTATTTTTCATCCTTGTTTTTGACTCCCCGTGATTCACTACTGTATAATATGATACGTCTTGGTACTATCATAATGTCTTTCAATCAGTCTGATTCTGCGCATACTGCTATATCGAGTGCATGCTAAATAGTCATACCTATCAACTCCAATTACTGCGGCTTTTCCAATGCTTCATCATTTAATTTTTCAACGCTAATGCTGAAAAGATAAGTGGCTGATATCACTAACACTTATTCCAGTACTTGCCTCGTTACTTTCTTCTTAGTCAACCCTTACTGCCACTTCTTGACTTGGTTTCAGTTCTTTTGTCAGTCTCCTGTCCCATTCTGCACCAAGATCTTTCAAGATCCTCAGGAAGTTGCTCCATTCAGCTTAGTCTTCTCCTACAGTTTCCTCCGTCTACACTTCCTTCTAGTACCATGGAAGTTATTCCGGGATGTCTTAACATATATCCTATCATCACGTATCTTCTTATCTGTGTTACCCATAAGCTACTTTTTGTGCCAATTCTGTGGACAACCTCCTCATTATCTGTCCACCCACTTTTTGACATACTTCTATTGAACGGCATTTGAAACCGTTCGATTCTCTTCTTTTTCAGTCATTCCTTGGCTCATGATCCACTACCGTCCAATGCTGTGCTCCAAACGTACATTATCAGAGCCTTCTTGCTCAGATTATAGCCAGGAAAGAAAAAAGCTCTTTGCCTGAGGCAGTTTGCTTTTGTGTCCTCCTTGCTTCGCTCGTCATGACTCATTTTTCTTATAAGGTAACAGTATTCCTTAACGTTGTTTACATCATGGTCACCAATTCTTATGTTAAGTTTATCGCTAAACTTATTTCTGCTACTTGTCATCACTCTCGTCTTTCTTCGCTTGAATCTCAATCCATATTCTCTACTCATTACACTCTTCATTCCAATAAACACACCCAGCATTTCTTCTTCACTTTTACTGAGGATAGCAACGTTATCAGCGAATTTTACCTACGTTATCCTTTCACCTTGATTTCTATTCCCACTGTACAAATTACTTTTTATTTCAGTCACTACTTCTTCAGTGTATCGATTGAATAGTAGGAGGGGAGCAAATACATCCCTGTCTTGCCCCCTTTTTAACTGTAGAAAGTTAGCGGCCTGTCTTGAAAATAAAAAGAGGACGTGTAATTATTGATATCGCGTTTACAAAAATTAACTGGGAAATATATAGGATGTTCCTACCAGGGATTCATCACTCAACTAACATGAATAGTGGCACAATTAGCATACCTGGATGAGTTCGAAATAGGGCTTAGTTAAGATCTTCCAACGCCGTAAGTATGAAAGAAACAAAAGAGATCAGAACACACTGTAAACACCGACTGTAAGCAAAAGGTTGCGTGCCAGCTTTCGTGTAATGTTATTAAGAATGTGTAACAAAATTAATAAACCAATTAGAGACAGCTCATCTCGGGGGTAGATTCTACTTCCTGATTGAAGGAAAGTTAAATTTCGTGGGAGCATCTGAGCAGGAGAAGCATTGTCTTCCGTTAATTCAGTCAACGTAGGAAAATTAGGGGAAAACGTGCGTGTAGTCGTACAAGTTTAGTAAAAAGGCAGGAGGAAGTTTCACGTACAACATACTAAAACTCCTGGCCGTTGGGGTGTGAGCATGGTGATAGAGGTGGCTTTGTAAGCCTACTTTTTAATACTTATCTTGAGTAACCTAAAACACGTGGCTTCTAGCAAAAATGTTCCTTAGAACAAAACTGACCTACATTAAACTTCCTACAAAAATGGTCCTTTTCATTCCTTCGCTAGGAACAGTATCCCCGTTACAGGGGAGAGAAAAACAGTAGTTCATTAAAAATAGTGTTTTAATCACATATATTTAAAGTTTATGGCTAAACTAAAGAGTTAAGAATGAACATTAAATATTTTACCACATCTCAATGTAGCAGCACAGTACTACGGGATAAATGATGTTCTGGTTGTGTAATAGGGTGGAAAGGAGGTGATGAAGGACAGAATCGGATAAATTATATTCTGGTTGTGTAATAGGGTGGAGAGGAGGTGGTGAAGGACAGATTCACGAGGGATGGTAGATTTCCGAATAGTGGTCATGCCCTTCCCACCCTTTTTAGATCTGCAAACTGAAGCACAAGCAGGCGATTCCCCAGTCCCGCTACTGTACTTACTAAATAACAACTCGCAGCTCCCAACTCGTCTTATGAACCGCTGGTGAAGCATTGTGTAAACATGCACGCGGTTCCTTATTTTCTAGAAAGTGCGTCAACATTACATGAAATACAGATATTAATTACTAATAGTACTGACACAAGAAACACGTACTACATGTACAGATCCTAAATAAGTCATTGCATACCATTCTACATCCTTAATGGGAAACTGATTCTTAGTCATCTCATATGGCTCCTGTAAAGTTCTTTCGAGAAAGGCATCTTTTCCTACTACACTACTGGCCATTAAAATTGCTACACCGCGAAAATGACGTGCTACAGATGTGAAGTTTAACCGACAGGAAGATGCAGTGATATGCAAATGATTAGCTTTTCAGAGCATTCACACAAGGTTGGCGCCGGTGGCGACACCTACAACGTGCTGACATGAGGAAAGTTTCCAACCGATTTTTCATACACAAATAGCAGTTGACCGGCGTTGCCTGGTGAAACGTTGTTGTGATGCCTCGTGTAAGGAGGAGAAATGCGTACCATCACGTTTCCGGCTTTGATAAAGGTCGGATTGTAGCCTATCTTGATTGCGGTTTATCGTATCGCGACATTGCTGCTCGCGTTGGTCGAGATCCAATGACTGTTAGCAGAATGTGGAATCGGTGGGTTCAGGAGGGTAATACGGAACGCCGTGCTGGATCCCAACTGCCTCGTATCACTAGCAGTCGATATGACAGGCATCTTATCCGCATGGCTGTTACGGATCGTGCAGCCACGTCTCGATCCCTGAGTCAACAGATGGGGACGTTTGCACCAGCATGGACTATCAGCTCGGAGACCATGGCTGCGGTTACCCTTGACGCTGTATCACAGACAGGAGCGCCTGCGATGGTGTGCTCAACGACGAACCAGGGTGCACGAAGGGGAAAGCGTCATTTTTTCGGTTAAATCCAGGTTGTGTTTACAGCATCATGATAGTCGCATCCGTGTTTGGCGACATCGCGATGAACGCACATTGGAAGCGTGTATTCGTCATCGCCCTCCTGGCGTATCACCCAGCGTGATGGTATGGGGTGCCATTGGTTACACGTCTCGGTCACCTCTTGTTCGCATTGAAGGCACTTTGAGCAGTGGGCGTTACATTTCACATGTGTTACGACCCGTGGCTCTACCCTTCATTCTATCCCTACGAAACCCTACATTTCAGCAGGATAATGTACGACCGCATGTTGCAGGTCCTGTACGGGCCTTTCTGGATACAGAAAATGTTCGACTGCTGCTGCCCTGGCCAGCGCATTCTCCAGATCTCTCACCAACTGAAAACGTCTGGTCAGTGGTGGCCGAGCAACTGGCTCGTCACAATACGCCAGTCACTACTCTTGATGAACTATGGTACCGTGTTGAAGCTACATGGGCAGCTGTACCTGTACACGCCATCCAAGCTCTCTTTTACTCAATGCCTAGGCGTATCAAGGCCGTTATTAAGGCCAGAGGTGGTTGTTCTGGATACTGATTTCTCAGGATCTATGCAGCCAAATATCGTGAAAATGTAATCATATGTTAGTTCTAGTATAATATATTTGTCCAATGAATACTCGTTTATCATCTGCATTTCTTCATGGTGTAGCAATTTCAATGCCCAGTAGTGTACTACAAGATCTACTGGCTTTTCAGCTTATAGGCAGAGTATATCTCTCCAGCTTTTCCTGGCCAGTTTTCTCATTCGAACAAGCAATATAACTTCATTGAGCTAGTACTATATGGGTGTACTGGAGTAATTTTCAGTTTATTAAGTCAGTATTTATTTGTAGTTGCTAAGAGAGCTATTATGTAAGAAAGCTGCTCAGTTGGAACTATTAACATCGTATTAAATTGAGACACTGTCCCAAGTGTAACATGATGGCAAAATGTGTTCGATATTCTCTGTTTCAATGTCGTCAATAATAATGGCTGGCATACTTTTCGGAGCATATGGGTTTCAAATTCATCACAACAGCCTACGCTCTTCTAGAATCTGAAGAAGCCCAGAGGCTTTCGTTGCCTCCCTATGTAACAGAAGTAAGTCACCAAGGTGTTATGGAATTTCATATATACCACGTAAGTCAAGTATCGCATTACAGCAGGCTAGTGTTGTAAATATGAACACGTCAGTCCTATCCCATCAGACATATTGCCACCTTCCCTGTAAGACATACTCTGGATGAGTGTTATTGGCTCCACTCAATACAGCCCACTCTAAAAGTTCCAAAAATTCTTTAGTGGAGTAGATCTAATGATGCAGTCTTCTAGTAACACAATTTAAGGTGAAATAATTGCAGTAACTCACCACCAAGTGACAACAACACGGTGACACTCCTTTAGCATATTCTGCCAACGGCAGACAGCAGCTAGATGCCACATTATTAACCCAAACTCTTGCCCACTAACACCTCATAGGTCACTGACAAGATCACATTTATAAATTAAGTGCTTTCCAGCCACTGTTTAATCTCTAAAACTATTAGACGAACTTTCATGAGTGTTTCACATGTAACTTGATCGTAGCACGAGGCAATGTATAGGCATTGTTTCATCAGAACCTGGTAACTGAAGAAAGATGTCCACAGTGTTTATAAAAATGTGTGTATGCGTAAGCATCTATGTACGTTCCACATCGGCTCCTAAACCACTGGACAGATTTCAACCAGACCAACTACATATATCACTCACTGTCTTGAAATAATCGCTGCGGGGTAACAACTGTCTACCTTTTAATGAGGTTGGGGTGAAAAAGTAGTGTAGCTCGCGACTTGCTAACACCCAGACTTCATTTATCCAGTATTTGTGAATGAGAGTATTTAGTTACTTGTAAAAAACATTGCACATAAATTCAAACCTTTTCTAAACTTTCTCTCACTGTAACCCCGCACAAAATGACGAAAGGAAAGTATATGATCATAAGCGATCATACATTTTCGCTACACATACAGTAACTTACTGCATGAGGAATGACGTATCAACTTAGTACCCGTTTATTACTAACTGTGTATGCGACACATTTTATAGACAGTATTCACATATACCACTGCATGTATTTGCAAGACTATATCATTGTTAGACACATATTTCAGGAGATATGATGTCATGAACACTGAGATGCGTGAAAAACTGATGCGCCACGCATGGCGTTTAAATTTATTACTTGCTTGCTACTAAGTCTATTCGCAACACATTTCGTAAACAGTATCCATATTTGGCGCTGAATGTAACTACAAAATTATGTTATCGCACGGCCCATATTTCAGAATAAATGTGCTGCGTGAAAACGAAGCTGCAGGGCGATATTCGCTAGAGATACAAGTGTACAGACAAGTGTGAAATGCATGAAATGTATGTGAAATACAACCGGAATGTGGGTGCGTGGGCAAAGTCACAGGTAAGAAACTGCTCCTAAACCGCTGGATCACTTTTTTTTGGAGAGTGGAGCAGGAGGGAGAGACAGAATAGAGACCAAGGACACAAACTGGTGGGAGGAGGAGATGAACTGAGAGAGGAGGAAGGAAGAAATGAGTGAGAAAGGAGGAGCGAGGATATGGACTCAGAGGGTGCGAAGAAAATAGAGCGGAACGAGGAGATGGACAGAGGGGAAGTAAGTATATCGACAGAATAGGGAGGAGCTGTTGGACAGAGAAAGGAAAGAGGAGGAGATTAATATAGACAGGCTGGGGATGAAAGATAGAGGGAGGAGAAGGAGGAGGAGGAGGTGGACAGAGAGAAGGGAGAGGGGAAGATGGGCACAGAGAGTGGAGGAAGAAATGGACAGAGAAGAGAGGAGGAGATGAACAGAGAGAAAGAAGAAAAGGAAATGGACACAGAAAGGAAAGAGGAGGAACTGATAGAGAGCATCATCCACACAATTCCGAATACGGCAAGAGCTGTCAACAGCGAGAATTATCGCACAATCATCTTAACAGTTCATGCATCCAAGTTGCTGATCACAGTAATACACAGAAGAATGAAAAAGGAAATTGAGAATGTGCTAGATTACGATGAGTTTCACTTTAGAAAAGGTAAAGGCATGAGAGAGGCAATCCTGACGTTGCGGTTGATAATGGAAACAAGACTAAAGAAAACTCAAGGCAGGTTCATAGGATTTTCCGACCTGGAAAAAGCGTTCGACAATGTAAAATGGTGGAACATGGTCGAAATTCTGAGAAAAATGGGTGTAAGCTACAGGGAGAGACAAATCATATACAATATGTACAACAGCCAAGAGGGAATAATAAGAATGGACGATCAGGAACGAAGTGCTCGTATTAAAAAGGGTGTAAGACAAGGATGTAGGCTTTCGCCCCTACTGTTCAATCTCTACATCGAGGAATCAAAGATGGAAATAAAAGAAAAGTTCAGGAGTGGAATTAAAATTCAAGGTGAAAAGATATCAATGATACGATTCGCTGATGACATTGCTACCCTGAGTAAAAGTGAAGAAGAATTACATAATCTACTGAACGTAATGAACAGTGTAATGAGCACAGAGTATGGACTGAAAGTAAATCGCAGAAAGACGAAAGTAATGAGAAGTAATAGAAATGAGAAGTGTGAGAAACATAACATCAGAATTGATGGTAACGAAGTAGATGAAGTTAAGGAATTCTGCTACCTAGGCTGTAAAATAAACAATGACGGACGGAGCAAGGAGGACATCAAAAGCAGACTAGCAATGGCAAAAAGAGTATTCCTGCCCAAGAGAAGTCAACTAATATCAACTATCGACCCTAATTTGAGAAATTTCAGGGAATGTACGTATGGAGTACAGCATTGTATGGTAGTGAAACATGAACTGTGGGAAAACTGGCACTGAATAGAATCGTAGTATTTTAGACGTGGTGCCACAGACAAATGTAAACTAGGTGGATTGACAAGGTAAGGAATGAGAAGGTTTTGCGCAGAATCGGAGAGGAAAGGAATACGTGGAAAACACTGGTAAGGAGAAGGGACAAGATGATAGGACATCTGTTAAGACATGAGGGAATGACTTCCATGGTACTAGAGGGCGCTGTAGAGTGCAAAAACTCTAGAGGGAGACAGAGATTGGAATACATCCAGCAAATAATTGAGGACGTAGGTTGCAGGTGCTACTCTGGGATGAAGAGGTTAGGACAGGAGAGGAATTCGTGGTGTGCCGTATCAAACCAGTCAGAAGACTGATGTCAAAACAAAAAAAAAAAAAAAAACAACAAAAAAAAAAAACAAAAAAAAGTGGATTTATTGATGGACTTCTTGAGAACAAGCAGTTGCTACATAGCGCAAAGTCCCTTGCAGTAGATCAACAGTTTCCCAAATGCTACTAGTCCGTCAAACTATTTGCCAATGTGATTCTTTGTTTTTTCGTGCTTGTCAAATACAGACCATGTTAAATGTATTTGATGGTTGATTTGATAAGAAGTCGGAGTTTGTTTGTGTTGATGTTTCGGCGTTCTTGTTTGCCACGAAAGATATTTTGTTGCAATTAATATGACAATACCGTAAGTTACCACAATTGTGAAAACCACTATGCAATTAGTATGTCGATAGAAACAAATTACGAAAACTGTAGAAATGTTGTATCTTTCGCAGCCACATATTTTTTATACAGGAAGTCGTTATGAAGTAAATCCGTATTATGCGAACAACACCTAAGAGAGAGCAAAATAAAAAATTAATGAAAGTTCATGTGATCATCAGGTTCTGAATGTACTATTTTCTTCAGTTTATTTTCATGAGTATATTTATCTTTCAATTTCAATCGTTCCCTAGCTACAGCCTTGTCTTCTTTTTCTTCTTTATCACAGTGCTAGATTGTGTGCAAGAAATTTTATACCTTCATTATGGTATATGTCAGATTTTATCTTCAACTGTCCATGCCCTTGATCAATGTAGTCATTCTTTCAAGCTGCTTCATAACTACAGAGCACGTTCAGTACTTCCAGTGACTGTCCTGTTTATTACCTTCTCTTTCACTTCTCTTTTATTGTGGTAAAGAACTGCGGAATTGACAGCCAAGAGCTGGCTGCCAAAAGATACGACTTTTCTTAAGTGGAATTTGTTAGTCCAAGGCTGAGTTTCAGCCTTTGGTAACCAACACAGCATTCGCATCACCGCCCCCCCCCCCCCTCCCCACCACCACCACCCTGGTGTTTCACAGGGACTTCTATCTTCCAGACAAAATCACAGAATTGTTCGAAGAACTATTTTTGGAATGTAAAACAATCTAACCAGGTGTCACTACCTAGACGCCACCGTGAGAAAAGCCGTTGCCCCAGAGGAAATGGTATGGAACAAATTTCTGTTTAAATTTTTGAAACAGTTGTAGCTGATACTTCATAGTGTCATTTCCGCAGAGCGCACGCTTTTTCCTGCTTGTCCGGGTGGGATCCCTTTTACTTTCAGCTCCAGAATCATATCATGGAGTGGTAGAAGTCTCCTAGCCGCTCCCTAACGCCACAACACTACTAGTTAATAATAACGAAATCCATGAGAGTAGGAGTTTTTTTAACCTCATTATTAAACTTTCAATGGACAGAACTCGCAAAGTCTACTTCTATTGATGGACGTGATTCCTGCTCTGACAGAAACAGTAAAGTTTCAGAGTATTAGGATAAGGGGCTACCAGGAGATCGTAGAGCAAGCTCTTGCTGCTATCGTTGAGTAAACACTTGCTGCTCGGAGGCGGAGGAATAATGCCGTGGCTTCTAGTCTATCGAAACGATGTCTCCACTTCAGCACTGAGTTCAGAGAGCGAACTGCACTCAGAAGCTCTACCGGTAGCGCTAGTGCTTTCTGCATTCACGCTATGCGAGTTTGGTAAGATGGGCCGCTATTGCAAAGACCTATCCGGTAGGAAAACAAAGTTCGTTCACCCACTTTAAGAGCGAGTTTTACAAGTTTAATGTTTTGCAGCGAGCTAGTTGCACTCAGTATGCGCTTTGGTGAACTGTCTGGTCATAGGTTGTTCTCATAACCGTGAAATATTCTCATGACTCTGCTTTTATCGTGCCCACCGACCTGGGTTCGTTCTACACTCCTGGAAATGGAAAAAAGAACACATTGACACCGGTGTGTCAGACCCACCATACTTGCTCCGGACACTGCGAGAGGGTTGTACAAGCAATGATCACACGCACGGCACAGCGGACACACCAGGAACCGCGGTGTTGGCCGTCGAATAGCGCTAGCTGCGCAGCATTTGTGCACCGCCGCCGTCAGTGTCAGCCAGTTTGCCGTGGCATACGGAGCTCCATCGCAGTAGCTGGTAGCATGCCGCGACAGCGTGGACGTGAACCGTATGTGCAGTTGACGGACTTTGAGCGAGGGCGTATAGTGGGCATGCGGGAGGCCGGGTGGACGTACCGCCGAATTGCTCAACACGTGGGGCTTGAGGTCTCCACAGTACATCGATGTTGTCGCCAGTGGTCGGCGGAAGGTGCACGTGCCCGTCGACCTGGGACCGGACCGCAGCGACGCACGGATGCACGCCAAGACCGTAGGATCCTACGCAGTGCCGTAGGGGACCGCACCGCCACTTCCCAGCAAATTAGGGACACTGTTGCTCCTGGGGTATCGGCGAGGACCATTCGCAACCGTCTCCATGAAGCTGGGCTACGGTCCCGCACACCGTTAGGCCGTCTTCCGCTCACGCCCCAACATCGTGCAGCCCGCCTCCAGTGGTGTCGCGACAGGCGTGAATGGAGGGACGAATGGAGACGTGTCGTCTTCAGCGATGAGAGTCGCTTCTGCCTTGGTGCCAATGATGGTCGTATGCGTGTTTGGCGCCGTGCAGGTGATCTCCGGATCTGTCCCCCATTGAGCATGTTTGGGACTGGATGAAGCGTCGTTTCACGCGGTCTGCACGTCCAGCACGAACGCTGGTCCAACTGAGGCGCCAGGTGGAAATGGCATGGCAAGCCGTTCCACAGGACTACATCCAGCATCTCTACGATCGTCTCCATGGGAGAATAGCAACCTGCATTGCTGCGAAAGGTGGATATACACTGTACTAGTGCCGACATTGTGCATGCTCTGTTGCCTGTGTCTATGTGCCTGTGGTTCTGTCAGTGTGATCATGTGATGTACCTGACCCCAGGAATGTGTCAATAAAGTTTCCCCTTCCTGGGACAATGAATTCACGGTGTTCTTATTTCAATTTCCAGGAGTGTATTACATCAGTGTTACTCACGGGTTCATGTTTATGATAATAAACCTAATTGTTGTAGTGACCACTTTTTTTGTTGTTACACACTGTCGGAAAAAATAGACACCCTTTTAAAGACTTACAATTCACTCAAGATTTATTGTCGCAACGGTACACGAGGGTCGTGCACAAAGTAATTTCCGTTTCTATTTCTATCCGCGGGAGCACTACGATCGCAGTTCCGAGCATGCGCGGTAGTTACTCTTGTCTCAAGGAGAAGACATGTGCGCCATTCTCAGATCGCTGTTGCCGACGTGTACTTTGTAGTGCTTCTTTAAGATGTCAGCCGTAATTGAAAATGCCGCCGCACGTGAAATTAGATCTGTGATTCGTTTTCTAAATGCAAAGAAATTTAAACCAAAGGAATTTCGTCGTCTAATCTGGGAGGTTTACGGACAAAATGCTATGAGTGATTCAATGGTTAGAAGATTTGTCAGAATGTTCAATGAAGGACGTCATTAAGTGCACGATGAAGAACGAAGTGGACGCCCATCTCTGGTTACTGATGAACTGGTTCACACAATTAACAGAAGATTAAGCGCAACCGTAAGTTTACACTTAGTGCCCTTCCTATGGAAGTTCCGCAAATGTCACGATCGCTAATTCATGAGAATGTTATTGAAAAACTGAAATTTCGAAAGCTTTACTCAAGTAGGGTCCCCAAAATTGTTACTGAACAACACAAAAAACAACGGATGGGCAGTGCACTTCAGTTTTTGACACGCTACAATGAAGAAGGCGATAGTTTTCTTTCTCGGATAGCCACGGGGGGTGAAACTTGGGTATCAAAATGATTCAAAAGGCTCTGAGCACTATGGGACTTAACATCTAAGGTCATCAGTCCCCTAGAACTTAGAACTACTTTAACCTAAGTAACCTAAGGACATCACACACATCAATGCCCGACGCAGGATTTGAACCTGCGACCGTAGCGGTCGCGCGGTTCCAGACTGAAGCGCCTAGAACCGCTCGGCCACCCCGGCCGGCAACTTGGGTATCGTACGGCACCCCTGAAACAAAACGGCAATCAGTGGAATGAAGGCACACATCATCCCCAACGAAATCTAAGCCTAAGCAAATCTTGACAAGTCGAAAAGCCATGTGCACCGTTTTCTGGGACATAAAAGGCATTTTGCTGATTGATTTCTTACTACGAGACCAAACAATCAATGCACATGGTTATTGCGAGAGCATTAAGAAATTGCGCCGCGCAATACAGAACAAGCGCCGAGGATTAGTGTCAGAAGGTGTTGTTTTGTTTCCGCGATAATGCCCGACCTCACACGACGAATGTGACCAAACAACTCTTACGGGAATTTCACAGGCACGCGTTTGATCATCCTCCGTACAGCCCGGACCTCGCTCCTAGCGACTTTCATCTCTTAAACACCTAAAATCTGTCCTTGGAGGTCAACACTTCAGTTATGATGACGAGCTGAAAGAACATGTTATCACATGGTTGAATACACAGGCGGAAACCTTCTATGACGACGGAATACAAAAACATGTGCTACGCTATGACAAGTGCCTACAAAATTTCGGAAGCTATGTACACATTTGTTGTGTATAACCAAACGAAACTTGCCTTGTGGACATACCTCATATATGGAGTAAAAGAAATGATTACATTTGCACGTAAATAGCACAAGCGGTCCTGAGGTACCAGGTACTGACGCATCCGTATTAGTACGTGGCATAGCCCCCACAGGCAGCAATGTGGGGGCTAACTACGGCAGCCAGTTGATCCCACCGATGGCGGATACTGTCCTGTGATTCGTTACGCCAAACATCCTCCACCTCTTAACTTAGTTCTGTAAAAGCTATTGGCCGAAGAGTTGCAAGATTTCACAGGAAGTACGTACCGAGGCATTAGCCTGTTAGGAACGATGCATCTTTCTGTTGCAAGAACGACAAAATAAGTGGTCTAACAACATTTCTAAACCTACCGAACGCTGGTTAGCGTCCCCTCCAGACAAGCCAGAGGTGAACGAGAACTGTTATTCATCGCACCCCAGACCATAAGGCCCGGACTTAGACCGGTGTCTCATGGACGATTGCAATCCACTAGACAGCGCTCAGCAGAACTACGAAGTACGCGCACACGACCATCACTGGCGTGCACGAAGGATCAGCTTTCATCACGGAAGGCTATGTCCCGCCATTCCATCTTCTAAGTGATCATCTGACGGCCCAGTCGAGCCGTGCACGTCGATGCTGTGGCGTGAGTGGAAGATGGGCTAGTGGTGCTCGTGCCCGTAGTTCCCTGCTAATAACAGGTTTGCAGCAGTCCATGTTGACGCCTCTAGGCTTAGAAGCCCTCTCATCTGTGGTGTGGTAACTGTGCAACCTGCCACTGCCGTCCTTACAATACGACGATAATGGCTTGTGTGTGCGCTGCGTGGATTCCGGAACCTCATCTAAAGATGTGCGAATGTTCACGGGACCTCTGACACCAGCATCGTTGCGCGGCTTGTAGCTTCTCCTGGCCAGTCGTCATAAAAAGCGTGTGATAGAATTTTTTCCGTGTGTGTAAGACCAGTTAACATGTATCGATATAGTGCCACGCACACGGCGAAAGAGAAATAATTTAAACACGACCAAGTGAAGCAATAAAGCAAGACTGTGTAAACATTTCACGGATGTACTATGTGTGTATGTAGAACATTCACAATTATTTGACGTTTTATGCATTTGTTAACTTTGAATCCATGACATATTATTATCTTTGAAAATCTTGTTAAATGTATTAGTGATTATGATATGTGCCTCAGATAAAAAGGACAATTCAGTACATGTATAATCAGTAAAAAGCATTGTAATAACTTCTTTGTTCTCTTTGGGGTTCGTTACGAGTAACACTCGCGTGTTAAGCAAATGTATACGCTAGCCGTGAGTCTTTTGTTCATGAAGCTTGAGATCCCCCATTAGGCGAGTTGTAAAAGGGTGTGTAAAATTAATGCATTTATGTTTGAATATATAGAGTTTGAGCAAATATGTTTTTAAAATAATTTGTAAAGTTGCCAGCCATTCGTCCCGTAAATAATTTAGACATTTTCAGCATTTAATTTAGCGGAAGCCGCTGTACCAATCTGCGAGGGCAACGGCCGCAGACGCGGCACATTTAAAAAATATTTATTTCAGGCATCACAGTCGCCTGGCCGGTAAAGCGAGGTAACATAATAGTATTTAGCATTTCCTTACAGCTTCCAGCAGTGCCGGCAGACTATATCATATTATTCAGTGCGTTACTCGGTTTGATTTGGAAGGTGCTGTGCGACAAGTTCCATGCGGCCGCAAAAAATATAACGAATAACTGTGTTATGACTTTATTATTTTCACATTTTGTGGCAAGGTCTGCTCTGTGAAACTAAAGCAATATTTTACGTTTTTTCCCTGAGCTTAAGAGAATGCGGGCTAGCCGCGCGCCTGTTTTAATTAACAGTATTCAAAAATCCACTGCATAACATAAACAACATTCAGTGCTGTAACGATCTTTTGAATTTCATTACTGACTTTTCTGAATACTATGCAAGGTAGTGAGTTCAGATACAGTTTTCTTTCTTTCTTGATTACGTTACAGTAGCAAGTGAATGTTCCCTACATGTTTATCCAGAGCAGATGTGGAAAAGCAATAATTTGATCCACGGTGTGCCACAATTACGCTAAAAGTGTTTATTCCCTCTCCCACTCCATAACCACAAGCCGAATAAAATTAACTCCAGTAGTGAAAAAGTGAGAGGTGGAGTAAGGGGGACGGAACAGGCTGACGCAGCACGTCCAACTTGTGTGGCAGTTCTAAAGGACCATCGCGCCACTCGGAAGGACACAATTCGACTCCTTTCAGACTCTCTCAGTTGGTCCTAGGAAGCACGAGTGCATCACCGTGACGTGGTCGCCTGCTTGCTTCACACGTTAGCACCACACTGAGCCTTCTGGCTGTGAGCATTCCCTGTTAACAGGTAAACACAGATGGCGCTCTGGTGTCTATGCCACTACGTTCCACGCCCAGGTTCCCGGGTTCGATTCCCGGCAGGGTCAGGGATTTTCTCTGCCTCGTGATGACTGGGTGTTGTGTGATGTTCGTAGGTTAATTAGGTTTAAGTAGTTCTAAGTTCTAGGGGACTGATGACCATAGATGTTAAGTCCCATAGTGCTCGGAGCCATTTGAACCATTTTTGCCACTACGTTATCTACTAGCTGACGATGTTGAAGCCATATGCTGAAGACCATACCAGTACATCTACTACCCCCCTAGTGTCTTATGCTGTCATCGGATCAACATCGACGTCGTATTTCCAGCTGTACCAATATTTTTTTCCCAGCAACGTAGATAAATGGCGTAGTACCCACATTGTCATGACTGATTGAGCCACCCCTATTAACAATCATTTCAATAAGGCATTTCTGTTTGCGTCCCACTACTATATCCATTAAATTAATTTGCGTGATATTATGAGGTGATTCCCTTCTCTGGTAGTCAGATTATAACAGCACAACTGACATCCCAGAATAGGTAGCCACTCCCAATAGTGTCGAAATACCTCGCGATATGCACTCACACCGTGACAGCTACTTCGAAATTGAAGTTGAATGCCACAAAATACACTGGTACGCCTGCGAGCTTATTTGATAAGCCAGTGGATAGAAAACGGCGAATCTGATAAACAATTCAGCTCGTTAACAGGGGCACCAGGGCACCAACGTTGCTCTCAGTTATTGGTGTTCGTTTCGCGCCACTGAAACTAAGGCATACTATTTTAGATTATGTTTTCGTGCTGGTAGGAGGATGTATGAGGAAAGGCTGTGTTCGTTTTAACAATATCTCTTTATGTATAGCAGCTACATTAAAAGAATAAATGTTCTCGACGATATCCATGATCATCATTTTTCATATTGAGCCCGGGGCGCAGTAGACATCTGGGTATCTTGTATTGGTGCTCTGTTCATTTTAGGTCACGTACTGCACTACTACGCGTAGAGTGTAGTGTTCTCCTTCGCGCAACAGGACATAGGTGTGGCAGAAGGGTGTGCTGAGCTTGTTTGCGGCTGTGCGGTGTGACGCCACATTCGGTTCGCAAATTGAGTGGCAATCTGCAGGGACACAATTACCACAGCACGCACGGGAGCACTTTATAACGCAGTCTGGATTCACATACAGAGTTCAATTTATTATCAGCGTAAGTGGCACACAGATGATATTATTCTCGAGAGCTTATGTCACATTCGAAAAACTTCAGTGCTCATTATTTTCATAACATGAACTTTACAGGTAATACTGTCGCCCGCAGCGTGTTATTCTCGGCTCGACAAAGAACTAAGAAAGCAAACGGTATAATATCGACTGTAAAGTAAATAATAACTCTAGGCCCAATCTTCTTCTAATTTTTTATTCCTTTTCTTTCCTTTAGTACCGTATGTAAAAGAACATTGTATTAAAATCTTAGAACTGTTTCTATACATGATGCAGAATGTTGCATAGGAGCTATGGACCCTCTGTAACGGTGCAGATGTACAGTCATTCTCAAAAGTATCCGAACGACCTGAATTGCATTTTGCCTGATTCGCATGCAACCCACATAACGTAGCTGTCTAGCAGGTCCTCTAATCGCTCCTTGGTACAGTCGTTTGACTATTGAAAATGGTTCCAACAAGTCACCACTAGAAAACACTGCTCTGTATCGCAATAACTCAAGATGTAAAGAAATACCACGACACTACAAATATCAGGGAACACCTTATCACAGATAAGACTGTCCTTAAGGCTTATAAGCTCACATTTATTACAATAAATGACAAACCTGAAATGCTACCACTCTCATTATTACGTCAGATAAGTAATGCATGTAGTAAGTTCGTCGTATTCGTGATTTCCTCTTCAAAGTAACATACCGTACTTATTATTTAACACAAAATGACATTAAAAATTTAAGTTATTCACGAGTAGCTAGTTGAGAATATGTGTGAACTTCAAATGACACAACGAACCGTCTCGTTCTGCATATGGATTCAAACTCAGGTCATGCAGACTAAGCAAAGATTTCGTGACTGACGGAAACCAACAGTAATTCCTGATTAGGCATACAGAGAGTGATATACCACGATTTTAGACAGTATCAGTTAGCAAATACCAACTCTAAATTACACAACGCAAACATTTTCAACGGACGCGAATTCCTACCCAGCACCTATTGTCCCTGTTAACGAACTACGAGAGATGTTACATATTGCTTCTTAACAAGTAACTTATTTGAAATGCCGTGAGGTAAAGCTTTATGTTGGACAGGGATTGGAACCCAGAACCTAATAAGATAGATATCGAAGCACAATCAACTGTGACATATCGGATTTTCTCGGTAGTAGCTAGATGTTTTAACTGAAATGACGAGACGAAACATTAATTTTTTCCTTCCCAGGACTCCAACCCGCCACCTATCGCTGTTATATTCTAGAGAAAACGAACGTTAAATATGGGTTTGTTGCACCAGCAGCGACATGTGAGCATGTTTGAGTTAGAAATAATATGACGAAAAGTTCAGTGCTGAGTGGGAATAGAGCTCCACGCATATCGTTGTTGACTACACACAAAGAGACGTCAGCTACCGAAGTTTTCTCCACCAGCAGCTCGGAATAACATCTTGAACTTACAGTGATATCGCAAATAGTTCTGTGTCTCACTGGGAGTAAAAAACGTCAAATATCGTTAGTGTTGACAACGAATGAAAATACATTTAAAATCGAAATTATTACACACCAGCAGATAGGTGTTCTCATGCTAGAGCTTGATAATACATAATGAAATCTTTAGTGCCGAGCCAGGATTCGAACACATTCACGCGCAATATGTGGAGATGTTGAGGAATCTGGAGTTTTGAACAAACAACAAACTGTAGCCGAGCTGTATTGTCACGAAGGGACCAAATTCCACGTTAAGGGCGGTCTGAGTTGCATTCCCAGTTCAGAACCAATTTTATCGACATACAGAAGCTCAGATAAAAGATTGAATAAGTGTGCTGTGAGCCTACATAGCGTTTGTTTCGTCACTAGAAATAAATAACTAGTATGTGATAGGTTACTGGTGATAGAGTTTCTACATGTCGCCACTCCAGACTTTATTGTGGCTCAACCTAACGTCTACTTGGTAGAGAAGGAATATCATTTTTAATGTGAATTTCAGACCACAATGCCATTATATCTTCTTTACTTGATGTAGCCAGAAGAGAATGGAATCTGTCTCTCCCTATCTAAAATCATTGACCGAAGTTGGAATCGAACCCAGACCATAGATATATGAACCTATCATCAGCCCAAAAGACCACCAAATCCTCTTCTCAGGGGGGGGGGGGGGGGGGGGGCTCATTTTTCTATCATAATGCCGTTGTACCACACTGACTGAGAATTCTGACACACAGGCTCCCTGTATCAATTTGCAGCATGTTCAGTAAATTCATTTACTTTGTTGACCGAATCACCATGAACTAGCTGCTTCGGCTACCTAGTGCATGCATTCATCTTTATTTTGTAATCACCAAAATAAAATCATGTAACTGCCACCAACATAGAACTGCCAACAGTGTAGGATGCAGAAACTAAAATAGGAAGTGTTCCTTTCCACTTGAGCTACTCTATTGCACTATCGGTTTGTTGAAATCGTCGTGCAGTGCAAAAGAAAAGGTGTAACTGTTCGTCTCTCATAAGTATTGACCTGGGGATATGCAGAAGTTCTGGAGGACTTGTTCTTGACTTCTGGAGCTGTTATAGCTATGTGTCAGCTAGTGGCGTAACGGTAAATATGGCGCACGGTAGATAAGATGTCGCGAGTTCGAGCACATACAGTGCCATATTTTTTAAAACGCAATTTTGCTGTCTGCAAAAATTATCAATCTAATGGAACTTGTAACATAATTTCCTTCACTTCTCAACCCAAAATAGTCGTATGTGGAAAAAGGGCTAACTTCTGCGACATTTTTTTTCATTTCAGGTTTAATAGACAGCCAGACAGTAGATGCATCTCGAAACTTTTGTATTATGTATGGGTAGAGCGCATCGTGCCAAAATACGTCGGAAAAGCATTTTCTACATTAGCTGTCGTCTGGTAGTGGCATTTTATTCTTCTTCAAGCCTTGTTTAACAGCTTTAACTCAGAACAAGTTTTCTACATATATGTAATCAATAAAATGCATGTGCATTTCCAGACTGTTATAGATGACATCAGAGATTCGCATATATCGTTGATCATTAATTTCTCTCTAATGTTTACTATTGTTTGAACAACATTAAAGGAAACCTTACGAAAATTGTGAACTGTATTATAAAAAATGAAATAAAACTACCCACGATAACCTTACGACGAAAGTACGTTTTAATAAAACTGAGTATCTGTACACAAGCGTGCCTCTATCATCACGAATTGGTAAAATACTACTCACTTAGATTTTGATTGGGTCTGTGTTTAATTGGTATGCTGTGTCATACTCAAGAGGTATGCAAACGCGGCATTTCATAAATATAAAGCTATGTACTCCTAGAAACGCAAAATTTGCTTGTCAGCAGCGGAAAGAGGCGTTACCCGTTGTGCAGCATTGTAAGTTTTTCACCATGAGCTGAAAGTATTTTCTTGATATTTCCTGAGCGATGTTTGATCTGACTGCTTGTAGCTCTTTCACTGAAGGGATAAAAACGCTACACTCAGTGAGACTAGAACCGCGAACCACAACATGCGCTGTTTCATAGGTCAGCACGTTACCACAGAGTTATGCAAAGAAGTACGTTTCTTCGCTTCCTCTTACGAGACCAATAGTGGCTAGATCTCGTAAACCGCTATTTGGACGACGAGATTAGTTGCGATTTCCACGTGCAACGACTTTCCTGGGGTGAAAACCGTAAATTTACAATCTTTTGTTACACCTCAAGCGATAATAACTCAGATAATTCAATAGAAATGACAGGTAAAATTAAGTGAGCTTTGAGGCTTAGTTCTGTGCACACCAGGAAGTAACTCGTCGATCACAGAGTTGCCAAACATATATTGACGTGTTGCCAAATCTCAGTTACAATACCAGCAGGAAGAAGACGAACCGATGTGATCTTACAGCGGGCTGGAAGTGACCATAGTTGGTGTCTCCAAGTCGTGGCTGCTACGGCCTGGAATACGTAATGCGTCTGATTCGCATTTCTGTAACTAGGGTCGGGGACTGGAGCTTAGTTACTAAGAACTGGCTGCAAACTAAGCATCATAAATCAGTAACTCTCATAGTTGTTTTATATTTCTTTCGTAAGTCTACTCAAAACTAAGAAATTCATTCACAGATGTTTTCGTGCCTCGCTGATAGTCGAGCACAACAAACAAATAAAAAAAAAAAAATGTGTGTGTGTGTGTGTGTTGCCAAAAGGCAAAGAGATCTTACTGCCTACCGATATACGTCGCTGTCAGTTCTTCCATGTGATTTGGTCGACGTGACATGTTTCAAGTTGTGTAGACAGACAATGTTTTAGAAAATCAATTGTTTTCC
This sequence comes from Schistocerca piceifrons, assembly GCF_021461385.2. Classification (NCBI taxonomy): domain Eukaryota; kingdom Metazoa; phylum Arthropoda; class Insecta; order Orthoptera; family Acrididae; genus Schistocerca; species Schistocerca piceifrons. The sequence goes on along the minus strand of NC_060144.1, from coordinate 398,079,059 downwards.
TTTGCAATAAACAGAAAGAGTTTCATTCTAAGCTATCCAAGTACAAAATTTTCGCAATATTAGATCAAATCTAATATTCGCTTCTATAATGTAGAAAAGTAACTTACAGTTGCAAATATCGCATCCGACTCATTGACGTTACAGTTAGTCGCTGACCATAAATTCTAGCTCAAAGTGACACCAGTTTAAGTAACGTAATGTAGCGAAGACCGTTTGCCAGTGATCTTTCTCACCGGGAAATACGCAGTTCACTCATTGGGCTCTATAAGTACATTGTAACAGTAATTTCTGTGTGTATGCAATGCATATGAATTAGAATTTAGTGGTGCTCTCTCTTCCACTTCTGTATACAATATGCCTGACCTAAACGGGCCCTTTGTCATTACAGGCCCTGGGGAGTGCAAAATCATACTGACAACAGTAATGTGCTTATACTGACAACCTGACTGTTCGTTTTACCTGATTTTGTAATAATTTAAATAAAACAACATGATCTTTCAGTGGGAGACATTTCGTCCCTCTTTTCCTTCTGTGAAATTTGTCAGTAAGCTTTTTGCCTTTCAGCCAGCGAAATGCTGCAGAGTACGGCCTGTAAACGATTCACAAACCACGATTTAGTGCCGTTAAGACAAATTTCTTTAAACATTGTCGTAGCTGAAGGAATTTAGTTTCGTCCTAAATCATCTCAAACAAAAACGTTCACAGACATCTCAAATAGGAAAAAGCTTATTATCCAGGTACGAAGGTTGTAAAACAAACTTCCCACAGTTTGTGTCAGGTTGGTCTTTTCGCCTGATAGCACTGCGTAAGTATTTTGTCTATGAGGTATCACAAGTAGTGTTCCTGTTACAGTGTACTTATGGAGCCGAATGAGTGAATTGCGTATCTTCCGGTGAGAAAGATCACTGGCAAACAGTCTTCGCTACATTAGGTTACTTAATCTGGTGTCACTCTGAGCTAGAATTTATGGTCAGCGACTAAGTGTAAGGTCAATGAGTCGGCTGCGAGTTTTGCAACTGTGACATACTTTCCTACATTATAGAAGCGAATATTAAATTTGAACTAATATTGCGAAAATTTTGTACTTGGATAACTAAGAATGAAAATCTATCTGTTTATTGCAAAGGAAAACAATTAATTTTCTAAAACATTGTCTGTCATACACAATTTGAAACAGGTCATGTCGACCAAATCATATGGAAGAACTGACAGCGACGTATATCGGAAGGCAGTAATATCTCTTGTTATTTGGTTTGGCAATATTTAACATCTCGCATAGTTCGTTAACAGGGACAATAGTTGCTGGGTAGGAATTCGCGTCCGTTAAAAATGTTTGCGTTATGTAATTGAAAGTTGGTATTTGCTAACTGATAGTGTCTAAAATCGAGGTATATCACTCTCTGTATGCCTAATCAGGAATTACTGTTAGTTTCCGTCAGTCACGAAATCTTTGCTTAGTCTGCATGACCTGAGTTTGAATCCATATGCAGAACGAGACGGTTCGTCGCGTCATTTGAAGTTCACACATATTCTCAACTAGCTGCTCGTGAATAACTTAAATTTTTAATGTCATTTTGTGTTAAATAATAAGTACGGTATGTTACTTTGAAGAGGAAATCATGAATACGACGAACTTACTACGTGCATTACCTATCTGACGTAATAATGAGAATGGTAACATTTCAAGTTTGTCATTTATTGTAATAAATGTGAGCTTACAAGCCTTAAGGACAGTCTTATCTGTGATAAGGTGTTCCCTGATATTTGTAGTGTCGTGGTATTTCTTTACATCTTGAGTTATTGCGATACAGAGCAATGTTTTCTGTTTTCTAGTGGTGACTTGTTGGAACCATTTTCAATAGTCAAACGACTGTACCAAGGAGAGATTAGAGGACCTGCTAGACAGCTGCGTTATGTGGGTTGCATGCGAATCAGGCGAAATGCAATTCAGGTCATTCTGATACTTTTGAGCACGACCGTACAACGAACATTACGCCGCGGAACGAGGTTAATTCTGCGGTTGTGGCCAAATGGCTGTGGTACTTCAATAAGGAATGGTACTTAAAGGAAACTATCTCATTCAAACAAAATGAACCCATGATATGTTTGTGATATAGCGTCACGCACTGACTTAGTGTAAAAAAATGAACTATAAAATATCTGCAAGCAACAGAAGTATTACACAGTACCTATAATAAAACTATGACCATAGTCAGCAAGTTGAACACTGGGAATACTGATTTTTTACAGGAACCGCCCCCCCCCCAAAGAAAAAGAAAAGAAAAATCGACCGTAGACACGCCAGAAGTAACGTAATCACTGTAAGAATGAACATTGGGTGGTTTGTTGTAATGAGCTGTTCAGCGGATGTCAGTGGTACAGAAAAGGATAAATAATTTTGGTTAGAAAGAGCGAGAATTTTTTCCAGTCTGTCTGTGAAAGACGCAGCTTAAAATGCAACACTGCTGTAGTTCAAAGATGATCAGCCCTACGGACTTAGCTTGACATTTCATCTTGTATTTAACTTCGTTTTAACTGTAGTTACTGTTTTGTACCTTCTGACCTTTTCCATTTACTTTAATTAAAACGTACATTACTCAAGAGAAAGAAACGTCCCACGAAGCTTACGATGAAACAAGTAATCATTCTAAAAGTGATATGCGAGTTTAATCAACATGAAAATGGAAAAATATTAAGGCCCCGTGATAAAACTGTGGTAATTTACGCAATTCGAGGTGAGAGAGTAAGTCTTTAATAAAAAAAAAAAAAAAGGTTCAAATGGCTCTCAGCACTATGGGACTCAACTTATGAGGTCATCAGTCCCCTAGAACTTAGAACTACTTAAACCTAACTAACCTAAGGACATCACACACATCCATTCCCGAGGCAGGATTCGAACCTGCGGCCGTAGTGGTCGCGCGGTTCCAGACTGCAGCGCCTAGAACCGCTCGGCCCCACGGGCTGGCAGTTTTCCAAAAGACGGTAAACGTTTTATCATTTATTTTTATCTTGGACGATACGAAATACAAAAAAAGTGAAATATTTACCAGCTGAAGAACATATTTCTTGATCTTCAAATCTACAAGATAAAATGGTGTGTTATAAAGGAAATAATAATTAGTTTTTCATTAATTGTTGTGCATTTCATCGTTTAATTACATCTTATGAACGACATTAGACTAGAAACCTTGACAGCGTTTTTAGAAAATTCTAGTCATATGTATAGTTTTGGAATCTCAGTGTTATAGCAGCTGTACCAGATAATTTCTTTCCAACAGCCCGCTCAGAGAACACAGTAAATGCTGCTGTTATCTTCTTTTGTTTTCATCTTTGTCTTGAATACAACTGTCTCCAACGCGTACGCCGTTGTACAACATCAACCGCTATTATTTTTATTACTGTACAAAAGGCAGTCGGGCAATGGAGTTGGTTGAAAGTGTCTCACAAATCATTAATCATGAGAACATTATGTTTCAGTTGGGCCACTGATGCGTATGAACGGCGCGTGTGTGTGTGTGTGTGTATGTGCGTGCGCGCAGGACTTTACCTATTATTGTACTCCGGATATTAGACTGTTCCGACGTGATACATGGACTAACCACAACATCAAACTTTTGGAGTCGACTCCTGTTGCTCTCTCCGCCTAACGTATTTACTGCGCCTTTCGCCCTGTTTCTCCAGCCCCGCACCCCACCCCACCCTACGCCCTCGCCCGTTACCGTATCGCGTTCCTCCAGAGACTTCGTGTTGACTGTATGTAGCCATCGGTGTCTGCTTAGGTCGTTGTACATGTACTCATCTGAGTCTGCTTGGGTGGCCGTATTGGCGATGTGGAGCCACGCTCTCCGCGAGCCGGGTCGCCATTTATCTTAGCTTGCCACCTGTATCCGTGGGGACGCAACGTCAGGTAGCAGACACCAGTGCTGTCTGGCGGCGTGCGTACATATCGTCCCATGTGTCCAGCAGTAACTCACTCCATGTCGCCGCTGTTAGGAACAACGCCTCAGAAACGACACACAGCACCTACTAGAGGCTGAGTCTGTCTACTGGTGATTCTCCATATGTCTGTGCGCGACCTGAACGACGCGTTATTCCTCACCCGAAGCGTTATTAAAAATGTGAAATTTTTGTCACTAACTGGCCAGCTAGGGACTTTGCTAACCTACTCCCTGACAGTGAACTTCTTTATTTGCTTTTCTTCTTGCTGCTTTTCACCAGCTCACCGATTGTGTATCGAGGTAGGCGTTCATCTAAAAATTTGTACAAATTCTCTACCCTGAAAACATATAGTGCGATTTGAATCGAATTTCATAATCAGGTATCGAAACAAGGTCGTCTACGACAGCCAACAAGAAACTCTTTGAAACTAAATAAATTTTTTTAGCATTTGATTACCATTTTACATAAGTCTACATAGCTACATTCTATATATTGACAGGACAAAAACTTCTGGGTAAACTTGACGCCTAAATTTCGGACAGAATTCCAAGTACTCGATAACTGTCTCCGTCGTCATCATCTGGGGCTTTGTCTGACATCATGAAGTCAACTCCCAACTCACCTAGCCAATTCCACGACTATCGAACAAAACCCACGACGACGGGAATGGAGTAGATCATGGAAAATTTGGGTTCTATCCGAATTTGAAGCGGCAGCTTTGGCAAATATATTTTATCGCAGAACCCTGTTGCTAAAGACGATGTAGCTATAGTGATGACTGCTAGATGGTCCCAGTGATACTATTCACTCCTTCCGAAAAGTTGTTGTTTGTTCATTTTGTTTTAAGGATTCCTGTCAGAAATCCATATTCCTTTCGCTCAAATCAGCTTAATACACTATCCACATTATACTAGTGTGAACTGAGAATCGATAACAATTAAATACTATAATAGAATGACAGGTTTCACAGGCGATGAACTCATTTGTCTCATCCTAAATTTGTACCTCTTGCGTAATATTCAAACCTATTAAAGTAAAATTTAAAATCGATGCTGGAGGATGGAAAATCACATTCAACTGTAATCGAGACGCGTCAGCTGACTTAATTTTATTAAAATATTGATTAATATATTAAACTTTCCATAACTTTAGAAATCTCACAGATCCAGAAAGTCTAAGAGCAAATTCGAAAGCACGTAATTCCTTCAATGTGAGTCACTTGACATACCGTTATAAGAACAGTCCATCAGTATACATTTAATTCAATTTGTTGAGGCTACACAACAACATACACAACAAATGTACACAATAAACTTTCCCATCCACGTAAATTTCGGAGAAGTATCATTTACTTTACTTAGCTAAAACGTCAAACAGGTTTGGCGAAGTAGTGACAGACTCAATTATGGTTGTTACAAATAATATACACCAACCAAGGAAAAAAGTGAAGCATACAGATGACATGATCGGTTGTCAATGCTGTTTCGTATAGGTACCCATAATCGACAGGCAAGTAACTCATTAGAACTGCGGTTCTTTGCGAAAGGTGGCATGGGCATTACAATAAATTAGAGTTATTCATGTTTAGTGTTGTTACTAGGCCTGGCAGGTTATATAAATGGCATGCAGGAATCACATCTTGAGTGGTCAATGTGAAAGGGACAAGGATGATCTTGGTTCGAACTAGACAGCAGTATCAGCTTCTGGCAGAATTTGGACGGATCGTGTAGTCGGTCTCATTTCGGCTGGTTTATCGAATCATACAATAATCGGATTTTTGGGCCATTGAAATGTGATGGTGGCCCAGTGTTGGAATGCATGGGAGTATGAGGGTAGGCACACTCGTCGTCAAAGCTCAAGTCGACCACGTCTTACCACCACGAGGGAGGATCGCCTTACCCTGAACCAAGCAAGGAGTACAACCTTCACATCTGCACCTCACATCCAAGAACACGTAATGGACTTCTGCAAAATTTCGTGTCATCACGCATCATTGGTTGGTGACTTGCAGCTGCAAGAATAGGGAACTAAATTACCCTCCCAAGCGTATAGCTGTCTTAACACTGCAACATAAATGGTTGCTTTTGTAGTGGTGCCACGACTTTGAAATATGTGCTGCTGATAAACGGTGTCGCACACTGTTCAGTGATGAACTGCGGTCCTGGACAATTCCAGATGACAGTCGTCAGGGGATACAGCGACGAACTGGGAAGAGCTAACATTTTTCCCACGACTTGGCGAGGAAAAGTGGCGTCACTCCTTGAGTCATTGCGCAGAGAGCCACTGGGTATCAGTTCACGTCACATGGCAATGTTGAGTGCTGTTGACAAGGGATTTCAGAAAAGATATAGGTATTTGTTCTTTCAGCAATCTATACGCGATTGGAATAATAGTGAATTGTGAAGGTGGTTCGATGAACCCTTTGCCATTCATTTAAATGTGATTTTCAGAGCATACACGTAGATGTAGATGTAGATCTGGCAGTGATTGAGGGATCTCTCATGGCACAATGGTACGTCACAGACATTCTGCGTTGACACGTGTTATCTCTCATGGAACAGTATCACGCTTTCAAATTTCGACGAGACAGTGCTCAGACACAAATGACACGTGTCCCTATACCAGTTCGGACGTCAACTGTGTCCCTGTAACAGTATGCCGGATGTCAAGGAAGAGTTACGCCGTTGTGGGCCAGCTTGCCTCAGCAGTGAACGCAATGGCTTTATGACACCCTTCTCAACCCAGTAAGGACATGTGTCTAGGCCACATGGTGTACAATGTCATAATGTTAACAGGATTGTCTTAATCTCTGAAGGTGGATGCAGAAGTTTTACGTCCTCTGGTAGCATCCAGAAATGGATCCATCCATGGTCCATCTTGAGGTCAGGGTGTGATGGCCCAAATGAAGACTAACACAGGCAGACACAAATGTGTTTACAATCATATAAAATGATTTAATCGAATATGATGTTATATTAAAGAGTTTCCATGTGTTACGTACATACAACCGAAATTTTTAGGATATAGAGGATTTAGCTCTGACAGTCATACTTGGACAGTATTCTGTGTTATTCACATATTACAAAACAGAAATGGTTTTCGTCATTGTTAGTTGTTAGATCTTCATGGAATCATATTTTTGCAAGTATCAACTGACATAAAGCTGTATTCAAGATTTCGAAAGCCAACATTCAACGTGTGTCTGTGTGTGGGCGGGGGGGGGGGGGGGGGGTTAAGAGATCAAAATTACTATTGGATGCTAAAGAAACTTGGTAAGATGTTAGATGGTTTAGTGCATCTACACATATTATATCGACAAAAATATGAAGAACGTGAAAGAAATACGAAAAAATTGGAGAATCAGGAAAATATGGTAAAATTATGGAATATATGGGTAACATAGATACAGTATGAAAAACATGTAGAATTATGAATCGATAGGAATTTATAGAAAATATGAAGAATTCTGAATGTGTGTAAAATTATGGATACAGTATGGGCATATAGGATATTTTGTATTTACATAGAGGAAGCAACGGAAACTTGTGGCATCGCGACTGGACATATATGACGCCATACACTGTAATTTGTGGTACCATTTCAGTGTAATTCCTAGATAGATACAGGGAAGAAACGAACCACATATACAGAGTGTTACAAAAAGGTACGGCCAAACTTTCAGGAAACATTCCTCACACACAAACAAAGAAAAGATATTATGTGGACATGTGTCCGGAAGCGCTTAATTTCCATGTTAGAGCTCATTTTAGTTTCGTCAATATGTACTGTACTTCCTCGATTCACCGCCAGTTGGCCCAAGTGAAGGACTTCGGTGCTTGTGTTGACATGCGACTCATTGCTCTACAGTACTAGCATCAAGCACATCAGTAGGCAGCGTCAACAGGTTAGTGTTCATCACGAACGTGGTTTTGCAGTCAGTGCAATGTTTACAAATGCGGAGTTGGCAGATGTCAATTTGATGTATGGATTAGCACGGGACAATAGCCGTGGCGCGATGCGTTTCTATCGAGACAGATTTCCAGAACGAAGGTGTCCCCACAGGAAGAGGTTCGAAGCAATTGATCGGCGTCTTAGGGAGCACGGAACATTCCAGCCTGTGACTCGCGACTGGGGAAGACCTAGAACGACGAGGACACCTGCAATGGACGAGGCAATTCTTCGTGCAGTTGACGATAACCCTAATGTCAGCGTCAGAGAAGTTGCTGCTGTACAAGGTAACGTTGACCACGTCACTGTATGGAGCGTGCTACGGTAGAACCAGTTGTTTCCATACCATGTACAGCGTATGTAGACTTCATTCCAACGTGATCAAATTGTAAATTTTCACAATCAACATGTGTGGGCTGACGCGAATCCACACGCAATTGTGCAATCACGTCATCAACACAGATTTTCTGTGAACGTTTGGGCAGGCATTGTTGGTGATGTCTTGACTGGGCCCCATGTTCTTCCACCTACGCTCAATAGAGCACGTTATCATGATTTCATACGGGATACTCTAACTGTGCTGCTAGAACATGTTTCTTTACAAGTACGACACAACATATGGTTCATGCATGATGGAGCTCCTGCACATTTTAGTCGAAGTGTTCGTACGCTTCTCAGCAACAGATTCGGTGGCCGATGGATTGGTAGAGGTGGACCAATTCCATGGCCTCCACGCTCTCCTGACCTCAACCCTCTTGTCTTTCATTTATGAGGGCATATGAAAGCTCTTGTCTACGCTACCCCGGCACCAAATGTAGACTCTTCGTGCTCGTATTATGGACGGCTGTGATACAATACGCCATTCTCCAGGGCTGCATCAGCGCATCAGGGATTCCATGCGACGGAGGGTGGATGCATGTATCCTCGCTAACGGAGGACATTTTAACATTTCCTGTAACAAAGTGTTTGAAGTCACGCTGGTACTTTCTGTTGCTGTGTGTTTCCGTTCAATGATTAATGTGATTTGAAGAGAAGTAATAAAATGAGCTCTAACATGCAAAGTAAGCGTTTCCGGACATATGTCCACATAACATATTTTCTTTCTTTGTGTGTGAGGAATGTTTCCCGAAAGTTTGGCCGTACCTTTTTATGTTCATGTGAGTGCCAAGTAATGTTTTAAGTACGTATTTACTTCTCCACCTCCGAAAATGAGGCGCAGTCACCTCTCCCTCGGGACACACGACGTAGGAAACAATCCCTTGGCGCCCTGTCGTGAAATGAGCTATGCAACTCTGTTGAAACCCATGCTGCGTCCCTTTAGGCCGTGGTGTTTATGACCCATCCCTGTCCTTTGACACAAGTCTGCAAAGCCGGTTTCAAAGAAAAATGTTGAATGTTGCAGTGTGGCTCGTCGCCTCGTCTCCATTCCAGGTCTCCATTCCCACCGAAATGTTTGTACATGCATATGGGAGACGGGATTACTTGAATCACATTTCAATTAGCCAAGTGCACTTTCATGATCATGATATGCAAATTAAGTCCTGCTGCCCGCCACCTGTTACCATTTGCCTTTACATAAGTAAACACCATGTCGGCAAGTTCTCGATTCAAATACGGAAAATTGAGTACAACGTTGTATCACATCCACTACAAGGTGAATCAGCAAAAGAAGTGGATGTGACACAACATTACGAATTACTATGACAGGAGAGGGATCTCCTGCCATAGTGGGTGCTAGGGCATCACGAACGTATGAGGTACAGTACCACCCTGTAGGAAGAAGCCATGCACACCGTAAATGTGGTTGCATGGTACAGCGCGTGTTAGACAGCAGTCTGTGTAGTAATGTATGATTGAATAAATGGTGACTAAATGGACATAAGTACACAGACCTTTTTTGTTGAATATGCTCTCACTGATCAATCCCTACAGTAGGACGCGGTGGGAAAAATCATCCTGTGTATCTTAATATGAAAAGCGAGTATTTGTGGAAAAATCGGCTGAAGTTGTGAATAGCAATGTGAGGTGAAGTGCTTACAGAAAACTTTAAATACTTTGTTGATAATTGTGCTAATTAAGCTCCAAAACTTGAAGGCGAGGCATTTGGATCATTAATAACAGTAATACTGGGTACCACATTTTAAACAGCATAATAAGCTCTCATATAGTGTAACCTCCCCGCAGAAATATTGTTAAATGGGAATTAAAAAAATGTAGCCAAGTGTAACCTCCCAAAGAATAATAATTAAATGAATTTTTTTAATATTGTAACCTCTGAACAAAATTGGCTGCCATTTATATATAGTCTGTGCGCAGAAATGCATTCACATTTAATGTTACCACAAAAATTCTTTTCTCATTTAATGTCAAGTTCGAAACAGAAAAATTCCTAAACACAAAAATAATAAAAAAAAGTTTTGTAACCTGATGAATTTTATGAGGACAGCAGCGCTGACCTTCGGCTCTGTATTCTGAATAACAAAAGCAAAAATTCTTACCTCAATAAAACTGCAATTATATCTGCTCTTAATTAGTCATTTTTTGACACAGCTTCGTGCAATGCTGGCGTATTTTTTTTTTTAATTCTTGGAAGCAATGATAATGCATTGGAAATTGAAATGAATGCTTTTCTTTAAAAGAGTTACTTTATATTATAAAAATTATTATTGGGGCATTTTTCTGAACAAATTAAATTACAATTAACATACATTATTAAATATGCGCAAGGCTGCTTCTTTACCTTCTACAACAATACTCATCCTCCAGAATCCTGACCAGAGTCGCGACCAGAGAACACAGCCGACGCTTGCCGACTCCCGCAGACTCACGCAGACTACACCAAACTACTACCGACTCGCTACTAACTCGCTACTAAAGCCGACCGACTACTACTGTCGACTCGCTACTCTCTGTTCAGAGATTCTGTCATGCCTCGCCCATCGCCGGCAAACCATACGTCTTACATAAACCGACTACTACTGTCGACTCGCTACTCTCTGGTCAGAGATTCTGTGATGCCTCGCCCATCGCGGGCAAAGCATACGTCTTACATAAGCCTCCACTGGGGGGGGGGGGGGGGGGGCAAGAATTTGGCAGCGATGGTGAGTCAATTGGACTTGCCATGAGCAACAAATTTTTCTTAATTAACTAACTTTACAATCACAGAATATGTACATATATATAGGTGCAGAACATGAAATAAAATATAGTGCACATGCACTGAGTACAGAACATATCAGGCAATGACAAAATATATATACAATGAGTGCAAAACATATTGACAAATGACAAAATTGCACACGCACTGTAGTTCAGAACATATCAGCAAATCACAAAAATGTATATGCAATGAATACAAATCATGTTAACAAAATGACGAAAGTGCACACGCACTGTAATACAAAACATATCTGGGAATCACAAAATGTATACGTAATGAGTACAAACGCCATAAAGTGCACACGCACTGTATATGTCTTTATCATTTTACAAGAATTAGGAAAGGAATGGGAAGGATTGCGTCATGGTTGTAGCACTTTAGGTTGCACGCAGCTGCACTGAAAGTCCATATATTTCTACAGAAGCACAACACCAAGTGAGACAATCTGAAGTTCTTTTCCTTGAAGTATTAATCAGTGTATCCAAGACACTGAAATGTCGTAATAATATTCCATGCTATCATTTTGGTAGTACACTAGGTACACCAAACAATGGGACCATAACAACATCTCCATTGCTCAAGGTGGTGGACAGCATGTCGTGTCAACACCATGTTCTTGTAAAGTACACTAACGTAGAATTAGTGCAAAAAACCAAATATAGTGCTCCATGATCATAAGGATAGACAGGACAAACGGATATTGCAGTAATTTCTGGTAATTAAGTCAGAAGGTGAAGGACATTAAGTCACATAGTATTCTTCATTGAGAATTACACTAGTCTAACAACTGTTTTGAGTAATTGGTGGCACTCATCGCCCAGTTACTGAACATTTCTGGACCATGTATGTAGTATTACAGAATAACGTTCATAAATCATTTGTTTACAGAGAACATTGGCACTCATTGCCCAGTTACAAACCATCAGAAGTCATCATTCAAAACAGGAGCTATGAATGGCATAGTATTAACATAATTCACTTAATTATAGTAATCATTGGCATCATAGGTCATCTTATTACAGTAATCAGTGGCATTCATTGGCCAGCTACAAAGCATTTTCTTTAATGCATTATTCAGAAGTGATCATTCAAAAATGAGTTAATGATTGGCATAGTATTAACATAATTCACTTAGTTATAGTAGTCATTGGCACTCATTGTCCAGTTACATAACATCAGAAGTCATCATTCAAAACAGGAGCTAATGAATGGCATAGTATTAACATAATTCACTTAATTATAGTAATCATTGGCATCATAGGTCATCTTATTACAGTAATCAGTGGCATTCATTGGCCAGCTACAAAGCATTTTTTTTATGCATTATTCAGAAGTGATCATTCAAAATGAGTTAATTATTGGCATAGCATTTATAGAGTATAACAAAAATATTATTTACAGAAATTATGCGCATAGTATTTATGCATTATTACAAAACATCATTCAGTATTATTCAGAAGTCATTATTGAAGTGAGATACTATTCAGAGCTGATCAGTATTACTCAGAATTCTCTTAAACTGGTAGCATTATTTGGGACTGGTAATACATTTTTTTTAAATACGTTTCTCCATGTTGGTAAAATAACAGTTCTGTCACAGTATAAGAAAACATTTTCTGGCTCCGTAATGTGCGTAACTTAAATGAGTATAACAGATTAATTTGTTAACAAGTTCGTCAGGAATGCATAATAACCAATTGTTGCTGTCAGGGTGAGAGCAGCGAAACAGAATGTCATTGCATACAGTGTAATGGTTTCTAATGGTAACATTATTCTTATCTTGCCAGAGGTGTTTAATTTATTTCCACACGTTGTCTTTACTCTGCTCTTGTGCTATGTCTTGTAATGACGACGAAATGAAATTTTCAAATGCAACTTGTTGAATGTAGATGACGCTGAAATTTGCTTTGCAGAAGTTGGTTGCGATGTCTTGCTGATTGTTGCTGAGAGAACGGGACAGTGCGTATGCTACAATATTTTGTGTACCGGGAATGTGAACAATTGTGAAATTAAATTCTTGTAAATAAAGTTTCCATCTACTTAATCTGTCGTGTGTAAATTTAGCGGAAAGTAAAAATTGTATAGCTCTATGGTCTGTGTAAACGGTGGTGTGTCTTCCATAAAGGAAATGCCGAAATCTCGTAAATGCCCATACAACACATAATGTTTCGAGCTCTGTAACAGAATAATTGCGTTCAGCAGGTGACAGAATGCGACTCACAAAGGCAATGTTTTTAAGTACTGCAGTACCATCTTCTTCAATTTCCTGAAAAATATGTACGTCTAAAGCGGTGTTAGAACTGTCGGTGGCAATGGAAAAATTTCTGGTAACATCTGCGTATGATAAAAGAGGTGCATTCAACAAAGCATGTTTCAGATTGACTAATTCAGACTATTGGTTTTTCATGTAAAAGTATGTCTCAGATGTCGTCAAAAGTAATAACATTTTCGTGTACAAGATTTTGTGTGTCAAAAGTATTGCTTGCATTACTGGAAGATGCAACCTGTACTGTATTTAGTCAAATTCTATCTGACGTGCTATTATTTGCGGGAGGATGCTGTGGCATTTCCACTATTTGTACTGTTCTGTTGTTTCTTCCAGATGTATTACGTTCTGGATGATACCAACTGTCTGGTTCATTCATGATAATATGTTGTTGCTGATGTTCTTGCTGCTGATAAGACCGACTGTTATTAAACGTACGCTGAAAATTGTGCTCATTATTTTTATGTCTGTCATGATAGTCATTTCTATACGGTGCATTGCGATACGAATTGAAATAGTGTGTTTTCTGTACATACTGATTTCCTTGTTGCTGTGTATTACTATTTGTTGGAGCTGAGACTATACGTGCACGCAGCGAAACATTAAAGCTTGGTTGACCTTGTAGACTGCATTGTTGGTTAGGTATGCTAACCGGTTGGTTTTGTTGCTGTTGCAGAGAAGAACATCTATTGTTACAAAAATGTGTTTGCGATTGCTGAAAATTTTGCACATACTGATGATTACAATTTTATCTGCTATTAAAATTACGGCGATAGTTGTCATTTCGGGAGTGTCTAAAGAGAACTGTCACTTTCGGTAAAATTTGTCATATCGGGTTTTCTTTACTCATTTCTTAATCGTAGGTAGAGCAATAGTTAAAGAGCCATTTTGATAGATATAAAGGATAGTAGAAGAAAAGGCAGCAGTGCAGAAAACTAAAGATGAAACAGCACTACTACAGCTCGGGGCCCTGTGCACGCTACGGCACATATTCATTAAAGCGTAATGAATCCCCTGAGGTCTATTACGCACTGCAAATAAATTTCAGTTTCTGCGTTACAGGCCAAGTTGGTGGAAAAGCAAAGCTAAATTGTTGTATCCAATCCAAGGGGTGAATCTGTGTTCTGTCATTTTTAACTATTTTAAATTTTCTCACTGATAGAAAATGTTTGTAATCAAAATTATCGTCTCTGTATGTCTGAACAGGTTCACGATTGTATGAGAATCTATTTGTCTGTGACTGTTCGGAATCTAACTCACGTACTCTCCGTAAATTACCTAAATTATACTGGCTGTGTGAGTCGGATAAATGTTCGCAAAGTGGCGTCTGCTGTGATGTATTAAACGCTGAAACATTTTTCATCTCTGTTACCTCTTGCTGTAAAGTTGACAATTTTCTACGTAATGTATTATTAGACGAATCTATCTCACTGATTGTCTGCTGTGTTTGATTAAACGAAATCGGTGAAGTATAGTCTGATTTGCTGTCATTATTACTTTCAATACCGTCAATACAACTGGCCAATTCATCATATTTTTCAGTCAGTATTTTTACCTAATCATCGTTATTGGTGTCACAAGCATTAATTTGTTTTTGTATTTTACCTGTGGTTTCGTTCAATTTTTTAACAGCTTTGATAACTTCGGGATCCTGAATTAGTTCTAATTGTTCAAGTCTGTCGGTAACTGTCTGAAAGTCTACTGTGTGTGTGTCTGCTTTGTTTTAAGATCGGAAATTTCATCACGCAATTCGGTGTTCAACTGTTTGATAGTATTAATTTCGTCTGATATTGTAGCAATATTGTTGTCTACGTATGTTTTTGCTTTCGTAAACAATTTGCGTTTATCTTCCTGTCTCTGTGCGGTAATTGTTTCCATGACTTGTCGCTTTACTTTATTCTGTTCCTGTACAAATTCACGGAAACGCGTTTCACTGTTTTGCAGGTGATGATTAAAAAGTTCGTCAATTTGACTGTTTTGTTGGTCGAATTTCGCGTCTACTTTTGCAGCCAGTGTGCGCGAAAGTTCTGCTGTCATTAATTTAAACTCCTCGCGTAACTGTGTTGCGTTTTCTGAGCATTGTTTACCGAATGCACTAATTTCGCCTCTAAGTGATTCTGTTGTAGCTATTTGCATATCCCTTAATTCTTGAGCAACAGATCTAATTTCTTCACTACTTTTCCTAGCACAAGCCTCAATTTCCTCACGTAACTGTTCTTTAGTATCATGACATTGCGCGGCAACGGCTGTAATCTGTTCACTAAGCTGTCTGGAATTGTTGTCTAATTTTTCATTAAGCTGTTGTTTGAGATTATCATTATTTTTATTAAGTTGTTTGATCTGTTCACTAAGTTGTTTGTGATTGTTGTCTTGTCTTTCATTCTGTTGTCTGGAATAGTTGTCTAGTTTTTCATTAAGTTGTTTATTCGATTCAGTAAACTCATCCTGTTTTTTATTCAACTGTAGCAATATTGCCATAATTTGATCCAAGCCAAAATTAGCGACTCTATTTTCTAAGCTGTGTGTTGGTGTATCTGTATTTGTCACGTTTTGTGTGACCATTTGGTCATTCTGTGATTCTCGAAAAGGTTTCCCAATCGGATGTGCACTGTTAGTCACTACACCGGCATCAAATAAATCTGTCGTACTTTGAGTACACTGTTCATTTTCGTTGGAAACAATTATCTGTTCGCTACGTAAATTTTGCAAATCGGGCGTGTCGAGCTGGGCAGCGTTCATTGTAACAGAACGTCACGCAGACTACACAAGACTACTACCGACTCGCTAATAACTCGCTACTAAAGCCGACCGACTACTACTGTCGCCTCGCTACTCTCTGGTCAGAGATTCTGTCATGCCTCGCCCATCGCCGGCAAAGCATACGTCTTACAATAGTTCACCTTGAGGATTAACTTTCACCGCCATTTCTCCGAAAATGTTATGATGTCAGGAAATTATAGTAAATCAGCCATAAACTGTGATATCAAATTATCTTAAGTCATAGACTACGTCAATATTTACCGTCATTATGCAGAATATGCAATGACGTTATTTCTTTACAGTGTTTAACAACAGACACTAATGTGAAAGTGTTTTATCTCTTACAATATGGTAATACTTAGATCCATTTTGAAAAATATGCCCTGATATCGTTTATCTAAGGCAACTTCACCACACACTGTAAAATGACTCCTCTTATAAATTATGGTAATATTTCAAACCATTTATAATTGGGATAACTGCTGCTAACGGTCTTCTCACTACAGCGTGCACACCTCAAATGGCGAAACCAAGGTAACTGGAATAATTATAAAATAATTTACTTTTGTTATCTTTAAAATACGCACACTCTGATCCCAAACAGACCTGATCATCTCACTACGGTATACAGACTTTGAACGGCAAAACACACACTTGCTCTAGTTACCATATATGACATTGGAGTGAGCATCACTGAGACCACAGTAGCTGTGGCTGCTACATAAAGGAGGCAGCATAGCCTCACAACACTCACCACTAGACTATGGCCAAGGAGCACTCTCTCTCAAGCTCGTATTTTTTAAACCATTTGACGCAGTCTGAGAAAATTTTATCGGTTTATTAGCTGAGCACCCAGCGTTGGCCAGGTGTGTATTTATTCTATTTCCATCAACAAATGTCCTCCTCCCCCCTCCTCTCTGTCCATATCGTACTCAGTCCTTTCTCCCATATTATCCGCCTTCATCGACCGAGGTGGCGCAGTGGTTGGCACACTGGACTCGCATTTGGAAGGACTACAGTTCAAACCGCGTCCGGCCATCCTGATTTAAGTTTTCCACAGTTTCCATAAATCGCTTCAGGCAGCTGCCGGGATGGTTCTTTTGAAAGGGCACAGCCGATTTCCTTCCCCATCCTTCCCTAATCAGAATCCTTGATCCGTCTCTAATGACCTCGTTGTCGATGGGACGTTAAACACTAATCTCAAAGTCCTCGTCCATCCCCCACTGTCTATCTCCCCCTGTTCTGCTCTCTGTCCATCTACTATGGTCCGCTCTCTCAGTATATCTGCTCCTACCCACTCTCTCTGTCCATCAACTCCTGCCCCCTCTGTCCATTTGCTCCTTCCCACCTTTTTCATCTCTTCCACCCACCCCTCTCAGTCCATCCTCTTCTGCTACCCTTCTCTCTACTTCACTCATTTTGCCTCCTCCTCCCTTCTCTCTCCGTCCGTCTCCCCCTTCTCCCTTTATTTGCCAATTTTCCCTACACCATTATGGTGTCGTCCGCAGCTCGTGGTCGTGCGATAGCGTTCACGCTTCCCACGCCCGGGTTCCCGGGTTCGATTCCCGGCGGGGTCAGGGATTTTCTCTGCCTCGTGATGACTGGGTGTTGTGTGATGTCCTTAGGTTAGTTAGGTTTCAGTAGTTCTAAGTTCTAGGGGACTGATGACCATAGATGTTAAGTCCCATAGTGCTCAGAGCCATTTGAACCATTTGATCCCTTATGGTGTCGATCTCCTCCTTACTCGTGTCCATGTTCTCCTCCCCTCTCTGTCTGTCCGTCTCTTCTTCTTTCCCCCTTCTCTTTTCACGTTATCAACCCCAAACCAGTAGGAGATTGCTGATTCTTACCACCACAGTGTATCTTTCCAGATAGTAATATTTGTACCACGTTAAGTGAAAATCGATCAAGGAATTGAGGAGCAGCTATTTAGCCTTGGCTTTGTCACAGAATGCACATGTCACATATATTTAACATTTTCACATGTTTTTGTATACATATTTCCCCTGTATCTGTGGAGAATTTCGTCCCACAGTTTCAGTTTCACGCAGTTCTATTTCTATGACGTCATGTCACCTGAACAAAGTGTCGTACAACAACATTATTTTGTAGGTACATTTAGCGGCTTATGGGTATACTCTCTGCTAATTTTGTAGTCAATAGAACTATTAGCAAAGAAGTAATAAATTTAAACGCCATTGGTGATGTGGTAGCTAACCACTCAGCTCTGCTTTTATGACGTCATCTTCCTGAAGTATGTGTTGGGCAATGATATAGTTTTGCAGGTACATTCAGTGGTATATGTAAATACTGCAAAATAAGTCCTGAATACTGTTATTAATAAATCCATAAAAAATGGAAACGTCAAGATTGATGCGGCAGTTTTATTGCATGAACATCGTCAATGTAGTAAGCGATATACTTTTTTCTTGCTTCATTTTGTGGGGATTATCAGCAAGGAGAAGTTTCCTAAAGGCTGAAAATTATGTGTACACTTTGTTGCAAGTTACTATTAGGCCGGCCGCTGTGGCCGAGCGGTTCTAGGCGCTTCAGTCCGGAACCGCGCTGTTGTTACGGTCGCAGTTTCGAATCCTGCCTCATACATGGGGGGTTTTAAATGGCTCTGAGCCCTATGGGACTTAACATCTGAGGTCATCAGTCCCCTAGAACTTAGAACTACTTAAACCTAACTAACCTAAGGACATCACACACACCCATGCCCGAGGCAGGATTCGAACCTGCGACCGTAGCAGTCACGTGATTCCGAACTGAAGCGCCTAGAACCGCACGGCCACCGCGGCCGGCCCTCATACATGAATATGTGTGATGTCCTTAGATTAGTTAGGATTAAGTAGTTGCCGGTCGAGGTGGCCGTGCGATTAAAGGCGCTGCAGTCTGGAACCGCAACACCGCTACGGTCGCAGGTTCGAATCCTGCCTCGGGCATGGATGTTTGTGATGTCCTTAGGTTAGTTAGGTTTAACTAGCTCTAAGTTCTAGGGGACTAATGACCTCAGCAGTTGAGTCTCATAGTGCTCAGAGCCATTTGAACCATTTGATTAAGTAGTTCTAGGTGTAGGGGACTGTGAAGTCCCATAGTGCTTCGAGCCATTTTACTAAGTGTTATCATTGTCCAATATTGGATGAAAAAGTTTTGCGAGTTTCGCTCGTTGTGAGCTACATTACTGTTTCACTTCGACCTGCACCCTTTTCAAATGCAGGAGGTTCTTCCCCACACTGCGATTATACCTGGACAGTAAGTGATGTGAGTAGCAAGTGTGGTTGAAGTTGGTCCCGTGGTTTAGCAGGAGTTGTGGAAGGTACATCAAAAAATTTACTGTAAACGTATATGCATTTTTTCAATATGTGTGGACGTCGCCGCGATTGTATTCATTCGTATGAATATTTTGATGATTGAATAAGCTGTTCCTTTTTGTGTTAGATTAAGGCTAAGTTCTGGGTAAGGAAGGCTATTCTTATTCCTACATCTACATCTACATGGATACTCTGAAAATCACATTTAAGTGCCTGGCTGAGGGTTAAAAGATGTATTTGTGAATACAACTATTATTTTCAAATTCTGATCCGACATTGACAGTATACTTCGCAAGGGTAAATATATATCCAAGTTGTCAATATAACTTTCTTTAAGAATGGGATGTTGCGCATACGCCTTTCGTTACTGACAGCAGGTATTATCCTCACAACACATTTTCATGCAATGAATAATTTTGTGCCTATAAGTGGAATTGTTACAAGATACTATTCCATAAACTAACTGAAATATGCAGATAATCTAACTTTACGACGTTTCCATCACCAAAGTCATGAATTAAAACTGTAAATGTAGTTGCTGACTATACTGATGCTTTCAGTCAGAGTGGGCGACCCATATCCGCCGACACAACACCGAAGACATTTAAAACTACTAAACGCGAGAGCTACCGCACTATCGACTTGACTGCTCATGCATCCAAGTTGCTGACCACAATAATATGAGGACAACTGAAAATAATATTAAAGATATGTTAGATGATAACCTATTTGTCTTCACGAGACGTAAAGGCAACCTAGAGGCAGCTATGACGTCATTCTTCATGAGGGAAGCCAGACTTTAAAAATATTGAGACACTTTCATGGTACTTGGTGACGTACAAAAATGGTTCAAATGGCTCTGAGCATTGTGGGACTTAACAGCTGAAGTCATCAGTCCCCTAGAACTTAGAACTACTTAAACCTAACTAAACTAAGGACATCACACACATCCATGCCCGAGGCAGGATTCGAACCTGCGACCGTAGCAGTCGCGCGGTTCCAGACTGAAGCGCCTAGAACCGCTCGGCCACACCGGCCGGCGGTGACGTACATAAAACTTCCGACGAACGGTGTCGCAAGAATTCTTAAGTCATTAGAAAATATGGAAACAAAACATACAATATGTGTAGGACATAAAGCGGAGCAAAAGGAATGGAAGCTGAAAGAGCATGTGTAGGGATATAGTCTGCATTTGTAATCTAAGCAAAGGTAAGAGTATTGATGAGCAACAGGAATGAGAATAGCGGCTACCGCAACATCAGAATCGAGGGTCACACGGTAGACGGATTGGAGAAGTGAAGAGCTGGAGGAATTTTGCCACACTGAAAGCAAAATAATGAATAACTGACTAAGCAAAGAAGATAGACCAGTAAAGACAGAGCATTCGTCACAAAAAAAGTCAACTATAATCAAACTAAGGCCTTCATTTGCCACAGCAATTTCGCAGAATGTGTACGAGGACCACAGCATTGGGTGGAAGTGAATCACAGACTATAGGGGAAAAGGGAAAATAAGAAAATCGTAACATTTTAGATGTCGTGTTACAGAACGTTGCTGAAAAATCACGTTTGCTGAAGAAATAGGTAATGAAGAGGCTATTTGCAATATCAGCGAGAAAAGATGTATTGGAAACAGTAACTATAAGAAGGATAATTGCGAGCTATAGAGGTCTAAACTGTAGCAAGGACACAGTGGAATTTATGCACTGCGTCGTTTGGTGCAACTGGGGTTCTGAGAAGAAGAAACTGCGACAAGGGGGAAAATTGTGCATGGTAGCCGCATACTAACAAATATTATTACTGCTGCTATTATTATTATAAAACGTGGCTCAGTGTAATTTTGAAGTGTAATCTTACGTACGAAACCGTCATCAGCGAAGACAGTGTAATCTTTAATATTCGATTGTGTTGAATCTGACAAAAAGACAGTAAAGAGATGACGATTGTATTACTATTTCGCAGTGAAATTTAGGTTATTACAGGGAGTTCGTGTAACAAACTGTTTATTACTAAGTTTGTATGAACGCGATTTAAATGCACTAACATTTATCCTTTACAGCAATACTTTCACACTGATCAAAGATAAAAAGCTATTTTTAAAAACATCATGTCTATTCCCATTTTTATTTCTCCTCTGTCAGGATTACTCTCGCGGAGAGAGTATTCTGCCATTTAGTAAATTTGTATAAGGTGATAAATTGGAGATAGTTCCTACAGTCACTCCACAGAAAGTTTAATTTCAAACCGTTGACTTCATTCACGTTCCAAAGGGTGAAAATCAGGCTAAGCTCTTGCTCTTCAGATAATGATGAAAAAAGTTTGACAATCTTTCACACGCGACCGGTCGGCTAGAGCTCAACCAAGCTGCATAGAATCCAGAATTGAGAACTTCAGCGATTCCATCGATAATTGATTGGTAGTCCCTGGCTGCATTAAAAAGACTAGCCCGAAGAGATTTATTGTGAGGAGACTGCAACGGTCCTTCCACCTTCTCTTCACGCTATTATGTTTATAAAAAAGAATTCCAATGTCGGTGCTGGGATGTATTAACGGTGCGATGGAAATGAGTAACACTGGTCAATAAGAACATCTTACTTGTCTTTAAAACATGCGTTCAAAAGGAAAGTAATAGTAAATATACCGTAAGGAAATAAAAAGGAAATAGCATTTTATCAAATAATTAGACGTTGTACAGGGCAGTATTAGAGAATCTTAGAACATTACTCAATTGTGTGAAGCAGAATAAAAACAGGTACAAAGGGACAAAAAAAGGAGATTTATCAGTTACGAAGTGGGAAATGTAGAGTATGATAATTTGTTTTGTCGATATGGAGGTGTATCGGAATACATTATGCTAGCAGTTCAGAGTTGAAACACGTGTAGACGTAGATGAGGGGTTGCATTATTCAAAAAAAGTATTTGTGGAAGCAGCAAACCATATAGCAGCTGTGAAGTGAACGAAAGTAAGGAATACCTGAAACAGAAGAAGGCAGCTATCACAGAGATAACTATTCAGAAATTGGTTCGGGAAGATGTGATATGATACAATAAATATATGATAAGAAAAATAGCAGTAAACAGCAGCAAGTGAAGTAGGTCTAATGGAATCTTACGCTGGATGCCACCACATATCAACAGTTAAGGCAGAAAATGATACAATAACTAATACCCGAGGCTCAACTGTACAATTGTACATGATTTCCATCTCTTCAACTGAAGAGATGAGTTAGTTGCAGATAATTAATAGTGTATACGATGAGATTCCGGAAGTAAAGCCAAACTAGGTCTATAAAACCATTCGATGCATGAAGAAAGGGTGTTTCTATGGAACTGACTATACGTTTCATTAAAGGAGCATGAAATGTTATTTAGATAACGAATTCCAAAAAGGACAGTTTTTCAACACCATATAAATGCTGCAATGGTTCGCATTCACACAAACAGAGACAGACTAGATATAATTTTACTGAAGATGTTACAGGATCCTATCCATAATATACAAGCTATTTACTAATATCACCACCAACCACAGACAAAGAACATGACGCTTCTATAAGGCAAAGAAACATGCTGGCTGTAAAACTGAATAGTGCATGATGGAACAATTGAAAGCCGTGAATAAGAGTTTAGAGCAGAGAAAGAAATACCTCTGTTTGTATTTCATATACCTGCAGCAAGCTTTTTATCTATTTCAGTTAAATCTGTGCTGATAATCTATTAGAAGACCAGATGGAATAATAAAAGTTTCTACGTTGCACTTCGCTAACTGAAATGAAAGCTGCAGCCGTGGCCTGTACTACCTACGCACAGCTTCAGCACAGAATGCGCCCCACCATGATACTATCGTTCGTAGATAAGCTGAAATATTTTCTTTTAGCACAATATAAAGTCTGACACGGTAGGAATGGATGCTGTTGTACCATTTAAGGCACACGTGGAGTAAAATAAACTCTATTCTGAAATTAGTTCTCTCTCAGTGCTGCACTGTCCACACGTTATTCCCACACGAAGATCTGCATTAGTTAGCCAAGCCACACACGTCTACCGATGGCTTTCTCGTCGGCATCATCATCATCTTCATCAAGATGACATCACTCCGAGACGGAAGATGAGTACTAATGTAAGCTTAGAACACGCATGACTTGACTTAAAGTGTGCAGTGCGTGTATCACTTGCACTACTCGTATTATGCAGCACACACGTAAAGGTACCACTAGATAACTGCCTTTCACCCCTCAGATAAACTTATTAGCCTCACATCACACTTCGAACTATCTATCGGGGGATCCTAGCACGTTTTTTTTGCGACAACCGCCGCCGATCTTGCGGCAACAACAAAAACTTGCGTCGTTTGACCGTCATTCCCCGTACTCAGCGTGCATGTAAAACAAAACTCTCGGCCAGTGTGAAGTCCCAAGCGAAGTGGTTCAAATGGCTCTGAGCACTATGGGACTTAACATCGGAGGTCATCAGTCCCCTAGAACTTAGAACCACTTAAACCTAACTAACCTAAGGACATCACACACATCCGCGCCTAAGGCAGGATTCGAACCTGCGACCCTAGCAGTCGTGCGGTTCCGGACTGAATCGCCTAGAACCGCTCGGCCACCACGGCCGGCTAGTCCCAAGCGACTCGAAGGAAACTCAGGTGACTCTTGTGCATAGGATGTTCGCAAATTCACGTTATAAATTTCTAGAACTTGTTGGGGGATGAATACATAATATTTTTAATATTTTCGTAGTGCAACCATTTGAAAACATGTTGGTAACTCGACCACTTTTACAAGTAATTGATTAGGCGTGACCCAGCACATCAGTTATTTTACAGTTTCACTCATAAATGGTCAAAGAAATTGCTCGTTTGCTCGTTGCCAGTTTCGCTCGAACGTGATGCAGTACAGTCTCTTCCAATACCGGTGTGCAGCGTCACTCTGGAGCACCACAGTCGTGCCTGCCGATAGTGAAGGTACCCCTTTCTCGAAGCCGTTGCGTAATTGTGGAGAAAATGGCATACGATAGTGTCGGACGCTGTAGAGAACGATATTGATAAGGGCGACGAGCAGCTCTTTCATTCGGAAGGGCCATGTCGGTGTATTCTACAATCGTGTACACAACCCTGTTTCTCTAACACTCACAGATTCTTGAAAGAGGCTAAAATCAGTTCAGAGAGGTAGGATAGACAACAAATGACATCAGCTGATCGGAAGTAACCACCGTTCAGCCTGTCTACCGTGTTGCGTACATCCCTAGTTTTGTTTTCAAACGGATATAGCACGAAAACGGTACGTTTCCGAACATGGGTTCCTATTAAAAGAATTGTCTTTATTGTGTACACACTCCCCTCTGTAATTCAAAGAAAATTATAACCGGAATTTCTGGAACACTCCATCTCAGAAGGGTGAGAACGGATCCGTAAAATTACGTAGCAATATCCTTAACATTGGTTTACTGCAAAATTATTAAACACATTCTGAGACTGAAGTTAATAAATTTCCTTGAGGCGGAGAAGCCTCTCTTCACAAATCAGTACAGACTTGGAAGGTATCGCTCGTGCAAAACTCAGCCTGCCCTTTTTTCACACCATATCCTGCGAGCCATGGATCAAGGGCAACGGGCAGATTCCATATTCCTAGAAAGCGTTTGACAACCGTGTCCGCTGCAGGCTGTTAAACGAAGTTATGAGCATATGTTACGAGCAGGTGAACGCAGTTTGTTGTCCTCCAAGGAGAGTGTTCAGAACCGTCAGGAGTGGACGAGGCAATTCTTCGTGCAGTTGACGATAACCCTAATGTCAGTGTCAGAGAAGTTGCTGCTCTACAAGGTAACGTTGACCACGTCACTGTATGGAGAGTGCTACGGGAGAACCAGTTGTTTCCGTACCATGTACAGCGTGTGCAGACACTATCAGCAGTTGATTAGCCTCCACGGGTACACTTCTGCGAATGGTTCATCCAACAATGTGTCAATCCTCATTTCAGTGCAAATGTTCTCTTTACGGATGAGGCTTCATGCCAACGTGATCAAATTGTAAATTTTCACAATCAACATGTGTGGGCTGACGAGAATCCGCACGCAATTGCGCAATCACGTCATCAACACAGATTTTCTGTGAACGTTTAGGCAGGCATTGTTGGTAATGGAGCACGTTATCATGATTTCATACGGGATACTCTACCTGTGCTGCTAGAACATGTGCCTTTACAAGAACGACACAACACGTGGTTCATGCACGATGGAGCTCCTGCACATTTCAGTCGAAGTGTTCGTACGCTTCTCAACAATAGATTCGGTGACCGATGGATTGGTAGAGGCGGACCAATTCCGTGGCCTCCACGCTCTCCTGACCTCAACCCTCTTGAGTTTCATTTATGGGGGCATTTGAAAGCTCTTGTCTACGGAACCCCGGTACCAAATGTAGAGACTCTTCGTGCTCGTATTATGGACCGCTGTGATACAATACGCCATTCTCCAGGGCTGCATCAGCGCATCAGAGATTCCATGCGACGGAGGGTGGATGCATCTATCCTCGTTAACGGAGGACATTTTGAACATTTCCTGTAACAAAGTGTTTGAAGTCACGATGGTACGTTCTGTTGCTGTGTGTTTGCATTCCATGATCAATGTGATGTGAAGAGAAGTAATAAAATGAGCTCTAACATGGAAAGTAAGCATTTCCGGACACATGTCCACATAACATATTTTCTTTCTTTGTATGTGAGGAATGTTTCCTGAAAGTTTGGCCGTACCTTTTTGTAACACCCTGTACAGTTGACAGTGTGCACGAAGAGAAACCATTAACATACAGTGTGGCATGTTTAGCAGCTAATATATTCCTCTAACCTGTATTCATCACTTTTGTTCATCAAGTACCAAATTTTAGGGAGAGACGTCTGGACTGCACTTTACAAACCAAGAAGAAAAGTGCAGGGCGGAAAAGTCAAGAGATAAGACTCAAGAATTGGAAAGAGGTTGTGCCGTGGCGGCAGTATTCTCGATAGATTCTCGATCGTTGGGCCTCCGAGTGGTGTTTCTTTCTCCATTGCGGCGGATGGCGCCGGCTCCGCCCGGTGGCGTGTGCGCGGGCAGTCAAGTTTGGGAGCGAGCGGCGCGAGCATTGCCTTTTGCATCGGGCGGTGGGTCCCTCCGCGCTGTCGCTGGCCGGGGCTGGTGCTACTTGCTGCTCCCAGGGTCCCTAGTTGGACTCGTCGCCTGATTACCAGCTTTCCTGCCCTGTATGACTGTGCTTGCTGAGGCCTGGGTGACGATACTCGTGCTGGATCATCTTTCTCGCTGCGATTTCCCTGGACCGCGCCTTGCCAGGAGCTTGTGGCTGTGCTGTTCCCAGATATAGTTTACATGAGAGTACTTTTCCGTCCTCAGAAGTTTGGTGCTGTGTGTGTGTTTCAGCGTGCTGTGGCCGGATGAAGAAGTTTATCTTCGTTGTTATGATTGTGTCGGAAACGTGGGCAAACCCCAGTGTTGGTGTATCTCGGCTTTCTGTGGGGTGATGTACCTTACTTAGTGTGTTTTTCTTGGCATTCTATTGTGCCGTTGCAGAACTTTGTTTAACCTTTTCCCTCCTTACTCTTGTGCAGAGTGCCTTTGGATCCTGTGGCCTGTAACTTCGCTTGTACCAAGATCGCGGGTTTTGGGGCATAATTGATTAAATTATGTTTTGAAATTTATGGGATTCTGTGTGTTTGTCTGGGGTTTTTCCTGGACTGTGCCGGTACGATATCCCGTTTCCTCGCTCGGGGGTCGTACGTAAAGTTTAAAGTGAGTGAATTTTGGTAGTTGCCGTCCAGTGGTTCGGTGTGCGCCACGAGAATTGTTTTTTGCACCCTGCCTGTCCTGTCTCCCCAGCTTAAGGTTGGCTCCTCTGTGCCCGTGCGCACAGTATGTGAGTATGTGGGCGACGGTGATCGTTTCCTGATAATTTGGTCTATGCCAGGTTACAGTTATTCAAGTTGGTTCGCATTATCCCCTTGGGAGTGACATCTGCGCACCTATGAGATTGAATAATGTTTTGAACTATTGCAAGCTGGGGGTTGTCACCGTGTGTGTTAAATTTTAACTTGTATTTGAGTTTTGGTACAATTGTATTTTGTTAACTGAGCGAATTTTATCTTGCCTACTGCTGCGATGTCAGAAAAAAATTTAACAATCATTAATTTAATCTTACCTGTGAAGCCATATATGTGGAGACTTGTTATTTAAATTTCATTGTCTTTCCAGCTTGCCCTTTGCTACTGTATTAAAAGTGTTTACTGTTTTGACTAGTCGCAGCTGCTTGCCTTAAAGAACTAAAGCTGATTTGAAAGACTGAGAATTAGTGTAACTTTTCACTCCAATAAAGCCACCCTGTTGAAAGAAAAAATTTGGTGCTACCATTTGTTGCCCTACCACGTCTCAGAGGTCATCACAGAAGACAACAGGAGAGCGAAGTTTTCAAGAAGCTGAGAGGATGAGAACTGTTGGTATTTTTCATCACTAGGCACTAGTATTTGGCGTACCGGGGGAGGCTGTGAAATAAAGTAATAACATCCTTATTGGACTGCGGGCAGACCAGGATCTACAGCATTCATGTGGACCTAGTTACAGGAAGTGACTCTTTACTAATTTAGTGTTTCATTAACTGAACTGAGAACGAAGTAAATATTGTAAATTTAGTTAGTGTGAGGGCCACTGCCTTCCGCTGTGGCCGAGCAGTTCCAGGCGCTTCACTTCGGGACCGCGCGACTGCTACGGTCGCAAGTTCGAATACTGCCTCGGGCATGGATGCGTGTGATGTCCTTAGGTTAGTCAGGTTTAAGCAGTTCTAAGTTATAGGGGTTGATGACCTCAGATGTTAAGTCCCATAGTGCTCAGAGCTATTTGAACCATTTTTTGAGGACCATTATTCAAAAGTGAGAGCGCAGTAAAGTGACGATACGCTGTTCAAATAAATATTTGAGTGGTCGTCCATTGTTCTGCTTAAAGAGCTGTGTGACTATCTTAAGCAGCTCAGCATATTTCACTTCATATTACATCCCAAATGTTTAAAGAATTTTCCAAATCAGGGAGATGCGCTGAAGTGACTGTTTTATTAATTTGTTCATTTACGGGGTACCTCACACTTATCTTTAGCTGCTCCTGCCTTATCAAAGACATGTGATGCACAATAGGTCAAGTGATTGTCATCTGCCACACCAGTTAACTCTTAGGTGAGGGAAGCGTTCATACCTCTATGGTCAGCTAGCACCGGAACTTTGTGTAGAGGTAGTCAACAGGAAAAGACATTCAGATTGAGACATTTACATAGAATAATAATAAACTTAATATGTTATATTTTACAGTCAAACACTGACTCTCTCTCTCTCTCTCTCTCTCTCTCTCTCTCTCTCTCTCTCTCTCTCTCTCTCTCTCTCACTCGAATAATATGAATTATCGTTTAAAATTTTAGCATAGTAAAACATTCCCAATGTCCTGCGTCATTAGTCGTCCATGAATCAACTTTGCACTGACATTTATGTGAAATATAACTGAAAACAGAACTTGACATAAAATTCAAATTTTTACATTACAGTAGCAGTCTTCCAAGAGCCTGTTTTCTACAGTTTCCATTCCATCATCACTTTACTCATACGTGCAGATAGCTTAATAGATTCAATAATTCACAGCCGTTTAAGTATTTTTAATTTCATACAAGAAAAGTACTTCTAACTACGTTGATGTACTGAATTTCTGTCAAAACATAGGCATAACTTCCCTGTCTAAATCCATACACATTATTAAAAAGCATGTGAGTGTGTGTTTTCCTGTCTCCTCCTAAACGACTAGACCGATTTCAGCCAAACTTAGTACACATATCCCTTACTGTAAGGCAACAATCACTGTTGGAATAAAAACCACACACCTATCATAGTTCAGGGTATAAAGGCACATTTGCATGCCGTGCGTGAGTTTCCTCGGAAACGAGAAATCTTAAGTAAATAATTAATCTCTGACAAATAAATAAAGCCTATGGCACAGAACTGCAGCGCTATGCTGCTGATAAAACAAAATACAATTACGACACTCTTATGTTTCATTAAGGAGAAGGAGGTCGAGTAGAATAGCTGGTGCGGGAAGCACGTATATTTTATTAACTGGTACACTGCCATATTTTATATAAGAACACTGCGAGTTGCAATCTTACTAGGCACTCGATTCTGTAAAGAATTTATATTTATGAAAGTAAGTAAAATTATTTAACTGTGGGCTTATTCGTTGAATATATCTGATTTAACTAACTGTGTAAACTTTTTTATGTTTAGTAGACAGTCACCTCTGTACGACGTATTGACATGGCTGACAAATTATTCTAATATTGAGATTTAGATTTTGAGTCCACACCTACCGCAGCAGTCTTTGGAAACGATTTAAATACGAAGTCCGATTATTTGAGTCTTATTTCAAGGTCAACTACGAATAACATTGCATTTACGAAAAAGCCATTGTCAAGCGTCTGATACGAAATAATTAAACGTCCACCTTCCAGATAAGCAAATATTAATTACAACCAATCACTATCATACATATAAAATAACTAGTATTTTATTTTGTTTTATTTATTTATTTATTTTATATTGGCGACCGTGACAGGACGTTGTTCAGTTCGTCATTTGTTACATTGTTCTCTTTGTTTCATGTGAAAAATCAACTTTCTGGACTTGGCCTTGAATATATGAGTAATAACAAAAATCTGAAGATATTTTCCAATTCTAAAATATTGCGGGAAGACGCAACGAAGCTTCCAGCAAAATAAGGTAAGACGCAGCATCTTTGCGTTGGCAGGCTTGACCAGACGCATAATTCAGTGTATTAGCTCTTCAGTAGATTCAGTAGTATTTCTTTCGCACGTGATAAATTTCATTCTCAGTGCTTTTACTTAAACAATAACTTCTGCAACAACACCAATACACGAGTGTACAATATGGCCGACTTCTGTACGATACGTTTAACATGGCCAGCAGCCATTATCAATAATCCAATATTCAGTTTACATTTTTAAATTAACAAACAGCCATTGTTGCTACTAGCGATTCATGTTCAACTGCATTTTATTTTAAAACCAGTGTCAAACTTTATTTTCTTGAAGCATATCTTACGTGTGGCATGGTCATAACTAGAAAACAATACGCAAAGAAGGAACAGCAAAGACATACTATTCAGACGCAATCCGACTCGGACGAGAGACAAATGTTAGAAAATGACTTTACGACAGCAACCGGTAGTGACGATTCATCAAATATTGACGCAAGTGTTAACGGAAATTTTGACAATAGGTCGTCAACCACAAAAATTTCAAAGTCTCAGTCAGAGCCCATGTTAATACATGACGTCACGTCTAATGACGCGGCGGGGGCAGTGACCTTGCAAACAGTAAACATTGGCAACATGTTACAAATGCTAATGAAACAAAACGCAGAAAATATGGCAACCTTAAAGACACAAAATGAACAGTTAAAGACTTAAATCTGATCTCATAGCAATGAAGACAGGTAATGACACTTTATGTAAACGTGACCAAACAGATGACTGAACTCAGTACGAAATTTTCCAAGCTTAATACGATACAAGAAAAGACTACAAATGACGTAGCACTTCTACAGACATAAGTAAAAAACCTTAATGTCACGTGTGAAGCTCTTACTGGACAAATTCAAACATATCCTTGAGTACATGACAACCTTGAAAAACGAATTACTGACGTGCAGAATAAATTTGACGATGTTGAACGACACCTGACTGACAAATTACAATCTGATGCCACAGCTCATTTTCAAAATATTAATAAGGAATTTCATGATTGGGAAGAGAATAAAGACAAACATTTTGATAGATGCATACGTGAAAACTTATCAACAATTGTGCGCGACTCCGTAGCGGAATACATCACTAATAACAAACAGCTGATTAGTGACGCAGTACAGTCTGTCACTGCACCAATGACACAATTCACCGATCAACCACAGTCTGAATGTAACGAAAATATCAGTCAAAATGTACAGTTCAGAAACCAATATACATACGAGTATGACGCACACATACCGCACACAACAAACACACAAGAACAAAACACACCACGACAAGAACACATACCACGTCGTGCAAACACAAACACAAGCTATTATCACGGTAAACCACAGCAACATTATCGTAATTACTCGCCATCTGAACATTACAGTAATTACAGTGGAACAAATCCATATCATAATGCAAAGGAAGAAGAAAGCTTAATAAAACACAGGCAATTTCAGACTTTTACCCCAGAAAAACGAACCATTCATCCGGTGATTTTTCTTAAATCTTTTAGTAACGCATTTCCACGCACTTGGAGTGACCGGAAAAAGATTTCATATATTGTCGGTTACATCCAAGGCGATGCAGCTGTTTGGGCATACAGTCAAGCTGACGTATGTACTACGTACAATGAGTTTGAGCGTGCCTTTCTGAACAAATTCTGGTCGCAATCCGTCCAGGAGCGACTCAGAAGACAAATTTTAGAACCTGAAACTTTTAACAGTAAAAATTGTAACTTACGCAGATATTTTGAAAAGTACTTGAACGTGGGACATTTTCTGGACGAACCAGTCACAACACGTGATATACTCCGTGCGTTGAAGGCCAAATTGCCTTTCAACATTAAAGAAAAACTCTTACATATTCCGGATGACGATCCAGATCATTTTTTAACAGCTTTAGATTCGGTTGACATCTTACTAGAAGATCAGCGCTTCGCGCGGCAGAACAGCAGCCACAATGTTTATATTAGTGGTATGCAAAACATGCAGGCTTGCCAACTCAATTCTGGCGGGCCGACAGTTGGATACGTGGTACACCAAAAACCGAAAACTCACATGCCGTCTCAATACGGAAATCAAAATCAACACGCGTATTGCAATACAAACAACAGTTACAACAGTAATAACATTTCATGCGGTAATCCATACAAAAGGCACCGCGGTAATAACTACAACAACAACGGTAACAACGGATACAAATATAACAACAAAAACACAAACAGAAACAGAAACCATAATAACTACGAGTCAAGACAGCATCAAGGCTGAACTCGTAGCGATCAATACTTTCATTCAAACACTGCAATACCACAGCAGCCACCAGGACAAAATTGGAATATACCTTACGACCGACAGGTAAGTCATAATGCGCAACAGCAACAATAACCGCAAAAGTATGGAGATCACAACAGGCAATATCCGAATGTGAATATAATAGAAGTGACACCTGATACACAACCTCAATCTGTGTCAGTACCTAATACAAATGCTAATCCAACAAACTAGAAACAGTCACTTCTGTGCCCCAGGTCGTGGCTGAAGAATTCATGGGGGGCGACTTCAGTGTTAATCAGTTATTTGACACCACCATTGAACAACAAAATATTGATATGCCTAATAATTGTAAACAAAAACTACCTGTTTTATTTATAAGATACAACCACAATGAGAATATATCAGATGAACTTTTGCAAGACAGTACACAATGTCGATCAAACACAAATGAAATTGTTTTAGCCTCTACTACTGGTGTAGTAGGTAGGATTCCAACTACTATTATCTTAGATACAGGTGCAGCTGTGAGCGTTTTGTCTTTTAATTTCTATAAAAAGATGTGTGAATTGGAGCCTGTGCCTGAGTTTCCCGCCCAAAACTGTAAATAACTACTGCTCTAAGTAATAAGTCATGTAGGGTTAAGAAGCAAGTTTTTGTAAACATTAAAATAGGTAATGGAACCGTACAATGGCCATTCCTGGTTGTACAAAACCTTGTGAAAAATTGCATATTAGGATTAGATATTATGAGGGAGAAGGACTGCATTATAGACTTCTCCGAAGGTAAATGTATTTTAAATGATAAAGGCAGTGTAATTATTATTGATTTGGACAGGAGAACTCTAAAGCATAACAAACACTGTACGGGGTACAATGGACTTGAAAACATTGATTGATCATAAGATAAATGAAGCTACAGCTCTCAGTACACATGAACGTATGAAACTACAGGAAGTGTTATCCAAATATGCAACATGATGCATGACGTTTAAATTTATTATTCCTTGCTACTAATTCTATTCGCAAGATACTTCGGAAACGGTATCCACATATTCCGCTGAATGTACCTGCACAAATACATCCTTGTACGATACATATTTCAAGAAATACGACGTCATAAACACTGAGACGTGTGAAAAAATTTCGCACCATGCGTGAGCTTTTAATACGTTCATTCTTTACTACTAAGACACTTCTATAGACAAGTTTGGTGAATACCTGACATTTGGCAGCGCATTTGAGAGCTTTCAACTGCGAAGTGCTTACGTCTGTAGACGAAAACGATAGCCCTTTAAGCAGCCATGAAGAGGTATTGGTTAAAGACTTTTACAAAATCGCGCTGAAGACACACGAAGTAACTGTACTTATTATACATGTGTACATTATGCATACTTCTTTGTGAGACTATTTCATAATTTCAAAGGTGTCTTCAAGAATACACTGAAAGGAAATTTTTTGTTGTTTCCCTTTCTAACAGAGTATTGGCAGAATCAATACCTGGGCAATGCTAGGTTTGTCAGCAAGTAAACTTAAAAGTATTGTTGTAATTTTATATTTTTAACAGCTTAATGTAAATTTGACTATGTATATTATCGCGTCCCAAGCGTGGGTTTTGCAAGGGATTGAGCGACACGGTTCGTGAAAGGGATTTAACTGGTCGACTTTAGTGAGAGAGAGACTTTTGATCTGGCTAAGATGTTGAAATCCCTGGTGTGAAGGTACAAGGCTAGGAAGTGGGTAGAAGTAAACTCTCCCGAACGTTACACAAGTTCTAGTTTATTCAGAAGTAATACAGACTGCCCTAACTGCGTAGTGATTGTACCAACAGGATGGCCAAGTCTATTACAGAGACGGTGTTTAACTTCCACCTTTCCGACTGCCTGATAGAAGCTCTTCAGTACCTTCTGTCCACACTAGCACCCTACGTCAGAGTCCCGCCGCCACTGCCTTAAACGCTCATCGGCGACTGTCTCCGGCTGCCTGCCTACAGCCCGTTCCTCAGCCGGAGTCGGATCCTGCCACTACCGGGAGCCTAACTTCGAGGGAGAGAGAGTGAGATGCTGAGCGGCGCGCTCCCTAGTTTGGTTAACTTTTCCCCTTCGACCATGCTAGCGCTTGGCATGACGTAGTGTCGAGAGCAACTTGTCCTTATTGGGTATTGTTTAAGCATTAATTTCATTAATTTTCTTCAGAAGCTGGGTGGAGGGATAAAAGGGCCTCTCCCTATATGGTCACGTACTGTGTCCTGAACCCTTCATTGGTCCCCCATGACGTAGTGCAGTCCCACCAGAGGCCCTCTTTCTTTCTGTCTCCGCTCCCAGACTTCTGTCTCTAACCGGAAGTGCTTTCTGTTGATCCTCTAAGTGACTGCTGCACAGAGCTCCTTTGCATCTTTATAACTCGGTGGCTGTTTGCTTTCTTATCGCGCACAGCTGCCCCGCAGGCAGTTTGGACTGCCGCCTCGGCTCTCCAGCTGCGTCGTGTTTCTTTTATGACCCCCCTGCCATGCCTTGCGTCCAGCGCTACATTTTTACTTCATGTACTACGTACAATTTCCGGCGTACTGCCTGAGAACGAGTGTAATTAGATTTGGTTTCGTCCAGCGGTTACACTAGAGAGGTCAATAGTGTAAAATCATGCATTGACAACATTATAACTAACATGTCTACTTTACATGCAGTGCATCAGTTCTGAAGCTTGCCGTTTCTGACCATCACACAATACAGGTATTGATAGAAGCTGAAAATCTTCATGTCAATAGAAAAGAGAAACAATATGTGACAAAAAGAATCACCAATGACGACAATGTTAAAGATTTCAACAGTTTGGTGTAAAGCTTACAATGGGGTGAAAAAAAACAGCATTACTTTCAGTGATTTTTCATCAGATTTTTATTATTGATTCAAAGTCTCATGCCCAGAAATGACCTTTACAGTAAATGACTGCAAAAAGATACAAAAAAATAACTGGATAAATCATGAAGTAAAAACAGAAAGAGAGAGACTTACACTTTTCCAATATACAATGATAAATGATAACAATAATAATAGACTAAAGGTAGACTTTAAGAACTATCAGGATTATTATAAAGATCTTCTGCTAGAAACTAAAAGTAAATATATAGCCACAATGTTGAGAAACTCTACTAACACTGGTTTAGCTGTTTGGAAGGTATTAAATAACTTTAGGGGTTGTAAGGACAGATCAACAAGTGATTTTACTATAAACAATAAAGGGCATATCACGAAATGTCAATGTCAGATTGCAAATGTTTTTAATGAGTACTTTTCATCTCTTGGAAAATCTGTCAGTGACCATTTTAAGAATATTCATCATAGATATAAGGGGATTCCAACCAAACAAAGCATATACTTGGCCCCAAACAATAGAAGGAAGTCCTCAATTATTAGCAAGCGCAGAAGTGATAGCTACGGTCATGTTTAGAGAAGGCATTTGTTTAGCAATGATCTATTTTGATGAAGCAGTAACAAGCCTGATCTGTGTCGTTTATTTATAGTGAAAGTTAGCAGGTCATTAATCATTTGTGCGAGGTGACAGAACAGTATTCCTGGGTTGTTTAGGTAGACAGACATTACAGAGAGGAGAATATCAACCGTTACACGTTCCTGAGCTGTGTCCAACACCACATTCATATTCTTTTCTATTTTTTGTCAATTGTTACCTTCGTCTAAAAGTATGGTATTGTTAACATACACAGTGCCTCCCAAAGGTTGCGGTTTTTGTTGTAGGCTATTCAAAGAATGTTTAGAGGTTAATGTCGCAAAATCTGATACGGCACATGAGGCCAACCAGTGTTGAATTTTTCTGTCCGATTATTGTCGCGGCTCAACAGATTAACCTCTCTATGCCCACCGTATTCTAGAAGACATATATGAATTTTACATCGACAGTTAAACCTCTTCATCCGTGTGACTAATGAGGGCCATCAATAGTTCAGAATGAGATTTTCACTCTGTAGCGGAGTGTGCGTTGATATGAAGCTTCCTAGCAGATTAAAACTGTGTGTCGGACCAAGACTCGAACTCGGGACCTTTGCCTTTCGCGGGCCAAGTGCTCTACCAGCGTTGCCATCAATAGTTGTGAGACACCAGATACGTCAGTCAGAATAGGGGCGACACAGTGGGACGCTGAATCCTAGATCTCTACAGTCTTTGTAGTAGCATCCTCAGCAGATCACCCATTTCTAAAGATATATTTACAATTATTGATTTTAGTTTCACACTTGTGAACTTATAACCTCTTTTTAGAATCATCATCCTTCCTCTTTTTCAAGATTATAGCCTCTACAGATTTCCACACGCTTGGAAAATTTTCTTGGTGAAGGTATTCATTCAATTCCTGCTTAAAGCTGGAGATTTACGTGCACCATTGTAAATGTTTTAATAATCGTGAATGCCAAGTGAGCCAGGTGCCTTATTATTTTACAGTGTGCTGAGGACCCCCAGATCCCCTTGATCATCAACTGACTTAACGACCAGTTCCTCAACATATCCTTATAGTAACTATCCTCTTCTTGCCTGTGAGTGAGATTAAGAACATTAATTTCGTAGACAGATGCTTGCTAACTATTCCATTTTCTACTGTTTTATTTTAGTTTCATCGGTTTAATAGATGGTCAATATTTTTTTCAATGCTTGAGGCTCCTAAGAATCTTAACAACGGGAAGAAAAAGTCCATGTGGACGATGTCACGGCGGCAAACCATGCTGCACGCTTTTCGTGATATGGAACTGTGAAAGGCAAGAAAATGGTTGTAATATTATGATAGCCCACTGCATAAAAGCAAGAGTTGGGTGAGGAGCTTGGAGTCATGGGTTAAGCCTCCGAATTGAAAATGGTTATCTTTCTGAGCAAACAATAAGTCCTTTCATTGTGATAGGAGAGAGTTGTGTCTCATGTGTATCTGCTGAATGTAGATGATTCAAATGGATACGTAAAAGGGGCGATCAAAAAGGTCCCACAATGTGCACGCCAAACACTCAAAATCGCCACGAGCACTGAAACAACCATCCTACTGACGCACCAGATTAAAGTCAACCATTTGATAAAATAACAGGAACCATCGACCCTTCAAAACATTTTTTGAGAGGGAAGATCGGGACTATAGGACGGGTGCACGAATATCTCCCTTTTGAGGTGACAACTTCTGCTGGCCTCCCACATCGACCAGCTTCTAGTGTCGAATTGCGACTAACACGGAACTTGGCGCACCGTTCAGAGATGGCAATTTTCGGGAGACATCCTGCATTCTGTTTTGATGTCTACCAGAGTCTGTCTTTCGGCAGCCAAGAAAGTAACAGCGCATCCATCCTCTTTGAACGCGTTGTAAGTAGCCTGTTTAGGTTTTTTTATTGGTAACGCCACGTAGCGCTCTGTACGAAAATCACTGACTGTGCTGTGTGAAGGCTGTGGTTGGTTTGCGTTGTTGGAGTAATATTCGCCATTGTAGTGTTGGGCATTAAGCTGTTAACAGCGCGTAGCGTTGCGCAGTTGGAGGTGAGCCGCCAGCAGTGGTGGATGTGGGGAGAGAGATGGCGGAATTTTGAGAGCGGACAATCTGGACGTGTGTCCACCAGAAAGAGTAAATATGTAATATTGGATATCATGAACTGCTATATATATATATATTATGACTTTTGAACACGTTCAGTTTTGCTCAGCTGTTTGAAAAGCAAATAATGTAAGAGCTTTATCTGCATAGTAATTCATTAAGTTTTCTAAGGGGACGTTTCAGCGTTTGGTGATGTCACCATTGTTAACATTTCCACATTTAGCACATGCATATTGGAATGACATGAATGTCACACTAATCACTTCCCTACTTGTAGGTGATTTTATACCTGCATTAGAGTCGCGCTGTGTTGCATGCACGCTGCAGCAATTCCCTTAAATGGAAACTTTTCTGATCACCGGTTATATGCTGTGTAATGGCCTAGACCACAGCTAGTGCTCACTGCCAAAGACAGAGAGCCAATGTCCGAGCATGATCGTCGCCGGACAACAGTCTACCTGACCGGCATTAATGAAATATTTTCCACAGTGAACTTCCGCATTTCAGTGATCAGGATACAGTCCAGTTTTAAGAGGTTTCTATAGTTCTACCGTAAGGCAAAAGCTGTACCTCAGTCAGTGGCCTGTGTTTGAGACACTTCTGTGAGGCACAGAAAAGGGGCTCCTTCTGCACAGTCAGTGCTGGGCAGCTGTACTTAAACCCCTAGCCCAGCCCGGTAGGTCATCAGGATGGCAGGGCCACGCGCATCAGCTGTAATGTGTTACTGATTACCACGAGTCCCGTTGACTCATCCTCAGAAGCTACGCCATGAAAACGATACAGTTCCCGTGAGCTGCTGCCTGACCATCCAGTCCCTTCACAGCCAACAGTCTCTATAAGACTCCTCGCCATCGTATCTGCCACTGCCGTACCGCTGGATAGGGTGGACGAGCAGTTCTAGGCGCTACAGTCCGGAACTGCGCGACTGCTGCGGTCGCAGTTTCGAATCCTGCCTCGGGCATGGATGTATGTGATGATGTCCTTAGGTTAGTTAGGTTTAAATAGTTCTAATTTCTAGGGAACTGATGACCTCAGAAATTACGTCCGATAGTGCTCAGAGCCATTTGAACCATTTTGAACTGCCATCCAGCCCTTGGTGCACTTCTGCTGATGGTCCGGAGTTAGAATCTGGTCTTCACCGTCGCCTGTCACGAAACTAGAAGACACATTTGGCTGCCTCGTACCACCAGTAGAGCCGTGCCAACACCGCGCCAGCACTGCAGTATGCCACCTAGGTCAGTTCAGGGTGTCTGTCTTCCAGCTGTCTGCGAACGCCACACGTCATCTGATATGTCTACTTCGCTTGTCACGCCAAGAGTGCAGATTGTAAGACACCGCCAAGCCACGCCTGATACGAAGGCGCACCCATAGGATTGTCCAAATCAGCTGGGCTAATAAGGAATTACTCTGTTCGTCCTCCTGTTTGCAGGATTCACCTTTCTCTCTAGTCCTCGTACGACGCGAGGAGGTAACGGATTGGAGTCGAGCATCAAGATGGCTCTCACAAGGCAATAATGGTCATTGCACCACCGAAACAGTAGAATAATGTGGTTTTGTGTTTGTGTTGCATGATGATGTGGAAAGAGGCAAGGCGGCACCTGGTGCAGCACATAGCCTTTTCCTTTTGCACAGCCCCAAGGAGGTCATCAAATTTAACGTTCTCATACGACAGACTGATCACCATCAAGAAATACTCTCACTCAAGGACCCACTGTGAAGAGAACTGTAGCTTAATCCAGAATATTTCCTTAGACTACAATGATCAGGAACTTTACACCA
This sequence comes from Schistocerca piceifrons, assembly GCF_021461385.2. Classification (NCBI taxonomy): domain Eukaryota; kingdom Metazoa; phylum Arthropoda; class Insecta; order Orthoptera; family Acrididae; genus Schistocerca; species Schistocerca piceifrons. The sequence continues at coordinate 398,039,224 of NC_060144.1, read as the reverse complement.
CCAGATCTTTTCCCCATCCTGGCAAATGCAGGCGGTGAAAATTTAATCCACTACCAGCATTTGCACCTCGTACTTCCGAGTTGAGCGTCGCGCACAACATTAGAAAGATTAAGGAAGGAGAAAATTATACAAGCAGAACAAAACGGACGAAGCTTTGGAGACAAACAAGGCTGTCTGCAGGTTTAGAAACAGAGCTTGTTGGTAACCACAAGTACAAGAAGAAATTTTGTGACACTACTCGAAATGATAAAAAAATGATAATCCGTTTTCTATAGCAAACGGCCTGAGCCGTAGCGCTCAATGCGTGACGTCGCTTTGATTGGGCAAGAAGATCTTTGCGAGAATTTAGAGACACCGCTTCGAGAAGAGAAACTTGCCGCTGGAGCTCGGTTCTGCGGTGCGAACGAGGAGACGCTTGCGGGCGGATGTCGCGACAGTGAGTAGAAGCGAGTGCTGTGGGGGTGCAGGGGTTGTAGAGACGAGACCAAAGTCTGTCGAGTACGTTGTCCTTGCCCGCCCGGTTAGCCGCGCGGTCTGATGCACTGCTTTCCGGACGGGAATGCGTGCCGGTCGCCAGCACTAATCCGCCCGCCGGATTAGTGTCGAGGTCCGGTGTGCCGGCCAGTCTGTGGATGGTTTTTAAGGCGGTTTTCCATCTGCCTCGGCGAATGTGCGTTGGTTCCCCTTATTCCGCCTCAGTTACACTACGTCGGCGATTGCTGCGCAAGCACTTTCTCCACGTACGCGTATACCATAATATTACTCTACCACGCAAACATTGGAATTACACTCGTCTGATGTGAAACGATCGCGGGAGGGGCAGGGGCTGTGAGTGTGGGGGGGGGGCTCCACTGGGGGCTGAACCTCACAGTAACCCTGGGTTCAGTGTGAGGCGGCGGTAACTGTTGTGGGGTTGTGTACCACTGAGGGCTACGGCGGGGACGAGGCCTCTCCATCGTTTCTAGGTCCCCATTCCCATACAGTACAATACGTTGTCCTTCGCTGAAGTGGTCCGTGGACCCATGAAGTGTGTAAGCTGCCCGATGGGACCAATTCTGGCGTTTTAAAACGAGGAGCCTTGCTGGGCATCGCACAAAGCTGGGTGTAACGACTGTTTATAAAGTGGCGAGTAGAGATTAATGCTTGGAACTGCGTATGCTGGTTAAATGTCTCAAAAATGTAATAGGGCCAATTATAAGTTTGCATATGACTTTATGGTGTATTGGTCACCTGAATTACATGGCCTTGTCTGTTAGCATTCACAACTGTAAACGATCCCCTTCGTATCGTGCTATCTGCGATTACACACATAGAACCATATTAGTGCAAACTCGTAGTAACTAGGTACATTGAGGTTTCATTATTGTCAGATAACGGAGTTCAAGCTTGTCAGTGCTCATATGCCAAGCGTCCCCTTAAGCAGTATAAGCTTTCGGTGCGGCGAACTATCGTTCCTTAGTACTATTATAAACTTAGTCTGTTTTAGTGCACTACTCCTGTGGTCCTGTAATTGGTCGCCTTCCTCTCAATCCTGAAGGGCAAGCAGTTCAAGCTGTTCATCGCGGTCCAAATAGTCTGGACGGAACAGTTAAGGAAGGAAGGAAACTTCCGAGTACAGAAACCGTAATTGTAATATTGCTGTAACAAAGAACGAGTCGGCGCCTTGGCCTTGGATTATTATGGATTAACTTATGTACGTAACAATTGTGTTAAAGTTATGATGTTGAAAGGGTTGTTAAAGTGTCTCACTTAATTTTCTAGCCACTTTGAAATTTAACTGCGTTTAGGTACGTACCTGTGGGAGTCCACGCTATTTTTTTAATCACTGTTTAATCTATGTACATTAGTAGCCAGTTATTGAATGTGGGTTTTACGATTTTAACCAGTTGTGTGTCTTGAGAAATGATTTTTTGAAATGGAATAAGTAACGGTCATATTCGTGTTTTCATTCCTGATGTTGTAACTTCAATCAGTAATTTCCTTAACGTCAGTATTTGTTAGCCTCATACTTCCACACGAAATCATGGATTTGCTAGTAGTTGAAGATGTTGATTGCCTTAATAATGGCTAAATATGTAAAGAAAACAGCTTACTTTAAATATCATTTTCTTTATATTTGTTGTTTATGTTATAAAGAAAACTTATTCTTTTGAAGAAATAATTGTCTTAATTATATCTGAGGTTGTTCAAGCAGAGTGACACCAGTGAAAAGAAAAATCCTTAAGACTCCTTTATCATAAATACATGCTATTTCAAATTAATCTTGCCAGCTGTTAAATAAATTTTCTGTTAAAACGTTTTACCTGTGAATGGTATTGCTGTTGTGTTACACTTTGGTTACCCTTGCACACCATAGCTCCTTAGCTGGCCTTCACCTTCCCACCGCTAAAACCCCTTCACGGCCGTTTGAAGGTGGCAACGTATTCGCAGCACGCCATCATTCTCCGCAAGTTACGTTGTTTTTTAAAGGGAAGGAATAACATACCTCTTTGCTTTTAACAGTCGGTCGCTGTAGTGCTGGGATGTCTTTAGAATCTGAGTTGAGAAACTGGCCCGTTTCTTTTCGTGCGCAAGCCAAGAACGTGGAGTCAGTTTCTGATGACCGTTTTCGCTGATAAATTCGATGTGTCAAACACTCTACTGTTGGACACTGGTTGGTAACGAAAACTTTCGTTACTCTTACGTCTATGGTGAGAGGCCTTCAGCCTAATTGTCATGTAATGTTGTTGTGATCTTCAGTCCAAAGACTGGTTTCATGCAGCTCTTTATGCTACTCTGTCCTGTGCAGGTCTCTTCATAACCGAATAAATACAGTACATCCTTCATATTCATCTTAGTGTATTCTTCTCTTGATCTCCCTCTACAATTTTTACCCCCTACGCTTCACTCCAGTGCTACATTTGCGATCCCTTGATTTCTCTAAACGTGTCTTACCAACCGATCCCTTCTTCTAGTCTAGTTGTGCCACAAATTCCTCTTCTCTAAATGGTTCAAATGGCTCTGAGCACTATGGGACTTAACATCCGAGGTCATCAGTCCCCTATAACTTAGAACTACTTAAACCTAACTAACCTAAGGACATCACACACATCCATGCCCGAGGCAGGATTCGAACCTGCGACTGGAGCGGTCTCGCGGTTCCAGACTGACGCGCCTAGAACCGCTCGACCACACCGGCCGGCTCCTCTTCCCTCCAGTTCTATTAAGTAGGTCCTCATTAGTGACGTGATCAACCCATCTAATCTTTAGCACACCTCTGTAGCACAACATTTTAAAAGATTCTATTCTCTTCTAGTATAAACTGTTAATCGTCCATGTTTCACACCCGTACGTGGCTACACCCCATACAAATACTCTGAGAAAAGACTTCCTTGCACTTTCATCTATGCTCGTTGTTAACCAATTTCTCTTCTTCAGAAACGCTTTCCTCGCCATCGCCAATCTACTTTTTACATCCTCTCTACTTCGATCATCCTCCGTTATTTTGCTGCCCAAATAGCAAAACTCATCTACTAATTTAACTGTCTGATTTCCTAATCTAATTCCCTCAGCATCACCTGATTTAATTCGACTACATTCCATTATCCTCGTTTTGCTTCTGTTGATATTCATCTTATATCTTACTTTCAAGACACTGCCCATCCCGTTCCAGTGTTCTTCCAAGTCCTTTTCTGCCTGTGACAGAATTACAATGTCATCGGCAAACCACGAGTTTTTTTTATTTCTTCTCCCTGGATTTTAATTCCTACTTCAAATTTTTCTTTTGTTTCCTTTACTGTTCAATGTACAAACTGAATAACATCGGGGACATGCTACAACCTTCTTTCACTCCATTCTCAATCATGCTCCCCTTTCACGACCCTCGACTCTTATAACTGCCATCTGGTTTCTGTACAAATTGTAAATAGCTTTCGCTCACTATATTGTAGCCCTGCCACCTCCAGAATTTGAAAGAGAGTATTCCAGTCAACATTGTCAAAAGCTTTCTCTACAAGTGATAGAAACGTGCGTTCGCCTCTCCCTAACCTAGCTTCTAAGATACAGTAAGTCGTAAGACAGTATTGTCTCGCGTGTTATTACATTTCTCGGGAATCCAAATTGATCTTCTCCGAGGTCGGCTTATACCAGTTTTTCCATTCGTCTGTAAGGAATTCATGTTAGTATTTAGCACTCGTTACTTACTAAACTGATAGTTCGGTAATTTTCACACCTGTCAGCAGCTACCTTCTTTGGAATTGGAATTATTATATTCTTCTTGAAGTCTGATGGTTTTCCACCTGTCTCATACATCTAACCCACCATATGCTTGGTCTTGGCTGGCTATTAGTAGTTCTAACTAGTTCTAACGGAGTGTTGTCTACTCCCGGGGCCTTGTTTTTATTAGGTGTTCCTGTGTGAGCGGAGGATTTGGATGGGATTCGGTTAATGAAAAGGGGACATACAATTCAAGGTTTATTTCCCCAAAACAATTAATTAATTGTAATAAATTACACTGTGGCTTACAAATTACAGTGACACAAACAAATCAAGCTGCTTACAATATGAGGTAATAAAAATGTTATATAGCACAGGTAAACAGAGAAACTTCGAAACTGTTTACAATTTGATACATTAACAAATAATCATTGTGCATTAAACTACATACTTTCACCTAATACACTTAAATTTTTTAAATGTGAAGCACAAATGTATAATTTACAATTAAATTTTCAGTTGAAGTTACTGCTTCCTATACCTTCTTTAATAGAGTGATAAAATTTCCAACAGGTATCTCAATTAAAAATTCCCTAAAAGCCTTAACACAACAACACGTTCATGACCCAACATCAACAGCGCAAAACACATTCAAACTCTCGCCAACATGGGCCGCTTGCCGGTCAGAACATGTTACGACTACAGCAGCGGGCAAACTTACGTAGGTAATAACTCAAGCCACCTATCAATCTTGCCAAAATCAGTTTACACGAAGGAGGAAGAAGGGGGTGGGGGAACACAATAAATACCATACGCAAGTGCACTTGCCAAACCTACTACTAAAAATACAGTATAAAAGGCTCTCAATTAATGACAAATCCGGGATAGGCTCGGAAATATTGCACCTGAGCGCTAGTAGCCCAAGAATTTAAATAGGATTAAGTACACACGAGGCTAGTATCAATTGCTAGCATCTTGGCCATCGTCTTAGGCTCAATTGACACTACAAATAAATAAAGGTAAAGAACAGACAAATGACAATGCCCAGCAATTTAAATAAAAATAAGTAAGCACAAGGCTGAAAGCAATTGCTAGCAACTTAACAAGCACACATAAAAATATCAGACTGCTGCCACATCACAAACGGAACAGGCACACACGCAGTCCCCAGCAAGCCAGAAAACCAATAACACACACTCCAGCAAACGAGCCAGCCTGACCACAGTAAATTTCAACTCAGAATCAGGGCGCGTGAGCACACCGGGTCCACGCAAAACACACACTGCCAAATAATTCCAACCAACAGATACGGCTGTCCCTGGGCGGGAAAACAGGGGCGACGACCGGGTACACACCAGCAGAAAACTCGACACCCAGACTCCGGCTGAAATGGAATCACGCAGAAAATATAAACAACAGCTGAAGTAAGGTGAAACGAACCCCGCCACGGAGACCGGACAGAGCAAACACACAGAAAGCCTGCCCTGCAGTCCTTACAACTCCTGGGTGCGGAAACCCAAGCGATATCGTGGCACCCTTTTCAGAGGCGGAGAAGCTCGAGCTATCGCGTGCGGGGATCCATCAGTTGTCCACTGCACCACATCATCAACACGCCACGCTGCCCAACGCCCAAATCAACGAGGCCCGCCATCAACGAGACCACACCTCCGTGCCGGGGCGGAAGGCAAAGTACCACCAGCTCGGTGCGAATTCAAATGCCGAGCCGAGCGCCCCCCCCCCCCCTTCCCCCCGCGAAACGCGCTCCAGAGGACAGCAGCCGCCTCAGCGCCTGCGTAGGCCGAACCAGACGGATACAGAAATACAAGTCGCTATCGATAGTGCCGGATACGCAACCCGCCAGCGAAATGGCACACAGTGTTCTGTCCAATTCTTCACCCAGTATCGCACCTCCCATCTCATCTTCATCTATGTCCTCTTGCCTTTCAATAATATTGCCTTCAAGTACATCACCCTTGTATAGACTCTCTATATACTCCTTCCACGTTTCGGCTTTCCCTTCTTTGCTTAGGACTGGTATTAGATCTGAGCTCTTGATATTCATATAGGTCGTTCTCTTTTCTCCAAAGCACACTCTAATTTTTCTGTAGGCAGTATCTGTCTTACCCCTAGTGATATATGACTCTACATCCTTATATTTGCCATGTAGCAATCGCTGCTTTGCCATTTGGCACTTTCTGTCGATCTCATTTTTGAGACGTTTAAACGTATTCTTTTCCGCCTGCTTCATTTACTGCATTTTTATATTTCCTCCTTTCATCAATTAAATTCAATATCTTTTGTGTTACCCAAGTGTTTCTACTAGCCCTCGTCTTTTTATCTACTAGATCCTCTGCTGCCCTCACTATTTCATCTCTCAAAGCTATCCATTATTCTTCTATTGTATTCCTTTTCTCTGTTCTTGTCAATCGTTCCCTAATGTTCCCTCTGAAACTCTCTACAACCTCTGCCTCTTTCAGTTTATCCAGGTCCCATCTCTTTAAGTTCCTACCTTTATGCAGTTTCTTCAGTTTGAACCTACAGTTCATAACCAATAAATTGTGGTCAGAGTCCACATCTGTCATTCGTAATGTCTTAAAGTTAAAAACTTGGTTCCTGTGTCTCTATCTTACCATCGTATAATCAATCTCAAACGTTCTGGCATCTCTATGTCTCTTACATGTATACAACCTTCTTTAAGGATTTCTCATGTAATAGCAGAGTGTACATGTTCCGTTTTCTTGCGATACGAACATGCGATCACCAATTTTTTTTTCTAGATGCTTCAAGACAAACAAATGGAGATATATTACGTTTCGTGGGTCATCTTCCATAACTAGTCCCAACGCTTTTATTAGTTACTTGGAGAAACTAAAGCTGCAACGTGGCTGAGTTACGGCTGTGCTTATGTAGTTAGTTGTCGATCGCGGCAACTGCACTCGAATTGTAACTTTAACGGCTGACTGGCTATTCGATGGTTATCTTTACGTAAGATGGAAGTCAAACTAAAACGTTAGAAGTGTAATTAAAACTTGATATTTCACGCCGTTCTGTTGACAGTAGTGCTACCAATTATGTAAAGAATGCCCTAACAGGCGACAGCAATCATTCTGCAGAAAAGCGAAACGCAGCCACAATACCAGCTCAAACTGGCTGCACCGCTTGCGACGTACGAAAAGAAAACAGCAATTTGACGTAAGTTTTCTGAGCAGTGTAGGTACGAAACGTACTAATATGTGCCGGTGGATTCTATCACTCCAGCAAATATATTACGTGATCAAAACTATCCGGACACCCCCAAAAACAAACGATTTTCATATTAGGTGCATTGTCCTACTACCTACTGTCAGTCACTCCATATCAGTGACCTCAGTAGTCATTAGACATCGTAAGAGAGCAGAATGGGGCGCTACGCGGAACTCACGGACTTCGAACGTGGTCAGGTGATTGTGTGGCACTTGTGTCAAACGTGAAGGGACACGTACAGCACAAAAGCGTACATGCCGACCTCGTCTGTTCACTGACAGAACTGCCGACAGTTGAAGAGGGTCGTAATGTGTAATAGGCAGACATCGACTCAGGCCATCACACAGGAATTCCAAACTACATCAGGATCTATGACAGTTAGACGAGAGGTGAGAAAACTTTGGTTTCATGGTCGAGTGATTGGTCATAAGCCACACATTACGACGGTAAATGTCAAACGACATCTCGCTTGGTGTAAGGAGCTTAAACGTGGGACAATTGAACAGTGGAGCAACGTTGTGTGGAGTGACGAACCACGGTACACAATGTGGCGATCCGATGGCAGGGTTTGGGTATGGCGAATGCCCGGTGAACGTCATCTGCCAGCGTGTGTAGTGCCAACAGTAAAATTCGGAGACGGCGGTGTTGTGGTTGTGGTCGTGTTTTTCATGAAGGGGGCTTGCACCCCTTGTTGTTTTGCGTGGCACTATCACATCACAGGCCTACATTAATGTTTTAAGCACTTTCTTGCTTCCCACAGCTGAAGAGCAATTCGGGGATGGCAATTGCAACTTTCAACAAGTCGAGCACCTGTTCATAATACACGGCATGAGGCGGAGTGGTTAGACGACAACATCCCTGTAATGGACTGGCCTGTACAGAGTCCTGACCTGAATCCGATAGAACACCTTTGGGATGTTTTGGAATGTCGACTTCGTGCCAGGCCTCACGAATCGACATCGATACCTCTCTTCAGTGCAACAATCCGTGAATAATGGGCTGCCATTCCCCAAGAAAACTTCCAGCATCTGATTGAACGTATGCCTGCAAGAGTGCAAGCTGTTATCCAGGCTAAGGATGGGCCGACACCTTACTGAATTCGAGCATTACCGATAGAGGGCGCCACGGACTTGTAAGTCATTTTCAGCCAGGTGTCCGGATACTTTTGATCACATAATGTATATGACTAGAAAATTCAGAAATGGCGTGACTTTTAGGATGGATGTTGACGCTTGGGTCAGGTACACCCCCATTGTGACACAAGAATCAACAGCAGCAGTTTAAGCCATTGTAATGGAAAAGACTATTCTCGTGAGGCAGACGAATTTACCGAGCCATAGTTGGATTAATTCAGTAACATCGCAAGTTGTCGAATATTGGCAGAGGTTAGTTTCTAATTCGGACCACAGCTACTTGTCGCGGACGGACACGAGAATGCCCGCTGTTTTCGCAGTACTTGCTGCCACTACAGCATTACCAACCCCAGGGTCGCAGGCTCTGACTGCTGTAAATGAGAGCTAACGGTACCACCGCCGACATACCCGTATTGTTTCTGAATTCTTTTAAGGGCATGTGTGATTAAGTGTTTTTAGCAAATAAAAGTTGTATGTCTGTGCAACTAGCAGCAACTGATTTGGGCCCCTTCCCACAACCTGATCCTCTCTGTCCTGCGAAACCACATTTCACCGTCATCTTAGCTTCGGTCAGCATGCTTCGTGCACCGTTTGACGCCATGGGCCTTTTCGATCGCATGGCTGCGGATGGTTAAATCCATCTCCGACTTCATAGTCAGTGGCATTAGTAGTTACGCTGGTAATCGTTTAGTACGTAGTAGGCAGGGCCCTATTTAGAATGATACTGGACTAGTTGATTGAAGTGCCCTGCACGGGCTTCTGTTACCTTTCATAGTAGTGAAAAAAGTTCTCCACGTTTTCTCTCCTCGCGTTTTGTCGTAGTTCAAGAGCTGAACCTTTTTAATTCAGTTCTTTGCATACAATTGAATCTTTTATATTTTATATTCTTCTCCTGCAGCAAGAAGCAACAGGACTTGGCTTTCATAAATTTAGTTATACTAGTGTCTCAAGCTATCTCGACAATTTATTATACGTTATTGGAGGAATGCTATATTAGATTATACCAGAACAGACGCGTGTTATCTTGACTGTAATTTCTCTCTGATGTCCTATCCAGTATGTCAATTAACCATTAAGTGAACCCCTACTAGAAAAGAATTCTTTAGATGCCAGCCACGATCGGGACAACAGCCGATAGGTATGTGAATGAAAAGCCTCACCACTTGCAGGGAAACAGAGAAATCGTCTGCGTATTATTTTGCCACATTTCTTTAAATTAACATTCACTGTTATTTACGCTGTCGTCTACAGCAGCCAAGCAATGCTTATGTGGCTGAATTCTTTTATAAAAAAGATTTTGACTGATTGTGATTTGGAACTACCCATGCAACATTATACGTAGTTCTGTAAATGTTTCAAATTACGCTTCTCTGCATAGGCAACGATTATTTTTGTTTTATTGTCAATTTGTAAATCTGAAGATGATCATTTATTGATAAAGCTAAGTATGAGTATATGAAGCTGATACAGAGAAAATATAGGTTTGTGCGATAGTTGCTTGGATTTCTAGAGTCACCATATATGGAAATCACAAAAACTCTGGTAGACAGAACGTGAAAAACTCGCTCTAATGATAAATAAAATAAATTATGATTGTTGAAAGCTTATCTTCTACGTATGCCCTAATGATTGTGTGCCTTTCACCTATTCTGCCTCTGTCCACAACTACAAACATTAAAAAAAAAAAAAAACTGTCAGGTTTCTTGCACTATTCGAGAAACATGTCGGGATTCTTTTTGAATTACTGTGTAGGAGCTCAAACTTCGCCATTATTGATCTATTGCTTAGTATCAGTTGAATTAAATTCTTTTTTATTTCTTTTCGCATCTGGCTGGCACAGCAGACGCATAGCGAAACCACGGCGTGACGTACTGCAAAATGCAGTGGCCGCATTCTTATTTAATAAAATTCCTCTCTAGCTGATACGAACTGCGCACAGATGCCGTCATATCTGACACCAGTGCACTGCAGATCGCTCTGGACTTCGCGCTATGTGGAAGGCATCCAGCCAGCTCCGCGTGTATCGTGAAGCAAGATTTAGTCGCTCGGTGCGGAACACTATCGTGAGATATAGCACAGCTGCCAATAACACTTCACAAAATATGTAGTATGAGGAGCGCAATTCGGGTGGAAGTAACTTACTGAGACTGCCTCCTATACGTACACTCATTAGAACTCGCAAACGTTCACTGCCTTCTGCTCAAAATAGTACCACGTCTCCCTGAGTCGTAATTTTTTTCCCTTATTTAACCATTGGAAAGCACGTATTTTCAAATCTCGGTGAGAGACTGCACAACTAAATGCTGAAAGAAAAATAAAATTCTGGCCTGCCTGTTCACATAATTATATTCGATGTTTTTACCACTCAGTGTCGCGACCGACAAAGGTTTCGAAGCCTTTTACCTAGACAGTAGACCAGATAGAATATTTTACTGTTCACGCCCTTAAGCACATTTTGATTTTTTACTCATTTTAGAGTTACATCTTAAAGTTCATACTAATTCATAATATACATGGTGTTGGGAATATAACTGCAGATACTGCGATCATTGGTATCTTAATTTGTACCCAAATGCCGCTCGTAATCTACTGTATGATGTTTTGTGCACAGTCATAAGTGGACTACTCCTGTCAATAGAGACTAGCCATTTAGTGTCCAGAAGTCCACACTGTAACACCTGATCTCCGGTTCAGGGAAAAATAAAAAGTAATGGCTTGTTCTTGTGATTACCCAGGCTTTCCCGGCGTAATAAGTCTTGAAGGTCTCTTCGGGTTTGCTGCCGGATCCTAAAATCAACTTGATATTTCGGCGATCCAACTGGTCGCCATCTTCAGGAAAATGCTGCTTCTGCTGATGAGTCCCGCTGAGGAGGACTCATCAGCAGAAGCAGCATTTTCCTGAAGATGGCGACCAGTTGGATCGCCGAAATATCGAGTCAAGTTGACTTTAGGATCCGGCAGCAAACCCGAAGAGACTTTCAATGGCTTGTTCTTGCCCTCGTACTTGGAGATATGAACGTAACTAAAATCATACTACTCCTAAAAGCTATAATGATTAGTCTGTAAATGAAGTAACTAGTGATTTAGTTTTGTTAGGTACACTGTCCTCAGTCACCAATAAGTATCTGCATTTACAACATTAACAACCATGTACGTGTAGATACAGTTATCTAATGGCTCTATTGATATTAATTCGGACGACTGCTCTATTTTTGTTTACAACTTTTTGTGAAACTCTGTAACTTACACTAAATGAGCAGCAGTATAGATCGTAAATTAGTAGTGGTGAATTAAGTAGCGAAAGTAAAGGAAAGGCAGGAGCTGTAGAGTGTCCCACAACCAGTGTAGCCAAAGAACAAAACCTATGAAACACGTCGAATTAATCAATTCTCTAGAAATACTATCATCTCCCGATCCCTTTCCAGTTTTCGCACTTAGAATGGCCTTGCTTACTTCATTTTCATTTATTTGCACAACGTTTATTATTCGTCTCTTCCACTAAACTGATGATTATGTAAGTATTGGGATGGTTTACTAGGCTATGTGATCACCACGGTCGGCAGTCCAGCCCTGTAACTCTCTCCCACGCTGGGCACAAAATTGGTAGGGAGTTCATGTGATGGGACGTTCCATTCCTCCATCAGTGTCGTTGACAGCTTTGGAACGGTCGCTGGTGCATGTGGACGTTCGGCACTGTCTCTCCCTAACGAATCGCACATGTGCTCTATGGAATTTTAGCCGAAGGAACAAAGAGAACACTCCATTCGCCGAATATCCTTCCGTTCCAAGAACTGCTCCACCTGCGCTGTACAATGCAATCACGCACTGTGATCCATAAAAATGGAACCGGAGCCAAAGGCACGTCTCTGTATATGAGACTACGTGTAGAATCACTACCTTAATATGCTCATCACTACCTCAATATGATCATCCTACCCTACTTCCAGATGGTCGAGTCTGTATTCACCTGACACCATCGCAAACGCTGTCACCGATTTGCGGAACACAACGTACTAGTCGACGAGCAGAGAGACCGGCCCATGCAGTCGCCGTGTCATTGGTAAACGTGAGACTGTGTACCTTTCAGTAGTGCGAAATGTGGTTGCAGTTGCACCCTGTCTTTGATGTTGGCTTCTTCTTGCCTGCAGCACAACACAACTCCCATTTGCTGCTGTAACCGACAGTGGTCGGCCACCTCCTCACCTTCGGACAGCAGTACCTGCATTTGGTAACGTGCCCCTTGCTCGTAAAACAGTGCAGTGAGCAATAAAAATCTCCGGCGCTACACTCCCCACACTTCGCCCTTCTTCCAGTTTCCCGATTGTTTTCCCTGTGTGAAGTCATCCAATATTGCCTCTGGTCAGTGCACTGTAACTGCTCGCTAACTGCCACACACTGTTTTTCCCGATCCTTCAATAGCTTCGTGTTACGAGGCCAGCCCTCATAATCATGCTGACCGCGCCCCATGTGACTTCCCACTTTCTGTGAACCTCTGAGAGACCTCTGGCAACATGCTGCCACCAGTAATTCATTTACGCTTAGTAGCTAATTCGAGGGTTGCCCAGAAAGTGACGCACCGCATGCACGAATGCGGAACGTCACGGGGTTGGGCTGGGTTGTTTGGGGAAGGAGACCAGACAGCGAGGTCATCGGTCTCATCGGATTAGAGAAGGACGGGGAAGGAAATCGGCGAAGCCCTTTGAAAGGAACCGTCCCGGCATTTGCCTGGAGCGATTTAGGGAAATCACGGAAAACCTAAATCAGGATGGCCGGACGCGGGATTGAACCGTCGTCCTCCCGAACGCGGAACGTCGCGTATGTATTACTTGAAGTCTTCTGAGTGTAAGCGCCAAGTTTCTGGCATCTATAGGTGATGTACGTTGCAAGTAACGTGCCGTCATTGAATTTCTCACTGCGGAGAAAGAAATTGTGGGGAATACTCAAAAATGTTTGGTCAAAGTCTGTGGAGCATCTGCTGTCCACAGGAGTACAGTTAGTCGCTGGGGGTGGAGGGTGACGTCATCATGAAGCGGTTCGGCTGTGCTGCAAGATTTGCAGCGACGGGGGAGACCATCCATGTCTGTGACGCCTGACATGTTGCAGCGAGCTGATGTCATTCATGAGAATAGACGCATATTACGACTCGGCAGTTGGAGCTGCATCTGTCAATCAGTAAAGGAAGTGTGGATGCAATTACGTGCACTCTTGGATGTTCAAAAGTGCGTGCATGTTGGGTCCCGTGGTGTCTAACGGTGATCACAAATCCCACAGAAAAAACATTTGTCCTTATTTCTTGCAATGTTTTGAAGCTGAGGGAGAGGCCTTACTGTCCCGGATTGACACAGATGATGAAACCTGGGTTCGCCATTTTGAGCCCGAAACAAAGCGACAGTCGATGGAATGACGCCATTCCTTCTCTCCACAGAAGAAAAAAAGACCATGATGAACGTATTCTGGGACTGTGAAGGTGTGATTTCTATTGATGTGATACCAAGAGGTGGTACCATTAATTCAGAAACATATGTCAACGCGTTGACGCGCTTCCAGCGACTCAGGCGCCACAGCAACCCAGGAGATGTTTTGCTGCAACACGATAACGCTCGCCCTCACACAAGTCTGAGGACTGCTGAATACATCACAAAAGGGGTTGGACAGTATGAGCCCACCCACCCTATAGCCCTGACCCTGTTCCCCCGGACTTCGACATGTTTGGGCCATTAAGCACTGGCTCCGCCACCGGGACAAGGATTGCTACCGACAGGGCCACACACCCTTGTTTCGCGCTGGAGGAGGGCCACAGAACGGGATAGAGATTACGTGGAAAAATAGGGTATGAAGATAAAACACCATTCTTTCGTGTGTGTAGTTCTCAATGTGTTCAATAAAGAATTTCTGGGCCACCCTCGCATGTTATGCTTCTTCACCTAGCTAGTCTTTGCAGAGCGGTGTACAAGTCTTGCGTATATGACACATGTCACTGAATAGTCTAAATCGATAACCAACAATGATTGTAATCTTCCACCAGACTTCAGACAACCCTACTACATCCGACATGATATTACTTAATGTTTCTTCCATTACGAATAACCTATCTTTGTATCCTAGAGATCAGCTTATTATTGCTAAACAGAAAAAGTAAAATCTCTTGGGGTTCTACTGTCCATACAATTCAGCAAAATTTCGTGTACAGTGGTGTGGTCTGAAGCCATTGAATTCCCTTCATCCACGGTCGCAGGTTCGAATCCTGCCTCTGGCATGGATGTGTGTGATGTCCTTAGTTTAGTTAGGTTTAAGTAGTTCTAAATTTTAGGGGACTGATGACCTCAGAAGTTAAGTCCCATGGTGCTCAGAGCCATTTGAACCATTTTTGAACTTCCCTCCATCCAATAATCTCAATACTCTTTCACCCGTGCCAGAATACCGATAGTGCAGCTATTTTCGCATGTCAATATAGCTTCCAACAGCCGTTCTGAAGATATATTTAGCTGTCAGAGCCCGAATAAATAAGTGTTAAAGATGAATAGAGTTTTTGTTTCCGGAGAATTCGTCACAGTTGTCTCAGCCCAGATCTGTGTGCTTCCCATGCTTTGTACCTGGGGTCGTTGCGAGCAGTTAACAGACACTTGCGAGAAGGGACCTCAAGTTGAATGCAGTCTACTACAAACGACTTTCAAGTCTTACGTTTGTACATGAGTTGCAAAGTGTTTTTGTGTAGTTCAATGTCTCCAAAGTCATTATTTCCATCTACTAGAGTAGCCTTATGTTTGGGTGCGTAGAGTAAAGAAAATCTCTGTCAAGTACTTTAGATCGCTTAGTCACGCTGGCCAATGATGTTGCCTGGTGCCGAGCTTTGAGTTTGCTAGGGCATCGTGCATGGGCGAACAAAGTACGCTTTGTTTCTGGCTGCTGCTGACTTGGAAACTACGAATATTTGTCCTGTGATATAGAAATGGATATTGAAAGTTACATCGTCTAGTACAGTATTATTGCTGAGACAGCTGGCTGCTCGCACTGCAGTGGTGCAGTTGTACAGAGTATAACGGGTATAAGAGCAGATATTTTATATTTGCCACATACTTGGACGTACTAATGATACTTAAAACTTGCGACTAGAAATAGCCGTAATTACTAGTGTGCAAAGGACGTAAAGACTGATGTAATGTCCAGCATAGCGTCCTCAGTAACCAAAACAAACATCTGCACCTATACCCATTACTCCCTGTATCCTATGTGAGTTTCCAGGTTCACTTATGTGATACGATTTGCATTTGTGTTTTGTGTAAATGTGTAGTTCTGTTCAGCCACATGGTGCACCAGCTAATATTTGTATGAATTAGTCATGTGTCTACATTCTGAATAATAACTAATTTTATATTCAAATCGCTTACGAATTTCTTTCCTCATCGAAGACTGCGATGTCTTCAGTAATTCACCGTTTGGTGCAGAATATCTTTTATGCTTGCAGTTCTGAATATGGGGAAGAAAGAAACATTTAGAAAGTAGACATTTGTAATAAGCAACTATCTGTAAATAGTTTTCAAGTAAGTTGCTAGTTGCAGTGATCTACAGGACACTTAGAGCAGCGACGAATGCCTAGAAACCGGAGATATATGTTACATACTCAAATGTTAACCCTTTCAGTGACGTCTGTATATAACAACCGGTAAACAACTGTAATTACCACGAATAAGTGTTATTCTTCTGATTCACTGGTATGAATACTTACCATGCTGTAAGTCAAGTTAGACTTAGAAACATATAATAAATTGAGCAGATTTATTTATTGCTATTCCCAAAGAGTACTTACTGACATGTGTTTTATTGTTACACTTGAAAAAAATCTTTTGTCTCTTAAAGGGGGTAGGACGTCAAACGGGCCGACTTGGAGCATGTGAGGCACCACAGGACATTCTATTTTCTACTGTCTATACTTTTACAAATAAATTCATAAAACTTTGTCAGCATGACCAGAAAGGATTAAGGATTCACACTCATAGCAGTGGAACTGCAAAAACATAACAAAATAAATTTTTTATATGAAATTTCATCATTTTTTCACTTGCTGTTGGCTGCATTTTTTGCTATAGGTACATTTTTCTTCACAAGTAAGAGAGATTCTTTGATGAATTTTGGACAGCATAAAAACCATACTTACAGGTGTATGAAACTCTACAATTTTCCAAATCTATTAACAAATGTGGTAAAAATTGAGATAATTACCTAAAAAAATTGATTTTTTTCTAAACATATAGTTTAAAACGTAACAGCTCATTCATTTTTCCATAAATTAATTAGATTCTATAGTTTCAGACACATGTAAGTATGGTTTGTATGCTGTGCAAAATTCATCGAACAGTCTCTCTTACTTATGAAGAAAAGTGTACCTATAGCAACAAATGCAGCCAACAGTAAGTGAAAAAATGATGAAATTTCACATGTAAAAAAATTATTTTGTTATGTTTTTGAACTTCCGCTGCTACGAGTGTGAATCCTGAATCCTTCCTGGTCATGCTGACAAAGTTTTATGAATTTACTTGTAAAACTACAGACAGTGGAAATTAAAATGTCCTGTGGTGCCTCTCCTGCTCCAAGTCGGCCCGTTTGACGTCCTGCCCCCCCTTAAGGGTTGAAAGCTATAAGGTCACGGCTGCTTTCGATTTCTCCAGTCAATTTGCACTTAATCAGTCGCTGTTACTTGTAAACATTTTTTCTACAGGCTAGCAGACTTTTACTCACCACATTGTCTTAAGTGCGGACTAATGAGCAGTGTGTTCATATTTGTTCGATATTATGCAAGTTTTAAATGTCCCATAAGTTGGGTGTCTTTGTTGGACATTGGGTTCTACCCTGGCCAGGACGCTTAATCGCCAATAAGATGCAACCTAGAGATCTCCCTACAGTTACAGCAGATTCGCTTCATCAGCCCAGTAGTATTACGCTATGGTAAAATGTTTCCCCATTATTCACGTTCGTTGGAGCTATCTCTCTGTTGTGCACTGTAACGTTTATTAACTCAGAGACCAATGCATCTATAGTTTACTCCCAAACAACTGAACGAATTCTCTGCGAGGAGGAGGGGGTGCGGGAAGTTACACTATTACAGCTTGTCTGCACTAATCACTGTACACGACCTCTTGAACGAGGATTCCCTGGTTGTGGACCGGCAGAATTCAATAGTATCCTGCCGACTTCGATTCGCTATGTAGCTATGAGCGTCAGTAGACTATGAGCCTCTCAGCTCAAAGGCTACTAAGGAGGGAGAGACGGTGCAGGGGGAAGAAGGTGTGCTTTCGTCTCGCAGTGCTGGTATTACACTCGTGCTTACTGGTTTGGCAAGGCACGACAATTACTTCTTAATGACTACAGTACAAATGGGTACTGTATTGTTAGATATTCATTGTTGGCAGTGGCTGGACACACAATATTAGCGAGTTGAAACGGGAAGATCATTTCGACTTCCGCCGATTCGCAACTATAGAGCCCTGGTTCAGGAGGTCGTGATCGTTAGTACATCCAAACTCTTAACATCATTTCTAGAGTGACGCACTCAGCATACTGGTGGCACAGTGGGAGATATTTGTTCTTTGTCACGGTGACTATTGAGAAACAAACATGAAGAAATGAAAAATAAAAGTGTAGAACGTTAGCAAAGTTTGTTTATTTAAAATGTTTTAAGATTTTTCACATAAAAAATTGGTAGCCATTACATTTCAGCATGCCCTCGTAATTCATGACGTACTCACAAAGTACTGTCTCCGAAAATGTTATGTGGGAACTCTTAAACCTTTTGAAATAAAACAAACGCTAATAACATTGTAAATCTTTGTTCTTCTTGTCTACATATTTGCAGGTCTCTGCCGCAAGAGGGCTCCGAATTGTAGCGTATAACATAGCAGTGTGTAACGTATCTATAACGGTGCGTCAGAAATAGAGTTTTGTAATCGACTTTCGGATTCGAAAAGTTCTTCCACACATGGAGCATCCTATCTCTTAGCATGACATTGCGACTACATAAAACACGAGCGTTGCGACATCCGCAACAACCCGGCGCCTTGGGTTCACTGTCGTCGATCGTCCTCCAAATAGTCCCGACTTGGGCCCATCCGATTTTCATAAAGAACAACTTCGAGGCCTTCACTTTGATAGCGACGATGTGGTGCAAGTAGATGTGAGGCTGTGGTTCCGTCAACAACGAACATTCTACAGTGACGGTATCAACAAATTGGTGTCTTTTCGGGAGAAATGTGTCCGTCGCCGGGGTGACTATGCTGAGCAATAAATACGTATACATGAAGAATAACTATGCAGAATGTTAATAAGGTTTGTTTTATACGGAAAGCCTTAATAGTTTCACATACGGAATGTGAAAACATGGCCCCGTAAAATTATAGAAAAATGAATTTGTTATTATTTGTGTTTACAAAAATCTCATGCGGATCTCGAAACTTTTCCATTCTATTGAATATTAAGTGACTTCGTGACAGCTTCCTGTGGTTTTTCAAGTGCCATGGACGGTAACAGTGGAGTCTTCCACAGCTCACTAGAAGATGTCTCTGATTGCACTTATGAAACTGGTGCATAGTAGTAACTGATGGCCGGCCGCTGTGGCCATGCGGTTCTAGGCGCTTCAGTCTGGAACCGTGCGACCGCAAAGGTCGCAGATTCGCATCCTGCCTCGGGCATGGATGATTGTGATGTCCTTAGGTTAGTTAGGTTTAATTAGTTCTAAGTTCTAGGGGACTGATGACCACGGATGTTAAGTCCCATAGTGCTCAGAGCCATTTGAACCATTAGTAACTGATGACCCACTGCACTCTCGAAATACCAGCGAATAACAGTTACATTTAGTAAGAAGATATATTTACCAAGCAACTACTCAAATAACTTGACTACATAGAAAAGAGTTGTTTCTATCATAGGTCGACATTACTCACAATTCCTGTTTCAGGAAAGGCACAACATAGTACAGTACTACAATGTAACTTATATTGTAAATACATACATACAAATATCTTACAATGCAACAGAAATGTCTGTTTCAGTCTGTTCAGCTAGCAACGTGAACTCCCCCCAATCCCACCCGCCTCCCACCCCTTTCCACCCACCGCGACCGCCAAATAAATTGCCTACAAAGACGTTATCAATGAATCAATGAGTGTTTAAAGCGTGAGTTTATAATAAAACGTTTGACACTTTGTTTTTCGTAGTTACAGACTTTCATCGCTTTTCCTAACCCTTCTGACAAAAAGTTTAATTAAGGGAAACGCAGTCACACAGCGGATATAAACCAAAACCAAATCTGTATGCTTCGCCAGTTTATCGTTCTGTTAGAAAAAAATAACTTACGTCTTTGCATTGGGCGTCAGCCGTGGCTGTTCCTTTGTGCACACAGATCACATCAACAATCAGTTTGCGGCGTATCAACGGGCTTAGTGCAGAGCTTCCTGCTCGTGGCTCTGATGCAGAGACGGTGCGGTGTAATTAACTCAAATTTACAGAGATACCGCCATCTTTCTGCGGGATGGGTTCATTCAGCACACTGGAAAATGACAATGTCAGAATTAAACTACAGTACTGTCAAAGAAAAGGACGGATGGCGTTAAACGACGAAGGAAGCGTAATTTCCGTCTATCTGGCGTTGTTTCCTATCGAAATAGAGTGGTACTGGTTGATGCGTTCAGCTCTTCCTCCTATTACGCAAGCTTGTTGATATTTCATTTTCTGGTAGTGGAAACGAGAAAATTTCGCATAGAATTCGGAAAGGAAAACGTGATTAAAAGTATTGCGACGTGAAATAAGTCCCTATTTTTGTTGTTGCAGAACACCGTGTGTTAATGAGAAGTGACAGTTCTCAACATAACGAAAAGTTACGGTAACAGGTGGTTATCATCAGAATTATTGTGCTGATACGACTCCAAATGTATTCCACACACAAAGGTACAATACATGGCGAAGGGTACTTTGTGGCAATTTGCGTACTATGTGAGGGAGAATGACGCTTACTAATTGTTATTCGTGGAGGTATGTTTCGTCTATGCGACTAATTGAAAGCAGTTTGTTTACGTCACACGCGTTTCGTTTCTTTTATTTGTGAAACATCTTCAGTGGCCTGTAATGCATGTTTCTTTTTATACGTATGATAAACGCATCATGTGGTAGTTACAATATGTTACTAAGTTACGTTTCATCGTGGTTTTCTCTTGCTTTTTAGGTTAGAATCAAATTTTATAGCACAAATTCCCTGATGTGAAATTATCGTTCGGTGTTATTTACCATTTCCAGAGCTGTTAGCCCCCAAGTGTGGTTCTGGAAGTATGTTCATTAGTCTCCATGCTCTATTTGGCCAATTTCTGGCGTTCTTTCACCCACATTTGAACCAACACGTCGCATACATCACTTGCACTTTGCCTTTTGTGTCGATCATGTGTGCGTTTTCGCTGCGTGATGTTGCCAACTGTCGCTGTATGTTTATCATTCGTCTTTTGTTTGTGTTGTGTCTGGGGTTTGATATTTTCATTTGGTGTGTGTATGTGTGTGTGTGTGTGTGTGTGTGTGTGTGTGTGTGTGTGTGTTCCGCCCCTGTTGAAATCAAACACATGCTGTTCACCTTGTAACCTCCCCACAAAAATTAATATAAATAATAATATGAGTATGATTCTAATTTAGTGTAACCTCAAAACAAAATTTTTTCACAGTGTAACCTCCCCACAAAATTCATTTACATTTATAACCTCCCTACAAAATTATTTTCACATTAACCTCCACACAAAATTCTTTCTGATTTAATCTAAGCTCAAAATTCATTCACATTTAGCGTAACCTCACAACAGAAAAATTCCTAAACCCCTCAACAGTAAAAATTATAATTATGCCGTTCACATTCAGTATAACGTCCCAATAAAAAAATAAATTCAGTAACCTGGTAATAATACACTGTAACTAACCTCTCAATTAAATTGTCGCTCACTTATGACTTTTCAATAATTCACTGTGAATTTAACCTGGTAAATTTTGGACGACAGCAGTGCTGCGTCATGGCCCTGAAAGATCATTCTGAATAAAAAAAGGAAAAAATTCTTACCTCAATGAAATCGCCGGATATATCTGCTCTTACAATAAATTTTTCCGGCACAGCTCTGTGCAATGCTGGCCGACCTATCTGTCATTTATGAAAGGAAGCAGCTGATTTTTCTATTGCAATAATCGGGATGATTATGGATGGGAGAAATTAGTAAATTCTTTAAATTGAAATGAATGGTTGTTAAAAGTTACTTTTTATGAGGAAGATTATTATTACGAAAGTTTTAAAACATTTATATGCGACTTGAGATAACATTACTACATATGCGCGAGGCTGCTTTCTACCTTATACAATAATACTCAGGCTCCGGTATCACTGCACAGCGACCGGGCCAGCCAACAAGATACACCATACCATACCAGAGCAGACTAGCAACAACATACTGCTACAGCTACACAGTTCCTATTGCAGTCAACACTGCTCTCTGGTCAGTGATTCTCCTACACCTTGCCTATTGCAGGCAGCGCATGAGCAGTACATCGAAATTACATCTGCCTGAACCTCTTACATAACCCTCCACTGGGGGTACAAAAATTTGGCAGCGATGGTGAGTCAGTTGGACTTGCCATGAGCAACAAATTTTTCTAAAATCTACTTAATTAACTAAGTGTACAGTCACAGAGTATATACATATACAGGGTGAGTCACCTAACTTTACCGCTGGATATATTTCGTAAACCACATCAAATACTGACGAACCGATTCCACAGAATGTCGTATTGATATTCAATGCTATCATTTTGGTAGTACATTAGGTACACCAAACAGTGGGACCATAATAACATCTCCATCGTCCAAGGTGGTATACAGCATGATGTGTCAACACCACACTCTTGTAAGGTACACCAACGTAGAATTAGTGCAAAAACCAAATATAGTGCTCCATGGTCATGAGGATAGACAGGACTAACGGATATTGCAATAATTTCTGCTAATTAGGTCAGAAGGTGAAGGACATTAAGTCTTATGCTAGTCATCATAGAGAATTACACTAGTCTATTAACCGATTTGAGTAATTGTTGGCACTCATTACCTAGTTACTAAACATTTCTGTACTATGTATGGAGTATTACAGAACATTATTCATAAGTCATCTGATTACACTAAATATTAGCACTCATTGGCCAGTTACAAACCATTTTTATGCATTATTCAGAAATGATAATTCAAAGCAAGAGTTAACTAATGGCATAGCATTTACATAATTCATCTAGTTATAGTAATCATTGGCACACATCGGCCAGTTACTACACATTTTTATGCATTGTTCATAAGTCATCATTCAAAACAGGAGTTAATGAGTGTAGCATCAAGTTACTGGTATTCATGTATAATAGCATCTAAGTGACATAAGACAAATTTAAAATATAAGAAACAGTGGCATTCACTGGCCAGCTATAAAGTATTCATATAGTTTTATAAAACATTATTCAGTATTATTCAGAATTATTGACATAGCATTTATAGAGTATAACAAAAATATTATTTACAGAAATTGTTGGCATATCATTTATACATTATTACAAAACATCATTCAGTATTACTCAGAACTCATCATTCAAGTGACATAGGACATATTTATAATGTAACACACTGCAACTATTACTCAAGGTCCATGGTCCAATAATACATAGATATAATGGATTCAATACATCTGACAAATTTGCATGATATTTAGTACTATAAATATCTCTTAAACTAGTAGCATTATTTGGGACTGGCAATACATTTTTTTGTGCTAGCAATGCATTGCGTTGGGATCGATAATTAATTGCTGGGGCATGAAAATATTTGCTTTTGACTTATTGCTACAAATAAGGATTAGTAACGTCATTTGTCATGAGTCAGCTGTAGCAAGATTATGAAACAAGTAGAGTATATGTGATCACATTCATGAATGACACACACAAATGGGTAAAAAAAATGCAAGTACTAGAACAGGTTTCATAACTAACTGCTTATAGCACATTAATTTCATGAATTGCTTCTCCTGGAAGAAATACAAATTGGATTATTAAGCTGAAAGAAGAAACGCATATTATGCTGAAAAGTAGTGAACTTCGAATTAACAGGTAATGAAACGTGTACTCAATATGTATGTACTCTAGCTGTCCTTTCCAAAACATTCAGTCATTATACCATGCAATATAAGACATACTGTCAAAACGAACTGCAACAAATACTTAAATAACTACATAGCATTTCTTAACTAACAGTAAATATATAAACTTCATCATTATTCTCATCTGCAAAGAAAAACTTCATTATTCATATTACCATAACTTCATTACTATCATCACCTGCAAAGAAAAACTTCATTATTCATATTAACAGATTCTTCATATAACAATTCATCATCATTCATTATCATCTGCAAAAAAAAAAAAAAAAAACACTTCATTATTCATTATTCATATTACCATTTACTTCATACAACTATTCATAGTATAGAGTTTCTTATTTCTAGCATATTTCATCACTAAAACTAAGATGTGTAGTTCTGTCTGACAGCCTGCATCAATCGCCTTGTATTCTGAAAGAAAAATAATTAGTTAAGACTACTGCCATACGATGTGTATAGTATATTCTTGTTAATTGTTGTTAATTCTGATCCATTTACTCTTCATCACAAGGTATTCCATTTTCTTTCGTTCATTCCAAAGGTGAAATTCCCATTTCATAGTAATCCACTGTGGTTTGTTTAATTTATTTCTTTTACACATTATTGCTTTCTGAAAATGATGAATAAGGATTAATATCATGCATTTAAATCATATACCCATTAAATAAAAACTTGTTTCTAGTGATATAATTAAGCATACAGCATAACATGACAGAAAACGTATTATGTCAAAAACATAGACAGTGTTCAGGTGTAAAAATGTACACAGAGTATCATAATGTAGTAGCAAAAAAATGTAAAATAGTCACAATGTTGAGATGTCATAAGGCAAAGTGTCAAAGTCAACTGGTGTTTGTTATATCTTAAAGATTACATAGTGCATACAAACAAAACAGGAAAACAATCATACATACACGAAAAATGGAAAATGTGCACAGTCTGATATATAACGACAAGAAATGACTTTCTTTGTGTTCAGCTTGTATGTTGTGTAGTTGATAGAGGCGAGAGTTGAAGACTTTAATGGAGAAAGAATTTGATAAAATTAATATGTCACCAGATAGAATTGCATAATTGGTCATAAAATATGTAAGTTTATCTGGAAAATGTGCATGGTCTGATGTGTAACGACAAGAAAAGCGACCTGCTAACCTTACCTTGCCAGGCACTTGCCAAGAAAAAATATGATAATCATCAATAAGTAGTCATACAAATATAATTGCATAATTGGTCATATAAAATTTAGGAAATGGCATTACAGTGTGGTAAATCATAGAGTATGTTCATTCAATAAAGGGTTTAATGTTGGAGACATGGTGACTGCCTTTACTTTTTCTGGTTCTCAGAGTTTCGACGTGTACTACAGTGGGGTGAGGAATGCTGCGAATTCTGTATGGACCTGCATATAGAAGCTCAAATTTACTGCATCTACTATTTCCTCTGTTGGATAAATAATGTGTACGTACTAATATCTTCTGTCCAATGTGAAAGTCACGGCGTGTACAAACCTGTTTTTGCTGTCTTCCTCGGCGCTCTGCGGCACGTTTGATGTTGTTGAGTGCAATGTCAATTATTTCATGGTGTCGTAGTCGACGAGAGGTAGGAAAGGATACTAATTCTTTAATTTTGTTAGGTGGTTCAACATTTTTCAGTACAACAGTCGGAGATAGCATAGTAGATTCATTTGGTATGGAGTTAATTACATCGTGGAATGAGAGTATGTGTGTGTCCCAATCAATATGTTTTTTATGGCAGTAAATTCTACATAGTTTACCAATTTCTTTCATTAGACGTTCACAAGGGTTCGAAGAAGCGTGGTACCTGGATATATAGATCGGAGAAATGTTTCTTGCTCATAGCATACGTGTCCATATAGCAGATCGAAACTGTGGTCCATTGTCGGAAATTACTTTCAATACATGCCCTACATGAAATAGAAAATTTTTTTATAAATGCTTTCGAAACAGATTTAGCAGTAGCTTTGCGTAACGGAGTGAAGGTAACAAATTTCGAAGTGAGTTCAACAGCGACAAAGATGTAACAAAAACCTCTATTAGATCTGGGAATCGGACCAAAAATGTCTACAGCGGCCATGTGTCTCAATTTAACAGGTACAATGGGATGTAACGGAGGAATATGTGAAGTCGTGTCTGACTTTGCTTTCTGGCAGATTTTACATGACGCTAAAACTCGTCGAATACGTTTCTCCATGTTGGCAAAATAACAGTTCTGTCTCAGTATAAGAAAACATTTTCTGGCTCAGTAATGTGCGTTACTTAAATGAGTATACCAAATTAATTTGTTAACAAGCTCGTCAGGAATACATTATAACCAATTGTTGCTGTCAGGGTGAGAGCGGCGAAACAGAATATTATTGCGTACAGTGTAATAGTTTCTGATGGTAACATTATTCCTATCTTGCCAAAGGTGTTTAATTTCTTTCCATACGTTGTCTTTGCTCTGCTCCTGTGCTATATCTCGTAATGACGCCGAAATAAAATTTTCGAGTGCTACTTATTGAATATACATGACGCTGAAATTTGCTTGGCAGAAGTTGGTTGCGATATCTTGCTGATTGTTGCTGAGAGAACGGGATAGTGCGTCTGCTACAATATTTTGTGTACCGGGAATGTGAACAATTGTAAAATTAAATTCCTGTAAATAAAGTTTCCATCTGCTTCATCTGTCATGTGTAAATTTAGCGGAAAGTAAAAACTATATCGCTCTATGATCTGTGTAAACGGTCGTATGTCTTCCATAAAGAAAATGCCGAAATCTCGTAAATGCCCATACAACACATAATGTTTCAAGTTCTGTGACAGAATAATTGCGTTCAGCAGATGACAGAATGCGACTCGCAAAGGCGATGTTTTTAATTGCTGTAGAACCATCTTCTTCAATTACCTGAGAAATGTGTACGCCTAAAGCGGTGTTAGAACTGTCGGTGGCAATGGAAAAATTTCTAGTAAGATCTGGATGTGATAAAAGTGGTGCATTCAACAAAGCTTGTTTCAGATTGACAAATTCAGAATGTGCTTGGCTATCCCAGGACCAAGTAGTGTTTTTACCTGTCAATTGACATAATCTAGGGGTGTCTAAAGCAGAGTAATGAATAAATTTACGAAAAAAGTTAATTAAACCCAAAAATCTGCGTAGTTGTTTCTTCGTCGTAGGAACAGTAATGTCACGTAAAGCTTGAAGTTTTTCCGGGTCAGGCGCAATGCCTTCTGCTGAAATTACATGTCCAAGAAATTTTATAGAAGTTTTGCCAAAGTGCGATTTACTAAGATTAACTGTGAGTCCTTGTGCACGAAAAGTTCGTAACAGTTGGTCAAGAATCAAATTGTGTTCAGGCCAGTTAGCTTCTGCAATAAGAATGTCGTCTACATACGTTGTGATTCTGTCTTTTAATTCTGTCGGAAGTATAGTATTCAAACCGCGAATAAATGCTGCTGAAGAAATAGTTAAACCGAACGGTAATTTAGAAAATTGATAACAGTCACCAAAACAGAGAAAAGCCGTGTACTTTCTGCAGTTTGGATGGAGCTGAATTTGCCAAAATCCCGATTTCAAATCTAACGTGGAATAAATAGTAGTACCATGAAATTTCTGTAGAAGTTCTTCTAGTGTCTGTGGGCGATCTGTTTCATTAATAATAATGTCATTGATGTGACGCGAATCAAGTACGAGGCGAAGTGAACCATCCCTTTTCTTAACAATATGGAGCGGGTTTATGTACGGACTAACTGCCGGTTCAATAATGACTTGGTCAAGCATAGCTTGCAATTCTTTCTTAACTTGTTCTGTGTGAATATAAGGAATGGGATAATGTTTGGCTTTAAATGTGTCGTGGTGTTTAACTTGAAATTCATACATAAAACCGGAAATAGTACCAGGGACGTTGTCAAAAACTAGAGCTTGCTGTAAAAGAATTTTGTGTAGTTCAGTACGTTCGTCGTCTGTATTTGCATTGCTCTGTTTAACTTTATCAGAAATCATCTGTATAACGTCATAGTCGGCTTCGTCTGGAGTATTTTAGTTGTGTACGTACGTATCTGTGAACAATGTCAAATGACAGTCTATGTTACGTGATGCAGAAATGCCTCTGTACGATTAATTGTTTGTTCTTCTGCAGATAAAGAGTGCTGAAATTCTAATGCCAGTTGTACATTTTCATCCTTTAACATTAAATAGGAATTTTGAAAGTCAATAATTGCGTCGTGTTGCACCAGAAAATTCGTACCTAAAATAACGTCTGTTGCCAATAAGGGAACAATCCAAAAATTTGAGTGAAACGTATGACCTGTAATACAAAATGATAAGTGTGTCTATAACTTTACATCTACTCCTGTACTAGATACTGCACCTTTTACTTTAGTTTTGCCTAATGGTAACGTAGGATAGACATTCTCTTTGTTACATTCGTTGAAAGTTTCCTCATTTATAACTGATATAGGTGATCCAGAATCGATTACTGCTGAAAATTTGGATGATCCAATCCTTACTTCAATGACAAGGTGTGAAATGGTTTTTTGAATAACAGGTTTTTCATGCAAAAGTGTGTCTCGGATGCCGTCAAAAGTAATAACATTTTCGTGAACAT
This sequence comes from Schistocerca piceifrons, assembly GCF_021461385.2. Taxonomy (NCBI): domain Eukaryota; kingdom Metazoa; phylum Arthropoda; class Insecta; order Orthoptera; family Acrididae; genus Schistocerca; species Schistocerca piceifrons. Next base: position 398,010,848 of record NC_060144.1, on the reverse strand, counting down.
GATTCTCTATGTCAAAAGTATTGCTTGCGTTGCTGGAAGATGCAACCTGTACTGTACCTAGTCAAATTCTTTCTGACGTGCTGTTATTTGCGGGAGGATGCTGTGGCATTTCGACTATTTGTACTGTTCTGTTATTTATTCCTGATGTATTACGTTCAGGGTGATATCTACTGTCTGGTTCATTCATGATAATCTGTTGTTGCGGATGATTCTGCTGCTGGTAAGACCGACTGTTATTAAACGCCGAATATTGTGCTCATTACTTTTACGTCTGTCATGATAGTCATTTCTATACGGTGCATTGCGATATGAGTTGAAATGGTGTGTTTTCTGTACGTACTGATTCCCTTGTTGCTGTGCGTTACTATTTCGTGGAGCTGACGCTACACGTGTAGGCGGCGAAACATTAAAGCTTGGTTGACCTTGCAGACTGCATTGTTGGTTAGGTATGCTAACCGGCTGGTTTTGTTGCTGTTGTAGGGAAAAGCCTCTATTGTTACCAAAATGTGATTGCTGATAATTTTAACGATTGCTCAAAATGTTGTACTTACTGATGGTTACAATTTTGTCTGTTATTAAAATTACGCCGGTAGTTGTCATTTCGGGAGAATCTGAAGAAAACTGTCACTTTCGGTAAAACTTGTCATATCAGGTTTTCTTTACTCATCCTTAATCGTAGTTAGATCGATAGTTGAAGAGCTGTTTTGATAGATATAAAGGATAGTAAAAGAGAAGGCAGCAGTGCAGAAAACTAAAGATGAAATAGCACTACTACGGCTCTGGGCCCTGTGCACGCTACAGCACATATTCATCGAAGTGTAATGAATCCCCTGAGGTCAATTACGGGCTGCAAATAAATTTGTTTCTGCGTTACAGGCAATGGCGGTGAAAATTCAAAAGCAAATTGTCGTATCCAGTCCAAAGGATGTATTTTTGTTGTATCATTTATAAATACCTTAGATTTTTTTACGGATAAAAATTGCTTATAATCAACGTTATCGTCTCTGAATGTGTGAACAGGTTCAGGATTGAATGAGAATCTATTTGTCTGTGTCTGTTCGGATTCTAAGTCACGTAGTCTCTGTAAATTACCTAAGTTACACTGCCTGTGTGAGTGTGACAAATATTCGGAATGTGGCGTATGCTGTGACGTGTTAGTGACAAACATTTTTCATTTCTGTCACTACTTGCTGCAAAGTTGACAATTTTCTTCGTAATGTATTATTGGATGAACCTATCTCACTGATCGTCTACTGTAAATTTTGGAATTCGGTTGTTTGATTAAGCGAAACTGGTGACGTATCGTCTGATTTGGTGTCATTATTATTATCGATAACATCAACACGACTGGCCAATTCATCATATTTTTCAGTCAGTGCTTTTACGTGATCATCGTTTTTAGTATCACAAACATTAATTTGTTTTTTTTTATTTTACGTGTGGTTTTGTTCAATTTTTTAACGTCTGCTTTGATGGCATCGGAATCCTGTATTAGTTCCAATTTTTCAAGTCTGTTGGTCATTGTCTGAAAGTCTAATGTGTGTGTGTCTGTTTTTGTTTTAAGATCGGAGATTTCATCTTGCAATTCGTTATTCAACTGTTTGATACTGTTAATTTCGTCTGATACTGTAGCAATATTGTTGTCTACGTATGTTTTTGCTTTCGTAAACAATTTACGCTTATCTTCCTGTCTCTGTGCAGTAATTGTTTCCATGACTTGTTGCTTTACTTTATTCTGTTCCTGTATAGATTTACGGTAACGCGTTTCACTGTTTTGTAGGTGGTGATTAAAACGTTCGTCAATTTGGCTGTTCTGTTGGTCAAATTTCGCGTCTACTTTCGCATCCAGTGTGCGTGAAAGTTCTGCTGACATTGATTTAAACTCGTCGCGTAACTGTGTTGCGTTTTCAGAGCATTGTTTAGCGACTGCACTAATTTCATCTCTAAGTAATTTAGCTGTGGCTGCTTGTATATTACTTAATTCTTGAGCCACAGATCTAATTTCTTCACTACTGCTCCTAGCACAAGCCTTAATCTCCTCACGTAATTATTCTTTAGTATCATGACATTGCGCGGCAACGGCTGTAATCTGTTCACTAAGTTGTTTGTTCTGTTCATTAAGTTGTTTGAAATTGTTATCTTGCTTATCATTCGACTGTTTGAGACTTTCATTCAACTGTTTGGAATTGTTATCCAGTTTTTCATTACGTTCATTAATTTGTTGTTACAGATTTTCATTAAGTTGTAGCACTAATGCTATAACTCGATCCCAGCCAAAATTAGCGCTCTATTTTCTATGTTGTGTGTTGGTGTATCTGTATGTGTCACGTTTTGTATAACCATTTGGTCATTCTGTGATTCTTGAAAAGGTTTGACAATTGGATGTGCACTGTTGGTCACTACACCGGAATCAAATAAATCTGACATATTTTGTGTATATTGGTCACCTTCGTTAGAAACAATTGTCTGTTCGCTACGTAAATTTTGCAAATCAGGTGTGTCAAGCTGGGCAGCGTTCATTGTAACGGAACATGCCGCGTCATCAATTGTTACATTTACTGTGGACGTAATTGAATTTATTTGCCCATCATTAGGATTTGACTCAATACTAGTGATCGGCAGGCACTATCTGTAATTAGGGGATTATCATTATTACACTGAGTGTAGCAACAATTATCGATGAAATTATTCGAGTCAGCTATTTCACTCATTGCACATCGCGATGTACTGTTAACAGTTTTTCGCGGCATTTTCTCACAAATCAAAATTAAGCACAAAATGAAACAAAGACAAAGCAAAAATGGAACAAACACTATTACAACAAAGAGCAATAAATTGCCGATGATCTGTGAAAGAAAGAGTGACAAATTAGTAAATGCGTTGCACCAGATGCAAGCTACATTTAAGTAAATAAGAGCAGATATATGACTACTTCTCAGAGATTCACAAAGAAACACGATCCTGGCCGGTTGTCGCCAAGTGTAACCTCCACACAAAAATTAATATAAATAATAATATAAGTATGATTCTAATTTAGTGTAACCTCAAAAGAAAATTCTTTCACTGTGTAACCTCCCCACAAAATTCATTTACATTTATAACCTCCCTACAAAATTCTTTTCGCATTAACCTCCACACAAAATTCTTTCTGATTTAATCTAAGCTCAAAATTCATTCACATTTAGCGTAACCGCACAACAGAAAAATTCCTAAATCTTTCAACAGTAAAAATTATAATTATGTCGTTCACATTCAGTATAACGCCCCAATAAAAAAATAAATTCAGTAACCTTGTAATAATACAATGTAACTAACCTCTCAATTAAATTGTCGCTCACTTGTGACTTTTCAATAATTCACTGTGAATTTAACCTGGTAAATTTTGGACGACAGCAGTGCTGCGTCATGGCCCTGAAAGATCATTCTGAATAAAAAAAGGAAAAAAATCTTACCTCAATGAAATCGCCAGATATATCTGCTCTTACAATAAATTTTTCCGACATAGCTCTGTGCAATGCTGGCCAACCTATCTGTCATTTATGAAAGGAAGCAACTGATTTTTCTATTGCAATAATCGGGATGATCATGCATGGTAGAAATTAGTAAATTCTTTAAATTGAAATGAATGGTTGTTAAAAGTTGCTTTTTATGAGGAAGATTGTTATTACGAAAGTTTTAAAACATTTACATGTGACTTGAGATAACATTACTACATATGCGCGAGGCTGCTTTTTACCTTATACAATAATACTCAGGCTCCGGCACCGCTGCACCGCGACCGGGCCAGCCAACACGATACACCATACCAGACCAGAGCAGACTCCAGACTAGCAACAACATACTGCTACAGCTACACAGTTCCTACTGCAGTCAACACTGCTCTCTGGTCAGAGATTCTCTTGTACTTTGCCTATTGCAGGCAGTGCATGAGCAATACATTGAAATTACATCTGCTCGGACCTCTTACAAGCTTCTGATATGAAGCATGAGTCCATCTTCTAAGAAACAATCATGTTCCAAATGTGATTTCTGAATGAGAAATCAGTTGCATTACCTTTTCTTACTAACAGATTGTATATGGCGTTGCCCTTACCTAATCTGTGCTGTCGCGGTTAAATACTAATAATTTCTGTATCCAAGTAAGTTGTACATTTCACGTTTGTTGCATTAATGCCTTAAAGGTGTTGTAGTTTTAATGAGTAGCAGTGTACATTCTAATTTTGTTTGAATCATATTTCTAGTCATCTCTTTAACAGTCACGTGGAAGTGGTACTGTAACAGCTTCAGACCGTAACAGAAGAAAGTAAGTAACGACAAAAGAGGGGGAAGTTAATGTTCTTGGTGCTGTTGGGGTTCCACAAAATTACTATTCATCTATTTATGACTTACTACCATCTATTCTTAATCATCCTCACACAAAAACGCATAGACTAGGCCAATACTACCTTGTTAATCTAGAATATTCTCTTTTCCGTGTGTCCATTTGCATTATGTTATAAGAGACGATCAAATAGCATCAGTTTGAGGACGTTTCTGCAGAGTATATGCAGCGTAGCGCGACTCCGATGCTGCTGTATAAGCATTGATATGTGAGCAAGGGTTTAATGTGACATTCCTGTCATTTGGACAGATGTGCGGTAGATGTGGAAACGCGAACTGTGACGACGTTCCACCAAGTGTATATAAACAGGAGAAGCCTACTGTTATTCTTCTTTTGGTTGCCGAAAGGAACACCCGCAGATATCCATCAGAGAATGAAGAATATACACGTATATGGAGCAGCATGTGTTTCGGAAACCATCATTGTGAACACAGCATATAAAAATGATAGACTAGTCAACAACAATATATTCTCCCTCAATATTTACAACAATCTGCCAACGCGACTATAGAAATCATCTGGGTTTGAGGCGAAGTGCTATTCGGGCCATGTTTGGAGCGCATTTTTTTGTCTGGAAACGAAGTTCCTTGAACGTTGTTTGATAGAGGAAAAGGCGAAAATCAGAGGACGCAAGACAGGTGAACAAGGTGTGTGTGGAATGACTTCTCACCGTAAATCTCGTATAGCGTTTTCTTGATCAGTCTAGCAGAATGCAGGCAGATGTTATCATGCAGTATCATCAGTTCACGAAGTCTTCCTGGACGTTGTTCTTCGGTTGCGGGTGCAAGACATTTCAGTTTTTGACAATAAATGTAAGCAGTGACGACTACATCTCGGGAGTACACCACACCATCGCTGCTCCTTCAGATGCATCTTTTGTGGATCTGCATTGGCCTTTGTACGGGGAGTTTCTGCTTCTTTTGGGATCAGCTGTTCCTTTCTTTTCCTTATGTTTGCATAAAGACATCATTTCTCGTCACTAGTAACGATTCACGATAGGAATGGTCGCTGTTGTTCACGAGCGAACTGACGATGAAAAAGCAGCGATGCCAACCATTGAGTTTTGTGATTTTGGCTTAAATCATACAGTACACATACTGTTGTGTACATAGTTCCGTGTAGTCAGCGTGTACCCAACTTTCCCACTAGAGCGCGCTCCGCAAAGCACAACGGCACAGGCGCAGCACTCGTCCGTCGCCGCACTACGAGATGGCGCTGTCTTAGAGACGGGCCAAGTTCTGCTTTCGCCGATCCATGTATTAATATGTCACGCAGCCAATGAGATTGCTGCTAACGTAGAACCTTTCCTCCTCACGAATCACACTCCCGCTGTGATACCTGAACACTCAATGTATTACAACGAGTGTACAGACCTCCGATCAGCCATTCTGCATTGGTCTGCACCAGTCTGTACCGGTCTGCATTAGTCTGTAGTCAAGTTTCAGTCTGCATTTGTCTGCACCAGTCTGTACCAGTCTGCATTAGTCTGTAGTCAAGTTCCAGTCTGCACCTAAGAAGATTATCATATTGCTGTACATAGCCATGAAGATAAATGTATAGACACTTTGTCAAGTATCAGATGTATGTGAGAATAAGATTAACGTACCAAGACCAAAGGACCTTCAGATTGTCAATTGTAAATAGCATACAGAACCAAGTTAAGTTATTTTCTTTTGCTTGTTATTATTTTAATAAATGTGTGTGAAAACTAATCAAATTCTGTTTAAAGTTGGTCACCGTCAATCTGCTACTCTAAGCGTGCAAGTGGCATTTCTGTCGTCTGACCTAATGGCAGAAGATAAACACGCTACGATAAGACCACGAGACATATTGCTGACACTCGCCTACTTCGTTACAGCGACAAGTCAAATCTGATGGTGCGTGTACCGAAGGTCTTACAGTACGCACACCACACATACAACCAATTTTCGAACCTCCCCCATTGCATACAAATGTCGACATTGGTGGAATGATCACAGTTCTGGAGTACAGTAATGTGGATCGTTGTGTATTAACGCTTTTATACGATCTTCACCAAACCCTGAAAGTCTCTAACGTGAAACTGATCCTCCTTAAAACGAGAAAATCATTTCTTTGCCGTGCTCTATCCAATGGTTTTACCCCCAGGTTTCAGGCTGCTTTAGCTGTCATCCCTGTTTTAACCTCAGAGGAATGGTTTTAATATTCCTATTCTTCCATTTGGCACTCCAATTTTTAAACTGAGAGGAATATGTTAAATATTGCTATGTTTCCACTTGGCATTCCATTTTCTAGCGTCCACAGCATCTCCAAATGACAAAATAACAAGGTGTAAACTCAAATAGCGACAGTGAACCACAAAAAAAAATAACAGTCGATAAGTAAACCTATATAACGCCAACGTGCAGGACAAAACCACTACGAACTGATGCACCAACCTAATACATACCAAATTAAGTAAAAACGCTATGTTATATACCATAATGCATTTGTAAATTTTATGAGCGTTTAGTAATTTAGAGTTAAACAAGGCCTCGAAAGGTCGACGATTCCAGTCTTATGAGGATGTCTGGAAGGCTGTGACGTATTTCTTCACGGAGTAGAGCACTGTGTTTTACCAAACGCGTATGTTCAATCTGGTGCGTCGATGGAATGCTTGCATCAGTTCTCACAGCGGTTTCCCCTAATTTGCATACTAATCCTGGGCTGTACCTTCTTCGAAAAGAAACTTTTCGATCGCCCCTAGTAGATCGAATTGTAGTTTCAATCTTGCTGTTTAAAGATCTTCGTCTCTGATTGATGTAAGCAGATTTTTGAAATAACGTTTATCTTTGGCTCTTATACAGGGTGTTACAAAAAGGTACGGCCAAACTTTCAGGAAACATTCGTCACACACAAAGAAAGAAAATATGTTATGTGGACATGTGTCTGGAAACGCTTACTTTTCATGTTAGAGCTCATTTTATTTCTTCTCCTCAAATCACGTTAATCATGGAATGCAAACACACAGCAACAGAACGTACCAGCGTGACTTCAAACGCTTTGTTACAGGAAATGTTCAAAATGTCCTCCATTAGCGAGGATACATGCATCCACCCTCAGTCGCATGGAATCCCTGAAGCGCTGATGCAGTCGTGGAGAATGGCGTATTGTATCACAGCCGTCCACAATACGAACACGAAGAGTCTCTACATTTGGTACCTGGGTTGCGTAGACAAGAGCTTTCAAATGCCCCCATAAATGAAAGTCAATAGGGTTGAGGTCAGGAGAGCGTGGAGGCCATGGAATTGGTCCGCCTGTACCAAGCTATCGGTCACCGAATCTGTTGCTCACAAGAGAACTTCCCCATCGCACCCCCCTCAGATAAGTTGGCACAGTGGATAGGCCTTGAAAAACTGAACACAGATCAGTCGCGAAAACAGGAAGAAGTTGTGTGGAACTATGAAAAAATAAGCAAAATATACAAACTGAGTAGTCCATGCGCAAGATATGCAACATCATGGATAAGTTTACGTCCAGAGCGCCGTGGTCCCGTGGTTAGCGTGAGGAGCTGTGGCACGAGGGGTCCTTAGTTCAAGTCTCCCATCACGTGAAAATTTTAATTTTTTTATTTTCAGTTTATGTGACGAACTCTTATGTTTTCATCACTTTTTGGGAGTGGTTATCACATCCACAAGAAAACCTAAATCGGGCAAAGTAGAAGAATCTTTTTACCCATTCGCCAAGTGTACAAGTTAGGTGGGTGGACGACATATTCCTGTCATGTGACGCACATGCCGTCACCAGTGTCGCATAGAATATATCAGACGTGTTTTCCTGTGGAGGAATCGTTTAACCTATGACCTTGCGATCAAATGTTTTCGGTTCCCATTGGAGAGGCATGTCCTTTCGTCTACTAATCGCACGGTTTTGCGGTGCGGTCGCAAAACACAGACACTAAACTAATTACAGTGAACAGAGACGTCAATGAACGAATGGACAGATCATGGCTACGCGAAAATAAAGAAAGTAAACTTTTCACTCGAGGTGGGATTTGAACCAAGGACTCCTCGTTCCCCAGCTGCTCACGCTAACCACGGGACCACGGCGCTTCTGTGCTGACATTAGACTTCGTGTTGCCTATCTTGCGCATGGACAACTCAGTTTGTATATTTTGCTTATTTTTTCATAGTTCCACACAACTTCTTCCTGTTTTCTCGATTGATCTGTGTTCAGCTTTTTAAGGCCTATCCACTGTGCCAACTTATAATTAAATCTGAGGGGGGTGCGATGGGAAGGTTCCCTTGTCAGAAGCGTACAAACACTTCGAGTGAAATGTGCAGGAGCTCCATCGTGCACGAACCACATGGTGTGTAATACTTGTAAAGGCACATGTTCTAGCATCACAGGTAGAGTATCCCGTACGAAATAATGATAACGTGCTCCATTGAGCGTAGGTGGAAGAACATGGGGCCCAATCAAGACATCATCAACAATGCCTGCCCAAACGTTCACAGAAAATCTGTGTTGATGACGTGATTGCACAATTGCGTGCGGATTCTCGTCAGCCCACACATGTTGATTGTGAAAATTTACAATTTGATCACGTTGGAATGAACCTCATCCGTAAAGAGAACATTTGCACTGAAATGAGGATTGACACATTGTTGGATGAACCATTCGCAGAAGTATGCCCGTGGAGGCCAATCATCTGCTGATAGTGCCAGCACACGCTGTACATGGTACGGAAACAAGTGGTTCTCCCGTAGCACTCTCCATACAGTGACGTGGTCAAAGTTACCTTGTACAGCAGCAACTTCTCTGACGCTGACATTAGGGTTATCGTCAACTGCACGAAGAATTGCCTCGTCCATTGCAGGTGTCCTCGTCGTTCTACGTCTTTCCCAGTCGCGAGTCATAGGCTGGAATATTCCGTGCTCCCTAAGACGCCGATCAGTTGCTTCGAACGTCTTCCTGTCGGGACACCTTCGTTCTGGAAATCTGTCTCGATACAAACGTACCGCGCCACGGCTATTGCCCCGTGCTAATCCATACATCAAATGGGCATTTACCAACTCCGCATTTGTAAACATTGCACTGACTGCAAAACCACGTTCGTGATGAACACTAACCTGTTGATGCTACGTACTGCTGTGCTTGATGCTAGTACTACAGAGCAATGAGTCGCATGTCAACACAAGCACCGAAATCAACATTACCTTCCTTCACTTGGGCCAACTGGCAGTGAATCGAGGAAGTACAGTACATACTGACGAAACTAAAATGAGCTCTAACATGGAAATTAAGCGTTTCGGGACACATGTCCACATAATATCTTTTCTTTATTTGTGTATGAGGAATGTTTCCTGAAAGTTTGGCCGTACCTTTTTGTAACACCCTGTATACCTCAATTGAAGAAAGTAAAGGAATGGAGTGACTTTCAAACTATTGTGGTATTAAAACTAACAAATACAACTGTATGAAAACGGTTTCCAGCAATACGAAATTTTGCAGTCCTAAAGCATTGACTGCACACCGACCAGCGCACTGCCACGAAACGGCTTCAAGAAGGAGCGCACCCACGCGCCAACAGAAAGAGTGTTCAGTGCCACACCTCCAGGAAGCAGAGTGCAGCGCCCCCTGTCAGCGCTGACTTAACCAGCCGCCCATCGCTGGTCGGGGCCAGTTCGGTCGCAGAATTAGAGAGCACCAGTACTAAATAACAGGAAGGCGGCACTGTGCCTGCGTTCTGTGATTAATGGAAAATGGGAATGAGCGTTTGGCAAATGGGGCTGGTCCATCCGCCTCGGTGGGACATTGGGCGACCTGCGCGCATGATGGGGATGAAACGATGATGAAGACAACAGAACACCCAGATCCTGAGCGGAGAAAATCCCCGACCCAGGCGGGAATCGAACTCGGGCTCCTTAGGACGGTAGTCCGTCACGCTGTCCATTCTTCAGCAATGGGGTCGGATTACGATTAATAATAAAGAGTGAATGTAACTGCATGTAGGAGGCACAGGAAGCACATCAAGCCACCTCACAACGAGAATTATGTTTCTTTCCTTTTTAAAAATAGTGTTGTATTATTTTGAAACTGTTACATATAGATGACTTGGGATACCTGTCACCAGCCATTACAGCTTCTTTCCCTACTTGTCTGTGTCAGTATTGACTCCCTCAGCACCCGACACATCTGCGCTGCAGATTACAGAACCAACGCTGCCTTCGCTCTTCGCCACTCCGCCACAGCAGTTACTAATATTTCTGTCTTTTCTTTCAGAGGAGCCTTGTTACTAATGATGTTTGTGGTGGGCTTACTGTAATACCTTGCGGTACACACACCATCAGATTATTTGACTTGTCGCTCTAATGAAGTACGTGAGTGTCAGTAATATGTCTCATGGTCTCATCGTGGCGTGTTTATCTTCTGCCGTTAGGTCAGATGATAGAAATGCCACTTGTACGCTTCGAGTAGCAGATTGACGGTGACCAACTTTAAACAGAACTTGATTAATTTTCACACACATTTATAAAAAGCGTAGACATTACGTAACTTGATTCTGGATGCTGTTTACAATTGACAAGCTGAAGTTCCTTTGGTCTTGGTACGTTAATCTTATTCTCACATATCTCTGATACTTGACAAAGTGTCTATTCATTTATTTTTATGGCCATGTACAGGAATATGATAATCTTATTAGGCGCAGACTGAAACTTGACTATAGTCTGGTACAGACTAATGCAGACTGGTACAGACTAATGCAGACTTGTACAGACTAATGGAGACTTACTAATCGGAGGTCTGTACACTCGTTCTAATACCTCATGCGTTCATGTATCACTGCGCGTGTGTGATCTGTGAGGAGAAAAGGTTCTACGTTGGCAGTGATCTCATTGGCTGCGTTACATATTAGTACGTGGATCGGCGGAAGCAGAATTTGGTCCGTCTCTAAGGCAGCGCCATCTCGTAGTGCGGAGACGAACGAGAGCTGCGCCAGCGCTCTTGTGGTTAGCAGGGCTCGCTCTAGTGGGAAAGTTGTGTACGCGCTGACTACGCGGAAATATGTACACAACAATGTTCTTTCTTGCAGACTAGCCGCAACGCTTCTACTGTTTGTGTATTTGCCTTGCTTCCAGTTATTTTGTTGCAGCGCTTCGCCCACGCCTCCGGTTGCTTCTGGCTTTAAACCAAAGCAGTTTATGCTGTTTCAGAACCACCAGATGTCGTAGGTGATGACGGCAGTCCCGCAGCTCATTAATACATGAGTCGCTGCTGCATCTACTCCGCCACAGCAGGCAGCAACTACCATGGGACCACCTCCTTGCATTCCAGCATTCCGAGGTATCAACAACAAGCGGAGTGGAATGGGTGTTACACTCAGTTAAAAGCTCATTGTGATACACATCAAGAGCGAGGTGCTATGAAATTTTCTTACTTCTTGACAACTCCCGGCATAGGAATTTTCTACCTCGCTCAGAAGTTATTCCCAACTAGGAGTCCGTAACTGATTTAGTTTCTTCCCTCATTAAGAATTATGAGGATCAGCTGCAAGTTGCTGCAGCTCGTTACAAGTTCTTTCGATTGCTGTAAAAGCATGGACAAACATACCATTAGTAGATCATGGAACTTTAGGGTCTGACACGACAGAGTCATTTGTAATGTTAATGTGGACAGTACTACAGTGGGGGAAAGATTTGTGAAGCAGTTATGTACAAAGTGCCAGACAGAAGGATTCATGAACAAATTCTCAAACATTCTGATCTTAATTTCAAACAAGTGTTTCAAATTATTGAACATCAGGAGTCATGTGATAGTGCCATGGAAAACTTCGAGGTAGCTCCCGTTTGCAACGCAACAAAAACAGTTGCAGCCTTGCAACCGCTCTCCACATGCATACAGACCACCATGCTGTGGACAAAGTAAACAGGAGTCAACGGGTGTGCGTGCCATGAAATCACGTCCCTGCTGCTTTTTAGTGCATAAGAGAGAAAACTACCCTTCGCAGAATGCAATTAGCTTTTGCTTATGGAAAGCTAGGTCATGTACAGTCTGTGTGTTTGCAACAGAACTGAACCTTACCCGCGTTCGCCCTCGTAAATGCAGAGCACCTCCACTCAGTTAATGTAGTTTTTTCTAAACTCGCTACCGGTACTAGTAATGACCAAATTCAGGGTGTGCCGTCACCCTGCCCAAGTGGCGTGCAATGACAAACAATCTGTTTGTGAACTGTGTCATTGCCAAACACTGTGTGTGACATTAGTTACAGACTGGCTCTTCCCTTACATTGGTTAATTGTGCCACTTATGAACGGTTGGGCTTACGACAGGTGACAAAATTTTGCACACAACTTGCTGTATATAACAGTCAAGACATTCCAGTGCTTGGTAGTTTGCGTGCCACATTCCAGTCGCACACCACAAAAGTGATATTTACAATTTTATGTTTGCTAGACAGTGAAAATATTCATTTGATTTATTTGGTCTTCAATTCACGACAGTGTAATTTCTGTTTCAGTTTTGAACGCAAAAGACAGTGTTACTCATTTGATTGAAGATATTTTCTGAAAGACTTGGTCAACACACATTTATTGTTCGAATTTTTGTGGCTATCCTTAAGGAGGCCCATATCAGTATCTTTTATATGCTTTTTCGAGTAATTTCAGCTTGAAAGGTCTCTGTTGGATTCCTTTCATGTTAATTTCTTAAATATGTTGTCATTTACGGCATAAATTCATCTCCTAAATTTACTGTGATGTTTCTCACTATCTGGGAGGAGACTGAGCAGTGAAACGTGTTACTTTTACACATAAACAAGAACGATCTGCCACACTACTACACTTTAAAACACAGTTTATATGTAATTCATGTCTCAGAGTCTCATACGGAACCTACATCCGCTTTCTTTTATATACTGTATATGATAAGCTACTGTCATCCCCCTTCCCTTCTGTGTGAGAGGATGAATGAGCAAATGTATTTATAGTTGCATGCTGGATGGTAGCAGACAAGCCTGTCTGCTAGAGAACAGTAGGACCAACGTCGGAACAGGTAGCTACGCTTTCTAAAAGCAAAGAGGTTTCTACCCTTAGTATGGTCCTGTCCGCCCCTTGTCATGTTCGTATAGGAAGCTGCCTCTCTGGTCACTTCCGTTTTGTGTAGGGAAGCACCCTTGGTAGGAGCCCAGGTCAATCTGTCCGCGGCGAGCGTCTGAAGTGGTAAGATCTCCGGCTAAGTGTGTGTCTGCTAAGTCCGTAGGACAATGGATTTCTTAAGTTCAGCCTAACTGGAAATTTAATCACCTTTATTTCAGGTTTAGCTCTAAAATATCTAATGTTATCTTAAATTGCAACGCAGTGTGATTCGAGTGTACAGTTCAGAATATATTCCGGTAGTTGGTTTATCACTACTTTGTGAGTAAAGTGGAACCACGTGTTGATCAGTAACTCTAACTAGCATCATCAATCTTCAATGCGAATGTGCGTGAGATTATAACGTCTCGTCTTGACAATATTTTTCAATATAGCAACTTTTCTTTATGTTCAACCCACGTGGGGTGTACTTTGTGAGATCAGTACCACGTGCTTATACAATTGTTTGACCCATCAGGTTAATAGTAAGACGATAGTAACCAGTTCGAGGTTTTTCTTTTGTAAATTGCCCTTCGATCTAATTTATTTTAATTATCAAAATTATTGTGGAGTTACACTCTTTGTGTAAACCAAGTTGACCACGTGGAGCATGTGGTGTAATCATCAAAGTAGCCCTCAGCTATTCTTTTCGGGAAGATTTCACAGAGAGTTAGTATGAATTTAGTATACCAGTGTGTGGTAATTACATGACGGACAGGATTGCACTATGAAACGTAACTTCTTTGGGGAAAATTGAATCGGTTGGTTGTGGTTAATTTCCTCTTGCATATGTTTCAACGTTCTTCGTGTGTTATTTTATGAATGCAGTGTTGTATGCAGTCTCCCAATCTTGGCTCCATATTTGATGTGTTCTGTAAGATTACAAACTCACATTTTCACAGTCCTAAATAAGGCGCCAGCTTAGTTATGACTCACGTTTAATATGCTGAAATTTCAATGATCAATGTTAAAATAAATTTCCAAATATAAACTGATTTGTTTCTTTTTATTTAAATTCTCTTTTATATATATATATATATATATCACCGGTTGTCGTATGACTATTACAAGATTATAATTAACGTTAGTCTGGTTCGGAATTTGGTAAGCTAGACTGGATACCTGGTGAAACAGTTGCTCAGTAATGCAAGGTTAACTTCCGCAGACAGCTCACAGGTTGTAACCCGCTTTTATTGTCTATCAGCACCGCTTTCATAGCAAATTAAAGCAACAGCGTTACCAGCTGCAGGTTTGAAATGTCATTTGGATAAATGTGCTTTTCTTTCAGGCTGAAATTCAGTACTTCTGCCACTTTCTTAATAGCCAAGGTGTTCCCTTCACTCACACTTGCTGGCCATCTGGGATTTCTCTGCACCACGGAATGCGGAGGAATTGCAGCCAGTTCCCGGCAGTCCAAATCGCGGCTCCGTTACGTCTTTTGCACCAGAAGAATGAGCCTTTTGTTTGGACCAAAAAGTATTAGCATCCATTTCAGGAAGACAAACATGACTTGTTGACTGACACATTCTTGGGTTATTTCGATCCTCATAAGCCCCTGATTTTGGCAGGGGACGCAGCTTCGTATGGGATCGAAGCTGTGCTCTTGCAAAGACTTGGCTCACAGGCGCAGTCGATTGCTTTCGCCTCCAATTCATTCAACAGGACACAATGTAACCATTACGAAATCGAGAAGGAAGCTCTCCCTGTTATCTACGGCGTGACAAAAGTTGCAGGTAGTAAATGAAATGATCGTATGACATTGTCGGCCGGGAGGCCACATTCGGGGGAGTTCGGTCGCCATATTGCAAGTTCTTTTTAGTTGACGCCACTTCGGTGACTTGCGAGTCAATGATGATGAAAATGATGATGAATGACACAACACACAATCCCCTGGCGGGAATATAACCCGGGCTCCCTGCGTGGTAAACTGTAACGCTACCGCTACGCCATGGAGGCGGACGTTTCACTTAGTGACGGACCATAAGCCACTCCACTCTTCGTTTCATTTGCCCAAACGGCTCAGAAGCTGCATCGTTGGACTTTGTTGTTGCTACAGTATCAGTACGAAATACTGTACCGGCCCACATGGAAGAATGTAAATACTGACGCCCTTTCTCGAGTCCCTGTGGGACCTGATCCTGAATTCGATGCTACGGCCGCATCGTGTTGTCAGATCGATGTGCCGGACACTGAACTTCTACAGACATTTCCACTGCGCTGTAGGAAAATTACTCAGGCCACGGAAGCAGACCCTCACTTGAACGTTTTATTGCACTAGATCCGAACTGCTTGGCCTCGTTCAGTGAACAACATTCATAATTCATTTGTGTGCCGATATTTTGCTCGTCGGAATAGCCTCTCCGTGCAGCACGGCGTGATTTTATTACAAAACTACTCTGGACATTCACGTGTAGTTATCCCTAAAGTGTCGCAAGAAGATGTGTTGCGAAAGCTCCACCAACGACATTGGGGAATTGTATGCACAAAACAGCTACCGCGTCGGCACTGTACTTGGCCGGACATGGACGCTCGCACTGAGCGGATGACATCACAGTCTCGTGCTTCTGCTGAAAATCTATCGGCCTAGCCGCAAACGTTTTCAACTGGGCTGTATTCTCACTCGACGTGGCGGCGAGTGCATATTGACTTTGCTGGTCCCTTTTGGGACACTCGTTGGGTTATTGTTGTGGACTGTTAGTATATATCCGTTTGCAGTGCCCGTGAACTCACTATTAGTACATTGCGTTGTACCATTCAGGCATTGCCATCTATTTTGTTACTTGGAACGTTTGCCTTAAATGTTGGTTACAGACGAAGGACTACAGTTGTTTACGGCTCAAGACTTCGAATAGTTTTGTACAGCTAGTGGTATCGCTCGCCTTAACAGTGCTCCGTTTCATCCTCAGTCGAATAGAGAAGTTGAACTACACTTACACTCATAAATTAAGAATAATTGCGGAATGTGGTGCCAAACAACGTGGCACTACACAAAACTGGCTATAATAGGCACATAGGGAACACACACGACACAGATCTGTAAGTCCACAGTATTGGTGATAAGTTGAGAAAACCTTCCCGAAACGCATGTGCTACAAAACGCCACTGTTTCCTGCGCATGTACCCCAACATCAGTATGAGATATGATCACCATGCACACGTACACAGGCCGCACAACGGGTTGGCATACATTGGACCAGGTGGTCAGGCAGCTGCTGGGTATAGCCTCCCATTCTTGCACCAGTGCCTGTCGGAGCTCCTGAAGTGTTGTAGGGGTTGAAGACGTGCAGCGATACGTCGACCGAGAGCATCCCCTACGTACGCGATGGGATTTAGATCTGAAGAACAGGCAGGCCACTCCATTCGCGTGATATCTTCTCTTTCAAGGTACCCCTCCACGATGGCAGCTCGGTGGAGCCGTGCATTATTATCCATCAGGAGGAAGGTGGGACCCACTGCACCCCTGAAAGGCGGACATACTGGTGCAAAATGTCGTCCTGTTACACCTGACCTGTTACAATTCCTCTGTCAAAGACATGTACGTTAAGTAATCACAGTCCCACCCTTTACCACCAAACCACGACCTCCATACCGGTCTCTTTGATGGACATTAAGGGGTTGCTCTCTGGTTCCTGGTTCGGGCCAGATGAAAAACGGGCGAGAATCACTGTTCATACTATACCTAGACTCGTCCGTGAACATAACCTGGGACCACTGTTCCAATGACCATGAACGTGTGTACGTGTACGTCTGTGTGTTCTTGACACCAGGCTTTACAGGCTCTCCTGTGGCCAGGGGTCAGTGGAATGCACCTTGCAGGACTCTGGGCGAATAAACCATGTCTGTTCGGTCGTCTGTAGACTTGTGTCTGGAGACAACTGTTCCAGTGGCTGCGGTAAGGTCCTGAGCAAGGCTATCTGCATTATTCCGTGGCCGTCTGCGGGAACTGATAGTGAGATATTGGTCTTCTTATGGTGCTGCACAGTGTGGACGTCCCGTACTGTAGCGCCTGGACACGTTACCTGTCTGCTGGAATCGTTGCCATAATCTTGAGATCACACTTTGTGGAACACGGAAGGTCCGTGCTACGACCTGCTGTGTTTGACCAGCCTCCGGTAGCCCTAGTATTCTGCCCCTTATAACGTCATCAGTATGTGTTCTTTGAGCCATTTTCAACACACAGTCACCATTGGAACGTCTGAAAACCTCTGCACACTTACTCGCTGCACCGTACTCTGACGTACACCAATACATCTCTGCGTATGTGGACTGCTGCCAGCGCCACCGGGCGACTACCGCAGGTCAAATGCACCGCATGGTCATACCCCGAGGTGGTTTAAACCCGCAAACTGCCCACCAGAGCGTTGTTTCACCATGTATCAGCATTATCCCCAATTTATGAGCATGAGTGTATTTGTACATACGTTCAAGCACGAGGTGAACAAGCTACGTGCCTCCCACACACGGGAGCAAGCGCTGCTGCCTTCCACTGCAACGTACTGCTCCTAACCCCTCGAAGATCCGTCGCCGGCGGATCTTCTACACCACGGCCGACCAGAAATTCTGCACGCGTGCGGTGCTCCTGCACATGTGCAACTTCCGGGTCACAGCGTGCATGCCGCAGCCGTCAACGTTCATGTAGTGCATGTTTCTACCCACAGATGTCGCTTTATCCACTTGCTGGGATACTCTGTACCGGCGCATTCTAGCGCTCTTTCCGCAGCTTGCAAGCCAACCAATGGGAAGGTATTTCGCGTATAAAACATTTAAAATACTGTCGCAGTCTACTCATTGAGACGTCTACTTTTATGTTAACAGTTTAACCCAGTAAGACAAGTAATACAGTTAACAACTGTGGGTTTTTATTGAGGCAGCATGACTGACGGCACGTAAATACGAGTAATGTTTTTGATCTAGTATTTAAGAAAGAGAGGACTTAGCGACTTCCAACGAACCTTATTCATGATTTTAAATATCATTAAACTAATGCAAGGTTTCCTATAACTAATTCTCGGTGCCCTCAGTTACACCCACATAATTTTTGTCTCACTGACCTCTGAACAGAATGATAACCGCAGACTTCTCGATGATCACCTGTTATTTCAATACCATTATTGCTATATCTTTCATCAGCTCCGTCTGAAATCTGCATAATTACCGACAATTAGATGAATGTTACGTTTTATTGACTTCAGCTGAGCGTAGCCCTTCACAAATAAAAAAAACCCTAAATGTAAGTATACATTGGAACAATCGGTTTAATGACCAACTTTCCTGATAATAATGTAACATGGAGCAGAATGAGGCACTAATGCACAGTTAGTAAACAATAATTTTCAATTATGAAAGGAATAAATCTAAACACGTTTATCACTGGTCATGAGAAATGATAATCGAGTTGATGTGTCTCATCCATTTTCTTAAGGACATTTAATTTTGCTTGCCGTTCTTTACTCTTGAGTACACTACACTCGCCTTTGTGATACGTATTGAAGTGTCTTTCAATTGAAAACTTACGCTGGCCGCCTATTATTCGGCGGCATAGCAAACACTGTGAGTTTTCACCAACGGCTGTTGGTTTGATGCAGGTCTCCATGCTACCCTATGCTGTGCAAGCTTCTTCATCTCCCAGTACTTACTGCCACCCACATCCTTCTAAATCTGCTTAGTTTATTCATCTCTTGGTCTCCCTCTACGATTTGTACCCTCCAATGCTAAATTTGTGATCCCTTGATGCCTCTGAACATGTCCTACTAACCGGTCCCTTCTTTTTGTCAAGTTGTGCCACATACTCCTCTTCTCCCCAATTCTATTCAATACTTCATCATTAGTTATGTGATCTACCCATCTAATCTTCAGCATTCTTCTGTAGCACCACATTTCGAAAGCTTCTATTTTCTTCTTGTCCAAACTATTTATCGTCCATTTTTCACTTCCATACATGGCTACACTCCATACAAACACTTTCAGAAACGACTTACTGACACTTAAATCTATACTCGATGTTAACAAATTTCTCTTCTTCAGAAACGCTTTCTTTGCCATTGCCAGTCTACATTTTATACTTTCTCTACTTCGACCATCATCAGTTATTTTGCTCCCCAAATAGCAAAACTCCTTTACTACTTTAAGTGTCTCATTTCCTAATCGAATTCGACTACATTCCATTATCCTCGTTTTGCTTTTGTTGATGTTAATCTTATATCCTCCTTTCAAGACACTGTCCATTCCGTTCATCTGCTCTTCCAAGTCCTTTGCTGTCTCTGATAGAATAACAATGTCATCGGCGAACCTCATAGGTTTTATTTCTTCTCCACGGATTTTAATACCTACTCCGAATTTTCCTTTGTTTCCTTTACTGCTTGCTCAATATACAGATTGAATAACATCGCGGAGAGGCTACAACCCTGTCTCACTCCCTTCCCAACCACTGCTTCCCTTTCATGTCCCTCGACTCTTATAACTGCCATCTGGTTTCTGTACAAATTGTAAATAGCCTTTCGCTCCCTGTATTTTACCCCTGCCACCTTTAAAATTTGAAAGAGAGTATTCCAGTCAACATTGTCAAAAGCTTTCTCTAAGTCTACAAATGCTAGAAACGTAGGTTTGCCTTTCCTTAATCTTTCTTCTAAGATAAGTCATAAGGTCTGTATTGCCTCACGTGTTCCAATATTTCTACGGGATCCAAACTGATCATCCCCGAGGTCGGCTTCCATCAGTTTTTACATTCGTCTGTAGAGAATTCGCGTTAGTATTTTGCAGCTGTGAATTATTAAACTGATAGTTCGGTAATTTTCACATCTACCAACATCTGCTTTCCTTGGGATTGGAATTATTATATTCTTCTCGAAGTCTGAGGGTATTTCGCCTGTCTCATACATCTTGCTCACCAGATGGTAGAATTTTGTCAGGACTGGCTCTCCCAAGGCCGTCAGTAGTTCTAATGGAATGTTGTCTACTCCTGGGGCCTTGTTTCGACTCAGGTCTTTCAGTGCTCTGTCAAACTCTTCACGCAGTATCGTATCTCCTATTTCATCTTCATCTACATCCTCTTCAATTTCCATAATATTGTCCTCAAGTACATCGCCTTTGTATAGACCCTCTACATACTCCTTCCACCTTTCTGCTTTCCCTTCTTTGCTTAGAACCGGGTTTCCATCTGAGCTCTTGATAGTCATACAAGTGGTTCTCTTTTCTCCAAAGGTCTCTTTAATTTTCCTGTAGGCAGTATCTATCTTACCCCCAGTGAGATAAGCCTCTACATCCTTACATTTGTCCTCTAGCCATCCCTGCATAGCCATTTTGCACTTCCTGTCCATCTCATTTTTGGGACGTCTGTATTCCTTTTTGCCTGCTTCATTTACTGCATTTTTATATGTTCTCCATTCATCAATTAAGTTCAATATTTCTTCCGTTACCCAAGGAGTTCTACTACTCCTCGTCTTTTTACCTACGTGATCCTCTGCTGCCTTCACTACTTCATCCCTCAGAGCTTCCCATTCTTCTTCTACTGTACTTCTTTCGCCCATTCCTGTCAATTGTTCCCTTGTGCTCTCCCTGAAACTCTGTACAACCTCTGGGTCTTTCAGTTTATCCAGATCCCGTCTCCAACGGCTACAAAAAAGAATTGCAGTTCCCAGTCATTTTTAAACGACTGAGAACATAGATCTCCCGTCCTTTGCTTTTTCACAGTACCTGCTATTTCTCAGTACTTCTCTGTTAAGGTTACAGTAACCAGGGGTAAACGAGACTGGGTATGCTGCGCTCTTGCTTGTACCACATAAACAGGGAAGTGGAGCCGCCGCCGTTCATTTAGGACACATGTCTAATAACAGATGTCGCTGTCGCACACGTGCGCACATGTGCAGCACTTCCGCACGTCTGCACACTGTGCAGCGTTTGGCCGGCCCTGTTCTACACGGACGGCGCCACCGCCCCTTGCTCCAGTTGCTGCACCCACCTCAAGGCACGGCGTCTCCCACGCTCCCCAAGTATCGCTATGCACCTAATAATTCTATTCCTTTCCGAATTTTTGGTGGCACCATGCGTAGGGAGATAGGAACTAGTTTTCGGAATTTGGGCGCTTGCCTGTATTTAATTCATGGTTCCGGTGGGTTGCTGCATCACCACAAGAACCAGGTTCTGGCTTGTCGCTTGCAATATTCTCCCTCATGTTTTCTATCCCCAGCTCCGCCTCCTCCCGCGAGCTTGCTGCCAGCGCGGCAGCCCCCAAGGGGCCTATTTGGCATCGACTGCGAAACCGGTGGAGCTGGACCCATCGCCTTCGTCGCCGCAGCGGTTCAACTTTCCGGCGCCCGCTATGGGCCTGTCTTCGACGTCAGCACCGCCGCCATCGCCGCTCTCTACGTTTTTTGTGGGACTGTCTCAGGAAGAGGGAGAGGGTGGGCGCTTTCTCGGGAGTTTTCTACCGACGTTCCCCTCGGAGAGGATGTGGAAACGCGCCCGGCGGCTCGGCATCGGTCCAAGTTGCGGCTCTCGCGCCTCACGCCACCCAGCTTCCTGCCTCCACTTCCATCCTGCCGCTACATCTACATCCATACTCCGCAAGCCACCTGACGATGTGTGGCGGAGGGTACCTTGAGTATCTCTATCAGTTCTCCCTTCTATTCCAGTCTCGTATTGTTCGTTGAAAGAAGGATTGTCGGTATGCTTCTGTGAGGGCTCTAATCTCTCTGATTTTATCCTCATGGTCTCTTCGCGAGATATACGTAGGAGGGAGCAATATACTGCTTGGCTCTTCGGTGAAGGTATGTTCTCGAAACTTCAACAAAAACCCGTACCGAGCTACTGAGCGTCTCTCCTGCAGAGTCTTCCACTGGAGTTTATCTATCATCTCCGTAACGCTTTCGCGATTAATAAATGATCCTGTAACGAAGCGCGCTGCTCTCCGTTGGATCTTATCTCTTCTATCAACCCTATCTGGTACGGATCCCAAACTGCTGAGCAGTAGTCAAGCAGTGGACGAACAAGCGTACTGTAACCTACTTCCTTTGTTTTCGGAGCATTTCCTTAGGATTCTTCCAATGAATCTCAATCTGGCATCTGCTTTACCAACGATTAACTTTATATGGTCATTCAATTTCAAATCACTCCTAATGCGTACTCCCAGATAATTTATGGAATTAACTGCTTCCAGTTGCTGACCTGCTATTTTGTAGCTAAATGATGAGGGATCTATCTTTCTGTGTATTCGCAGCACATTACACTTGTCTACATTGAGATTCAATTGCCATTCCCTGCACCACGCGTCAATCCGCTGCATATCCTCCTGCATTTCAGTACAATTTTCCATTGTTACAATCTCTCGATATACCACAGCATCATCCGCAAAAAGCCTCAGTGAACTTCCGACGTCATCCACAAGCTCATTTATGTGTATTGTGAATAGCAACGGTCCCCTGAGGCACACCTGAAATCACTCTTACTCCAGAAGACTTCTCTCCATTAAGAATGATATGCTGCGTTCTGTTATCTAGGAACTCCTCAATCCAATCACACAATTCGTCTGATAGTCCATATGCTCTTACTTTCATCTACATCTACATTCTACATTTATACTCCGCAAGTCACCCAACGGTGTGTGGCGGAGGGCACTTTACGTGCCACTGTCATTACCTCCCTTTCCTGTTCCAGCCACGTGTGGTTCGCGGGAAGAACGACTGTCTGAAAGCCTCCGTGCGCGCTATAATCTCTCTAATTTTACATTCGTGATCTCCTCGGGAGGTATAAGTAGGGGGAAGCAATATATTCGATACCTCATCCAGAAACGCACCCTCGCGAAACCTGGCGAGCAAGCTACACCGCGATGCAGAGTGCCTCTCTTGCAGAGTCTGCCACTTGAGTTTGTTAAACATCTCCGTAACGCTATCACGGTTACCAAATAACCCTGTGACGAAACAAGCCGCTCTTCTTTGGATCTTCTCTATCTCCTCCGTCAACCCGATCTGGTACGGATCCCACACTGATGAGCAATACTCAAGTATAGGTCGAACGAGTGTTCTGTAAGCCACCTCCTTTGTTGATGGACTACATTTTCTAAGGACTCTCCCAATGAATCTCAACCTGGTACCCGCCTTACCAACAATTAATGTTACATGATCATTCCACTTCAAATCGTTCCGCACGCATACTCCCAGATATTTTACAGAAGTAACTGCTACCAGTGTTTGTTCTGCTATCATATAATCATACAATAAAGGATCCTTCTTTCTATGTATTTGCAATACATTACATTTGTCTATGTTAAGGGTCAGTTGCCACTCCCTGCACCAAGTGCCTATCCGCTGCAGATCTTCCTGCATTTCGCTACAATTTTCTAATGCTGCAACTTCTCTGTATACTACAGCATCATCCGCGAAAAGCCGCATGGAACTTCCGACACTATCTACTAGGTCATTTATATATATTGTGAAAAGCAATGGTCCCATAACACTCCCCTGTGGCACGCCAGAGGTTACTTTAACGTCTGTAGACGTCTCTCCATTGATAACAACATGCTGTGTTCTGTTTGCTAAAAACTCTTCAATCCAGCCACACAGCTGGTCTGATATTCCGTAGGCTCTTACTTTGTTTATCAGGCGACAGTGCGGAACTGTATCGAACGCCTTTCGGAAGTCAAGAAAAATAGCATCTACCTGGGAGCGTGTATCTAATATTTTCTGGGTCTCATGAACAAATAAAGCGAATTGGGTCTCACATGATCGCTGTTTCCGGAATCCATGTTGATTCCTACATAGTAGATTGTGGGTTTCCAAAAACGACATGATACTCGAGCAGAAGACATGTTCTAAATTTCTACAACAGATCGACGTCAGAGATGTAGGTCTATAGTTTTGCACATCTGCTCGACGACCCTTCTTGAAGACTGGGACTACCTGTGCTCTTTTCCAATCATTTGGAACCTTCCGTTCCTCTAGAGACTTGCGGTACACGGCTGTTAGAAGGGGGACAAGTTCTTTCGCGTACTCTGTGTAGAATCGAATTGGTATCCCGTCAGGTCCAGTAGACTTTCCTCTGTTGCGTGATTCCAGTTGCTTTTCTATTCCTTGGACACTTATTTCGATGTCAGCCATTCTTTCGTTTGTGCGAGGATTTAGAGAAGGAACTACAGTGCGGTCTTCCTCTGTGAAACAGCTTTGGAAAGAGGTGTTTAGTATTTCAGCTTTACGCGTGTCATCCTCTGTTTCAATGCCATCATCATCCCGGAGTGTCTGGATATGCTGTTTCGAGCTACTTACTGATTTAACGTAAGACCAGAACTTCCTAGGATTTTCTGTCAAGTCGGTACACAGAATTTTACTTTCGAATTCACTGAACGCTTCACGCATAGCCCTCCTTACGCTACCTTTGACATCGCTTAGCTTCTGTTTGTCTGAGAGGTTTTGGCTGCGTTTAAACTTGGAGTGAAGCTCTCTTTGCTTTCGCAGTAGTTTCCTAACTTTGTTGTTGTACCACGGTGGGTTTTTCCCATCCCTCACAGTTTTACTCGGCACGTACCTGTCTAAAACGCATTTTACGATTGCCTTGAACTTTTTCCATAAACACTCAACATTGTCAGTGTCGGAACAGAAATTTTCGTTTTGGTCTGTTAGGTAGTCTCAAATCTGCCTTCTATTACTCTTGCTAAACAGATAAACCTTCCTCCCTGTTTTTATATTCCTATTAACTTCCATATTCAGGGATGCTGCAACGGCCTTATGATCACTGATTCCCTGTTGTGCACATACAGAGTCGAAAAGTTCGGGTCTGTTTGTTGTCAGTAGGTCCAAGATGTTATCTCCACGAGCCGGTTCTCTGTTTAATTGCTCGAGGTAATTTTCGGATAGTGCACTCAGTATAATGTCACTCAATGCTCTGTCCCTACCACCCGTCCTAAACATCTGAGTGTCCCAGTCTGTATCTGGTAAATTGAAATCTCCACCTTGCCGCTTTTGTACGATGGGTCCTTACACGACAACGCCTTTTTCTGTAGGTGAGGGGGAAAACGAGCTGTCGTAAATCGTAAAGCATCGACTCCACACGAGCACAGTGCCGCTAAATGGCATCAAGAAGGCGTTCATCCGCGCGCCGATGCAAAGAGCGGGCAGCGCCACACCTCCAAGAAGATAGAGTTCAGCGTACCCTGCCGACGCTGGCTTAACCAACCGCCCATCGCTTGTCGGGCCCAATTCGGTAGCAGACTTCGAGAGCATCAGTACAGAGTAATAGGAAGACAGCCTGCATTCTCCCAGTAGTTGAACTTAAATATCCGAGTGTTCATTGGAAGGCAGTTTGGGACAACGTAAGTTTAACCGTCCACACTGCTGAAGTGGCATCCACATGGTATAAACTGGTAAACGATGTTATACCCACTAATGAAAGGTTGCATAGAATAGGCTTATGTGACAGTGATAAATGCGTCCGCTGTGGTCTGGTAGACACCTTACGCCATCGCTTCACTTGTGGCGGTCATCTCATTAACTGGAAATGGGAGCAGAGGCTAGGCCTGATAACCCGCAGCAGCCCAGCCAGCCACTGCACCGACAGCCTGCTATGGCCGGACATGAAACATTTTCCCGCTACCAAGAACAACACCGTGATGTGGCTGTTAGGACAGTTTGTGACATATATCATCATCCACAATAGTGAAGATAATCTCATTAGTTTCGAGGCTTACATGAGAACGGTACGTTGGAAGATGAAACGTTACCCAAATTTCAGGAAGATGTTTGCTAACATGCTAGACATAATTTTTGGAAAACAAGGCGTAGGGTAATTCTCGATGCCGGTAATGACACAAATCACATGCAAGAATATGTAGCGAACAAAATACACAACGAATAAGGGGTTACACCTGTTCCTAGGACTGCTCCCGACGTCTCAATGGTGTTATTAACTTCATTATGACTTTTTCATTCATTTATGTCTCCTGTGCATGTCTTGTTATCCGTTTGTATGTTCCAAATGACTTTGAGTTTGGACGGTTATGAATCAAATGACAGAACTGCCAATCTGGTTAAGACAGTCAGCTATATATATGTATGAGTTTTGGTTCTATGTCTCTGTCTGGACTGAAGAGGCTATTGTCAGTTTACTATTTTTGTTCTATTTTGTAAGCTTACAAATGGCGCTATACTGAAATGTGTTCTTCAGTCTATTGTAAGTTACAACTCGTGTTGAAACGGTTCCAGCACTTCATTATTTTGGTTTTGTGCTTATGTACATATATGGTTGTTTTAATAAAGGAAAAAAAAGTAGTAATACGGAGTAAATATAACTTCATGTAGGAGGCACAGGAAGAGCACAAGCTACGTCATAACGAAACGTCAAGTTAAGTTTCTTCCCTTTTTAAAATGTTCTATTGCTTTGAAAGTATTACGTACAGATCACTTTGGATTCCGGCTACCGGCAATTGCTACTTCTCGCCTTCCTTGTTTGCAACGGTGTTGACTCCCACAGTAGCCAGCACAACAGAAGTATCTCGTGAAGGCTTATGCACTCCACTGCCCTTGAATCTCATCTATAGTATAACTCCTTTCGCTCTACTGAAAATTCATATACTTCTGTTGAGCAGTTAGTAAAGAAAAACCACTTCAGAATCTGCAGTTCAAGAAGTACACACGAAAACGAGTTGACAGTTTGCAAACTGAATCGTAACTTTTCTTTTGCCACTGTACATCAACTTGTTACAGCGAGTGGACAAGAGATAGGGAAGGCTTTTAAAAGATTAAAAGTAGGGAAGGGGAGAAGTATAAATTAAATTACAGTTAGCGAACGCTTAATCCCAGAGAAATGATTCTGGAAAATATGCGCACATAAATACAAATTTGTGTCAGTGGCATCGCAGTTGGAATCTGGTTTTGCAGGCCAGAGCGGATCGGGTTGTGGAAAGGGGCCAAGGAGGTCGTTACTGTTAGTTATACAAGAACAAACATAACTTTATTGCTCAAAGCAATAGCAGTTTTCTCTTAAAACAACAAATATCAATTCACGGCTGAGGGCTCAAGTAAATTCTCCAGAATAAGTCTAAATGATAGCTTTTATAACACCAGGATTTACAATAAAGGCTGAAGGCCTTACTTAAGTAAAATTACAATATCTTATCGGCAAAAGGCCGAAATAATATTTCAGATTAGCTAAGAAAATTCTTTAAAAGCCAACCATTTAAAAATTCCGGCTAAATTCTATATTGAAGAAAATTCAAGTTAATTCTTCGTCTCAACGCCCAATAAAATAATTTTCTTTGCATAATAAAAGACAGGCTTTAAAGGTAACCTTTTACGCAATACAACAGAAAAACGTCTTAAGAAAACTTCAAGTATCTTGTCGACTGAACGCCCAAACAATTACTCAAGAATAATTAAAGTCAACCTTAAGATAAACATTTACAAAACCCGGTTGAAGGCCGTTTCAAGAATTCAAGATAATTCAAGAGAAACCTTGCAGACAAGTATTTACATGTTAAAGCCACAGCTTCTGAAACAAACAAGGATAAAGGCCTAAATCCAGAGCAACTAGAATCTTAAATGAAACACTGCTCAAGGCCTAAATTAAAGTTGTTACGAAGTTCGGCTGAAGGCCATATTCTAAACATAAAATAGACAATATTAATACACACCTGAAGGCCTCGCACAGCACCTGCAACCAAATACAATGACAAGCAACAAACAGTGGTGCTCAGAAGTGTTCCAAGGGTCGGCCTGGGGAGGAAACTCTAACAACAGTTTAGGTGAGACGCGCAGCCAAGCGTAACACTAACGAATCGGGTGGCAACACGATCTAGGGACAGCTGAAGAACCAACCAACAACTAATCATTTCCCTCTATTGCAACCGACCAACTGCCTACTCCAGTGCATAGACAACATTTACCTGCTCAGTGGAAATCACAGAAGCTACACACGGTTTCACGTAAACACACTTGCACAAGTACTCGAACAATCATAAAAGCAATCACTGTGGAACAACAAGGACGAATCACTTCGACACACAAAGTTTCCACAAGCGGTCGGCGACCAAATACAAGTCGTCCGATGAGACGACCAACCGAACGACCAACCCAGGTCGTTCCTACTCAAGCTACGTGTGTCGGCAACGGTCGGGCGAGTCTTGGCTGTCCGAAGCTGACTGCAGCTCCAACCCGACTCAACTCGATGCCCGTTCGGAATTCGGAGACACGGCGACCCGGGCACACTGGCTCGCACCCAACCATGCAGAGGTAACTCTTGCCCATCAGCGACGACATCTCTGCACGAGGAAGGAACCGACCCATGTCCGGCAAGATGACCAATTGGCGAGGCCCTGAAACGGTCAAAAGACCAAATACACATCGCCCGGTGAGACGACGAGCGACCAACCAACGGTCGTTCCCGCTCCAGTCTCCTTCCGTCGGACAGAGCATGTGTGTCGCAAGCGGTCGGCGAGTACTGGCTGCCCGCACCCCACTGGCGCTCTGTCCCCAACTGCTGCTCCGACTGAACTCCCTTGACGTCCATGAGACGACCGACCCGGAACCAACAGCGGTCGCTTCAGATATACACTCCTGGAAATTGAAATAAGAACACCGTGAATTCATTGTCCCAGGAAGGGGAAACTTTATTGACACATTCCTGGGGTCAGATAAATCACATGATCACACTGACAGAACCACAGGCACATAGACACAGGCAACAGAGCATGCACAATGTCGGCACTAGTACAGTGTATATCCACCTTTCGCAGCAATGCAGGCTGCTATTCTCCCATGGAGACGATCGTAGAGATGCTGGATGTAGTCCTGTGGAAAGGCTTGCCATGCCATTTCCACCTGGCGCCTCACTTGGACCAGCGTTCGTGCTGGACGTGCAGACCGCGTGAGACGACGCTTCATCCAGTCCCAAACATGCTCAATGGGGGACAGATCCGGAGATCTTGCTGGCCAGGGTAGTTGACTTACACCTTCTAGAGCACGCTGGGTGGCACGGGATACATGCGGACGTGCATTGTCCTGTTGGAACAGCAAGTTCCCTTGCCGGTCTAGGAATGGTAGAACGATGGGTTCGATGACGGTTTGGATGTACCGTGCACTATTCAGTGTCCCCTCGACGATCACCAGTGGTGTACGGCCAGTGTAGGAGATCGCTCCCCACACCATGATGCCGGGTGTTGGCCCTGTGTGCCTCGGTCGTATGCAGTCCTGATTGTGGCGCTCACCTGCACGGCGCCAAACACGCATACGACCATCATTGGCACCAAGGCAGAAGCGACTCTCATCGCTGAAGACGACACGCCTCCATTCGTCCCTCCATTCACGCCTGTCGCGACACCACTGGAGGCGGGCTGCACGATGTTGGGGCGTGAGCGGAAGACGGCCTAACGGTGTGCGGGACCGTAGCCCAGCTTCATGGAGACGGTTGCGAATGGTCCTCGCCGATATCCCAGGAGCAACAGTGTCCCTAATTTGCTGGGAAGTGGCGGTGCGGACCCCTACGGCACTGCGTAGGATCCTACGGTCTTGGCGTGCATCCGTGCGTCGCTGCGGTCCGGTCCCAGGTCGACGGGCACGTGCACCTTCCGCCGACCACTGGCGACAACATCGATGTACTGTGGAGACCTCACGCCCCACGTGTTGAGCAATTCGGCGGTACGTCCACCCGGCCTCCCGCATGCCCACTATACGCCCTCGCTCAAAGTCCGTCAACTGCACATACGGTTCACGTCCACGCTGTCGCGGCATGCTACCAGTGTTAAAGACTGCGATGGAGCTCCGTATGCCACGGCAAACTGGCTGACACTGACGGCGGCGGTGCACAAATGCTGCGCAGCTAGCGCTATTCGACGGCCAACACCGCGGTTCCTGGTGTGTCCGCTGTGCCGTGCGTGTGATCATTGCTTGTACAGCCCTCTCTCAGTGTCCGGAGCAAGTATGGTGGGTCTGACACACCGGTGTCAATGTGTTCTTTTTTCCATTTCCAGGAGTGTAGTACGACAGTGCACTTATCGATAAGCACTGCTGCTGCCACTCACGGGCAAGCAAACCAGCTACTTAGTGACGCCAGTAAATTGAATAACAGAAAACGAGGCGACAGAACCACAAAAACAAGATGACGAGCAATAAACGGTATGACCGCGAGCCGCGCACGGCTCAGTAATAATACAACTGAAACGACCTTATGAACTCTGGGTGTATCTGTACGAATCTCCGCTGTCCTGGCCGTTACTCTAGAGAGATCACTTGGTGTATTCTAATCATAATACTTCTTAAGTCGCATCAGATCTGTCTGAAAAGTTTGAAACCTTCCCGTCTCCTCTATATCTCTTTTGTTACGCAACCTTCCCTATTACAATAATCTATGAAACCTTCCCTTAGGATTTCTACTTATCGTTTAATGATAACATATGAAATCTTCCCTTTGAAATTAATTCTCTCTCTCAATCTTCGCATACAAATTTAAATGCTGCTTATTAAAAGTTATTTTCTGATTATTTCGACGAAACATAGAATGTGTCGTCGTCGTGGCCCTCAGTCGTTACCTGCAATAACCCAAAACTGTTCCTTACCTTTTTTTACTGTTACTGGATCGCCATCTGACTGCTACGTCGAACTGCGACATGAATACACGTACTCTGTTTTACTACACTCTATTAGCTGCTGGGGGGCTGTCATAATAAGTGACGTTATTCTTTAATAGTTAAGCTGACGTTATTCTTTAATTAATGTGACTGACGTTACGTAATTAATAGTTAAACTTTTTCTTGACAACAATAAAATTTTGCAAAGTTTTACGTTGATGGTTTTTGAGATGGATTATAATCAGTAATGCAATATTGCTGGCAAAAATTAATTATATTCTGAATGAAATCATTTTACAAACGTTCAAATGGGACTGACGTTTTACAATAATATTACAACTAGCATTGCGCAAACATACCTTCAGTAGTCTCGAGTTTCTAAAAAAAATTCGATAATATTGGTTCCTCTTATGTTAACAGTTAGCTGATGTCTCTGTACATTCGTTTATAATCTCTTGTAAATCATAGCTAGTGGCTGGCAGTCATACCGCTCCTCTCAATCTATCGCTTCAGACCTGCTACCGAATCGCTTCACTTCTCGCTTGGTACTGACTTCCTACGATAGCTAAAGTGCGGTCTCTCCTGCCAACAATGCTTTCTGGTGCAGACAATCCCTGCTACCATTACAAAATGTATCAATGCGCGATCTTTGCCGCTCTTTTCTTAAAATGAATCCATACTCTGTCTCTCCCGCCCTTTTTAAAATTACATCAATGTGCGGTCTCTCTTGCCAACAATACTTTGGTGCAGACATTCCCTGCTGCCACAATTATTTCCAACGTGACAAATATTAATTATTCCTACTTAATCCTATTAATAAAATATAAACATCTTTCATAAATTGTGGTTTGGCAATAGACAATAGAAATATTTCCAGAATGAGATTTTCACTCTGCAACGGAGTGTGCGCTGATATGAAACTTCCTGGCAAATTAAAACTGTGTGCTCGACCGACACTCGAACTCGGGACCTTTGCCTTTCGCGGGCAAGTGCTCTACCATCTGAGCTACTGAAGCACCACTCACGGCCGGTCCTCACAGCACACAGTTTTAATTTGCCAGGAAGTTTCATATCAGCTCACGCTCCGCTGCAGAGTGAAAATCTCATTCTGGAAACATCTCCCAGGCTGTGGCTAAGCCATGTCTCCGCAATATCCTTTCTTTCAGGAGTGCTAGTTCTGCTAGGTTCGCAGGAGAGCTTCTGTAAAGTTTGGAAGGTAGGAGACGAGATACTGGCAGAACTAATGCTGTGGGGTCTTGGCGTGAGTCGTGCTACGGTAGCTCAGTTGGTAGAGCACTTGCCCGTGAAAGGCAAAGGTCCCGAGTTCGAGTCTCGGTCGGGCACACAGTTTTAACTTGCCAGGAAGTTTCATATCAGCGCACACTCCGCTGCAGAGTGAAAATCTCATTCTGGAAACATCCCCCAGGCTGTGGCTAAGCCATGTCTCCACAATATCCTTTCTTTCAGGAGTGCTAGTTCTGCTAGGTTCGCAGGAGAGCTTCTGTAAAGTTTGGAAGGTAGGAGACGAGATACTGGCAGAACTATTGCTGTGGGGTCCGGGTGTGAGTCGTGCTACGGTAGCTCAGTTGGTAGAGCACTTGCCCGTGAAAGGCAAAGGTCCCGAGTTCGAGTCTCGGTCGGGCACACAGTTTTAATTTGCCAGGAAGTTTCAATAGAAATATTCACGTCTTACAAGGTGGAGTCTAAAATATATGTATATTTGTGTGAAAAAAAAGATATGTAAAGGGCCTTGTGAAATCGTTGACTGCGAGAACCCAAGTTGCAGGTGCATGGTTTCTCTCCTCCCCATATAAAGGTTCATACTCTCGGGGGACCTCATGCAACTGACGTATCAATGAAAAAATTATTTAGTGAACACCGCATATTATTGTTACTGCTCGTATTGTTCAATGAATACTTTAATTGATGAATAACTCTATGAAAGTATTCCACATTGCATTATTGAGTGGAAGGATGCAAAAAACGTTATGTTGATTCGTGTGTTTCCAAGACTAGCAATTATACGAATGGCAAAAGTAGCTGAACTTAAAGGTTGGAGCAGTTCAGTAATGTGATTAAGTTCCAGTTAGCTTTCATCATTATATACATTTGGAGCATTATAACCTGGTTATTGACTCTTGGTCCTGTGCCGGCCGGTGTGGCCGTGCGGTTAAAAGAGCTTCAGTCTGGAACCGCGTGACCGCTACGGTCGCAGGTTCGAGTCCTGCCTCGGGCATGGATGTGTGTGATGTCCTTAGGATAGTTAGGTTTAATTAGTTCTAAGTTCTAGGCGACTGATGACCTCAGCAGTTGAGTCGCATAGTGCTCAGAGCTATTTGAACCATTTGAGCCATCTTGGTCCTGTGCTACAACAGTTGTTAGTATGTCCCGTCTGTGGTACAGAACTGAATACAGTATGATTTTTCGAAATTAATAAAGAGTCCATTTTCAGAGAACCACTTAATACCTCTTTGAAAAACGCCATTAACAATTACTCAAGGTACGTATAACAAGCGATCTATACATTAAATAGCAGTGATAAAGCCTGGACGTTTGCACGCATCTCACTGCGTGGATATTATATCTCTTACCTCCACTTGTGTTAACATACAGCAGTCCATTTAGTTGCGTGGTGGTAATGTAGCGTGTGACTAACTGTTTCGTTCACATTTCGTTTGAAGGAAGGAAGAAATGAAGATCGGGTTTAACGTGCTGTCGACATAGAGGTCATTAGGGACGGTGCAAAGCTCTCACTGCGTCAAATATGAGGAAGAAAATCGGCTGTGCCCTTTCAGAAGAACCATCCCGGCATTTACCTAGAGCGATTTAGGGAAATCGACGGAAATGTTGATCGCGATGGCCGGACGCGTGTTTGAGCTGTCGCCCTTCCGAATGCCAGTCCAGTGAATTCGTTTGGTATCGACTAGGCGCTCACTCGTGCAGGCATTTCTTATGTCTCTGCTGACAACTCGTTTTAACACCGTTGCAGCAGGAAGAGGACGATATACTATTGGTAGCAATCGTACGAGTAGACGCAAGCCGGAGGCGCACTCGTATTTTATATAAAATTTTTATCGATGTAGTGATGCATCATTATAGCATTTGGTTTTGACTACATTAGTTCAGGCATCACCTAAACCTTAATGATACTTATGTCACAAATATATCCAGAAAGCAGAAACGAAATGTAGAAAGCAGAATGTAGATCTGGAAACATTGCAAAGTCGGGTTTGTAGAACGAGAGGAATCATTCTTTTCATTCCAGTAATCCTGCTGGAGAAACATCCGCAAGTGAGAATTACAGGAAAGGCACCAGGAAACCAGAGGACACAATCGATGCGGACAGTCGAGTGTCCGTTGTATTCAATGTAGTTAGTGTCCTTCCATCTAGGTAGGCGAAACTGGCCGCTCCTTTAGCATACAGTTCAGAAAGCATCAGGATCTTCTAAATTCGTCCTCATTAATCACTTGAAGGATCATAATCATTTCATCTCAGATATAAACACGGATTGCAGTATTTTACGTGTTCGACATATGGGCCTTGTTTTAACTATTTTAGAAGAAATAGATATTATCCTTAGTATTAACTATAACTGGTTTGGCATTTTGAATGAAGCGCACAGCCCTTTTCAGTAACGTTACTTCTTTGAAGCAGCGTCCAGCCTCATTTTCTCCTCTTTCCAGTTTCGATTATTGTACGTTACACATGTAACTGGGCCAGACTTTTCTCTATTTCTCTGATGGCTCTTAATTATTTCCCATAGCGAGGACTTCAAGATAAGTCTAGTTCATATTTTACGTAGCTGTAAAATGTCTTCTTTTAATACAAGTTCACTTATTTTCAGTTTCTTAGCCTACGATTACGGCGCGTTATTGTGTGGCATTACCTGTGTCCTCACTAAATTAAAATTAGCCTGCCATTCATGATGTAAAATATGTCTCGCGTCCTATCTTACGTAAGCCTTGATGATTCACTGGCTTTCAGTTAGCACTTTTTGCATTGCTCCTACTTTTAACGTGGCCCTTTATTACTATTGCTGCTAGCTAATAATTGGTATAGGAGTTTTTAACGGTGTGAACTTAGAGTTTAGCTTCCTTCCATTTTGCTTAGTAGCGAGATTTTTTTTTAATGGAAGTGACCCAAATGTATGTCCTCTTAATTCACAACTACGGCACGTTATTCCACATCGCCTTATGCGTCCCCACTGAATTAAGAAGTTTCCGCTATATTCAGGAAAAGTGAAAAAAATTTAATCGTGTTTTATATTGTCTATACATAAGCTTTAGGTAACCTGCTTCCAATTACGGATTTTACTACAGTTCTGTACTGCTTCAGCTCAGTATGTTGCTTTACCATCCATAATGTACTGTTTACACTTTTCATATAACTTTTTTGTAATGAATTTTTTCCCCTTCAGCATGTAAATCACTTATTCAAATTGTGAACAGCCGGGATTATTGGTCCCACATTGTTTTCCCCATCAACAGATGGCACTCTAGTTAGCCCTTCGTGTACGCTGTTGGGCCTGCTCTCTTTGGTGATTGGCCTCGTCTTATACTCATCAGTATTGGGACAACGCCATTTCTACCCCAAGTACCGTTACTCAAGATGGCGGGAATGATGTCATCCAATATGATGGCGATGACGTCATCCAATATGGCGGTTGTGACGTCATTCAAGATGGCGGATTTTGGCAGGAAGTTTGAATT
The DNA here is from genome assembly GCF_021461385.2 of Schistocerca piceifrons. Taxonomy (NCBI): domain Eukaryota; kingdom Metazoa; phylum Arthropoda; class Insecta; order Orthoptera; family Acrididae; genus Schistocerca; species Schistocerca piceifrons. Next base: position 397,975,121 of record NC_060144.1, on the reverse strand, counting down.
TTGGCGAGAAAGTGCCACGCCCCCCATCCTCCCCCCCTCCACAGAAATTGGTGGGAAGTTCAAATTCCAACAGGTTCACGCTCACACCCCGATTATCTCTACTAAGCAAAGAAAATTGCGGGAAGATAGGTCACTTGGGCTATCTCCACTAACCTAAGTCAACCTTCCTCCTATGAACTGGTGCCAAGTTTGAATTTTGGCAGTAAACAAAGCTCACTTGGCGTTTCGCTGATATGGTAAGAAAACGGCGCGAAAGAAAGGACATTTGTACTAAGCTCAGTCGCCCAACGGCCACCTCATCCTGAAAACTTGTGGTAAAAAATAACTTGTCTTTATTATTTAAACAATTTCAAGCAGGTGTGTTCACCACTGGGCCCAGAGCCCAACTGACTTAGTATACACCACCACCAGCAGATGGCTCTGTCATGATGTGAGGTGATGACACAAGTACCGTAATCCAAAATAGTGGCACCCAGTGTGTTCACCATGAGGTTCAGACCCAACTGACTTCATACATTTCGTCGCCACCAGAGGGCTCTACTGTTACGTCAGGTGATGATGGATAACAGGATATGCAGTGTGTGTATGGCTAGCAAGCACGCTACAGATGATGTCTCAGTCTCCAGCCAGCACGTTCATACTCGCACCACAGATAGTCTTCTGCGAATACCCTAACGAACGTAACTAAACACATGTGACACCCACATTGCGTATCTAACATATAAATTAACTAAGTACGTAATTCCATTTCAATTTTAATCATATTCAATAACCGAATGTACCATTTCCATATTCAGTGATAAAATGAGAAGTTCCACATTTTACCACTAGGAGTGCAGTGTTCCTTCATGACCTAGCACCCCCCACCCCTAGAATGCTGCTCTCCTATCGGATATTGCATTAGTCACGTGATTTGAAATCATAGAACCTAGGACTTGGAATCAATTTTCGCGAATGCCTCACTCACCTGGACTTGGAATGAAATAGTTAACAATTCCTCCATGATCCTCAACTGACCGCCACATCCCCATATCAGCCCATGTTGTCTGGTTAATGTACACTAACATGTCATAATGTGCAAAGTGCATGACATAATCCAAGATGGTGAGATGAAATGGCGGGAAAACGACTCTGGCCACAAGTGTTTATTTTGCAAGCAATGTCTCCATCATGAGATCTAGACTCCAACTGACCTAGTACACATTACTGCCACCAAAGGGTACCGTGATGTAATCCAAGATGGTGGTCTGTGGGAGAAAATGGCGCCATAATGACTCAGACTACGCTGGGCTGCTGGATAGAGTAAGGAAGGAGTGTATTTATTTTAGAACATTTTATTTAGGCTTGGATTACATTGAACACTGATACAAAACACAAGCTCTCACATGCTTGGGGTCATCTCATACAGCCCCCAGATCTACAAACTACTTCTAAATAACGCTCTCCAGACACGCAAACAACTCCTAAATTAACCAAATAATTTCACTATACACTTACAGACTACTCCTAAATAATGCAGCACTGTGATGTGTAGACACGCTAAGTACTCATAAACTGTCAAAATAGCGCATATCACAGCCTACACACCTTCTCGCAAAATAATGCAATCAAAGTGTGCAAGCACCCTCCGCCACCTTCGGTCCCCCTATGAAGTGACATGGTCATCAGCTGTCAAACCACACACAGACGCCCTTTCAAGACCGCGCCCTCCGTCACATCTGCGAGCCGCCACCACCGAATGCAGGTAAAAGTTGATTCTAAACAGTCTCCTTTATACCGACGTCACACAGTTCCAAGGTGTACTCACGCCAGTCTCATATGCGAGACATCTGCAGACACCACTTGCCTTTACCATTGATGTCAGAATAGCATAGGACGCATTGCTCCTAGTGCAACATGACACAATGACTGATGCAACACCACCAAGTGCACACGCATAATTACAAATGCATCTAACAACGTTCCCAGAGTTATTCTTAAGTCACATGGCTTTGTAGAAAAGAAAATAAGAGCCAAGTCGACCTCTCAGGAATTGTATAGTGTCCCAGAAATAGTTAATGCTCGCTTTCTAGATGTCTCAGCTTGTATGCATGGAAATTCTCGCCCTAACAGAACCTGTTAACGAAAATAACATCCAACGCACTCTTCCCTGCGCTCCTGAAGTGATACCATTCTTGCTTTCAACATACGCAAACGTTCCCTCCTCTATGTAGAGGCTCCTATTTCCCAGCACAACGATGTAAAGGACTGAAGCATTCTTTGCTTAGTAGAGATAACCTGGATATGAGCATTATCCTGTTGGAATTTGAACTTCCTGCCATTTTTGTGGGGCGATGGGGGGAGTGGCACTTTTCCGCCAAAATTCAAACTTCCCACCAAAATCTGATATCCTGAATTACGTCAAAACCGCCATCATGGATGTTGTCACACCGCCCACTTGGATGACGTCATCGCCACCATCTTGGATGACGTCATTGCCGCCATTTTGGATAGCAGTATGTGGGGTACATTAAGTGTTGTCACAATACTCTCGTCCATCACGGCCACACTTTTTTACCAAGGAACTGATCCATTGTATTGTCTGGTGTTACTTTGGCACTGACTTGTATTTCAGAATACATAGCACGACCGCTATTTTCTAAACTGTTAGATAGTATTTGTTTTGGCTTTCTCATCTGTACTACTATGTGTAAAAATTATTATTAGCTTAAGCCTATCGTTTAGTTTGAGTATAACGCTTGATGATGGGCATGTTACATCCCGAAACAGGTCATGGCTTAAGCAAAAAAAAAAAAAAAAATGTTCAAATGTGTGTGAAATCTTATGGGACTTAACTGCTAAGGTCATCGGTCCCTATGCTTACACACTACTTAACCTAAATTATCCTAAGGACAAACACACACACCCATGCCCGAGGGAGGACTCGAACCTCTGCCGGGATCAGCCGCACAGTCCATGACTGCAGCGCCCTAGACCCCTCGGCTAATCCCGTGCAGTGTGGCTTAAGCACTGAAAAATAAAAAACCTTACAACTGAAACGATAATTTGAACCTCTACTATTCATACTATCATGTAACTAAGATGGGAAAAATAGAAAATAAAGAAATATAAAGAAAAGTCACAAAAATATATTCAGGCTCCAAGGGAAGTAATGGTGATAATAGAAGTAAAATGAGATACTGAATGTAGCCCTGAGAAAACACAGACGCAATTTAGGGAGATCTGATTCATAGGAATACCAACAGGCAACGCAAAAGAATTTTCTTACGCCTCGTCCAGCAAACATCTTCATGGTTCAGATGGCTGCAAGAAGTAAGAAACAGTATGTGAGAGATGAAGATAAAGGACCATTAAATGATTACAACAGATATATTGCGGAACAGTGTTTCGGAATGATATATACAAACGAAGTTCAAAAAGGAAACTGAAGGAGTGTGGTCATAAAATCAGCACTCTGGTGAATGAATCAGTATTAGAAATAACTGGAAGTTAGATCAGAAGTATTCATTTAGATGATAACAATTAAGAATGTCTTTACATTATAGTGGAGGAATAGTGGTGTGCAGTACACAGAACAACGGTGGAAGATGTGCCGAATTTTCATTAAATGCTTTCAGTGTACTTTCTGAGTGTGATTTCTCCATACTGAAGACGATGGAGCGCAGTTTAGAAAAAAGGGTTAATGGAAGTCCTGTCCCAGTATTTGGGGTTACAGTGATTTCCTTAAGCCAGTCGAGTCTCACATTCTGATGGTCTCGTCAACGGTTGTTTTCATATTCATTCTTGTCCAACCTCAGTTCTTAATTCCTTTTGTGCTATGATACTTCTAACATTACGAATATTCGAGGGACGTTCAATAAGTAATGCCCCACTTTTTTTTCTCAGAAAATATTTATTGTTAAGAGTCAGAAATTGGTGAGACTATATATTAACATGTTTTGTCCATGTCCTATTTTTCTACGTAGTGTCCACCATGTTCTTGTCAGATCGAACAAGTCGAAAACGGTTCATGAGTTTATTCGGAATCTTCACGTATGCCTCCGAACTGATGACAGGACGTCTCGAGCAGGGCTGATCTTGGAGCTCTGTTTCAGCTCTGTTTCTGTGTTTCATGAGGCTGTAACTTTCTTTACCCATCGCCCGACTGTACTTCTATCAACTGCAGCATTGCCATATAGTGCCCACAAACATTTATGGATGTTCACCACGATTTCTTTTTCTACACACAAAACGAGAACAAATGTCCAATAAACGTTGGGTTTAAAGTGCGTACCTTAACAGCTATGAACACTTGCTCAGTAGATGAGATGTGTTTCACATTATCGAAGATGAACGAACGATCATAGCTCCTCAGGTATGCAATTTAGAGCCCACGTTTACTGGACATTTTTTCTCGTTTTTGTCCACACTACCACCACTGAAAGTTACCAGCCCTACACTCTTCCCAACCAAGAACCGGTACATGTATTCAACTGTCAGAGATATCAGAACGATTTTCGTTTATAGCTTTCGACTCGTTCATTTCCGGTACAGGGACCTTACTTCAAATTAATAGTTATCGTTCTCCATTATCCTGGAAAGTCTCTAACATCATCACGGAATCACCTCGTGTATACGTACGAGGGTCACTCCAAAAGAAATGCATACTATTTTTTAAAAATCCATCTTTTATTCTACATGTTTGAAAGTCTTACAGTGTGTAGATACATCCTTTAGGAACAATATTTTCATTTCTCCACATAATTTCCATCCCTATCAACTAACTTACGCCATCTTGGAACCATCGCCTGTATACCCGCACGGTAAAATTCTGGACCAACCTGCTGGAGCCACTGTTTGGCAGCGTGCACAAGGGAGTCATCATCTTCAAACCTTGTTCCAAAAAAAGAGTCTTTCAGTTTCCCAAAGAGATGATAGTCACATGGAGCCAGGTCAGGACTGTAAGGCGGGTGTTTCAGTGTTGTCCATCCGAGTTCTGTGATCGCTTCCATGGTTTTTTGACTGACATGTGGCCGTGCATTGTCGTGCAACAGCAAAACATCCTGCTTTTGCCGATATGTTCGAACACGACTCAGTCGAGCTTGAAGTTTCTTCAGTGTCGTCACATATGTATCAGAATTTATGGTGGTTCCACTTGGCATGATGTCTAAAAGTAAGAGTCCTTCGGAATCGAAAAACACCGTAGCCATATCTTTTCCAGCAGAAGGTGCGGTTTTGAATTTTTTTTCCTTGGGTGAATTTGCATGGTGCCTCCCCATTGATTGCCTCTTCGTCTCTGGTAAAAAATGATGGAGCCATATTTCATCACCTGTCACAATTCTTCCAAGAAATTCATCTCCACCATTCTCGTACTGTCCCAAAGTTCGCTGCATACCGTTTTCTTGTTTCTTTGTGAGCCACTCTCAACACCTTGGGAACCCACCTGGTACAAACCTTTTTTAACGCCATCACATTCAGTATTCTGCAAACACATCCTTCCCCCATCCCAACACAGCGTGACAATTCGTTCACTGTGATGCGTCTGTCAACAGTCACCAATTCGTTAACTCTCTGCACGTTGTCTGTAGTGTGTGCATTACGAGGCCTGCCGTTGCGAGGACAATCCTCAATATTGCCGTGGCCGCTTTCATCACGTAACCTGCTTGCCCACCGACTAACTGCACTGCGATCGACAGCAGCATCTCCATACACTTTTTTCAACGTCTTGTGGATGTTTCCCACTGTCTCGTTTTCACAGCACAGGAATTCCACGACAGCACGTTGCTTCTGACGAACGTCAAGTGTAGCAGCCATCTTGAAGTCATGCTGTGACGGCGCTACTCATGGGAACAGGTTGAACTAAGTTTGAAAACAAGCAGGAAGGATGTATCTACACACTGTAAAACTTTCACACATGCAGAATGAAAACTGTATTTTTACAAAAATTGTGTGCATTTCATTTGGAGTGACCCTCGTACATTTACAGACGCCGCGCCTGTAACTTTGACGGTCTGTAGTCTCCTTGGGTGACGTTTCCGGACATGGCTTCCTATTCAAAATACGATGTACTCACTACCCTCTACAAGTCCTAGAAGTCTGTAACGGGAATTTCAGACCAGCCTGTGCGCCAGATAAGGGGAATGAATTGCAACATGCTGGGCTATTTCAGACGGTCTGGGTCACGAAATTCTAAGAGACATATCCAATAATTTAAGCCAGAATGAGATTTTCACTCTGCAGCGGAGTGTACGCTGATATGAAACTTGGTGGCAGATTAAAACAGTGTACCGGACCGAGACTCGAACTCCGGACCTTTGCCTTTCGTGGGCAAGTGCTTCTGTAAAGTTTGGAAGGTAGGAGACGAGATACTGGCAGAAGTAAAGCTGTGAGGACGGGGAGTCGTGCTTGGGAAGCTCAGATGGTAGAGCACTTGCCCGCGAAAGGCAAAGGTCCCGAGTTCGAGTCTCGGTCCGGTACACGGTTTTAATCTGCCAGGAAGTTTCGATAATTTAAGTGACAAACTGATTTAGAGAGAATACTGTTTTTGCAAAATGAGCCTTTTACTACTTCTCAACATAACCCCACCAATGGCAGTATTCTTTTCCCAGCAAAGAAATAGCTCTTTTAAATCTGATGCAAAGAAATTTTGCTTAGAGTGAGTTCATTGGAATTTTCCAAGTGCACTCACTCTCAGATACTGGATGAAAGATGTCACGGTTGGTGCGCCACCAGTTACGCAAAACACACACACACACACACACCTTTCTTATTGTGATACTTGTCTTATTGTGATAAACTCTTAAAACAATATCATACCACTTAATGTATAGTTTACGAGAGTTAATTTCTTTAACTACGCTCAATAATTACGCGAAATACTGACAATCAATTATTTTGCCACTGGTTGCACAGGGAACTTGTAATTGATAGCAGGTTTCGAGTTCCTTGATAGTGGCTTAGCAATGTAGATTGCAAGCTGTTTCTGAATAATGCGCTGGCAGTCCCGAAATCGATTATGCAATAAAGAAATTAAAAGCTGTCCTTGCAAACAGATTTACAGTTGCAAATAAGTAGCCAGTCATCTCACAAATTTGAATTCTTATCACATTTTGCCTAGTTCTTTGTGCAGCTTTTTCTAGATAGTACTTTACTGTACATAATTATATCTTTGGCAAAGCAATGTGGAGTCACGGTTTTCTTGCAGTTCATAAACGTACATTATTGTGCAACTACACCTTTGTGACAACGGTCGAAACTCGTTCGCGTATGAAATGTGTAGCAGTGGTTGATGCTTGAAGTTTACGTAATGGATAATTTTACGTTCCTGAGTCAGCGTTTGAAACGCAGCCAAACTGCCTTGCCATAGCTTTAGTTACGTGAGACACAGTACCGTCGATCTCCTTTACAGAAGGGAAACCGCCTCGCGGTTCCTAGAGTTCTCAGAAATAATCAGCGTCTGATGAAAATGGGTCAGGAAAGAGGAGCACCAATTAAACGGTAGTGCAGAAACCAACATATTAATGTCTGCTCCATTCGAGCAAATTTAATAACGTATCCGTCCGAGATACTAGCGATAGATTGTGTGGAGTTTTTCTTGCTGGAACCTTTCTTTATTACTACAAGGTGTACAACTTTGCTTCCGCCGTTTTTTCCAACATTTGAGGCTTTAATGCAACAAACTGATTACACATGCATCATTCAAAGTATTTTCCATCGCTGGCCAGTACTTTCTGCCATCTTTCGGGCAGTGTACGAATCCCGCGTCGAAATAGTTGTTCATCTTTTGAAGAGATCCACAAGTCGATCCAATTTGTGTCTTCTTCATGAGATCGGAAGTGTTGGTCAGCCAGGCCATGCGACATTGATCTAAACAGGTGATAGTCAGATGGAGCAATGTCTGGAGAAGACGGCGGGTGGGGTAGGACTTCCCATTTTAACGTTTTCAAGTACGTTTTGACCTCTTTTGCAACGTGGAGTCGAGCGTTGTCGTGCTGCAAAATCACTTCATCGTGCCTCTCGCTGTATTGCTTTTAATGCTCTGCTCGAACGCATTACAATTGCTTTCGATAACGAGCACCTGTGATTGTTTCACTTGGTTTTAACACCTCATAGCACACGACGTCGAGCTGGTCCCACCAAATGCCGAGCATGATCTTGGGACCGTGAATATTCGGTTTCGCCGTCGACGTGGAAGCATGGCCGGGATATCCCCATGATTTTTTGCGTTTAGGATTATAGTAATGAACCCATTTTTCGTTCCTAGTCACAATGCGATGCAGAAATCCGATCCGTTTTTGCCTCTAAACAATCTGTTCACAAACACACAAACGCCGTTCAACGTCTCTTGGTTTCAAGTCACACGGGACCCAATTTCCTCGTTTCTGAATCATGCCCATAGCCTTGAGACGTTTTGAAATGGCTTCCTGTGTCACTCCCAAACTCTTGAGTTTGACGCGAGTGTTCGCTCAACAATGTCTCCAATTCTGCATCTTCGAAAACATTCTCCCTTCCACCACTGTGCCGGCTCACCTCCAACTGTCCAGCGCTATACGCTGTTCACATCGAACTGCCCAACCCTTACTAGCGAATATTCCAACAATGAGTCCAACCAGCCACAGACTGCACACGTGGCATTACCAACATAAAAACCTAAACAGCCTACTTACAAGCTTTGTGTTGTGCGATCATCTAGGGTATGGGACTGGGCCTTTGGCTCCGAAAGCCCATATAATGATGTTTCGTTGAATGGTTCGCTCGCTGACACTTGTTGATGGCCCAGGATTGAAATATGCAGTAATTTTGCGGAAGGGTTGCAGGTCTGTCACACTGAACGAGTATCTTCACTCGTCGTTGGTCCCATCCTTGCAGTATCTTTTTCCAGCCGCAGCGATGTCGGAGATTTGATGTTTTACCAGATTCTAGATATTCACGGTACACTCGTGATACAGTCGTACGGGAATAAAACCCACTTCATCGCTACTTCGGAAATGCTGTGTCATCGCTGGTGCGCCGTCTGTAACACCACGTTCACTCACTTAAATCTAGATAACCTACCACAGTAGCAGCAGTAGGTGATGTAACAAATGCGCTAGACGCTTGTCTTATACATGCCTTGCCGACCGCAGTGCTGTATTCTTTCTTCTTAGATATCACTGTATTTGAATACGCATACCTATACCAGTTGCGTTGGCGCTTCAGTGAATATAAACAGCCAGAGATGCGGGAAGAAAAGAAACTTCACACTGAGATATTAATCTGTCTTTGTCACAGTAACGCCTCTGTGGGCTGTGCCTTCAATGACATCTGAGCTGGGCAGCTATCAAAAACGTTTTCGGTAAAAGTAGGAAGTGACCTCGCGATAAGTGCGGTACCTGTGCGTAGTTCTCATCTGCGTTATTGTAGTAACACAGTGGACACTCGCGAAATAGGCACGCGACTACGTCGGTCTCATCGCCCTGTACCACTCTAAAGCAGACTCACTGACAGCTGGCATATTCATCTGCCACCAGGACTCTCTAAGCACACGTGACATTGCACTCTGGCAGCTTGGACTGCATTATGGCTACTACCTTAGCGCCTCGCCACTCTCATCATCCTTGTCAGCCGGCCGGAGTGGCCGAGCGGTTCTGGACGCTGCAGTCTGGAACCGCAAGACCGCTACGGTCGCAGGTTTGAATCCTGCCTCGGGCAAGGATGTTTGTGATGTCCTTAGGTTAGTTAGGTTTAACTAGTTCTAAGTTCTAGGGGACTAATGACCTCAGCAGTTGAGTCCCATAGTGCTCAGAGCCATTTGAACCATCCTTGTCTGGTCCTATACTCTGTTTGTTACTGGATTTTCTTGGGAATTTTACTCCATGGCAACCCAACCAACAGATGCGGCCACAGACTGCTACTCCCCATCCCAGCTGCAGCACTCAGCTCAGTCACCGAAGTTGTATATGTCTTCGATTCTTGGGAAATAAACTGTTTTGCTTCCTCACACCTTGTGTTACTTGTTGTAAATGCACTGTTCAAGAAGATTTTACCTTGCAAGAGATTCTTACTTTCAAACAGACAACTAGTTTCCATTAAGAATGGAGAAAATGTAAATGCTTCGCAGCGATACTTATATAGCATCTCGAGAAAACTTATCCAATATGTGGAACAACAGACGAAGAGGTGAACGCCTGTGTACACAGCTGTGTAGAATCATGTTTCTGTAGTCTGACAACCCTACCACAACAAAGGTCAAAATTTAATAATGATTGTGGTGTTGCTCACGCTGCTAAATACTGCACTTTCGGGCAACAACGAAGTTATTATGTGGCAGGTGTCATTAGAGCACAGTTAATGAAATGAATTCATGTAGTAATGAATAAACTAGGCACTCATCTTTTCGTGTTTCCCACGCTGGTCTCCTTGTGAACGGCTCAATCGTCGAAAATCTAGGTGGTGATGATTCCAAGCGCGGATGCAAAGAGGCCTAGGTTTTATTCTGCTATATTCAAAAGTTTTATAGATGTGTTTCACAAACCATTCTTGAAGATTAAACCTTTGAAAGTTAGCACAATGGTGATGTAAAAAAATAATCAGCACTCCGAATTTAAGTTACACTACCTTTTCATTGCTTTTGTAGCAATATCACGTAACACACAAAACATCACTTCACAATACAAAACATAATTGAAAACATCTTCCTCACTGTTAAAGTTCACATTTTATAAGCTGACTACAATATGCGTCTTTCCCATATGACGTCCAAGACTTGACTTTTTCAAGGTGCGACACTCTAACTAACTAATAATCGCTTACGAGCCCAAAAATCAGAGTCACAAGTACGACAAAGATCATAGTGACAAAAGAAATAATACACATAAGAATAATATCATTACAATATAAACATATCGATGTATCAAAATACCTCTACATTAATGAAATCAAATCTGAATGTTGTCTCAGAAATATGTTAACTACTTTACAGAAACACAGTAGAATATTGCTGGTATCGAGAGGTTCAGGTGATGTGCCGTAGTGGTTACGTAATTCAAGTACCATTACAGTAGGCAGCTGCAAACTTTTCTCCATGAAAGCACTGACCATCTTGTCCCGATGTATGATAAGTGTATTAACATTTATGGCGATTAGTTTTGTAATAAAAAACAGTCCACATACTTTTTTCATCTGTCTCGCTTTCATTTGAATGCGTCTATATAAAAACAACTAACTATAGTAATTTTGGCTAAAACAGAATATTTTTACAATATGAAATCAACGCGTGTACTCATCACTATCAATAATTCTGTTACCACAACGATTACAAACTGCAGACTGTTGCTGTAAAAGTATGTGAATGACGGGACTGCAGTCAGTGGAGCGTATTCCCCTCTCTGCATTGTCTCAATCTTCTTTCTGTGGTTTGCTCGTTCTACCTATGGTGGGTTCAAATGGCTCTGAGCACTATGGGGCTCAACTGCTGAGGTCATTAGTCCCCTAGAACTTCGAACTAGTTAAACCTAACTAACCTAAGGACATCACAAACATCCATGCCCGAGGCAGGATTCGAACCTGCGACCGTAGCGGTCTTGCGGTTCCAGGCTGCAGCGCCTTTAACCGCACGGCCACTTCGGCCGGCGTTCTACCTATGGTCTCGCGAAGCGCGTCGGATTTCTTGTTGTCAGTAGGTACAGTCGCCGTGTGAACAGGTGCCTTTGCTTGGCTGGAATGCTACCAGTCAGCTCGTTATCCCTTCATATCGGGCACGCCGTCACACAGCCTAGTTACAAGTATCTCATTCTAGACTTAGCTTTGAAAGGTACGAGTTGAACGGCACTTTCAATTTATCAATAGTTTCCCTTTTGGTAACTCACGAACTAGTCTTGCCAAGAATAACCAATATCGATATGTAGTGTAGTCAATCAGTTGTCTCTCTCTGAGATATTTCGCCAGAACTGTAGTCACCTCTGGACGTTTCCGCGCGCTCCCAGCCAATCAGATCACTGACGGCTTGTGGAGTATGCTCTCGAATAACTTTGCATGGTACTAGTTTCATTTATTCGAAGTGGTAGATACTAGGCACTGTGTTGCAGTGAAGTTAATTCACATGAAATTTGTATCGCACCTTTTTCACTGTTGTTCAGAGTTAATTACTTTTGCGGGGATATCGGACATGTCTTCGTATTACAAGTTACGAACAAAAAAAGTAACATAATTTATATGTACACAGCCATTTACATACATATAGCTCTAGTTTGGTAAGGAGAGGACAGATAATCGGCCGTGGCATTACAGTAAGACCAATCCTGACAATTGCTTGAAGCAATTTAGGAGGAGTATGGGAAACCTAACTCAGGATCTCCGAATGAAAATTGAAGCCTCCAACCCCCGAAATACAAGCCCAGTCTCTCTCTATAAAACAGTGCTACCTCATTCGTTTCGCCTCCAGTACGAAGGAGAGCTGATATTTATGCGCGAGGTGTTACAATAGCTTAGTCTATGCCTTCTTCGTCAGGCTAAGCAGTTTACAAGATTGTATTCTGATCATTCAATCAGAATCATTATGAATTCAAATTCATCACTCTCTCCTACAATGTAGGTGATTCTGTATTTTGCTGGAAGTTGTGTATACAAATTCAAGTCTGTGTGATCACTGAAATTCTCGACTTAAGTTGCAAGGCTATTTTGAAAGCCCACTGGTTTTTGCTTTCTGGATTTGAAATCAATATACATAACGTAACTGTATTTACTTTCCTAAGTGATTTATTGAAAATTAGCATATTTTTGGTGCACCCTATGTCTGACGCCATCTTGTGCACACATGTCGCAACGTACACATTCTGTCTACTGAATGACTGCACATAGTACTACAACCAAACAATTCAGTTCTCACATAGCTTTCCGCAGTAATAGCGATAAATAACTGTTCTGTACCCACAGATTTTCGGGTACGAAGATAAGCTCTGTCATCGGCTGACGAATGCAAAATTGATGTGTCAAATTTTTTGCTTTGTGTGTTTTCACATTCTACGCGGTATCTTGCACAGAGCATTGCTATAATGTGTTCAGAACTCAGTAATAGGTCATGCATATTCAGTTCTTTCGTATCATATCATCAGTGAAATGATCTGGAGATATATTACGAGCAGTTAGTCACTTCCGTATGTAAGTACTGTGTCTACAGACAGGGGGCACGATCCCTATTGCGCTGTGTTCAACTGTACGTTTTCGCTAGCACACTCTATAAGCATGAAAAAAATCTTTTTACTTTTAAAAAGATTTTTTAAAATTTTTTAAAATTTTAATTGTTTACTGTTTGATTGTTTTCACTAATGGTGCAAGGAACCCGCGTGTATATATGTATTTGGGCCGCAGACCACTATTTCAAACCATACGCTAGCATCACTACATTTTATTCGTCTATATTCGTTACCAGGTAACTTTGGTAGTCAGCGGTTCAAAAGCGTCGGTAACAAACGTAAGCTTCCTAGACCGCTTTAAAGTGCCTTCGTACAGTAACTCTAAAAATGACGACGCTGTTAACAAGTGCCGTAGTTTTCGTTAAAAACTTCCAACATAAATTTAAAATTGCAGACGTCGAGTATAGTGTTCTACCTAATGCGCTATTACGTTCGATGGAAATGAAAAAATTGTTTCCACTTTATCATCATCAAAAGTAGAAAGAGGTTGGGGCGAAAAGTAATGATGTCCACAAATAGTTTGACGAAACACTAGTGTCAAGACACCAACGTTACGCTATTTATCTCGTAGACTGGCTGATTACAACCATTTTAACAATGAAAATAATTATTTATTAGGAAACCGTATTTGTACATAACTAATCAGACTGCCTGCATCGCTGTACAGTATTTTTTCAGGTATCGACCACCGCTCAACAAAAAAAGGAATTTACATACTAAAGAAAATATTATTAACCTCGTAATAAGTAACATACTTGTTCTTTTAGATTTTATTGTAGTGCGTCAGTCTACATGAAACCCCCAGTAACTCTAACTAATAAGGTATGAAAAGGGAATAATCGTTTAATCGGTTTTCCCCTGCGAATAAAAGCAGAGGGGCAGAGAATATCATACTATTCGCACTGTTATAGGAATCATCTTTGCGTTCACGTGGCAGGAATGAGATAAGCAAGTCTCTGGAAGAAGAGAATTTGAAGTACTCTATTAAAAATAATCTGATACACCAAAAGAAATGTAATTTCCAGCAACTGAAATATCTTTAGAACCAGGTTTTCAGTGTTATACTTTAGTATGAAGATTTTTTTTATTTGAAAATATTTGTACACAGTATCCAAGATATCGTCGATTACTAATGTTCAGACCACAGTTTGCTGTCGATTTATGAATGTATTTCAATGATCGACCTAATTGCTCAGCTCGCATGATGTGAGAGAAAGTTTGAAGGTGAAATTAGTCTAGGATTCATTTATTCATTGCAAATATTTATCATGCCGAATTATGCTGTACACATTATGTTTACACTGCCTGACTCCTAGCACACATGCCAAGCAACATAAATTAGTAACATATAAACTGTTCGAAGTACTATCGGCTATGTCGAGGATCTGCAGAGGTGCAAACAAATAATAGTAACAGGGTGTACAGCAAGCATCTCATTTAGACATATGGAGAATCTAACAGCACTCTTGCGAGCACAAAAATCAGTCTATTAGTGATTATTGTACTGACTATTTGCGGTCACTGTTGTGGAATAAGGTTCGCATAATTAGGTGCACATTGAACTTAGAATTATCAACAAGAAATAAACAAAACACATCATTTTCTACAAGTAAATTAAGTTGTACAATAATTTCACCTAGGCGAACAAAGAAACATCTAAAATCCATATATTTAAAAATATCTGTTGAAGCTCATCCCTTAAGGAACTCGCAGCAAACAGTGTAGTATTATTTATAGAAAACATAGTAGTAACTGACAAAACCGAATACAAATTGAAAAGCCGGTCGGAGTGTCCGAGCGGTTCTAGGCGCTACAATCTGGAACCGCGCGACAGCTACGGTCGCAGGTCCGAATCCTGCCTCGGGCATGGATGCGTGTGATGTCCTTAGGTTAGTCAGGTTTAAGTAGTTCTAAGTACTCGGGGACTGATGACCTCTGAAGTTGCGTCCCATAGTGCTCAAAGCCAACTGAACCATTTTTGAACAAATTGAAAATAAACAATGCTTTCATTTTAAAGTCGACACTATCAGGATTATAATGGACAATAGAATAACGTCAGTTTTCCTGAACTCAACAACTAGTTCACTGTACAGTGAATCTGACACTCTATTTCAGGTAAGTACGAAAACACGAAGAACACAAGTCAGTGGCAGACGTTTCGTCATTATATCGATGTTAGATAAATGTGTGCATCTGTGTATCTTTGTGTGTGTGTATGTGTGTATATGCTTGCATGTGTGCATTTTGATGCACTTCTCTACGTCAATCATTTGTAATTCTATTCATCTCTGCATGACTAGCGCACACTACATCCACTTATACATGCTTACTGTCAAGTCTTGGTCTCCTCTTGTAATTTACATCCCCCGTCAACTGATCCCTTCCTTTAGTCTAATTGTGTCGTAAATGTGTTTGCTGCCCAGTCCGATCCAGCAAACCCCCATAAAGTATTTATCCGATATTCCCATCGGATCTTCAACTTTCAATTTTGATCTGAACTGTACCTCCTACGTTTTACTTCCGTATGCTATTCTTCCTCTTCCAGACTTATACCTGCACAAAACGTTTTCTAAAACATTTTCAGAAACGTTTTTCTTGCTATTGTCACTCTGCCTTTTATAGCTCTTCTACTTTGGCCAAACTTATTTTCATGAGAAACTCATCTATTTCTTTTATCTCATTTCAAATTGTCTAATTTCGTCAACATCGTCAGATCCAATCCGATTACACTCTAGTACCTTTATTTATAAATCTGAATATACAAACAACTCACTGCACGACATTTGATTCCTTCATGAACTATACTTGTCTCCAGTGCTATATCTTTATTTGTGAACCACTTCAACTTTAAACTTTTTATCTCTTTCCAGTAAAATGAAATGTCAAATAATATTATGTAAATGATCGGTAGATGGGTAAACTAACTTGGCACATTGTTACCATCCAATTATGTTCCCTCACAGGTCGATTCTTTTGAGTGTTCCTTCTTCTTGACGTCTTTAACATTGGAGGATGTTAGTCGGTGATCCACAGAAGCTGTAACTGCGTCGCGTGGGATTTAAGTAGGCATACGGGTCACAGGAAAGGCGAACAAATGGCCGTCGTTTCTCAGCCGCAAGCCGCTTTACTCTACTGTGGACAGAGTCTTTCGTAGAAAGCGGTGGTAGCTGGCGGACTCGGGGGGAAGATAAAACCCTCGCAAACTCCCCAAGGAAATGTCCAGCCACTGCACCGGTTCGTTCGCCTACAAAGAATGTCTTCTTCACTTACTTCTGTTGTAACACAAGACGACGTAACTCTGAAGATTACTTCACAATAGTAAAGACTTTCAAACTTCGTTACAACACTAAAAATATCACAGAAGGTGACAGTTAGTCGCTAACACATGCGTTACGTTTTCATAGTTTACATGCATTATGTGTAGCCATGTAATGCATATCTTAATAAGCGTCCAACAAAATGTTTAATTTACTTTAAGACTTCGTGAACGAAACATATATGGATCACCTTTTTACTTCTGATAAACGGTTTCAAGTGAATTAGTCCATTTCTCATGTGGAAGTAGAATAAAACTAAGCTTAGTGCTCAGCACATCTGGTTCCTATGCAAAGGAACTTGGTTCTTTAACAAGGGTGATCTCAGTAGGTACCGACCTGTTTCACTAATGACGCCATTTTTTAAAATTTTGATGGA
This sequence comes from Schistocerca piceifrons, assembly GCF_021461385.2. Classification (NCBI taxonomy): domain Eukaryota; kingdom Metazoa; phylum Arthropoda; class Insecta; order Orthoptera; family Acrididae; genus Schistocerca; species Schistocerca piceifrons. The sequence continues at coordinate 397,958,277 of NC_060144.1, read as the reverse complement.
CGTGTTATATTCTACAACAATATCTCATCTTAGCAACGATAATATCCTCGGTTTCAGAAGAGTTGCTCTACTTACAGTGCCATTTACACATTCGTTCACCAAATTTTATAAGCATTAAGTAAGAAAACAGTCTGCTATCTATCTAAGTGATTTGACTGTGTGTGTAGTCTCCTAGATAAATTGAAGTTTTATAGGACTGGTGGCATAGCCGACCAATGGATAACGTTATATGTAGCCAAAAGCACGCAGAAAATTATATTTAGAAATTCAACCAACACAGTCCGGGGACGTAATTCTGACTGGGGTAAGTGGTCACCCAGGACTCAATCTTAGGTCTGCTATTGTTCCTAATACATATAAACGATCTTCCATCTAACATAGAACAAGCAGAATTAGTTAGTTCTTTTTCCAGGCGACACTACTATTGCAATCAGTCCAAACATACATCCAGAATGAGAAGAAATGGCAAACAACGCTTTTAGAAGCACACTGACTGGTTTTCTGCGAATGATCCACCCTCAATTTTTAAAAGACACAACATATTTAGTTCTGGACATCTAGCGTACTACCGTAATGATAAATAATGAACACATGGTGAGGAAGTCATAATTAGGGTGGAAGCTTCAAAATTCATAGATGTCCATATCGATGAGAATCTGAAAAACAAAAAGAACATTTTCAAACTCTTAAAACAACTGAGTTCAACCGCATTTGTGCTTAGAATCATTGCAAATCGTTGAGAGAAAAGTCAGTAAGTTAACGTATTTCGCATATTTTCATTCAATAATGCCATATATAATAAGGGTCTGGGGTGATTCACCTTTAAGAAAGGAAGTCTTCATTGCTTGAAAACGTTCTGTAAGAATAGGTGGTATTCACCCACAATCAGTCTTGTAGACATATGTTTATGGAGATGGGCATTCTGACTACTGCTTCACATTATATTTATTCCACCCAGAAATTTGTTGTAAATAACCCACTGCACCTGATAAAGAACAATGATGTACATAATTACAGTACCAGGACAAATGAAATCGTTAGTTCACATTAAAATCTTAATGTCTTTAGCACAAAAATGGTTGCACAATGCTGCAATATAAATTTTTAACACTTACCCTTTGATATAAAATGTCTACAGACAGCAAATTAAAAATTTAAAACAAGCAGAAAAAGTTTCTCCTTGACAACTACTGTTCCACAGAAGAATTTCTATTACAGTAATATGTAAAAGGTTGCACGTCCTAATTACTAACTCACATCTGTATCTAAAAAAAATATGTGTTGAGCATGTAACCGCATTTACAAATTAATTCACAATGTGAGTATAAAATGAATCAGTCAACATTATGATTTAACATTTAGAAACAATTCACTGTACTGCCAGGGACTTTCTCCTTCGTAGGAGGATTGCAACGTGTTGCAGTTAGCCTCGTGATGCCAGCTGATTGAGTGGTAGCGTCTCCTTAGTCTGGGAAATCTACAATGGCTAACGCTGTGTCCCTCCATAGCGAAACAGCATGACGCCACATAACTAAGGTTACCATTTTTTTAAATATACGGGACATCTACTAAGATACTCCTGTAACACCTTCGGGGATGATGACGACCTGGACATCTACTAAAACGACTTATGGATCATGTGTAACTGCAACCAAAATGGGTAATAATGGCATTTCGTGACTGGAATATTATGACGATGATAATGATAATGTGCTTTTTCATCGATATTCATGTAAGGAAATTGCATTTCAATGACAAGATAAAGCCATTATTATTTATATATAACTGGAACAAAGTAGTCAAAACGAAGAACACTATCACAATTAAAACAATTTAACATTTCTCACAAATCTTTCAGGTATAGAACAAATTTCATGCTGTCATTCATATTTGTTTATTTACATATTTTGCACTGGAGTGAACATTTTCACAAAGCTTTCCGAGACTCAACAATCTGTCATACATTTTCTTGCATCAGAAAGTGAAATTACATTCTGGCATTAAAGAATTTGCAATCATAGATTCCAAAATATTAGTCTTTTCACATGGCCAGCACTCATTCATTTTTGAAAAATGTTCTGTGATTGCATTTGAGACTGGAAGGCAAAGAACAAGTTCTATGACCTTACGGAGGATGCTTATTGCAATTTTTTCTCCTTCAGTGCTATGAAATTTTCCGCCCACCTGTCCCATACTGCTACAATGGAAGCATTCAATTCTCATAATTTTTCTACTACAAATGTTGTAGCTATGCAAAATCAATCAAACAAGAGTCAACAGTCAAGGATTACGTTACCTTTGGCTCTTGTTGTTGGAAAAATTGACCCCCCCCCCCCCCCATCGGACCATTTTGGTTTTCATTTCAAAGTACACCAAATGAAGTCAGTGTCATGTGGGAATTTCTGACTCCATGACACTAGATAGTTGCGTGCTACACTGTAGAACATATTTACAGATGAATAAAACCTACCTTGACCTGTTCGGTCACACTCTTCAACTTCTGTAACATGAATTTAACTTGGACATTCAAAAAACGATCTCTGCCATTTTTTACTTTTCTTGTTAGTAGCTCATTACAACCTAAGGCTAATGAAACACAAATATCCTGCCTTTCAATTTCTAGAATGCTTGTTTGAAAGATATGTAACACTCTGTACAAATGATAACCATACTTCAGATTCCTTGTTATTGAAAAATGAATACAAAGCAGCAGGGCACCTTTGTCCGACAGGAAAAATGATTTTAAAACAGGATACAATTTCACAATCCTCTGAAGTGCAGTCAATTATGCTAATCGCTTTGCATTGTTGTAACCCAGTACTTGTTGATATTCAGTATTCACGAATTCACACAATTCCTTTAGTCGTTCCACCCTAACATTTTATATATGGAAATACTTGAGGCTTTTTCAGACTTACTTATAACGTAATGAAAAGGTTTTCTTTACCCCCTGTCTTAACCGCACCAAACGTACTATTCGTATTATCAGTTAAGAGACACACAAATATTGGCACCAAATTATGGGCCTGTAGAACACTGATATAAGACGGCTGATGTTTCATTTTCGACAGAACTGGAACCATTTTCGACAGAACTGGAATGTAACAACTTTACATGTCCCCACTTTCAAGTTCGAAATATCTGACAATGATAGGAAGTCATTTAGCAGAATTGTGATTGCTGGTATCGATAAAAATACGTATAAAATTCACCGCATTAACGTCTTCAGTAAAAAGTTCTTTGCACCATGGAGCCAATACATTTACAATATATTCTGTATTTCTCTCTGCATTATTAAACTCAATGTGCGGTCTACGGATCTCCAGCTGTGAATGTGGTAGGCATATGTTCTTTCTTTCTCTAGACAATTTTAATTTTCCATTGCCTGAGACAAAAGGAATTTGTAAAACTTACCAACAACATAGAAAATGCATTAGTTAACAAAAGAATATATAATTTCAATCTTACAATATTGTGTTAACACACCTAAAGTTGTCCTGGGAAAGAAGGTATTCAGTTTCGATGATGTCACAGTAGCTGTTAAGCCCAATTTATTTTTCGTGGTTTTCTCGTGTTGCAAAATGTGTGAGCTTCCACCATATGCAATAGAAAATGTGTTATGGCAAGTTGTGCAATAAACCTCACAATTTATTTTGGTACTTTCCAGAAAAGGATACTTTTCCTTTAATTTAGGTGAAAATATGGACTTGTATTTAGACATAATTTCAAGAAACGCTGTATTGCAGTAGGGGAGAGAAAGATTCTCTGAGCACTGAATGTGAATACCACACCGAAATGGTTATTCACAAAACAGAAGAAGAGCATACGCACTTCTTAAAGCCTTCAGTACTCAACAGTCACCACTGAGCTAGGTCGGCCAAAGAATGCACGGAAAATAAGTAAGAATTGTCGATATTCAAATAAAGAAACAAAAGGTGTTTAATGTAGACCTTCGCTAAATAACGGTTTTAATTCTCAGCCAAGTCACGCACTATTGCTGTTTGACAGTTAATATTAACACTGTTTAGTGAAATCGAGATATAGAAGGCGTGGAAGGGGTAGAAGGAGAGGAGGTAATTGTTGACCATTTTAGTGTTGTGTGGAAGCAGGTAGCTACTACATAACAAAAATAAATGACAACCAAGGAAATAAGGTAATTTTATTTTCAAAATTACACATCCAACATTTTCAAATAATTACACATAACTCAAATATACATCAGCATTATTAATTTATGGCATAAAATGTACTTGCGAAATTTTAAAATATGGGACATTTGTGCGTCCCGACAAAAGCTGCGGAGACGTCGGATACCTAGGCCAGAAAATGGGAGTGCTCCATTTTCTATGGGGCGTATGGTAGGTTTACAAATAGCACAGGATGATACGGCGGACGGTCGGAACTACGTTGTCTTGAGAGCGGGGTGATCGCAGAATTAAGTTTCAGTTTGGTTTTTTTCTTTTTTTATCGCAAGCCATCCATTTGTTTTTACTATTAGCGTTTGATAATGTTTAATCACTGGAGTGACTGACAAGTGGTGGGGATTAAATTACTGGACTACATTTTGCACCAACAATGAGTGGTGGTAGAATTTCCGGTCTTCAATTGGAGGGAACTCCAAATCAAATACTACTGAGGTTATTTTCAAATTATCAGCGAATGGTAGTCTATTAGAAGTCTCACCTATATAACACACCTCATATCACATAATTTTACCTTTCTATCTGAGTAGCCCATTAGTCAAGACATGGGATTAATGGTTTTCGGCTTCCAGCTTCCATCACTCGTCATCTCAAAACTTCACAGTCAATGTTTTAAGTAAGTTCAACAATCAATGTACGACCATCACAAGCGTGCACTTGTCGGTAAGAGTTTGAGTTGAGCCCAGGGATGCTCGACATATTCGTAATAATTTGAGGTGTTTGAATTCTTGACAAAGGTGATGTAATCGGAAATATAATTTTCGTTATGATTTATTATTTCGAAAATGCTCTGAAATTATTGCAAATATTCCGTATACATCGATCGTGCTGCCATGAAATCAGTTTGCGCACTACTTGCGTGCATGCTCAAACGCACACGTCGCGCACTGTAAACTATACTGTCGTTTCGGGAAGACAATGAACAAACTCGGCGTATCCGCGTGGCAGCTGTAACATAACCGCTGGCGGAAGAAAAGGTACACCGTCCGTGCTAAGTGCGAACGTATTCGGAAGACTTATTCTAACATCTGCGCCAGTGGTCGTCAATAATACTTGCTCAAGCGCCAATACTGCCATTGTGTTGCGTCACTTCAGGCCGAATTTGTACCGGTCTTATTATTAATTAATAATCTACATAAATTAGTACGTCATGGGCTCCCAAAGGTCTAGCAACAGTAAGGGAGCAGACGGCCAGTGTGGCCGGGCGGTTCTAGACGCTTCAGTTTGGAACTGCGAGACCGCTACGCTCGCAGGTACGAATTCTGCCTCGGGCATTTATGTGTGTGATGTCTTTAGGTTAGTTAGGTTTAAGTAGTTCTAAGGTCTAGGGGACTAATGACCTCAGGTGTTAAGTCCCATAGTGCTATGAGCCATTTGAACAACCTGTAAGGAAGCAGGAAGTTGGCCGCCGACACCCAAGTTCTGATCGCTTAAAGTCAGCGCTGTTCGGAATACTTCGTTTTGAGTGTTCTATGGTCAGACTGCTGCGTTCCACAGCGAAGCAGAAGTTATTATACTGTAATTGCCTGACGAAGTGTTGTGTTGTCTGTGTGGCGTATGACTAAAACACAATAATTGTAAATTTTCTTATATTTAAATGCAATGTGCAATATGAGACTCGTATTTGCTAAACTTTTTCAGTGTCATTTTTCTCCCACTCATTGCGTTGTATTACGACAACCTCAAGTTAATATTTCCTGCTACAATTATGTACCACATTTGAAGTACGCATTACGGATCCATGTTACTTCCCTGTCAAAATTGATACGATAGTAGCTGATCGGCACGAGTCGCTTTAGTTATCAGCACTGGAAGACAACCATTGAAAATTCCCTTTCTTACATCCTATAGTCCCGCAATGGCTACTTTCCACTCTGCCCCGTGAGGTAAACGGTCAACTTTCCTTAGCTCACCCATAAACTCACCAACGTCAATTGAAATTCAGCACATCTTAAAGTATTACTGCCTATGTAGGTGTTTTTGTTTGTTAGTACTGAGGAGGGAAACAACACTCGAAAGAAGCTGTTAAAGTTAGATGGTGTTTTTGGGTTCGGCTGTTAGTTGCCGTAAGTATGGTGTATTACCTTGTAGTTATAATTAACGTGCTGGTAATCACAGAAATCCAGCGTGGGCTGTAATTATAGAATAGAAGCGAAAAATGGTAGATATTTTAATGCGATAATTGGGAACAGATTTACACTGGAAGAAAACTTAGTTCAGTTTTTGGCCATCAGAGTCAAATCTGGCGCACTGAATGCAGGAAAGACGTGTATAAATGTGTATTTCTATATGCAATATATTAGAAAAGGGACGTGAGCACAAGAAGTTAAATAAGTGAGAAACGCATAATGTTTATTTTATTGTTAACCACCGCGTACACAATTCACTTAGTATGACCAATAAGACGTCGACGAGATACTGTACTGTTTGGCCACAGTAACTTGACGATTTCGCTGATTCCTCTACATCTAAATCTACATTTATACTCCGCAAGCCACCCAACGGTGTGTGGCGCAGGGCACTTTACGTGCCACTGCCATTAACTCCCTTTCTGTTCCAGTCGCGTATGGTTCGCGGGATGAACGACTGCCGGAAAGCCTCCGTGCGCGCTCGAATCTCTCTAATTTTACATTCGTGATCTCCTCGGGAGATATAAGCAGGGGGAAGCAGTATATTCGATACCTCATCCAGAAACGCACCTTCTGGAATCCTCGACACCAAGCTATACCGCGATGCAGAGCGCCTCTTTTGCAGAGTCTGCCACTTGAGTTTGCTAAACATATCCGTAACGCTATCACGCTTACCAAATAACACTGCGACGAAACGCGCCGCTCTTATATGGATCTTCTCTATCTTCTCTGTCAACCCGACCTGGTACTGATCCCTCACTGATGAGCAATACTCAAGTATAGGTCTGCCAGAAGCGGAGAAAATCGGTGCTACGTTGAAGATATTGATTTGTCTCCGAGCGTTGCCAATTTCAGACAGCCCCCAGACGCGAAGTAGTACAAAAGGCTTGCGTCCATTAGCAAATAACCACTGTAAGCACTTGCTGACACTTGCTGAAAAGTTTACATAACAACAAAAACTTACTCAGTTGTACTTCTTGAACTCAGTGGGACAAGTCAGGAACTCGCTGCAAGTACGTGTTCCAGAAAAACCAGAGCAGTCGCCACTGCTGTTGCATTATTACTAATGAATAAAAGTCGTGACAAAACACAAAAATAAAAAATACACACAAAAAGATATTCGAGGAGTACAATTGATGTTGCCAAAAAACACTATTCAATCAACTAAAATCAGAGGACTTCACTTAACTTGAAAAACTTTGGGGATGTTGTATGCAAATTTCGAACAACTCTTGTCTATTGTATAATCAACTATTCAGCAACGGGAAACAAAAATGTGGCACCCTGTCTTATCAAGAGACTGCCTTTCAATTACTCTTTGATTTTTTCAAGCAGTATTTCGTACTTTTATGACAACTGTAAAGCATGAATGTTTACAGTAACATTAAAAAATCAGCTAAAATTTAAAGACGCCTGTATTGCCGCTCTACTTTTCCTTCTGATGAAACAAATTGATTGGTGAACTCGTTTTGCCGTTCCTTGACTGATGGTGCCGATTATGTGTGTTTAAGAGTTCCAACGGTAAATATGTTTCGGTCCATCTGTCTGTGCCATTCTCCTTTTTGACAATGATACTTTCCCACCGGTACTGGACACACATAACTTCTGTGTGTTTGAGAACTTCCACGAGAAGACAAACCTGACAAGTACTTGCACCAAGAAGCAAGAAACTAGAACGAATTTGCTGCCAATAGTAGAGTGTGCGCTGCTTTCAAGAACCCCAGCTAGCAAACAGTATTATTTGTCAGAAAGTTTCATGCAAGAAACTGTTTCCACTACCTTGCAAACTTCTTGAGTTTGACGAAATTTGTGGACATAGATGAGAAGGGAGGTGGGGGAGGGGGGCTGGGCGTGTTGCAGATATTGTTATTAGTAATATCCACCCAAATCTGAGTCATACCACAGCAGGAAGTTCGACACGATGCGTTATAAATCTGACTTCAGGATTACGGTGATAGAGTGGTTACAAGATGAGCAAATAAACGACAGCGACTCGATGAGGAAGGCTGAACAGTTATCTACAATAAAGGAAAACAAAGTGTACGTCGTGCATAAAAGCGCTGAGAGCATAGGTCACAAAGAGGGCGTTTAACGCCCCACCAATGCGATCTAAATAGAACTGGTATGGGCCAAAATAAAACACAATTTCAGAAACAACAGTGTCGCTGGTGACATGTCGAGGGAAAGTTTGCAGAATCTTGTTAATGCTGCTTTCCCTTCAGTTACTGCACAGAACTGACAGGGCTACCGCAGGAATTTACAGTAGCTGGAACAAGAGCACTGGACACGAAATCGAATATCGCAAATGTCCGACGCTGAATTTATCATCAGTAATATACCCTCAATTGATGGTGATGATGATGAAGCGGAAGAAGAAGCTGATCTTGAAACAAACACTAATGATAGTCACCTTTAGTGAACATCATTTCGACAATTCTTTCAATCACAATTCATTGCCCTTTGCAAACATTAACGCTGTCTGCGTTTAATAAATGTAACCTCCAAACAGATTCCAAAGATCTCCTTTTTTTATTTTTTATTTTTTAACTTTCAATTCCTAGTGTCGTAAGTCGTACATACGTCTACATTCATTTTTCATTGTTTTCCACGTATACAGGGTGTTACAAATAGGTACGGCCAAATTTTCAGGAAACATTCCTCTCACACAAATAAAGAAAAGATGTTATGTGGACATGTGTCCGGAAACGCTAATTTCCATGTTAGAGCTCATTTTAGTTTCGTCAGTATGTACTGTACTTCCTCGATTCACCGCCAGTTGGCCCAATTGAAGGAAGGTAATGTTGGCTTCGGTGCTTGTGTTGAGATGCGACCCATTGCTGTACAGTACTAGCATCAAGCACATCAGTACGTAGCATCAACAGGTTAGTGTTCATCACGAACGTGGTTTTGCAGTCATTGCAATGTTTACAAATGCGGAGTTGGCAGATGCCCATTTGATGTATAGATTAGCAAGGGGCAATAGCCGTGGCGCGGTACGTTTGTATCGAGACAGATTTCCAGAACGAAGGTGGCCCGACAGGAAGACGTTCGAAGCAATTGAACGGCGTCTTAGGGAGCAAGGAACATTCCAGCCTATGACTCGCGACTGGGGAAGACCTAGAACGACAAGGACACCTCCAATGGACGAGGCAATTCTTCGTGCAGTTGACGATAACCCTAATGTCAGCGTCAGAGAAGTTGCTGCTGTACAAGGTAACGTTGACCACGTCACTGTATGGAGAGTGCTACGGGAGAACCAGTTGTTTCCGTACCATGTACAGCGTGTGCAGGTACTATAAAATAAATAAATAAATAAATAAATAAAATATTAATTATTGTATATGTATGGTAGTGATATGTATGGTAGTGATATTTGCTTATCTGGAACGTGGACGTTTAATTATTGGGTATCAGACGCTTGACAATGGCGTTTTCGTAAATGCAATGTTATTCGTAGTTGACCGTGAAATGTGATCCAAATAATCGGACTTCGTATTTAAATCGTTTCCAAAGACTGCTACGGTAGGTGCGGACTCAAAATCTCAATATTAGAATAATATACCAGCCATGTCAATACGTCGTACAGAGGTGGCTGTCTACTAAACATAAAAAAAGTTTACACAGTTAGTTAAATCAGATATATTCAACGAATAAGCCTACAGTTAAATAATTCAACTTACTTTCATAAATATAGAATCTCTACAGGGTCGAGTGCCTAGTGAGATTGCAACTCGCTGTGTACTTATGTAACATCAAATATGGCGGTGTGCCAGTTAATAAAATATACGTGCTTCCGGCACCAGCTATTCTACTCGACCTAATTCTTGTTAATGAAACATAAGAGTGTCCTAATTGTATTTTGTTTTATCAGCGGCATAGCGCTGCAGTTCTGTGCCATAGGCTTTATTTATTTGTCAGAGATTAAATATTTAATTCAGATTTCGCGTTTCCGAGGAAACTCACGCACGGCATGCAAATGTGCCTTTATTGCACTATCAGCAGCTGATTGGCCCCCACGGGTACATTTCTGCGAATGGTTCATCCAACAATGTGTCAAACCTCATTTCAGTGCAAATGTTCTCTTTACGGATGAGGGTTCATTCCAACGTGATCAAATTGTAAATTTTCACAATCAACATGTGTGGGCTGACGAGGATCCGCACGCAACTGTGCAATCACGTCATCAACACAGATTTTCTGTGAACTTTTGGGCAGGCATTGTTGGTGATGTCTTGACTGGGCCCCATGTTCTTCCACCTACGCTCAATGGAGCACGTTATCATGATTTCATACGGGATACTCTTACCTGTGCTGCTAGAACATGTGCCTTTACAAGTACTACACACCATGTGGTTCATGCACGATGGAGCTCCTGCACATTTCAGTCGAAGTGTTCGTACGTTTCTCAACAACAGATTCGATGACCGATGGATTGGTAGAGGCGGACCAATTCCATGGCCTCCACGCTCTCCTGACCTCAACCCTCTTGACCTTCATTTGTGGGGGCATTTGAAAGCTCTTGTCTACGCAACCCGGTACCGAATGTAGAGACTCTTCGTGCTCGTATTGTGGACGGCTTTGATACAATACGTCATTCTCCAGGCCTGCATCAGCGCATCAGGGATTCCATGCGACGGAGGGTGGATGCATGTATCCTCGCTAACGGAGGACATTTTGAACATTTCCTGTAACAAAGCGTTCGAAGTCACGCTGGTACTTTCTGTTGCTTTGTGTTTCCATTCCATGATTAATGTGATCTGAAGAGAAGTAATAAAATGAGCTCTAACATGAAAAGTAAACATTTCCGGACACATGTCCACATAACACATTTTCGTTCTTTTTGTGTGAGGAATGTTTCCTGAAAGTTTGGCCGTACCTTTTTGTAACACCCTGTACAAAAGTTATAGGTAAAACTCTCGAGGATGAGTATGTCACCAAATTAGTTGATTTCCGATCCGACGTGAGTGCCACTTTAAGCGGGAAATACTTCTGCGAATGCCGTCTACGATTTCGTGTTACGCGCAAAACACGGGTAGTGGCGCCAGCCGACGCTGCGTTCTCCTCGACGCTCAGTCTCTCTTCGGCAGCCATAATGCGGGGGAACGGTCATTACCGACAGCCACCGCACCAGCCGTCAACTTATAGTGGATAAACAGCACAGCCCAGATTTGCACAAGGTGGCCAAAATTTGAATAATTTCCAGCGTACATGGGTTGCGCATTTACTCATTAGCATGTCAGATAAGTTGTGCTGCCATACGCTAACACCAGCTGACACTGGACGTTCCGGAGTAGTTGCACTTTAACTATAACCACCTGGTATTAGAAAATACGCATATTGAGTTGACCTGTGTCCTGAGTAATCGGTATTGAATTTCAATTCCCGGTGTCCCAGTTGCATCTTTTGGGAGGTTCAAATGTCCCAGTTTATCCCCTTTTTGATTCTTAGCAATGTTTGCATTGTGAAACCGGTAGAAACACCTCCACTCGATGCACAGCACGCCTTGTCTTCACGACTAACTCCCAATTGTTAGTCTGCAACCGTTCACGCAGAGGTTCTGAATGTTACTGTACTCAGCTGATTAGAAAGCGTTTGACGACAAAGTAAAACATGTAGATAAGAATTTAATAAATTGTCTTTGTGATTTCGTAGCTAATGCTCGCTAGTAGCACCAGTCTTTGTGCAGGTTCGAGAGTCTCACAGTAATGTGGAATCCAGTTAACGTATCCAACCTTGAAAAGGTGAAATATGAAGGATCTGGAGTGTAGTCGAAATCACCTACTTCTCCTGCAGACTTTCATAAGTTTTCTTTACTAGTTAATTTCTTGCACGTTCATACCAATGACGACGACCTTTAGTTACAAATTCTGGAAACATTACAAGAAACATGAAATAACTCGGACTATTGCGTGAATTGTGGTTGGAACGATGGTAGTTTGTGCTAATTAATGTTATCAACAAAAATAGAGTACATTTCAAGCCCAAATAAAGCTTTCAGTGAGAAAGAAAGGCATAGAAATTTTTGGTTAAACGATGGAGGGAGAAAAATCTTGTACATAAACAGTTCCTAAAGCCGGTTTCGTTTCCTAAAATCTTAACATGAAATCTACAAATGAAAGAAAAGAAATACATGTAATACGAAATATGTGCCAAAATGAAATTCGTAAGAGTATGAAAGGAAAACTACTCGAAAGATTTAGAATTGCTCGTGAGGGTCAATGCACCGATACCGAAGACGGTCTAGAAAACAGGGCGGTGTGAAGCATGTATATGTGGCCCATAAGAAGTCCGATAGCACTGGGGGTTGACGGTGTGAATGGAATAACTAAATTTCCAATGTAAAGAAATAAGACACCACTTGCGCTGAAAAACTATTTTAACTCGTGTGCTTTTCTTCCCATCGGGATTCTTCAAAAGCAGCTGGTGAAAATTACGAACAAAAATCTAAATGACACGCTTGGTCTCTGCGATGGCCGGAGACGTGTGAGGGGAAATGCTGACTTAATTGGCGGTCGGCACTACCAGCAGAAACTACAATGTTTAACTTCAGCACGCAATTCTGATGCTACAACTGCTAGGTCGCTAGCGTTGGCAGAAACTTAAAAAAAAAAAAAAAACAGGGAAGTCGATATGAGGCGTTCCGGACAAATGCGATATGTGACGAAACCGCCCGACGGACTCGTCGGACGCATTTTGTTGTGCCATTTACAGTTACCATTGTTAGCAAACTGGTTATCGCCGAGCGTGAAGGTGCTTAGTTTTCCGTTCAGTTCTTGAGCTAAAGGGGATAAACAGGCTTCTAATTTGTTGACGTACGGAACATCTAATAATAAATCAGTACTTCCACATACAGTTCTAAAACTGGCAGTATATTTACAATGTGAAGCTGATATTTTTATGGGACGGTATGTCTATATTTTTTCCTTCGATATAACAATACTTTATTCGATGTTTCGACAACTGATTTTTTTTTCTTTAAATATCGACAAATCGGCTTCCCAATATTTTTAAAAATTGCAACTGTTCTAGTTCGTACCATTTGAAGAAAATAATTCATTGCTTTTGTTGGATTGTTGGTGTCGACACAACACCTCTGTCTTTAGGATTACGAAAAGACTGTTAATACAATTCAGATTTCATCTAAAACTGATAGTGTGATTCGGTCTTTTGATAAAATATGTTTCTACAGTCTGAAACAAATTTTCAGAAAATAAAATTTATGTTTTTTTCGCCATCCAGAACGGATTTACAATTTTTTTTGCTGACTGCAGAGAAAAAGCAAGAAATTGTTTCCTGGTTTACCAAACATACAATATTCAAGAATTAACGTAAGAACTTTGCTACAAGAATAGTTATAAAATATTTAAATTCTTCAAATAGCGGTTATTCGTGCAGCAAAAATGAGTAACTTCACCGTTTTTTTAAAATAATTGCAATACTCCTTAGCGGTTAAAATTTCGACAGTGCATTTCTTTCGGTGTATTTTCCTTGTGCGAAAAAATTCAGCAGAGACTGAACCATTTCCCTGTAAGCTCTGAAACAATCTGCATCCGAATAATGCCAGATTTAGAACACAAAAACGAAAAAAATTCATAGTCTGATTAATTTTAGCGCAGTCGTAACATAGACTACGTTGAGAGGTGACTTATTACGAGAATATGTATACAATACGAGTATAACGATGATCGAAAACTAAAGTCTACATTACCCGTGGCGGGGTTAACTCCTTGTTTAATCTACATTTGAATCTACATACATATCCCACAAGCCACCGTACGGCAAGTATTTACTGTTCCACTAGTAAATGGAATGAGGAAATAACGATTGTCTAAATAATTCCGCACGAGTCCTCATTTCTCTTGTCTTCGTGGTTCCCCAGCCTGTTTCAAATGTCGGTATTTAAACTTTCTCAATAGTGTGTACTGAAAAGCATATTTTCTTCCCTCCAGGGTTTCCCTTTTGAGTTCACGGAGGATTTCCATAAGACTTGATGGTATCTACCAGCAACAGTTCCAGCAACACTCTTCCAAGTTAACTGTATGTCTTCCTTCAAACTGGCCTGTTGGTATACCAAAAGCGTGAGCACAGAGCCAGTAATTCCTTTTTTTTTGCTATTTGTTACAGTATTTAGTCGATCGCTGAGCTGGGGAACTTATTAGTTTAATAATATACAAAATGCATGAACAACTAAAAGAACGAAAGACAATCCTGAATCTTAGAAGTAACTAATAATTCAATCCAGAATGTGGCCAAAATACCTTACGGAGGCAATATTTCTTCAAAAATTGCAAAATGTACCTACAAGGTTTTTGATACAGGAAATATACACTGAAAGGAATAGAGTGTCAAAATTTTGGCTCTAAGGCGAACAGCAAGAATTGATTTAAAAAATCTTAAAATTATATTCATTTTCGCCTCATGAAGAATCGATTATAAATGCGGTTTGTACAGCCCTTCCTGTCTAGCGCAGAATCGGCGAATAAGGAGACTCAGCCGTGACCAGCGGCCCTAGTGCCACGTAGCGCAAAGTCCAAAGAGCACGTACGTGAATTTTAAGCACTTAACCATACCAAAATCGTCTCAAGTCATGTTTGTTTACAAAACTTGCAGTTAATAGCGACAACAGAACTGTTGTAGATTTAACTGTTATACAAGTGGCTAAAAGAAGAGAGAAAATCAAGGTAGTGTGCTATGTTAGGTTATAGACTATATCAACACTTCCATCAATCGGGATTCGAATTTGTTGACTTTAAATTTTTATAACAATAACTGGAGTGCAGTTCTTATGGTATTTTCTGAATAAATACATATTGCTAACAATGAAATAGTCCCTTGTTTTTCCCTGTAGTTGTTACAAAAATGCGAAGCATTCATTGGATGGCAAAAACAAACATTTTCCTTACACCAGACACACCTAACAAAAGACTCATTAGAGCTTTCATGGAATTCACATTAACTAATGATTTCATTTGGACAGATCTGCAGTGGAGTAGGAACCGGCAGTGGCTGTTGCTCTGTGTATTATGTTGCGTTCCAGGCGTACTTGATCATTTTCGTAAAATGTGGTGATCGAAATTGACAATGCAAGAAACCAATGAAGTTTAACAATGTTGTTCCGTAGATATAACTGAAATGAGAAGGAACTAACGGACCTTATGTTGCCTGTTGATATTATGTTTTAGCCTGATGAAAAATACTTCTATCGAGGGCTGAATCACGCTAATAGTTTAGATGATATCTGAACTGTATTAACATTCTTTTTGTAATCGTAAAGACAGTGGTGTAGTTATGTCCAGACCAAAAGTCCAACAAAAACAATTATTTTCTTCACATGTTACGAACATGTTTCGGATATAAAATTTAAAATTAATCTCTCTCACTTTTCGAGATTTTGCAGAGTCGATATTAAGATTTATGCAAGTAGCCCGTCCCTTTTTTTTAAATTTTGATCCTGCTTTGCCTTGTTGCTCCTGAAGACAGATACTCGGATAAAGCAGCGGAAACAGTAGTCCACGAATACTTTTCGTTGGCTTTGTTACATACGTATGTATCACAGCTGTAATCGACTGCAAAACGATTCTGATGTTTCTTCGCTCCAAGTGATAAAGAGCGATTTGCACGAAACCTGACTCACTGCCTTTATAAGCAGTATTTCAGGAGGTAACACGAAGATTTGTCTCCATTTCTGTTACGAATTTCTCCATAGTATTTGTTGTGGGTTGGCAGGAGAGCCAACACCGTGTTACTAGAGGAAGCCGAAAGGCACGCGTTTTAGCTCACGCAGGCTGGCGTGAGGTCTGGAACAGGTCAAGGAAATTAGAATTTAGAAAAACGGACGTAGCTGGTGGAATACTTAACTTTAATCCATAAATGGTGAACGTCGCTCTTGACTGTACATTATTCACAATATCAATAGTAACCGAACATGGCGCCTTGCTAGGTCGTAGCAAATGACGTAGCTGAAGGCTATGCTAACTATCGTCTCGGCAAATGAGAGCGTATTTGTCACTGAACCATCGCTAGCAAAGTCGGTTGTACAACTGGGGCGAGTGCTAGGAAGTCTCTCTAGACCTGCCGTGTGGTGGCGCTCGGTCTGCAATCACTGATAGTGGCGACACGCGGGTCCGACGTATACTAACGGACCGCGGCCGATTTAAAGGCTATCACCTAGCAAGTGTGGTGTCTGGCGGTATCACCACATTCCTCCCCCGCAAATTGGCGTACGGTTGTGGCATAAGGCTTCCGCCCACCGTGGGGAGGATCCCATGCTGACGTATGCGACGAGGTGGGGAGCCTAACAACAGGCGAGGCTGTGCCACCCGCATCCTGCCATTCGGACCGCGGAGAGCTAGGAAACGCCTGAAAACCTGCTCCAGGGTGCACGCCAACATGCGGTGTATGCGCCCGCAGAGAGACAAGAGGGGCCGAAGGGTCGACCTCCATCAGGCCGGGACACCCGACGGGCGAAGACGACATATGGTCCGGAGCGGGCAAGAGTTCCATGTCGGAGGACAACTGGTCACGGGAAGCGATCGGCGGCGCGTGACCCAGGGAGGCGCCCGGCGGTTGCAGCGACGCGTACACTGCGGGCGTCGCCGGCGGGAGAACAGGCGGCGGCGGCGGCGACGGCGGCGGCGGCGGCGACGGCGGCGGCGGCGGCGGCGCGTCGCCATGGTGCAAAATGGAAGGCAGCGTTGGTAACACCTGGGGCTGAGGCGAGCCAGTAGATGGGTCCCCAGGGCGCTGACTGGACGGCAACGTCGCTGAAAGCAGACGAGGAGCGGCAGGTCCCGTGCGAGGACAGAGGCGCAGCTGATTGAGATGCTGACGCACCTCACCAGAGGCCCCCAAAACCAGATACACAGCGCGGCCGAGGCAGCGAGAATGCGCCCTTTGAGCCAACGCCTTAACCTCGATAGTGGCGATTGTGGGTCATTGTCGGTAACAATAGTCTGTGGAAGACCTTCTATGCAAAAGATAGCAGATAACGCTTGGATGGTGGCAGATGACGTCGTGGAAGACATCCGGCCAACGAAAGGAAAATTGCTGAATGAATCTACCACAACCAACCATCGAGCATTCCAGAGTGGACCAGCAAAATCGATGTGTAAGCGTTGCCAAGGGGAAGTGGCTTTTGGCCATGCAAAGAATTTCCGCGGTGGTGCTGATTGTTATTCGGCACACACCATGCAAGAAGGGCACATATTCGTAATCGCAGCATCGATTCCGAACCAAGTACAGTGCTGACGAGCAAGTTGTTTCGTTCTCACTATACCCCAATGTCCTTGGTGGAGAAGCTGTAATACAGAGGACTGTAACGAACGTGGGACCACGACCATGGACTGATCATTATCAGAACGCAACAGCAAAACACCACGTTGTACAAAAAGTATTTCCTGGTGAGCAAAAAATCGGTGAACCATCGGATCCCCGATCCGTAATTTTGACAAGGGCCATTGCGTAGCAACAAAACGCAGAACGGTAGCAAGGACAGGGTCGGCAGATGTGGCTGTAGCTACACGACGAAAATCAATCGGAAACGATTCGACCACGTCATCGGTTTCCGAATCAATGAACATGGAAGCAAGTTCAGAGGAATCGAATGCTCTATCCTCAGCAACAGGCAAACGGGACAACGCATCGGCGTATCCGTGCTTAGCAGTGGACTGATACAAGATATCGTAGCGGTAGTGCGAGAGGAAAAGAGACCAGCGAATGAATTTCTGTGCTGTACGTGGAGGTACAGGCTTGGTCGGATGAAAAAGCGATGTCAAAGGTTTGTGGTCTGTGATGATGGTAAAGTGACGACCATACAAGAAATCATGAAACTTTGTAACACCAAATACGAGAGCCAATGCTTCTTTCTCGATCCGTGAATAATTTCTTTGCGCAGACGAGAGCAGTTTGGACGCAAAGGCAATAGAGCGATCGTGCGATCCATGTTTGTGCGCAAGCACAGCACCGATCCTGAAATCCGATGCATCCACCATCAACAAAAGGGGCTTCCGGGGATCGAATGGCGTAAGGCAAGTATTGGAAAGCCACGCCGATTTTAACTGGCGAAAGGCGCGTTCGCATTCCGTCGTCCAGATAAACGGAACACCTTTACGGCGTAAGCGATGAAGCGGAGCTGAAATGGAAGAGACCTGTGGAACATAGCGATGGTAATAGTTAATTTTTCCCAGCTCACTCTGTAGCTGCTTCAAATTCTGCGGCGAAGGCAAGTCTTGTATGGCACGGAGGTGCTCGGGACTGGGATGTATGCCTTGGCCATTGAGTACATGTCCCAGGTAGGGTAAGTCTCGAGCAAAAAACACACATTTGTCCTTCCGCAAGCGAAGACCATTTTGTCACAAGACCTGAAATATTGTTCTGAGATTGGCTAAATGTTCTTCTTCTGTCTTTCCAGAGATCACAATATCGTCCAGATAGTTTGCTGCAGTAGGGACCGAGGCACAAACAGTTTGTAGATATTGCTGAAACAATGCAGGGGCGGATGCACACCCGAATGGCAGTCATTTGAATCTATACAAACCAAGGTGCGTGTTAACCACCAAAACGCGCTGGGATTCTTCGTCCACCGGTATTTGCAAGTACGCAACTGCTAGGTCCAACTTCGAAAAATATTTACCCGGGCACAGTTTGTCAAAAAGATCTTCAGGGCGGGGTAAAGGAAAAGTTGCAGTCACTAGTTGTGGATGCACTGTTGCCTTGAAGTCCACACAAAGTCTCAATTTTCCAGAAGATTTTGGCAAAATTATTAAGAGCGATGCCCAGAGAGAAGCCTGCACACGTTCAATTACACCTTGTGATTCCAAATCGTGTAATGTTTTTGCGACCTCATCATGCAATGCGTTTGGAACATTGCGCGCTCTGAAAAATTTCGGTTGTGCGTTTACTTTGAGTTCCAAATGTGTTTTATAGTTCTTAGCGCAACCGAGGCCCGGTGCAAAAAGTCTGCAAATTCTTCACATAGACGAGATACACTGTCTGAAGGCACAGTCTGGTTCACTGATAGGACCTGATTTACTATAGACAAGTTAAACAACTGAAATAAATCGAAACCAAACAAGTTCACTGCAGAAGAAGAATGAAGGACGTAAAATGACACAACTTTTGTTTGTCCCTTGTATGCTGCAAGAAGGCTGCACTGTCCCAACACAGGGATCTCTGGACCTGCATAGCTACTTAACTTAATACTTGCAGCACGCAACGGAGGTGTGCCCAGCAGTTTGTAAGTGTCTTGATTCATCAGTGAAACTGCAGCCTCGGTATTGAGCTGGAATGGTATCACTTTGATGTTAATGTCCAAGTCCACGAAAAGTTTATTGTCCTGTTGACGACAAGAGCGACAGTCTCGTGCAACGTGAACTGACACTGGTACAATATCACTTGCGACTTGACGGGAGTGCCGGCGACGTTGACGCACTCTATTTGTGGGACGAACACAGTCACTGATAGAGAGAGTGGCACTGGGCGGAGTGGAAAGAACTATATGAATTTCCATGGGAGAAGTGTCACGAGCCTGAGTATCCTTGGTTCGATTCCGATTCCGGCGTGAAGCAAAGAGCCTGGAATGGTTTTGAGCTACCATTCTGAGCTTTTTCTGGCCAACACTTTGAACATGTCCTTTTTTTATTACAGTAAAATCAAATAGCTTTGCGTGACAGGCACTTCTCACGTGAATGTCTAACAGCACACTGCAGGCATGATTTTAGCACTGCATTTGCTTGCCGGCGCGGTACATGTGGCTGAGAGCCTGGCGGCAGCGGCGCGGCCGGGCGCGAGGACTGTTACTGTTCCGTACAGTTCACCCAGCGGGCCGGTTAACCTGACACATGGGTGGCGAAGTTTCAAATGATTCCTGAGCAAAGTCAAGTGTGCCCTGCCCATCCAATATGTCCATCACTTGTTGAAGGGAGGGACTGACTAGTTTCAGAATCTGTTCCCTTGTACGAACATCAGAAACGTTCTGTGCAATTGCATCACGTACCATAGTATCTGAATAAGGGAATCCACATTGACACTCAAAAGCACAATCCCTTGCAAGGCCTTGCAAGGTTGCAACCCACTCCCGATTAGTCTGACCTGCCGTACGTTTTGTACGAAAGAAGGTATACCGTTTGGCAACTACATTGACTGATTCTTTGAAGTATGCATCTAATGCAGACAAAATTTCATCGTAGGACAGAGTTGCTACGTCACGTCAGGGAAATAATTTGACTATCACACGCTACGTGTGCACCCCTACGGAGGACAACAAAAAAGGCTGCGGCTCGTTACCTTGAATTCTGTAGGCGGTGAGAAGGAATCCAAATTGGCGTGACCACTCCGTCCAGCTTTCCAGTGCAGCATCAAAAGGACGAAAAGGTGGTGCAACTGCGTTTTGTGGCTGTGTTAGCGGTGGAGCGGCGGCTGCCGCATTGTTTTGCATTGCACGTTGACCCTGGACGAGCTGTCCAAGGGCATCCAGTAAGGCCTGCGTCTGCTGATTCTGTAAGCGATAAAATTCGGACAGTACATCTGGAGATGGTGGCGAAGCCATTACACAAGTATATCAGGGAAGTATAGTTACGAACGCGGTATTGTCTCGTCGCCAATGTTGTGGGTTGGCAGGAGAGCCAACACCGTGTCATTAGAGGAAACCGAAAGGCACGCGTTTTAGCTCATGCAGGGGCTGGCGTGAGGTCTGGAACAGGTCAAGGAAATTAGAATTTAGAAAAACGGACGTAGCTGGTGGAGTACTTAACTTTAATCCATAAATGGTGAACGTCGCTCTTGACTGTACATTATTCACAATATCAATAGTAACCGAACATGGCGCCTTGCTAGGTCGTAGCATATGACGTAGCTGAAGGTTATGCTAACTATCGTCTTGGCAAATGAGAGCGTATTTTGTCAGTGAACCATCACTAGCAAAGTCGGTTGTACAACTGGGGCGAGTGTTAGGAAATCTCTCTAGACCTGCCGTGTGCTGGCGCTCGGTCTGCATTCACTGATAGTGGCGGCACGCGGGTCCGACGTATACTAACGGACCGCGGCCGATTTAAAGCCTACTACCTAGCAAGTGTGGTGACTGGCGGTGACACCACAGTATTAGCTATTAATTACATCTCTATACACGTTTGCTCGAGTTAAGCTTTGTAATTTTGCTACTTCCTTTTCCGTTTAAAGACCTCAACCTGTTCAACCAGGCGTAAGAATCCTGAAAATCGATAATATTTATCGCAGTTGCAATTCAGAGCGCCCGGTCTTCTAGATGTTCTTCGGTTACGGTGCACTTCTAAATTTTTCACACTCGTACAAATTTCATTTTGGCGCTAATTTCACAGTCATGTAGTTCTTTTTTTCATTTATACATTTCCTGTTCAGATTTTACGAAACGAAACCAGCTTTACAAACTACTTATGTGTAAGATACAAGATGCTACTCCAGGCGGGTGTAAAACGATTGTGCGCAACGGAGAATAATAAACGCTAAAATGAAGATTTGGAACTGTCTGACTAGCCCCTGAAGCAGATCTTAGGATCTCTTAATTCTATAAATTGCAATCTAAACGTAAATGAATGATGAAGGCAACAACTCTTACTAAATGATAAACGTTGTTCCCGCTTATATAACCGAGCGAGGTGGCGCAGTGGTTAGACACTGGACTCAGGTTCGGGAGGACGACGGTTCCATCCCGTGTCCGGCCGTCCTGATTTAGGTTTTCCGTGATTTCCCTAAATCACTCCAGGCAAATGCCGGGATGGTTCCTTTGAAAGGGCACGGCCGACTTCCTTCCGCTTCTTTGCTTAATCCAATGAGACCTATGACCTCGCTGTCTGGTCCCCTTCCCCAAACAACCCAACGCCAACCGCTTATATATTTATTGTAGATTAAAAAAATTTTATATTACTAGGTTTACATTTATTAAGTAAAATTATTAATCTATTGCCCAACTCTGCCTCTTATTATGGCTGCACGCTCTAATACCAATAACACGAAATAACTGACATATCTACGTACCAAACACTAGAAGACACTACTTTCAAAGATGATCTGTGGTGGTGTCGAACCTCAGTGGAAATAAACTAACGTGATCACAGCTGTTTAGCTTTTATAGCCCTAATAAGCCGAGGCAATTTGCGATATCACTGTATGTACTGCGTCCGGTGCGTCGAAGTGATGGTTCTCGCACTCGTCTGCGAGCATGGAAGAACTCCAGCCACAAATAAACTCTTTCAAACACTAGGACGGCAGAAAGCGGTCCTCTGACTAATATACTCTAATACTTTCTCTTCTGTGTGTTCTACAGACGAGAAACGCGAACTCCCAGCAACAAGGATGGAGTTCAGATAACATCTCAACGTAAGCATAGGCAGAGGAACTGGTCGCAATTACTGAACGCTGCACACTCAACGACGACTTCCAAGGTGAAGTCCAGAATCGTATAGGTTCGTAACAGTACAGTGCCTAACTGTTCTAACTATAAACTCTCCAGAGAGCAAAGACAGCAAGTCCGTCCATATCAACAAAGCTGACATTGAGCGACCGTCACACACGGGTGATCACAACGGAAGGCCGCGTCTCTCCTGCACTCCCTTCAAATGGTTCAAATGGCTCTGAGCACTATGGGACTCAACTGCTGTGGTCATAAGTCCCCTAGAACTTAGAACTACTTAAACCTAACTAAACTAAGGACATCACACACATCCATGCCCGAGGCAGGATTCGAACCTGCGACCGTAGAGGTCGTGCGGTTCCAGACTGTAGCGCCTTTAACCGCTCGGCCACTCTGGCCGGCTGCACTCCCTTCCAGCAAGGCTTTGCTCCTCAATATCGTAATTCTGATAACCAATCATATTCCAGAAACCACGGAATATTCTCCCTCTCTACAGACTCTTCCAAACGCCTACCAACCACATTTTAGTCTTTTGTCGTCCAGCGCGGAAAGTTTGCGAGGAAAATCCTATACTCGTACAATGGTATGCTTCTGAGAAAAATCCTTGGAAACAACCCAGCCTGCGTGGTTCCTGACGTGACGTTTCCTCGTTGCTCTTAGGTTTGTCCAAGATTTTCGTAGTTTCCGAAGTACAGGGCTATTACAAATGATTGAAGCGATTTCATAAATTCACTGTAGCTCCATTCATTGACATATGGTCACGACACACTACAGATACGTAGAAAAACTCATAAAGTTTTGTTCGGCTGAAGCCGCACTTCAGGTTTCTGCCGCCAGAGCGCTCGAGAGCGCAGTGAGGTAAAATGGCGACAGGAGCCGAGAAAGCGTATGTCGTGCTTGAAATGCACTCACATTAGTCAGTCATAACAGTGCAACGACACTTCAGGACGAAGTTCAACAAAGATCCACCAACTGCTAACTCCATTCGGCGATGGTATGCGCAGTTTAAAGCTTCTGGATGCCTCTGTAAGGGGAAATCAACGGGTCGGCCTGCAGTGAGCGAAGAAACGGTTGAACGCGTGCGGGCAAGTTTCACGCGTAGCGGCGGAAGTCGACGAATAAAGCAAGCAGGGAGCTAAACGTACCACAGCCGACGGTTTGGAAAATCTTACGGAAAAGGCTAAAGCAAAAGCCTTACCGTTTAAAATTGCTACAAGCCCTGACACGCGATGACAAAGTCAAATGCTTTGAATTTTCGGCGCGGTTGCAACAGCTCATGGTAGAGGATACGTTCAGTGCGAAACTTGTTTTCAGTGATGAAGCAACATTTTTTCTTAATGGTGAAGTGAACAGACACAATGTGTGAATCTGGGCGGTAGAGAATCGTCACGCATTCGTGCAGCAAATTCTCAATTCACCAAAAGTTAACGTGTTTTGTGCAATCTCACGGTTTAAAGTTTACGGCCCCTTTTTCTTCTGCGAAAAAAACGTTACAGGACACGTATATCTGGAAATGATGGAAAATTGGCTCATGCCACAACTGGAGACCGACAGCGCCGACTTCATCTTTCAACAGGATGGTGCTCCACCGCACTTCCATCATGATGTTCGGCATTTCTTAAACAGGAGATTGGAAAACCGATGGATCGGTCGTGGTGGAGATCATGATCAGCAATTCATGTCATGGCCTCCACGCTCGCCCGTCTTAACCCCATGCGATTTCTTTCTGTGGGGTTATGTGGAAGATTCAGTGTTTAAACCTCCTCTACCAAGAAACGTGTCAGAACTGCGAGCTCGCAACAACGATGCTTTCGAACTCATTGATGGGGACATGCTGCGCCGAGTGTGGGAGGAACTTGATTATCGGCTTGCTGTCTGCCGAATCACTAAAGGGGCACATATCGAACATTTGTGAATGCCTAAAAAAACTTTTTGAGTTTTTGTATGTGTGTGCAAAGCATTGTGAAAACATCTCAAATAATAAAGCTGTGAAATCGCTTCAATCATTTGTAATAACTCTGTATAATCCTCCCCGTCTGGCTACAAAACCGGCCGGTCACAACTCTATTGTGCCTCAGCGCTCAGGTGTACCAACGTCTGTCTAGCTACTTTCTGTGTTTAAGCAGGACCAACACCAGTGTGGGCCTTCCTCCCAGGGCCTGCGTTCCATGTGCTGTTTCAGTTCCACTGTCGTTACAACCTCTACTAGAATGATAATAAAAACATTCCATCACCTTTCGTGCAATAAGCGCTAACAATTATTTACAAGGCGTACGTGACAATGTCAGTCTCCTTTATACATTCATATATACGATGTACACCCTAGCACATGATATCTAATTGTTTTTGCAGCTCACGGCAAGTATTTGGATGGGTTCTTGTAAGGTGCGAAATTATTGCCACCTTACAAAGAGTTTTTTCTCTCCCTCGTTTAACCAAAAATTTATAGCCATTTCTTTCTCACTGGAAGCTTTCTTTGGGATTGAAAGGTACTCTAGTTTTGCTGTGGACATTAATTGGCAGTAAAATCACCGCTTCAACCAAAATTCATCTATCGTCTGAGTTATTTAGTGTTTCTTGTAATGTTTCCAGAATTTGTAACGAAATGTTGACGTGATTGGTATGAATGTCCAAGTAATTAACTAATAGATAACACATACATACGGCTTCAGGAGCAGTAGATGACCTCGATTGCATACCACATCCCGTGAGACTCTGTAACTTGTACAATGACAGGTGGTGTATTTGTAAGAAATCACAAAGAAAATTTAGTCGGTTCTACCTTCTTTTCTAAAACAAGAATACGAATATTAAGTGAGTTCCAAATTCCATCAAAGAGTAACTTTGAACTGTGTCAGAGAACCTATGAACAGAAACTGAAATTCGCTTTACAGATTGTGATCACTTTGTGTCATGTTATCTGTTTATCGATGACGGTCGTCCGAGGATGTGTGCCCGCCGTGTTGCATCCGTTATCTGCTACAGCTACGGCAGGGGTGTACATTTCTGCAGCCACCTGGTGCGCTATGGATTTGGCAAATTTCAACATTTTCTTAAACAGACTTGCAGTGTTCCTTAACACTACAATTTTGACATTCTGTTTCTTTCAGCGTATTCTTCCCATTAAAAAAAAAATTCGGTGCAAGTTTCGACATGAGGGATTGGTTGCTAGACTAAGATCAGCAAAATGTGGTTTACTGTTCAAACTCTTATAAACACAAACAGCTAAAATTTCTTAACAACCTGTTTAAGCTGTCGATTTTCCTCATTATATTTAATGACGTGGCTAGGCCTTGTGCAACGCTCAGCTACATGTGTTGTGTTTTATATTCAGTCAGTGACAGTCCATTCGCGGATACCATTAATTAGTTTCTGAAAAATTAAATCTAATGTTGAAATGACTGTCCAGCTTGATTATAATACTTGCATCGTCAGCAAGACAAATGTTATAGTACAGTGCAGCACAAACAAACGCACGCACACACACACACACACACACACACACACACACACACACACACACACACACACACACAGGTACCCTCACAGATGCATGTGTCCATGCACACAAATACGCAACTTCTACAGAAAACATAGATACCCCACATTGCTCTTGTGCAGCTAGTCACACTATCGAGAACATTTTTAAGGGCCTAACTGTATGTAAATGATGGAGAATGCAGCAAGTGAAAGTTCCCACACAATACGCTCACCTCTCGGAAGAACTGTTCACATGTTTGCACAGCAGCATAGACAGAGCCGTACTGAAAGCGTCTGGCTAGCAGATCTCTTAAAATCCAGACGCCAGGGGCTTTATAGTTTTGCCATTTAAATTTTTCCTATGAGCATTTCCCAACCACCAGCCTCTGGGTACCAGCTCAAGTGGGGGTGACCTGAAAGAACCAGTCAAAGCCAAATGAAGCCCTTCACACAGCCAGCGGTTCGTGGCCACACAGTGCCGCAAGGGGGGGGGGGGGGGGGGGGGGGGGGCGCCTCGAAAGCTGTACCTTTGGCGCTGGGGTGTCGAGAAACCTGCCGTTCATCTGCTTAATGGCCAAAATTGGCGTCGTTTTTCGCAGCAAGATTTCCTATTTAGCTTTCCTGGCCTTAATTGGATTGTTACTGTTAGAGTATGTATACAGAGTGAGTCACTAACTATTGCCACCAAGAATAACACCGAAAGTATGACAGGAGCTGAAAAGTTTGTGAGACAAAAGTTGCATGGAACAATGGGAGCCATGATATGACAATGGTTTTTTGTTGCTAGGTTGGGTCGTGTCAGAGATATGAAGGTCAACTTTCTTTTTTTAAATGCCATGCTGTAGTTTGGTACTTATTTCTGATAGCGGCTATCAAGACGAATCCAATGATGTGTAACAGTACGGTCATTGAAGGTCATCGAAGGTCAAAAAGGTGGTATGAACGTTCATTCAGATAAGGTGTTCGAAGGGATGACCATTGGTATCAGTGCAATGCTGCAATCCTTTTATCATGGATTGAGTGGTATTCCTTATCACATCGGCACTTGCCGAAGCACATGCTCTGACAATTCTCTCTCGTATTTCTTCAGGTGTAGTTGGAACGTCTTTATAAATAATTTCTTTTACGAATCCGTACACGAAAAAATTAAGAGGTGTCAAGTCTGGCGAAGGAGCCGGCCACGACGCATAAATGTGTCATCCTTCTGAATATGAGGCTGAGCCCATCGGCAGAATTCAATGCATCGCATACAATCCGTACCAGTTAATTCTAGGTAAAGACTGATATGGTAAGGATGTTATTTATGGATATGCAGAACACGAACAACACTACTCTGGCTCATGCCAGATTCCTTTGCGATTTGACGCGAACTAACACAAGGATCTCGAACCACAGTGACAAGATTACCAATTTCCATTTCCTCGCTAGTAACTTTCATTTGCCGGATACATCTACATCTACATTTATACTCCGCAAACCACCTAACGGTGTGTGGCGGAGGGCGCTTTACGTGCCACTGTCATTACCTCCCTTTTACGTTCCAGTCGCGTATGGTTCGCGGGAAGAACGACTGCTGGAAAGCCTCCGTGCGCGCTCGAATCTCTCTGATTTTACGTTCGTGATGTCCTCAGGAGGTATAAGTAGAGGGAAGAAATATATTCGATACCTCATCCAGAAACGCACCCTCCCGAAACCTGGATAGCAAGCTACACCGCGATGCAGAGCCCCTCTCTTGCAGAATCTGCCACTTGAGTTTGTTAAACATCTCGGTAACGCTATCAGGGTTACCAAATAACCCTGTGACGAAACGCGCCGCTCCTCTTTGGATCTTCTCTATCTCCTCCGTATGTTTCTGCCACTAGCCTGTGTTTATACTGTTTCACTGTCAACCATAACTTAACTAATGTATTATCAAATTTTTCGTTTCTCCACATAACTATTTTTTGTCTCTAATTGTTTTCTCACTAATTTTGTTATTATTTGTATTATCAACTATTTTCATCTATAACTGTTTTTCTCATGTAATTTTGTTAATTATTATATAAGGTAGTCTCACTTTCATCTTTAATTAGCAACCCACCATCATACTTTATTGTTATCCTCATAAGTGCAATTAATATCACACTCTACCGTTACGTGCAGACTACTACCGATGTGTTTAGCGAAATTCCTTCCCCTGCCAGCCGTGAGCACTCCTCAAGCCAGACCCTCTTGTCACCGCTAACCACGACCTGCAAAAATCTGTGAGCAGTCTCCTCGGGCAGTCAGCACCTGAACGCACCAAGCTGCATATTGCACATGCAAATGTCCAATCTCTGCCAGCTCACTTCGACGAGTTCAAATACATATTTCAAACTACTGACATACACGTAATACTTCTGTCAGAGACTTGGCTCAAACCAAGTATTCCTACAACTTCTGTAAACCTAGATGGCTATATCTTTCTCAGGCACGACAGATGTAACAGACGAGGGGGCGGAGTAAGGGCGTACATACGCTCTGATTACTCACTTACTGTACTACATACATCCGACCACAAACAAGAGGATTATATGTCATAGAGATCAAATCCCTTAACAGAAAGCGCTTAATATGTGTCCTTTACAAACCTCCTAAAGTAGGTGGGATCGCGTGCTTCGAAACTGCCCTCTCTAGTCTCAAATCGTCATATGAACATGTAATTATAGCAGGTGACACTAACATTAATTTTCTGTGCAATAGTCCTTCCACTGGGAAATTTAAGAAGATGCTTTATCCCTCAAATATGACGCTGCTTCAGCTGGCACCTACTCATCACACGACTACCAGTCACACTTTCATATATATATTCGCAACAAAATCTCCAAACAGAATAATCCGCACCTCTAAAATATCTGCGCCTGGCATGTCTGCCCATGACATCATTTTCATGACGTATTCACTAGAATGTCCTAGAAAGAAACAAAAACTGTCTACATACCGAGACTTCAAACGCATAAATTTGCCTAAACTCGAAACTGAGGCCCAAGAAATAGTCTGGGGGATGACCTCTACTCCCCTCATGGACATAAACGACAAATTTCAAGATTTCACTAACAAATTGCTCAACTATATGACAAATATGCTCCAATAAAGACCAGAAAAGTAAAAAGGAAACCTGCACCTTGGCCGACTAATGAACTAAAACAGCTCATGAGTCTCAGAGACGCTGCACATCGAGCATGTAAGATACACCCTACACCTGGAAATCATACCGTATACAAGCAGAAACGATCATAGTCAGTCAAGCGGTGAGAAACGCTACGCTCAGCCATGCCCGTACATTAGTTGACAATAGATGTAGACCAGCTATCCTGTGGAAAAATCTCCATAGTCTCGGTTTAGGCAAAATAAAAGTTGCAGAAAATCCTATGGTCCCAGCTGAAGAACTAAACCGTTTCTTCACATTACCTGCAACCACAACTGAACCGCAAAAAAACCAGAGAATCATTGATTACTTCTTGGGGATGAACGACTGCAGCAAAGAAAAATTGTATCTACAGCACGTCACTTGCAATACTATCAAGAAAGCCATAATGCGGATTAGATCAGCATCTACTGGACATGATGGCACCACTGTCCAGATGGTAAAACTTATTATTGATCTACTACTATCCTCTATAACAGACATTTTCAACGATTCATTAATCACAAGTGTTTTCCCTGAGGCCTGGAAATTGGGACAAATTAAGCCACTCCCTAAAAGGGACATCGCCACAGCACCCTCTGACTGCCGTCCCATCTGCCTTCTTCCTGCACTATCAAAGGCCTTAGAATATATAGTCCATGACCAGATCACCAACTACCTAACTACTAACAACCTACTAGACGCATACCAATCATGTTTCCGTAAACATCGAAGCACAACATCCACACTGATAAAGGTGACAGATGACCTGCAACTTGCCATGGACAGACAAGAAGCGACTATCATTTGCTTCTTAGATTTCAGCAAAGCATTTGGTACTGTCGACTTCGACATCTTATTAGCCAAATTTAGCGGTCTAAATTTCTTACCAAGAGCAGTGTCCGGGAATACAAAATCACAATGGCGCTGGTAGTGTCAGGCGTTCCCCAAGGCTCAATATTAGGTCCTATACTCTTCTCTCTGTATGTCAATCATGTGTCATCGGTTCTGACCTATTGCAAATATCATACGTATGCTGATGACCTTCCATTGTATCTAAGTGCGAAACCAAGCAATCCTAAGAAAGCTATTAAAAATTTCAATACTGACCTCGACGCACTATCAAAATGGGCACAGGACATAGGACTAAAACTAAAGCCATCTAAAACCCAAGCGGTACTTGTTGGTCACTCTAAGCTCATTAGCCCAAAACATCGGGAATACGTACCATCTCTTATCCTAAATGGAACAAACATTAACTTCTCTCCCTCAGCAAAGAATTTGGGAGTAATAATAGATGAAAATCTAAATTTGACAGAGCTCGTAACTGCAGTGTGCAAAAAAGCGTCAGCATCCCTTCATGTCCTACAAAAATATAAAAAAACTCTTCCCTTTCGATCTGAAAAAGAAATAAGTACAAACGCTTGTACTCCCAATCATTAACAACAGCGATATTATCCTACAAGGCCTCTCTCAGGAAAATTCGAGACGTCTGGAACTGGTCATGAATGCCTGCGTCCGATATATCTGTGATGTTCGACTTTTTGATCACATTTCACCAGCATATGCAAAATTGTCCTGGCTGCTTGCAGACAAACGCAGAGATTTCCATACACTCTGTCTCATCTACTGCCTTATAAATGTACACTGTCCCTCATATCTCTCCTCGTCCTTAACGCTTATGTCAGAACAACATGAGAGAAACACACGTTCCGATCATAATAAAATCGTCTCTGTTCCACTGCATCGCTCAGTCACCTTTTCCAAGTCCTTTATAGTAGCGGGAACCCGACTCCGGAGAACCTCCCTCGTTATGTTAGAGGGCTTAAAAACATGTCCGGCTTCAGAAAACAGTTAATGACGTATCTACTTAAGCAAAAGTAATGCCTTCCTCTGTACATGAATGCACTTCCCCTCAATACTTCCCTCTTTCGCCCTC
Source organism: Schistocerca piceifrons (assembly GCF_021461385.2). NCBI lineage: Eukaryota > Metazoa > Arthropoda > Insecta > Orthoptera > Acrididae > Schistocerca > Schistocerca piceifrons. The sequence goes on along the minus strand of NC_060144.1, from coordinate 397,926,998 downwards.
CTTAAATCTCCCTTCCCCAAAACTCGCTATACTATTAAACATCTACTTTACACACCAAGATATTAATGTACATCTGCAGAAATCTTCATTACTATTGCCAATTTTTCTCATGTTTATCATTATTTTTTGATTTTTTTACTGTTATTATTATTGCTTTTATCATAAGTTGTATATATAGCACCTGATGTAAAAAGACTGCGAGCATTTACTTTATTAGGTCTTAGTCATTACTCTTTATTCATATTGTCACTAAAATAATCTAATTTTATTATTTAAACTATTGTCATGATGTGACTCTGATGTGTGAAATACTGCATGTGTGAATCACTGGTCCGATGTAAGAGAGGGCCCGATGGCCCTAATCTGATCGCGTTAAATAAATAAATATATAAATATAATAGAGAAATATTTCTTCTCTTAGAAGAAACTTTTTACTCTTTCATCTTTGAGCTTGATCATGTATGCGAAAATTATTTTATCGACTGATACGTTTTACATAATACGATTCAGCGTAATGAATATAATGCTTGTATAATTTTCAACCCATCACATTAGAAATTCCATATTAATGTCATCCCCCCCCCCCCCCCAATAAACCATGGACCTTGCCGTTGGTGGGGAGACTTGTGTGCCTCAGCGCTACAGATAGCCATACAGTAGGTGCAACAACAACGGAGGGATATCTGTTGAGAGGCCAGACAAACGTGTGGTTCCTGAAGAGGGGCAGCAGCCTTTTCAGTAGTTGCAAGGGCAACAGTCTGGATGATTGACTGATCTAGCCTTGTAACAGAAACCAAAACGGCCTTGCTGTTCTGGTACTGCGAACGGCTGAAAGCAAGGGGAAACTACGGCCGTAATTTTTCCCGAGGGCATGCAGCTTTACTGTACGATCAAATGATAATGGCGTCCTCTTGGGTAAAATATTCCGGAGGTAAAATAGTCCCCCATTCGGATCTCCGGGCGGGGACTACTCAAGAGGACGTCGTTATCAGGAGAAAGAAAACTGGCGTTCTATGGATCGGAGCGTGGAATGTCAGATCCCTTAATCGGGCAGGTAGGTTAGAAAATTTAAAAAGGGAAATGGATAGGTTACAGTTAGATATAGTGGGAATTAGTGAAGTTCGGTGGCAGGAGGAACAAGACTTCTGGTCAGGTGACTACAGGGTTATAAACACAAAGTCAAATAGGGGTAATGCAGGAGTAGGTTTAATAATGAATAGGAAAATAGGAATGCGGGTAAGCTACTACAAACAGCATAGTGAACGCATTATTGTGGCCAAGATAGATACGAAGCCCACACCAACTACAGTAGTACTAGTTTATATGCCAACTAGCTCTGCAGATGAAGAAGAAATTGAAGAAATGTATGATGAAATAAAAGAAATTATTCAGATAGTGAAGGGAGACGAAAATTTAATAGTCATGGGTGACTGGAATTCGAGTGTAGGAAAAGGGAGAGAAGGAAACGTAGTAGGTGAATATGGATTGGGGCTAAGAAATGAAAGAGGAAGCCGCCTGGTAGAATTTTGCACAGAGCACAAGTTAATCATAGCTAACACTTGGTTTAAGAATCATGATAGAAGGTTGTATACATGGAAGAACCCTGGAGATACTAAAAGGTATCAGATAGATTATATAATGGTAAGACAGAGATTTAGGAACCAGGTTTTAAATTGTGAGACATTTCCAGGGGCAGATGTGGACTCTGACCACAATCTATTGGTTATGACCTGTAGATTGAAACTGAAGAAACTGCAAAAAGGTGGGAATTTAAGGAGATGGGACCTGGATAAACTGAAAGAACCAGATGTTGTACAGAGTTTCAGGGAGAGCATAAGGGAACAATTGACAGGAATGGTGGGAAGAAATACAGTAGAAGAAGAATGGGTAGCTTTGAGGGATGAAGTAGTGAAGGCAGCAGAGGATCAAGTAGGTAAAAAGACGAGGGCTAGCAGAAATCCTTGGGTAACAGAAAAAATATTGAATTTAATTGATGAAAGGAGAAAATATTCAGTAAATGAAGCAGGCAAAAAGGAATACAAACGTCTCAAAAATGAGATCGACACGAAGTGCAAAATGGCTAAGCAGGGATGGCTAGAGGACAAATGTAAGGATGTAGAGGCTTATCTCACTAGGGGTAAGATAGATACTGCCTACAGGAAAAAGACCTTTGGAGAAAAGAGAACCACTTGTATGAACATCAAGAGCTCAGATGGAAACCCAGTTCTAAGCAAAGAAGGGAAAGCAGAAAGGTGGAAGGAGTATATAGAGGGTCTATACAAGGGCGATGTACTTGAGGACAATATTATGGAAATGGAAGAGGATGTAGATGAAGATGAAATGGGAGGTACGATACTGCGTGAAGAGTTCGACAGAGCACTGAAAGACCTGAGTCGAAACAAGGCCCCCGCAGTAGACAACATTCCATTGGAACTACTGACGGCCCTGGGAGAGCCAGTCCTCACAAAACTCTACCATCTGGTGAGCAAGATGTATGAAACGGGCGAAATACCCTCAGACTTCAAGAAGAATATAATAATTCCAATCCCAAAGAAATCAGGTGTTGACAGATGTGAAAATTACCCTATCTATCAGTTTAATAAGTCACAGCTGTAAAATACTAACACAAATTCTTTACAGACGAATGGAAAAACTAGTAGAAGCCGACCTCGGGAAAGATCAGTTTGGATTCCGTAGAAACACTGGAACACGTGAGGCAATACTGACCTTACGACTTATCTTAGAAGAAAGATTAAGGAAAGGCAAACCTAAGTTTCTAGCATTTGTAGACTTAGAGAAAGCTTTAGACAATGTTGACTGGAATACTCTCTTTCAAATTCTAAGGGTGGCAGGGGTAAAATACAGGGAGCGAAAGGCTATTTACAATTTGTACAGAAACCAGATGGCAGTTATAAGAGTCGCGGGACATGAAAGGGAAGCAGTGGTTGAGAAGGGAGTAAGACAGGGTTGTAGCCTCTCCCCGATGTTGTTCAGTCTGTATATTGAGCAAGCAGTAAAGGAAACAAAAGAAAAATTCGGAGTAGGTGTTAAAATTCATGGAGAAGAAATAAAAACATTGAGGTTCGCCGATGACATTGTAATTCTGTCAGAGACAGCAAAGAACTTGGAAGAGCAGTTGAATGGAATGGACAGTGTCTTGAAAGGAGGATATAAGATGAACACCAACAAAAGCAAAACGAGGATAATGGAATTTAGTCTAATTAAGTCGGGTGATGTTGAGGGAATTAGATTAGGAAATGAGACACTTAAAGTAGTAAAGGGGTTTTGCTATTTGGGGAGCAAAATAACTGATGATGGTCGAAGTAGAGGGGATATAAAATGTAGACTGGGAATGGCAAGGAAAGCCTTTCTGAAGAAGAGAAATTTGTTAACATCGAGTATAGATTTAAGTGTCAGGAAATCATTTATGAAAGTATTTGTATGGAGTGTAGCCATGTATGGAAGTGAAACATGGACGATAAATAGTTTGGACAAGAAGAGAATAGAAGCTTTCGAAATGTGGTGCTACAGAAGAATGCTGAAGATTAGATGGGTAGATCACGTAACTAATGAGGAAGTATTGAATAGGATTGGGGAGAAGAGAAGTTTGTGGCACAACTTGACCAGAAGAAGGGATCGGTTGGTAGGACATGTTCTGAGGCATCAAGGGATCACCAATTTAGTATTGGAGGGCAGCGTGGAGGGTAAAAATCGTAGAGGGAGACCAAGAGATGAATACGCTAAGCAGATTCAGAAGGATGTAGGTTGCAGTAGGTACTGGGAGATGAAAAAGCTTGCACAGGATAGAGTAGCATGGAGAGCTGCATCAAACCTGTATCGGGACCGAAGACCACAACAACAACAACAACTCACCATCACTCACAATGACAAAACTATTAATGTCTGAGTGCAACTGCCGGTAACAGATAGTTAATAACAATTTACTAATTTGTATATTTGCCTTATGAAAGGAGTGCAGCTGCAGTTCCTCGTACCAATGTTTGGAACCCAAGAACTACAATATTATATTTCAAAATCTGGCAGAAAAATGTTCTGCGTACACAACTACTATACTGAGTTGCCATAAAAGTAGAAGGCAATTAATGATTTGCCAATAATTACAAGATATATTAAAACAATAAAAGCAAAAATGAATTATGATATTTTCAGCTGGTGGTTTATATTTACAATTGGGGGAAGATTAGTCCGACTGCTAGATAAACTAATTTCAGATTATAGGCCTACAGCAGGTAGTGTGTGGAAGCTGGAGAAAAGGCACATGCAACACAGAGATTGTCCAGTCACAAAGTAATGACTGTGGTGGCTTCAACACAGGAAGCACACCCACAGCCTGTGAACGACTAGTGGCTGATTTTTACTAACAGAGACAGCACCGTCAGCTCAATGAGACCTGGCCAGCAGGTGAGTACCACCTGAGTTAAATAGCTGTGGAACTATGTTCACAACACGAAATGTTGGCAGTTTCTTCTGCTGCAGCTTCAAAAACATCTTTTACACACTTCTGACATCGTCAGCCTTGGTGCGATCAGTAGTATTATGAAGAATGAATAAGTCTTCAGCTACCAAGGTCGCTAAAATCACTTATGGATGTAGATTACCAGTTTCGGCAATTCTCTGTTTACATCTTCGGACATGCAAAAGATGGCGCCGAATATGCTAGGATATAGCAATTATTATAACGATACCCATAATTATATCCAAAATTTGATGTACACGAGTAACATCATACTTTCGTTTACATCATTACAAAATCTTCTTCTTCAGTACGATGATTGCTGCTGTACAATGTAAGTCCATGCTAGCACTGTGAGCTATACTAGATTTCATCACGTCCATTTCAAAATAGCAGCTATATACATACACATTACGGCGCCGATGACAAGTACTCACATTCATCACTACTTTACCTGTGACAGGTCCTAAAGTAAACATACAGTGGTAGTACAAACCGGAGTTATCATGTCACATTAGATAAAGGCATGGACCTACTGGACTTTTAATGACGTATGCCTAAAGCATCATGAAAACTGTAAACAGCATGTTTGCCAACAAAATTGCAAAATTTTAGCAGTAGCTCTATTGGTAAACAGATACGGTGTACATTTTCCAGAATAAAAACATCATAATTTATTAAGTGGACCTTTGATTTCTAGTATTTACAGGTATCATTAAATTAGCGTCCTTGTCGCTTTGTAAGACATACACAGGATTTTTTTAAAAAGTTTCGCTACGGTCGCAGTTTCGAATCCTGCCTCGGGCATGGATGTGTGTGATGTCCTTAGGTTACTTAGATTTAAGTAGTTCTAAGTTCTAGGGGACTGATGACCTCAGAAGTTAAGTGCCATAGTGCTCAGAGCCATTTTTGAACTTCCATTCATTGTATTTTTAATTTTAATATACACTTCAAGCCATTCAAAACTGGAACACCATGAATATGGTTGAAATGGCTCGGAACACTATGGGACTTAACATCTATGGTCATCAGTCCCCTAGAACTTAGAACTACTTAAACCTAACTAACCTAAGGACATTACACAACACCCATTCATCACGAGGCAGAGAAAATCCCTGACCCCGCCGGGAATCGAACCCGGAAACCCGGGCGCGGGAAGCGAGAACGCTACCGCGCGGCCGCGAGCTGCGGACAATGCACCATGAATACGGGCTGCATCAAATTTCATATTGGCACCTGTGTTGTACATGTTTAGAAGTAAAAAACAATTTAGTGTAACCACCCAATGTTGACTGTAATTAGGTGATGCACATTATACGGGTGTTTGAAAGTATTTACATCAAATGTCGAATAGTAATGGATCACGTCATGGGGAACAACTTCTGTTGGAGACAAAATGTTCGCTGACTCCTAACTGTGATTCTAGGCGCCCTTTAGTATTCCCCGGCCCTGGGACGAAGAGATTCTATCGAACTAGCAGGATTTTTTAACCAGCTGCATACAACCTAATTCACTAACTTTGTAGTGATACGTGGCGCCGTTGGCGCCAGTGCCTTATGTGTATTCATTTAAGATCTCTGCGATCGACTCTGTATCGCATGGCCGCGGTTTTCCTCTTTGGTCGTGTTTCGTCTATTTAAGCGCACTACACTGTGCGGAGATGGCTGGTTTTAGTAGTTTAATTGGCACTCTGGTGTGCAATCTGGTTGTCGGCGGTCGCTCTCTGTGCATCCTTCGCCTCTTTCTGTCATACTGGCAGCGTGGCTGCGGACGGAGACGTGCAGGCAGGGTGTACATAAAGTCTGGGAACACTTTCATTGTCCAGATGTCATACATATTTCATTTTGAAGAGAAACTCTGAAAGTTTTTTTTTTTTTCAGTTATTCGATAAGCGAACCATGACTGAACCGGCAGGCGTCAGTACGGTAATCCAATTCTTGCCATACCCGTCCGAGAAAGGCATCGTCGACTGTTCCAGTCGCTTCCCGTATTCTCTCCCGGAGCTTTGCTACATCACGTGGTAGAGACGGTACGTACACCAGATCTTTAATTTGTCCCCACAGAAAAAAGTCACACGGAGTGAGATCTGGTGATCGAAAGAGGCCATTTCATGAAACACCTCGCTCCGCACCTGTTTGCGACTAGCACTGACTGTCGGCAAATTACCAAAGTACGCTGTGGCGCTATACATGAGATAAAAACTTTCAGGGTATCTCTTCAAAATCACATATGTATGATATCTATACAATGTTTCATTCTTGTGCAATGAATAATTGAAAGTGTTCCCGTACTTTAAGTACGTATATTATTCGCCACGCCATCCAGCCACTTCACGAAACTTGAGTCTGGAAATGGGACTGCTTGTGGTAACAGGAGTTACCACATGGACATTTCTCTTCATTATTTATTAATTACGGTTTTTATATATGACTTTCAGTCTGCAGTCTGTAACGTAGCTAAACTCTCCGTCAGTATAAAATGTTTTGGGGCACTTGCACCTAACGTTTTGCAGTTAATGGAAACGAGACATCAGTTCCTAAGAACAGTGTTCAATCAAAGAATACAGGTAGTCATACCGTGATCGTTACTACACTGGGTTTTGTTAAGTACAAGAGCTATCGAAATACGAAAAATAATAAGTTAATGATTCACTGTAAATAGTAACAATTTTGAATAACTAAATGGTTGAGTACATTTGCAGTGAAGAATAATTACGATCGCTAGGGTAAACAAACAAATAATAAATCTGGTTAGTGACTGATGTGTGTCTGAAGTCGCGTAATTGCTGCAAGTATGTAATAATGCAATAGCTGAACAAAATACATTCACGGGAGCTTAGTTGCAAAATGCATGTGTAATCTGAGTAAAATAATGACAATTTGGGGTACACTGATATTAGCATCTAATAGGTAATGACCAGCTACGCTTTGTGAAAACTGGACTCAATTACGTAACTCACGATAATGCTGTCTGTTTAAAAATTTTCAAGAACATTAGTGAAACCATTTACTCTTCCTTAATAGTTACTTCTCAAATTAAGTTTGTAAAGTGTTTCATTTATGGCAACGAACATTTGGCAATTCCAATGTTATGAAGATCACATGAAATTATTTGTAAAAGGCAAGATAAAATCATAAGTTTACTTTTGCTGCAATAGTATCACATACTTGCCTCACTGAGCAAATAAACGTTTAATTTCACTAATTTACTGCGGTCGTAGTGCAACCCTGTATGATGAACTATAACTACTACTGCCTCTGATTCCAAAAATTATTTAAACGAAATTTAACTGTAGAATTGATTGAATTTATTTTGTTTCAGTTATTTCTTTCAGATGCGACTTTCTTGGAAGTCGCAGTGAAACGACGGCACACTGCTAATGGTTAGTTTCTTGAGTTAATTAGCTTCATTCACTAAGTGTGAGTTGACTCAGCATCACTGAATTTTAAAAAAAAATTAACTACTACGTGGATAAGTCTTGTACGCAACTACAAAATAACAAGCTTAGCTTATTGCTTATTGTGCGATTTCATCCTCTGTATGGTATCTATTGTTGGCAACAGGTTTTTCTTGCTTAGCGAGCAGCATGAATAATTTTGGATCACGAAGTAATCTTCCTTAACTGACATATGTTCTTACAACCACGTACTGTGCCCATAGAAGTGCTTTCTCACTAACGTTATTTACCTTGCCACATTTCACAAAGTCAGGACGATCTCCATTTGGCATTATCGCGCCTACACAGGTGATTAACGCACTTTTTGTGCCTCCACTACTGCGACTGCGTGCACTCGCGCCGACGCCAAAGATTTTAGTGTTACAATAAAAGACGTTCGCTGGGCTCTGTACAGTATTTATTTCTTACTTATTCTTCTACTATGGTATTACAGTTTCATAAGCACTCATGAGTATGTACAATTACATAAAATGTTTTTAAATTATGTGATCAAATGACCAAAAAAACATGAGAAACTGTGTTCTAGTGTTACAAATCGACTGCAGGCCGTGTTTCACAGTTACTACACTGTTGAGCGAAACTTAAGTACGAAAGTAACTTTCGCATAACGTCTTACAGCCAAGTAATACAGCTTGATGAACTTGAACCATAAACTGCAACATTTCCTACTGCATAGTACAAAAGATAACAGAAAGGAATACACAATGGAACGAACAGAAATGACACTTTTATTCGAAGACAATTTTCACACTGAGGTTTCCGCAATTCATTATGGACGCCTGGACATCACACAAGACGAGACTTGGTTAATATGCGACCACTACGGACAGCAGTGCATGGTGTACCACGTGCTGCCTTGGTGGCCAGTCTTATGGTAGCGCGTTCCATTCGCCCTCGAGTCCGGTTGACGAAGTCTGGATGGTCGTTGGTGCATGTGGACAGGCTGCAGTACGTCTACCCATTGCATCCCACACGTGGTTGACGTGGTTTAGGTCTGTTCAACTTGCAGGGCAGCCCATCCGGTGATTATCTTCACATTAAATGAGCTCCTCCCCCTCCCATGATCGATGTCGAAGCACTTTTTCTCCATGAAAATGAAGTCAGAAAAGACGTACATGGACAAGGAGTACAACTTCAGATAACGCCGACCAGTAACGTGATCCACTACTCGCTATCTAGGGGTACGTAATGCACTGAGTATCATTGTCGAAATTGAACGTTTTGATGGTTCAGGTATTGTGCCATGGGGAAACACAATGTTGCATGTGCATACTAACTTCCAGATCTTTGAACGCGGTACACCCATCAGTCAATGTTATTAGGATGCTCTAAGCCTTCCACATGTACCTCTTTTTTAGGCTGCATTTGGCCCCGGCATTCTTTTTGAGTCTTACAAGAAGTGACCGCATTGAACTGCAGAACGTGAGAAACTCATGGGATAGGAGGATGTTCGGCGAATGGTCGGACCTGCCAGTTCACTTGACCTTAACCCCCCCCCCCCCCCTGACCATGTGAAGGTTCTATTGGGATAAGTATGTCAGCATGTCCACATCTACCAATCATCAAGCAGTTGTCAAATGCACTGGAGGAGTAATGGAAGCCCACACTACAAGAACTCTTTAGCAACCTTGTGGCCAGCATGAGATCACATTGCAAAGCTGTGGTGTGCATACTGTAAGATCTTCGGTACACACACCATCAGATTATTTGACTTGTCGCTCTAACGAAGTAGGCGATTGTCAGCAATATGTCTCGTGGTCTTATCGTGGCGTGTTAATCTTCTGCTGTTAGGTCAGACGATAGAAATGCCACTTGCACACTTAGAGTAGCAGACAGACGGTGACCAACTTTAAACAGAACTTGATTTATTTTCACACACATTTATTAAAATAATAAAAAGCATAGACATTACGTAAATGATTCTGGATGGTGTTTACAATTGACAATCTGAAGTTCCTTTGGTATTGGTACGTTAATCTAATTCTCAAATATCTCTGATACTTGACAAAGTACCTATACATTTCTCTTCACGGCTATGTACAGGAATATGATAATCTTCTTAGGTGCAGACTGAAACTTGACTATAGACTGGTACAGACTAATGCAGACTGGTTCAGACTGGTGCAGACAAATGCAGACTCATACAGACTAATGCTGACTGACTAATCGGAGGTCTGTGCACTTGTTATAATACCTCACGCATTCAGGTATCACTGTGTGAGTGTGATTCGCGAGGGGAAAAGGTTCTACATTAGCAGCAATCTCATTGGCTGCGTTACATATTAATACGCGGATCGGCGGAAGCAGGATTTGATCCGTCTCTTAGGCACCGCCATCTCGTAGTGCGGAGACGGACGAGTACTGCACCTGCGCTGTTGTGCTTAGCGGGGCGCGCTCTAGTGGGAAAGTTGTGTACGCGCTGACTACGCGGAAATACGTACACAACAATGTTCTTTCTTGCAGACTAGCCGCAACGCTTCTACTGTTTGTGTATTTGCCTTGCTTCCAGTTATTTTGTTGCTACTGGCTTTAACCAAAGCAGTTTATTCTGTTTCAGAACCACCAGATGTCGTAGGTGATTACGGCAGTCCCGCAGCTCATTAACACACGAGTCGCTGCTGCATCTATTCCGCCACAGCAGGCAGCAACTACCGTGGGACCACCTCCTTGCATTCCAGCATTCCGAGGTTTCAATGAACAACAAGCGGAGTGGAATGGGTGGTACGCTCAGTTAAAAGCTCATTGTGATACACATCAAGAGCCAGGTGCTATGAAACTTTCTAACGTCTTGACAACTCCCGGCATAGGAATTTTCTGCCTCACTGACTACGTGGAACTATGTACATAACAAGAGCGTACACTCATGTCCATGGTGATCACACACACTACTAAGAACCACATTCCCCCTTTTTTAATGTCCAGGAGGTCATCATGAATCACAGTGTCTTCAATTATTGTCTTTGAACAAAAATAACATTTATGTTCATCTTATTACACATTTCTTACAGTTACCTTATGCACCATATTGTAGCTTTTGCATGATGTGTGGAAAAAGTTTCATCGAGCTATTTTACTTGGCAGCGGCACTTGGTGGGAAAGTTATTTCAATCCATAGTGTAGTAGCAACTTCTGCCACCAAATGTATCAGGATGACCAATTGTAGCAGGAAGAGGTAGAAAGCAGCGTATTAAGACTCATCCAAGCTTTGCAAGTGATTTATTGTTTCCAAGTACAATGCCCCCGGTCCTCTCGATCTGCGTCACCGGGTCGCACAATGCTGAGCACACTACTTCACTGTCTGCAAAATGGCATGGCGCGGAATGGCTGCTTCAGTGACCCGTGCATGCACTCTGTGTCAGCCTTGTATGCCAGTGGAGTTGCGGTGTCGTCAGGATGCCAGCAGTCGACTCAGCAGTCTGTGTCCCGTCTCAGCGCCGCTCGCTGTGAGCCTCAACTGGCCAGCTGCGTGCTTCTCGCCGGCGTGGCTGAGATCACGGCGACAACAAGCGCCCGTGAACCGGCGTCCGAATCTGCGGCCCTCGAGTTGGGATGGCTCCGGCGTGTGTTGGAAGCCGGGACGACTGCCCACAGTAGCGAGCCGTGGAGTGGCCCTCTGCTGGCTGGCTCCCGACCCCACCTCAGAGGGTCGCACTAGCGTCGCCATGGACTGGAATGCTGGCGCCCCATCTGCTGCTGCGTCTGGTGGTGTGACATGCCCTGCGATCCATGAGAGCTGCCACACTTGAATCAATCTCGTTAGAAACCCTTACCTGTTTATAATCGCTGTGCGCCTCTGTTTTGCCATACACGCCGCTTTGCGTCACGTACTCTTAATATGCTAGATTGGCCAGTGGGCCCCTTCTACCTGTGATTTGTGACATGCAAAACCGCTATGTATACTCTTTCAGCAATCTGATGGCCCTGTGGCCTCTATTCTGCTTCGCAACTGTTGCTATGCGTAATTCACTGCAATCTAGCCCGCACCTGGCTGTAACTTGTGCTCAGAATATTGCACGAAACTAATTTTCCCTATGCTAAATGGTTGTGCCGCTATATTATTCCCCTCTTCGGAAAGACCAGGTCCCTGGGTAGACCCTTAACTAGCTCTTAACTTTTTTGGATCGGCACCTATGGCATATTTCCTTACTATTAGATAACTTACATGTGGTCTAGTGCCCCTTAAAACCAAGACATGAAACAAAATGTAAAAATTCCTTACTGGACGACCACTGCTCGATCAACCCTTTGCCCACTCGCCTCACGCCCTCAGTATCCAATCCACTGGAACTTGGACTACCCTTGGTTCCCTCATGGAATTAGCTCTCCTCCTGATCAGAAAGAAAACAACACATAACAAAATTAAGGCTGCGATAACACTTGGCACAGAGGTGCTTTAAATGATCGTTATTAGCCGTTGCCTTTCCCTATACTGAGCGACATGCTCCACAAGCTGTTCGGCTGATATGCTCCTCTCTTGCTCTAAAATGAACTGGTTTACGGATCTCAATAGACCTGGCTCCAGAGTTTGATTTAACAAGATCAGATTCTGCCTTGGAAAAAACTCTGAAGTGGCTTCTGGCCAGTGCAGCTGCGGCTGTGTAACATTCAATTGCGTAACTCCTGAAATTGATGCTGGCAGGTTAAAGGTTTGTCCTATTATGTTACACTTTGTTCCATTGATTAAAATTCCGATCCCATCGAGCTGTACACGTTTCGCTTCTGCAAATACTCCCCAATCTAAACAACTTGCTACTACTACCAAATGCTCGTAAGTGGAGAAGATCCAATGCATCCCGACCCGTTGCAAGCTCAATTTTGGGTCCACGATGTCCCTAGGACAGTCTGTTCCTTTCCCCCTACCTAGAAATAACTTCACCATGCTCATATCCCATATTTGTAGCTTTGAAGATTTTCCTCCAACATTGTCTATTTTTGATCCAAACTCAGCACCGATTGTGTGACTATTTTCCCCAACCCCAACAACCCAGCATGATCTGTGACTACCCGAAATCTTCTCCCATGTAACTAACATTTAAAATGTGTGATTCCATACATTACGCTAAGCATCTCTCTCTCAGTTGTTGAGTAATTCCTCTCTGTTGCATTCAACTGCCTAGACGCATAGGCTACAAGATGTTCTTTCCCATCAATTTCTCTACTAAGAACACACCCTAATGCTTGATTCAATGTATCGTATGCTAGTATAAACTCCATTTCAAAATCTGGAAACACAAGAACCGGACTTGATTTTAACACTTCTTTCAGTTTGTCAAACGTTTTCTGACGCCTTTCCGTCCACTCAAATTTCACACCCTTCCATAACAATCGCGTCAACGGTTGTGATAAATCTGCAAAATCCTTCACGAACTTTCAACAGAAATTGCAAATTCCGATGAATGACTGCATTTCCTTAGCTGTTTTCGGTTCCTGAAAATTTCGTACAGCCTGCACCAACCTCAGATCTGTTCGCACTCCGTCCTTACTGGTAATATGACCCAAATATTTTACTTCTTCTAATGCAAAATGACTCTTCTCCAGGCTCAACGTCAAACGAAGTGCTCTTAACCTCATAAAGACTTCCCTTAATCGCTGTCTATGTTGCTCCATACTACTTCCATACACCATAATGTCATCCAAATAGACAAGACACTGCCGTGGTTCCAAACCCCTCAAGACACTGTCTAGCAACCTCTGAAACTTTGCCGGAGCGTTTTTCAAACCGAATTGAATTCTAATGTATTGGTAATGGCCTCCAGTTGTAGAGAAGGCACTTTTTGGACTATCCTCTGGAGCCACCTCTAAATGATGATAACCACTTGTCAAATCTATCGCAGAAAGGTACTGGCACTGTCCTAAGCGATCCAAAGTCTCAGCTATATTTGGAATGGGGTATGCGTCCGTTACTGTCTTATTATTCAGGTATCGGTAGTCCCAACAGAACCTGTATTTCTTAGATCCATCCACAGATTTTTTAGGCACAACGACAATGCCCGCTCCCCGGAAACTATTACCATGCTTTATAATACCGTCCGCAAGCTGCTGATCAATGAAATCCACAATCGGCTGGAAATACCTAGGTATTCTGTATGGTTTACGGTAAACAGGTACTTCATTCCCCGTTGGTATCCTATGTTGAAGTAATGGAGTTACTGGTAACGGCCCTTGTGGAAAAAACAGAACCTTAAATTCCCACAATAATTCTTACATATGCTCTCTTTCTCCTCCTTTCAAATGCTTAATTTTGTCAAGAATTGCTGTTCTATTGGCAGTTAGTGGTTGACCGCTTCGCCTACCTCTCGAAAACCAGTCTTCGTCATCTGGCACATCCAAATTTGCTACTACAGCTCCTTTCCTCAAAGTCGCGTCTACAGCGCTAAAATTATCCACGTTCACGGGAACTACTCGCCAGTCGTTCCCCTCCTGTACGCGTACAATACTACGTTTCACAAAACAACCCAATAGACTCAAAACTTCATTATCCTCCAATGGTTCAGTAACACATACTGTACCCACAGGTAGATACGATTCCACACTTACCCAAAGCGACTTCCCGGTACCACTGTCTAGCCTTAATGCTCAGTTCAATTGGTTTGTTCATTACGTTGCACGCCCATCGCGACAGCCCTGCATTGACAACAGTTCCCCCTAGCTGAAATAACATTCCACCAAGTTCCACAGTTCGTTGTCCATGGTCAATTTTGGCATGATGATAATGCAAGAAATCTACTCATCTCGTTGCCCTCGCTTACCGATGGTACTACCTCCATGAATGCATTAAATCAGACTTCCTCTATTCGAAAATCAGGTGTCACCAACCACAAAGGCGTGACATCCTCATCCCCCACTCTACGCAACGTATAACGTGGTAGGTCTAGCTTTCTTCGTCCCATTATATTCCTTGTAGCCACAGACACTTACTGTTCAACAAAATCTTAAACTTTTTAGTTCCAATGGATCCTTGCACTGAACTTTCCACCTCTGCATGCGTGTTCATAGCATTGAAATTAAACGGGAGCTCCCTCAGCTGGGTCTTGGGCCCCCTCTGCCACTTAACGCTTGTCCACCGCTCCGGTTATTCCTGAAACAAAACATTTAAGTACAAGAATAACTCGACTCCCTATACCTCAGTATCATCATACTCAGTAACATCATACTCAAACCAGTAATAAAGTAATTAAATACCACGAAAAAATACAATAAATCTTACTGCCCCAAATACACTAACACTTATTCTAACAAAAAATGAAAATAATAATATGCCTATGCAAGACATCTTGGCCTTCCATGAGCCATACTCAAAAACACACAAAGGAAAGAAAACGTCCAATATTCAAAAGAAAACTGGTCAAAACTCACCACATCTTGTGAATGTAATGCGGGTGGTGGGCTCGAACATTGTACTGGACAGACGACGTCAGCTATTCTGACACCAAATATAGTGGCAACTTCTGCCATTGAATGTATCAGGATGATCAAATGGAGCCGGAAGAGGTAGAAGGCACCCTATTGAGACTCTCCGAGCTTTCCAAGTAATTTGTTGTTTCCAACTACAGTGCCCCTGTTCCTCTCGATCTGTGTCACCGGGTTCTGCAATGTTGAGGACACCAATCCGCTGTCTGCGAAATGCCTTGGCGCAGAATGGCTGCCCCAGCAAGCCGTGCTCACACTGTGCGTCGGCCTTGTAAGCCAGCAGAGTCGCGGTTTCGTCAGGATACCGGCAGTCGACTCAGCAGTCTGCATCCATGCCGACTCAGCGCTGCTCGGTGTGAGCCGCAGGCGGCCAGCTGCATGGTTGTAGCAGGTGTGGCTTGACTGAGGCGACAACAACCACCCATGACCCAGCGTCCAAATCTGCGGCCCTCGCCTTGGGATGCCACCGGAGTGTGATGAAAGCCAGGACGACTGCCCACAGTAGCGAGCCATGGTGTGGCCCGCCGCTGGCTGGCTACGGACCCCGGGTCGGCCACAAAGGGTCGAACCAGTGACCCACTGTGAACAGGAGCGCTATGTGTAGCTGGCAGTGTGATACGCCCTGCTGTCCGGGAGAGCTGCCACACTTGAATCAATCTCGTTAGAAACCCACACCTATTTATATGTGGCTGTGTGCCTCTGTTTTGCCATACACGCCACTTCACGTCACTTTCTCATAACACGCTAGGTTGGCCACTGGGCCCCTTTTGCCTGTGATTTGTGACACGCAAAACTGCTATGCATCTATTCTATTTCGCAACTGTTGGTATGCGTAACTCACCGCAATCCAGTCAGCACCTGGCTGTAACTAATGCTCAGAATATTGTACAAAACTAGCTTACTCTATCCTAAACGGAGGTGCTGCTACAATAAGTTTTGAATATCAGTATATCATTACCATTACAGTCCACAAACATTATGAAAATTGTTTTCTTCATTTATACACACCACGAAGGAATCATCTGGAATTGGACGGAAATTGGTGGGTGTGATGTAAATGTACAGTCGAGCAAATGATTAGATTTTCACAAAGATTGGACGATATATTCAAGAGAAACAGGTTCACAAATTGGGCAAATAAGTAACACGTTGATCCACGCTGGTCCTTATGGAAGCAGTTACTCAGCTTGGCATTGATAGAGTTGTTGGATTGACTCCTCGGGGATATCGTGGCTAATTCTGTCGAATTGGCGCTTTAGATTGTCAAAATCCTGAGCTTGTTGGGCGGCCCTGGCCATAACGAAAATTCAAATGGTTGAAATGGCTCTGAGCACTATGGAACTCAACTGCTGATGTCATTAGTACCCTAGAACTTAGAACTAGTTAAACCTAACTAACCTAAGGACATCACAAACATCCATGCCCGAGGCAGAATTCGAACCTGCGACCGTAGCGGTCTTGCGGTTCCAGACTGCAGCGCCTTTAACCGCACGGCCACTTCGGCCGGCTGGCCATAACACAATGTTCCCAAGTGGGCAGAGACCCCATGATCTTGCTGGCCAAGGTAGGTTTGGAAAGCACAAGACAACCAGTAGACCAATCACCACTGTGATCTTTAAAAATGGTTGAAATGGCTCTAAGCACTATGGGATTTAACATCTGCGGTAATCAATCCTCTAGACTTAGAACTACTTAAACCTAACCAACCTAAGGACATCACACACATCCATGTCCGAGGCAGGATTCGAACCTGCGACAGTAGCAGTAGCACGGTTCCGGACTGAAGCGCCTCGAACCGCTTGGTCATAGCGGCCGGCATTGTGCACTAATGGTGCCACTTATGATAACCAAAAGGATCCTGCTACGAAAAAAATGGCATCCCCTGCCATCACGCATATTTTCCGAGCTATAAGGTGGGTGACAGTTATACTGGTATCCCACTGCTGTCCGGGTCATAACCAGACACGTTTTCTGCCTGGAATCTCACTGACTGGGATAGAAATCTTTTCAGTGATGAGTACCGCTTCGAACTCGTACCCGATAACCAGCGAACCCACGCCCGTGACAGTACCATCCCGACGGTCGCTCTCCATATGGCTCGACAACCAGAAGCGATGATCTGTAATGCTACTTCTTTCCAGAGTAAGTCCCTTTTGGTTATTGCCCATCATGGAAAGTCATCCTGGGCATTTCCGTGAGATAATGCACGAATCACGACTGCACATGGCGAGAGTTTCTAGTGCTTGTCTTCGTACTTTCCAAACTACACTTTGGCCAGCAAGGCTGCCGGATCACTACCCAGCTTAGAACAACTGGTACGTTATGGGCTGGGGGTTCAACTGCCACAGGGTTTTGACGATCTGACGTGACAGTTCGACAGAATTTGGTATAATATCCACCCAGAGTACATCCAGCAACTTTGTCAATCAATGCCAAGTCGAATAACTGTTTGCATAAGGGCCAGAGGTGAAGCGACGAGTTATTGACTTGCTCAATTTGTGAAACTCTTTCTCTTGAATGAATCATCTAATATTTCTAAAAGTGTAGTCATTTCTTAGTCTGCACATTTAGGTGCATCGTACCTACCGATCTCCCTCCCACTCGGGTTATTCTTTCGTGCTGAGTAGTTTTTTTTCTAGCTTTTTCTTTTACTTTTTACTTTATACTGTAAGTACTTTACTTTTTACTATAAATGGTTATCTGCACAGCTCCAAAGCCCAATACCACATAATGCTACTTATCTACCTATAATAATAACTTTGTTTTACGTACTGTGTACGTACATGTACAATTGAGCTGTGCATCATCTGATATTTAACTACATATAACGAGAGCAAGAGTGAATGAGAAGAAAGTGATGTACGGAAGGAGAAAAGATATAAGGAAAGAGAGAATGAGATACACAAAAGCATGTTATTGTCTACAATACGTTCAACTGGTTCAAATGGCTCTAAGCACTATGGGACTTAACATCTGAGGTCATCACTCCCCTACACTTAGAACTACTTAAACCTAACTAAACTGCCCGAGACAGGATTTGAACCTGCGACCGTAGCAGCAGTGCGGTTCCGGACTGAAGCGCCTCGAACAGCTCGGCCACAGCGGCCAGCTCTACAGTTCGTAGATACAAACTATAAGGATAATAAAAGTGAGTTACCAGTAATAGTAAGGAAGAGTTTGTAAGACAATGCTACCCATAACTAATAACTGTTCGGAATCCTGCTGTTGCTTTACCTGCAATTCATAAAGGGAAATCTACCACCCACAGTGTATAAGTGAGAATGCGGGACGCTGAAACTTATGCACGACTCACCTTTGGACTGGGAAGATGGAGACTCCTTCATTGTGGCAGCTGGTCAAACTGTTCTCCTCGGTTTTGGCACAGAGGTTTTCATACACCGGATGTTAATCAGGTCGCCTGCTTTCTCCGGCGCTGCAGACCTCTTCGTGTCTCCTATTCCTCTGCTGGATGTCACATATGGCCGCAACCGCTGGTATTCGTCGGAAACTCCTGGTGTATCCTGCGAACATAAGGCATCCCGTTTCAAATGCTGCACTGCACTGTTTCATCAGACACTGGGTACACAGGGAAGTGGTGCTGTTGGACATCAACGATCCACATGTTCTCTTCATTCCTCAAAATCAAGGTACTCTTGTGGCTCTCTTCCGGAATGTGTGTCTGATAATCTGTTCTGCTGTTCCTGTGTTACCCATGATATCATATAAAACCGACCTCTTAAGACCGTCTGTGTTTATGTCAAATTATGGGCTTTGATCGAGTCATTCTATCACTATACGTTCAAATGTTCCGCTTCTCCACAGTAGCATCTGACGTTGCTTCCTATGCTGAACATATGAATATAATTTTTGTACCGTTAGTGTCCAATCGGCAAGGAGCCTATTCAGAGAATTAGCTGACTCGCTTTTGCACGTTCCCTACGTCTATAGGAATAATGTATACTCTTATTTAGAATAGTTCCAGAATAGTTGTCATTCATCAGTCATTTACCCTTTTAGCTCTTGACATCCGTATACTTTGCTTTCCAGGAAATCCTTTGAAGAACATTACTTTTAGTACTGTAAGCTGACGTCCTTTACCAGTCCGTACTTTTTTTTTTGTTTTTTTTTTGGTCATCAGTCTACTAACTGGTTTGATGCGGCCCGCCACGAATTCCTTTCCTGTGCTAACTTCTTCATCTCAGAGTAGCACTTGCAACCTACGTCCTCAATTATTTACTTGACGTATTCCAATCTCTGTCTTCCTCTACAGTTTTTGCCCTCTACAGCTCCCTCTAGTACCATGGAAGTCATTCCCTCATGTCTTAGCAGATGTCCTATCATTCTGTCCCTTCTCCTTATCAGTGTTTTCCACATATTCCTTTCCTCTCCGATTCTGCGTAGAACCGCCGCATTCCTTACCTTATCAGTCCACCTAATTTTCAACATTCGTCTATAGCACCACATCTCAAATGCTTCCATTCTCTTCTGTTCCGGTTTTCCCACAGTCCATGTTTCACTACCATACAATGCTGTACTCCAGGCGTACATCCTCAGAAATTTATTCCTCAAATTAAGGCCGGTATTTGATATTAGTAGACTTCTCTTGGCCAGAAATGCCTTTTTTGCCATAGCGAGTCTGCCTTTGATGTCCTCCTTGCCCCGTCCGTCATTGGTTATTTTACTGCCTAGGTAGCAGAATTCCTTAACTTCATTGACTTCGTGACCATCAATCCTGACGTTAAGTTTCTCGCTGTTCTCATTTCTACTACTTCTCATTACCTTCGTCTTTCTCCGATTTACTCTCAAACCATACTGTGTACTCAGTAGACTGTTCATTCCGTTCAGCAGATCATTTAATTCTTCTTCACTTTCACTCAGGATAGCAATGTCATCATCGAATCGTATCATTGATATCCTTTCACCTTGTATTTTAATTCCAATCCTGAACCTTTCTTTTATTTCCATCATTGCTTCCTCGATGTACAGATTGAAGAGTAGGGCCGAAAGGCTACAGCCTTGTCTTACACCCTTCTTAATACGAGCACTTCGTTCTTGATCGTCCACTCTTATTATTCCCTCATGGTTGTTGTACATATTGTATAAGACCCGTCTCTCCCTATAGCTTACCCCTACTTTTTTCAGAATCTCGAACAGCTTGCACCATTTTATATTGTCGAACGCTTTTTCCAGGTCGACAAATCCTATGAAAGTGTCTTGATTTTTCTTTACCCTTGCTTCCATTATTAGCAGTAACGTCAGAATTGCCTCTCTCGTCCATTTACTTTTCCTAAAGCCAAACTGATCGTCACCTAGCGCATTCTCAATTTTCTTTTCCATTCTTCTGTAATTATTCTTGTAAGCAGCTTCGATGCATGAGCTGTTAAGCTGATTGTGCGATAATTCTCACACTTGTCAGCTCTTTCCGTCTTCGGAATTGTGTGGATGATGCTCTTCTAAATCGACTCTTGTTTCTTCTTCTATCACATCAGAGAAATCTTCACCCTCATACAGGCTTTCAATGTATTCTTTCCACCTATCTGCTCTCTCCTCTGCATTTAGCAGTGGAATTCCCGTTGCACTCTTAATGTTACCACCGTTGCTTTTAAAATCACCAAAGGTTCTTTTGACTTTCCTGTATGCTGAGTCTGTCCTTCCGACAATCATATCTTTTTCGATGTGTTCACATTTTTCCTGCAGCCATTTCGTCTTAGCTTCCCTGCACTTCCTATTTATTTCATTCCTCAGCGACTTGTATTTCTGTATTCCTGATTTTCCCGGAACATGTGTGTACTTCCTCCTTTCACCAATTAACTGAAGTATTTCTTCTGTTACCCATGGTTTCTTCGCAGCTACCTTCTTTGTACCTATGTTTTCCTTCCGAACTTCTGTGATGGCCCTTTTTAGAGATGTAGATTTCTCTTCAACTGTACTGCCTACTGCGCTATTCCTTATTGCTGTATCTATAGCGTTAGAGAACTTCAAACGTATCTCGTCATTTCTTAGTACTTCCGTATCCCACATCTTTGCGTATTGATTCTTCCTGACTAATGTCTTGAACTTCAGCCTACTCTTCATCACTACCATATTGTGATATGAGTCTATATCTGGTCCTGGGTACACCTTACAATCCAGCATCTGATTTCGGAATCTCTGTCTGACCATGATGTAATCTAATTGAAATTTTCCCATAAACCCCGGCCTTCTCCAAGTATACCTCCTCCTCTTGTGATTCTTGAACAGGGTATTCGCTGTTACTAGGTGAAACTTGTTACAGAACTCAATTAGTCTTTCTCCTCTTTCATTTCTTGTCCCAAGCCCATATTCTCCTGTAACCTTTTCTTCTACTCCTTCCCTTACAACTACATTCCAGTCGCCCATGACTATTAGATTTTCGTCCCCCTTTACATACTGCATTACCCTTTCAATATCCTCATATACTTTCTCTATCTGTTCATCTTCAGCTTGCGACGTCGGCATATATACCTGAACTATCGTTGTCGGTGTTGGTCTGCTGTCGATTCTGATTAGAACAACCCGGTCACTGAACTGTTCACAGTAACACACCCTCTGCCCTTACTTCCTATTTATAACGAATCCTACACCTGTTATACCATTTTCTGCTGCTGTTGATATTACCCGATACTCATCTGACCAGAAATCCTTGTCTTCCTTCCACTTCACTTCACTGACACCTACTATATCTAGATTGAGTCTTTGCATTTCCCTTTTCAGATTTTCTAGTTTCCCTACCACGTTCAAGCTTCTGACATTCCATGCCCCGACTCGTAGAACGTTATCCTTTCGTAGATTATTCAATCTTTATCTCATGGTAACCTCCCTCTTGGCAGTCCCCTCCCGGAGATCCGAATGGGGGACCATTCCGGAATCTTTTGCCAATGGAGAGATCATCATGACACTTCTTCAAATACAGGCCACATGTCCTATGGATACACGTTACGTGTCTTTAATGCAGTGGTTTCCATTGCCTTCTGCATCCCCATGTCGTTGATCACTGCTGATTCTTCCGCCTTTATGGGCAATTTCCCACCCCTAGGACAAGAGAGTGCCCTTAACCTCTATCCCCTCCTCCGCCCACTTTGACAAGGCCATTGGCAGAATGAGGCTGACTTCTTATGCCGGAAGTCTTCGGCCACCAATGCTGATTATTTATCAAAATTTAGGCAGTGGCGGGGATCGAACCCGGGACCGAAGACGTTTTGATTATGAATTAAAGACGCTACCCCTAGACCACGGTTTACGCATTAAAGTCTCCATATAGTATTATTTTTATTTTCAATGTAATGTGATGTATTGTGTTTGACCCTTTTGCCAAAAATTTTCGCTTCATTCTTTCTGTGTTCTATTTTTACTAATTTCTTGTCGCATATGTATTTAAAATTGCATTTAAAAATTTTGTATATACTATTGCATGTAGGTATATTGTGCAAATATCCAAAGCAGTTCATCTGCATTTCCTAAAAAGGACCAGCCTTTAATTTGATAAGGTCAGAAATTTGACGAATCTCTCATGATCAGTCCTAGGGAATATCAAATGTATCTAGTCGATCATGGGATTTTTATTTTGTATTTGAGTGATCAATATCAAATGGTCTCGTTCAGTTCCATGTGAAATTCAGATAAAAGTCACTAAACCTTGTATTATTGTCAATAAAATTTCTTGAAAAAATTGAAAAAGGTAAAGAAAATGTATTCGGTATTATAAAGGGTAGTGCGTTAAATACTTTACAGTAATTTTATGCTGTTAGATAATACAATATCCTCGTTAAATCATTTTATATTATAGTTTCAGTGTTCAAAGCTACACCTAATGTAACTTAAGTTCAGACTGTGAACAGCGAAATGTCCCATTAGTTACGAACTCATTGTCGAACTCAAGCAGTTCATTGTTAACAGTTATCTCTAAACCTAAAAGATCAGTAAAATTCAAAATCTCTATAAATGAGAAATTATTCCCACTTGGGACCTTCAGTGCTGTATCAAATTTTTCTCGTAGTATCATATAGCCCCAGTCATCGTCAACAACTTCTTCTTTCTCCATAGTAATATTCTCGTACTGGCTCCTTCAACCATTCAGCTTTACCTTCTATTTTAGTATTGGTTTACATTCTGAGCACTGTTTATTTATACAGTTGCTTTTATTTTCTTTAAAGGTTTCTTCGTCTTTCCTAAGGGCGGCGTCTATTTTTCCCTTCTTTACGGATGATTCTACAGCCTTGAATTTGTCCTCGAGTCATTCTTCTTCAGCCTTTTGCGTTTTCTGACTATCCCAAGTTTTAAACGTCTGTATTCCATGTCGCTTGCTCTATTACCTGTTTTTTATATATCTTCTTTGTTCAATTAAGTTCAATATTTCCGAGACATTTCTACTAAGACTTTCCTTTGCCTGTGTGATCCTCTACTCCCTTCCTTATTTCATCTCTCAAATCTACCTCTTCGTTCTCTATCGTATTCCTTTCCCCTGTTCCAGTCCAACATTGCCCATCCTCACTCTGAGAACCTCAGCAACCACTGTTTATTTCAGTTTATCCTATTTCCATTTCCTTAATTTCCCCGCTTTTTGTAATTTCTTCAGGTTTAATCTGTGTTTGAAAACCACTAAATTATTGCAAGGGTCAACATCTGTCCTGCGAAATGTCTTACAGTTTAATATCTGGTTTCTGCAAGATAATAATCTTTAATGAAATACAAATGTATGAATCTTCAAATGAATCGCATATTTCCAGGTAATAGTTCAAGAAGCATTTTTACTACTTCAATTCACTTGTCTTACTTGAAGTTTACAGCATTTATTCAACTCCCGCCATTGCTGGTTATTTATAATGATCTCTTCGATAAGTGCTACGACTTATTCTACTTTAGTTCATGTTCTGTAGGTCTGATGTGTCATGTTTACCACTATTCCTGATGGGTAACACTTCTTTTACCTTTACTAACAATAGAGAAAATGCAGCACATGTATAAACTGCAATTATTTTAGAAACGGTTGTAGGTAATATCTGTGTCATGATGTAACGTAATGCTTCATCAGTGTCATATTGGCGGCTGATTAGAACGCAATGTCATATTTCAGCCCGAGGTTTCCATTAAAGCATCAGTCTACCGAGATTAATGTGCTGCCACATTTAATTAACCGTTCACTTTTTCGACGAAGCTGGTAATCTTACCAGTTTCCGGTGAGCCTGCTAGCAGCTACAAATTGCTTTCCAGAACAATTTTCATGAGTTACGTAATATTAATATGGAGGTTTGGTGACATAGTGCTGTAATTTCTTTCCTTAATGAATAACGTAATGAGGTCATTACTTTTTGAGGAACGGGGTACGACATTACCTATACATCAGTAGAATCATTCTTGCAGACTTGCTCTATTAATAGAAAAAGATGAAAAAACGTTAATAAACTGTCAGACACACCACAGCGGGGACATATGATACTCGTTGTCCTGTGCTATTGTTCTTATTTCATCTATTTACAGTAACTCAACACGCTGTTAATAGCGATATTTCTGCCATTTTAGTAACGCATAAGGCCAAGGCAACATATCATGAGCAATGCGCTAGTTACAGGAGTCGTCGTGGAACTTGTAGACCGTATGTTACATGCAATAACGATTACATAATTGCTACATATCCTGCTACACAAAATTCATCAATGACGTGCACATTACCTTTGAGAAAGCACAGGAAACAAAGACACCAAACGTGCCACTTCCCTGTGAGCCAGGGCCTGGTTATGACGTAAATGTAGCTTACCTCTTTTCTTTTTTAGATGTAAGAGACTTTATTTTTATACATGTGATGTATAAAGTGAAGATGTGCTCTTCCTTAGCAGTTAGCGAGTCACTGAAATTTATATTTCGTCAAGATACAATCACTGCTCGATCCCAAAGTAAATCACAAACCAACACAAAGAGGAAATCATTTATAGTCACAGCAGAAGGTGCACTTAGCCGCAGCTTCTCCACGTTGCAGAATTCAACGCAATCTTCAGAAAAATCTGAGACGTCAACTAACAATAAGGTGAGTGCAACAGCTGCTTGCAACAGTGCCACTTAGTGAATAACTAAATGCAGCATTGTGCAGGCATGAACAGTAAGGAAACTATGATCTGCTTATCTATACCTAATTCTTGAAGAAAAATGTTTAATTTAAATACAATGGTGAGCTTAAAGAATGGTGACTATAGTGAACATCATTACAATGACTAATACAGAGAAAGACTGTAGCAGTATTGTTAAGTGAAGAAAGGCAGATGAGAATTTCTGTCAATAAAAAGATTATTACTGCTGCCAACTGATGGTGGCATACGCGATTTCGATTCATCTATCGGAGTTCGACGCCAGTAATTAGGAAATGTTAACGAGCTACTGATAACGATGAGTTGAGGTTCGAAATATAACAATCAGTTAAAAATTTCTTAAGCAATGGAATCACAAAATTAAAACTCTCGTCAAGATATGAGTCATGATATTGAGGACTGTCGTCAGTGATTATGTAACTGGAGACGGATAGGGGAGAAAGGAATGGAATTAATGACATAAGTTGCATCGGGAATTGATGCGCAAACAGCACCAACGAGTGAAAATGTGTGCCCGACTACGACACGACCTGGTATCTCCTGTTTAATTAGCAGCTGCGTTAACCACTGTGCCACCCGGACACTTATGAGTATCGCAGATACGCGTATTACCTCGGTACGCTTCCCGGCTGACCCACACTCCTGCCTAGCACCACATATCCGCAGCCCCTGTGTCTGTTCTCCATGCTCACTGGTTTTGGATTCCCTTTGGGGCTCGAACGTGAATGTATATCCACACTGAAGGTTGTGAATTAATCGTCCAACGAAGGGAATCGATGTTATCAATGCGTACTCTCTGTTCTTCCGCATATGTCCGAAAGAAGAGACACCATGCTGTATTATGTCGTCACTGAATTAAAAGGGGAATTCAGGACTGTTACAATAATTTATGGGACGCAAACTTTAGTCTACGAATGGGGTTAGCATTCAGGCGAAAGCATGATGAACCCCAAAACGAATTTCCGTCTGAGCACGATCGATTCAAAACCAAAATTCATGATATTGAAGTATAGGTTACCGAATAAAACAAACAAACAGAAACTTTGATTGATGAGGCTGACGATAAAATTATTCACATGAAGTGCTGAGTACTATTGACAAGGGATTTCAGACCGATTCCGTATTTCTGGATTTCCAGAAGGCTTTTGACACTGTACCACAGAAGCGGCTCGTAGTGGAATTGCGTGCTTATGGAATATCGTCTTAGTTATGTGACTGGACCTGTGATTTCCCATCAGAGAGGTCACAGTTCGTTGTAATTGACCGAAAGTCATCAAGTAAAACAGAAGTGATTTCTGGCGTTCCCCAAGGTAGTGTTATAGGCCCCTTGCTGTTCCTTATCTATATAAACGATTTGGGATACGATCTGAGCAGCCGTCTTCGGTTGTTTGCAGATGACGCTGTCGTTAATCGACTAATTAAGTCGTCAGTAGATCAAAACAAACTGCAAAACGATTTACAAGAAATATCGAAATGGCGCGAAAAGTGGCAGTTGATCTTAAATACCGAAAAGTGTGAGGTCATCCAAATGAGTGCTAAAAAGAACGCATTAAACTTCGGTTACACGATAAAACAGTCTAATCTACAAGCCGTAAATTCGACTAAATACCTAGGAATTACAATTACGAACAATTTAAGTTGGAAGGAACACATAGAAAATATTGTGGGGAAGGGTAACCAAGGACTGCGTTTCATTGGCAGGACACTTAGAAAATGTAGCAGACCTACTAAGGAGACTGCCTACACTACGTTTGTTTTTTATTTATTTATTTATTGTTCCGTGGGACCAAATTAAGGACAAGTCTCCATGGTCATGGAACGAGTCAATACATGAAATTATAACAGGATATTAGAAACAGATAAAATGAAATATAAAAAAAACATATTCAGGTGACAAGTCGTAAATTTAAATAAAGAAAATCAACACTGTAACACTGGAATCTGCTTAATTTTTTAGCTCTTCCAGGAGCTCCTCGACAGAATAGAAGGCGTGAGCCATGAGGAAACTCTTCAGTTTAGACTTAAAAGAGTTTGGGCTACTGCTAAGATTTTTGAGTTCTTGTGGTAGCTTATTGAAAATGGATGCAGCAGAATACTGCACTCCTTTCTGCACAAGAGTCAAAGAAGTGCATTCCACATGCAGATTGGATTTCTGCCTAGTATTAACAGAGTGAAAGCTGCTAACTCTTGGGAATAGGCTAATATTGCTAACAACAAACGACATTAAAGAAAATATATACTGTGAGGGCAATGTCAGAATTCCCAGGCTATTGAATATGGGTCGACAAGAGGTTCTCGAACTTACACCACATATAGCTCGAACATCCCGTTTTTGAGCCATAAATACCACTTTTGAATCAGAAGAATTACCCCAAAAAATAATACCATACGACATAAGCGTATGAAAATATGCGAAGTAGACTACTTTTCGTGTTGAAGTGTCACTTATTTCAGGTACTGTTCTAATGGTAAATAAAGCAGCATTTAGTTTCTGAACAAGATCCTGAACATGGGCTTTCCACAACAGCTTACTATCTATTCGAACGCCTAGGAACTTGAACTGTTCCGTCTCGCTTATAATATGCCCATTCTGTCTGATCAAAATATCGGTTCTTGTTGAATTGTGAGTTAGAAACTGTAAAAACTGCGTCTTACTGTGATTTAGCATCAAATTACTTTCCACAAGCCACGAACTTATTTCATGAACTACATTATTTAATACCGTTTCAATATTACACACAAGATCTTTCACTATCAAGCTGGTGTCATCAGCAAACAGAAATATTTTTGAATCACCTGTAATACTAGAAAGCATATCATTTATATAAATAAGAAACAGCAGTGGCCCCCACACCGACCCTTGGGGAACGCCCCACTTAACAGTGCCCCATTGGGACTGAACATCACTACCACTCTCAATATTGCGGAGAATTACCTTCTGCTTTCTGTTCTTAAAGTAAGAGGCGAACCACTTGTAAGCTATTCCCCTTACTGCACAATGGTCCAACTTCTGCAGTAATATTTTGTGGTCAACACAGTCAAAAGCCTTCCTTAAATCAAAGAAAACACCTAGCGTTCGCAACCTTTTATTTAATCCGTCCAAAACCTCACAGAGAAAAGAGAATATAGCATTTTCAGTTGTTAAACCACTTCTAAAACCAAACTGAAGATTTGACAGCAAATTATGTGAATTTAAATGCTCCAGTAACCTTGTATATACAACGTTCTCGATAACTTTAGCAAACACTGATGGCATAGAAGTAGGTCTATAATTGTCAACATTATCCCTGTCTCCCTTTTTATAAAGTGGCTTCACTACCGAGTACTTTAATCGGTCAGGAAGCCGACCACTCCTAATGGAAAAGTTACAGATATGGCTACGTACTGGGCAAAGCTTTTTTTTTTTTTTTTTTTTTTTTTTTGTCGGCAGTCTACTGACTGGTTTGATGCGGCCCGCCACGAATTTCATCTCAGAGTAGCACTAGCAACCTACGTCCTCAATTATTTGCTTGACGTATTCCAATCTCTGTCTTCCTCTACAGTTTTTGCCCTCTACAGCTCCCTCTAGTACCATGGAAGTCATTCCCTCATGTCTTAGCAGATATCCTATCATCCTGTCGCTTCTCCTTATCAGCGTTTTCCACATATTCCTTTCCTCTCCGATTCTGCGTAGAACCTCCTCATTCCTTACCTTATCAGTCCACCTAATTTTCAACATTCGTCTATAGCACCACATCTCAAATGCTTCGATTCTCTTCTGTTCCGGTTTTCCCACAGTCCACATTTCACTACCATACAATGCTGTACTCCAGACGTACATTCTCAGAAATTTATTCCTCAAATTAAGGCCGGTATTTGATAGTAGTAGACTTCTCTTGGCCAGAAATGCCTTTTTTGCCATAGCGAGTCTGCTTTTGATGTCCTCCTTGCTCCGTCCATCATTGGTTATTTTACTGCCTAGGTAGCAGAATTCCTTAACTTCATTGACTTCGTGACCATCAATCCTGACGTTAAGTTTCTCGCAGTTCTCATTTCTACTGCTTCTCATTACCTTCGTCTTTCTCCGATTTACTCTCAAATCATAATTTGTACTCATTGGACTGTTCATTCCTTTCAGAAGATCATTTAATTCTTCTTCACTTTCACTCAGGATAGCAATGTCATCATCGAATCGTCTCATTGATATCCTTTCACCTTGTATTTTAATTCCAATCCTGAACCTTTCTTTTATTTCCATCATTGCTTCCTCGATGTACAGATTGAAGAGTAGGGCCGAAAGGCTACAGCCTTGTCTTACACCCTTCTTAATACGAGCACTTCGTTCTTGATCGTCCACTCTTATTATTCCCTCTTGGTTGTTGTACATATTGTATATGACCCGTCTCTCCCTATAGCTTACCCCTACTTTTTTCAGAATCTCGAACAGCTTGCACCATTTTATATTGTCGAACGCTTTTTCCAGGTCGACAAATCCTATGAAAGTGTCTTGATTTTTCTTTACCCTTGCTTCCATTATTAGCAGTAACGTCAGAATTGCCTCTCTCGTCCCTTTACTTTTCCTAAAGCCAAACTGATCGTCACCTAGCGCATTCTCAATTTTCTTTTCCATTCTTCTGTAATTATTCTTGTAAGCAGCTTCGATGCATGAGCTGTTAAGCTGATTGTGCGATAATTCTCACACTTGTCAGCTCTTTCCGTCTTCGGAATTGTGTGGATGATGCTCTTCTAAATCGACTCTTGTTTCTTCTTCTATCACATCAGAGAAATCTTCACCCTCATACAGGCTTTCAATGTATTCTTTCCACCTATCTGCTCTCTCCTCTGCATTTAGCAGTGGAATTCCCGTTGCACTCTTAATGTTGCCACCGTTGCTTTTAATGTCACCAAAGGTTGTTTTGACTTTCCTGTATGCTGAGTCTATCCTTCCGACAGTCATATCTTTTTCGATGTGTTCACATTTTTCCTGCAGCCATTTCGTCTTAGCTTCCCTGCACTTCCTATTTTTTTCATTCCTCAGCGACTTGCATTTCTGTATTCCTGATTTTCCCGGAACATGTGTGTACTTCCTCCTTTCATCAATCAACTGAAGTATTTCTTCTGTTACCCATGGTTTCTTCGCAGATACCTTCTTTGTACCTATGTTTTCCTTCCGAACTTCTGTGATGGCCCTTTTTAGAGATGTAGATTTCTCTTCAACTGTACTGCCTACTGCGCTATTCCTTATTGCTGTATCTATAGCGTTAGAGAACTTCAAACGTATCTCGTCATTTCTTAGTACTTCCGTATCCCACATCTTTGCGTATTGATTCTTCCTGACTAATGTCTTGAACTTCAGCCTACTCTTCAACACTACTATATTCTGATCTGAGTCTGTATCTGGTCCTGGGTACGCCTTACAATCATCTGATTTCGGAATCTCTGTCTGACCATGATGAAATCTAATTGAAATCTTCCCGTATCTCCCGGCCTTCTCCAAGTATACCTCCTCCTCTTGTGATTCTTGAACAGGGTATTCGCTATTACTAGCTGAAACTTGTTGCAGAACTCAATTAGTCTTTCTCTTCTTTCATTCCTTGTCCCAAGCCCATATTCTCCTGTAACCTTTTCTTCTATTCCTTCCCCTACAACTGTACATTCCAGTCGCCCATGACTATTAGATTTTCGTCCCCCTTTACATACTGCATTACCCTTCCAATATCCTCGTTCACTTTCTCTATCTGTTCATCTTAGCTTGCGATGTCGGCATGTATACCTGAACTATCGTTGTCGGTGTTGGTCTGCTGTCGATTCTGATTAGAACAACCCGGTCACTGAACTGTTCACAGTAACACACCCTCTGCCCTACCTTCCTATTCATAACGAATCCTACACCTGTTATACCATTTTCTGCTGCTGTTGATATTACCCGATACTCATCTGACCAGAAATCCTTGTCTTCCTTCCACTTCACTTCACTGACAATTACTATATCTAGATTGAGTCTTTGCATTTCCCTTTACAGATTTTCTAGTTTCCCTACCACGTTCAAGCTTCTGACATTCCACGCCCCGACTCGAAGAACGTTATCCTTTCGTTGATTAAACAATCTTTTTCTCATGGTAACCTCCCCCTTCGCAGTCCCCTCCCGGCGATCCGAATGGGGGACTATTCCGGAATCTTTTGCCAATGGAGAGATCATCATGACACTTCTTCAAATACAGGCCACATGTCCTGTGGATACACGTTACGTGTCTTTAATGCAGTGGTTTCCATTGCCTTCTGCATCCTCATGTCGTTGATCATTGCTGATTCTTCCGCCTTTTGGGGCAATTTCCCACCCCTAGGACAAGAGAGTGCCCTTAACCTCTATCCGCTCTTCCGCCCTCTTTGACAAGGCCGTTGGCAGAATGAGGCTGACTTCTTATGCCGGAAGTCTTCGGCCGCCAATGCTGATTATTTATCAAAATTTATGCAGTGGCGGGGATAAAACCCGGGACCGAAGACGTTTTGATTATGAATCAAAGACGCTACCCCTAGGCCACGGGTACATAGAACAATACTTCAGTATTCTGCTAGCCACCCCATCATATCCATGAGAGGTCTTGGTCTTTAGTGATTTAATTATTAACTCAATCTCCGTCTTGTCAATATCATGGAGGAGTATTTCAGGTAACAGTCCCGGAACACTTTTTACTATGATTCCCTCTTGGGAGTAGGTCTCTATTTAGTTCACCTGCTATATTCAGAAAGTGATTATTAAATACTGTACATATATGCGACTTTTCAGTAACACGGACATTCCCACTACGCACTGATTCTATATCCTTGACCTATCTGCATACCACATACTTTTTGCCTTTCTAATAACATTTTTAAGCACCTTACAATACTGTTTGTAATGGGCTGCTGCATTTAGATTTTGACTGTTTCTAACGTTTTGATATAATTGCCACTTTGTTCTACAAGATATTCTTATCCCTCTAGTCAGCCATCCAGGCTGCCTGTTTGTGCTAGTACCCTGTTTTGAACGTTCTAACGGAAAGCAGCTTTCAAAGAGCACGAGAAAAGTCTTGAGAAAAGCACTATATATTCATCTGTATCAGCGCTATAAACATTTTGCCACTCTTGTTCCTTGATAAGGTTTGCAAATGTCTCTACAGCAACTGGATCAGCTTTCCTAAACAGCTGATGACTATATTTTACACGTGTTGCAGAACAAAAATCTTTTAGAGTTAAAATTTGTGCATCATGATCTGAAAGGCCATTCACCTTTTTGCTAACAGAATGCCCTTCTAGTAATGAGGAATGAACAAAAATGTTGTCTATGGTTTTTCTACTGTTCCGTTGCACTCTCGTTGGAAAGAATACGGTTTGCATAAGATTATATGAATTAAGGAGGTCTACCAGCATCGTCTTCCTTGCACAATCGCTTATACAATTAATATTGAAGTCACCACATATAACTAACTTTTTGTATTTCCTATAAAGTGAACCAAGAACCTCCTCTAGCTTTAGCAAAAATGTTGTGAAATCGGAGTCTGGGGATCTATAAATAACAACAGTTAGAAGTTTAGCTCCGTTAAATTTAACCACACCTGCACAACATTCAAACACCTTTTCAGTGCAGTACTTTGAAACATCAATTGACTCAAATGGGATGCCGTTTTTCACATACATGGCTACTCCCCCACACCGCAAAGAGCTCCTCGAAAAGCTGCCAGCCAACCTGTATCCTGGTAAAGGAAGCCTCTGAATTATCTCATTATTTGAGAAGTGTTCAGATATACCAATAATTTCAGAGTCAACATCTATAAGCAGTTCACTAAATTTATCTCTAATACCTTGTATATTTTGATGAAATATACTAATTCCCTCATTACTCGGATACCTAAGCTTTGTCAAAAGTGGTTCCTTTGTTAGAGAGACTTCCCTTAAGCAGGAATACCAATCAGCTGACTTCAATCTAAAAAAGGTGCAGCTCTAACACCCACTACTGGAGGAATTTTCCCATGAGTGATCCCACCAACCCCACCTATGCTGTCACCTATAAGCTTTGCCAACCTCCCCTTCCCATACCTGTTGAGGTGCAGGCCATGTCTAGTGAAGCCCGTCCTGCTGATAGACTCCACCGACACCACTGAAATGTGACCCATGCTTTCTGTCATCAGCGCACCCCCAAGTCTCATGTTATTACGCCTGACGGCTGTATTAAGATGAGGCCGATCGTGACGCTGAAACAGTTCCACGAAATGCCCATTCGTGTTGCCAGTCTGAGCGGCTATCTTTTCCAGGTCACCATCTATGTCATACTCCCCATCCCTATCAATACTATTACCAGCCCCACCCACAATCACTACCTGATCCTCTTTAGTAAAATCCCTACATAGCCCCCCTATGTTAAGAGTCACCTGAGCCAATCCTGCATTAGGCTTCACAATGCTGGTGACCTGGTACTCACTCCCCAGCGCCGGCCGCGGTGGTCTAGCGGTTCTAGGCGCGCAGTCCGGAACCGCGCGACTGCTACGGTCGCAGGTTCGAATCCTGCCTCGGGCAAGGATGTGTGTGATGTCCTTAGGTTAGTTAGGTTTAAGTAGTTCTAAGTTCTAGGGGACTGATGACCACAGTAGTTAAGTCCCATAGTGCTCAGAGCCATTTGAACCATTTGAACCACTCCCCAGCACTTCCTGCAACTGCTGGCCTACACCTCTGCCATGAGAACTACCTAACAGCAGAACCTTCTTCTTCCTCTTCGACTTTGCAACTGTTCTAGCGACCTTAACTACTGAGGTCTGCTGCATAATTCCTACATCTACAGCTACTAGAGATTCCTCTCCACTAGACTCTGACAGTTGGTCATATCTATAGTACACACCAATAGTAAAACTATCTGAAAATCTTCTTCTCCTAGCAGATCTCTTGCCAACAGCCAGCTCCCATTCGCCAACTCCCTTCTCCCTCCTCATCCTATCTAGCTCCTCCTGTGCGCTTTTCAACTGCACCTGAAGGGCACAGATCTTACGCTCCTGCTCCTCTATCAACTTACTCTTGCTACATAACCTGCAGTTCCCGGAGAGGATCTCACCAGAATGCCCACTGGCTTCCCGGCTGCATTCCCCCCAGTGAAAATACTTCGAACAAGTCTCACACCGCAATCCACTACTCAGGAACCTACGGCAAAGCCCACACTTCTCACTCATGGTAAAATTTTTCTTTTTCTAAGTTCCGCTACTACAATAAGATGTGAAAAACCTGACTTCAATAAACACAAACTTACTCTACAAGGGAAGTAACTACTATTGTTAATAGTATTAATAAACAACAAATGTGAATAAAACAAAAGACTAATACAGAGAGAGAATAAAACGTCTAATGACACAGTAACGAAGCTGAAAACAGTTCCCAAAAGGTTCTTGTGAAATTATTTCACCAGAAAACACAAGAAACTCCGGTTGAAGACTACTAAAGTTCCTAAATAAACCACTATACACAAACAATTAATTAGTACTTAGCTTTTGATGCGCCGCTACAGCTGCAACTGCTCAGCGTGGAATGTAAACACAGGTAAGAGGTTACGTTGCTCGACACGAAACACAAAGATCAGGTCACAACACAAGTAAGGCAGAGGTGAATGGAGAAACCACTAATAAGTCACTTATATAATAAATATTATCACAAAAACCGTTAAAATATGTATCTGAAACCTAAAAATATATAAAAACTTGGAGAGCGATCTCACACGCAGTCACTCGCTTATGACGTCACACCAAAGAACTTCCCAGGAAGTTTAGCAGTTTAGAATACTGCTGCGCGGTGTGGGATCCTTATCAGATAGGACTGACTGAGTACATGGAAAAAGTTCAAAGAAAGGCAGCACGTTTTGTATTATTGTGAAATATGCGAGAGAGTGTCACAGAAATGATACAGAATTTGGAATGGACATCATTAAAAGAAAGGCGTTTTTCGTTGCGACGGAATCTTCTCACGAAATTCCAATCACCAACTTTCTCCTCCGAATGCGAAAATATTTCGTTGACACCGACTTACATAGGGAGGAACGATCACAAAAATAAAATAAGGGAAATCAAGAGCTCGTACGGAAAGATATAGGTGTTCATTCTTCCCGCACGCCATACGAGATTGAAATAATAGAGAATTGTGTGTGCATTTAGACGCAGTGCAAATGGTTCGGCAGTGAAGTAAAAATTCACCTGAAAGCTACAGAATGCGAAAGGGGATCGAATAAAGTAAATAAAATGTTTGTACTGGACCAGACTGATTCAGTACTATGTGTTATAGATTGCAACACTGGTAAGGTGCGTGAAGTAATTACAGACAACATGATGAGTGCACGAAGTTTTCGAGAAGATGAACCCAAATATGTATCCATGGAGTAGCTTTTATCCAAAAGTTCTACGTTATTCGGACAATATAACAGATACACTGAAGCGCCAAACAAATTGGTATAGGCATGCGTATTCAAATACAGAGATATGTAAATAGGCAGAATACGGCACTGTGATCGGCAACGCTCATATAAGAATTGGAAGGAAAATCAGCATTGGCCATATTTTGTTGGCTTGTTATGAGCAAAATTGATTTTCGGTCACTTAGTGACCACCCTCAGTGCTGTAATATACAATTAAAATTAGTAGGCACTGGTATCAAGCTATAACCACAAGCTTAGAGCGATCACATATAAGACAACAAGTGTCTGGCGCAGTTTTTAGATCGATTAGTGTTGCTACAGTGGCATGTTATCAAGATTTAAGTGAGTTTGAACGTGGTGTTATGGTCGGCGCACGAGCGATGGTACACAGCAACTCCGAGGTAGCAATGAAGTGGGATTTTCCAGTGCGACCATTTCACGATTGTACCGTGAATATCAGGAATCAGGCAAAACATTAAATCTCCGACATCGCTGTGACCGGAAAAAGATCCTACAAGAAAGGGACCAACGACGACTGAAAATCGTTCAGCGTGCCAGAAGTGCAACCAATCCGCCAATTGCTGCAGTTTGCAATCCTGGGCCATCAGCAAGTGTGATCATGCTAACCATTCAACGAAAAATCTACGTTATGGGCTTTCGGAGCCGAAGACTCACTCGTGTACCCTTGATTACTCCACGATACAAAGCTTCACGCCTCGCCAGGGCCCGATAACACTGGACTGTGGATGACTGGAAACATGTTGCCTGGTCGGACGACTCACGTTTCAAATTGTATCGAGTGGATGGACGTGTATGGGTATGGAGACAACCTCATGAATCCATGGAGCCTGCGTGACGGCAGGGGACTGTTCAACTTGATGGAAGCTCTGTAATTGTGCGGGGCGTGGCAGCTGGAGGGA
Organism: Schistocerca piceifrons; assembly: GCF_021461385.2. Lineage (NCBI taxonomy): Eukaryota > Metazoa > Arthropoda > Insecta > Orthoptera > Acrididae > Schistocerca > Schistocerca piceifrons. The sequence goes on along the minus strand of NC_060144.1, from coordinate 397,890,235 downwards.
GTGATATGGGACCACTCATACGTCTAGATACGACTCTGACACGTGAGACGTAAGTAAGCATCCTGTCTGATCATCTTTCGACGGACTTTGGTATTTCCAGCTGGACAATGTGACACACCACACGTCCTGAATTGCTACAGAGTGGCTCCAGGAACACTCTTCTGAGTCTAAACACAATTCCCAGACATAAACACTGATGAGCATATCTTGGATACCTTGTAACGTGCTGTTCAGAAGAGATTTCCATCCCCTCGTACTCTTACGGATTTTTGGACTACTTGCAGAATTCATGGAGTCAATTCTCTCCAGCACTACTTCAGACATTAGTCGAGCCAATAGCACGCCGTGTTGCGGCACATCTACTTGTTCGTGGGGACCTACACGATATTAGGCAGTGGTATCAGTATCTTTGGCTCCTCAGCGTACATGCATCATCCACATGAAAGGCGAACCACATATCTGCTTATCAGTGTGACAAAAATTATTCCATTCACAAAGAATTTGCGAAAGTATTCTTAAATGTATTTCGATCTCGATAAAAACAGTGGGACATAACTGAATAAAAAGACTATTAGACCGCTAAACTTCGCGAGTGCATGGAGTAATACTGGAATGATTGTCCGGATAAAGAAGTAGAATTAAACTTAATCCTAATCCAGAGATAGCACTCACGTTACGCAGCATTTCAATATGGAGCAGGTGTGTTTAATAGTTGATTCAGATAATCTCAGCAAAACAAGAAAACAATAACAATTAACATCAGTATCCCGAACTGGCCTACCTTAAAGAGAATTTCAGAATAAGTTCAAATGATTCAAATGGCTCTGAGCACTATGGGACTTAACATCTGTGGTCATCAGTCCCCTATAACTTAGAACTAGTTAAACCTAACTAACCTATCATACACATCCATGCCCGGGGCAGGATTCGAACCTGCGACCGTAGCAGTCCCGCGGTTCCGGACTGAGCGCCTAGAACCGCTAGACCACTGCGGCCGGCTTTCAGAATAAGTACGAACCATCAAGTAGACTTGATTGATGAGACGTCGACATGCAAAAAGAAACGAATAAAGACCACCGAAGGCACTTAATCCAAGTTATCAGCTAAAGCATGTCCCGCAGAACACAGAGCACAGAATTCCTCATCGGAACGTGCACGGAGCAGCTACCATAATCCACAAGACCGTGCGCTGGTAAAATAAGTAGTGTTTCGGGAATGACCCAGTACGAAACTAATGTTTTATGAAACAGATCATCAGTCACATCGAGTGTCATTAAATGCGAACGTATCACAGACGTGAAGAAAGATCAATGCAGTGAGAAAGAAGGCGTTTTAATACCGTGTAGCATAAGTTCTGTACGTCTTAGTGGGTTCAGCGAATGAGACGAATACTCTCCTGGAAAATTTATTTTCACTACTGAATAATCTCACTGCATCCCCAACATTTCCTGTTTACGATGTAACAAGAGCGCCCATACGATAGTTTGTGCGAGGAGGGCGCAGGTAGACCTAGGGGAACGGTGCTTTTAATACACTGACGGAAAAACAATTGAAACACCATAGCCGGCCGGAGTAGCCGAGCGGTTCTAGGCGCTACAGTCTGGAACCGCGCGACCGCTACGGTCGCAGGTTCGAATCCTCCCTCGGGCATGGATGTTTGTGATGTCCTTATGTTAGTTAGGTTTAAGTAGTTCTAAGTTCTATGGGGCTGATGATCTCAGAAGTTAAGTTCCATAGTGCTCAGAGCCATTTGTACCATTTTTGAAACACCATAAAGTAATTAATGTAGAGTAATGAAATTTCTGGAATACATTTGTCTAGGCAAAAGAGTTAAGTGATTAAGACTGAGAGATCGCATGTTAATATAAGCACGAGATAAGCCACTGCAAATGTGAAATGATGGTATAGTAACAACCGGTGTAACCGCCAGAATGTTGAACGCAAACGTGCGTGCATTGTGTTGTAAAGGTGCCGGATGTCAGTTTGTGGGATGGAGGCACTTACTCAGTCAGTATAGGGACGGTTAATACCGTTTGTGGATGACGCTAGAGTTGACGTGCGATGATGTCCCATATGTGCTCGACTGGAGACAGATCTCGTGATCGAGCAGGCCCAGACAATCTGTCGATTGTAGAACATCTTAAACTGTTGGATAATACCCCCTTGGAATACAGTTCATGAATGGCAGCACAACAGGTCAAAACACGTGGGATAACCACGAGAGTACTCGTACTGACATAAGAATGGCACCCCAGACCATAACTTCAAATGTAGGTCTGGTGTGGCTAGCACACAGACATATTGGTTGCAAGCTATATACTGGCCTCCTTTTAGCCACACAGTGTCATCTCTGGCACCGAGGTAGGGCCAGCTTTCATCAGAAAACAAAACAGATCTCCTATGAGCCCTTACTCGACACCACTGGTGTCGCAAAGGGCTGTGATTTGGGCTCAGTGGACTGGAAGCTAGAAGATATCTGGCTCGGAACTGTTCTCGAATTTAGCGATTAGTTCTTTGTGTCACTGTGGTGCCAACTGCTGCTCAAATTACTGCTGCAGATGATGTACGATGTGTCAGAGCCAAACGCCGAACACGATGGTTTACTCTCTCGGTAGTGCCACGTTGCCGTCAAGAGAGCGCTCCTCTCGCGACCCTGCACCCTCGTGACCCCCACAGCCAGCAATCATGAACAGTGGCTACGTTCCTGCCAAGTTTTTCTGAAATATCGCAGAAGGAACATTAAGATTCTCGTAACTCTATTACACGTCCCTGTTTAAGCTCTGTGGGGTGCTGATACCGCATTTTTGACTAACACCACATCACCACTTCCTATCTCAAAGATAACTGATGCTCACAGCCCTTACAGTCTGCATTTAAGTCAAATTTGATTTTCTTCCTCATAGAGTCGTTAATGGCGCCATTCTTATGCGACTGGCGCGAAGTTGTAGTAGACATAGTCTTTCTGTGCGGTCTTTTTTTTTTTCTTTGTCGTTATTTTTAAACCTGTACAAACAGGCAGGCTGTCAGCAGCATGTTACGCTGCTCTTCAGCCATAGAATAGACAAAGAAACAACAGAAAGAATACACATAAGGTACATAACGGTGGGTAATAAAACAGTAGACACATAAAGACAAACACGGAGCCGTTCACACTCGACGATAATCCACACTACAAACTGATGACACGACGCACAAACATTGAAGATGTCGACGGCACAGGTGAACGATGGAGTGCGACGGTGAACACTGAACACTAAACACGACGGCACACACGTGACACTGATGGCGATGATTTCCGGCGCGCGAATGTCCAGGTAGCGTGTGCGAGTCTGGGGACCTGCCAAGAGGGGAAGAAGGGTGAGGGGGGGAGAGGGGAGAACACGGATGCCAATGGCTGAGGAGATGAGAGGAGGAGTAGAGGGGCAGGGGAGGGGAAGCCTGGGGGAGGAGTGGGGAGAAACGGAGGAGGGAGGGAATGGGGAGAGAAGGGAGAGAGGGTGCCCAAAGGACCAAACACAGGAAGAGGGAGGGAGGATCGAAGTAGGTAGGAGGCATAGATGGAGGGGAGGAGGGCATCATCAGGGAGAGGGAGCTGGCGGTAGCCACCTTGGGAGAGGGTAAGGAGGGTGGAGAGATGGAGACTGGGTGAGACGTGGGAATACAGGTGCGGTAGTGGGCAGGGGTGGGAGAGGATGGGGGAGACAAGCAGGTGAGGGCGATCGAGTTCTGTGTGGTCCTGCACACTCGTCTCTTATAGGGTGCCGAAAGAATGCTGCGTACTGGAAATGCTATACAACAATTCAAGCAAAACACATTAATGGTTTTTTATTACAAGAATCACAGTGACAAAACTTAACTTAGAAATTACAACAGTGTCACGAGCAATGGGCGACATGCAAATAATCAAAGTCCTTTGCTGTATACAAGGTCCACGAAAGCAGTTGATACGGATCACACGTCACTTCTATAGTAGCGCTCTGCACCAGGCCGGGTCTAGTATTGTACTAATGCTGTGCGGCCGAGACTGGCATGAGCGGTGCTTACATTCTCTTCCGGTAGAGGCCTCTCCTGTCGTGGTACGGCCCTTGTCAGTGGCCTATTGGCTGCTGTCGTCTCACCGCCTTCTCTGTGGAGTTCATCTTCTTCGTGCCTGCGCGTGTGGGTACGCTGCAACACTTTTAGACATAGAAATACGCCTGCCGAGTTTCTCTTTTATGTCGCACAACTCTTACTTGGTGCTGCGATTTTTTCCAATCAGTGTATTTTGGAAGATGAATGGCGATTTGCAAGTTCTCATAGAAAAGTTGCAGTTTAGACCCTGTTAAAAACATGCATGATACGTATTTTTTATCTCACCCCCTTCCATCCTGTTTTTTCTCCACCTTTCCTCTCTCTGCCTCCCCTCTCTCCCCCGCATCCTTTCCCTATTCCCTCTCGCGTCTGCCCTGTCCCCCCCCGCCCTTCTGAGTTCTCTCCCTTCGTTGGTTCCCCCACCCCCCGCCTTTCGTTTTTCCTCTCCTCCCCTCTTTTTGTTCCCTCATCTGTCCAAGTCCCCCCCAATGTGCCCTTGCCTGTGGTGTGTCATCTTCATGCCAACTTTTTAGTGCAGTGTTTCTAGTGATTGTTAAGTTCTGTGCGTCTTTTCCGAAGTGTTGCGAATGGACATCATACTCTCACAGGATGTGATTTTTATATCTCTTGCGAACAGAATCCAGATTGTCGCCGCGTTTTTTTAATTGTCTGTCTAATATTTTCCCTGTCTGCTTCCTGTGTATTTTATTATCGTCGCCCACCATTTGTTTTACGTTTTAACTTTCCACAATTTTCCGCCATTTTACATTTTACGTCACCATTTTATCGCCTGCTTTTATTGTTTCTTACCTTATTACGTTTTAAAAATTGTGTAGGCTGAAGAGCGGCGTACTAAGCTCCTGCCAGACCGCCCCCTTAGGGGGGAATCGAAATCCAATAAAGAAAAAAAAGATAAAAAGTACTTTTTGTTTTCTCTAAAGAGAAACACAGGGGTTCTTTCCTTTTCCTGAGAGCTACAGTGGGACGTGGAGCCGCGTCAAGTGCAGAACGGAGTGCATAACGCTCATCACAATGCAGAGGAGTAATTTGTGTGAACACTGCATTCACTGCTGCTGATATCCAGCTAGAAATTAGCTGTAGCATCGTTTAGCCCCAACTGTGGAGAAACGAAGCAGCCATTTGGTTAATTGGTCTTGCAAGAACTGAGAGGGCATTATAACATGCAAACCAGTTCAACCATGTGGGTGTATATCGCCACATTCTAGGACTAGAGATGAGTACATGTTCTCTCGCATAACGAGAAACTTAGGGAAAGTTTCTGCTGAAAAATTCAGCAAAGGTGTAATTATTTTTATAGGAATTTCAGCGGAAGAGAGCAGCCTAGCAGAAGACAATCACAGCTTAAGATAAATACCGAGGGAAGAGGCGTAAACTTGTTGGTTTATCAGCTTGGGTCCACTGTAAATTCGAACGACCTTGGGTAATCTTTTGCTCAATTTATCACCCTAAAAATAGTACCGAACTTTGAACCATAATTGGACGATTTTCGTGGTACTGACCAACATCATAATGTAAGTGTTGAAACAATTTTGTAAAGAAACTTCTAGTTAAACTTTAATATTGTCATGTTTAGGATAGTTTAACCTTCTGAGAGTTAATATTTAATATTGTTGTATTTAGGATTATTTCTCTCTTTGATTTTGATGCGATGTGTTATCCTGACAACTGGTTTTTGTTGTCACATTGAAAAGTGTGTAAAAGTGTGTATTTTTGTGCTAATATTTGCTACATTAAACATGTCATTTCAACTTACACAGTTGTCTTCAATCCTGGAGTAAGTAAACCACAAATATAGCACCTTGCAAATGGCGACCCTGTCAGGTTGGCAATTGGTCTGCCTGGATGGAAATTAGTCAATTTAGTAAGAAAAATTAAAAAAAAATTACAATTTTGAAAAAAGAATGTTTTGTGTGTTGTTTTGTGGCGAGTCTACCGAATGTATGTAAATATATAGTGGACACAATACAGTGAATGTGTGATCCAAAGTGTAGAAAAGCTGTATTTGCAAGCAGAAGAACATTTGTCATTTTGTAGAAGTAGCTTGTGCATGACCTTGCTGGCGCACACGTAGTTATTCACGGCGTTGTTGGGTTGGGTTTGAAAATCCATAAACAGTAGCAGTTGTTGCTAATGATGTGTACATAATCTAAGAAACTTCATGTGATATTTTGGAAACGTGTAAGATCATATAACTTCATGTTGACGAGAGCGCAAGTTCTCGCAATTTGAGAAAGACAGAGGTTAGCGAGACGATAAGAGACGGCGGACGAAGGGAGAGTGTCGCAGATTGGTCAAACGGAAGATCTTGACAAGATAGAGGTAGACGTAGAGCAAAAAGTATGGAGTACGAGTCACGGAACGGAACGTAGTGATAGTGCAGAGGGAATGGTAGCAGCTTCACGATTGGTATCACAGCCTGAGAATGCACGAAAACAAAGAAATGACGGATCTAGTGGGCCAGAAATAAAGTCAGAGGACGAGCAACTTCGGTATGTTGAACCAGATATAGTAATTTGAACCGAACGGGACAGTTTCCAACAGAAAGAATGTGTAAGTGTGTCCGCACTGTGCACGGAGGTCGGTGAAACGCCACGTGAAAGACACGAACGGCAAAATTTACATCAAATAGTTACAGGTGACGATGGCGAAGAGTCAGATAGTGTGTTCGCATTATTGAAGCAACTGTGGTGTAAAGCAAACGAGTAAAAGAACAAATGCAAGGTTAGCAGACTTAAAAACAGAAACAGCAGATTTAAAATTTGAATCAAATGCAGGGTTAGCAGACTTAAAAGCAGAAACAAATGCAGGGTTAGAAAATTTAAAAACAGAGTCAAATGCTGCCTTAAGTAGTCTCCAATTTGAAACTTACGCTGATTTCGAAAAAGTCAGTGAATATTAGCAAAAAGTACGGACGGAAGCTAATGAAAAGTTTATTGACATCCGGAGAGTGGCGAGAGACTCGCGGGAGCTTATACAATCGTTAATGGCTGACCAGTAAAGATGCGTTCTGACGTTGACCAGGTGAAATATGCAGCGTCTAACGTTAATCTAAGAGTGGATAAGTTAGCACGTAAGATGTCTGGTAAAAGGCAACAAACCGTGGAGGAGCTCAATGTCAGAAAACGGGTCACGCGAGCCGCATTAAAACATAGTCTTGAAAAATCACAAACAATATGAAGACCTTCGTACAGAATTGAAACAGTGTATCGAGAATCGTACAGAAAACGGTAGCGAGGTGACGCAATAGGTAGTATCATCCGACACAATGATGGACAGAAATCCAGAAATAAACAAGTCAGCTGCGCAACCTTCCATAGCAGTAGGGGAAACACAAGAACGCCATGAAATTCCAGTCGTGTATCAACAAGAGGTTGCGTCCATAATTACGGAAGTGAAACAAAAGCAAATAGGAAAAGAACAGGTAACACAGCTGAGCGAAGCAGCTGATATGCGGTCACAGCAGACAAGGGAGCGAGAAACGGTAAACGCGCGCATTCCGACAGAGCGGCAGCCGACCCTCCGAACGTAAGCGAGTGACGCGAGAGCAGAGCAAGTTACGGCGACACGTGTACCAATTTCGTGATTTCCAAGTTACAGTACAACATGTTATAGACGCCAAGGCAATATGAATATAATAGAAAGGCAAAACATTGAACCATTAACGGAAATTGTAAACGAATCTTTCAGTCCGATACACGAGGAACGTTACGGTGTAGATAACTGCACACCACTGCATAGATACGATGGTAGATGGGACATCAGTATGTCATATCAAGTCCCAAATGTGGTAGAACGAGTGCAAGAGAACATGACACAGTCGAAGGGAATGAGTAATTTTGTGAAAACACAAACGCCGTATGCTGAAAGAGAAAAATTTGACAATGATCACTTTTTGATAGCCAGAAAATTCCAGCAATACAAAGAAATCGGGAACGGCTTACATCCATGCACATTTATAAATCAATTTCAGATCGGTTTACCAGAGCACTGGCCACATAGCCGTAAACTTGACTTCATTTGTGGGCATGTGGACGGTGCAATAGCGGAATCCATGCAAAGAGTAGCTGTAAACTGTCAATCGTATGAACAATTTAAATCCCCATTCTTGGAGCGATGCTGGTCCACAGAAACACAAATTAGAATAAAGTATAAGTTATTACAGAAAGAGTTGTTCGAAAATTCAGGAGAAAAGAAACCCGTTAGATTTTTCGAGGAAATGACAAAAAGGAATCAGTGTTTATATATTCTATGCAGTGATGGGGAACTCATACGTACGTGCCCAATGAAGTTAGCGTTACGTTATAAGCAGTCAATGGTTGGTAGGGCAGGAGATAAAATACAAGCATTTAAAGGAATGTTAAGAGCAATTGAATTCATATTCAGTGAAGATAACAGAAAGGAACAACTTAGAATCAGAGGAAACAATAATAGGGGGCATGAGGGCAACCGATCAGGTTTTAATAATAATCATTCCAATGGCAATAATAAGGTAGGAAAAGGTAATGGTTTTGGAAGGAGTGGTAATCGCCCATGGGATAACAATAATAATTATGGTTTTGGAAACGCACAGAGGGCAAATAACAATTATGGTTTTGGTGGGCCGCGGAAATACAATAGTGGATTTGGTCCTAGAAACTACGGTGGTAACTAATCCGAGATACAATCCCCGCGCGAACGAAGGCGGAAGGTTTAGCGGTTTTCAGCAGCAAAATCCAGGTTATTCAGGTGGTAATGGAATGGCCAGAACGCAGAAAGGTTCCGAAAATCAAGTGTCAGCGGGACAAAACACGCGAAATGAACCGGTAGAGGAAGTCGAGTTGAGGCCACCTAACCCAGGAAAAAGACAAAATTGACCAGATGAACTGTACGGAGACCGGTCACAAGGGATTCGATCGAATAATGAAGTTAATTGTATAATCAAACATGTAAATAGACTTAGCTTTGATAAACAAGATTAGGTTTAGCGGGAGATCGAATACAGACAACAGCATGCGAGATGCTGGGGTGGAGAAGAGTTTGTACCTCTTTAGTTCAGACTAATTTTGTATGAGAAAGACACATGCACTCGACCCCTCCTTATCTACCAGCTAATTCATTATGTGCATAAGGGTAACGGAAGGAAATGATGGTGGACGCTGCTGGTTGGTACAATAAAGAGTGCGCACTCACAATAATTTAATAAAAATCGTAATCTACCCAAAAAAAGAGAACTTTATCATAATAAACAACAAGAAATGGGATTCTGCGTATATCTACGAAATTATATGTGGATTAAATATAACAATGAGATTTATTATATCAGAACATTGTCAAGACACAGTAGGTTAAAGGATAGGGCATACTGAAATATTATGAGAATAGGAGTTGGCTCGAGAACAAGGGGCTCCTACTCTCTGTGATGCAATAGATCGACTATAATGACGGGAGGTCCTAATGAATCAAATATTATTCATCTGACTATACAGCAGTATCACAATTAGTAGTGAGAGCTCAAATGGGATCACATGGAAAAACAAGCAAGGTGGACTTGTAGCAAAGCGAGCGCGCGTGCTGCTGAGGGATTCAGTATAAAATTGATAAGGTCCTATAATGCCGGAGCCGCAAAATACTGTACCAGTACTGAAATCTGCTGCACGTCGTTGGTAGGTAGCGTCCTGATTATGTAGGTGCCGACTTCTGCCGTACAGCGACTCTGTGTCAACCACTGGCCACAAAGGCTGTCCAAGAATTCTAAGTTCTTTCGAAAATGAGCGACCAAGTCGCAAGACCGTAAGACTCCGAGGAAGATCAGATCCCGAATCCCCTCTGCGATGCGATGCCAGCAGCGAAGCCAGTATTGCTTAACTCCCTACTCTCCTCGAAAACTGTGACTCAGCATTCAGTTCTGATTCCAAAATTCCCCCCCCCCCCCCCCCCCCACAGTCTCAGAACATCATTCGCGCAATAGCGACCGTTCCCTCCAGTTTCGAGCAGGGCTTTATGACGTCAACTAGCCTCAGATTAAGTTGAACAATCATGCCTGTGTTATTCAGTTGAGGGCACTGAACTTGCCGTTTGACCAGCTACAAAAACAACCTGCCTAGACCACCGGCCATCTGGTGCCAGACAGTCGCACTCAGACGTCTCGCAGGTCGTTTCGCCCTGCATACAATAGGCGAAACTCGACCGACGTCAGTCGCTCCGCCAGGCGCTTAAGCCTATTGTACAAACCCCTCAGAATTCAGGGAAGTGCAGCTCCCAACCGGAAACGCAGTGTTTCGTGTCCTATGATGCTCGCCTCACCCATGCCACCCACGGAAGTAAAACAACATGTTTAGGGATCACGTGAAAAGTATTTTTTGAGCTCTCAGTACAAATTCATTACAATAACCTTATTCGGTCTGTTACTACACAGAGCATTAATAAAACTGATGAAAATGAGAGGAGACATGCAAAAGAGGGCATAGAACCTCTCAGGCACGCTGGGATTCAATTGACTGGGAATCGACTAACGATGATGAGGAATAGGAGTTATTAACGGTGAATATAGACAGTGATACAAAAACTGATGAGGACGAAATTATAAAAGATGTAGCGTATTTGTACGAAACGGAGAGGGAAATAGTATGCCAAGGGGATAATGTACCACTGGCAACACCAATAGTGATACCTAAGGCAGATGAAACATATAGGAAAGGAACATTAAGATGATGGGTGCTAAAAGTATTCAGGGGAATAAAGTAATGGTAACAAACCGGTGGGAAAACCAAACCAGACAGACTGACGCCTTAACCCATGATTCGGTCGAGAAGGCATTAATGCACGAAAATGAAACCAAAACTCCTCATGAGGTGCAACCGACCGTTCGGATTGAGGTAGGTAGCATACTTGTAGACGCCATTCTTGATACAGGAAACGAAATGACGGCGATTTTGGAAGAACTTTTTAAGAAATATAACGCTGAATATGCACTACCAGGATTACGTACAAAACATGTTAAAGTCAAAGGACCGATCATGGGTGCGACAGCGGTGATTAGTAGGCAAACGCGGGTAACTTTTTCATGTCAGATGCATGAAATAGAAGTGAATATGGTAATTGTGCTGAACCTTTCAGTACCCATAATCATTGGAGCCGATTTCATTGGTCAAAATCGTGTTACACTTAATATGGGCGAAGGGTATATCGTGCTCGGGAAGGTGCGTCTTAATTTGAGGAGAAAATCAGACAGGAAGACATGCCAGGGGCTTACAAACAATTAACTGTGCAACTGGATATGTATCAATCGGAGGAGGGACTTCCACGATGTAGGGGGACGAAAGAAACAATACCTTTAGGTGACGAAGTAATGGTGGAAATTCCTAACGAGGTAGATGATAAGTTGAGACAAGTAAGGGACATTTCAAAAACAGACAAAGCCGAATTAGAAAGAATATTGCGACAAAATGCCGAAGTGTTTCTACCAAAACCCGTTGCCATTAAGAACTTTCAATATGAGTTCCAGGTTAAAGAACACAAGCCATTTAGAGTACCACCTTACACTATTCCACTGTGTTACAGAAAACAGGTATTTGCAGAACTGCACAAAATGATAGAAGACGAATTTATTGAAACTTCAACCTCAACATACAACAGTCCCTTGCAAATTGTAGATAAAATGGATGGGAGTATTAGGATAGTCGTTGTTGTAAGACAAATAAATTCCATTATTATTCCTGAAAACGATCGCCCAGAAAAATTGGAAGAACTGCTACCAAATTTCTTTGGAGTTAAGATTTTTTCCTTCGTTGATTTGTGAGTTAGTTTTTGGCAGATAGAACTAACACCTGAGTGCAGAAAGTATACGGCTTTCATCGCATTTGGAAGTTGTTATCAATTCAAAACACTCCCTTTCGGACTGAACATATACTCTGCTGCTTTTATAAGAGGTTTAGGCACTGTGATGGACAAAGAACTCCAACAGCGTCTCACCTGTTATGTTGATGACATTTTAGTAGCTGAGTCATCATTCAAACTCCATAATGAGGTACTTGATAAATAGCTAAGGACGTTAAAAGAATATGGAGTAACCGTAAACATAAAGAAATCCTACTTTGCAGATAAAAAGGTTGAGTTCTTAGGCAATGTTATCACTGAACAACGAATTGAACCTAACCCTAACAAACTACAAGCGATACAAAACATAGATGCGCCATATAATAGAAAGAAGTTACGTTGATTCTTGGGACTCATAACTTTTATAAGAGATTCATTGGGATAGAATCCCTTGCTACCCCACTTTTATGTGCGTTGGCCAGTAAAAAGATACCCTGGGTGTGGGATGACCAAGCAGAAGAGCAATTCCAACTACTGAGAAGGTCACTGATAAAGGCACCACTTTTAGCGCATCCCGATTTAACGAAGGATTTCTGTATGGCAACCGATAGTGCGAAACTAGGCTTGGGTGTGGTACTCTTTCAACGATATGTGGAAGACGGACAGTGGGTGAGAAAAACAATAGCTTTCGCTAGTCGAGTCCTCAAAAAATGTGAATAAAATTATTCAATCACGGAATTAGAAGCGTTGGCAGTAGTATGGGGGTTTCTCAGATTTAGATACTTTTTGTTTGGGTGAAAAACCAATATGTTTACAGGCCATAAAGCACTAGAATTCATGTTAAGTGCAAAACTATTGCCAGGGAGACTAGGTTGGTGCATGTTAATGCTGTAGGAATATGATTTTTAAATCACTTACGTGCCTAGACTTTCAAATTTCATAGCTGATATCCTCTCCCGATTGCCAGAAGGAGTTAACAAAAGCAAAGCGAGCAATACAGAAGAAGAGCAAGTACTTGTGTTACCTAAAAAATGCGCTCTTTGAGAACTACAATTCCTTGAAACAGTTAGGCAGGGAATAGGACAAAGACCCAGACCTAACGAAAATTAAAATTAAGTGGAAAAATAGAGAATTACGGGACATTAGACAATTTTATTTCATAAGGGACAATGTCTCATTCTACAGTCGTAACACAAGTACAAGTTTATGGGTTGCATGTATCCCACAGGAACAAATACATTTGGTAGAATCATTTCGGTAAGAGCTATTTTGGAGCTAAGAAACGTTTTTTTTAAATTAAAGATGTCTTGTCACTTCGCAAATATGGAGTGAAGAATCAGACAGGTTCTGGCTAAATATAAGAAATACTGGAGACCAAACATGTAATGAGGCCACCAATGTTCTCTATAATTCCAGAGAAATTGAGACACATAGCAGCAACAGATCTCATGGGTCCACTACCCTGTACACAGAGAGGTCATGTATTCATTTTCATGGTCATAGAATTAACTTCAAAATACGCGACATTTACACCCTTGAAGAAAGCAACAGGGAGGAGTATAAGCAAAGCGCTGACACGAGATTCCCTCAACAAGTTGGTCAGGTCGATAAAATACTATCGGACAATGGACCACAATATAGTTCAGCACAATGGCAAAACACTCTGCAGAGACATAAAATTGAACCTATTTATATTTCCAGATACAAACCAAGCGCCAACCCCGCTGCACAAACAACGAATAATTTGGGAACCCTCTGTCTCTTCTATTGTAGCAAGCAGCATAATACATGGGACAGACATGAAGCGTCATGACAGACAACAACAGCAAAGGTAATCCAACCATTACCTATAGTACTTGAATCAGACGCTTTTGAAATAGAAAAATTCAATTTAAGTCCTAAAAAGTAATTAGGACCTGACAATATAGGTAAAGAAGCAATCTTCTTCAGATTTGTTATCTTCTTACTCGTACCTGGTGCTGGAACAGTACCATAGGTGCCAGCAATATTGACCAAATGTTATAAACGAAATGCCACATAGCGGTACGTTATTACTTCGAATCACTGTACTGAAAAATAAACCAGCACCAGATAAAATCCGAGAAATAATTAAATTCCCCCCAGTACCCTGAGTACAGCATTAGCACTTAGTGAAATTAGCACTGAGCAATTTGAAAGTTGCTGCGTTAAAGAGAAAGAACAGAGCGGACAGGACGGCAAACTCACGAGTATTTTCACTGAGACAAAATGTACTAGTAGAAACTCACCATCTCTCTAGCGAGAAAAAACACGAGAACCATAAATTCTTTTCTATTTACGAAGGCCCCATAGAAGTAAGTAAAGTAGTCCAATGATAATGCAGTCGAACTGATTAATCCAAAAGCAGGGAAATCCTTAGGTTTGCATCACGTGAGGCATTTGAAGCTGTACAAAGGTTAGACAAAAGAAAAAAGAGTAACTCCACACGAGAATTTAGTTGTATTAAATGTCCAGAAATCAAAGAGTATGAAAGATAGCAAAATGCACCCAGGTTAGGCGTGAGGGGTAGGGACACTAAGTGTGAGTGCCTGGTACATCAGCTACGAGATGACGAAAGAAGAGGCCTTGGTGGAAGCAACTACATAAATAAAATAAATTTCGTTGGAAGGTAAATGAATAATGATGATGAAAAGACAGGAAAATAATAACTGAAGTAACTCTTCTACAAACGAAATGTGTTCTGGGAAAGAGCTGAAAGTGAGGAGAAAAATAGGGATCACCATATGGATAGTTTGGAAAAATAGTAGTAAATTCTCTCTTAAAGACGTAGTGCGAAGGAGGATGAAGTTGATTTTTGCAGAAGAATGGAAGTGAAGAAGTCGGAAGGAAATAGGTAAATAGGTGAGATGGAGACAGGCATTTAAATTTGTTCCATCGAGGACGGTGAATTAATAATGGAGGAGATATTTTTTGGGGGGAATATGTGAAGCATATATGATTTGTGGAGGGTACCACAATCTGATATTGAATCAGAGATATGAGGGAAATAAATACAAGAAGTCGTTAGGAGGTAATCATTAGGAAAGAGAACTGAAGTATTCAATTAAGCAAGAAACATGTTATTTCGTGGGAGGAGGTAAACAGTGAGATGAAAAACGAACCCAGAAAAGGTTTCAATAAGGAAGAGTATGATGAGGGACGAAAGGAATATAAAAGTTTCCTATCGAGAAGAAAGGAGAAAGGGATAAGTAGAACTGAGAAAAAAGAAATTTTAAGCTTTAAAAGCAACGCAATAGGACAATAGAGAAAATTTTTGAAAGGGAAAATATCAATAAAACAGAGATAATGTGTATTTTGAAGTTGTGTTACAGCTAAGGACAAAAAGGGTTGCAGAGAAAAGGACGCTGGAATCGGAGTCAAGGTGCTAAGTTTTCAAAGTAACGTAATATACTTGTAGTTAGAAAACTAAAAAAGAAGTGAAATTTGAAAGGCATTAACTTACTAACCGCCATCACCATCAGTTTCATTCTATCTAAACATAGTGATGAAGATGAGGAAACCATGACCTTTATATTAAGAAATAAAATGGGGAAAGAATGGAAAAAAATATACAGGGATAAGAAAAACTGTTTCGGATAGAGTAATAGTACTGTTTGTAAAATCATGAAAGACGTTTAGTGTTTGTAAGGTTTTAGCGTAATTTGAGAGAGAAACATTGTATAGATAAGAAGTCAGCTGACAAGGTGCAGTAGTATCATTGCGGCCAAATCGACGACACGACTGAGGAGAGCGGTTAGGCGTGAGAGGAAGGAACACTGAGTGTGAGTGCCTGGTACGCCAGCTGCGAGATGACGAAAGAAGAGGCCTTGGTGGAAGCAACGTTCCTAGAGGATAACTCCTCTGTGGAAAAGTTTGGAAAGCTACAACGCATCCTGGATACACTCAACATGTACCATGACGTGAGCTTTATTCATATTAAAGCCACACATAAGCGTTATAAAAATTGTTTTCGATGTGTGGCACGTTTATCGCGAACTATTCAAAGCAGCGTATGAAGAGATGAAGAGATAATGGGTGTCCACCGAACGGGAACGGAGGCGGACATATCACGGCGAGGACGAGCGGAGGCTTAGATTCACCACAGGAAGAAGAACAAACACATTTCTGTAACTCAATGTGCAGAACAGCGGAAACTATTATCAGACCATACGAAATTCGACAACTGTGAAACAATCCCTGAACACTCGTGGGACGGAACAAGAAAACGATGGAAGGCTGTTCAATTTATCTAGATGAACAACCGATTACAATGAAGAATACACAACAATTGCAAAGAAGACGCCATAAGAACAGATTAAACGAGAACGAGGTTAAACAGGTCTTCACTCCTAATTCCCGGTCTAGAGAAGAGTGAAGATACAAGTGAAAACACAGCAAGATGCATCAACAACAGAAGATGCAACGCAGAAGATTTGGAAGAAGGAAGAGCCTGGACCATAGGAGATAAAGAAACCTTTTCAAAACGCTTCCCATACAAGACCATTACTGCATTTAACTGCCAACGAGAACCCAATTTAACTGTTCTAGCGATATACACATCCGATATTCTTTATGCAAATTGCAACACCTTCAGCTATGAAATCTTCACGGGTTATCAGCCGAGTGGCGTCGTCTTGTAGTCGCAACGTTTCAATGGATACGCAATCCATTGAAACGTTGCGACTACAAGACGACGCCACTCGGCTGATTCCCGTGAAGATTTCACAGCTGAAATACCCCGAGAAAGCCTGAAATCACATACAACACCTTCAGACGTCATACCGGAAAGTGGGAGATAACAACTCGTATGGCAACCTAGAGACGAAGTGACCAACGATGAACCGGAATAACGACTCGACGAAAGATGAAGAAACGTTTATGCTGTCAAAAACGGATCTCCAGTACAACGTCACCGTTGGCATATGCAACATGAAACAAAGGCAACCACGCGCTCACGACACGCTCAGACCTTCAGCAACCTTCTCCCTGCCGACCGTCATTCCATACTGAATGGAAACACGGCGAGACGCATACGAAGAGTCGTTCCATGCTCAGCAGAGACACGGCGAGGGACACGACTGATCGTCATTCCATGTACGAAGGAAACACGTCGAAATACTCGAAGAAAAAAAAATGACAATTTTTAATAAACCATGTTAAAGATGCAGGAGAAAGAACTGTCTGTGACAGACTACTATCCGAATAAAGGTAAATTTTTTATTGTGTTTAAAAATATGTGAATCTGAAAATTTTGGAATGTTGGCAATAGATCGTTATTACCGATGTCTTTTTTTATTTTATCTTGACATGACAATTTCCTTATATTGCACATTTTGTTTCAACATGCTTAAGTTAAGAACACGTAATATTAACATTTTTGGAGGGTTAAGATTCCAGTGTAATGTCTTCATTAAAAATATAGGATAGATAAATATGAAAGGGCTTAGCTATTCCATTATCGCAGTTAAAATTTTGTAAAGTAATTAGTAGGATTAGAAATTTAATATGTTTGTAAAAGTCAAAATTGAAAATTTTTGTAAAGTCATAATGCGTAGAGTTAAGACTTTTGGGCAATATAACGATGTTAATGTATACGATTATGCCTGTAAAGTCATGGATATTGTTGAGCTATAGATCATAAAGCTTAACTCTAAGAAAGGAACATGCCTTCATGTAGGATTAGTATGAAAGCTAGAGGACAGTAACTTCAATACATATCCACAATCATTTTAAATAAATTATTTAAACAAAAAAAACTACCAGTCACCCAAAAGGAAAATTTTGAGGTGATAGAAATTCATATATATACCGAAACTATTTGAACTACAATTAAAATTAAAAATGTGGTCATATATTTTGAAAGAAAAAATTCTTAAATTAGTTAAATAGAATTGCATGAAATATCAGAAAATTTGAGTCACTGTTAAATTCTAAAAGAAAAAAAAAAGAAAATCACTTAAGAGGTTTAATCAACACACATGAAATCAAGTACAGTGTAAAATAATGAGACTGAATAGAACTACTGTTTAAGTTACACAAAATATTAAAATAGGAAGTTAGTCAGTAAATATGTCAATTGTTACAGTCAGCAGTTGCAACCAATTTTGCACTGACTTCAATCAATTGCTCAACCATTGATTGACCCAGCACAAAACTGACCATGGAAGGAGGAGGATATGCAAGGTGGCAGAATAAATGAAGGTCAGATTCGCAACTTATATGAAAGCTTTATACATCGCAATGTGAACGTGAATATGAAACCTAGCTTAATTCGGCGGTAATGAACAAATTTGCCCAGTAGTATGTAATGCAAAAAGCGATGACTTTCAATCGACGGTAACTAACACACCGTTCCTATAATCCACGTTTAAGCAGATGGTGAAACAAGCAGTGAGAGGCGTTTTAGTTAGGAATTTAAAGGGTTGAGGGTGGAGGCAATGCTGTGCTACAGGGGGTACCATGGAACCACTTAATGGGGTGTCCCAGGCAGAAAGTCGACGACCGACCAGGTGACTGAGATGGGAAGTGCGAGTATAACAGCCTATCTGAGGGAGGACAGGAAAGAAAGCTTTTAGAAAATTCCAAATGGATACGAAACAAGACCAGTGACACATTTTCGATCACGTGTCAGCGAGTAGTACACACGTGAGAGAGTCAGTGTACGCATTTAAGCATCTGGAATGGACACAAAACGTCTGATTGGCGGAAATGCGCTGAAGGAGAAAGGGCCAAAGTTTCTAAGGAGTCTAATGGTAGGAACCTTGTGATTTGTAGAGAGAGTTTCCACAAAATAAGGGGAACGCTCCTATTGGTTGAAAAAAACACCGTTATGTGAAGAACAAAAGAACCCAGGTGGGGAGACAGTTCGGCTATGACTAAGACAAGACGGAAATTTTCGGGGATTCTTCTCTGAACTGGCGTCAAGTGCAGAACGGAGTGCATAACGCTCTGTACGACGCGGAGGAGTGCTTTGTGTGAACACTGTGTTCACATTGGCTGACATCCAGCTAGAAATTAGCTGTAGCATCGTTCGCCTCCAACTGTGGAGAAACGAACCAGTCAATTAGTTAATTGGTCTTGCGAGAACTGAGAAGTCATTATAATATGCATGCTGCTCCAACCATGTGCGTGTATGTCACCACATTCTAAGACTACGGATCAGTACATGTTCTGTCGCATAGTGAAAAGCACAGGGAAAGTTTCTGCTGGAAAATTCAGCAAGGGTGCCATTAGTTTTATTGAAATTTTAGAAGAAGAGAGTGACCTAGCAGATGACAGCTCATCACAGCTTAAGGTAAATACCAAGTGCAGAGGCGAAAACTTGTTGGTTCACGAGCTTGAGTCCACTGTAAACTCGAGCGACCTTGGGTAACCTTTTGTTCAATTTGTCGCATAACTAACCATCCACCGTAGACTTGATTGTCATCCTAGAAACAGTACCGAACTTTGAACCGGAATCGGACGATTTTCATGGTACTGACCAACATCATAACGTAAGTGTAGGAACAATTTTGGAAAGAAACTTATAGTTAAACTTTAATATTATCGTGTTTAGGATAATTTAACGTTCTGAGAGTTAATATTTAATATTGTTGTGTGTAAGATTATTTCACTTATTGATGTTGAAAAGATGTGTTATCCTGACAATTGTTTTTTGCTGTCACATTGAAAAGTGTGTAAAAGTGTGTATTTTTGTGCTAGTATTGCGACATTAGACACGTCATTTCAACTTATACAGTTGTCTTCAATCCTAGCGTAAGTAAACCAAACATTGCACCTTACAGTTTGTCCCTCTGTTAAATGCAAAAAGATTACTTTTAAAAATGCAAAAAATTAATCGAAAATAAAGATTTCGTCAATTGAAGCCAATTTCCGTTATCACTAACTTATCTCAACATGCCGGAGATGAGTGTCATATTAGTAGCATTTGATGAATACACTCCCCAAATCTAAAGTTCTGGCGCAAGATTAATTCACAGCACGTAGTTTTTCTGACTGCCCACAAAAATATTATTGCTTTATCCGGTGCTACCTTATAATTTATTTATTGATTTTATTTATTTATTTATTTATTTAACCTGGCAACATTAGGGCCATCAGGCCCTCTCTTACATCTAACCAGGCATTCTACTTACTTTACATTCATATGTTTTAGTAGGCATGTTAAACTACATCTAGTACAAAAAGTGAAATAAACAATTTGAAAGGTACACCTGGAAAAATACATACATATAGAGTTTATATTCTTAGGTCACAAGTACTGTTATAATTAGATATTATTGAAGAGACAGATTTTAGATAGGAGTGCCGGCAGCAGGGAGTATGAGGGAGACTCATGGTGAAGGGAGGAGAAGAATAGAGACATGATGAAACATAATTAAGGAAATATAAAGGAAAAGAAGATTGCGTGGCTAATAGAGAAAGACGAAGAGGAAGGCATCTCAGGAGCAAGATAGGAGACGCTAGCTTTGCTATTTGACAGATGAGGGGATTGTCCTTGTACATTAATTTTGTGGAGAACTTTGTGAGGATGATAGTAGGAAATCAACTTCTTCTTAAAAGCAGCAGGAGATCGAATTTTGCGCAAGGTAAGGGGCAGTTTGTTCCAGAGGCGGACAGCGGCAACTGAGAAGGAGTTTGCAAAAGTTTTTGTTTTGTGAGTGGGCACAGTTAGGATACCAAATAAGAGTGACCTCGTGTTTCGATTATGATGACATGACAGGTTTTTAATCTCTGAAGCAAGGTACTGGGGTGCTTGCGCGATGAGGAGTCGGTGGAGTAGACATAGAGTGTGGTAGTCACGCAATTTGTCCGGCCGCAGCCACCCTAGCTCGGAGTATGAAGCACTAACATGATCATATCGGCGAATGTTGCAGGTGTAACGCACACAGGCATTCATGGTTAGCTCTAGCCGTCTTTTGTTTTCACTACTCATGCCTTGTTGAATCACATCACAATAGTGGAGGTTCGGTAGAACGAGTGCTTGCACGAGCTGGCGTTTCAAGTCCTGTGGAAATATGTTCCGAAACTTTTTGAGAGCATAGAGACAAGCAGACGTCTTCCGGCACACTGCGACTGTATTCTCCGCCCAGTAGAGATGCTCATCCAAAGTTACACCCAAGTTCTTCACTGTTTTCTGATATGGTATTGGAGTACCGTCGAGCAGAATAGGAGGTAGCCGTTCGCGGAAATCTGAACTTATTAATTTCTGATGGGCTATTAAGATTACTTGCGTCTTTTTTGCATTTAGTTTAAGCCCCAGGTTTTTCGCCCATCTCACTACTGAAGACAGATCATCATTCATCTGAGCGATTGCAGTGTTTACATCTTCAGGTCTGACGCTTAGGTAGAGCTGGAGGTCGTCGGCACAGAAATGATATTTACAGGATGACAGAACCGACGAAATATCGTTGACATATAAAGAAAACAAAAGTGGTCCTAAGACTGACCCTTGTGGCACTCCCGAGGAAACATGTTTCCAGGAAGATTTTTCATTTACGCAGACAACACATTGCTGTCTGTCTTTTAAGTAGCTTTCAAACCATCTCATTGCACTATCAGAGAAATTAAGCTGTTGCATTTTTCTGAGCAATATGTCAAAGTTAACAGTGTCAAAAGCTTTGCTGAAGTCCAGTAGCGTCAATATTGTTGCCTTTCGATTGTCGATGGCATTTTTCAGGTCATCAGTTACTTTAATTAGAGCAGTGTTTGTGCTGTGATGTTTACGGAAACCGGATTGAAATTTGTCATATAGGCTGAATTCATGCAAGTGTTCAGTGATTTGGTCATGAACAATATATTCAAGTGCTTTGGAAACAGCAGGCAGTATGCTAATTGGTCGGTAATCACTAGGCAGTTGCGGGTTTTCGATCTTAGGGATGGGTCGAATTAGGCTTCTTTTCCATGCAGTGGGATATATTCCGTTCAAGAGGGAAAAATTAAATATGTCAGTTAAGACAGGTACTAAGATATCGGCAACATTCTTAATCATGGTTATACCGATACTGTCGTTGCCTATTGCATCAGAAGAGATTCTCATTATTGCTTTTCTTGCCGTATTTGTTGTTACATGTTTTAGATGGAAGGTATCGTTGTTAGTTATCCTGTTTGGGGATTCTTGTGGACGGTAATTATCAGCTGTGCTGGTATTCAGAGGTGCAGAGAAGAATTCATTTAATTCGTTAGCTGACACTTGAAAAGTAGTTTCCGATTTTGCCTTTCCGACCCCCAAGCTACGGAGATTCTTTCATAGAGTCGTGGGCGTCAGATCGCTGCATACAAGGGAGCGAGCGTGCCTGATTTTAGCATTGCGAATGCATTGTTTCACTCTGTTCCGTAGCTTTCTATATTCTTCGAAACGCTCGGGTTTCGGAACTGCCTTGAAACGCCTGTGGGCAGCATCCCTATTAGTCATCATTTGACGTAATTCAGCTGTCAGCCATGGAGCAGGAGATTTTCTTACACGGATTGTGCGCACAGGTGCATGTTTGTCATAGAGGGCAGTGAGTTTATCACCAAGTTCATTAATTTTGCCGTCGATTGTGGGTTTTCTGATTATTTGATGCCATGAGATTTCTGAGCAATCGGCTGTTAGAGCGTCAAGGTCAATACGTTTCATGTTCCTACAAGTTATGTAACGCGATTTGATCCTTGGGGGCTGCACAGAGTAGGCCAAGAATATTACATCATGTGCTGAGAGGCCAGGGGCCGATGTTTGACCAACATCTCTTACTTTGTCAGTCTGTTTCGTTGCGATTACGTCTATAAGAGTATGACTGTGCGCCGTATGGTGTGTAGGTTGTAATGGAAGAATGTTCATGCTATTGCAACTAAACAGTCTTCTTAGGTTTATTGCGGAGGGAGTGTCTCTTAGCAGGTCTATGTTCAAGTCACCCATTACGATGACATGTTCGTATTGACACTGAAGTGAATGTAATTCCGACTGGAAGGAACTCATTGAGCTTATTTTTGGCGGCTTGTACACGACGCCAGTCAAGAATTTCCGACTTTGTATATTTATTTCAATGAACATGAATTCAGCCTCTTTTTCTTCAGCAGGATTTGACGTACATAAGACTTTCGCTTTGAGATCTGTTCGTATATACGCGCCGACCCCGCCACCTCGCTTTTTTGATCTGTCTGCCCTAAGAAATGTGTACCCTGGGAGATAAAAAGATGCAGAGGATATGCGTGGTTTCAACCACGTTTCGGATAAGAGGATTACATAGTAGTTTAGTTGGTTGAAGAGGAGACTAAGTTCTTCGTAATGCGCAGGTAAAGACTAGATGTTGCAGTGAGCTGCTAAAAGCTCTGACGCGTTCCGCCGAGCAGCCTGGAGTAGGGTAGCAGACTGGTTTGTCCCGTTGTTAGGCACTACCTGCCGCGAGGGGCACTGGCCGCTGCTTCCGCCAAGTGACATAACACAGGGGTGTCCGAGATTTTGCACGCCCTGTTTGTGACACCACGAGTGCCGAAAGAAAGGCGCCTGCTAAAGATTTCCTGAGGTTGCGGGAGTATAGAAAATGGATTAGTGGTATTCTGTGCAAGGAGAATATGACCAAAATAGTGACGGCTGTGTGTCACTGTGTATCCTCTGTCGTACGAGGAGAAATGTAATTAGCGTATTTGAAACAGCTTAGGGTGGAAATAAGGGAGAAGGGAGTGATTTAAGAGGCCGATGCTGCCAGCAGAGAGAAGTAAGCTTAGTAATTAATAGATTATCGTAGGAAGCTAGAATTAAATTGAAATTTACTAAAGTGATACTGGTAGTGATTATCGTAGGAAGCTACAATTAGATTGAAATTTGCTAAAGTGATACTGATAGTGATTTTTGTTATGAACAATTTAAACCGAAGAGATGGGTGATTAATGAACTAAAGGAGAGACTAATAATTGCAATAGAACTATTTGAGAACGGAAGAGAATAAACTGAGAAAATGAAAAAAGAATTAGCAGTAACTAAAATTAAGTAATGGTTAGAGCTACAGACACAAAAAAATAGTGAAAAGTTAATACAGTTACAAAAACAATTAGTTGAAGGTACAAATATGGGTATAATTAAAAAATTAATAAAATTACAAGACTATTTCTGAGTATTGGGGCTGTTACAATTGCAAATGGTGTTAAGTTTGCACTTTTGGCTCGAGTAGCTTCACTTAATACTATTCAGTTCTGTCATGTTTGTGACTGTCTTCTTTCCAGCTGCTGTCTTAATGATTACTCTGCCATCCCGAGTCCACACATTCTGAAGACCGAAATGGGATATGGCACTGTATAAAATCTTTAGCCGTTCGTGTGTCAGATCTTCCCTTATTGTAAGCCCTGTCCTTGCTAACTTCTTCTTCTGGGTAAACATCTCTGCCCTTTTTCGGTACGAGACAAATTTAATTATTATTGGACGAGGTTTGGTGGCACCTGGTAATTTTCGTCCCACCCGATGGCTCCTGTCAATGTCTGCCTTGGTCACTTCAACGCCTAATTTTTCACGCGCAACCTGTATAAGCAGGTTGTCCGTGTCTTCTTCCTTATTTTCTACTACTCCAAACAGTAGTAGACTATTTCGCCTTTGGTACTTTTCTAGTTCGTCAGTTGCGGCAGATAGTTTGACTTCCAACTCTCGTGCCTTTTTCTCGTATTCAGACACAGACTTTTTTAGTGCTGTAATTTCGGCAGTATTGGCCTCAACAGTTTCACGCATTTTGGCCAATACTGCTGCCGTTACAGTATCTGATATAGTGCCTGCTATCAGATCGGGACTGTTTTTATCGCGAAGCGCAGCGTTTACCTGAGAGCGGACCAGCTCCGCTATACCGGGAGCCGCGGCCGCACCTTCCGCCAAGAGCGAGCCCACCGCACCTGCTGCTTCCCCGCTGCTGGACGCGCTGCTGTTGACTCTTCTGTTTACCATTTTCTCGAAGATATTGGCGGAGCACAGAAAAAAATAGCACTACTGCACAGAACACTGTTGTTTTCACGATTTCCACTTGTACTAGACAACACCACCTGCGAGAACACCTTCGAATTCAACTAAATTTCGCGAGCCGAACTTAACACGTGTTACACTGCAGCCGCCATAATGCCTGTAGGTGGAAAGGAACACGCGGAAATAATAAAATAAATCGGTATAAAGATAGCTCTGAAAACTTAGGTGGCCTAAACCTTAATCAGATAACGGGCGAAATAATCAGAGAAGGTTACGTCGCCGAAAAATATGATGTGCCCAAGATGTTCTATCACAGTAGGCCGGAACAAAAAGAATAAAAGAAATTCCTGCTAGCAAAAATAAGACCTCAAGCAATAGGGCCACCGAGTGTTTGAACGTAAGATTATTGTGTTTTGGAGACGAAGGGGTAACTTTAGTTTAGAATATTGCAGAGGAGGACACGGAATTATGAGAGATTAATGATGACAAAGATTTTCTCTAATAAGTATTCAATACAAGATTCACATGTTTGTAGACCTGCCTGTGGCTAAACAGGAAGAACTGATTAAAGTATTAGGATTTCATGCTGATTTATTTTCAAAAACGCCTTCTTTGATCAGCGCATGCGCCTACTAAAAATGGCTCTGAGCACTATGGGACTTAATTTCTGAGGTCATAAGTCCCCTAGAACTTGGAACTACTTAAACCTAACTAACCTAAGGACATCACACACATCAATGCCCGAGGCAGGATTCGAACCTGCGACCGTAGCGCTCGCGCGGTTCTGGACTGTAGCGCCTAGAACCGCTCGGCCACTCCGGCCGGCCATGCGCCTACTGAATTAAAGTCAATGAACCTTTTCTGGAGTAAATCTTAACCAATACCTTTGAGCAACGGTGAACAAGTCAATAAAGAATTATAGAGGGTACAATGGAAATGAAGGAGAAGAACGAGACGAGTAATATCAGGACTGAAGGGATATGTGGAGGAGTTTGGAAGTAGCGAAGCGTCTGTCCGTCTTAGCTTCAGAATAGCACTTCATATTGCCAGAAAGTAAAACCGTTTGCTGAAGGAGATTTTGCGAAACAAGTGATTGTGATGACCTCTGAGGAACTGCGTCCCTATTTGGCAGAATACTTTGAAACAATAAATTTATCCCTTAAGACAAAAATTAGTGCCCATGTCCAAGAGGAGCTAGGTATTATGGCATGTAAAATTGTGTATTATTCCATAGCTGTCGATGTCAGTGGTGACATATCAGATACTGTTCAGTTAGCTATTTTTATTAGGGGCGTCGATACTAAGTAGAACATCAAAGGGGATTATTGGATTTAGTTCCTCTTAACATCCTTAATATCAGTGGTTTATGCCTCAGACCACAATCTTATTGCCGGCAGCGGTGGCCGAGCGGTTCTAGGCGCTTCAGTCCGGAACTGCGCGACTGCTTCGGTCGCACGTTCGAATCCTGCCTCGGGCATGGATGTGTGTGATGACCGTAAGTTAGTTAGGTTAAAGTAGTTCTAAGTTCTAGGGGACTGATGACCTGAGATGTTTAGTCCCATAGTGCTCAGAGGCACTTGAGCCACAGTCTTATTAAGTTTGTTTTGAAGTACAAGTATCTTACGGAGAAAAACACCGACGCTATTGCCAGACAGAGACACCTAGTGGTGCATCGAGATATTTGTAGTGCTTATGACGGTTATTTACAGATTGCAAAGCAACAGTCGGTGCGGAGATTGTATTACGTGATTACAGGAGATTGTGACATTTGGTTTTTTTTCTGTTGTGATAATACTGAGGAGAAGTAATAAAATTTTATCCAAAGTTACGTAAATTTGAATTTATACTACTGCTTTTATGAGTGGTTTTGGAATGAAATCACTGGAACAGTATGTGCTTTTGATACAAGTTTATTAAATTTTAGGCTTCTTTTTGTTTATTATTTATGATTATAATTTGTTTTAGGCATTATGAGTTCATGGAAGTTCCGAAATGTGGGACTGTGTCTAGGATAAATGCGAAATTGCTTTCAAATAAATCATATGTAATAATGAGTCATTGTCCCAGTGGTTCTAAATTCAAGCCACTCCCTTAAAAAGTTGTTTCCTTTTTATTAATATCTCCTTGTTTTCGTTGCTTACTGTGATTTTGTAAAAATTCTAAAATTATATTCCAAAGTAAAACCACCTTCATAAAACAACTGCTTTCTGTAATACCTTTCCGTATTCGTCACTAACTACGAAAATGAAGGTTAATTTTGTGAAATATGTTGAAATACAGTTTTGTTTTTTTACATTTTTGGAAAAAGTCTGATGAATTTGGCTGGTGAGGCTCCTAATCTAGCAGAACCAGCTACGTTTCGGAGGGTAAAGTCAAGGAACACTTTTTTCATGGGAATCCATTTGCCTCAGAAGAGTGCACTTCCTTCAGGGGTACCATCGAGAATGCACTTCAGGCAGCTACAGGGGAAGAAGACCTCTCTCATTTATTAGAATGTACCCAGCTCGAGCTGGTCTCAGTAACTCTGGCAATTACTGCTGCCGTCTTCGACACTTGCACCGTTCGGGAGCAGCAAGCAACAGCCGGCGATGCAGTCACCGAGTCGAGAGGGACGAGAAAGTTCTTAATTTGTATCATCATTTAATTTTGCAGTTTTAACGTTCACAAGCTGCTAGTAGCAGCGAATATGCTCTCTGGCGAATTTGTTGGTGTTCTTTATTTCTTTTCCAGGGTCATTCCTTAATTCCCTTATCATTTACCCAGTCATTGGCTGTATGATTTCATGTGGCCAATTACCCGTTTCTAAGTTAAATTTCGTAATTGTAACTTTGTGTCCATTTAATGAAAGCTTATGTGCTCGATTCAGTAGGTAAATCATTTTATTCGATGTCTTACGGTAACAAACCAAGTTGTTATAGTGATCGCTAGTTTAATTTTGTATTTATATGAGCCCCTTCATCATTCATTACTATACCCGTATGAGGTGTTGTACCCGTACTTTCATGTGTGATTCGGGTACCCAAATTGCATGATGCTATCGGAAGTTTCCCTTCTCTGTATGTCGGTGGGGACCAGGCTTTTAGCTTCCTGTAGGACTGCTAAACAGCTCCCAAGATCTACGTACCGGTACATAACGCTCAGTGAGCATTGAATAAAGAAACACGTTCGAGAAAAAGTAATTGAACTGTACAGCAAATATTCAGAGTTAGACCGTGCAGCGACAAAATTCAGTTACTCTGAATAACCACTTTCGAAAACATGCAACCGATCTATCACACACGAACATAAGTCGGTAGGAATTCGATTCCAGTTCAGGGATCAATTTAACCTTTGATTTTGCAGTGCCTACTTGCAAGGGCAAATGCAAGGTTGTCATAAATGTCTTTTGACCTTGACCACATGACTTTATCAATTTCATGCAATGCAGTACGTAATCATGCCCTCTTCTGCCCCCTGTTCCCCCCTTCTCCACTTCCTATCCCACTCTCCTCCAGGAACAGAATAATCAGCATGTAGCAGCCACATTAAGAAGTATCTAAAAGACCTAGAATCTTTGCCAAAAACATGAAAAAATCGTTTATATTAACATCTGTACCCGTCATACCGTAGGTGCTTACGTAGCACCAGAAAATACGTAATGGGTGTAAGTAACAAAATTTCCAATCTTTGTTGAGTTACAGTTATAGGCTATATGTCCGTACGGACATACTCTGGCGTCCGTCCGTCGTAAAAGCTGGGACAAGACATCTCGAAGCCAAAACACATTTTCACACATTTTTGACACAAATATGTGTTTGTAATTGCTGCTTGTACATGCACTTATGCACTGCTACTACAGCATACAAATCGAAGTGCAATTAAAATCTCAAAATAAAGGTAGAGGTTATTGTGGCCTTAGTGGTCTACCAGGTAAGAAGCGAACAAATACATTGAAACCCACTTATTTCGTATTTAGTGACTTCCTTATGTTTTATATTCGTATTTCTCATTAAATGTCTCCTCAATAACAGGTAAATGTGGGTTAAATATTACGGTCGACGGTTAGAAATTACAAGCAATTATTTCATGTCGTTCGGTTGGTTATTAAAAAGTTTTCTCTCCATTCCCACAACTACGCTTATCCCGACGACCACACATACTCTAAATACTGTCGTTGTTTACGATTATAACGGTGGTAAGTTTTGCACAGGTCCCCCGTTCACGATCAATGCTCACGCCATTGACACCGGAGAAATAGTTGTAATACCATGGATAAACTAAACACCATCTGATTTAAGCATACCTTTTCAACTGACGAGTTGTTATCACTATAAACAAGTCGCAGGAACAGCCATTTCAAAGAGCAGGACTGCAATTACCAAACTGTGTCTTTACTCATAGACAACTGTACGTAGACTTCTGAAGGGTAACTAAATCAACTAACAGCTTTGTATCCCTTAGAGAAAATGAAAAACAAAAACTACAAAAAGAGTACGTTCTTACATCAAATATAGTTTACACCGGGCTATTGTAAAGCTCTGTAAAGAATGTTGTTCAAAATTATTTGCGTGGAAATGAATGTACAAGGATGTATCATAAATTCTTGATTATTATTTCAAGCCGTTCAGTTAATTTTTAAAGAAAGATTCTCTTCATTCCCACAACTACCCTTACCCTAAGGAGTACACCTAATACAAATACTGTCATTATTTAAAACCTTAAAACTGTGAAAGTTTTGCATGGGTCTCCACGAGTCCCTTCGTAATTTGTAGATTAGATTAGTACTTGTAAATAGATCATGGATATAACACTTCGTAATGATGTGGAACATGCCAGGTTAATAAAAGGTGTCTATACAAGATATTACATTATGCGAAATATTACATGAAACTTAATATTTCCCTTCACATAATGAGTAGATGGAGTTGCCATTCAGAAATTCTTTTAATTTCCTTTTAAATGCTATGTGGCTATCTGTCAGACTTTTGATGCTATTAGGTAAGTGACCAAAAATTTTGTGGCAGCATAATTTACCCCCTTCTGAGTCAAAGTTAGATTTAGCCTTGAGTAGTGAAGATCATCCTTTCTCCTACTGTTGTAGGCATGTACACTGCTATTACTTTTGAATTCGTTCGGATTCTTAATAACAAATTTCATAAGTGAATATATATATATATATATATATATATATATATATATATATATATATTGTGACGCTACAGTGAAGATCCCTAACTCTTTAAATAAGTGTTTGCAGGATGATCTTGGATGAACTCCAGCAATTATTCTGATTACACGCTTTTGTGCAATGAACATTCTTTTACTCAATGATGAGTTACCCCAGAATATGATGCCAAACGAAGCAGACAGTGTAAATAGGCGTGGTAAGCTAATTTAATGATATGTATATTGCCAAAATTTGCAATGACCCTAATAGCATAAGTAGCTGAACTCAAACGTTTCAGCAGTTCAACCCCTCATCAACGCATACACGTAGAAATTTTGAATATTCTACATTAACTACCGATTTATGATCGAAGTCTACATTTATTAATGGTGTCATTCCATTTACTGTGTGGAACTTACATTCTGTGTTTTGGCAAAGTTTAATGAGAGCCCATTTGCAGAGAACCACTTAATGATTTTCTGAAAAACATCATTTACAATTTCATCAGTTAATTCTTGTCTGTTGGGTGTGATAGCTATACTTGTATCATCGGCAAAAAGTACCAGTTTTGCATCTTCGTGAATATATAATGGCAAGTCATTAATATATATTAATAACAGCAGAGGACCCAAGACCGAACCTTGTGGCACCCCATTCTTGATTCTTCCCCAGTTTGAGAAATCACCTTTTTTTTTTGCATATTATGTGAACTGCTTATTTCAACTTTCTGCGCTCTTCCAGTTAGGTATTCTTTAAACTATTTGAGCGCTGTCCCATTCATACCACAGTACTTGAGCTTATCTAGAAGTATTCCCTGATTTACACAATCAAAATCCTTTGAGAGATCACAAAAAATCCCAGTGGGTGACTTCCGGTTACTCAGAGCATTTAATATATCATTAATGAAGGTATATATAGCATTTTCCGTTGAAAAACCTTTCTGAAAACCAAACTGAAATTTTGTTAAGACTTTATTTTTACAAAAATACAATAAGGTACAATACATTACTTTTTCAAGAATTTTGGATAACGCAGTCAGAGGAGAGATTGGGAGGTAGTTGACATCAGATTTATCCCCTTTTTTATGCAGTGGTTTAACAATGGCATACTTCAGTCTATCTGCGAAAATACCCTGATTCAGAGAGCTATTACATATGTGGCTAAGAATCCCACTTATCTCTTGGGAACAAGCTTTTATTATCCTGCTGGAAATGCCATTATTCTTGAGAGAGTTTATTACCTTCCTAATTTCAGAAGGAGAGTTGGGTGGAATTTCAGTTGTATCAAATTGTGTGGATAATGCCTCTTTCATTATCTGCCTTGCTTCTTCTAATGAACATTTAAATCCTATTTTCTCTACAACATTTAAAAAATGATTATTCAAAATGTTTTCGACTTCCGGCTTGTTGTTTGTCAAGTTTCCATTCGCTTGTTTCTTTAGAAGAAATGGAACGGTATTCCTGATGACTGCAAATGCACCGCACGTATTAGATGAATATTAAAAGTTTTCTTTCAGTTGTCATGAGAATGGGGTACATTATGTTATGTCAAACGCGACCTCGATGTTAATTTGGGAGAGCAACAGCTAAGTAAGTTAGCCCTAGTGGTATAGAAAGCAGTAAGTTTTGAGACGTAGCGCTCGCAACTTTGAAACTAAAGTGGCAGACCTAGCTGCCTAAGAGGTAGAGGGAAGCCACACAATATGCATGGAAACAAATCCTGAAAAAAGTGAATATATTTTTCTGAAGGTTACACTTCCAATACAAAGAGTTAAGCAACAGAGATGAATGATAAATCGTAGTTCGCTTTAAAAGTTCAGTACTAATTAGGTTCTTCTACATTGTTCACATTGTTTTGAATGTACTGTTACGTGAACTTCATACCACACAATTAGTAGCTATCTAGAATTGTGTCTCTAGATATAATTACTTTTTACTTTTAATTTCTCCTACCTCGAATTTACTGGCGCATTATGCGCTGTATAGCGGGCACCACCATTCATCGAGCAATGTCGAATATACGAATGCGTCTGCCAGGTGGTAGATTAGATTAGATTAATTGTGTAAATTAGTATGTTAATGTCACATGATTAGTTGTGAAAGAAATGTGCACCATTATGTAGTGAATTTTCAGTGTACTGGAAGTATTGTACTGCCTGCCTTAAATAGGCAGCAGATAGGTTTTTATGACTGTAATAATTAAATAAATTAAAATGTGTTCGAGGACTGGCAGTAAAACGTAGCACGCCAATAATTAGCAACAGTTCGAAGTATTAAATCTAGATGCCTGTCGCTCTCGCTTATTTTATTAGAGGTAGGACGCATAGGTTGTCAAACCCGACTATGGTGTGGCCACTGTTTAGCGGGCTGTTACAGAAGGAACTCACTTGAAACACATGCGGCTGACTTGCCCCTGGTTGGAACCAGCCAGCGCGAACGTTGGGAGACCTGGCACAGAGATGGCGAATCGAGACCAGAATCTGAACTTCGCGTAACGAGATAGCAGAGAGAAACACCGAAAGCGAATTAACTGTAGCCGCGAATAATCGAGGAACTGGTACAATTTGGCTACAGTAGAATTAGTCACTAATAAGCCGCTTAAAGCAAAACCACCTCCTCCATTTGCACAGCTCACGGGGAGGGCTGTGATAACGTTGAATATCCATAGGGCCTAAGTGGCCGATAATGCGTTCACGGCGGTCCTTTGAGACCGCCTTAGCAAACTGCACGCGCATCAAGCAGAGAATTGGCAGTAATTGGGACTTCCAGGATGCTAAGCACTTTGTTCCGCTGGTGAAGGAAATCACCAGCATAACTGATTGTATTAATCCTATAGGAAAACCGAAGTTCACTTTGTATAACTATTACCTAAACTAAGTATTGAAAAAGCCTCATGTATGATATCAAAATATCATAATATCGCTAATTTCTGTTTTCAGTTCCTTATACTGTACTAGTGCGAGTTACGTTACGTCCTAAATAAATATCAGAAGAATTGGTATATCATTATCCACATCTAAAGCAAAGTATTTTAACTTCGCTTTCCTTATATAGATACTAACTGTAATGCTTTAATCAGTCATTGAACTGATGCTCTAATCATTAGCAATGGCCCACAATAAAGTTTCATGCACAGTTACTGTAACATTTAGAACAACTCTGATTTCAGCCCTGACAATCGTTACGAATAACATGGCTTCATTTTATTATGGCTATTTTAATACAGAACAAATTAATCGGATTATCCTGAGCCTGTTACCAGAAACATTGCATCTAAGATAACTGAAGACACAAGAAGAGTTGGTTCAAAGAGGAAATGAAACACCAGATGGTTACTGTCCATATGCAGAAAAGGGAAACTTGTTACCACCAGCTGCTCCATTTACATACCATGAATTTGTTAAATTCAATGAAAGAGAAATATATTAGAAGTAAAGAACATTGTATCAGTTTGAATATCGTAAAAGCCATTTCCATACACACAGTTACAACTTGGTATCAATCGTCAGATAGGCTCCATATTTCTACAAGTAGCTCAATAACAGAAACAGGTGTAGCTTGGCATTAAAATTTCCTTCTACGATAATTGTGATAAGTTTCAAAGTAAAGATGAAACTGAAATTCAGGGTTCAAATATAACATTTCTCCAACTTCCTGTTCTACTGAAAGAATTTTAGAAACAATGTATTCAGCATTTACTCTTAAATCTGTGTCTCCATATGGAGATGTAAAAATGTTGAGCATTATCAGAATCATATTAATTACAAATTTATTATTAAATAAGGGAAAAGAAGAAGACCTGGCATCATTTGGTAAAGAGTTAAAAAGTAGAACAGTGTAACTTCAGTTTACTAGATTATTGTATTATGTAGATATAAAACAAGTGGCATGTAACATTGTTATCAGTTTTAAACGAAGAATCAAAGAATGAAGTGTTTCAAGTAGACAATCCATCATCAACCAATATTTACGTTTGTATGTTTTTCAAAACAGACGCAAGCCGCTCTTTGTATATTTTATTTACCGTTTTCGCTGTTAAAATGAACGAGACCATCATCAGAAGATATAGTTTATTGTTGTCTGACAGCGTTATAGACTGTATTTATAGTTAGTTGACACCTCAATAGAGTAAACTGGCTGTGCTATAGTACTTTCATCTTTGGTGCTGTCAATGATATCATTTACCACTGTAATTTAAATGTAAGGTTAAGTACCATAGTACAGCCAGTTTAACCTATAGAGCTGTCAGTCACATTTAAACGCAATCTTTAATGCTGTCGAACATGGTATATATATATATATATATATATATATATATATATATATATATATATATACCATGTTCGACTTGTGGCTGTTTTATAAGACTTAGTTTTGACAGTCGCTCCCCATGTAGGCAATGCATGCTCTTGTTATACATTTGTTATTATGTCACTTCCTCGAAAATCTGTTCTATAATACTTTGAATAGTAGAAACGTATCTTTGTGATGTTCTTTTTTGCATACGTGCTGCTCAACGTGTGCAACAAACCCTACTATTTGATATGCAGAGTCATACTGCCAATTATTTCTATATGAGGGAATTTTTGACATTCAGGGTTGGGTAGAATAAGGTACTGGGACTTCAGCTAAGAACTTCTAACAACTCTTCGGAATGAAATAGCAAAATGTCTCTGCAAAAGGCCAGAAAACAGCTGAAATAATACAAAGTGGATTATTGCGCAGGTTTATGCGGTCTGACATAATAGCACGAATTTATTTATATTTTATTAATTTGGAATCTGCTGGACATTACAGTAATACAAAAAGTACAGAAAATTAACTGTGATTGTATAACATCATTTGAATTGGATGTGCTTAATAATATGGATAATATGGGCACAATAACACACTGACACTTCAGGTAAGAATTCCACACTTTATTTCCACTATTACACACCAATCCGAAAAAGAGCACATTGCCACGAAATAGACTACTCAAGAGACAAGTGGAAACTGCTGAACAAAGATCGTGATTTCAGGTTACAGATAAAAACGTATTTGTGTTTGGTGCAATGGATATAGTAGGCGGAGTCTATCGTGACGATCAATGACGCAGCACATCTTCGTTTATATCAAACTGTATTTTGTACTGATTGTGTTTCAAATCTTATATATCAGCATCCTTATCAAATATCTTTCTAAAATAGTATAAATTACCACAAGTATTTCTTCTTTAGTTCCGGTAACACTCTGAAAGAACATAACTATTTTTTATTCAGAAAAAAGCCAAGGAAGTTGGTTCGTACCTCTATGGCATCAGCTACAGCTGCGTATAAATTCCAATTATAATTTTTTCAATTAAATAATCCTCTCTGGAGATCTTCAGTGCCATTTTATAAACTAGTGAGATTCTCTCTCTCTAAACATCTTTCACACGCATTTCCACTACTTCTGGCTACTCTTTTCACTCAAACACTTCGTATTCAATATTCTAGCGAATTTCTTCTGTACCCTTCAGGTCACAAATTTGAAACCACCGGATAACCAATGAAACAGTTGCCCAAACATACGGTGTTTCAGTCTCTTTTCTTCTATAGTACCTATCAGAGAAATACGTTGTTTCTACAGCATTACTACTTGTAATTAGCAATGGAAATTTCACTGAACTATAGAAGCCGCACGGAATGGCCGCGTTATTTGAGGCACCATGTCATGGACTGCGCGGCTCCTCCCGCCGGAGGTTCGATGCCTCCCTCCGGCATGGGTGTGCGTGTTGTCCTTAGTATAAGTTACTTTATGTAGTGTGTAAGTCTAGTAACCGATGACCTCAGCACTTTCCTTAGGAATTCACACACAATTGAACATTCGAAGTTTTACATGGGACGCTCAAAAAGGCCACACTAAACTGTTTCCTAAATGTCAGTGATGATATACCCAGGTCGAAGTAGCATTTGGTTGCAGATACGCTGTTATAATGCTCTCGGAAGGGAACTTTTTGATCGCTCCTCATATAAATATGACAGATCATAGAACCTTTAATAACAGATTAACAGTGTATTAAACATGAGAAAAAAACTCTAATACACACTTTCGTAACAATAAACTGCGAAATACTGTGAAATATCCTGCGGAGTGTGAGACTGTGAAACCTATCACAGCAA
Organism: Schistocerca piceifrons; assembly: GCF_021461385.2. Lineage (NCBI taxonomy): Eukaryota > Metazoa > Arthropoda > Insecta > Orthoptera > Acrididae > Schistocerca > Schistocerca piceifrons. The sequence continues at coordinate 397,854,121 of NC_060144.1, read as the reverse complement.
CGGACCTACTCAGACTCCGTCACACTCCCCTCAAGACTCTAAGTTAAAGGTATTACGCATCGGAATCGTTATCTTGAAATCCCCTGACATGGAATCGTAAGGTGGGAAATTGCAATAATCCATCTGGTGTGAGCTTCCACTTATCTGCGTCAGTCTGGAACTGTTGAGCGGGCAGATGAAACAGTGAAACACAGTGCTTGATGAAAGTCAATCAATGAATGTGAATAATGCAATTAATGGAAAAAGAATGGCCGAAGCATTGAATTTCAGGGACCAGTATTCCTAAAATTTATTGTTAACTAACATCATAATAATAATTTACTAACTACCAATGAAAAGCTTGGTCCAGGTAATTCCAAGTATTTATCATAGTTCTTAGTGTGCTCGAATTTATAAGTTAGATTGCAAGATTTTTGTTGGAGCACCCAGGAAAGACATCAAAAACGCGAAAGTAGCTGATTGCAAGGAATGTTACAGATGGCAAATATAATCTGACAGGAGGATACGTTTCGTGCAAATCATTTTACTAACAAGTTAATATTGTACAAGAAAGTCATGCCAGAACAAGAAGATGAGCTTACATGCAACTTGGCCGTTCTCCTCGGCATGAGAAACCAGTACGAATTTACAGAAACGTTAGCACATGCTCATTCCGTTTCGCCCTAACCAGCCAATACCTCTAGATCTCTCACAGTTATACGCACTTAGACATGCGAATTACTTGTTGCGGTGGATATGTTGCCCCAGTCTGTCTGCAAGTGAACTGCTTTTTTGTTTCTGGTTTTTTTATCCTTTATTGTATTTCAGTGCCCCATCTGGGGCGGGCTGGCAGTAGCATATGCGCTGCTCTTCAGCCAAAAGACATTAATCATACAATATAAGACATTTGAAAAAACATAAAAGAGAGAATATGGCGTACATCGATATAAAAAAGGGGGAACATCATGGAAGAGAACAGTTAAAATTGGGGACGACTGTAAAATGAAGATAAAAACCGTAAAAAATTAGCTCACACAAAACAAAAGCACACACTGGATCATAAAAGTATCGACAGATGGCGTAGCACATGACAATCGCTGACAATAACACTATGTACAAGTCCAGCACACAATTAACACCACAGCTATTGACGCACAGGAGAACAGGACCAAACACAACACTGACATAGTACACTGATGACGATGAGCAAACAGAGAGTATCTGCCAGGAGCAGACAGATGAGGGAGGAGGAAAGAAGGAGGGGAGGCGAGGGAATGGAGGGAAGAAGGGAGGGAGGGGAGGAGAGCGTGAGAAAGGAAGAAGGGAGGATGTGGAGGAGATGGGGGGAGACAGTTGGGGGTCGGATCGAAGAGGGCTGGGGAGGGAAGAATGTGGGAGGGAAGCAGTCCAGGAGGGTTTCAGGGACTCAGGGAGGGAAGGAGAAAAACCCACTCTGAGAGAAGGGGGGAGAGGGGGGGGGGGAATAAAGCCAGGTTACAGTTGGAAGGAAGGGTAGATGTCATGGTGTCATGGGGAAGTTCAACATCCAGGAGGTGGATGTGCTGAAAATTGCCCTAATGAGGGAGATGGAGGGTGTGGAGATGGAGAGATGGAGCGTGTGGAGATGGAGAGAGGGAGGGATACAACGATAGAGGTGCAGCAATGGTCAGGGGGTTGAGAGGAAGGAGGAAACCAGGGGGTCAGGGGGATTGAGCCTGAGGACAGTGTAAGGGATGCGGAGATGTTGGAGGAAAAGGAAGAGGTGGGGGAAGGGATGAGGTCATATAGGAGCTGTGTGGGGGTAGGAATGCGGATAGAGGAGGCAAGCCAGAGAGCATGGCTTTCGAGGATTTGGAGGGCCTTGTGAACGCGGGTGGGTGTGGAGATCCAAGCAATGCTGGCATAACAGAGGATAGGATGGATGAAGGATTTGTAGGTGTGGAGGATGGTGGAAGGATGCAATCCCCGTGTCCGGCCACACAGGAGTTTCAGGAGGTGGAGGTGGGCATGGTCTTTCTGCTGGATGGTCTGGAGGTGAGGGGTCCAAATGAGGTGACGATCGAGGGTGGGGGTGAGCTTAATGGGGCGACCATAAATGGTGAGGTAGAAATCATGGAAAGTGCGGGTGGTGCCGCCTATGATGATTGCCTGATCGACTCCTTCTCCATAGCTCTAAACCTGGCGTCCAAGAGCTATCAGCTACCTGAGCTGAAATCCTCTGCACGCTCATACAGACCCTCCCACTAACGCGGTGCGATAGTACCTAACGGTTACTACTGAGTGTACAGGCTTTTCCCAAAAGCATCCCGTACGAGCAATCCGGTTGCGTCTGTACCTGTGTTTACTCGTAGTTTAGGCCCTTTGGCTGTGCACGGCTCTGTTTAAAAAAATAGCTCGATGTCGCCATAGGGTAGCCACACACGTTTATTTCATGTCGCGCTGCTAACTCGCTGTAAAAAAATAAATAAAATAAAAAAAAGAAAAAAAAAGAGCTAAAAGAACTGTGCTGTGATCCTACAGTCAAAGAGCAAAGAGTCTACACACTGGCTAGACCTGCGAATTAATAAAATACACAGAAATATAAACGAAAGATAGATGAATAATTTAATAAAAAGGGTTCTGTTCTAACGTCCGTGATTGATGTAGTCGATAGACACAGAGGTTTATGTTAAATAATATTTATACATTTGAATAAAGTTACTGGCAAAATAGTAAACTCAGCATTAAATAAAAATCAAAGTATGACAAAATATGAGGAATAGATGCTGTATTCTTTTGCTGTTTATACATAGAGAATGTGATCTTCGGGCAAACGTTCGCGTAATGAAAAAGATACAAAAGACGTCGTAGCTCAGTAAATAACACAATAGAGATACGTAGCTTTCAGGGATGATAGCTGTGGTGCAAGGCTATCGTCTGATATATCCTTTGTCGAAATCACAGGGGAAAGATTAAAAGTTGTCAATTCAGAGATTCATTGTGAAAATATTTCGTGACTGTAAATTATTTAATTTTGTTGTTTTAAAGATAAAGAACTAGCTGTTGTGTCACAGAATGTTTCTCATTTTTCTGAGATAACAGATGTATTCAGGTTTCTGTTAATATGTAACTGTCATTTATTGTGGAAGTTGAAAAATGGTTCAAATTGCTCTAAGCACTACGGCACTTAACATCTGAGGTCATCACTTCAATAGACTTAGAACTACTTAAACCTAACCAACCTAAGGACATCACACACATCCACGCCCGAGGCAGGATTCGAACCTGCGACTGTAACAGTAGCGCGGTTCTGGACTCAAGCGCCTAGAACCGCTAGGCCACACCGGCCGACTATCGAAGTTCAACCATCTTTAGAGCTGTACGGCACTCCGCCGTTTACTGTAGCATTTTCTGTCATCCTAAGCGGCCGTCTATCGCCAAAACTCCCAGTACTGGGATTAATCCACATCTGGTCCTTTGCTGACGCCCTTCCACCTGGCTCATTTGGGGCGTCCGCTGCGGTCCACCCTGAGCCCCGGGTCTATTAGCGATCAGCCTCACATCAAATGCACCTCACCTCATAGCAGCTCTAGGCGGTAGATTACCTCGCTTACATACACGTAACGTTACGTGATGTAACGCCATCATATTGAACAGATGTTATGTCAAATAACCGAGGTTTCTAGCCAAAGGAATGGAGGATAATAAGGAGTAATGGAAGCATGAATACAAGCAAAGTGAATTCAGACAAAAAATGTGTCGCATTATTTGTTGAACACCCGTCGTAGACTGAAGTCTGGCACCAGAACACAGAGTGAATGCTATGAGAATCCAGGCCATAATGTCATCAGATGTCCCAGAGCACACCTCCTGAGCTTGATTTGCTCAAGGTGTCCTAAGAAAAACCGTCTTCTGCTAGCGAGCGCATAGGTCCCCTGGTGTCAGTCAACACTGCAATTTTTATGCTGTTAAATATCCTCCCGCAACAAACTGATTAAATGTCGTCCTCCAATAGGTTATTCTCCGGCTCACACAACACTCAGAATAACAAGAACTGAACTTGCGTCAGTGCATTGTGTCTTTAACTACAAATCTCCAGTCTCTTCTCAAAAATTTTGGAAAACGGTTGTAACGCCGGAAATGCATATCCTCCTGTTTTCATCTATTGTACCATAATTTTTTTCCTTATTTTGTTACCTAAAGATATGACATTTCTGTGTCTTTATATATTGTAATTGTTTTACTATTTGTATATCTATATATTTATGCATTTATGTCGACGTATAACTGGTTTGTTTTATGAATATTATTTGTATTTTTACGCTGGGTCTGGCCTAGGGAAAACTATGCTATCGAACGATTACATAGATAGGTCGTGTGGAGAACCAAAGTGTTTAGTGAACTCTGCCGCATGGAGCGCGGGCAGAGAGAGTCTGGCTGGAGTAGGGCATTGGAACAGGTGTGTTGTTTGACGCTCCCGCGAATTGCCGCGCTTTCGGGGTTTGGCAGCATGTAATTGCGCTCGACTTGCTATGATAGTTTCTGACACGGTGTCGCGGTCGGGAAACATTAACTGGTGCACATCAAGAACCCGTTTCGCCTGGTGACAGTGTCAAGAAGAAGGCGCGCCAGCATCCAGCTTCTGCAACAGCGACGGCCGACAATGAGTGACTGTCGCCACTTCCTCGACCGACGACTTCAAACCTTCAATCAACCAACAAGCCTGAAAGCACGTAAAGTTTTAGAACTGTATGGCAGAGCTCAGCTTTTCAAACTGTTCCATTGGCAAAATACAGCAACTTAGCATGAACCTTTGTTGCTCATTGACTCAATTGCATTACCAAGCAGGGTCCCTTCCTTTTCCAAAAATAACACAAGTGTCATTGAAATTCAAACGCCAGCATTAAAGTAATATTATTCGATTTCACTGCTTTAATTTCAAAGTTCACTTAAGGTATTCATAGCTGGCTACAGTATTTAGATTACACAAGCACAAATTAAGAGTGCGAGCTTTGTTACCATATTTTAGCTTACCTGTGACTGCAGCTCAGCTTGGTACGTACTAAATTTTACTATTGTTAATTGTTCAGAATCATTTAATTCAAGTTCAAAGTTAAATCTCTTATTTCTAAATTGCGATGATTCAAGTAGCTTTTGAAATGATTGTTGAGGTAGCCCAAGACTAACCCTATTTTATTGAATTTCGTAGTGCTTCAGAAACAAAGTTCACTATTAATTACAGTCACTAAATTAACCTTCAATTTTCCGGTTTTATTAATTCTTTTGCTAAATTAAGTCAGAGTGTAGCGAAATTTATTACTTCTGACAAACATTCAGTTTTCACACAACACGCGTCAACCTTCAGTTGCCACGCTTTTAGTGCTAATTATATGTGCAATAACCTATCTTTTTCAGTTATAGTAGTTGTACATAGGACTGGCGACCGTAATTTTCCCCAATCTCAAATATCTAATTAACGCCAGTTAATTGTTAACGTAACGACTGCACATTTATTTTCTTTATTAACTTTACCCCTTTTCAAAATAAATTTCCACCAATTTCATTTGCATTTTTCCTTTCGTTTAGATGTAACCCTTCCTCCCTCTTTACCGACAGATTAACTTCGGTGACGATTGCTTTTTCCAAATTTCCATTAGGTACACGCGGTTTAATTTTTCACTATCATTAAGGTCGATAAGTGAGGGGGAGGTTACACGGTCAGCACCTCCGTTTCTTAACTGTCTTTTTCAGAACAGCTTTCACGACTAGGAGATGAGAAGTTTTCTTTTACTCTACGTGCTTTCTACGAAATCACCAACTAACGCACAATGTCCTGTGCAGAGAGCACCGTGCTGGAAGGGACGTATTGTATAACAATTATGCCAGAGGCATAGCATATTCGTCAGGGTAACATGCAGTTCTTCACTTCCCAAATTTCTTGGAGAAAACTTGCTGATCCGCCACAGCAGCGCCAGGAGGACAACGAGTTTTCGGAGATCATACCTTCGGTGGATCAGAAACGCCTCTGTCCATCATGGGCGTCCTCCTTTTAAGGTACCTCAAAGGGCTGCTGGGAGCGGTGCAGCAGTGTGTACTGAACACTGCCCCTCGCTTTCTGATAGCGCTGGCTATTCATCGCTTCGGTTTTGAAGAGAAATCTTACATCCATGCACCAAATCCCAATTACCGAACAGAAAGGAGATTACCAGACTTGGCTTGATCAATACTAACACTGTCACAATCCTTGTCACATGAATGAAAATAATGGGTTAAGTAGCCTAGACATTACTTTAAGTGGTATTGGATGTTATCAGCATATTAAAGAAAATGAAAAGTGTCAGTCTGGGAATGAGTTGAGGCTTTTCAAAGCACAAGGTTGTTATAAATGACTGAAGCCATTTCATAAATTCATTGTATCTACATTAATTCACATATTGTCAAAAAACTCAATACTCATATAGAAAAACTCGGGAAGTTTTGTATTGTTGCAGTCGCAGTTCACTTTTCTGCCATGAGAGCGAACCAGTGAGCAGTTAGGAAAGATGGTGATAGGCGTCGAGAAAACCTACTTTGTGCCCGACATTCATAACACTGTAGCGACACTTTAGAACGAAGTTCAACAAGATACACCAACTGCAACTCAACTCGGTGATGACACGTGCTATTAAAATCTTCAGCATGCCTCTGCATTGGAAAATTAATGGGTTGTCTTGCACTGAGTGAAGAAACAGTTGACAGCATGCAGCAGACTTTCACACGCATCCAACTGATGACGACGAACAGGGTTAGCAGGGAGCCGAACATACCACAAACGACCGTTTGGAATATCATAAGGAAAACATTGAAGCTGAAGCATTACCGCTTTCAATTGGTTCAAGCTCTGACTCCAGATGATAAACACAGATGCTTTGAATTTTCGGCATATGTGAACAGATTACGGATGAGGATTGATTCTGTGAGGAAGTCATCTTCAGCAATGGAGCAACATTTTTCGTGAATGGTACAGTCAACAGCCAGAACATACGATTTTGGAGGACAGAGAACCCCTATGCAGTCGTACAGCACATCAGCACATTTGATATTCGGAATAGTCTTCTTGTGTTTCGAGTCATCAGTCTTCTGACTGGTTTGATGCGGTTTCGAACATCTTGCAGCATTTGATATTGTGGAACGCTTTCTTCAAGTCGACAAATCCTATGAATGTGTCTTGATTTTTCTTTAGTCTTGCTTCCGTTATGAACAGAAACTTCAGAATTCCTTCTCTGGTACCTTAACCTGTCCTAAAGTCAAACTGATGGTCAACTAACACATCCTCAATTTTCTTTTCCATTCGCCTGTATATTATTCTGTTCAGCAATTTGGATGCATGAGTTGTTAAGCTGATTGTGCGACAATTCTAGCACTTGTCAGCTCTTCCAGTCTTCGGAATTGTGTGGATGATATTTTTCTGAAAGTCAGATGATATGTCGCCAGACTGATACATTCAACGCACCAACGTGAACAGTCGTTTTGTTGCCACTTCCCCCAGTTATTTTACAAATTCTAATGGAATGTTATCCATCTTATACACTCCTGGAAATGGAAAAAAGAACACATTGACACCGGTGTGTCAGACCCACCATACTTGCTCCGGACACTGCGAGAGGGCTGTACAAGCAATGATCACACGCACGGCACAGCGGACACACCAGGAACCGCGGTGTTGGCCGTCGAATGGCGCTAGCTGCGCAGCATGTGTGCACCGCCGCCGTCAGTGTCAGCCAGTTTGCCGTGGCATACGGAGCTCCATCGCAGTCTTTAACACTGGTAGCATGCCGCGACAGCGTGGACGTGAACCGTATGTGCAGTTGACGGACTTTGAGCGAGGGCGTATAGTGGGCATGCGGGAGGCCGGGTGGACGTACCGCCGAATTGCTCAACACGTGGGGCGTGAGGTCTCCACAGTACATCGATGTTGTCGCCAGTGGTCGGCGGAAGGTGCACGTGCCCGTCGACCTGGGACCGGACCGCAGCGACGCACGGATGCACGCCAAGACCGTAGGATCCTACGCAGTGCCGTAGGGGACCGCACCGCCACTTCCCAGCAAATTAGGGACACTGTTGCTCCTGGGATATCGGCGAGGACCATTCGCAACCGTCTCCATGAAGCTGGGCTACGGTCCCGCACACCGTTAGGCCGTCTTCCGCTCACGCCCCAACATCGTGCAGCCCGCCTCCAGTGGTGTCGCGACAAGCGTGAATGGAGGGACGAATGGAGACGTGTCGTCTTCAGCGATGAGAGTCGCTTCTGCCTTGGTGCCAATGATGGTCGTATGCGTGTTTGGCGCCGTGCAGGTGAGCTCCACAATCAGGACTGCATACGACCGAGGCACACAGGGCCAACACCCGGCATCATGGTGTGGGGAGCGATCTCCTACACTGGCCGTACACCACTGGTGAACGTCGAGGGGACACTGAATAGTGCACGGTACATCCAAACCGTCATCGAACCCATCGTTCTACCATTCCTAGACCGACAAGGGAACTTGCTGTTCCAACAGGACAATGCACGTCCGCATGTATCCCGTGCCACCCAACGTGCTCTAGAAGGTGTACGTCAACTACCCTGGCCAGCAAGATCTCCGGATCTGTCCCCCATTGAGCATGTTTGGGACTGGATGAAGCGTCGTCTCACGCGGTCTGCACGTCCAGCACGAACGCTGGTCCAACTGAGGCGCCAGGTGGAAATGGCATGGCAAGCCGTTCCACAGGACTACATCCAGCATCTCTACGATCGTCTCCATGGGAGAATAGCAGCCTGCATTGCTGCGGAAGGTGGATATATACTGTACTAGTGCCGACATTGTGCATGCTCTGTTGCCTGTGTCTATGTGCCTGTGGTTCTGTCAGTTTGATCATGTGATGTATCTGACCCCAGGAATGTGTCAATAAAGTTTCCCCTTCCTGGGTCAATGAATTCACGGTGTTCTTATTTCAATTTCCAGGAGTGTATGATCTTAAGTCCTCCACAGCTGTCTTAAATACTTGTTCCAATACTGGATTCTCCATCTTTTCTAAATCCACTCTTAGTTCTTCTTCTATCACATCAGAAAAATCTCTCCCCTCATAGAGACCCCTCAATGTACTCTTTCCAGTTATCCACTCGTTCCTCTGCATTACAACGGGTATTCCCGTGCACTCCTGATATTACCACCCTTGTGTTTAATTTCAGCGAAGGCTATTTTGACTTTCATTATGCTGAGTTAGTCTTTCTGACAGTCATTTCTTTTTCGATTGCTTCACATTTTCCATGCAGCCATTTCGTCTTAGCTTCACTGCAATTTCTATTTATTTTATTCCTCAGCCACTTGTATTTCCGTATTCCTGAATTTCCCTGAACATTTTTGAACATGCTTCTTTCATAGATCAACTGAAATATATTGCTGTTACCCATCGTTTCTTCGCAGTTACCTTCTTTGTATCTACGTTATTCTTTGCAACTACTGTGATGGCCTTTTTTTAGAGATGTCCATTCCTCTTTAGTTGTACTACTCTAAAATCATAATCAGAAGGATGAAAACTTGGCAGTGGCTGTACACCTAGGAGACATCAAGTTACAACGCATATAGTGGATATGAGCTGCTGTCGTGATCGTATGGGAAACTATACTGGAACAGTTCGAATATCTGTACTAGGTTCTTATCTAGGTTGTAACTGTGTTACATACTAGACTGAGACAATCGTCTGCAAACGAAGTTACAGATATTATCGAGATGCTGGTTTAACTAATACAACAACAAACCACAATGAAAGTAATCGTCAAGTGAGGAATGGAACGTGCTCTTAAACTGAGTGACACTTTCAAATCTGTTACTATACATCGATAAGGAGTGCTAACCTCCTCGACATGGATGCATCTCTCGAGATATCTTGTACACTTGGATAGGCAAGGACTCAGCGAACTCCATCCATTTACGGTACGTGAAATGTAGCTGACTACTTCTCGTCGGTTGCATGTTAATTAGGTATCAGTGCCGCAGGGTAGGTTGGTCAATGACAGTGTGTGGTGTGTCTTCCAGCCTCTAATTTTAGCATAAGACTGCGCGAGTGCTCTGTGACTCCCATCAATATAGACATAGATCGTAAATTAAGCGATATGCTGCAGATACTACAAATATGTAGAGCGCTGTCTAATGTACTTTGATGATGTGTGTGTTCGAGAATTATCTATCCAGATTCGGAGAGTGGAGAAGGGGTGGTGTAGCTATGATACTGAAATTGGGAAACATGCCATCACATCATTGGTTGGAGTTGAAATTAATTTAGAATTGGTAAAATTGTTCATATAATCAATTGTAATGCTTATTATTTCAGTAGATCGGCGGTGTCTTTTCCATCCACTAGCACCTTGTTGGCTACAACATAATGAATGACTGACTATGCTTGTTCAAGTTGGAGAAACAGATTTGTTGGGAGGCGACACCTTCTGGAGGATGCTAGCTCCGAAGCAGTGATTGCGTACATGACTGGAATATGAGGAATCAGTCGAAACGGAATGCACAGGAATCGTATTCGGACTGTAGTTTGGAAATCCATGCGATCTCGGAAGAACTATTCCAATTTCGTTGCCTTGTAAGCGAATTTTATTTAAAATCATCGAGTGTGTGTTATAGTACAAATATAGTACAAATTTCTTTACACCATGCGAAGTCTAGGGGTGTCGCATTTGACCTATCTCTCCTCGAAAATTCAAATTTCTCACAAAGGGGACTTGGCAGCGAGGCGCGGCACTGGCCCGCAGTATTGGGTAGCGGTACTCGCGTCATCAGCTGACGTTAATCGCGTCACTGTGCGGGTCTAGTTATCTGCGAGGGTCTGTGTTAATGTCAGTTTAGAACCTGACACAGACCTCAAAGTCGTGGCGGGCAAAATAAATAAACTGTTTGACAGTGTATAAAGCGTGTTAGAGCAAAAACATTAATGTTTCAAACAACGAGACAGGATCACAGGGCACGTCTCTTGCGACTTATAGTATAGTGCTCGGGTAAGATCATTGTCCTACGGTACAGATGCTGAAACTTTAAACTGAGGTGTGCAGATGATCAAAACGTGTATATTTAATAGGATTGTCACATGCCTGCACACATGCAGCATTTTGTTTTCGATGTATGGCAGGAGAGAGATGCGGTGAAAATCTTATCGAGTTGTGTGGTGTGCGTACTGTAAGACCTTCCATACGCACACCATCAGATTATTTGACTTGTCGCTCTAACGAAGTAGGCGAGTGTCAGCAATATGTCTCGTGGTCTTATAGTGGCGTGTTTATCTTCTGCCATTAGGTCAGACGATAGAAATGCCACTTGCACGCTTAGAGTGACAGATTGACAGTGACCAGCTTTAAACAGAACTTGATTAATTTTCAGACACATTTATTACAATAATAAAAATCATATACATTACGTAACTTGATTGTGGATGCTGTTTACGATTGACAATCTGAAGTTCCATTGGTCTTGGTACGTTAATCTTATACTCTCATATCTCTGATACTTGACAAAGTGTCTATACATTTCTCTTCATGGCTATGTACAGGAATATGATAATCTTATTAGGCGCAGACTGAAACTTGACTATAGACTGGTACAGACAAATGCAGACTGATACAGACTGGTACAGACTAATGCAGACTGGTATAGACTAATGCAGACTAACTAATCGGAGGTCTCTACACTCGTTATAATTCCTCGAGCGTTCAGGTATCACTGCGCGAGTGTGATCCGCGAGGAGCAAAGGTTCTACGTTAGCAGCAATCTCATTGGCTGCGTTACATATTAATACGCGGATCGGCGGAAGCAGAATTTGGTCCATCTCTGAGACAGCGCCATCTCGTAGTGCGGAGACGGACGAGCGCTGCGCCTGAGCTGTTGTGCTTAGCGGGGCGCGCTCTATTGGGAAAGTTGTGTACGCGCTGACTACGCGGAACTGTGTACACAACAGGTTGTCTATCATATGAAGTTATGGGAGCTTTTATGGTTGGTAATACTTCTCCGTTGGATGGTAGACAATTACGAAGATAGATGTGAATGGACACAGATATGTAGTACTTCTATGTAGCTTGGGGATGCACCGCAGTATGGCTGAAGAAATCATTGTGCTTCTAGAAGTTCCAGTTTCCATTGAATGGTCAAAACACAGTCCTGTTGAAATAACGCAGCTTAGCCTGTTTCTACATGGGTTGCAGAAGGTAGTACATATATTTTCCCCCAACTCCTACTCAGTAGCGATTTAAATTGCAACGATCAGATTCGCAAAGCTGGAGAAATGACAGCAGTTGCATGGGGTCTAATTAAAATTGGGTTGGGATTTTACTGTAGCAGATCACCTCGATGAAGGTGAGTTGTTTCGATATATGAGAGTGCTAGAAATAAGATTCATTAGTGGCTGTAATAAAGGACTTCTTCATAGGATCCTACGCAGATATGTGCTTGATTGTGAGGAGTTGATTCAAAATCGGATACTGCATTTCTAGCAGATAGCGTTGCACTAGAGATCTGCAAAGCTAGTGTAAATTTCTCATGACATCATCCAATGCTTGTGATCCTTCTCAATCAAGCATCGCCTATAGCCCAGTCGATATGTGACGGAACCTCTGACATGGCATAGGGAGAGAATGCTACGCAGATATGTGCTTGATTGTGAGGAGTTGATTCAAAATCGGATACTGCATTTCTAGCAGATAGCGTTGCACTAGAGATCTGCAAAGCTAGTGTAAATTTCTCATGACATCATCCAATGCTTGTGATCCTTCTCAATCAAGCATCGCCTATAGCCCAGTCGATATGTGACGGAACCTCTGACATGGCATAGGGAGAGAATGCTTTACAAATACTGGATAAATATCCAGCCGTGGTGTCTTTCATAATATGTTCCTTAGCAGAATAATTTTCTGAGATGTGTAGAGGAGATGACTATGACCAGTGGAAAGGAAGGCTTGGATTTGACGTGGAATAATGTGACAGCAAAGGGGAGAGTATGTCAAGTGATAAGAAAGGTACAGATATATCTATTTCCTGAGCCGTAAGCAGGGTGTATTTAGGATACTTCGCTCATTGTGGAATGTCATTCAGTTGTAAGTATAGCGCTTAAATATATATGTGTTCGATTTGGTTTGATGATTCTGTCTATGCGGGGCCTGTAGTGGGAATGATTCAAGTTTCCCACTAACAGTGGTGGGCCACCCGAATGTAGAGGACTGTTGCAATGCAGGAATGTATTTGACTTAACAGTTTAGTCGTCTAGACGACCGAATAGCGATGTAATACTTAGTATGTGTTGGACAGCTTTCGTGATGAAGTGGGAATATGACAAGATTGAATATGGATGTGTGTTTTGGCTGTGTCGTTATTCTGCTATCACGTAAATTATTTGGACGAGTGCTTCTTCGCAATTGACTTCATTATTTGGTTGATGGAGGTCGATTGTGAAGTGCGCATCTAGCAGGTGGAAGGCACGTTTACCTGTTGTCTAGATATGAGAAAGACATTATTTCACTTTGTAATTTATAGGGCGTGATTTGGAAACTGCTAAATCACGGAAATCTGTATTCGTGAGTGGAAATATCGGTTTAGACGTAAATGTGTTCGGAGAGGTGATGAGTTTTTGAGTCGAACGTGGAAAACTATATAGATTTTTGCTCATAAAACTGGACTTTATCTATTTTAGTGAAAAATAGGACTTTTATTGTGATCGGAAATGTTTTCCTTTATTATAGAAGCAAAGTTGATGTTACATAAATAATAATCGAACGCTGAACGGTGACTCTCTTCCGGCCCTGCTCGAGCGTACTACGTGACGTAAAAACAAATTCTGTGAACAGAATGAGATTTTCACTCTGCAGCAGAGTGTGCGCTGATATGAAACTTCCTGGCAGATTAAAACTGTGTGCTGGACCGCGACTCGAACTCGGGACCTTTGCCTCTCGCGGGCAAGTGCTCTAACAAATTTTTTTCCTACTTTTTTTTTTTGTTCGTTATTGATCGTTGTGTTTGGTCGTTGCAGACGTCACAAGACATCCTGTTCAAGGTCGGTGGTTCATCCTTCCACTCAGTTTTTTATTACAGAGGCCAACCGGCTCTCTGACCGAACACGCTGAGCTACCGTGCCGGCATACCAACTGAGCTACCCAAGCACGACTCACGCCCCGTCCTCACAGCTTTACTTCTGCCAGTACCTCGTCTCCTACCATCCAAACTTTACAGAAGCTCTCCTGCGAAACCTGCACAACTAGCACTGCTGAAAGAAAGGATATTGCGGAGACATGGCTTAGACACAGCCTGGGGGATGTTTCGAGAATGAGATTTTCACTCTGCATCGGAGTGTGCGCTGATATGAAACTTCCTGGCAGATTAAAACTGTGTGCAGGTTTCGCAGGAGAGCTTCTGTAAAGTTTGGAAGGTAGGAGACAAAGTAGTGGCAGAAGTACAGCTGTGAGGACTGGGCGTGAGTCGTGCTTGGGTAGCTCAGTTGGTAGAGCACTTGCCCGCGAAAGGCAAAGGTCTCGAGTTCGAGTCTCGGTCCGGCACACAGTTTTAATCTGTCAGAAAGTTTCAAAGTCTGTGAACGCTGGGCGTTGTGGGGCTGTGACAGTAGTACTTTATAGCCATTAGATTATAGGAACAGGATGTATTTGGAGGAAAAGTGGGGCTCTCGCGGCGAGGTATTTCGGCGTGGCAGGTGCCGTGTGACTGTTGGGTAGCTCCACCATGTAGTTTGTGATTGTATATGGATGAGAAGGCAGTCTTTTCGGACGAGGATCACCCACTGGCTTCGGTTATGGTGACTTTTTAGTAAGCTTGTGTAGAGAATTCTGACGTCAAACAGGGAGAGATGGTATATGCTTGGAGCTAATACACTTTTTTAATCTTATCTCTGTTGGACCTAGTGAGTTGAACTTCTTTCCTCTCGAAGGTGTAGCCCACAGTGTGAGAGATTCTGTCGCTGGTTTCGAGTGGTATATCAGGATAACACGAGTGGTCAGTTTTTTGCGTAGTATTGCGGGTCTTGTGCTGTGCTATACATATAATTGTGCAATTAAAGCATGGTAAGGTGAGTTATATAGTTAGTTTTTGCTCTGCTAAGCCGTCCTTAAGCAGCGCTGTGCATATAGTTGTATAATTATGACTGATCTTTGTGATTAATTATGTAATTAGGATGGATATTTGCGTGAGTCTCCCGCATCTGGAGAGTTTGAATGTGTGTGTGCACTTAGGTTTTCCATCCAGTCGAATCAGCGTTAGAGTGGTTGATAAGTTGGGTTTTTACTTGGACTGAGTATTTGCGCACTGAATTATCTTAGGATGTTTAAGCATTGTGAGCGTGTTTGCATGCATTATTCAGTGATTTGCATGGAGTGTGCTGGATTATTTTCGGTAATTTAGAATTGAGTTGTTTGAAGGAGGAAACCAGACAGCGAATTCATCAGCCTCACAGAATTAGGGAAGTTCAAATGGCTCTGAGCACTATGGGACTCAACTGCTAAGGTCATCAGTCCCCTAGAACTTAAAACTACTTAAACATAACTAACCTAAGCACATCACACACATCCATGCCCGAGGCAGGATTCGAACCTGCGACCGAAGCAGTCGCGCGGTTCCAGACTGTAGCGCCTAGAACCGCTCGGCCACACCGGCCGGCGATTAGAGAAGTATGGGGATGGAAGTGGACCGTACTCTTTCAAAGGAACCATCCCGGCATTTGCCTGAAGCGATTTAGGGAAATCATGGGAAACCTAAACCAGGATGGCTGGATGCGGGATTGAAGCGTCGTCCTCCAGAATGCGAGTCCAGTGTGCTAGCCACTGCGTGACGTCGTAATGTACGAGTTGTTTGCATCTCTGCACATCAGTGTAATGTATTATTATTTAGGAGTGGTTTTGAAGTCTGTAAACTGTATATAGTGATTAAGCAAGTTGGGGTTGGTGTTTTGCATCAGCGTAATAGAAAATTAGGTGAAATGCGTGGCTAAATAAATTGTTCAAAAAAATAAATAAAGTACACTCCCTCCTCTCTCCAGCAACTCAGAACAGGCTGATTCTTTTTCCACCGCAGTTTTCCTCCCCTGCAGACCGCTGGCATGGTGAGTGTTTTGTATCAGCGTAATAAACTAGGTGAGATCCGTAATTCGATATATGTAGGAAATGCGGTTGGATTATCTGGAAAAGTAGTTGAAAACAGGTATTTGGAAGTGCAGCGAACACATTTCCTTGGTCATATGAATGAGCAGCTTCTAGTGGGGACGACACCATACTTACCTCCCTCAGCAAAATTCATGCACAATTTCCAAGAGGGTGGCAAACACATTTGATGGCGGTAGTGGGTCTAATTGTTTAAATGGAGACATATCTAGTGCATCTAACACAGCTATCAATATCTAAGACTGTTGTGGCGGTAGCACAATACTAGTTCTGTAGGTACATAATAAAGTTAAACAAATTTAAAGAACTTTAAAGAAATTTATACAAATTTAAAGAAATGTATAGAAATTATATGCCAGACATGTAGCAGGATGACGGAAAAATTTTTCTTGAGATGTATAGTTATAACTTTTGTAATGAAGTGTTATATGTTTGGAACTCTTTAGAGCTGGAGTACATGTTTAATAGTGTTTAAATGCTTGGAAACGTTTTCTCGATGTTATTAAGCAAATCGATTGAAGGAGCTGATTAAGAACACCTGCATGGTTCCTGTTTTGGCGGTGTACGGCGTATGACGGCCCTGCCGGACTTCGGGTGACACAGATGGGCGAGAGAAAGTGAGAATGTTAGTGTCCAGCAGACGTCGGTGGGTGTGAAAATAGGCTAGTCGGCTGCTGTCCGTAGTACCAGCGCACGAAAACGTCACATATTGCGAAGCGCAGCCTCTTGTGACGGTAACAGGAAACTAATGATGTAGATAATAAATTATATTCGAATTGAATGTAAGCTCTTAGAGCAAAAAATTCGAAATTCTAAGCGGATGGCGAATGTACTTGATGGTGGTACTGCGTATAACTGTTCAATAAAAACTTATGTCCAGTGCATCTAGTGCAGCTATTGACATCTCAGCCTCTTGTGGTGGTAACACAACACTAAGGCTGTAGGTAGATAATAAATTTAAACAAATTTGTAGACATTTAAAGAAATTTAAACAAATTTATAGAAATTGTATTCGAATTAAATGAGCAGCCTCTAGTGGTGGTGGTGGTAGCCCTTGATTTCCCACCATTTTGTTAGGTTACTATAGGTAGCCCAATCGACCTATCTTCCCGCCATTTTTGGATAACGGTACTAGCATCATCAGCTGACATCAATGGCGCCATCAGCTGACGTGACGTGACGTCATGTACTTACGTCACGGCCGCCATATTGGATTTGGGGTGACGCTGCCCCTGGGGTGACCTACTTGGGGCCGCGTCCGTGTTGCCCTTCTATTAATGATGCTCACGTCATATTCTTTCCTTCCATTCGAACAGGTACCGCTCTCTATAAGAGAGCAGTGTCTCTGTTCTGTGCCATAGTCGCCGGCGTGATTGGGGGGGGGGGGTTAGGTGTGGAAGTAGGGATGAAAAGGATTTTTTTTTTATTACAGAACTTTCTTATACTTCTAGAAATGATCGCTGAAGTATCAGTTTTATGGCACAAAATAAGTCGTTTGTGTCGTCTAAATACTTCTGCCTTGTGTCATAAGACGTCTCGAAAATGAAAAAATCTATTCTACAAAAAATGGCAGTTTTAGAGTATTGCCTTTCCTCTCCACCCACGGATACATTTCAGCGAATGCCCATGTTTTTTTTTTTCCTAGCATGCGCTATCCTTTGGGTCTGGCTGTCAACACGGGGTACAACAACTTTTTTCCGCCACTTTCTGTTAAGAAATCCGAAATTTGTTGTGGGACATCTCGGAACATTTGTGTCCGACATTTAATGAACTTCCAATAGATGGCGGTGTTATACATATGTTTCAAACTGGCGTCTCTAACGGGGGTGCGTTCAAAGCAGAGTTTCTTTTGACAGAAAACCAGAGCCTGAAGATATTCATAGGTGGTTACCTGGCCGTGAACAAAAGCACAGTGAGTCATTCACCGAGGTGTCTTTCATCATCGCAACAAGTTCGCGGAAACCTGTGCGATTTCCAGCATGCCGGGCAGCAGCACACTGCAACTCTTGCAGTGTTGGAGAGAGTGTACACTCTCATTCGAGGTGACCGACGGATCACATAATCAGACACTTCGCTACACAACAGGACTTATCTGTTGGCGGAGCTGACACACTCGTCCACCAGTAGAGGTATTCAAACGTGTGTGCTAACTGTGTTCCTCTCAGCCTAACAGCAGACCGAAAGAGCAATGAAGGAACATCTGTGCGGAGTTCCTTTCTCGCTTCGAGGCTGATCGTCACTATTTTTTGTCTAATACCCTCACAGGCGATGAAAAATGCGTTCATCAACTCCAGCCGGAAACAAAATGGCAATCCATGAAGTGGCGCCACACTAACTCTCCGACGAAGAAGTTTAAAGCCACTCCCTCAACCGGTAAAGTCATGGCGACGGCCTTCTCTAACTGTGAAGGGGTTATTCTGTTTGATGTGCTCCTCCATGGCGCAATGATCAACACTGAAGTGTGTTGTGCTACTTTAAGGAAACTGAAGGAGCGGCTTCAGCGTGTTCATCACCACAAAAATACAAACGAACTACTACTTCTCCATGACAGCGCAAGGCCTCATACAAGCCTGCACACCCTAGAGGAGCTCACAAAACTTTATTGGACTGTTGTTCCTCATCCACCTTACAGCTAGCATGTCGCACCTTCCGACTTACAACTGTTTGGCCCAATAAACGATGCATTCCACGGGAAGTAGTACGTGGATGATAGGGAGATTATTGATGCAACAAGACTGGCTCCCATGCCGACCAGTAGAGAGGTACCACGTGGGCATAAAGTTCCTCACAGTAAGATTGCGTAAGGCCGTCGCATTGAACGAAGACTATTTGGTAAAACAGGGTTTTGTAGCGAAAAGAGTGCTGAACAATGTGATGTATCAGAATCCTGAATAAAATCATCCTGCTGTCAGGAAAAAAAAGTGTGTTGCATTACTTCTTGAACACCCACCGTAGTATTTTTTGTTGATGCACTCTGCAAGTTGGGGCATTGTCGAATCGCACAAATAGTGGTTTGCAGTGGCGAACACGCGGAGTCAGCAGTGATTTCGCAGTTAGAAGTTCACGTCGGCCGATTTAACATCCGGGAATAGAGTGGCGGGGAAACGCACAATTGAAAGTTAAGATGGGTAGTGTTTAAGTAGATATACTACGTGTTATTGTACTTGATCTATAAATCTGAATTAAATGTGAACAGACCCATCTTCAGCGATTCATCAGAAGGTAATTTACGAGACTGGACATCAGAACACGGAATAATTTATAGGCGACCTTACTATAATTATCATCAGATTTGTAATCAACTGACATGAACAGGCTGTGATATCTGGGGCATAAACGGACTGTAAACTGTGAATTACATCAGTCCGAACCACAACATCGATAGACGTGTGATGCATTGACAGGCCAGTTGCAAGGTGCTACAGGTCTACTAAAGAGACTGACTACACCACGCATATTCTGTCACTTCTGGAGTACTGCGGCGCGGTGTGAGATCCGCATCGGATGGGTTTGACGGAGGACATGGGAAAAATTTTAAAAAAAGTAGCTTGTCTTGTACTATAGCGAAATAGGATATTATACACGAGTTTGGGTGGCAATCATTATAACAAAGGCGTTTTCCGTTGCGGCCGGATCTTTTCGCAGAATTTCAGTTTCAGACTGTTACCTCGAATGCGAAAATATGACGTTGACGCCCACCTATATAGGTAGAAAAATAAAATGAGAAATCAGTGTTCCCACGGAAAGAATTAAGTGTTCGTTTTTCCTGTGCGCTGTTCGGGAGTTTAACGGTAGAGGAATTGCTCTAAGGTAGTTCTATGAACGCTTTACTAGGCAGTTAATTGTGATACTTATTTCTAACAATGCCTGGAGAAACAGACATAAGTGATCATATTGTAGCTGTGCTAAGATTATGACATTTATTCACATCTGCGAAATCTTTCTGGCATTATGTGCGTAAGGTATGACCATATTACCCATTAGTGGATCATAGATTTAACACAGTTGCAAGGTCGTAACTAGTATCTGTTTTTTTCACACGTCGTTAGAAATATGTATTGCAACCCCCGGCGGGTAAAATGACGATGGTTATACCAACGTTGAATACGTTTTTCTCCTGGGAACCCTGTGGCGGGAAAGCAAGTAAAGTTGTCAATGATGCATTCGTAGAGAGTGTGAAATAAGAAATTTGGCTGGGTCCTGGAAGCGTGCTCGGACAACCAAAGTGGTTAAGGTGACTACTCGCGACAACATGAGAATTTGTGTTTGGGTCGCGGTTCGGCAGAAATTTTTCATTTAAAAAGTAATATCCTCCAACCTAATGCAGCAAAGGTTACATGGATTCCGCAACTGCGAATAACTTTCATGATCTTAACTGTGAAGTGCAAAGTAGTCATGCAGATGTAGATAGGGATGTAGATCTTTTACAACTAGAATATTGACAAATTAAATCTAAGGACAACGTCTTTTGCTGGAGAGGAGTCATTTCGTAACAGTTTTTTTCATTTTGTGTGACAGTTAACCACAGACGTGTCACGATAAGCAGGCACCTGGTTTCACCATACGTTGCTTGGCGTGACACATTTGTAAGAATATTTTTTCTTTCGAAAGATCCGATTCCTTTGAAATTAAATGAACTTTATCATTTCGAAAAAGGAGGGGGATATTATGTCTCTCACCCAAGAGATGAAGTTCAGACTGGCCAGTTAGGAAGCTTCAACCGTCCCCCTGCCCCGAAGCTATACATCAACCCTTAGTTTCTTAATTATTACAATTTTCGAGATTAAGTTGAGTTACTGGCGGTAGCTTCCAGGTTACACATCTGAAACAAAGTTTTCCATTTCTTCCATCGTCTTTTCCATTCAACTGAACATAATCTGAAGTTTCACCGTAGCGTCGTCCCCAAAGGTACGGTCGATGGCATCACTAGTTTAGCGACGCGGCGTACGCTGTTTGGAACAGGCCGGCTCACCACCCTCTCCATGGTACCTATTGTTAACAAACATGAAGAGGGTCGCCGACGTTACACTGCATCCTGCAACAACGGCTTCCACTTATACTAAAAAAGCCACCGTATTCCTTCTTCCAGTTCTACAGAAAACATTATTTCAATTCGTTATTTCGTGGTATGTCAAAGAATGATGCATAAATTCTTTAAAATTAAATAATAATCCGTAATATACAGAGCGGTCAACGGCCTTGCCCCAGTTGTTACACCGGTTCCCGTGAGATCAATGAAGTTAAGCGTTGTCGGGCTGGGCTAGCACTTGGATGGGTGACCATCCGGTCTGCCGAGCACTGCTGGCTGTGCACTCAGCCCTTGTGAGGTAAACTGAGGAAATACTTGAATGAGAAGTAGCGGTTCCAGTCTCGGAAACTAACATACGGTCGGGGGAGCTGTGTGCTGACCAAATGCCCGTCCATATCCGCATCCAGTTTCAGTGAAGCCTGTTGGATCAAGATGACACGGCGGCCGGTCGGTACCGCTGGGCCTTCATGGCCTGTTCGGGAGCGAATCTGATAAAAGGGCACAAAATGCAGAAGGATAAAGAGCAAAAATGATCATGTGGATATGTCGACAGAAATGCATTCCCAGCGAGGTACACCCACCTGAAAATGGAGACAAAAGATCTTTCACAGTGAACCCGGTATCAGCATCAGGTAGGTTGCCCGCCGTACGACCGTGCAGAGAATTCTGCACGACATCTGCTACTATCCGTGTCACTTACAGCGCGTGCAGCCATTATTGCCTGTGGACTTGAATTTGCGGCGACTGTTTTGTCAGTGGTTCGTCGCACAGACCGCCTTCGGTGCTGTGATTTCTGTTATCCACCCTATTCACAAACGAGGTTACCTATACGATAGCGATACCGACAACCACTGCAGCACCCACCTGTAGGCTTCGGAGAATCCCCATGGTATGGTGGCAGCAAAGCTTCAATGTGTGAGCGTGGATTATTCGTGACTGTCTGGTGCGAATAGTCATCTTTCCACAAGCCCTCAAAGGCGAGGCATAACTGTACTACCCGTGGTAGTACGAAGGGTAATGCCGATACTACATGATGGTGCTCCAGCTCACTACCTTCTTCAGTGTGATGCTAATACACTACTAAAGAGAGAATATTCCCACTTGCCTGGTGTGTTTTAATGTGTGCTCTCGATCAATAAAACATACTTCTTAGCAGTACTGGTAGCTACTGTCTCGCACAGTTTGTTTACATGCTAAATATGCGGTACACTTTGTTTACATCACTTGACCAAGCAGATTGACTTAGAGATGTCATCAGCCACATCAGGATCCTTACCCAAAGGAAATCACACTCCCTTTCCCCTTGCCAGCGCCCCTCCTTACTTCAAGTCAATCACAATGCGTTATTAAAATGAAGTGAGCATTGAAAAAAATACAAGCTGGAGAAAGAAGACTCATTGTACTTTGTACCTCTCTCCCCTCTTCTTCAATCAGTCAGAGCGTAGTATCTAAATTATGTGCCCAAATAGTGTCACATTACATTTTTTGTGGAATAAATTTAACGTACATATCAAGAGACGATTCTTCTCCCTCGCCTCCTCACAATGTTCAACAAATCAAAAAATCCAACCACCTCAGTCTTGCTTCTTACTCCAACCAGTCAGAGTGCAGTATTAAAATTATATCTAAAATTGATGGTAGAAATACGAGTAAAAATTTTGTAACCCTCAGTTTAAAGCCAAGGATATGCATTATTTCTTTGAAAGTTACGTACCTCTGACGTAATTTTAAAGTGATGCTAAGGTCAAAGTTAAGCATTATTTACGTACAGACTTGTCTCATGATGTGATAGAAGAAGCAACTTCAGTCGATATGAAAGAGACAGGGGATGCATCCTTAGAAGCAAAACTTAAAACGGCTTTGGAAGACTAAGATCGAATAAGCAAGAAAGAAGAGATGACATTCCACCAACAGAATTTCTAAACTGATCGAGGGGGGGGGGGGGAGGGGTGACGTTGGTGGGTACAATGCATGAGACTTTCGGAACAGCACCACCCACACAAATACGAAGATAGCAAGAGCTGGCAAATGCGAGAATTATTATATAATCTGTTTGAAAGCTTATGCGTCCAAGTTGCTGACATCAATAACATAAAGAAGAACGGGAAAGAAAATTGAGGATGTGTTAGATGACAATCGGAAGATAATGGCACAAGGGAGGCAATTCTGACGCTGTGACTGATAATAGGAGCGAGACTAAAGAAAAATCAACACACATTCATAGTAATTTTCGATCTGGAAAGAAAGTTCAGCTATGTCAAATGGTACAAAGTATTCAAAATTCTGAGAAAAATAGGGTTGACCTATAGGAAAAGGCTGGTAATGTACAATATGTATAAGATCCAAGTGGGAGGAATAGTATTGGAAGACCAAGAATGAAGTGCTCGGATTAAAAGTGTGTAAGCCAGGGATGCAGTATTTCGTCCATACTGTGCAAACTATACATCGAAGAAGCAATGACAGAAATAAAAGCCGACTTCGGTGGCCGTGCGGTTCTAGGCGCTACAGTCTGGAGCCGAGCGACCGCTACGGCCGCAGGTTCGAATCCTGCCTAGGGCATGGATGTGTGTGATGTCCTTAGGTTAGTTAGGTTTCATTAGTTCTAAGTTCTAGGCGACTGCTAACCTCAGAAGTTAAGTCGCATAGTGCTCAGAGCCATTTCAACCAGAAATAAAAGGTTCAGGAGTGGAATCAAAATTAATAGTGAAAGGATATCAATGATACGATTCGTTGATGACATTTCTATCCTGAGTGAAAGTGAAGAAGAATTACATGATCTGTTGAATGGAATGAACAGCCTAATGAATACAGAAAATGGATTGAGAGTAAATCGAAGGAAGACGAAAGTAATGAGAAGTAGATGAAGTAAGAACAGTGATTAACGTAACATCAGAATTGATGAGCACGAAGTAGATGAAGTTAAGGAATTCTCAACTAGGCAGCAAAATAACCCCTGACGGACAGCGCATGGAAGACATAAAAAGGTGACTAGCACTGGAAAAAAAGCAATTCGGGGCCAACATAAGTCTACTAATACCGAATATAGGCCTTAATTTGAGGAAGAAATTTCTGAGAATGTACGTTTGGGGCACAGCATTGAATTTTAGTGAAACATGAACTGTGGGGAAGCAGGAAAAGAAGAGAAGCGAAAAAAATGTTCGAATGCGTGTGAATTCCTAAGGGACCAAACTGTTGGGATCATCGATACCTAGACTTACACACCAGTTAAACTACTGTAACTTACGCTAAGAACAACGCACACACCCTCATGCCCGAGGGAGCACTCGAACATCCGGCGGGAGGAGTAATGCAATCCATAACATGTCGCCTCAAACCACATTGCCACTCAGTGCGGCGAAGAAAATCAAAGCATTTCAGATACGGTGCCACAGACGAATGCTGAATATTAGGTGGACTGATAATGCAAGGAAAGAGGAAGTTCTCCGTAGGACTGACGAGGAAAGGAATATATGGAAAACACAAGAGGACGGGACAAGATGATAAGACATCTGTTAAGACTTCACGGAGTAACTTCCATAGTACTAGAGGGAGCTATAGAGGGTACACATTGTAGAGGAAGACAGAGTTTGGAAAATATCGAGCAAGTAATTGAGGGCATAGGTTGCAAATGTTACTCTCAAATGAAGAGGTTGGCGCAGGAGAGGAATTCGTGGCGGATCTTATCAAACTAGTGAGAAGACTAATGACTAAACATAAAAAGACGTAAATATTTATACCTCTTAAGTAATATTAAAATGGTTCTTAGGTCAAACATAACTACTATCTACATAAAGTGGCACTGAACATATGTCTGCATCGTATTCCATATGTCAAATACTGTGATCTCCCTTGCAAAGTAGTAATAATATCTCTCCTACTTTCTCTATTTCTCGATATTTATCTCATCATTTTAATATATTACAGAGGGACTGAATGGATAAACAAAGACCATATAAAATTGTTACAACAGTTTTTTCACATGGAACGTCCACAGTTTGTACTGTCACATACGGTAGAAATATACCAATTTAATGTACTTTGTACATCTTTTCCACACTTTTTAGGAGCTCGTCTACTACAAACAGTAGTAGCTGACATCCCTCTGGTCTTAGAATACTCTTTAAAATCCACTAATCCACTAATACCTAACGGCTAACGACTAATGCATAATGCATAACGCTTACTGCCTAAAGCATAATGCGTAACGTCTAATGTGCTAAACTGCATACACACACATACTTCTGGCATAATATTATATGTCTGCAGCACATTTCCGAGGAAGAGTATCTGTTTTCTAGAGATATTCCCAAAATCTCTTTGCAGTTGTGCGTGTGTTCAGTCTCTTGGAAACAGGGGAAACACATCAGTTGGACGTAGGTACTCTGCATTGCAATCCTGCTTTAGAATATTTTCTTTCCATTCTTTTTGTATGTGTCCATCGTGATTTGAAGCAGTAGTGGACGCGTCTTCAAAGCGGCAGTGAGGCATATACTGAACACAGCCTTGCGAGAGATAAGATGGCAACAATATCTCTTGCCGACTGTCAACTGGAAAAAAGTAGGAAAAATTGGGTTTAACGTCTCGTCGACTTTGGGGCCATTAGAGACGGAGCACAGGCTCGGATTGTGGCAAGGTTCAAAAAAATGGTTCAAATGGCTCTGAGCGCTATGGGACTTAACTACTGTGGTCATCAGTCCCCTAGAACTTAGAACTACTTAAACCTAACTAACCTAAGGACATCACACACATCCACGCCCGAGGCAGGATTCGAACCTGCGACCGTAGCAGTCGCGCGGTTCCGGACTGCGCGCCTAGAACCGCTAGACCACCGCGGCCGGCTTGTGGCAAGGATGGGAAAGGAAGTCGGCTGCGCCCTTTCAAAGGAAACATACCGGCATTTGTGTGGAGTGATTTAGGGAAATCATGGAAAACCGAAATCTGGATGACCGGACGCGAGTCCAGTATGCTTAACCACTCTGCCACCTCACTCAGTCATTGTCGCCTGCAGCTCTTTGTTTTCCTCACTACACTCTCAGAGTAGTACTGACGCTGTTATTTGGCCAATATTTTCAGTGCTTCTGCAGAACCGAATATGATTTATCGCCCATAATGGAAAGCCAATAATGTCCCACATTAAAGAATTTTTGTATAATGCAGAATGTAGGCTCTTCTTCTAGAGGCCTGAAGCTGGGAAGCTGAGTTCGATAAGCCCACAAGCCTTTAGGGACAAACTCGCTGTCTCTTGTAGGGGAAAAAGTCACATCATGCTTAGATTTATCTGTTTCCTCACGCTTCGTGTTTGTGAGAACTGGCGTTTCCAGGGATGTGAATGCACAGTCTCTGATTCAGCACACGCCCGCGAAAGGCAAAGT
Source organism: Schistocerca piceifrons (assembly GCF_021461385.2). Classification (NCBI taxonomy): domain Eukaryota; kingdom Metazoa; phylum Arthropoda; class Insecta; order Orthoptera; family Acrididae; genus Schistocerca; species Schistocerca piceifrons. The sequence goes on along the minus strand of NC_060144.1, from coordinate 397,827,591 downwards.
TCCCGAGTTCGAGTCTCGGTCTGCCACACAGTTTTAATGTGTCGGGAAATTTTACGATACCGGTAGGTTGAACTTTCATTCACTAACTTAATATAATTATAATGGGTTAATAGACAGCAATGCGCATTAAATTTGATGATCTCGAATCTGATCTTCGAGTCGGCATTTAGAAGACGAATATGTACCGGTACAGTAGATAAAAGGATTGGATATATGAGCTGGAGATATTTCTTACATGTCTCTTGCCACATTTTCGAAACAAAAGTTTGCCAAATTAACCAACCCGTTAAGACGAACTTCGCTAGTCTGCAACTTTCTCTTGCCAAGGACAGGTCAGGAAAACCAGATGAACCTAATACAAAAAACACACTTCTGCCGCTGTCTGCTGACAAACAGTTAATGGTACTTAACCAGTGCCACAGAACGACTTTGAAACAACAGAAAACTTACCAAGTTCTCAATTCCAACTAGGTATTAAAGGAAATTATTCAGCTGTGTTACCGTTTCAGAAAATAAAGGATTTTACACAGGAATACATACGAAATAATGTAAGGCAGGGGTAACCAAGGTTTCGCCTCGTGGTCAGTGGGAAAACATTGAACGCCCCACATGTCAATAGCAGCGCAGTCGCACTGCATACCACTTGGTTTCATATTTATAATTTCTCAACAGCATAGATCACACACAAAACAAGTTTTCCGTGTTAATCAATTATGTTTGGCGCCGTGAACGCAAACTATCGGCATACGGACGGGCGCACCCAGCCAGCTTCACAGAGTTTCCCAGTTAATAGTGCCAGGTTAGTTTCATAAACGACAAAAGGTGTTTCGAGCAAGTATGCAGAGCGAAATATTGAAGCACTTTTGCAATCTTGCAAAATGTACCTGAAGACGTCCATGACAGTTTTAACGTAAACAGATCTGTCGTTGAAACTGGAATTACCTTGCAAAGTCGATCACTTACATCTGCACATGCACAAGGGCACTTTCAACTGGAAACAGCTCGAAAACTGATCTAAGCCTTGACAGTGCCTTCAAAATGTTAATAAAACTATCCTCGTAATTCTGGCAAGGCAAGGATGAATTCTTCAAACCTCGTTCTTTCCTTAACGTCACTGATCTTTGGGAACTGGACTGCCTTTGTCAGAATGTGTCCCTTCCACAACGCGATTTCCTTTTTAAATGCATCCCCATCAAATCAGAAAGAAGTTGCCTAGCAATGTTTTACTGCCGGCAGTGCGCAGTCATGTCCACTAAAAATGCGAAGTTTTCTCTCCCTTCCAGATATTCTAATTTTCGTTCCTGCACCCGGTCCATTCAGTAATTCAACAATAGTGAGTTTTTAATCGAAAAATCGTTCAGGCATGCGCGTTGACTTAAACAACGCACTTTGCAGTGATGTATGAAGTCTCTATATTCATTGTTCATTTCCACTGAAAACTGTTGCGACTGACAATGGAATAATGTGTGGAGCTTCAGAAATTTTTCTATTCGTACCTCTAATTTCTTTAAGTGTTCCAAGTCCACAAATTAAGCAAATTTAGCACAAAGTGCTTCTTGATGTATAGATCAGTGAATCCCGACTGTCGAGCATCGGAAATTATTACTTTTTCATTTTCATCTAAATCATTAAATTTTTCCTCATGGTACTGTAACGTCGTTTCATAGCATGTGAGCAGTACCCGTTGCTTATGCAAACTGAGACTTCTATCCCTCTCTTCTGTCGTTCCTAATCATTTTTGAAGCCACAGGAACTGTGGACGTCCTTCATAACACGAACAAATAGCGAAGGGTAAACAGAGTTGACATTACGATTCTGCTAAACTCAATAGAGTTGTACCGATGCGAAATGCCGCACTGCAATGCTACATGAAATGTGGCGCTGTCGCTAACACTTCCGAGAAGGACCGAGAGAAGTCGAGTGACAAGCCAGGCGTTGGTTCGCACGCTGCCCGCACACGCTGCACGCGTAAAGTCTGGCACGCCACGGCCGGCCCTGGTCTAAGGCAATAGCAGATAAACACGCAGTAATAAAACTCATGGCAGAGAATAATTCGTGTTTCAAGTGTTCGATTCTAGCAGGTGTATATCCTGTAAATAGCAGTGCACAACGTTAATCTCAATGTCGGCCGCGTGTAAATAGATTAAAGTTTGCCATCACGTCATTCCCTGCAGTACTTGACCATATTCATGTTTCCGAAAAACAGAATGAAAAATTCTCTGCAAATATCTACAGCATCGAGTATTCAGATTATGAGTCGATGGCTATGGAAGATAACAGAATACTGTTACAAGAGGGATGTAAATCTATTAATGTTACTAATAATACACATATATCACATTTTCCTTATATGAAAAAGTTGTAGGTGTTAGCAATGAGCAGCAATACTCCTTCTCATAACTATATTGTAATATGAGAACGCTGTGCTATTTTCATTCCAAGCAAAGATTAGATACACAAATAGTTGGCTGTGCGCAGTTTAAACCTTGTACTCTATAATGCCTACTCCCAAGAAAGATTTGGAAAAATTCACGACGTTTAGTAACAAAACGAAACTGCCTTTCGTTACTTATGGTTATATGGAATGCTTCTCGGAAACAGTTGTTGGATGCAGTCGTAGTACTGACTTAGGTTTACATTCCGATCAGGTACATTTACATAAACCATTCGGTATCGCATACTGCACTCACTGCTGTTTTAACCAGGAATATTAGGAGTTTAAATTGCATGAGGGCAGGTATGAGTGGAATGACTTACTCAAGAGTCCTATGCCGTCGCCGAAACTGTGAATACATTTGTATTTCAAAACAAAACGATGATATTTAGTCCCTTAGATGAATCGACGTGTAGCTCGGTAAAAGTCTGACTCGTGAGAAAACCCTTGAAGAAGAAGATGTAAAGCACCAAGACCACTGTCGTTTCACAGGTGCATACGAAGGTGCAGCACATTCCGGCTCCAGTGTGAACTGAAGGTATCATCATACTGTGCCCATCTTATTCCAGAGTCTGAGCAAGTATGATGCGAATTTCTTGATCATGAGCCTGTGTGAACAAATGACGATAGAAGGTAACAAAGAAGTGAAGCTAAGTGCATCTTGTGTTTCTATTCTGTCATTTAATATGGAGAAATATAAATCTGTTAGCCAAACTATCCCAGTCAGAGGGGGAATGGTGGGGGACTAATCAGACGATTCCAACAAAGAGTACATACTGGAAGTAGAGCTTGAAAACTCCACCAAGTATTACAAAGTGTATATACGGGAATTTTCTGCTGAAAACCCTTTACATATTAACGTGTTACATTCTTATTGTCCCCTATTTCCTGAACATATGTTGCCACCATCAGACAGCAAGAAACCTGAGATAATGTTTCCGACCATGAATGATGAGGAAAACAATGTCGCCACGCGGGGTTGCCGTGCGGTATAAGGCGCCTTGTCATGGACCGCTCGGCTCCCCCCGTCGTAGGTTCGAGTCCTCCCTCGAGCATGGGTGTGTGTGTTGTCCTTAGCGTATGTTACTTTACGTTAAATTAAGTAGTGCATAAGCTTAGGGACGATGGCCTGAATAGTTTGGTTCCATAAGAACTTACCGAGAATTTCAAGTTCCAAAAACAGTGTCGTTCATTACATAAATCAAAAACAAAGTTTACAAAGCAAACTGATTTTAAAGTAGACTCACTGAATTTGCAACGAGTTTCAGAAGAATTTCTTGAAATTCACAAGTGCGTTAATAATACCATATTCGACAAAAACAAGTGAAAAGTCAAAAACATACAGGACATCAGACTAGCAACAATTGGGAAGGTCGATTTGGGGCAGCTGCATTAATAGGGAAGTCAATTTTTAAAGGAGCTCTACTTTTAACGCAAATATAGTGACTGTCTAACAGAGCAGACTAAATGTAGCCTTCAATAATCCGATCGCCCTTGGAATGGCGATTTTAGATATTTCGAAAATTCCTGCCAAAAACTGTTTTACGCAGACACTGATAGCCGCATATACTGCATCAAAATTCAAAATATATGCAAAGATATTAGATGTACAGTCTTAGACATAAAAACTGACAGCCGGCCGGCCGCCACAGAGACTAAGTCCGAGTCGTTCACTTAAGGTGGCCAATAAAACTGACCGCCCCTGACAACTCTAAGTCCGGCCATCTGCACAATCTGGCAACACTGTAAGACGCGGAAGTGTTAGGAGGAAGTGTTGTCTACTTCCGGGATGTTCTCTGATTGTGTGAGCCCGTGATCTAGTGGTCACAGTTCGGCGCTAGCGGCCGTGCGAAGCGGAGGTCCGATACTTCCGCCTGTGCGGCGTGTGCGAGTGTTTGTTTACTTGTGGACTTAGTCTGCGCGCGGGCTAGTAACAACGATCATGGCGAACAAGTACAGGAAAACTACATTACGATTAAATTTCTGCAAAGACTGCGAACGACCAAAGGCTTTAGTAGTGGAACGATTCATTCGAGAGGAAGTCAAGATACCGCCAAACGATATAGTCGGAATTCACCTGTCCATCGTTAGTCCCACGGTGTATGTTAAGATGGTAAATGGCGCGGCGTGTGAGAGAATTCTACAGGCGACAAAAGCAGGTCTCCGATTTTGCCATAGTGACGGGAATGTCGGCATGGTAACTGTAGAAAATGCTGGTCTGGGTGTACGGACAATACGAGTTTTTGAGCTGCCATTTGAGCTCCCGGCTGACGAAGTTATCGAGGCTTTTAAGCCATACGACACGGTACATGGTCACACAGCAGAACGCTGGACACAATTCGCCACGTACCCCGTTCTTAACGGAGTGCGACAGATCACTATTGATCTTCAGAAGCATGTACCGTCCTATCTGACAATTGGTGGTTGTCGGGCGGTGGGGATTTACGATGGTCAACCACGTACATGTTCTGGCAGTGGCCGGGAGGGACACTTCAGGTCGAACTGTATGCAACGGCGGATTACGCAACTGCCTTCAGATGTTGCGGGAGTCGTCGCTGGCGATGACAGTACTACCGATCACCTGTGTCAAAGCCTTCACTGCGTCCGCTGATGACCGAAAGCACACAGCCCCGGTGAAAGATCAAGATCGCACTTTCCGAAACCTTGTAGCAGACGTCGGGATGACAGAGGATGCTGCTCCATCGAGCATACAATCTACGGCGACAACATCAGACGAAACCGAACTCCCACCAAGCACACCGATAGTACACGAAGCAGTTCCAGCCACTATGGATGCTGTTCCGTCTGGAACGCACTCCGTGACGACAACATCAGTTTCGACCGAACTCCCGCCAAGTACAACGATGGGACTCGAAACACTTCCAGTTCCTACGGATGCTTTTCTGTCGGGCAGCCGTGATTCCCTACAATGTGAGGACACAGAAGGAACATCACGCAAACAACGTTCCCCGAAAAGGAGGAAACGGCGTCGTCGCACGACATCTCCTAGGGATGACTCCCCTTGCCCCGACGACGATGTGCCTGTGAAGCAAGACGACACAACAGCCTCTACGAAACAGGATGAGGCAATGGAAACTCTTCGATCAGACCCGCAGCGGTCTGTCACATTGACGGTACCGGGACGTGGTGATGCTGAAGTGGAATCACAACCAGTTGGCTCTCCAGACGCAGATGCTGTGGCTATGGACACGATTATGTCACTGCCTGCAAATATGTGGTATGACGATATTGAGAAGGCGCCGGACGTCATACAGAGGCAGCCGGCACTCACGAAGACGGCCTAATAATTGCTGATGGTGAAGGGAGAGGGGCGAGAGAACATCTTCTAACTCAGCCCCCCGCGCCGATGCAGGGAGATGTTGTTGCGCCTCGACAGAGTGGGATTCAACGCCATGCGAACCGTATTGCGACATTAAATATAAATGACGTGCGTTCGCCGGCCAAAATACACCTACTGATGGAAACGATTTGGGCATCTCATATTGCTTTGCTGCAGGAAGTCCACATAGCTGCACTCCCATAACAATCCTATTCGTCACATGGATATCACAATGGGAGTGGGGTGGCAGTTTACGTGCGAGATGGCTTCCCAGTGGAAAACGTGTGTTATCTTCCGTTGGCCAGGGGAAGAATGGCTTTCACGACGTTTGGGACACGCATCATCAATCTTTATGCACCGTCGGGAAACAATCGGCGACGGGAAAGGGCGCGATTTTATGCGGAAGACATTGCCCCACTATTCCATGGACGTTATGAATGTGTAATAATTGGTGGAGATTTCAACTGTGTTCTCAGCCAGAAAGACCAATGGCCGCAAGCAAATATCAGCCAGGAGTTGCGAATCATTGTCAATGACCTTGTACTTAGTGATACGTGGGAATTACTACATGGAGATGCACCGGGATACACCTATGTGACAAGTCATTCGGCGAGCAGGTTAGATCGCATTTATATCTCACGGGCTAATGCAAATGATGCCCAGGATGCGGAACGCTGGCCATTGGCATTTTCCGATCACAGCGCTTACATCTGTACGGTGCTTCTTCCCCGTACAGAGGTGTGGAACAGTAAGGCCCCGTGGAAATTAAACATTCAACATGTACATGATCCTGAATGCCGTCAACGGATCCTTGAGACATGGACGATGTGCGAGCGAAGGATTGGAAGGTATGCGGCGAAGCTTGATTGGTGGCTGACTTGTGCTAAACCGGCGCTTCGCCGTACGTTCATCTCATATAGCAGGGAGATGGCAGAATGGCGCCGCCGTACGACCGACTTTTATTTTGCAGCACTGCGCGACCTGGATGATGATCCGCCGGGACAGGACATCTGGATCGAACGCAAAAGGATAAAAGCTAAACTAGTGGCTTTAGCTCGGAAACATCTTCAGGGAACCATGGTGCGCGCCAGATGGCTAAAAATGGCTCTGAGCACTATGGGACTCAACTGCTGAGGTCATTAGTCACTTAGAACTAGTTAAACCTAACTAACCTAAGGACATCATAAACATCCATGCCCGAGGCAGGATTCGAACCTGCGACCGTAGCGGTCTTGCGGTTCCAGACTGCAGCGCCTTTAACCGCACGGCCACTTCGGCCGGCTAGCGCGCCAGATATCACGATACGATAATGCACGAGATTCCTTCCATGCACCACGTCGTGAATGAACGAAAGCACCGACGGGAATTTATCACCCGCGATGACTGACGCGTCAAGCGGACATTGTCTCTGCATTCGTCGACCATTACCAACACATCTATCGGGAAGAAGCAGCCCCTGTCGATGGCCTCGAACGTATAGCCACGTACGTCTCCCGTACACTGACGGTGGAAGCCACGGGAACCTTACTGGAAGCCATTAGCTTTGAGAAAGTACATGATGCGATCGTACAGGGTGCATTGAATCGGACCCCAGGCATTGATGGACTTCCTGCTGAATTTTATCGAGAATTTCGCAACGAAATGGCACCGCGATGGACGGAACTGTACAACGAGATGTTAAATTCCGATGCGCCTATTCCACCGGCTTTTATGGAAGGCCTCTTGGTGCCAGTATATAAACCGAAGCCAGGAATTACGGTCACGCATTATCGCCCCATCACCCTGCTTAATGCCGACTATAAGATCTTTGCATGGTTGCTTGCGTCCCGATGTCGTATGTTAATTCGTAGCGTTCTCTTTCCAGAACAGACGACACCGGGTGGGTCGGTGAATGTGCGAACAGCTACTGGCGAATGCCGTGATGTGATAGCGCTGGCGGAGGTGTGCCGGCTTAAAGCGGCGATGGCGGCGGTTGATTTTGACAGTGCTTTTGATAAGGTGCGCCACAACTATCTGTACGCTGTACTGGAACGAATGGGATTTCCAGACTGTTTTACTGGGCTCATTAGAAGGATTTATTGGGGCGCACAATCCTTGGTACAGGTTAATGGGAGTTTTGTGGCGGTGTTCGTAACGACAAACACTTGGCTGTAGAAATGGCTTACGAAGTCACCGCCACACTTTTAATAGCGGGCCGACCGGTCCGCTGGAACAGTGAACAGAAAGATGAAAGACCAAACACTCTGATTAAATAAAAGTCGGTACTTATCTTTATTGATAAAGATACAGAAACACAATAGGGAACTCCGTGTCTACAGAGATCTGTCTAGTTCGAGTCGAAGCGGCTAGGTCAGCGTCGGCTGACGACAAACAACAACTCTGCTGCGATGAACACACAACTGACTAACAAGTACACAATTCGGTGGCGAGTATACAACTGAGCGGCGAATACAGAACTGTCTTAGCGCTCGCGACTCCAGCGCTTAAGAAGCCAGAAGCCAGCGGTGGCGCGCGCAGACTTGCGGCGATTTGCTGTCTCGCTGGCGCTGCTTATGCGGACGGCGTCCGGACTTTGATGCTGCCAACCTTTTGGCAGCGGGCTCGGTTGGCATTACTGGCTAGGATATAACAGGGAGTATAGCAGGGCTCATTCAATTTCGACGATCCATTCGCCAGGGATGCCGTCTTTCGATGCTGCTGTTGGCGATAGCGTTGGAACCATTAATTGGGAGGCTAACAAACTCTCTTTATGGGATGAAACTGCGGGGCTACACCTTCAAATGTCGTGCCTATGCAGACGACGTCCTGCTGCTCGTTCGTTCTGCGGAAGAGGTGAAGACGGTCCTTGAACTGTTGCAGGACCACAGTGTGACGGCGGGTAGTGCAGTGAACATGAACAAATCAGCGGCAATGCTGGTTGGAAGGGGCTTTACGCTGGAAGAAATCAGTCCGTTTCCTTATGCGCAACGATTCCACTATCTCGGCATAGACTTTATCTCATCTGTAAAACATACTGCGGCAGTTAACTACCGACGTATTTTACAGACAACACGTACCATGGTCCGACAACATCTCCTACGGCGCCTTGATCCTTTACAGCGAGTCGAATATCTGAACACTTATGTGGTTCCTTGAATGGTGCATATTTCGCAGATCCTGCCCCTACCACTCACGCTCGGACGTCGACTTGAATCAGCACTAGGCGGCTGTTTTATGATGATTGGGTCGCCCCTCAAGGTGCGATACGCAACGCCCACGCTCCCTACGGACAAGGGGGGACTCGGACTTACGAATGTTCACTGCCGAGCGACGGCGCTCCTTCTAGCCACGATGTACAAGCAATGGCTTGGCGGGCGTGATTCCCTTGCATCCCGCCTACTGGATCTCCTAGTACCAGCGTCCCTCACACCTCCGGTGGTGGTGGGCAACACTACGCCACATTTTGCGCATGTATCAATATTTATCGTGGAACTTAGTTGTATTAGAGACGAGCTTCCGCGCACGAGACCGCCATGAGCGAAGGATTTTTATGTTTGGCTGCTACGACGGATAAGTCGTAATGTCGTTGAACTCAAACACCCGAAGTTGCATTGGTCGAAGTTTTGGAGACATGTGCACCAAAAATTCCTTCCTACCTTCGTTCGGGCACTGTGGTTCTCTGTCGCCTGTGTCAAGTTCAACACCAACCAACGGCTCCATGCAATTGGACTAGTGGACACTCCACTATGCCCGAAATGTCGCCAAGTGGATGACGACCATCACCGCTTAACTTGTATCGCGGTGGAGGACGTGTTACTCCTAGGAAGACAGATAGTGGCTTGCTACCTCCGTGTGACCCCGCAACATATTACACCTGCTACCTTCTTACATCCGGAGAGTGACTATTTTCCGGCGACTAAATCACAGTCGATCATCTGGGTCAAAGGTTGGACGATCGCGTACCTCTATGGGGATGCTGCCAAGTCGCGACTTGACTTTTAGTATTTCTTGTAGCAAGCCCACAATGAGGTTCATAGATGGTCACACTATCGGAAAACCTTTGCCAACTATCTTCAGGCAGTCTTCCTCGACCCCCCATGCAGTTGAGATGTGCCGGGTGCAGTCTGTGTGCACATTTGACAGCTGGTAATGAACCTCACGCTTCTCTCACCACTCAATATGTAATGCACATACTATACCATGAATGATCCACATGTCCCTTTTAACAGAGTGATCTTTATGGCAAATAAATATAAACAACATCCCTGTTCCTTTAAACTTGTGATTTGTTTCACGAGGGTCTTTTTTTTTTTTGTGCAGGGGATGCATTTCATTTAGCGTTTGTGAACTGCCTAATTTTGTATCCAAATAAAATACCAATAAATAAATGATCATAAAAAAGTGGTAATCGTCATGTGTTCTAAACTTATAGTCGCCTGTTCGCGTCCAACTGTAATTTTTTTTTTACCACATTTCAGCCCTCGTCTAAAGTTATGAGTCTGATTGAACATCGAAGATAATTCACTTCACATTCTACCCACCAGCAATAACAAGTACCTCCAGAAACAATTCGGCAGGACAGCTCGTGGCTCCGTCGCGATCATAACAGCTTACATTCGAGCGTTACCTCGCGCTGCAGCGGCTACCGGCCACCGGCCAGACGCCACCCGCCGCCTGAAATCCGGCGCCGCCCATGTGAAAGCAGCGCGACGCTGTCAGTGTATGTATCATCTGTCATTTTCGAATTTGAAGTTCTAGTTATCATCTTACAGTTAGGCATTGGATTTTGCATACTTGAAAATCATTAAGTACGGTTAATCATTGTAAAATGAGTCGCAAGTGGAAATAGGTGTAACATCTGCAACACAATAGTTACTTTTGGTATACCAGAGGGGTGAATGCAGAGGAGGCAGCTAGAAAGATTTGAACTGTGTGTGGAGCGAGTGCTTTTGGGAAAAATACGCCAGATCGTTCTAGCATGAATGATTTTCCACATTAAGGTAGTCTCGAATTCTGATATATGTGATGGATTACCATTTAACCATCATGCGACATCTGCATTCAACAGGCAAAGTTCAGAAGTCTGGTGTAGAAGTACTGCATGCTCTAATTCGAAATAACAAAAATCAACGGAGTGACTATTATTGAACGTCATCAGGTCGCTCATTGAGCATTCCTATGCAGTACTGTTACTGGTGACGTCTTATGATGCCTTTATCGTTAACTTCCTAAGAAGAAACGAAAGGCTGAGCCCCACCAAAAGACGTAAACTCGAGCAAAGAGTAGTGTGAACATAATATCTTACATCTAATAGCTCCAAAAGAGTATTTTGGGCTACGAATTCTGTCCGAAGGGGTGTGTGCATCACAGCTGGAAATTGTTGACAACAGCTGAGACACCTTTCGGTCGCAGTGTAAGAAATTCCAGCAACAAAACTATATCACCTGTGCTTCTGCATGATAACGCACTCTGTTGATTTGAGAAACAAACCTATCCAGGAGATTGTTAGGAAAGTCGTCTCTCAGGCACTTGTATTGATAGGAAAGTCCTCTCTCAAGCACTTGTCCCTCTCGTCGTATACTCGATAAATTTTACCTTTCCCACCCTTGATCGATCAACCGTCAAGGCAATTCATTTCTAGATGAAAATACTCTTAAGACTACACTGGTTTAATGGCATGTTTAGAACCAGTAGGTTTCTACGGGCGTAGAATTTGTAAACTACTTTAGATTGTCAGATTGTTTTAGATATCGTGAAAGAAAATTCTGCTGCTGATTAATTTCTCATTGATGATTACTGTTGCGTTCAGTAAAGTAATGGAAAACGCAATTAAAATATTCACTATACTAATACAAATTAAATTCGTCTTACGACAGGAACATCACGACGGCAGTCTATCTTAATAAAGCATTAAGTGTCTGTAAGACGATTGAGCCTATTTTAACACGAATTAGTAGGATATTACCGACTTTTGACTTCGAAAGGTCTGTATTTACTTCATTTCCTGTATCATTCGCAAGTATTATGAAAATGTGGCAGTTCATAGATAATATTATGTATTCACAACAACAAAAAGTTTGTCGGCAGAAAACGGAAGTGGCATTATGAATTTCGCAGTACTGTATGGTTATCGCTTCGACACTAAGGGTTACTGAAAGTAGCAAGACGAATTTTGCTCGAGCGTTGTCTTACGATTCCCTTATTGAGTTTGTATCTGCCAGCTTGTAGCTCTGCTACAAAAGAATTAAAAATCTAGCTTCCCGCTAGTCTCGAAAGGCGAACAACGGCAGTGTGCACCTGACAGGCAAGAACGTTACTTTTTTTTATTTTCATTTTGATCGCTTTAGTTCGTTGCATCTTCTCGCGGCGGACGTCGTAAGACATTCATTTAAGTTCGTTGTTGATCTATTAACTCAGTTTTTTTTTTTTTTTTTATTACAGAGGGCACATTACTCTCTGGCCAAACACACTAAGCTACCGTGCCGCCTATTACCTAGGAGCTAGCGAACAGGTGTGCTGTCTTTGGCGTACTTATTGGCTCAGTATGCGCTATGGGAGATAAATCGCAACATTTCCCGTGTGGAACGACTTTCGTTGATTCAAAAGCATTAACTGATATCTTTATGTCACATCTCAAGAGAAAATCACTCACAGTATTCAATTGAAATGAAATGATAATATCAAGTGAATTTAGCAGGATAGTTCTGTGCCATCAAGGAAGTAACTCCTCGGTCACAGAGTTGCGAAACATATTCTGCGCTGTTGCCAAGTTTCAGTAATACTGCCAGGAAGGATACCAACTGATGTGTTCTGTGAGTGACCTCGGAAGTGACTATAGCTGCGTCTCAAAGTTGCGGATGGCAAGGGCCGGAAGATCCTCACTATATTTCAATGAGTCTTATTCGCATTTATGTAACTAGGTTTAGGGGCTAGAGTGCAATTACTTGTAATACATCGATTCACTGCATGCAAACTAAATGTCATAAATTAATAACATTGACAATTATTCGTGTTTTACTGTCTTAATCGGACCGAAACCTTGAAAGCGTATTCACCAAACGCGATTGACAATTTTGGAGCTTCTCCAGTAGTTGAGTTAGCAATATATCTTTGCTGTACAATATTGTTATTGAGATCACTGTCATTGGCACATCCGCCAGAAGATAGGCATAGCCTGGCTTATTGTTCTCAGCTTTTCTGACGGATATTCTGCCTTTGCTCGAAATGTGAAGACTTAAGGTGAATTCTAAGATCCCATATGGCGAAAATTGGATGTTTCTATACTTCCAGCTCTAACAGTCAAATAAGAGTTACAATAAACGGCAGAAAAGCGCCTGTGATCCAACAAATAATAATGCAGTCATAATTAGTGGAATCTGAAAAATTAGAACAATATCTAGTGAAATGAGTAGGTTGATGCAGCTCCAGTCCGACACTATCACTGAATTGCCAAACATTTTCTCAATAGCACTTAAAATAAAAATGTGTGTGTGTCTGTGTGTGTGTGTGTGTCTGTTCTTTCGGATATTTCTGAAAGAACAGACACTACGAATCGAAATACGAGTAGACAGCCTTGTTAATCAATTAAATATCGAAGGACAGATGTCTTGTCTGTCATGGGCGTCACAATAACACAACGGCGTCAGATGAAAATTTGTACCTGACCTGGTTCGAACCCAGATTCGTAGTATCTTTTCTTTCGGACATGTCCGGAAAAACAGAGACCACACATATGTTCATATTCAGGGTGTTTCAGGAGGAATAGTACATATTTTAGCAGGTAGTAGTACAGACGAATTGCATTAAAAATTCCATATACATGCGTCCACTTTTTATTGAATACAGAGATACAGCTGTTAGTACGTAACCCTAACAAACTCAAAGCAAAGGCAAATGAGGACGTTCAAAGTTGATTTTCAAAAATTCCCCCACCAACTTCAATGCACATTTGACTTCTCTTGATAACACCATGTGTAACTCTTCTGAGGTCACCTTTGCGTTCCTTTATGAGGGCTGCACTATTCATAATCCGAACGATCAAATCGGCTCTTGGATTTACTTTTCCTTTGTAGACTTCGCCTTTAACCATCCCCGCAGGCAAAAATCCTAAGAGATAAGTTCTGGAGACCTTGAAGGCCAAGAAAAGTGGCCATATCTACCGATCCATTCTTCAGGGAAATGTTATGTTTGGATAATGTGTCACCTGACGACTAGAATGTGCAGGAGCACCGTCATGCTGGAGGAACATACTCCTTCTTGTAGCCAAATGAACCTTTTCCAGTAACGCTGGAAGTTCATTTTCAAGGAAGTGTAGACAACTGGGTCCTGTAAGGACCAACATACGAAACGAAAATGCGTTGAACCCAGCTATACGTACGCCATAAAAATGGCATTTTTTCTGCAATTTGTCTACATTGCCCCCTCCTACAATATTTACTAGTCTTCCTGAAACATCCTGTATAATTATTCGGGTCTCGACGGGTCATCGAAAGTTTTCAGTGCTAGACGCACGTCGTCGTCCGACCCCTCGCGGGAATACAGTGTGGTCTATGGCCGCGAGCGAGTGGAATAATGGCCGGAGTGGGGGGGGGGGGGGGGGGAGGTAGCGCGCATGTATTATGTGGCAAAGATGGGAATTCGCGTCTGACGAGGAGCGTGTGTAGAAAGGTGCTACAGAGAGGTTGGCTGCTGTGTCCCGACAGTGCCCACTGTAGGATGTTCGAGTCCTCCCTCCGGCATGGGAGTGTGTGTTGTCCATTGCGTAAGTTAGGTTAGATGAAGTAGTGTGTAAGCTTAGGGACCGATGACCTAAGTAGCTTGGTCCCATAAGATCTTACCATAAATTTACAAAATTTTAAATCCAAAATACTGCATCTCGGTTCTTACAGCAGTGCAATAGGCGCGCACTGGTTAGATGTAACTGAAGAGAGACTCCAACTCGGATTGTGGTTAAGGGCGAATCCCAAGCGCATGGCTACGAACAATTGGGAGCGGAAAGTTAATGTCATCGGAACCTTGTTGAAGGACCACGACATGCGATCGTTAGACCGACTGCAGAAAGTTCAGTTTATAAATACATACATACTTAGCAAACTATATCATGTCGCAGCGGTCTTAACAATACCGCAGGTCACCGCGCATAAAATACTAGCTGTAGCGTCTTAGTATGAGTGGAAACAAAATATCTTCAAAGTATCCTTCCACACGGTGACTTTGCAGAGGCAAAACGGACGACTTTGAATTAAAGACGTGCTTTTAAACTAATACATGCCACTAAGACAGGCATCACGAAACTTCTGTTCCTGTCGTTAGATCCTGGGGACAGGAACGCTCCTGTTCTGTAACGCATTATATAGATGCCAGCCTAGATTACGTCAGAAAGTACTATGGCGATTGGAGCTGTATAAGACTTCCACCAGCACAAACCAACACTAGAACCGTCTATGATTATGTTACCAGACATCGTCTTCACAACCCAATTCCGGTAAATTAACCTACTAAAAACTGAATGAACGTCTGTAAAACTATCAACAATAAAATTCTACCAACTAGAGTCCGACGTTGTAAACGAAACCATACCCACAGCGGAACGATTATGGAAATTAAAATTGAGACCATCTCCATACTGCGACAAATGTCGGCTTGTAGAAACTGTAGCGCACACCTTATGTGAAAATAGAATCAGAATTTGAAACTGGACTAGGAAGAAATTAGCACTGTCAACAAAACCGCAGAAAGTCATATACCGATAACTGAAGCTTTACAACCTGACTGGAAATGTTACCCGTCCACAAAGAATAACAGTTATTCGTGGCTTCTGGGACAGTTTGTGTTTTACGTCTTAACAAACAAAACTTCGAACTTAGAAGAGTACATGTTTTATATTGCAGAAGAACATTTTAAGCTGAAGAAGAATAACAAGTATAAGGAATGGTTTCAAAATTTTTTATCTTTTGCTTTACGTGGGCTACAAAGAGGTGGACAGTTTTATTGATTAGAAGCAGAATACTATTCATTCACTTTTTTGTAATTCCTGGAATCTTCTTTTATGTTCGCTCTGGAATCAGAGCTGTTCTAATTTAGCAAAACCTCTCCGGCTCCGAAATTTCTTTCATTTGTTGAAAATTATATGGCTTTCTTACAGACGTCGTATGCATCCAGTGCAGAATAACTTAAATAGTGAATATATTTCCGAATGAATGTTTGTTATGTATTTATCCGTCACCCTTTTCACTGTTATAAGTTATGTTCTACAAGGAACGCACGCCATTGGAGGCGCTAACCTGTAATTTATTTTACCTTAATTACTAGTTCGTTTTTGTTCTACAATTTAAGGCATATATGGGAACAAACATGGAATACATGGGAATAATGCAACTACTCAGTGACAGGCATGGGGGAGGCATTGTGGCCAGACCTCCGATCTTCGACCCCTGTCCTCTTTGTCTCCTCCTACGTGGTGCTGAAATTCTCAAACTTAAAAGAAGAAAAAAATAGTGCAGTGGTCAGCACGTTTGTCTAGTAACCAGGAGGTCCAGGTTCCAAGCCCAGTCGGTCACAAATTTTCATGTGCCGTCGTTGCTGTATTTCAACGCGCTGTGACAGTGTGAATGTCGGTCCTTCGATATTTAAGATGCAATTGTTTTTTGAGGCAATATCGGTGATTTGCGAACATTTGTCTCGTCGTCAACGTAACTGGAATTCAAAGGCATACAGCCCTTAGTCATTGCTTTGTGACGGCACTAACCCATGTCATATACATGCGAATCAGATTGATCAGATTGTAGTACATATTTAGTCAAATATGTATTTACGAACAGTAGAAGCAGGACTGCAGCGAACGGATCACTTAACCGAGTGCGACATAGAGTACATGTGTAATGAGTCATTCCAGCTACATAGCTGAGGGTAATATTTGTTAAGCAATTCATTGCAGAATTAATGTAATTCCCGCACGATGATCTTTGTATTCATACTGTATCATTAGCAACTCGTGAATGTTCGTTAAATCGGATTACTCAAGCTGAAGCGCTAAATAATGTGCGCCACTATTAACGTTACTGTAAGCAATTTGACAACACCACCACCACAACTGCTGACAACCTGTACCATTATCATCACACAGTTGTAATTCGCAGTGATTACAAGTTACTTATGTTTGTCAAGAATAGCGGAAAGCGCCTCATGAGTGTGAAGTTGTATTTGCATTACGCCTAGGACGGAGAGAATCCTAAATAACAGAAATAACTCACCCAGCGAAGAGAAGAGTCCACGTATTGTCTCAAGTTCTTGCAGTCTGATATTAATGCAGTTCCCGATGGTTTCACACTAACGGGTTCTTTTGGCTGTCGGAATACTCATATGGGAATTATTAACGTGTAATTGCTAGAACGCTCAACTACCTTAATAAAACCTCATTCTGCATCCAATACGACTCGGAAAGCGACGTTAATTTGACGTTTCCGTCCATCTCCTGACGTCTTACTGAATGAAGTCTGAAGTACACGCACGGTTGTGTTGCCTGCCGCATGGATTCTGTGACGTGTTGTGGCAGCTGGCAGTCATTGCTGACTACAGACATGTGCACGTATCCTCACTGCTCAAGGGGAACTCGTCTTTGTTGCATTTTTTGCGTGGCGTAATTAGCTTCTTCTGAAGAACTTGATGCCCACAAGTCCTTAAATAAGAATCTCCGAGAGTCCGTGAGGGAGTAGTGCATGAAAGGAAAAAGACTGCTGGACAAAAGAATGGACAGCTCCCTGCCTTTTGCGTTTCAGATAGCGCCTACGATAAGAATCTGTTGTCATATTATGCTTCAGAACCCTAAACCGTTTATTTTTTTACTTCATACTAAAACAAAAGCTATGATATGAGAAGAGGAAATGACATAAGCTTCTCAGGAACTTTAGTTTTTCGTGTTTATTTTCTCACTTCATACTAAAACAAGGGTGTTGATATGAGAAGAGGAAATGAAATATAGGCTTCCAAGACATAATATTTCCTTGTTGCTACTAACGCGTACATGAAAGGCCAGTAGTTAATTTTTGTATGTTGGATAAATTTTGATATCACCTCACATTCTTTTGTGAGAAGGATCCTATTTTCTTGGGATTCAAATAGAGTGGACATTTCATCACTGGTTAATATTATGACGACTAATGACATGATACCCGTTGCAATTGCTCCATGGCACCTGTGAGTAGAGTCTCACGTTGGTTAGTATAAGAACACGCAGGCAGTGATGACCGCTCACTGCAGAGCCAAGGTGATTTCTTTCTGTTTATAGCGAAGCGTCTGCTGCACTGTCCACGCTCAGCCAACATAAACAAATCACGGCGCCATTGGGCATTGCTAATCGCTGCACTTGTCGCGAGCCTCGACAACAATAGCGCACTGTCTCTGCTAACGATACTATGGAGTTAAATGGTTCAAATGGCTCTGAGCACTATGGGACCTAACATCTGCGGTCATCAGTCCCCTAGAACTTAGACTACTTAAACCTAACTAACCTAAGGACATCACACACATCCATGCCCGAGGCAGGATTCCAACCTGCGACCGTAGCAGTCGCGCTGTTCCGTACTGAGCGCCTAGAACCGCTGCTATGGAATTTATACATCTTACTTACTCAACGTGGTATGTAGGACGAGGGTTGGGTAAAAATTCAGTTTGTAACTTCCCATCGCATTAAAATACTGTAAAGTCATATTTGATGCAATATTTATTGTTGGTTGTCTCTCTAATGTTAATAGTATTGATTCAGATTGTGCGTGAACACGAGAACACACACACACACACACACACACACACACACATACACACACACACACACAGTCATTGATTCCACTGAGGCTGACGACTACTGTGTGTTGAGCAACACATTTCAATACTTTGCATTGCAAGAATTGTAAGCAGGAGACTGAAAGTAAATGAACTTGTATGCTAAAGAGCTGCGACAACGCAAAGCTTGACCGAATATCAGATAATTGTCCACATGGGTTTTGTGGACGAGTGTACTTTTAATAACCAACCCACCCACCATCATTACGTAAGATTTCTCGAAGGCGTAGGGGCACTGATTTCATTTAGTCGTCGATAGTGTATCGTGATGGTTTATTTCCCATTATACGTTTTCTATATTCGTCCAAAGGTCGCTTGCATTTGTAGGTCCACATGGCAATGACCTTGTTACCTCTGCCCACAAATTATTTATCTGGTTGATGTTCGATGATCGAGGAACAAACGGCAAAAGCTTTACCCTATCTTGGTCCTGAAACCAATCTTGCACTGCCCTGCTACGATGGATGGGGCTCTGCTCCTGTAAATACACTGTTATCTCGTTACTTCATATATTTATATTTAAATAATGTGTTTGTAATAAGCACGTTGTATTATTATTTTCCATAGTGTTTAAGAATTCAGGCCCTGTCATACTTAAGTGATCTAGACTCAACAGTCCGATTAAGAATGTGGTTTACCCAGTCTATCATATGATGAGAGCCGTAGTCGGATACCCACCTTAAGACTGACTGGCTGGATCAATTAGAACGATCTGGTAACGGAATGAAATTACACTGTATTGCAATAATGCTGAGCACATAAACTCCTTTGATGGAGTAACAGGTAGCAACTGTCTAAGAAAAAGTGAGAAAAATGTGTAACAGCAGCAATGTAACGTAATTATAACCCATATTTATGTGATGGAAATATTGAATCGAACAATACACGTATCTATTTCAGTGGTGGGAAGATACACCATATCGGATTTTCTGATGACAATGATAATAATAATAATCCTGTGTCGTGGATAGGGGAAAGCCTCCCCCATATGAGTGGTACCGAAGAAATCAAATACTTGGGGTGAACCAAATACTAACACAATCCTGAACTGCTACTCAATCCGTTGAATCCAAAATCCAGACAAGTCTGAGTAAAAACCACCGCTAACTCTGGTCACCGCCTGTTAGTTCAGTAAGCTCTGCTGAAAATATTTGCTTCCAAAGGCTTCAACACCCTCTGGTCCTGTCCGGTCCTCGCGTCGCCCAGGCCAAACCAATGAAACACAAGTAAACATGAACTGTGCAAGCAAAGTCAACTTTACCCCAGGTGGTACACAACACGCCCGTTGACAGGTGGCAGCTGGATTTTCGGATTTTGACAAGGGATCCTCCCCATCGCACCCCCGTCAGATTTAGTTATAAGTTGGCACAGTGGATAGGCCTTGAAAAACTGAACACAGATCAATCAAGAAAACAGGAAGAAGTTGTGTGGAACTATGAAAAAAATAAGCAAAATGTACAAACTGAGTAGTCCATGTACAAGATAGGTAACAACAAGTATCCTGTGAGCTCAGGAGCGCCATGGTCCAGTGGGTAGCGTGAGGACCTGTGGAACAAGAAGTCCTTGGTTCAAGTCTTCCCTCGACTGAAAAGTTTACTTTATTTATTTTCGCAAAGTTATGATCTGTCCGTTCCTTCATTGACGTCTCTGTTCACTGTAATAAGTTCAGTGTCTGTGCTTTGCGACCGCACCGCAAAACTGTGCGATTAGTAGACGAAAGGACGTGCCTCTCTAACGGGAACCGAAAACATTTGATTGCAAGGTCATAGGTCAACCGATTCCTCCACAGGAAAACACGTCTGATATATTCTATACGACACTGGTGACGGCATGTGCGTCACATGACAGGAATATGTTGTCGACCCACCTAACTTGTACACTTGGCGAATGGGTAAAATGATTCTTCTACATTGCGCGATTTAGGTTTTCTTGTAGATGTGATAATCATTCCCAAAAAAGTGATGAGCATCGTTAGCAGAAATACTCTCTCTTCCGTGCGCCGTAGTCGACTGACGTCGTGTGTTTCGATGTTTGTTTGGGTGTAGCGTCCCCATAATACGGCGCAGTTACCTCGCATCGGACGGATGGACGGACAGATAATAATTGTCTGAAAATAAAAAAATTAAACTTTTCACCCGAGGAAAGACGTGAACCAAGGACCTCTCTTCCCGCGGGTGCTCACCCTAACCACGGGACCACGGCGCTACTGAGCTCACAATCTCTTTGATGTTGCATATCTTGCTCATGGACTACTCAGTTTGTATATTTTGCTTATTTTTTTCATAGATCCACACAACTTCTTCCTGTTTTCGTGATTGATCCGTGTTAAGTTTATCAAGGCCTATCCACTGTGCCAACTTATAACTAAATCTGAGGGGTGTGTGATGGGGAGGTTTCCTTGTGAGGAGTCCAGGCTAGCACGGCAGAGAACATCGAATATCTCTGGTAAATTTCCCTACAAGCAGAAAACTTGAATTTGAAAACTAAACATCGATACATGATCCAAACACGAAAACTAAATAATCTCACATAAGAAATCGACCGACAAAAAATTCTCATTCTTGCTCTTCTAGAACTCCGACTAACTGACAATGAAATCTTGCATTACGGAAACCACTGCATCTTCAAGAGTAAAGAACAACAAAAGGTAGCGAAAGGCATTTCTCGAACACAGATCTGTCATCAACTCTGTCAAAGAAATCACAGCCATCAACAATCGGCTTATGACTATGCTCATTCAGAGCCTCAGTAAAAACTGTACACCCACCAACAACGAAAATAAGAAAAACACCAAAAATGTCGAAAAATTCTGGAACACACCCGAAAAAACTATGAGCAAAATTCACCAAGATGACATGAAAATACTATTGGAAGACTTAACTCTCTATTTGGGACAGAAAAAACCTATGGAAAACTCATTGGTGGAAATTCAGCACACCGAAACACTTACACCAACAGCACACGTCTGACTGACATTTGCCAACAATTCAACCTGAAAGGGATGTCTATCAAAATTAGGAAAAAAAACAAGTTCCAGGGTAACATGCTTGGCCACCAGATGCAAGCTGCTTTCGTTCGCCTTTCGAGACTCGCTGAAAGCTAGATTTTTAATTCTTTTGTAGCAGAGCTACAAGCAGGCAGATACAAACTCAATAAGGGAATCGGAAGACAACGCTCGAGCAAAATTCGTCTTGCTACTTTCAGTATACCTTAGTGTCAGAGCGAAAACCTTACGGTACTGCGAAATTCATAATGAAACGTTTGTTTTCTGCCGACATATTTGTCGTTGTTGTGAATACATAATTTTATCTATGAACCGCCACTTTTTCATAATACTTGCGAATGATACAGGAAATGAAGTAAATACAGACCTTTCGAAGTCAAAAGTCGGTAATATCCTACTAATTCGTGTTAAAATAGGCTCAATCGTCTTACAGATACTTAATGTTTATTAAGATAGACTGTCGTCGTGATGTTTCTGTAGTAAGCTGAATTTAATTTGTATTAGTATAGTGAATACTTCAATTGCGTTTGTCATTACTTTACTGAACGCAACAGTAATCATCAATGAGAAATTAATCAGCAACAGAATTTTCTTTCACGATATCTAAAACAATCTGACAATGCAAAAGTAGTTTACAAATTCTACGCCCGTAGAAACCTACTGGTTCTAAAGATATCATTAAACCAGTGTAGTTTTAAGAGTATTTTCACCTAGAAATGAATTGCCTTAACGGTTGATCGATCAAGGGCGGGAAAGGTAAAATTTATCGAGTATACGACGAGAGGGACAAGTGCTTGAGAGAGGACTTTCCTATCAATACAAGTACCCGAGACACGACTTTCCTAACAATCTCCTGGATAGGTTTGTTTCTCAAACCAACAGAGTGCGTTATCATGCAGAAGCACAGGTGATGTAGTTTTGTTGCTCGAATTTCTTACACTGCGACCGAAAGGTGTCTCAGCTGTTGTCAACAAATTCCAGCTGTGATGCACACACCCCTTCGGACAGAATTCGTAGCCCAAAATTACTTTTGGAGCTATAAGATGTAAGATATTATGTTCACGCTACTCTTTGCTCGAGTTTACGTCTTTTGGTGGGGCTCAGCCTTTCTTCTTAGGAAGTTAACGATAAGGGCATCATAAGACGTCACCAGTAAAAGTACTGCATAGGAATGCTCAGTGAGCGACCTGATGACGTTCAATAATAGTCACTCCGTTGATTTTTGTTATTTCGAATAAGAGTGTGCAGTACTCCTACACCAGACTACTGAACTTTGCCTGTTGAATGCAGATGTCGCATGATGGATAAATGGTAATCCATCACATATATCAGTAGTCGAAACTTCCTTAATGTGGAAAATCATTCATGCAGAACGATCTGGCGTATTTTTCCCAAAAGCACTCGCTCCACACACAGTTCAAATCTTTCTAGCTGCCTCCTCTGCATTCACCCCTCTGGTATACCAAAACGAACTATTGTGTTGCAGATGGTACACCTATTTCCACTTGCGACTCGTTTTACAATGCTTAACCGTACTTAATGATTTTCAAGTACGCAAAATCCAATGCTTCACTGCAAGATGATAACTAGAACTTCAAATTTGAAAATGACAGATGATACATACACTGACAGCGTCGCGCTGCTTTCACATGGGCGGCCCCGGATTTCAGGTGGCGGGTGGCGTCTGGCCGGTGGCCGGTAGCCGCTGCAGCGCGAGGAAACGCTCGAGTGTAAGCTGTTATGATCGCGACCCAACCTCGAGCTGTCCTGCAGTATTGTTTCTGGAAGTACTTGTTATTGCTGTTGGGTAGAATGTGAAGTGAATTATCTTCGATGTTCAATCAGACTCCTAACTTTAGACGAGAGCCGAAATCTGGTAAAAAAAAAAAAATACAGCTGGACTCGAATAGGCGACTATAAGTTTAAAACGCACGACGATTACCACTAGACCACGGGCTCACACAATCAGAGAACATCCCAGAGGTAGACAACACTTCCTCCTAACACCTCCGCATCTTACAGTGTTGCCAGATTTTGGAGATGACCGGACTTAGAGTTGTCAGGGGCGGTCAGTTTTATTGACCACCTTAAGTGAACGAATCGGACTTAGTCTCTGTGTCAGTTGGCCAGCGGTCAGTTTTTATGTCTATGACTGTACATACAGCGTTTGATATCTGGGAATGCCAGAGGATAACGAATATGATATTCCTCAGGTGAACAGAAATGTGATTCATGTAATAAAAGATGAACTGAATCATGACCCTTTTCCAGCATTGTTGGCGGTGTTTGGTACATAAAGCACACAGCAAAAAAGGTGTAAAGCAATCTTTGTAAATAAGCTAACCGCTGACGATTACAAGTAGTGCTTCCTGGATTTGGTTTCATTTAGTCAAAGCAGTATCTTGTTTTGACTATTAAACAATCTGCAGAACATGACAAACATCTTCTTTATCCTGATGAAGCAAATACACTGGCCTCTGGACAATACCACATCAACACTTATGACTGTAAACAATGTAAAAACTTTAAGTAATGTAAATATCTGATTTCATTTTCCTGAAAAAATGAAAATGTAAATAAAATTAATACTTGAAAAATATGTCAATAACATTAACAAATATTATGTGAATATTGAGTATACCTAGAAAATGTGAATAACGTAAGTACATCATAAAGCACTGTACGTAAAAATCGTTGTATGACAAAACATTTTTTCTTGTACATTTTATATATAGCATATTACTGGTGTTATGTTGTTTTCCTCCCATCTCCATTTATATTGTCTGTTTACTTCACATAAAACGCAGTACTTGCCACTGTCTTCCTCTCTGTGTGTTAATAGAGTAGCTAGGCTGCATTTTACCATTGCAGCTGAGATGTGTTGAGATAATGCCCTTTGCATTAGGCTCTATAGGTCGGGCAGCTCGAGTTGAGGAACTGAACTGATGCTCCATAACATGTGTACTATTTCTATGCCTGTGAACTCTGTAGAAAGAAGTTTGAGACCTCTACAGTTTAGACTTTTAGCAAAAATGAATGATGAGGTGTAGGTGAAAGGCGTATACATGCACACACACTTGAAATTTAATGAAGCAATAGTTTAGTTTAAGTGACGAACCTGTTCAAAGACAATTTAATATAATTTTGGGGTGTAATCTGATTGAGTTTGAGGTAGTTTGATACACTTTGTGAGCAACTGGAGGAGGTCTGAAAAGTAATTTGATAGAGTTTGGGCGTGTATGAGTGTGAGACAGAAAAATATGATTAATTTGTATAACAGAGTTCACATGTGTGTTTCGAGTACAGCATTTGGCGTGTGAAAGACAGATGGTTGTGTGTGTGTTTGATATTCGAGAGAGAGAGAGTGGGAGAGGCGGGAGGGGGGGGGGGGCTGTGATAGAGAATGACGACTTTTCGTGAAAGAAATCATTAAGAATACAGTACTTTTTACTTATGAAATACAGAGAGAAATAATTATTTTGAATGACAGAAAGCACAGATTTGTTTAAGGAGTATAGTATTTGACACATAAAATACAGAGGTAGCATATGTTTGCAAGGAGTACAAAATTTGACATATTAATGACAGAGATATGTTGATACAACATTTTACATATATAATGTATGTACCTTGGAGTCATTCTAATATTCCACCAGAGTTGTGCATGCATACACTAATATCTGTCGGCAGCTGTATACCTATAAAAATACATGTTCATTAGTTGTTCATACAATAATAGAACTATACTCATCACCAGGCCCAATGTTAATAATTGCAAATACTACTTGCTACTATTTGTTAAACTACTTGTTAACTACTGGCCAGTAGGATGTTTATATAAATCTAACTACTGTCCAGTTTAAATTGCAACACTGTCATTGGGTATCTCATTGCTCTTGTTTTCGTCGGGGATGTCGTCCTGAATATCTGTGAACAATAAAGTGCACGTCTGCACACACAAACATACACAAATGAATGATTAGGTGGGCCTCTTCTTCATGTTATGCTTCAGGCGTGCTTCCTGTGGACAATCATACTACATAGCAAGTTTAGTGCAATTACTGATAGCTTCTTTAATCACGCTTTCAGGTACCTTTCCTCATGGTTTTACGCAGTAACACCTTCTTTATCGCTGTCCTTTCTTCCGGAGCTGCTGCTACTACCTTTCTGTGATGTTCTCCCTAGTTCGTTACTAAAGTTATTTTTTTATTTTCACTAGTGGTACATGCAAATATGAAGATTTCAGTACATTATATAAAATCTCTGCTCATCAACACGACTGCCATGTCCTTTATGAATTCCCTCTGTGTCATGTGCTTTGAATTTACAGCTTCGTATTTTCCTTTATTACAGTTTATGTTTCTATCTCCTTATTACACTTCCATTTCATGTCGCTCTAACACTCAATTAAGATTTCGATGCGCTCATACGGAATTCCGCAGAACTGGCCACAATGTATACAATTATTCTGTCCGTTTGAACAACATAAATCCAACATTCCCATACAAATAACGGTGCGCTCTCGCGTAGACACGTGGAGCTGGCCACCTATTGAACTCCCGTTTCTCTGAATGGAGACAAATCACACTTGGACGCCACACCTGCATGTTACCGCAAGCCCTACTAGCAAGTCACTCATTTATGATCCTATTGTTAAACATGTGAAATAGACACTCATTTCTACAATTTTAACCACTGACGTTCCCTGCTAATACGTTTCACATCAATTGGTTAACAATTTTTTTATCTATTCACACATCTTTACAACATTTTTGTAGTACCACACGTTTCTAAATTTTACTTTATTCCTTCGTGGACAGATAACACATCTTCAACTCTAAACACTTTCTAAAATTGTACGCTCAGTTTCCTGTGCACATACTTATAGCCTACACAAGAAACATACCCTAATTTTCTTACCCACGAAATCCTGCCCTTTTATGTGCTGTAGTACCTCTTTTAAGATGATAATATTTTAGAACATCTGATAAATCTACATATCCCTTCAGTGTAATAACTTAACTTAATTGCTAACTATATACATTGTACTTTACTTTGGCCATACACGCTCGCTTCAATTCTCCCTACTTATTCTACAAATGGCTTGAAATGGCTCACATGATGCAGTCCCAAAGATTTTCCTGTTCTCACAGACTCAATTTCAGCCACATTTGCATAAGGTAGTCTTCTTATACATACAGGGCCACTGTATCTGTTGAAGAACTTTTGACACAGCTTCATCTGTTTGTTGGACAACCTATAAAACTTTAGTAATACATTGTGTCCAACGACAAATTCCCTTACGTCCGCCTTTTGGTCTGCGCGCACCTTGCACTTCTCTCTAACGACCCGAATACTGAGCAAAGCCTTCTCCACTATGACTTTATGTTGTTGGCGCGTCCTTTGTGGAAAATCTATCAGTCCTCGAATTTTATCTGGAGGGTCCCTATTCTTCAGAATCATTATAGGTGGCTTCAGTGTAGTACTGTGGGGGGGGGGGGGTGGGGAGCTCGTTCATCACATCCTGAAAATCTGTAAGAAATACATCCAAGCAAGCATGATTCTTTCCACAGTAACAGGTAGTACATCCCCCCCCCCCCCAATCAAAAAAAACCTCGGTGGCTCTATCCCCCTCCCTCTCTCACTCATACACACACACGGTATAAACATCACAAATAGAAGTTAGTCTCGAACATATACTTCGTTAGATTGGCAAAAAATAGGTAAACATACCAAAGAAGATGAAACACGTAGTGGAATCGCATTATTTACGTTGTGAAAAACAGTGTACGACGAAACAGTTGTATCGAGTGACAAAAGAATAATATTCCACCACAAAAAAGAGTGAGAAACATGGTGAACAGTTTGTGGAAGGCGAGAACACAAACATCTGATTATATGTCAGTGATAAAAGTGGTAGTGCGACCTCCAGATCAGATGTGAGGAAACGCAGATCAGCAAATCGTAAGTAATTACTTCTTTACAAAAAAAAAAATCGCAAAATGAACTGTTTAATAATCTAAAACTAGCAAAACTATATCGTTATAGATCCCACTGATGATGTCCTACAACAGGAGAATGCGACACGCTTGTGGGATAAATAAAGTAACTAGCAGCAGGAAAAGGCAGTTTTATTTACAAAACAAGTATTTATATGCTTGCTGCGGAGGATGGCCACACAAACAAACTTGTTACTACCGATATATATTGATGGCCCCTCGGTGTCTTGGGTAATGGTCCCGTTAAATCCGCCACTTGCATATGCCTTAGCTTCTCAGGAATAATTGGGTATAAAGGAGCCTGGGTTCCAGCAGTTATGAATTTCGCCTTTTGGCATTTTTTACAGATGGCTAGTACTTTCCGTATACGTTTGTCCATGTTTTTGAAATAGCAGGCACTCCTGATTTACATAAATAATTTTCGTGGACCGAAATGTGCGTAACTTAGGTGTGTATTTCATATAAGCTTATTTTTTAACTCATTTGGTTTGCACAACAACCACCACGAATCATTAACGTTTGCTCTATAAAACAGAATCTCTTTTCTCAAGAGGTAGTGCTGTCTTATGCGGGCCTGCGTCTAATCCTTCCATTTTTCTTTTATTTTGACTTAATCTGAGTCCTTGTCCTCCTCATTCAAGATATTCCGCATCGTCACAGTAACGATGTTTTCAAATACCACGTCTTTGAGGTAGAATAACGAAAACTGCTCTTGCTCTAATGTTTCAGCCGTCTTTTCTGTTATACCAATAGGTGAGCGGGACAGGGCGTCAGCAATGACTTTTGTCGGACCAAGTACATAGATGGTTGAAAACTTGTATTCCTGAAGTACAGCTACCCATCTCACTAGTCTTCCATGCGGAAGTTTGGCGGTTAGGAGAGACTCTAGAGCCCTATGGTCCGTATAGAATTTTGTTTTTCTACCGAACAGAAAGTATATGATTTTTTTAAAATCCTCATACTATTGCAAAGGCTTCGGTAACAGAGTAATTTCTTTCACTTTTGGATAGTACCTAGCTACCAAAGGCGATTGTTCTGTGTACTAATTTGCCATCTTGTTCAATCTCCTTAAACACCATAACTCCCAGAGCGCTCTTCGCGCTGTCAGTGACCATACAAAAATCCTGTGATAAGTCAGGATGAGATAAAATAGGAGCATTGACGAGTGCCGCCTCCATATTATTGAATTCTCGATCTGCACAGTCATCCCACGCCCAGGGTGTTCCTTTTCCTGTCAATTGGCAGAGTCAGGGACTTGCTAATGTTTCCACGTAGACAAACTTCTTATAGAAACTTATTATTCCTAAAAACCCTCTCAGTTGTTTTCTGCTTGTAGGAGTGGTAAACTTTGCAATTGCTGCTATCCTCTCTGTGTCGGGACTAATCCCTTCTCCTGTTATCAACTGTCCCAGAAAGCTGACCCTACTGCTCCCTAAGCAAGACTTCTCAGTGTTTGCGGACATCCCATACCTTTTAAAACTGCTTAACACTTGCTCTAAGCGTTTTTTATGTCTCTCCCAGGTATTTTCTGCCATCAATATATCGTCTACATAACACGTGAGCTTCTCTTTAACTCTTCACTCAATACTTTGCTAAAACCCCCGGTATGCGCAGCTGAAGATATATTAAATGCAAAAGGGAGCCTTTCGAACTGAAAACACCATCCGAAGGCAAAAAAGGCCGTGTATTTTTGGCATTCAGGATCGACCTCCATCTACCAAAAGCTCGATCGCAAATCAAGTGAGGAAAACACCGAAACCCTGTGAAATCTTTGAACGAGCTCCTCAAGTCTTTCAGGGCTATCCGTCTGTGGCACAATAATAGTATTTATTTGCCGTGAGTCTAACACCAGTCGAATTCCACCGTCCTTTTTGTTTACAACGCGTAGTCGGCTATTGTGCTCAGATCTCGCTGCCTCAATTACACATTCGTCCTCCATTCTTCTTAGTTTACTTAGAACCTTTTCCCGGTATGACCATGGGATGACATAAAGGGGTACCCGAAATGGTCTATGTTTCTTTACCTGAAATTTAAATTAATACCTTTAATGCTTCCGGTTTTCGGTACGAAGATCTCTGCGTTATTTTTGAGTGCAAGCTCCACCCTTTTCTGTCCTTATTATCTATGTTATTCAGATTCTCGAGTTTCGAATCAATCTACCGTTAATTTCATTAATATGTTCACGTTCTGACTTGAACTCCGCTCTATTCTTTTTTACACTCTTCCCTCTGAACTGCCTGTTGGCCCGTAAATTGTAGTTTTAAACTGCTCGCCGGAATTTGAGCTTTTATCCCCTGCTCGTCAAATCCGATTCTTATTTTATTTCCTTTCCCTAACGTTAACTCCTCTCTTCCTAGATCAATGATAGCTTACTGCGCTGAAAGAAAATCCACACCGATTATTATATCAGCTGTTAGTTTCGGTATTTTCAACAGATTTGCAGTCATATGGTGTCCTTGGCAATCAAAGTCTAGACGTGTTTGTTGCGATATTTCCATACCCTTTCCAACAAACTCACCTCGTACCTTTGTTTTTTGCACTGTGAGCATAGGTGGATTAACTGAATTCTTGCATTTAGCGAACAGCCTATCTGAAATAGCTGAGAGTTTGCTTCCTTTATCTATTACAGCAGTACTCACAATTCCTCCAATTTTTACTTTTACCACCGGATAGATTTCCTGTTTGGGTAACGTTTCCTTTTCATCAAGTAATATCTCCCTCATGTCCTCATATTCTATAATATTTATATTATTACTTCCGAGACGGTTTACGGGCGCATTTTCTCTAGTGCCCGTCGTCTGGCCTAGTCATTGTTCATTTTCCGTGTTATTTTGGCATACTCTAATTTTAATCGATTGTTCCCGATTCCTGTTGTTGTTCATTCCACCTCATCCTTGGTCAGACCGTTGACGAGTTTCTCTACCGTCTGTCGCCCCATAATGCGCCCTTACTTTGTTGCCTATATTCTCTGCCATAGCTCATCCACTGTTCATTATTCCCACTACGATCTCTCTGATCCATGTTTTGGTGAGGCGGACGGTTTACACTGTTTTGCCATTACGGCCTCTATTTATTCCCTCCGTTATTCACCCTTCTTCACCTTGCACGTCTCTCTGAGTACGTTTTTCTCGCGCCTGCTGCTCGTTGAAAGCGACCAACTCTCTTAAGACACCCTTGAATCCTTCTACATCACTTCCATATCGGCCGACGTGCGTTTGCTGGTAGGAAATTGGCAGCTTTATGTAACATAGTCTTATGATCTCAGCCTGTGTGCAAGGGTCATCCAAAAACTGATTTTTCTCGGTCAAGTTTTCGAAAAACTTCACCAGACTACAGAACCCTGAACTCTCGCAGTCTCTAATCATCATTATTTCTGCTTGGTTCTATCCTGTGTCTACTTGGAGCAGTATTTGTTTAAAAATGCGTCACGAAACTCTTCGTATAGCGTGCACGTTTTTGCAACGTTCCGCATTCATTTGGCCCTTGTTCCCTCGATGTGCGAACATACGAAGTCCAGTTTGTACATCAGAGGCCAGTGAAGAGGTAGTGATAAATCAAATTGATCAATAAAGGTTTACGGGTATAAAACATTACTCTCGTCTTTGTAACGCTGAAATTTTCGTGCAGAGATAAAATGCTTAAAATCGAAAATTTCATTAGAGTTTCTTCCCGTTCAGCCTATCACATTCTCATTGGCGCTAACGTTTCCGGTCTACCATTACTTTGGGCATCCTCCCTTCTACTCCCTGTTACATTCTCATCAGTGGAAAAATGTTTCGCGGTGCGCGTTAATGGGTAAAAATTATGCATATGAAATATATCATTGCTGTTCACTGTATTCGCAATATGCGATACAGTTGTGCCCTGTGTAGACGCGGGGCTCATATCTCTAGCGATAGTTCGTTGCTCTGCAGATACGCCTTCTGTCTGTAGTTGACAAGCAGCTCTTACATTCGAGCACATTGTAACATGTCTGGGCTTGGACATGATCGTGAAGAGATTGAACTGCTCTTTCGGTTGCTGTCGTTTCCAAATCGCTTACTATTTATTTTCTGAGAGGTGGTTTTTGCCTTGGTTGCGACCTGACATCCTGGGATAATTGCTTAATTTCGCTTTCTACGTTCTGTTTACATTGGGAGAACTCCGGGGTCAATGCCTTATTTGGTGCAATTTCTGTCTTTTGCAGCTGCGTTATTTCTACTTATTTCACGCGCCTCTGCAATTTCTGTCTTGTAGTAATCCAATTTGCCCCCCTCGTAAGTAATCGTGCTTCGTTCGCGCTTCTTCTGATCTCCGCAGTCTCTAGTTCTAGTTTTGTTCGGAGCGTCACTACCTCATTTTTCACTTCCCTCGTCTCATTTTTTACTGACTGAATCTCGACACTAACGTTCTGAATTTTACTTCCCATTTCTGAGCTAACCTTTGTAAGTAGACTGTATAGGGTTTTTTATTGGTAACGCCACATAGCGCTCTGTATGAAAATCACTGGCTGTGCTGTGTGCAGTCTGTGGCTGGTTTACATTGTTGTCTGCCATAGTAGTGTTGGGCAGTTGGATGTGAACAGCGCGTAGCGTTGCGCAGTTGGAGGTGAGCCGCCAGGAGTGGTGGATGTGGGGAGAGAGATGGCGGAGTTTTGAAATTTGTAAGACTGGATGTCATGAACTGTTATATATATTATGACTATTAAGGTAAATACATCATTTGTTCTCTATCAAAATCTTTCATTTGCTAACTATGCCTATCAGTAGTTAGTGCCTTCAGTAGTTTCAATCTTTTATTTATCTGGCAGTAGCGGCGCTCGCTGTGTTGCAGTAGTGCGAGTAACGAAGATTTTTTGTGAGGTAAGTGGTTTGTGAAAGGTATAGGTTAATGTTAGTCAGGGCCATTCTTTTGTAGGGATTTCTGAAAGTCAGATTGCATTGCACTAAAAAAAAATATTGTGTGTCCGTTTAAGCCCAGTCACATGTATAATATTTCAAAGGGGACGTTTCATATGGCGACCCTGCCAGGATACCTCACTGGAATCTTCTGATTTTTTCCTTGTAGTTTGTGTAATTAGTGTAGCCTTTGTTTATTGCTAGCGCATAAACATAGAGAGAATTTCCTTTGTAATTGTAGTTTTTCATTGTTGTACAGTAAAACAGTTGTGACATGCATGTAGATTTGCACCAAGTATTTCGCAGCTGTACTTGCAATAAGTAGACATTATTTCCATTGCTATGTTATCTTATTTTGCTCTTCAAATTGTGTTTATCTGTGTTATCATGTGAAATATTGTGACAATTATGGCGTGTGAAAAACGTAATACTAGGCTCCAAAGTAAACTGAGAAATGACAGTGAAGATGAAAGCAGTGTGTTAGCGCCACCGTATAATGAATTAACTAATGTTCAACATAGTAATTTGGTAGTTGTGCATAGGGAAATGGAGTGAGCGGCAAACAATGACGTAGGCAGTGAAACAATTAGTGAAAAGGAAGCATTATCGATCGATCGCTTGGCAACAGCTCGCCTCAGGAATCCGAAATGACAGGACAAAATTTTGCAAATACTGTAGATTCAGGTTTTGCGTCCTCACCGTTTTCTCAAATAAGTCAAGACACATTTTCTGCTTGTGAAAATGTGAATGTTGCCGATGCAAATGCACTGCTGAAAAGCGTAGAGGAACAGATTCCAGACACTAATGCATTGTTATTACAGCTAATGCAACAAATGGAACAAAATCAGAGACAAACACAGCAAAAGCTTCAAAAGTTAGACACAGTGGAACAACACCAGAGACAAACACAGCAACAGTTAGACACAATGGAACAAAATCAGAGACAAACACAGCAAAAGCTTCAAAAATTAGACACAATGGAACAAAATCAGAGACAAACACAGCAAAAGCTTCAAAAGTTAGACACCACACTTGAACAAACACGTGAAGATTTAACTACTGAGTTACATAACATTGAATCGAAATGTCAAAAAGTCTGTAATGAAGTAAAAACACAAATTTGTGAGCATTTTCAACTTATTTTTTCGCGGCATGAAAATGCATTACAGAATCACGAAGCAGCCATAAAAGAACTGCAAAGCATTGTTCATGAAAATCACGACACCTTGCAAGCTAAAATTGACTCAGTTGCATCTACTGATTCGGTTACGCAACTTGCAAAAACTCAGGAAAACTTAAAGGACACAGTAGATACTCGGAAACTTGGTTCAGAAAAACACACTGAGGAAATAAGTACACTATCGGAGAAAGCAGCCGAACTTTCGGATCAGTTCACTAACTTATCTACAAAGGTAGATGATGATCTGCATGACACAAGACCTGTAGCCATCACTGACACAAAAAAGTATGAACAAATTATGAAATTCAAATAAAATCAGAATAAAATTAATACACAACACAAAAGAGAAATCCGGGAAGTACAAGATCAGTTGGCACAAGTAATACAGAAATTACATATTTCAGAGGACATTCGCGCTCCAACACGGGAAGAGGGACTTAGAAATACGGAACAACGACAAAATAATAACACAGGACACTTCGGAAATTATGAAAGAAATTGGCAAGGCACACCGAATTTTGAGATGGAACATCCGAAACGACGTAACAATGACCGACATGCGACTCGCCGACATGATGATTTTGACTATAAGCTGTTCATTACTTCACGTAAATTCAAAACATTTAAGAATTCTGGCAACGACATTCATCAACAAGCAAGGCTCAATCAATTCTCTCATTGTTTTCCTCGCAACTGGTCGTTAGAACACAGAATAGATGGTTGGTTGTTTGGGGAAGGAGACCAGACAGCGTGGTCATCGGTCTCATCGGATTAGGGAAGGATGTCGGCCGTGCCCTTTCAGAGGAACCATCCCGGCATTTGCCTGGAGTGACTTAGGGAAACCACGGAAAACCTAAATCAGGATGGCCGGATGCGGGATTGAACCGTCGTCCTCCCGAATGCGAGTCCAATGTCTAGTCACTGCACCACCTCGCTCGGTCACAGATTAGAATTTATGTGTGGCTATTTAGAGACTGAACCAGCTGTAAGAATGCGATCAGTCATTCACGATTGTCACAGTGAAGGAGAATTTTACCATGCCTTCCTCTCAGCATATTGGTCTCAAGCTACACAAGACCGAGTAAAACGTAGCATCATGATGATGAAACACTTTGAACAATCTGAATTTTCCAGTCTTGTCAAATATTTTGAAGACATGTTGCATAAGAATCAATATCTTTCAAACCCATACAGCCCTTCAGAAATCATCCGCATTTGCTTAATGAAATTGCCTGAACATTTAAGAAATATTATTTTGGCAGGACGTTGCAAAGACGACATTGAAGCTTTTCAGGGACTCTTACAAGAATTAGAAATTGACACAGACAGTCACGGGATGCGAAAACAGGAAAACAATCACTACAGGTCACATCCGTCACAATTCCGTGACGACAGAAACAATAACTGGACACGACAAGTCTATTCTTACAAGGCAAATCGTGACCAAAACAGACACCACCCATATCACAACCACTGGCAGAGTAATAATAGTTACAGAGAAAGATCACATTTTCGTAGTAATGAACATGACAGAGATTACCATAGAAGCAGACAATATGGGAACAAAAACAATTATTATCAAGGGAGACAGAATAACTTCAGACACAACGGACCACCACACAGTTACGATTCTGGGAGAAATTCTCCACCACATGACCGACAAACAAGAAACTATGTAAACTACCGACAAAACGACAGACCTGAATTCCATCAGAACTGGCGAGCTTCAAACAGGGCAGGGCCTTCTCGTCAAGGTGAATTTATAGAAGTTAGGTCTCCTAATCCCAATAACGACGCGCGTCAACAAAGGAACAGACAATGACTCGCACCGCAGGCAGCCGCATGCGCCCGCTGGCTCAGGGAAAAATAACATAAACGCTAACCTTGAGAAAAATTCCAGTATTCTTTACCGATGTATACCACATGATAATTGCGTTAAAGTTGAAACTCTGCATACTAGGAAGAGGAAAGGGTTACACCACATTTCACATGTAAAACCGTTTATTGAAAGATAATCTGCTTTTTAACTTTGTCATTGCCATATAACTTTTCACTTTACATTGCCAGTATGCTTTGTCAGACTTAGAATCTGTTAACATGCAACAATGTTTGAAGTTAAATAACCAGTCAAGAACCAAGAGAACTTATTGAAACAGAAATTACGAATGCATTGTTATAGCGAACAGACGTCACAGTGTTATTGTGTGTCTACATTCTTGCTTGTTATTTGCACGATTACGTAATGACTATAAGGCTTACATACTTAGAACATATACTGGTACTGCTAATGAGATTTTAATGCAACATTTTGGTTTACTTGAAAATACATTCCGGATTTAAAGTACTTTCTGTGAGATACCAGACGACACAGTGCTTAGTTTATGTGACAACTACACGATTTTATCATGACACTACTAATGAGTGACAATTTACAATGTTGCTCTTGCAGTGTTTCTGTTTTGTATCTGCACAGTTTTTCTGCATTATTCTGGAAAGTAAACCATGTTTCAGTAGTAACTTTTGTGGTATAGCAACAATGAAACAGCCTTTTTCGTGGCACAACAATACATTACTGTACAGTACTTTCTTCATCATGCCAATAAGCATAATAACTACGATATCTATACGCAAAGCATTTCACCTTTGTTTATCATGAGGCAAGTACATTGACTTCTGCAGAACTTAGCTTTTGGAGGACGATAAATACGACACTTCCACAGAGATTATGTTACAACAAGACGCACAGTTTAGCGCTACAGTACACGTATTTGAGTGATTAATTTTATACTTAAAACATTTATTTTTAAAGATTTTTGAATTACAAAGAAAGTTTTCCATGATACATTTCATTCCATTGCTGTAATCTGTAACACCTGAGGGTATATTTACATTAATCCTCAGTGGGGTACACGCCTACTTTGTGTACCATGTGTTTGGCAAGCACAAGGAGCCCTAGCTAACATGGTATTTGCTTATACAACTTTACACATCGGTACCATATTTCTCTAACACACAAATTACACAGCTATCTGATCATTTAACTGAGAGATAAACATTTTTTTACTACATCAGTGACACATGTTTATGCAGTTACACAGTTGGGTAACTTCACACTTATGAAACTGTATTTTGTCTGTACTTTGTGAACTGTTCATATTTTCTCGGAACCATTGTGATACTATTTGAGCTTTGAATGATGTATTTGGTAAGGAAGCATGATTTTAAAGTACGTTTGAGGTAGATGACACTATTGAAATGAGCAGAGAATTTTTTTAGGTTTTGATATTATTGCAGAAAGCTACGACGTTTTTGAGATTTGACTGAGGTGTTACGATGTTATTTTTACGACGATGATGTGTATTATGATGTTGAGGTATGTTTATGGTCAATAAGATGGTGCTACCGTATATGAGGAATCTGATTATGCTACGTATTTATTATGATGAAATATTGAAGAAGTGTCGACGAATACGTATATGAATAATGAGTAGTGGTTAGGGACTCTGATTTGTGGAAAAGAATGTTGGAAACCAAGAATCGTACTTTAAGAGTTATGAAATGTGTGTAAATGTGTGAATGTACCACAATGCCGACGAAAATTTTTTGGACACTGTTATATTTACAGGATTTTGTTTCTACAGATTTGTAACGCAAATTCTAGACCTGTGAAATTTTTTTATATGAGATTGTCACTGTATTGCAAACTGGTGTCGTAAATATTTCGGTAAGAAAGCCAAGTGACCTTGATGTAATGCGTCTTGAGCGGCCAGCCGTGTCAGACGCCGGGAGAAAAAGCTATTAGTGTGTGCCTTTTGAGAGGCACAGGTAAAAAAAAGGGGGGGGCATTATCCTCGCTATTGACATTCCTTTGTGGTTAGCATCGCAAATACGACACGCTCAAACTTGGTAAACATATGATAATACTGTGGAGCTCTTAATTTACAAAATTTACTAAAATGCCTAATGAAACGATGAGAAACATTTCACAGCTATTGTCTTGCTAGTTGAGAGAAATGCCATATGGCTTGCATTATGTATTTATTTACTCATTTTGTTTAATATCTAGTTTCTAGCTGTACTGCAGCATTGGTTAAAATAAAATTTAATAGATGTACTAATATAGTTATGTTATGCCTACAGATCCAGTCAATTATAAATTTATGGTCTACTTCCAAGAAAATGAGGGCACAGAAATAGACATTTCCCTTCACGGGAATTCCATAAATAATTTTTTTACGATTTCGTAACTTATCTGCTAGCATAAGTTCTCGTGATGCATCACCCTAGTGTTAAGATGTGACATAGGTATTAAACATGGCCATTTTTACTGTAATATTTTTTCTGCTTGAGCTATGTCATGTTTAGATATAAGTTATTGCATTTGCTGCTGCTGTTTGCCAGGCATAGTGCTACTAAATTTCACTTTACATTACTCTGTTAAGCTAGTTTTACTACTGATTTATTTTTTCTGTTGCTGCACATTGGCTCATATTAGTTGTAATTTTGCATTTTATCTGTTAATTTAGATTTACTGCTGCTTGCTTTGCACTCTGCATTTTTTCTCAATGCTATTTGTGTTAATTGTTTTGTGCTGCTACATTGCCTCCTCCCTTAGTTTAGCATCTGAGCTCAGTAGATTTCAGTTAGCTTAAGATGGGGTAGGCTATATGTGAGAACGAGTTGTGATGAATTGGAATAAACGCATTGAGAAGCTATATGAAAATGATTTGGCAAAAAAAGTACTGTACAGTGGAGAAAAACTATTTTTGAAAGAGGATGTGAACAAAATACAGAAAACATGTTTGGATAGGACTTTTTGGAAATAATGAAGAACGAAGGGAGATCTCCAAGAAGTAAAGGAAGTTTTGTCTGCAAAATACTGCAGTAAAACAAACCCTGTCCTTTCCTCCTGTGTTATCCCACTATGTGTTTGTGTACCCTTGTGTATTTGTTTTCTTCCTGTCTCTGTGACGGTTTCATAGAATTTTTTTCTCTTCTAATACTAAGCTACATTCACTATGATGAGGAATACTGTTATCCTCAAATATAGTTTGCATTAATAATATGTTATTTACTTTGTAAAGATGTTTAGACATTATTTATTCTGTTTTGTTTTAATGCTCATGTGTGAAGTTGATGTTTCGAAAGTTATTCTGATCTTTTATGTATGCACTCATGTCATAGTTCCTGTAACACAGATGTAGATGTTATTTCGATTATTTTGTAAAGCCTGTACTACAAATGTTATCTGTATTGTTTTGTACCTTTATAATTGTATTCTTATGATACAAAATTGTAATTGACACCAGTTCATCATATTATTAGTTTGTAAGTTCCATTTCGCTGCACACGTTTCTGTTGGTCATAGTATATGGACAATATGTGAGAAGTAGGGACTGTTAGTGTTTGCATGTGTGTTAATAATTCTGCAAGGGACTGGATAACAGCATTGCTGGTTCTAAGGACATTTCAAAAAATCTTTGTGAGTGCACAAGTGGTGGTTTATGGACTTGCTATATTCTCCGCAAGATTCTTCAATGGTGATTGTGCACCTGCACAGTCACAACAGATGGCTGCTCGCCATCTCTACAAGGACTACATTGGGTCTACATCTTTGATGACCCACCAATACCATTATTTCTACAAGGACTACAGTGGGTCTACACCTTTGCTGATTCACCAGTACCATTATTTCTACAAGGACTGCAGTGGGTCTGCACCTCTGGTGGCCCAACAGTACCACAATCTCTACCAGGACTACAGTGGGTCTGCACCTCTGGTGGCCCACCAATACCGTAATCTCTACTAGGACTACAGTGGGTATACTCTGTGATGACCTACCTACCAATATTCTTCAAAACTTCGAATGACTCTGCTGTGGGTTTGCTCTGTTGTGGCCCATTACCTGTCTGCATGTCGAGAGTCAACACTGTCTTTCCGTTGGAAGGACAACACTACTTCTTCAAGACTGCATGGAAATCCACTACTTCCGTGTGCATTTTCTTTTACTGCTCAGACTTTGAGAAAAAAAAAACACTGCAATTTTACTGTGATGAACGATCAGGACTGTCTTTATGGACTGTGAGAAAATTTTAGCTTTTGACCAACATTGTATCAATAAGTGTGTGCATTTAATATCTTTGTTATTCTAATTATGAAAAATTTTATCAAATCGTTATTGGCCACTGCCCAAAACAATTTGTAAATTTTTTTTGGGGAGCATGGGGGCTATGTAAGTATACTGTATAGGTTTTTTTATTGG
Organism: Schistocerca piceifrons; assembly: GCF_021461385.2. Classification (NCBI taxonomy): domain Eukaryota; kingdom Metazoa; phylum Arthropoda; class Insecta; order Orthoptera; family Acrididae; genus Schistocerca; species Schistocerca piceifrons. Next base: position 397,787,676 of record NC_060144.1, on the reverse strand, counting down.
TAACGCCACATAGCGTTCTGTATGAAAATCACTGGCTGTGCAGTGTGCAGTTTGTGGCTGGTTTACATTGTTGTCTGCCATTGTAGTGTTGGGCAGTTGGATGTGAACAGCGCGTAGCGTTGCGCAGTTGGAGGTGAGCAGCCAGCAGTAGTGGATGTGGGGAGAGAGATGGCGGAGTTTTTAAATTTGTAAGACTGGAAGTCATGAACTGCTATATATATTATGACTATTAAGGTAAATACATCATTTGTTCTCTATCAAAATCTTTCATTTGCTAACTATGTCTATCAGTAGTTAGTGCCTTCAGTAGTTTGAATCTTTTATTTAGCTGGCAGTAGTGGCGCTCGCTGTATTGCAGTAGTGCGGGTAACGAAGATTTCTGGTGAGGTAAGTGGTTTGTGAAAGGTATAGGTTAATGTTAGTCAGGGCCATTCTTTTGTAGGGATTTCTGAAAGTCAGTTTGCGTTGCGCTAAAAAAAAAAAATTGTGTGTCAGATTAAGCCCAGTCACGTGTATAATATTTCAAAGGGGACGTTTCACCTTCTGCATTTCTGTACTAGCGTTTTGGATTTTACTTCCCATTTCAGCACAAATGTTTTGAATTTTAGTTCCCATTTATGAGCGTATTCATGATTCCTTCTTTTTATTTGATCTTCCAATTCAGCGCGTACTTCATAATTCCCACTTTTCATTTGCTCTCCCAATTCAGAACTGACCCCTTGACTTTTATTTCCCATTTCGTTTAGGTATGCAAGGATGTACAGCGCATCTGTATTACCTAAAACTTCTCTCCTATTGTGGCTTTCACTTTCTCTACTCCTAGGTGATCTTCTGCCCATTACCCTTCCACTTTTTGGTATTCAAAAAAGTCATCACCACATGCCCTTGATATGCTGCCTCGTGACGATGGCACTGACGGCTATCTTTACGATTGCCTCTGTGTGTCTCTGTTCCTCATCCTTACTATCAGATTGTCCACCACAGGATTGACTGTGTATATCATCCTCACAAAATTCCCGTGGATCGGTATTCCCCTCACCTGTGCCTTATGCTGCTAACATAGCTAACTCTTTCTCATCCCCCTAGGCTTTCTTGACTGTCCCATGTATCTGCCATTTCTAAATTGTTACAATTAGTGTTCTGTTACGTTACTAAGCGCGCTTTGGCCCTAGTTAACATGGACTGATTCCTGATAAGCTCTCTTTTAAAGCTACACAATCTATACTACCCACATTTATTATATAACATAAATTATCTACAACAAAGAAGCTAAGTTAATGGCAATGGGCAGTGTCGTTACAATACAAGCAAAATACAGTGATAAATAACATTACAAAAATCAATAAATTGCAGCCTGTGGGCTGAAGCGCAACGCCTCTGAAAAGAAATACAATAAAATACAGAATATATATATATATATATATATATATATATATATATATATATATATATATATAGTGTTATCGCGTGACTTTACCACTGCAAACTATACACGCAAGCTGAAGATCACTATCAATCACACCTAAACATTAAATGGGAAAAAAAAATTTAGAAAATTTCCGAGGTTTCATATCACTTTATAACTACTATCAGAAGGCTCTAAGTAGGGTCCTGGCAGGGTAAACCATATCCAAGATGCTACTCCAGGAGGGTGTAAAAATGAATGTGCACAACCGAAAATAATAAAAGCTAAAATGATGATTTGGCCCCGTCTGACTACCACCTGGTCGGCCGCTGTGGCCGAGTGGTTCTAGGCGATTCTGTCCGGAACCACGCGGCTGCTACGGTCGCAGGTTCGAATCCTGCCTTGGGCTTGAATGCGTGTGATATCCTTAGGTTAGTTAGGTTTAAGTAGTTCTAAGTTCTAGGGGACTGATGACCTCAGATGTTAGGTCTCATAGTGCTTAGAGCCATGTGAACCACTACAACCTGAAGCAGATCTTAGGTTCTCTTAATGCTCTTTTTACATATAAATTACAATCTAAACATAAATGAATGATGAAGGCAACTAATCCTACAAAATGTTAAACGTTGTTGTCCATCATATATTTACTGTAGATTAATATCAACCGTTTAAGTACAAATGTCTATATTTCCTAATAAAAGTTACTAATAAATTGCCCAACTCTGCCCCTTATTATGACTGCGCGGTAATGTACCTTATTCTACATAGGTAGAATTGTGGACAGTTGGGAATGTGAGTCTCACGGGAAGCGTGCAAGGGATAAGTCCCTGCAGTCGCGCTGCTCATCTGTGTCCTCGGTGGCTCAGATGGATAGAGCGTCCGCTATGTAAGCAGGAGATCGCGGGTTCGAGTCCCGGTCGGGGCACACATTTTCAGCTTTCCACATCGAGGTATATGAACAACACCTGTCGGCAGCTGACGGTTTCAGTTAGCCATCATTTATTCTAGGGTAAAGCTGCACGGTCATCTACAGTATCTGTTCTTTCGAGAACAGTTACTGTCTTCATATATATAGTTAAAGGCTACCCAGCCATTGACCTTCGTCTGTGCGAATGCGCACAGGCTGCCCAAACTCTTACGGGAATCGCCAAAGCGTGCGCGAGTAATGAGTGAATGGGCAAATGTCTATAAGGTACATTACATAGGTAGAATTGTGGACAGTTGGGAATGTGATTCTCACGGGAAGCGTGCAAGGGATAAGTCCCCCAGGGCACACGTTTTCAGCTGTTCACATCGAGGTATATCAACAACACCTGTCGGCAGCTGACGGTTTCAGTTAGCCATCATTTATTCCAGGGTAAAGCTGCACGGTCATCTACAGTATCTGTTCTTTCGAGAACAGTTACTGTCTTCATATATATAGTTAAAGGCTACCCAGCCATTGACCTTCGTCTGTGCGAATGCGCACAGGTTGCCCAAACTCTTACGGGAATCACCAAAGCGTGCGCGAGTAATGAGTGAATGGGCAAATGTCTATAAGGTACATTACATAGGTAGAATTGTGGACAGTTGGGAATGTGATTCTCACGGGAAGCGTGCAAGGGATAAGTCCCCCAGGGCACACGTTTTCAGCTGTTCACATCGAGGTATATCAACAACACCTGTCGGCAGCTGAGGGTTTCAGTTAGTCATCATTTATTCCAGGGAAAAGCTGGACAGTCATCTACAGTATCTGTTCTTTCGAGAGCAGTTACTGTCTTCATATATATATATACTAATATATCGTACATACGTTAACAGTCATTTAGGTAATCAGAGAATTTTTCCTTCAATCGGTCGCCAGTTCTTATCACATACATGGATTGCCGTTTTTTTTTAAATTTCTTGTGGTAATTTGCTTCTACGTAATTTTACAGCACACGTCTCTTTGTTATACTGGTATAGCACTACTTTGCTTCTAATTCATCATTTTGTCATGCTACAAGAATTTACGTACACACGATGAACATTCATTAAAACTGTTATGAATTAGAATTTTAAATTACGAATGCCCAGCGTGCTAAATACAGTGTTCTTCACTTCGTACTGAGCAATTCTTACTGTCGTCCTCTTTGCATCTCATAAATGAACAAGTAAATTAAAAACTGTTCTACCATTAAAGTGTTTTTCGTATTTAGGACGACTAATAAAGTAATTTTCTTCTTAGAAACTACTTATGATTCCATTCGGCTGTTATCTTTAATTATAAACAACAAAACACGGAAAACTGAGTGGCAAATCAAGAAGCCCACAACGGTAAAAATTTATAAATGAATTGCTACCCTAAAATACCATATGGAAATGAATCCTGGACATAGACTAAGAAGGCCGGCACAAGTATAGAGGTTTTTTTGTATTCTGAGAGATATAAAATTAAGGATCTGTTTTCTAAAGAAGTGTAGTGTCTTTCATCAAAACTCAACTCTGTTATGCGCTAAAACGTCAAAGAAACTGGTATGGGTATGCGTATTCAGATACAGAGATATGTTAACAGGCATAATACGGCACTGCGGTCGGAGACACCTATAAGAAAAAAGGTGTCCGGCGCTGTTGTTAGATCGGTTTCTGCTGCTACAATGGTTTGTTATCGAGATTTAAGTGAATCTGAACGTGATGTTATAGTCGGCGCACGAGCAGTGGGACACAGCATCTCCGAGGTAGCGGTGAAGTGGGGATATTCCCGAAGGACCATTTCGCAAGCGTATGGTGAATATCAGGAATCCGGTAAAACATCAAATCTCCGACATCTCTGCGGCCCGAAAAATATCCTGCAAGAAAGGGACCAACGACGACTGAAGAGAATCGTTCAAAGTGAAAAAAGTGCAACCCTTCCACACATTGCTGCAGATTTCAATGCTGGGCCACCAACAAGTATCAGCGTGTGAACTATTCAGCGAAACATCATCAACATGTGTTTTCGGAGCCGAAGGTCCACTCGTGTACCCTTAATGACTGCACGACACAAATCTTTAATCCTCTCTTGGGCCCGTCAGCACCGACATTGTACTGTTGATGACTGGAAACATATTGATAAGTCGGAAGAGTCTCGTTTCAAATTTTATTGAGCTAATAGACGAGTACGGATATGGAGACAACCTCACGAATCCATGGACCCTGCTTGTCAGCAGGGGACTGTTCAAGCTGGTGGAGGCTCTATAATGGTCTGGGGCGTGTTTATTTGTTGTGGTATGGGACCCCTGACACAGCTGCTTACGACTCTGACAGGCGACGCATAAAGCATTCTATCTGATCAGCTGCATACATTCATGTCCATTGTGGAATTCCGACGGACTTCGGAAATTCCAGTAGGATGATGCACACATCCAGAATTGCTACAGAGTGGCTCCAGGAGCACGAACACTCTTCTGAGTTTAAACACTTCCGCTGGCCATCAAACTCCCCAGACAAGAACATTTTTGAGCATATCTGGGATGCCTTGCAACATACTGTTCAGAGATCTCCACTCCCTAGTACTCTTAAGGATTTATGGACAGCTCTGCGGGGTTCATTATGTCAATTTCCTCCAGTTCTCCTTCAGGCATTATTAAAGTCCATGCCACGTCGTGTTGCAGATCTTCTGCGTGCTCGAGGGGGCCCTACACGATGTTAGGAGATATACCAGTTTCTTTGACTCTTTAATGTATAAGTAAAGTGACTTGGAGTTGCAGAAAGTGTGTGGTCCAATTTTAGTAGAGAGTGCTGTGCAATTAATCCTACGTATTGTTGATGCTACACTTAAACTGCATTCCCATCACATTGTTTGGTGGGGGGCAATCGGGAGGATGGAAACAGGCCTACAGCACCGCTACACTCATCAGCAATACTCTTGGATACTCTCCGATAGCAGAATTATTAGCTCACAAGTAACCATTACAGTTCGTACTTTAAAAGAGCAGGCGGTCGCTTTGGGGCACACAATAGACGGTGTAGATCTGATTTCGTATGGTCGTCTGACCATCCAACGCGAAAACAAGACATGGCGGTGAAATGTGGCATCAGTTTCATGGAGATGCACAAATAGATGAGTCGATATTGTGACGTGACAAATGGCACAGAGGAACTGTTGAGTTTCGATGTGCCCATGACCACACCGTGAATGAAGTTGCTCGTTTTTTTGGTGTCTCAACAAGGACTGTCAAAGATGTCTACACAAAATGATACATCACTCGAAGCCGTGTAACACAGCGTACGAACGGAAGTTGTATAGAGATCCCAACCGATTGGATCGGCGTCGCTTGTCACCTCTCGCCATTGGCGATTGGCTTCAAACTCGACTGCTACTGTCAGTAAACGTGAAACAACACAAGACTGGACAGCAGCTGGTTTGTTGCCTTTTCTTCTACATCACGAGGAGTATAGCGCTCCCCTTTCCCAAGACAGTAAAAGCCGTGATTTCAGAGCCACACACACATACGTTTCTGGCTTGATGAATTATCAGGCACCACGTCGAACCTCAACTTTCCCGCTAAATGACCCGAACTTAATTTCGCAGAAAATCCATTGGGCAGTTTGAAAGACAGGACGAATCGTAGCAGTCACCACACCCACAATTTATTTGCTCCACGGCGATTAATCATTAATGAGGCACTATATACTGATATGTCATATCTGAAGAAGCTTTTGGACCCGCAGAGCCGAGGCCATTATCAAATCTTAAAGCCGGTGTTAAACAGTATTACTCAGATCTCTCCTGGCATTAACTGATTTATCTTTGGGTTTTCTTCCTAGACAAACCAGGTAGTCAACGAACTTCAATACAATTCATACCACATTAGAATTGCCTCACTAAGGAATATAACGTAGGTTTTTATGACCAGCTCAACTCATGGAAACAGTGCCAAAAACAATAGAACGAGGATGTAAGGGAGGATCCAAGAAATGATTCGACCCAACATTTTATGATAACGAGTGGGCCAAGACCCCTAGCAATTCCAGATACCGTAGAAAGTTTTTCAAATGGAGTACTTTGATGCTCAAATTAGCCGTTCACGGACGACATGGCTGCTGGCAAGATCATGTTCCACAAGGAACTGGAGCTGCTAAATGTGCTGATATGGTAATAAAAGCGAGGGCATGACAAGAAAAATAATTATAAACTCACCTACATTCCTGCGGATATGGCTCATAATCCAGGATACATCCAAGAAGGTAATAAAGAACATAACTGTTAATGAAATCAAAACTTTTCTACGATCGTATGATCCATTTGTCAACGTCAAACTATTTGTGAAGGAGATGGTGCACCTGGGCCAAACTTGTATTATTGAACCCTGACAGTCGACGATCAAAAGCTATCTTGTGTTATTATTGACTTCATGGAATGCCAAGTATCACCATACGAGTAGATCCCTGCCTCGTGCATATTACAAAGACAGAAAGAGCCACATAAGGAATCCTTAATACTATAGTTACAACCCGGTTTAGTGCTCAATGTATCACAGGAGTAATCCCATCTCTGATTCTTTAAATAACCGAACTCACTTGCGTGAAACAGCTCCACGCCTCTCATGAGTTAGTGTGTTAATATTTAACATTCATCATTAGAAAATTTCGCGGTTTATGACGTAAAACACTAATTATGTTCGTTTTATTCCTTAAATCCATGGAATCATGAAAAAGTGGAAATCAAAAGATGATAGGCAGCTGAAGTTTGTAGTTAAGAAATGAAAAACTATAACGTCATACTAGATGCCGAAGTTTTACTGCATGAACAATGAACATACAGCATGCAATAAAAGGGATTTCGTTATTTTGAGGGACTGTAAGCGAGTAACTTTAGGAAAGAATAGAAATTATTTTCAAAGTTCAGTGGAAGGCGCTAAGCGCTTGCTTTATCGGTAGTGACAGGCATTGGGATATTATCCCAAAACGTAGGCCAAAAAGGAAAGTCAAACAACTATCAAAAGGGCGTATCATTTTGGCTGTTAATGTGTTTTATAAGGATAGCTATTCTGCAGGTCGAAACCAAAACGGATATGATTACGTTTCTCCATGCAGGAAAGCAAGGAGCAGCAGACTGTTTTCGTGGGATCTGTTGGTCTTACGGGTGCGAAGTGGCAAGTGAAACAGTGACTCAGGGGTGTGACAACACCACATTCGGAGGAGAAAGACAGGATGAAATGTGACGTGGATGGGGAGCGGTCGATTGTAGTCGTCGAGTTTCCAACACGAGAGTATACACATTCTGTAGTAAGTGTCTGAACAACGCTATCGATAATGAAAAGAAAACCTACTGAATAGTACTTTTGTACCACTAAATAAATCAACACATGTGGAGTCGATAATTTTCAACGGAAAATGCTGGTTAATCCAGGAGATATATTGAATGCATGAAAGAGCACAGGTGTTTTCATAGGCAGTGAATGTACGATCATTCCACTAACATTTGTTGTACCTGCTTCCAGGTGCTGCAGACCGAACTGAGGTCTCGGTGGTCCTACTCTATTTCTTCTCTTTTGTCAGTTGCTTCTGGCAAATACGGTTGAATATATATGCACTCTTTTTATGTTGTAGTCTCATTATGTGTCATAGTTAGGCCTCACCTGACATTAGGAGTGAAAAGGATATCACCTATCGTGGCGTTTAAATGCGGTACCTTTCTCCTCAACAGAGATCTAATAGAATGTCTGAGAACAGTAGGAAGTCATAAAATGTGCGAATTGCGGTTTCATGAAAATATAATTTTGGAAGAATATTTCTAGGAAGAGATGCCATTTGAAACAGTATTCAATAACGTCGTTTCTACCATTCCAGAAAACAAACTAAGCACAGAGAAAGCTACCACGTTTAATGCACACACACACACACACACACACACACACACACACACACACACACACACACACACACAGAGTAAATAATACTGTCGCTTATATCACGCACGCTCAGAACACGCATAATAATCATGCGACGCCACAGTGTAAAATGCATTCTGTATAGAGAGAGAGAAGTGTAACATAAAATAAATAAGAGAAATGCATGTGGCTTCCCACTCGTGTAGAAATGGCTGAGTGTGGCACTCCGAAAAACGTTAAAATTTTATAGCTGTTTCCCTGTCACATAGGAGAAAAGAGAAAACCACGCAGGCTCTTCAGATCCCGACAGAGTTATCCAAGCGCGATTCTTTCACCCGTATTTCCATCAGCACACGCGCCATGTCCGACGGCGTGCCGAAAAGTAATGCCTCCGAATTTTGCTTGTGAAAACTCTTAAAGTTTTCCTGATGGCAGAGGACTCCGAATTGTAACGTGCAACAAGGTGGCGACTAACGTAACTATGTTGGTGTGTGAGAAACAACATGCTGTAATCGAGTTTAGAATTCGAAGAGTTCGTCTACATATGGATCACCCTCTCCGTCAGCATCACAATGCCAGACCACACACTAACACTTCCACATGTGCAACAATCCGACGCGTTGGGTTCACCGCGTCGATCATCCTCCATGAAGTCCCAACTTCCCCCCCATCCGATTTTCATATTTTTCCAAAAGCTAAAGAACGCCTACGACAATTCCGTTTTTGAAGTGATGAAGCGGTGCAGTCAAAGTTCAGTCTGTGGGGCCGTCAAAAAATTCAAACATTCTATAGTGATAGGATCAACAAAATGATCTCTCGTTGGGAAAGGTGTGTTCGTCGCCAGAGCGACCATGTTGAGAAATAAATAGGTAGACATGAGTAATAAAGATGTAGACTTTAATAACGTTTGTTTTATTTAAAAAGCTCTAAGGGTTTTCCCAAAAAATTCGGAGGTATTACTTTTCAGGACTGCCTCATAGGTTCACTCCGTTTAGATATTTGAGCTCTGTACATCCGTGTTAGATTTTCGTAAATCTAGGTGTACTTCGACCTCATAAACTGAGACACTTCAAGAAATTAGGTCAAATTACATCTGTTTTTCAAATATTTTTTTGAGTTTTTTAGATGCACACTCAATACAATATGAGTTTTAACATTTGCACATCCTTCCAAAAATAACAACTGCCTCTAGATTTGGAAACGTTTTCTTTTAGATGTAGGCGTAATCCCATTAATGGATACATATTGAATACCTGAAGTGTATCAACGTGGATTCATGATAAAAATACGCATTTCGTTACATTGACGAAAGTACGCATTGATATAAACACTTATTTATTCTCTTTTAAACTAATTGTAACCTCAATTAAATATTTTTATTTCTATAATCCATCTGTTCCAAACAATCATGATAAAAACAGCTTTTCTTACCTTAAAATTTTGTATTTCTGGTGTCCACTATTTTTAATACTCTTCTATAACACCACGTTTCACCTGCTTTCCAGTTTCTTCCTCCTTACTTAGGTAATCTTCTGTAATTTCACTTCCTTCATACAAACAACAGTTTTCCTTACGTTTCTACCGAATCTTAGTCAAGTTTTATTTCAAGAAAGTCGCCATACTCATTTCTACTGTAAAAAAAAAAACATTTGAGCGCAGTAAGCCGTTTGCTCTTAGTGTTTCTCTGAAATGGCAAAATAATGTGTGATTTGTAAGACTTTTATTCCACAATGAAGCTGCTTATATTGATATAAATGTTTAACTTATGGTTTTAGTATTGACTCAGAATAACAATTGAGTTCTGTGTAGTTTCTGGTTGTAAAATCTATATGTAGACTTATATGATATACTAACACACTTTTGTATGATGTATCATACAATTGGAAACTATTACTACCTTTGTGCCTAATTATCCTAAAATTTCTTTTCTACTTTTAGAGTTAAATAACGAAATAGATTGTTTACTGAGATCCTTTTGCTAGATCATTATTATGTAGCACATTTTATCGGCACGTCAAATAAACGCTATTATAATCCAGACGATCCTCGTGATGCTGAAGAGATTCTAAAAATATTTGAGATTCTAAGTGATGGATACACTACCTGCAGTGAAACAGGATGGAAGATGAGATGGATTTAGTCCTTCTTCCACCAAGAGATGGAAATGATTCCGATTGTGCTGATGCCCCTAGTGACGATGAAAGACTCGTTACCTCCTCTGACATTGGTAAAGGACATCTTTTGCAGCCATTGGATTTACAAGCCCTTTCAGAAAGAAACAGAAAAGATGCTGCTGTGGAGCCTGTGATAGAAAGCAACAAGGGAGATAACAACACAAAGAGTCATCAAAGGAATCTAAGACAAAACCCCTAACATGCATATCGAAAGAGCTGAATACGATGAATGTTGACAGGCAAGTAGATTTCACAGATAATATGTTAGAACCTTTTTTGTGGCTGAAATGAAGCAGTCTCATAATTTGCCTGTAGTATATCCAACGAAATTTTCAGTGAATATTTATGGAATACGTTTGTAAAGAGACAGAAGAGGATATTTAGAGTTCCAACTTTCAGCTGATGTGTTATACAAATATTTAGGAAATCTTATTCTTTCCAGTTATAATCGAATCCCTTTTAGAAGAATGTATTGGCATACAATTGTTTTGTAGGTGAGTTACTGAATGGAAACTGTTTTGAACAAATCCACCACTTTCTGCGTTTCAATGAGAACACGACATTAGATCAAAGTAATAAAACTTACAAAGCTGATCTTCTTTTGAAACACCTCATACCATATTTCTGCAGCTTGTTCAGTCACTACGACATTCGTTCTCTTTAGATAAAGCTGTGGAGCACCTCTATGGACATAACAGAATGAAGCAATTCATAAAGTGAAAAACTTATTCGTTATGGGTATGAGTAATTGTATCTTGCAACATCTGAGGGATATGTGGTAAAGTTCAGTCCATACACTAGTGCTGAAGAGAAAGAAGAAGGAAAAACATTGGGACTTAACCCTGCTGTTCTGTTCGGGTCTATATGACCCGAAACGAATATGAACGTTATTTTACATTATGTAAATACCAATATATATTTATGAAACTTTGTGACTTTGTCTGAAAATGGATGAGCAGCATGTGTTTTAAAAGGTTTTAAAAAAGTTTAAGAAGTTTGGGCTTCAACTGTAATAGTTGCATATGTAATGTTCGGGTCATAATGACCCGACACAAATATGTTTAGTGTAACTCGTATTTATTTCTAAAATCTGGAAATGGCGAAAATTATTTTTGTTGTGTTGTGTGGGAATAGTGACTGCATCATTCCAACTTACTCTCAACAATCACCTAAAGCTCCATGCGTTCACAACAATGGGCTTGTTTGTTGCTTTCCCCAGGAAATAATAATTGGCAGTTCTCAATAATTGGAATGCTTTGTTTCTGCCCAGTTTGACTTGTGACACCATGGCGATGAGACCATTGAATGATCGTGAGTTGGAAGAAATAGTAAATGCCTCACCAGATGAAGGATCACTTTCTGAGTTTGAAGATCACATCAGCAATGCATCTGAAAGCGAGTGTTCCGATGACAGTTACGACAGTCCACAGCCCATACAAAATAGTGTAGAGACTTTTCTTTCTAAAAATGGGAATATAGAATGGCAGTTGCATCCACCAGCACAACATGGTCGCCTACCAGCTTCGAACATCATCAAGAGTACCCCAGGAGTTACCAGGTATGCAGTCAGCAGAATATCTGATGTAAAATGTTCATTTGAAGCAGTATTTCACACAGCGCTTCAAAATGAAATAATAGAGATGACAAATATTGAAGGGCAGCGAGTTTATGGTGAACAGTGGACAGATATTGATGGTTCTGTTTTCCATGCATACTTAGGACTCTTACTCCTAGCGGGTGTATATCGATCTCATGGGGAGTCTACAAAAAGTTTGTGGGATAAAGATACTGGGCGAAACATATTTCGAGCAACCATGTCTCATGAAACATTCTGTAAGATATCACGTGTCCTGCGATTTGACAAGAAATCTACTAGAGAGGAAAGACGACGTACTGACAAACTTGCCGCAATTCGTAGTATTTGGGAGAAGTGGGTAGAGGTCCTTCCTAAACTGTATAATCCAGGAGAAAATGTTACTGTTGACGAGCAGTTAGTAGCATTTAGAGGTCGCTGTCCATTCAAGCAGTATATCCCAAGTAAACCGGCAAAATATGGGATCAAAATATGGACCATGTGTGACAGCAAAACTTCATACGTACTGAAAGCCCAAATTTATACAGGAAAGGTGAGTGGAGCGGCACCAGAAAGAAATCAGGGAATGAGGGTGGTATCTGATCTCACTTCTGAGTTACGTGGTCAGAATATCACGTGTGACAACTTTTTTACGTCGTACAATTTGGGGCAGCTGCTTCTGAAAAGGAAATTGACTATGTTGGGAACTATACGGAAAAATAAGCCGGAGCTTCCACACAAAATGACCAACAAGGAGGTACACAGCTCTTCATTTTACTTCACAAATGACACTACTGTGGTTAATTATATTCCTAAGAGACACAAGAATGTTGTACTTATGAGCACTCTCCACCATGATGCGGAAATCAGTGACAGGGCTGATAAGAAGCCAAAAATGATTTTGGACTATAATTCAACCAAAGGTGCTGTAGACACGCTTGATCAGTTATTAGGTACATATACATGCAAACGAAAAAGTAATAGGTGGCCAATGATAGTTTTCTACAATATTCTTGATGTTTCTGCTTATAATGCATACGTTTTGTGGATTTCGGTTGACCCTAATTGGAATGCAAGCAAATTGACTAGAAGGAGAATATTCTTGGAGGAACTTGGAAAGTCACTGATAAAAGAACATATTGCATCAAGAACGCATTTCCCAAGAACAGAAGATTCTTTGAGAATGGTCACAAGCATCCAAAACCCGAATGATGTGGGTGGTGTGTCAGAATCGGTAACAACAAGAAAATCTACAAAACGTGCACGCTGTAAGTTCTGTCCATCAAGTAATGACAATAAAACAAACATGGTGTGTGGAAAATGTAGTAAACATATTTGCAAGAAACATGTAACCTACTTGTGTCCACAGTGCAAGCAGTAAGAAAAGAACTGTAGTATTTTATAAGATGATTGTATTGAAAATTCTGTTGTTTCAAATTTATGTGAATACTTGTGCCTAAACTACAATCAGTAAGAAGAGAGGATTCTAAAGTTGTAGTGCTTTCTATGTTGGAATGTAATAAAAAAACTGTAGTGTGTTCTGTACTGTAGTGTGCTCTAAGATGAATATCTGTAATGACAACTGTCTGTTGTTAGAAAATGTCAATACTTACGTCTAAACTGTCAACAATAAGAATAGAAGTATGGAAAAACTGTAGTGCTTTCTAAGTTGAATGCCTGTAATGGAAACTGTCTGTTGTTTCAAATTTATGTGCATATTTAAATGAAAAATATCCCTCAATAAAGTTGTATGCATTGTTATTATTATTATTATTACCATTATTATTATTATTATTATTATTATTATTATTACTAACAAGGTACTGGAATAGAACAACAATGTCGATAGCTAAAACTGTACCAAAATTTATGTTTCTAAAGCATTTTGATATGTCGGGTCATATTGACCCGAACAGTATATATGTCAAGTAAAAGTGAACAGAACAGCAGGGTTAAATTACAAAACAATTATGTGTAGATTTTCTTCCTCCACGTTTGTTCTTCTTGCTGACAAGTATTTTAACTCCGTGCCACTCTTGGAATCACTAAGCAAGCGTGAGTAACACTGCATTGGCACTATACGAAGAGACAGGATTGATGAAGCACGACTGAAAGACATATAAAAGAACAGCGTAGTTCTGATGATATTCTTTAAGATGAACGCTGTATCCTGGTAAGGAAGCATGACATAAGTAACAAACCTGCAAATGAATGAATTTATCATCAAGCGAACATGCATGAGTTGTAGTAAATCAGAACGAAAGCAAGTAACCGTGCCACAACCAGCCTTACTACAACTGTGCAATAGAGCGGGAGAGGTGCTGTTTTCGACAAACTGTGAGGTCTGTATGGTACTAGTCCCTTCCTAGATTCTGCCATCACGGCAGCCTCTCCAATACGTTGTTGCTGTATAGCAAGTTGAAGGACGTAAGTTTGTTGGAGTTCCGACGAAGTATTTATACTATCTCTATTGACTTCGCCAGAAGTGTGTAAACATCGAGGGCTAATGCAAAAATACAGGAAAGGTGTACCAAACAATATCCGCAAGGACGAAGTTATATACTTGGTGGACCAAATTCTCACTCAGAGGATAGTAAAAACTATGGGAAATGCTCAAAACTTCGTTGCATAAAATGTTATGTTGGTCTTCACCCATATTCTTGTTTTTTTGCAGTATCACAGGTAAAGTTTGTGCAAAATAAAAATAAAAACACTCGTAATGTGATATTGGGCCTCATCCAGATACGTTTTTTTTTCCAGGTACAATTAGTGACTGAAATATAAATGTGTAAAATAGTAATGTATCAGCTTATTGTGAATAAATAAGATTCAACATTTTTTCCGAGGTACATAACAAATTACAGTGCGTTACTGAACTGTAAACGTTTACGCCAAGGCTATCTTTCATCATACACGATATAAATCTGCGTAAAAATTAAAAAGATAATATTTCAGCCAGTTATATATAGTGACCAGCCAGAATACAATGACAACCGACCTACTACCGATATAAACCCGTTCAAGCAATAGCAGCGTCACCTGGCGAGAAATGACTGCTAGTCAGACACACGCTCGACGCATGTAGTATCAGTGAGAGTGCTGTCCGTGGTACAATGGGGAAGGCTCTCGATCTACCTCAGTTTGACCGAGGGTAGATTCTGATAGGCCAGAGGCTCGGCTCGGCTCGAGCATTTCCGAAACTGGACGACTTGTCAGATGTTCGAGGAGTGCTGTGATGAATGTCTCCCAGACGTGGCGAAACCAAGGTGAATCCACGACCGGACGGCGTGGGCTTGGCAGGCAACCCCTCACCCCCAATGTCGGACATCGTAGGCTGGTCAGACTGGTGAAGCAGGACAGGAGGCGAACTTTGGCAGAACTGACATCAGGCATGAATGTTGGGCAGAATACAAGTGTATCTGAATACACAGTGCACTGAACATTCTTAACGATGGGCCTCTGCGGCCTACGACTCACACATGTGCCAACGTTAACATCACGATATCGGCAACTACAACTGAAATGATCACGGCACTGGATGTGGGCGCAGTGGCAGAGTGTTGCATGGTTTGATTAATTCCGATGTCTACCTCATTACGCCGATAGCAGGGCGCGAATCCGTCTTCTTCCAGGGGAACAGCTCCTTGACACCTGTACTATGGGACGGAGACAAGCTGGCGGCGGCTCCATTGTGCTCTGGGAAACACTCACGTGGTCATCCATGGGTCCAGTGGATCTCGTGCAAGGCACCATAACAGCCAGGAGTATTGCGCACTGGTTGCTGACCACGTACACCCCTTCATGACGATCTTGTTTCCAGACTGCAAAGGTATTTTTCAACAAGATAATGCGCCATGCCACAAGGCCATGTGTGATGGGTGGTTCAAGGAAGACAGTGGCGAGTTGAAATAGATGTACTTGCCCCTCAACCCGCCAGATCCGAACCCGACCAATCGCATCTGGATTGTGATTGAACGTGGCGTCAGATCTCATAGCCCCTCCCCCCTCCCCCTCAATCCCATGACTGGTGCTACCTCCCTCCAACGACCTACCAAGGCCTCGTGGTTTCCACACCACGACACGTCGTCGTTGTTATCCGTGCCAAAGGTGGACATACTGGTTCAAATGGTTCAAGTGGCTCTGAGCACTATGGGACTTAACATCTGTGGTCATCAGTCCCCTAGAACTGAGAACTACTTAAACCTAACTAACCTAAGGACATCACACACATCCATGCCCGAGGCAGGATCGAACCTGCGACCGTAGCAGTCGCGCGGTTCCGGACTGAGCGCCTAGAACCGCTAGACCACCGCGGCCGGCGGTGGACATACTGGACATCAAGTATTAGTCATAATGTTCTGGCTGAGTAGTGTTTGCTGCTACCCTTACGAGAACTATCTTGACTTAATGTTTTCATAAGCAAAAACAAAAAATAATTTTGGGTGTTTAATTTTGCTATCTGTTCTACTCTATTGGTTTTTGGCGCCGGCCGGAGTGGCCGTACGGTTATAGGCGCTACAGTCTGGAACCGAGCGACCGCCACGGACGCAGGTTCGAATCCTGCCTCGGGCATGTATGTGTGTGATGTACTTTGGTTAGTTAGGCTTAATTAGTTCTAAGTTCTAGGCGACTGATGACCTCAGAAGTTAAGTCGCATAGTGTTCAGAGCCATTTTTTTTTTCGTTTCTGGCAATAATCTTATATCGGACGGAGGGACTATGTTGTCTGCAGACCTGCACACTGTTCTCAAATCAAAGTAGATACCCTTTTTATCCCACAAATCCAAAGTGTCGAGGTCTACGAGTATGTGAAACACGCCAGGAAATAAACCATTAAAGACCTATAGTACTGGTTGAAAACAGTATTGGTTGCAATTTTTGTTATTTTTTATTTTTCAGCTACGCGTTTCACATTATTTTGGCACCTTCAGGTTGATCTTAATTTGGTATTTCTTAGAACGATCCATTTAGACAATGTAGCCGAAGGGCATCATCGAATACATCAAGCCAACATCGCCTTCGTTAAACTCAATAAAAACTTTCCAGATGTACGTGAGTGACTCCAAGGCCTGCAATAACAGTATGCAGGTTTTGGAGTCACTCACGTCCATCTAGAAAGTTTTTATTGAGTTTAACGAAGGCGATGTTGGCCTGATGTAAAAAAAGAGGCATTACTAACACACTAATAACGAGCGCTTAACGGCTATGTGAGCCGCAATACCTGAGACGGGAGATGCAACAGCGTCTGAGGAGCAATGCGCACTCCACCAGGTACGGAAGAGCTGTCACCGGATTAAACACTCGGCGAAGTGAAACAGCGGAAGAAGGCATGCCGATACGGGCTTTCTGCCACAAGTCTGGAGATCGAATGACAGTATCAACCGAATGCTGCTCAAATACTTCGTAAAGACTATCTATAAACCGACAATAAAGGTCAAAGAGTGTCGGAAGCAAAGGAGAAAAGCTGCCTACTTGCAATGTCTGAATATACCGTTTACCACGTACATTTGGAACAGTCTACATTTACATGACTGGTCAATCAGTCAAGACCAGAATCACCGAAGATAACAGGCGCTGCAGGTTGAGACAGACGGATAGGATAATTCGACCGTGTGAGACTGACCACATAACAACATTTGCTGACAGGGAAGTTCTTGTTGAGGAGAACAGCTGCCACTGGCTACCACGATAAGAATCGACCAAAGAACAGTCGGTATTGCAGTTGTAAACTGTCGTAGCTGTGTTGGAAAAGTACCAGAGCTTCAAGCGCTGGTAGAAAGCACTGGAGCTGAAATCGTTATAGGAACAGAAAGCTGGCTAAAGCCGGAGATAAATCCTGCCGAAATTTTTAGAGAGGCGCGAACAGTGTTCAGAAAGGGTAGATTAAATAAAGTAGGTGGTGGAGTGTTTGTGTCTGTTGGTAGTAGTTTATCTTGTAGTGACGTTGAAATAGATAGTTCCTGGGAATTACTATGGGTAGAGGTTATACTTAACAGCCGTACCAAAATGATAACCGGCTCCTTCTACCGACCTCCCGTCTCAGATGTTATAATAGCTGAACAGTTTAAAGAAAACTTGAATCTCATTACAAGTAAGTTATAATTTGGTCGAGACTTCAATCTACCCTCGATTTGTTGGCGAAAATACATGTTCAAAGCCGGTGGTAGACAGAAAACATCTTCCGAAATTGTAGTAAATGCTTTCTCTGAGAATTACTTTGAACAATGAGTTCACGAGTCCACAGGAATTGTAAATGGTTGCGAAAACACACTTGACCTCTTAGCCACAAATAATCCTGATCTAATAGAGAGCGTCATGACGTATACAGAGATCAGTGAACACAAGGTCATTGTAGCGAGTCTCAAAACTATATCAACCAAAACCACTAAAAATAAACAGAAAATATATATATTTAAAACAGCAGATAAAAATTCGCTTTATGCCTTCCTAAGAGAGAATCTCCATTCCTTCCAGGCTAATTACGTAAGTGCAGACCAGATATGGCTCAAATTCAAAGATACAGTATCGACAGCAATAGGTAGACTCATACCCTATAACTTAATAAGAGACGGGACTGATCCACCATGGTACACAGAACACGACAGAACACTGTTGCAAAAACGAAAAAAGCATGCCAAATTCAGAAGAACGCAAAATCCCCTAGACTGGCTACGTTTCACGGAATCTCGAAATTTCGTGCGGACGTCAATGCGAGATGCTTTTAATAGTTTCCACAATGAAATATTGTCTCAAAATATGGTAGAAATCCCAAAGAGATTCTGGTCGTATGTAAGGTACACCAGTGCTAAAAAACAGTCAATACCGTCACTGCGCGATAGCGATGAAAATGTTACCGATGATGGTGCCACTAAAGCGGAGTTTCTAAATACAGTTTTCCATAAGTACTTCACGAAAGAAGACGAAGTAAATATTCCAGAATTCGAAAGCAGAACAGCTGTTAACATGAGTGACAAAAAAGTAAATATCTTAGGTGTTGCGAAAGAACTCAAAGCACTTAAGAAAGGCAGTCTTCCGGTCCAGATGGTATACCAAATAGGTTCCTCTCAGAGTATGCAGACACAATAGCGCCTTTCTTAGCTATCATATACAACCGCTCATGTGACGAAATGTCTGTTCCTAAAGACTGGAAAGTAGCACAGGTTACACCAATATTAAAGAAAGGAAATAGGAGTAACCCAATGAATTACAGACCCATATCACTGACCTCAATTTGCAGTAGGATTTTGGAGCATACACAGTACACGAACATTATGAACCACCTTGAAGAAAATGACTTATTGATACGTAGCCAACACGGATTCAGAAAATATCGTTCTTGCCCAACACAGCTAGCTCTGTATTCCCATGAAGTAATGAGTGCTGTCCACAAGGGATCTCAGATCGATTCCATATTCCTAGATTCCCAGAAGACTTTTGATCCGATTCCTCACAAGGGACTATTAATCAAATTGCTTGCATATAGAGTATCGTCTCAGTTGTGTGACTGGATTATTGATTTCCTCTCAGAGAGGTCACAGTTCGTAGTGATAGACGGTAAATCATCGACTGGAACAGAAATGGTATCTGGCTTTCTGCAAGGTAGTATCATAGACCCTTTGTTGTTCCTGATTTATATAAATGATCTAGGTGATAATCTGAGTAGCCTCCTTAGATTGTTTGCAGTTGACGCTGTAATTTAGCATCTAGTAAAATCATCAGACGATGAATTCCAATTACAAAATGATCTAGAGGGAATTCCTGTATGGTGCGGAAAGTGGCAATTAGCACTAAACAAAGAAATGTGCGAGGTCACCCACATTGGTACTAAAAGAAATCCGATAAATTATGGTATACGATAAATCGTTCAAATCTAACGGCTGTCAATTCGACTAGATACTTAGGAATTACAATTACGAGAAACTTAAATTGGAAAGACCACGTAGATAATATTGTGGGAAAGGCAAAACATAGACTGCACTTTCTTGACACAACACTTAGAAGATGCGAGAAACCCACTAAAGATACAGCCTACAATACACTTGTCCGTCCTCTGCTGGAATATTGCTCCGCGGTATGGGATCCTTACCAGGAAGGATTGACGGAGGACATCGAAAAGGTGCAAAGAAGGGCAGCTCGTTTCGTGTTATCGCGCAATAGGGGGTGAGAGTGTCACTGATATGATACGCGAGTTGAGGTGGCAGTCACTGAAATAAAAGTGGTTTTCTTTGCGGCGTGAACTCTTTAGCCGGCCGTGTGGCCGAGCGGTTCTAGGCGCTTCATGCTGGAACTGCGCGACCGCTACGGTCGTAGGCTCGTTTCCTGCCTCGGGCATGGATGTGTGTGATGTCCTTAGGTTAGTTAAGTTTAAGTAGTTCTAAGTTCTAGGGGAATGATGACCTCAGATGTTAAGTCCCAGTGCTCAGAGCCATAGATCTCTTTGCGAAATTTCAGTCACCAATTTTCTCTTCCGAATGAGAAAATATTTTGTTGACACCCACCTACGTACCTATGTAGGGAGAAATGACCATCATAATAAAATAAGAGAAATCAGAGCTCGAACAGAAAGATTTAGGTGTTCCTTTTTCCCACGCGCCATTCGAGAGTGGAATGGTAGAGAAGTAGTATGAAAACGGTTCGATGAACCCTCTTCCAGGCACTTAAGTGTGAATTGCGGAGTACCGATGTGGATGTAGATGTTGTTCAGGGAAGCTATAAATGACCACAAAAATGGCGCCAAGAAAGAGCAAAGCCACAAGGTGAAGAGCTCCTGGATTTCCGTGCTGCAACGAACGACTGTTGCAGGTAGTGAGCGGAGAACCACAGTGGACGTTGTCTTGCCAGGTTCATACGAGTATAATCGCGGTTGCAAACTCGGCTCAGAAGGGGTTGAGGCTCCCACTGCGGTGACTCGACTCCTTTTCTGCTATTCCAGAGAAGCAAATGCATCAGCGGAAGTAGACAGCGACCGCCGAAACGCGAAGATTTTTTGAGTAAGTAAAATGAAAAGCAAAAATGCGTGCTGCCAAAGCAGCTGCATACATTGCCACTTTGTTATCGCTTGCAGTACTGGGTGAGCAATTGGGCTGTTGTTGTCCAAAGCTAACGGGAAGAATAAATAGCAATTCCAGCTATTTAGGGATTACAACTGCTAAGGCCCCGTTCTCGTTGGACCAGCCCACATTCAGAGACCAAGATAGTTTCCATCTTTTTCTTTCTGTCTTCTTTGTCCCCTCTTCTGCTTCTCAGAATTCGGTGGCAAAGACCTATGACGTCATGTATCGACACCGCCCCACGAGCGTCAAAGCTGGCAAGTTTCCGTCCGACACTGATATCATCCATCCAGGATCCGATGGAGCCAATTGTGCACACCCGCTGAGCCACGTCTCGAGTAGATTTGGACTATGAGCACCCTCTGCCACCATGATACAGGATAGTCGGCGGCAGCCAGATGGCCCACACCCGTGCTCGAAGCCTATTCGCTATGGAGATCCAGCCTAGTCACAGCTTTGACACCATCGTTCATGCTTTAGTTCTGAGATGCTCATCGTTGTTGACAATGTCAGAACTGAATTCTGTTTCTTGCTGCATTATCTGTACTGAGTCTTCGTACACTTTGAGAAATGCAGGTTAAATAAATCTTCTGTTTATTGTGTTAACTTGTTCCCTAATTACTTCTGCTCCTGTCCAGCTTTCCTAAGACGACAGTTGCCGTACCACTCTGTAGAGCACCTCTACTTACCGTTGTGTACGAAGTCGTACACAACACCGTCTCCTCTGAACAACCCACTGCAGTGCCAGAGGAAGTTATTGAGTTCTATGTAGCACTCACAGATGAAGCAGAGGCGGCAGATACTCCCAACAGCGTCAGCTACAACAAAGGAATGTTCCCAAATCAGACGCCAACCGCTCTCGACGTCACTGAACCGATTTCTGAGCCCACTGCTACGGATCCTGCTGCAGCTGAGCAAGTTGACCACGATGATGTGCCCAGAAAACGGAAGCCAGAAGAGAAGAGGGTCAGGAGAAGAAAATTCGTTTCAGCCCTAAGACAACGAATGCATCAGGCCAAAGTACATCGTCCCTCCTGCTTCCCCGGCAACGGCGGTACCAGTGCAAACGGACATGTATTCCTGCCGCTTGTAGACACCACGTAGACACACAGTAGCAGTAGAAGCAGCCATTGAAAGCATTCAAGGTGCTACACAGCTTAACAGACAGCCTCCCATCATTGTTACATACAAGGGGGATTATTTAGACCTGTAAAGGTAATTAGAGGAAGGGATGCAACATCTCTTTCAGCTGAAAACCGCTGGTAGCGATACCCTGCAAATCACAACCGAAAATGCTGATGACTATATCAGCATACTGAAGACAGTAAACGCACTTAAGCTACATTTTACATCTACACATCAAGTACAAACAAATCACTCAGACTTGTCATGAATCACTTACCCAACCCTGAGGACCTGGAGACAACGTGGGTCCACCACAGGCTCCATCACATACTTCGAAAACCCCAAGAACAGTAGGGCAGAACCATGTTTGTCTCATTGTACCAGACAATGAACTAAGGAACAGGGGCATATTCCAAGTAATAGCACTCACGACACTAGAAGTTTCGGTCGAGAAGGTAAGAGCTACGGACCGGATGACACAGTGTTTTCATCGCCTACAGGCCGGCCACATCACCAGATACTGCAACTGTCTGAGCACTGTGTTAAGTACCGGGGAAACTGTCCCAGCCTACCTGTTCCATATCAATAAAAGAAGCGGAATAATGTTGCAACTGTGGAGAGTGCCAACAAGCCAGCTTCTGGTTCAACCAGGTATCAACACTACCAGAAGGACTTGGCATCACACACTACTTCACACTGGTGCACAGTAATACTGACAATACTGGAGTGACAATGTGTCACCAGCTGTGGCCGTGTGTATTCAGGCGTGGAGCCTCGCAAGTATTCTGCTTAACATGTTTAGCAGACCATCATCCCTGATGGGTTGTTCTGCAGTTCCCTACTTAAGATTCCGTTGAGCGGTATTCTCTTTAGTATAGAAGTTACGGCTAATAATAAATTAAAATTCTTGGAACTTCAGATGATCATACACTCAGGGCCGAATAAATAATGTTAATCACGTTTTTTGTGTACAGTTGACGCTCTGTTGCCGAAATTCCCTGTTATAAGGCGATGATAACTTTGTCATAAAACACGGAGTACACTTTTACCTTTTCTTGCCCAAATAGCGTCTTACTCATCCAACACCTACATCACTCCCGTCGTTTACTTCATTTACTTCTGTAGTCGTAATTACGATAACTTCAACATTTAAACTAAATTGTTGAACAAATTCTGAGTGATCAGTGTTATACTGTTACGTAATGAATAAATTCCTGACAATCAGGTTCTCTCCGATAAATTTTCACAAACGCAATTAATCACTTTGCTTGTGAAGCATCCTATTTGAACAGTGGAAATGTCAAACGTTCTAAGTGCAAAATCTCATATACATAAAGTGTTTGTACCCAAAAATTTGGAATCCATTCTGGTATCTATTCCAGTACCACATAATTATGCTACCCGCCTCGTTACTACATAATATCAGAGAGAAATTAGAAAATGGGTAATATATGAGGAAATTTCTATGTGGACTAGTATGGATATGACTGGTGGTAAAAGCCACTGAGGAGGCACTGGCGTCAAATGCCTGTGGAAATAATACAAGTACCGAGGTACAGCACTAGCCTTTTAACTAGCATAACTGTAGTCAACAGGTACAAGAATATATCTCCTACTTCCTAATCGGCCTACTGGGTTGCAATATAACTGACTGTGATCGCATTTGCATAACGTAATTTTACAGTTACTAAGACTGTCGTTACCGGAGGAAAAAACGCCGGTTAGTTGTAGGAAAGTGTACAACAGACTCTTCTGGAGGAAAAATCTATTCTAAACTTAAGCTAAATACCGATTATAATTTTCAAATCTGTGGAATATAGTGCAATCGCTCATCAACCGCAAAGGGGGAAAGGGATGGGGGAAAGGTACCACGTAATATTTACTACAAAAATCATTGATAACACAAGGAAAACACTGATTAACTAAAAAAAGGGATAATTAAATGGACGACAGCCCACTAGGACAATGAATCTCCAGAATCTTGTGAAAGGTAATGGCAAAGAAATTTAAGCAAATAATCACTGGTGCTTCAACAGAAAGTCTGCAGAGCCTTTCCGCAGTACAACGTTTCACGAGAAAATAAATGAATCAGAAAGCATTGAGTTTGCAGAAACTTATTTTGAGATACTGAAAGGTGGCTACATTGAGTCAGAGCGCCAGAGACTGCGCCAAAGATTGTTCGGTTGGTGTAATGTATAGGTGGAAGAAGATGCAATTGCCAGAATGTATTTGAGGAAGGAGATGGGCTTTTGATTTATGATGCTGGTGTAATGGAATATTTTCGTTAATATATAATGAGGTAAAAAGGTATTACAGTTTTCTTTAATAACAATCCCTCTTGCTCACAGGTACAGTCAACAAAGCATCTGGCTGGTGTTCATTTATTAGACTTGTAATTCTGGTTTCTATGTGCAATTATAGTATTTCTGGTTTATCAATTAGTTCATTGTAAATGGTGTTTAAAATATTTTGTCGTATTGAGAAAGAACCGAGCCAGATACATGTACGTTGAGTCACACTACCACACACAGAACAGTTACACTTGTGCTTTGTTGTTTCATAGCTTTTATAGTTGCAGGGGACTGAATTAACAACTGTGTTAATGGAAATTCCTTGTCATTCTTTATTTTTATTTTATGCAGTTAGATTGCGTGCTAAGACTAGGCAGGGCCAACCGGTTACAAGACCTCGTAACCGGTCACACAACTAGTAAAATTATTGCATTTATTCATTAATGTTAGTCTTTTCTTTTTAATTAAGCCCCCTTGCAAGTTGTAAATTTAACTCTGAAAATTTTTGTACTCTCACGCGATCTCTTTCTTCCTGTTCTCTGTCCTGTTCCTTTTGTCTATTTTCTATTGAAGTTAATCTATTATTGTGAGCATTAAAAATCGGTTGTACTTCTTCTCTAATTTCTTTCTTTAATTCATCTTTCATGTTTTCAAAACATGTCCCTATTCCTGAGTCTAACCGTGTTGTCTTACGCAGACCAATATCATCCTTAAGTGAACTCAAAAGCGCTCTAATTTGAGGTAGAGGTCGGAAAACACATTTCATACAGTATTTCCGTAAAATACGACCGATCTTGTTGGAACTGTTTGCTACGTAAGGCAGAAAGGCAGTAGACCTAGGTGTCGACTCAGAATTATCACCAATCACCCGATGTACAGTTGGTCGATAGTGCAACGCACGTTCAGTCTTATCACTATAACCATTTTGACGAAATGTAGCTTCAAAACCGGACAGCTCAGCTGGCAAAGTCTCAGCGTCAGAAACGACATGTGCCCTGTGTACCAAGGTATGAAGTAATCCCTCACGCTGAGCCGGATGGTGACAACTGTTAGCCTATAAGTACAGGTCGGTGTGAGTACGTTTCCTGTAGACCGCATGTCCCAATGATCCATCATCCTTCCTCCTAACCAACACGTCAAGAAAGGGAAGGCAACCAACTTCTTCCACCTCCATCGTAAAACGAATGTTCGGATGGATCGAGTTCAGATGTTCTAGAAAGGCATTCAAATTCTCCCTACCATGAAGCCAAACAACAAAGGTATCGTCAACATATCTAAAGAAACAGGCGGATTTCAAAGGCGCCGACTCCAATGCACGTTCCTCGAAGTCTTCCATAAACAAATTTGCAATCTCAGGAGACAACTGACTACCCATCGCAACTCCATGTGTCTGCTTGTAATACAGGTCATTGAATAAAAAGTAAGTGTTTAAATTTGCATGTATGTCGCCCGTTCGTTGCAGTTTGCCTTGAAAATGGCGGGGTGTTCTCCCGTCGAAATATCGGCTGTCGCTGAAAGTGTTACCTGGCTGAATTCCCCGAAGTTATTTGAAAGTTCTATAAGCCAGGAGAAACTCAGGTCTCACAGTCAAGGTGCAGTCTGTGTTGCCACTATTGTGCAGTATTTTGGTGGAGCGTATTTCAGCATTCGGCTTCCTTACTTCATTGGGGATATCGCAGCGGGTCTTGTCCATTGTACCAACTAATGAAGTTTTCTTTACGCTGAGTTTTTTAACAAGTTGAAGAGACACAAAGAAGTTGCTTGTGATCACATTTCTTCCTTTATTTACAAATGGCTGCATGAGACGCAGAACGACATACTCTCCAAACTGTTCTTTCTCTCTATGGATGTCCTCTTTGCCGAGGTATGGGAAAGCATTACATATATACTTCGTAGTTACATCAACAGCCAACTAGAGTCTGAGACCGTATTTGTCTGGTCTGTTGGACATGAACTGAGTAAACCTGCATCTTGCTTTGCTTCATAGCAGCTGCTCGTCAATGGTTGTATTTTCTCCATGGCGGTAAGCGCGAATACGATTTTCAATGAACTTTCCCCGAATTTCAGATACAAGAGCAAATTTAATGGCTGCGAGGCGTTCAGCTCAGGTTGGATTTTCATCAGAACGGAGAAATCAGAGAAGCTCCTGAAATCTGCCCCTTGGCATAACATAATGTCCTTGATAATAGCAGTGCCCCAATAGTGCGACCAGAGATCACCCACAGACATAACCTTTGTGCGCAATACACCCTGAACACACATGATTTCTATCCGTTTTTCGAGTTCCTCAAGTGACGCAGTCCAGTAATTGTTTTTTAGTAATTTTCGAGTATTTGATTCTGCGTAATTCTGAGAGTTAGGATCGCTTCATCAAAAATAAGACGGAAAGCACTGATGACAGAGCTGTCTACTTGTTGGCAAGCATAAGCAGTAAGACCTTCTCTCCCCTTCATATCTGACCGCCTTTTAGAAGACGAATAATTTCCAATGTCCCACACGGTTCCATCCCTTTCAGTCATCTTTGTAGACGCTTCCAACTGTACATTCTGTGTTGAAAGAGGCGATGATTGGCGTATATCAGCATCTGAATCCTCTTCCACTAATCGCCGTTCGTTCACAATGTCTTCATCTTCACTTGTGTCTGGTACATAATCATCATCTTCATCAGTGAAGTCAGTTTCCGATTCAACTTCGGAATTCTTTAAGAGATGTAACACTTTTTCATCAGAAAGTCAACGCTGAAGATATGTGTTCGAAAACGTGTTCCACGGTCAAAGACTGCCTGAGTGTCACAACATAAGTTATGGTGGACTGGAATGTACACGTGCCAAGTTGCAACAATGAGGGGCAACTGCTCTGCGTTACTGCTCACTGTCGTCACTGTATTGTTGGATAATTCACTTATATTCAGAAGAGAAATTACAGTGGGTTAAAATTGACCCCATCAGCCATTCTAGGTATGCTGACTAAAATGGCGAAGAAAATTAAAGTATTTTGTAAATACTAAAACATCTTCAGAAAGAGGAGAAAAAATTACAGAAACTCATATAATTTCATTAATGAAGTAAATAAATTGGATATTATAATGAGCGAGAAACGTATGACAGGGGTCCTTTTGATCCTTTCCGCCGTTCTAGTGTTAAAGGAGTACAAAAAGTGAGCAAAATTATAATTAACAGATTGCATTTCTCGTAATGAGAGATTGCGTATTTCATGCAAACGTCCAGATAAAACGTAAATATCTCGAACAAAGCTTTACACTAGTTGTGCCGAGAAGAGGAACGCACGGTTCCACACGTGTATTTACGAAGTACGCCGCAGCGTTCTAAGAGGTCGTGGAATTAAACTTCAGGGTGAAAGTGTATCAGTGATACGATTCGCTGGTGACATTACTATCCTGAGTGAAAGTGAAGATGGATTACATTACCTGCTGAATGTAATGAACAGTCTAATGAGTGCGAATAAGGATTGAGAGTAAATCGAGGAAAGACGAAAGTAATGAGAAGTGGCAGAAATTTGAACAGCAACAAACTTAAGAATTAGGAAAAGCTAAACAGTAAGCGTTAGTGGGAGGTATACTGAGAATCTTAAATGTTCCATTACAAATTAATTTAAATTTTGAAACCTCATAATCAATCTTTCTTGATTTCTCGTTGGCTTTTAACGAGAACGAGGTCGCCAATTGCAAATTTAGCAAATCGCGCTTTCGCGTCATGATGCCGTATTCGTGCCTCGGCCTTCTTTTTCATTACCTCTCGTAAACTTCTTTCTTCACCTCAATCTGAATACTAAGTCGCGAAGGGAAATCAGTTACCTTTTCTACCAAACTCTTAGACTTAGGGTCTAAAAGGATTTCTTCCGGAGTAATTCCCGTAGATTCGTGGGCAAAGCATTCATACTCTTTCCCAAATCGTTTATATACTTGCTCCACGCTCTGTGATTGTAGTGGCAACACGTTCAGCAAAGTCGCCCCAGCCCGCGTTCCGCTGGAGAAAGCCTCTACATCACTGTTTGTCAGTTAACAGTCTTATGATGTTGCAGCTGTGTGGACGACGAAGAATGTAGCCGACGACAAGGCTGAGCTGCCGTTCTTTCTGCTGCTGCTCAATAAGAGGAGTCCCGAGTCGTCTCCAGAGCCACGGATAATTATGGGACAGGCAACAGTTGGATTCGCAGCTTCCTCCGTCTGTCCACTCCTACCGCGCTCCCAATACTGGCTGTTTAACAAATCAGGTGCGTCAACATTGACGCGAGCAGAGCTGCACACCACGGATGCGGGAGCACCCAACGAACACTTCCCCACTCTTCCATGACTCAAGCTGCTCTGCTTCCCCTCTGCTCGCAACACGACGTAGACTCTCCACACGAAAAGATAAACAACGGCACAGCTACTACATTTCGTTGTTGCTATCTACACATTTCAAAGAAATTACCTTGTCGATTACCCAGCAATTTACATTTTCATTTTAATTACAATCAGTTACAAACAGTTAAAAGTAAATACACTTGTACATCGCTTACGTATAAGTATAGTTTCTGTAATACAGCTTACTGCTTCGGAATCAGTAGTACAATGCAAGTTATCAACGAATATTAAACAGCGAAAATTTTAGTTGATGCAGAAGGTATTTTATCTGCATTGTTGGTGTAACAAACAGAGTAACAAAATCAAAGTCAAGAAAAAGTTTGCAATACTGACTTCTCTTTCTTACAAAGTTCCATACTTGGTATCAGATGTTGCAAATTTTACTGCAGCAGTTTCTGTTCTGTTCTAGAGGGTAGGCTATCCATAATATTTTTCAGACACCCATTACTTTGTATATCGGATACTTCATTTCATTTTTTTCGCTGTTTTTGAAACCCAAATTTTCTTCTTCCATTGCAGAGAAGTTTCATTAATGTAAACAAAAGTTTTTCCCTCAGAGACAATGTGTCGACTAAGTGAAGGACACTTTGAACTTGGTTCATGAACTTCAGAAGGAGGCTTAGTAAATGCAGACTACTACAGTAATATCTTTTATTCCAGTCTATTTTTCTTTTTTCTCAATAATGGTTCTAATATCGATCTTCAGATTTATTGAAGCAAATCAAAGATATGTTAAGTTTGATATTACATAATTGATCCAAGACACACCTACGATAAACGTAGCTGCGTATACTATACCTAGTATAGTCCCAGAGCAGCCGTAAGTTCTATTTGCTGTGCAAAGTTTATATACGTCACTAATGTACGTACAGTAAAAAGTCACAAATTACAAAGGTATGTAGGCGAGCTTAGAATAAAGTATCGCCTTTCATATGGGTTGCATCAATTTTGATAAAGTCACTAACTTACAATAGAAAAGTTACAAAGACAGAGTTAAACAATATAAAATAATGCTCAGTGTATATAACTAAAACCATAATTGACGAAATTGTCCCATTTCATGTCTTGAAGACTTTTCCTCAGTCTCGTATATTAAAACGCTTCTTTTGCGAGTACACCACCAGAGGGGGCGTACAGCTTTCAGTTGAGCTTCGCTGTTGGGCTGTTCTCAGCAACCGATGCAAACACTGTGCAACGTAACTGTTTTAACATGTGTAGGGCGGTATGTATCTACGTAATCATGGTATAAGGGTAGCGATTTTTATTAAAAATCATGAAACGTCCTTGGTTCCAGGTTCGAAAGGCCACCACTTAAATTTTGATGATAATCAGCTTTGACTGCCAAAACTTCCAGCAAAAGAAGTCACATCATTCTGCCAACAGTCTTGTCAAAAGAGGGCGGAGGAACGGATAGAGGCTCGGGACACTCTCTTGCCTTGGGGAGGGAAACGGTCTCTAAAGGCGAAAGAATTAGCAATGATCAACAGCATGAGGAGCCAGAAAACTATGGAAACCAATGCGTTAAAAATATATAATGTGTATCCTTAGGACAAGTGGTGTGTAATTGAAACATTGTTATGATGAGCTCTCCATTGGCAAAAAGCTCCGAAATAGTCCCCGTTAGCATCTAGGAGAGTGGACTGCCGAGTGGGATTTGACCATGAGCAAAAGACTGAATAACCAACGAAAGGATAAGGTTCTACGATTCAGGTAGTGGGACACAGAAGCTTGAATGTGGTAGAGAAGCTAGAAAACCTGTAAAGCCTTCAAATCAAATGGCTCTGAGCACTATGCGACTTAACATCTGAGGTCATCAGTCCCCCAGAACCTAGAACTACTTAGACGTAATTAACCTAAGGATATCACACACATCCATACCCGAAGCAGGATTCGAACCTGCGACCGTAGCGGTCGCGCGGTTCCAGACAGTAGCGCCTAGAACCGCTCGGCTGTCAGAGTGGCCGTGCGGTTCTAGGCGCTACAGCCTGGAACCGAGCGACCGCTACGGTCGCAGGTTCGAATCCTGCCTGGGGCATGGATGTGTGTGATGTCCTTAGGTAAGTTAGGTTTAATTAGTTCTACGTTCTAGGCGACTGATGACCTCAGAAGTTAAGTCGCATAGTGCTCAGAGCCATTTCAAGAGGCTGTACAAGGAGATACAGAGGAACGGGTTTCGGGAGGATATGGAAATGGTGCTAGGAATGAGAGAGGAGGAAAACTAATGGAGTTCCGCAATTAATTTCACCCGGTTATAGCGAATACTCCGTACAGAAATCACAAGAAGATGAGGTATTCTTGGAAAACACCGGGAAATACCGGATGATCTCAGATTAAATCGTGGTAAGTCAGAGGTTGCGAAGTCAGATATTGGATTGTAGGGCGCACCCAAGAGAAGATATAGATTCCTATCACTCTCTAGTAGTGATGAAGAGTAGGCTGAAGTTTAAGATATTACCCAGGAAGAATTAATATGCAAGGAAGTGAGATACGAAAGCCACTAAGGAAAGACGAGATCCGCTTGAAGTTCTCTTAGGCAATAGAAATTGCAATAAGGAGTAGCTCAGTAGGCAGTTCCGATGAAGAGGAATGGACATCTCTAAAAAGGGTAATCACAGAATGCTGGAAAGAAAAACATAGGTACAAAGAAGGTGACTACGAAGATACCATGGGTAACGTTACTTGATCGATGAAAGAAGAAAGCACAAAAGTTTTAAGGGAAATTCGGGAACAAAGTGTGGTGTCACCGCCAGACACCACACTTGCTAGGTGGTAGCCTTTAAATCGGCCGCGGTCCGGTAGTATACGTCGGACCCGCGTGTCGCCACTGTCAGTGATTGTAGACCGAGCGCCGCCACACGGCAGGTCTAGAGAGACTTCCTAGCACTCGCCCAAGTTGTACAGCAGACTTTGCTAGCGATGCTACACTGACAATTACGCTCTCATTGGCCGAGACGATAGTTAGCATAGCCTTCAGCTACGTCATTTGCTACGACCTAGCAAGGTGCCATTACCAGTTTATATTGAGCATATTAACGTACCGTCAAGAACGATGTACACCAATTATGGATTAAAGTTAAGTATTCCAGCAACAGCATACCTTATTGGCTATATTAATTACATTTAACTGTTCCAGACCTCACGCCAGTCTGCGTGTAATTAAACGCGTGCATTTCGGCCTCCTCTAGCAACACGGTGTTGGCTCTTCTGCCAACACTTCACAAAGAAACACAAGTAGCTGAGGAATGAATAAATAGAAAGCGGAGGGAAGCTAAGGCGAAATGGCTGCATGAAAAAAGAGAAGAAATCAAAAAAGGAAACGATCGTCGGAAGGACTGACTCGGCATATACGAAAGACAAATAACCGCCGGTGAAAGTAAAGATAAGAGTTGTAGCATTAATAATGCACTTGGAATTTCATTGTTAAAAGCAGAGGAGAGAGTGGATGGGTGTAAATAGTACACTTAAGTCTTCTATGAGGGGAAAGATTTGTCTGATGTAATAGAAGAAGAAAAAGGAATCAGTTTAGAAGAGGTACGGGATCCAGTACTAGAATCAGGATTTAGGAGAACTTTGGAAGACTTAAAACCAAACAAGGAAGAAAGGATAGATAACATCCCGTTACCAATTCTAAAATCATTGTGAGAAGTGGCAACAAAATGACTATTCACGTTGTATGAATCTGGCGACGTACCATGTGACTTTCGGAGAAATATCATACGCACAATTCCGAAGAGTATAAGAGCTGACAAGTGCGAGAATTTTTGTTCAATCAGCTTAACATCTCATGCATCCAAGTTGCTGACAAGAATAATATACAGAACAATGGAAAAGAAATCTGAGGATGTGTTAGATGAGCATCAGTTTGCGTTTAAGAAAGGTAAAGGCACAAGAGAGAGAATTCTGACGTTGCGGCTGATAATGGAAGCAAAATCAAAGAAAATTCAAGAAAGTTTAATAGGATCCACGATGTGGAAAAAGCTTTCGAAAGTGTAAAATAGTGCAAGATGTTCAACTTCTAAGAAAAATAGGGGTAATCAATAGGGAGAGATGGGTAACATATAATATGTAAAGAGAGCCAAAAGGGAATAATAAGAGTGAAAGTCGAAGAACGAAGTGCTCGGATAAAAAGGGTGTAAGACAGGGATATAGCCTTTTGCCCGCACTGTCCAATATGTACTTCAAAGAAGCTATAAAAGGAAGGTTCAGGACTGGAACTAAACTTCAGGGTGAAAGTATATCAGTGATACGATTCGCTGGTGACATTGCTATCCTGAGTGAAAATGAAGAAGAATTACATAACCTGCTGAATGTAATGAACAGTCTAATGAGTGCGAATGTGGATTGAGAGTAAATCGGGTAAAGACGAAAGTAATGAGAAGTAGCAGAAATGAGAACAACAACAAACTTAAGGAATTCTACTATCTAGGCACCAAAATAACGAATGAAGGACGGAGCAAGAATATAAAAGGCAATCTAGCGCTTCCATAAATGGCATTCCTGGCCAAGAGAAGTCTACTGATGTGAAACATAGTTCTTAATTTAAGGAAGAAATTTCTGAGACTGTAAGTTTGGAGTACAATATTGTATGGTAGTGAAACGTGAACTGTGGTAAAACCGGAACAGAACATGTTAGAATCATTTGATATGTGATGATGCTACAGACGAATGTTGAAAATTAGGCGAACTGATAAGTTCTCTTAAATCCAAAGTTCTCTTAAATCCTGATTCTAGTACTGCATCCCGTATCTCCCTGACAAGAAGAAGGGACAGGATAATAGGACATCAGTGAAGACAACACAGAATACCTTCCATACTTCTAGAGGGAGCTGCAGAGGCTAAAGACTGTAGAGGAAGACATAGATAGGAATACATCCAGCAAATAATTGAGGACGTAGGCTGTAAGTGCTACTCTGAGATGAAGAGGTTAGAGGTAAAGACACAGGAGAGGAATTCGTGGCGGGCCGCATCAAACCAATCACAAGATTGTTGATTCAGTCGCACTATATAATCTATATCTGCTATATGAAGACAGAACGTTGCTTAATGTTGTTACCAAAACTCTTGAAAGCTCTTGACCGGTATATTTCAGATTTTTACACGATGCTCTAATAAACAATCGGACGGACAAAGGCTATATATTATTTTAAATATGAAACACAAATTTATGTATAATATGTTAAATGTTGTCAGGAAAAGTTTCAATTATTTCTTGATCGATTTACTTCAAAGTTTTACACAATACTCTAATATACACTGCATGGGGGCTTAATTAAATAAAATGCAAATATTTTTAGTTTTTAGTAGCTAACTGTCCGGTTACGCAGTCTCGTAACCGGTTGGCCCTGACCAGTATTCGTACGCAATCTGACTGCATAGAATAACAACAAAGAATGAAAGAAAACTTCCGTTAACACAATTAATTCAATAAGTCCCCAGCAACTATGAAAGCTACGAAACAACAAGGCACAAGTGTCGCTGTTCTGTGTGTGGAAGTGTAATTCAACGTACACATCTGGCACGGTTCTTCCTCAATAAGACCAGATATTTTTAACACCATTTATACTGAAGTAATTAAAAAAACCAGAAATACTATAATTGCACATAGAACAATATTCTTTGGCGCAATCTCTGGCGCTGTGGCTCAGTGTAGCCACCTTTCATATGCCCCTCCTCCACAGGCCAGTATTTGATGGTATTTTTGCCAGCATTGGTGGTGAAAATACCACCAAATTCGTCCAAAAATACGGACAAAAATTACAAAGTAATATCAATATGTAAATATCATATAACTAAATAAATTTCGGCTTTGCACTGACCCTTCAATACCCTAATATATAAAATACAGTAAGGAATACAAATGCTTTCATACATATGATTTTACATAATAGTTTACATAAGTACTATTCAATCAATGGCACCCAGTAATGTTGAGCAGGTGCAGACACCAACAAGTGACATTATTTCAGTAGAAGCAGTTCCATCAGTGGCACCCAGTAATGTTGAACAGGTGGAGAGACCAACAAGTGACATTTCAGTAGAAGCAGTTCCATCAGTGGCACCCAGCAATGTTGAACAGGTGCAGACACCAACAAGTGACATTTCAGTAGAAGCAGTTCCATCAGTGGCACCCAGCAATGTTGAGCAGGTGCAGACACCAACAAGTGACATTATTTCAGTAGAAGCAGTTCCATCAGTGGCACCCAGTAATGTTGAACAGGTGGAGAGACCAACAAGTGACATTTCAGTAGAAGCAGTTCCATCAGTGGCACCCAGCAATGTTGAACAGGTGCAGACACCAACAAGTGACATTTCAGTAGAAGCAGTTCCATCAGTGGCACCCAGCAATGTTGAGCAGGTGCAGACACCAACAAGTGACATCATTTCAGTAGAAGCAGTTCCATCAGTGGCACCCAGCAATGTTGTACAGGTGCAGACAGCAACAAGTGACATCATTTCAGTAGAAGCAGTTCCATCAGTGGCACCCAATAATGTTGACAGGTGGAGACAGCAACAAGTGACATCATTTCAGTAGAAGCAGTTCCATCAGTGGCACCCAATAATGTTGACAGGTGCAGACAGCAACAAGTGACAACATTTCAGTAGAAGCAGTTCCATCAGTGGCACCCAATAATGTTGAGCAGGTGCAGACACCAACAAGTGACATTATTTCAGTAGAAGCAGTCCATCAGTGGCACCCAGTAATGTTGAACAGGTGCAAACACCAACAAGTGACATCATTTCAGGAGAAGCAGTCCATCAGTGGCACCCAGCAATGTTGAGCAGGTGCAGACACCAACAAGTGACATTATCTCAGTAGAAGCAGTCCATCAGTAGCACCCAGTAATGTTGAACAGGTGCAGACAGCAACAAGTGACATCATTTCAGTAGAAGCAGTTCCATCAGTGGCACCCAGTAATGTTGAGCAGGTGCAGACACCAACAAGTGACATAATTTCAGTAGAAGCAGTCCATCAGTGGCACCCAGTAATGTTGAGCAAGTGCATGTAACAGTCCATAATATTCACTATCACTAATTAAACAGTTCATCACAGTTCATCAGCATAAATTAAACATTTCCGAGTGGCACCCAGCAATGTTGAATAGGTGCAAGCACGAACAGCAGTTTGAAGGCACACACAATTGCTTTTACAAAATTATTATCAATGCTCTTACACTAAACATACAAAATATAATAACCACACAATTGATATCAGATAATTGTCATACTAACTATTACAAATACACAAATACCAGTAAACCTATAATAATTATGGGTGTCAGTGCAAGCCACAACAAACAAGTAAAATAATATTTAGGATATAGGTCGGTACCAATTATTTGGGAGTAGAAAAGGAAAACACACAAAACACACTCACTCATCTTTCATCCACATTAAGTACCACTGTGTAAATGAATAGTGTTAACTGTGTAAATGCAATTCTGTCCAAAATTTTATGTTCAACTTGTGTATCAAGTAGTAGTGGCAGCAATGTATAACAGTCAATAATAGTTAGTCAACGTCATAGTCATCATGTCAAGACCAATGTTTGCCAAGCCAAATAAAAATGTATGGTTGCTGAACAACTGTCAGTGTGCCAAGATATGCAATTACTTCCTCTCTCCAAAAAAAAAAAGTATATACTGCTTATTGATTTAACAAAGTGTGTGTGTAGACAATCTTCCTTCTACTTGAGTGTTCTAGTCTGCCATCTTCATCCTCCTTGTTCCATATAAACCAACAAAAAATTATGCTCCTCACTTACTTTACCTCTTATCCATCAAAACTCCAATAATCAGTATCATCACATAACCTTAATACTTCAATAATACCTCTTATGTCGATACATATAAACCTTATCATCAATATCATTTACCTTACCTCTTGTCCACCAAAACTCCAATAATCATCAACTTCACATAATCTAAATACCTCAATAATACCTCTTCAATACGTCGATACATATAAACCTTATCACCAATATCATTTCACTTCCATAACAACTCTTTCCTGTAGTCAGTCTCCTCGAACAAGTACAGGTAAAATCCTAGTTCAAACTTCAATTCATCATCCCATACAATCCGAAGACAGAGTGTGCACACACAACCTCTGTGTAATCCATCTGACCCAAATCTTCTACTCATTATGAATCATAAAATACGTTTTGGTTGCCTTGTCCATCATTAAATAAAAGAAATGCATACCTAACCTCTAAACGCCTTTAGTTTGAATAACTTTCAGTAAGTAAGTACGAGTACGGAGTGTGAATGATAGAAATAATTCACAGTGTGTACACCACTTTAAGAATCACGGCAAAACAGAAGCAAACATGTGGAGTATTTCTTGTGTCAAGTATCACTTACTATTTCAATTGCTCACGAAGAATGCAGTGTAATAACTGTCAATGGTCTAAACCTAGTGTTGGTGTGTCATGTCGTTAGTTTCCATCCTAGTAACATAAATTTATACAGCTTCCATAAAACCTCCAGCTCATGTGACTTCAATGAAGTTTCTTGTACCAATGTTGTTCGTCGAATTATAGCAGTTCATTTTCTTATCTTAAATTATAAGGCACTGAGCGTAAGCAAAACATGCAATAGCGAGTAAATATACCAGTGGAAAACAGAATGTCAACAAATGGATGCAGCACAATCCCTACAACGAGGCTCTCCCAAGCAAACAATCTATAATTAATACCATAGTGTGACCTAAACTCCATGTTCGTACACCATATATCAGCATTTCTATATACCAAATTAAAGAGTAGTTATGAAAACAAAACAGAAATGTGTAAATATGCAATCCATACGCAAAGCAGCAAAAACATATCTTACATAATAAACAGGTCATTAGCATCATATCAGCATAAGCAAATAAATGTTCATATGTAATCTTAATAAGTAAACATGAAGGCGCAAGCAGATAAATCACAAAGTATAACTTACCTACATAACCATATCAGCACAACTAATCAGGTGACAATTATAATTTAAATAAATAAGCACAGCAGGCACATAATAAAAAAAATATGACGTCAGTGAAAAAGCAGTGCAGCCAAGCGATTCATAATATACACAAGTAACAACACTGTTCATTAATCAATCATTGTCAATATCAGTTAACACAAAGTATGAATCACGTAATCGCGAGCAGCAAATTACGTCTAAAGTACACACCTAAGTGGAAATATGTTACCTGAAAAATAAACTCAATAGTTACCTTTTTAGTTTATTAGTTTCTTCTTCGAAATTACATTCTTCCTGAAAATTTCTCGATAGCAAGTCCTCTTAGCGTGGGACACACACAGAATTTACCTGAAGGTCTTAAATATTTTATACGACCGTATCCTGAAAAATACTGAACGTTAATAACATAATTTATCAAGTCACTATAGCTTTATACTGAATTTAATCGGAGAAATTAGACTGTGTATTTGTTTACGGCTGTCAGTGCATTCGCACTGAGCGCTCGATCAGCTGTAGGTACGCGTGACGTAGGAAGCAATTGTTTGTGGTCAACGACGGCCTTGTGCGGCGCGCAGACTTGACTGTTGCTTTGAGTATGAGCCGCCGCCAAAACACAGCGCGGTATCCTTGTACTCTCCGCATGTTTACATCTAGCTGTTAGTTTCTCAAAAGTATGTCATTCGACAAAAATTTTAACGTTTGATATGTGATGTATTCTCTTAGAGCGTCGGGATTTAAGAGTTTCTACTTCAACAGTGTTACCATGAATAATTTTGCGAACTCTATATGGACCGTTATAAAGCAAAAAAAATTTGCGACACAATCCCTTTCCTTTGTGAGACAAACGGTGGGACTTAATTAACACCTTTTGGCCAATTGACAAGGTCTTCTAGCAGCCGCAGATGCAATATTTTGCAGAGCCAGGTTCACAACTTCAGAATGCCGCAGTTTCCATGTAGGCGGAAAAGGAACGATTTCAGAAATGCGATTTGTCGGTGCTTTATTTTTTAATATCAATAGAGGCGGTAAAGAAGTTGAATCATTAGGGAGTTCATTCAGAATGTTTTGAAAAATATGAAGATACTGATCTCAAGTTCTGTGATTCTGATGACAATAAAGTCGACACAATGTATTGATTTCCTTCATCGATCTCTCTGAAGCGTTAGACTGAGGGTGAAAAAGTGAAATGAAAATTGGTTTAATCTTCCGACGCCGTAGAGTACGAAGCCAAAGTTTAGAGCGAAACTGTGATCCATTATCTGATATAACCTTATCAACATGACCCACTTCTTTAAGAAAATGTTTGATGAAAGCATTAGATACTGAACGAGCTGTTGCTTTGCGTAAAGGTGTAAAACACACATATTTTGATGTCAGTTCCACTGCTACTAAAATGTACGCAAAACCATTAGTAGAACGAACCACTGGACCGAACAAATCGACTGCAGCAATCTCCGTTAATTTCGCTGGAATGATAGCCTTTTGGCATAATTTGCATTTGGCAAGAACAGATCGAATACGTTTTTCCATATTATTGAAGTAGCAATTTTCTGGTAATTTATGAAAGCATTTTCTGGGACCAAAGTGTGCATAACTGAAATGTGTATACCAAATCAATTTATTAACCCCCTCATCATAAATGCAAACTAACCAAACAGCGTTGTCAACCGATTTTCGTTTAAAAACAATATCATTACGAACTAAATAATACTGTCTAATCGCTACGCTTTCCTTTCTCCTCCACTTCTCCTTAATGTCCTTCCAGATTGGATCCTTATTTTGCTCCTTAGCGATGTCATGGAGCGAAGACGAAATAAAATTCTCAAACGCAACATCTTGAATATACATCAAACAATAATTGTTTTCTTTGCAGTCCTCTTCAGCACTTTGTTTCAAACCCATAGGTGCACGTGATAAAGCATCAGCAATAATATTTGAAGATCCCTGTATGTAAACAATACTAAAATCAAATTTCTGTAGATACAGCGCCCATCGTGACAATCTTCCATGAGTTAACTTTGTTGACATAAGAAATTCCAGAGCTCGATGATCGGTGTAAACCTTAGTATGCCTGCCATACAAAAATATGCGAAATTTTGTGAAAGCTCATACAACAGCCAAAGCCTCAAGTTCCGTAATCGAATAATTCTTTTCTGATTTAGAGAGAAACTTCCAAATGCAATAGTTTTCTGTACTACAACGCCGTCTTCTTCTATCTCTTGAAATAAGTGTGCACCTAGGCCTTTGTATGATGAGTCCGTCGCCAAACATAAGTCCAGATATGAAAGAAGTGGAGCAGCAACTAAAGCATCACGAAGTTGTTCAAATTCTGATTGAGCTTCCTCATCCCAACATCAATTAGAATTCTTTCCAGATAGTTCACATAAACGAGGTGTGGCCAAATCGTCCAATCTAACAAAGCGTCTAAGAAAATTACAGACACCAAGGAAACTACGAACATCACGTTTTGTGGTAGGAACATCATAATTACGAATAGCGTGTAGTTTCTCTGGATCAGGAAGAATACCTTCTGTAGAAATAATATGACCAAGAAATTTCACCTGAGAACGACCCAATTCAGATTTTTCCAAGTTCACTGTAATGCCAACTCTTGCAAAAATACGTAATAATGAATCCAAAATTTTGTTATGCTCGCTCCAAGAACGTTTAGCAATAAGAATATCATCAACATAATAAGTAATATTGTCACGAAGATAAACAGGTAAAATTTCGTT
Source organism: Schistocerca piceifrons (assembly GCF_021461385.2). Taxonomy (NCBI): domain Eukaryota; kingdom Metazoa; phylum Arthropoda; class Insecta; order Orthoptera; family Acrididae; genus Schistocerca; species Schistocerca piceifrons. The sequence goes on along the minus strand of NC_060144.1, from coordinate 397,747,162 downwards.
TAAACTACGAATGAATGCTGCTGAAGATACAGTAAGTCCAAACGGTAATTTCTGAAATTGGTAACAGTTACCAAAGGCTAAAAAGGCAGTGTATTTTCCACAATCAGGGTGGAGTTCTATTTGCCAAAAACTTGCGCGCATATCAATCGTGGATAAAACTTTAATTCCATGGAAATGTTGAAGAAGTTCATCTAAATTTTGTGGGCGGTCAGTTTTAGGAATGATGATATTATTTATCTGTCTGGAATCCAGAACCAAACGAATTGACCCATCCTTTTTAAGAACGACGTGTAATGGGCTGGTATAAGGACTGACTGCTGGCTCAATAATGCCTTGATCTAACATGTATTGAAGTTCACTCTTAACCTTGTCTCTGTAAGCCAAAGGAATAGCATACGTTTTTCCTCGAAATGGTGTGTGTTCTTTTACTTTAAATAAATATTGTAAGCCTTGTATAGTTCCTGTGTGATGACTAAATACTGTAGCATGTGAAGTCAAAATTTGGTGCAGTTCTTCTCTTGCAACGTCATCTGGCACTTCAGCTTTCTTAACCTTTTTATTAATTAATTCTTCGCTATTAATTACATCATCCATCGCGTCTCTGTATCTATTGTCGTTGTCATGAATGAACACATTGTCGTCATAACACTCAGCGAAAACATCAGAAGTAAGAAACCTTAAACATTTTGTGTCTGATACAGATTTTGTTAAACACTCGAAAAATTTCAAACTTTTCGGCATTCCGGCAACAGTCAAATTCACACTTCCTTCTTTGAAGTGCAAAATTGCCTTATGTGTGTTAAGAAACTCCATACCTAATATAATTTGTGTACTGAGTAATGGAACAATAATAAAATTAGCAGAAAATTCGTATCCTTGACAATTGAAATTTAAGTTGGTTTGTTGTTTGACTTCCACACTTTTTCCAGAAATAGCGCCTCGAATTGTAGTTTTAGAAACAGGTAACACAGGACAGGCAATAGTTCTTACACATATACGAAAAACTGATTCACTAATGACATTCAATGGGCTCCCAGAATCTAAAACTGCAATCAACTTATTCTTACCCACACATACTTCAATAACAGGATGTAAAAATGCGTCTACATTACTTTCCTTTTCGTCTAGCAAAATGTTTCTCATGTGTTCCAGGCGTACGTAGTGTAAAGTCGTAGTGTCATTACTTTCTGAACCGTCTATATCGCTGCCAGAAGCCGAAGCTACAAGTCATTGTCGATTGCCTGCGTCACGTCTTTGATTATTCGCGTCATTTCGCGGATCAATTTCTACGATTTGCACTTGTCTCTCGGAATTTCTGTCACGCGGAGGATGCCAATTAGGTCCCTCCTGTCTGTTAGATGTAAATTCTTGGTTGTGTCTCTTATAAAAATCTCTATTTTCCTGTCTATCTGAACGACTACTTCTTGTGTAATTTCGACTGTCACTTCTGAAATTACTGTTAGATCTACTACCCTGGTTATTTCTGTAGTAAGAATTTCTATTATTGTATGAATAATTTCTGTCTTGATGATACCGATTACTGTTTCCGTATGATTGATCATTCCGGTAGGAATTACCGTTATTATAATTGTCTGTGTAATTTCTGTTAGAACGTCTGTTATTGTCATAAGGCTGGTATCTATTGTCCTGTCTGTTTCGTCTGTCATTCTCAAAATTACCCATATAACGTCCGTTCCGATCATTATCCCTTCTCTCTGAAAATCTACTGTGATTACCGTTACTGAAAAAATTACAAGAAGTCCCGTTGTCGTCGTCATACTCAAGTTCTTGTAGCAAAGTCTTAAAAGTCTCAATGTCATCTCTACATCTTCCGGCTAAAGCAATTTGTCTTATCGATTGTGGCAGCTTAGTTAAACAAATGCGAATTAATTCGGTCGGGCTATAAGGGTTGGAAAGGAACTGATTCTTTCGAATCATGTCTTCAAAGTATTCTGCTGGCGTGAGGAACTCAGACTGTTTAAAATTACGCTGCATAATAAGACTGTGTTTGACTCTGTCTTGCGTGTTTTCGGACCAATATGCCGATAGAAATGCATGATAAAAATCATTTAGATTATTACAATCTCTAATAGGTGCGCGCATCCGCGTCACCGGTTCGTTTTCTAAATATCAACACATAAATTCCAGTTTGTGACTTAGTGGCCAATTTGGTGGAAGTGCGTACATAAATTGATCTAACCATGAACATGGATGTATGTCGTTCTTAGAATTGCGAAAGATCCTAAATTTCCGAACAGTTAAGAAGTGTTTATAGTCAAAGTTTTCTTCTCGTGGCGACAAAGACCTACCGCGTCTGTCCCTGTCCCAATGTCGATTATTGTCAAGTTCACGCGCCTGGCGCTCTCTTGTTGCATCCCGTAAATGAAATAAATTATTGTCTTCAAAGCCCTCTGCTATCTGTAATTCTAAATTTCTTCTGCTGTCTTTTCCTACGATTTCACCTTCAATTTGTTTGACTTGCTTTCTTATTGCCTCAAATTCCCTTTTAACGCGTTCATTAAATTTTCCCTGATTTTCAACATGTTTATTTATGTTCTGGAACTCTTCTGTTTCTGCAAATGGCAATGGAGCTGTATCATCTGAATCTATGTCCCCATTTAAACTAAGACTTCTCAATTTATCTGCAATCTCCTCAACTCTTTCCGATAAGTCACCTATTTGTTCTTTCTGTTTATTTATGTCTTCCGTAAGTGTCGCGACTCGTGTTTCAGTATTGACACATTTAGTAGTTAATTGTTCATACTGTTGTGTTAAGTTATTTATTCTGTCATTTGGTACGGATTCCTCGATTCTCTCAAATATTTCTTCCTTATCGTGTGCACGTTTTAAATTTAACTCTGAAAATTTTTGTACTATCACGCGATCTCTTTCTTCCTGTTCTCTATACTGTTCCTTTTGTCTGATTTCTATTGAAATTAATCTATTATTGTGAGCATTCAAAATCGGTTGTACTTCTCTAATTTTGTTCTTTAATTCATCTTTCATGTTTTTGATACATGTCCCTATTCGTGAATCTAACCGTGTTTCCATTGTTTCCATCTCTGTTTCTAATCGTGTTGCCACTGTTTTTAATTCAGATCCTAACCGTGTTTCCATTGTTCCCATATCAGTTTTAATTGTTCCTATTTGTGAGTCTAACCGTGTTGCCAAAGTTCCTATCTCTGTTTTAAATTCAGATCGAAAATTTAATATTGCACTCATCAACTGCTCCATATTAACTTGTTCGAAATTCTTTTCGCCCCTAACATTTCCCGTAAAACTAACTTCCTTCGTCATAGCAGTAAAGCTATCTGTGTTCGATACTATCCCAGAATCTTCTGTCGTTAACCTCGTATTCTGAAAATTTTTTGATTGTGAAAAAATTTGAATTGGTTCCGGACTATTTTCACGACTTATTAAATTGTTTTCAACTCCATTATTCATCATCCTGATCTCCTATGTTGGCGAGTTCGCCATGTTAACAATTTCGTCATTCTCACTATTCTTCATTTTTGCCTTTTTCATCGATCGCGTAATCATTTACAAAACATACAAAACTCGTCACTTTATGAAAATTACACACAATGACACTTTATCACCAACAATATCATTCACACGAAATGCTTCCCTCAAACACGATTAACGAACAATTGAAATCTTCATAATTGCACAAAATTGTCAAACCCGTATACAAGACAAGAAAAATTAAATTCTGCAAAAAATACCATTAGAAGAATGACAATTACCAAATCTACACATGCAATATAGACTACAATTACTAAACTACAAATTACTACAGCAATACTACTGTTTGCTATTTTTACAATCAGAAGAATTCCAAGGGACGATCCGAAGCAGCGGTCGCCACTTGCATGGGGGCTTAATTAAATAAAATGCAAATATTTTTAGTTTTTAGTAGCTAACTGTCCGGTTACGCAGTCTCGTAACCGGTTGGCCCTGACCAGTATTAGTACGCAATCTGACTGCATAGAATAACAACAAAAAATGAAAGAAAACTTCCGTTAACACAATTAATTCATTAAGTCCCCAGCAACTATGAAAGCTACGAAACAACAAGGCACAAGTGTCGCTGTTCTGTGTGTGGAAGTGTGATTCAACGTACACATCTGGCACGGTTCTTCCTCAATAAGACCAGATATTTTAAACACCATTTATACTGAAGTAATTTAAAAAACCAGAAATACTATAATTGCACATAGAAACCAGAAATACAGTCGAATACAAGAACACGAGCCAGATGCTTTGTTGACTGAACCTGTGACTAAGAGGCATTATTGTTTAAGACATTGAAATAATGAAAAAAAAGAAATTTTTTTAACCTTCATATATATTGACGAAAAGCACATTACAGCATCCGTAATCCAACAACATTACAGCATCCGTAATCCAACAACATCTGGCGTCAGTTTCAACCTTTGGTCATTTCAATCCTTGGCCGTTATCAAGCACGTATTCTTAAGCTTCCAGCTTCATTTTACCTTATAATATATCGCTGGTGCATGTGGACAGGACTACATCTTAGTTCTGTGCGTATGTGGTACAAAAACAATAGACTGTATGGCTACATCTGTCAGCCGACACAAACAAAGTTGTCATCTCATATTAGCTTTATGAAATTTTTCTTTCGTGTCGGCTAATATACGTAACGATACACAACAATGTATTGTTTTTGTGTCACAGACACACACAGACAGACAGACAGACCCCCCCCCCCCCCCCACACACACACACACACACACACACACACACACAGAAGTAAGATGTATTCCTATCCACAGGCAACAACGATATAATGTGAAATGGAGTTGGAAATATAAGAAAATGACCAAAGGTTGATATTGGTCAATCGGATACATAATAAAAAGAATACAGTCCATCTGTACCTTGTTTTCACTCTCAAAACAATAAATAAATCACAGGGTCAGAGAGAGGAGAAGGAAGAGATGAACAGAGAGAGTGGGGAGGCAGAGGAGGAGACAGAGAGGGGAGGAGGAAATGGAAAGAGGGGCGAGGAGAATATGAACAAGGGGGGAGGGAGGAGGCAAGGATAAAGAGTGTGTGGAGGAGGAAATGGCAGAAAGGGTGAAGAAGCGGATTAGGAAGTTCAAATGGTTCAAACGGCTCTGAGCACTATGGGACTAAACATCTATGGTCATCAGTCCCCTAGAACTTAGAACTACTTAATCCTAACTAACCTAAGGACATCACACAACACCCAGTCATCACGAGGCAGAGAAAATCCCTGACCCCGCCGGGAATCTAACGCGGGAACCCGGGCGCGGGAAGCGAGAACGCTACCGCACGACCACAAGCTGCGGACAATTAGGAAGTAAATCCAATGTCGCCTACATAATTAGCAGTTGCGACGCATTTAGATTAGCTTCTTTATGAAGTTAAAAAGAGTTGTGGATTTAAAAACCTTCTTGTTGATTGACCTTGATATCTGGGTCCTTCAAGTTATGTAGGAAAGTTACAAGTTCCCCCAGTACATTAAGGGAACGACTCTTTGGAGCTGCAGACATTACTTACACTTCGTTTTGTCACGTCGCACCGTTTATGTATGAGCCGAGCGCAGTCATTTTTCCCCCTCTACGTGTTCCTTGAATCGAGTGTGGAAAGTGTGCACTGTCTGTCCAGTGTAAATCTTATTACACTCTGCATTTTTTACTTCATATACACCGGGTCTGTTGAATTGTTCTGTTTAATCGTCGATCTGTTGTCGAGGGCAAGACTTCCTAACGTACTTGGCCACACTCCTTCACAATTCCTGATGTTGTAATGTATGTGTAATAGTGACTTACGAAACAAGGACACACGACACACAGAAATAACCGACATCCCTACAGTTACACCACTCACAGCCACTGAATATTTCAGCAGTACCTCCAGTCTTCTTTATAGGATATTTCGTCTACAGATTTCATCCGCGAGTAACATATACAACTTTGGTACATAATTAATACAGGATGAACCCACCATACGTCTCCTTTCCTCAGCTAACCCCAATAAAGCCCACTAAGTTCTTTACTCTCGCCACTGAAGAGTCACGAATTAGATATCTCTGGCATATAAGAGTTTTTTTTCTGAGTGCGACTCTCTCATGACAGATAATAACATAAATACAGAATATACTCTTTCATGTGATAGTACACATTGTATTGTATACACCATTATATATTTTTAAATGAAACTCGATAGTTCAAAATCACAAATTCAAAGGAAAACAGATATTCAATCGTTCAACAGAATGCACTATAATGTCCAAAAGAGTTAATTCACTCACAGCTGGCTCTTGCCTAATGATTCTTTTCTGCGTAGAGGGCATATATTGACACGGCTAAAAAAAATATAGTGCAGGAACACTGAAATCCGAAGATACAAAATAAATGTATAAGTAATTATTATAATTACTATGTCGTTGCGCAGCAGTGTACTGAATCGCGTAATCACTTATCGACTTCGCCATCAGGTACGGGCGCGCAGTTCAGGGACCATACGGACCACCACATCTGCTAATCTCACACGCGGGATCCCATGCGGGCGCGCAGATTAGCGACAGGCGATTAGAGGACCAGCTCCATTATTAGCTGTTAATGCACCTGCGATAGCAGTAACGCAGCCGTCACTTCCTATACAGTGACGGTTCGCGACGGAATTGCGCTTTTACTACATGTAACCGAGTTTTCAGTACTGTGCTGCGTTGATTGCCGACGGTAGCTTACGCTCAGTCCATATATCAGACGAAAATTTGTATAATTCTAACGCAAACAATAAAAAAAATGAATATTTCAGCAGAGCAGTAACACACCTCAACGTCAATACTATCGCCAAAATACTACAATTTCTACACTACTGGCAATTAAAATTGCTACACCACGGAGATGACGTGCTACAGACGCAAAATTTAACCGACAGGAAGAAGATGCTATGATATGCAAATGATTAGCTTTTCAGAGCATTCACACAAGGCTGGCGCCGGTGGCGACACCTACAACGTGCTGATATGAGGAAAGTTTCCAACCGATTTCTCATACGCAAACAGCAGTTGACCGGCGTTGCCTGTTGAAACGTTGTTGTGATGCCTCGTGTAAGGAGGAGAAATGCGTACCATCACGTTTCCGACATAAATAAAGGTCAGATTGTACCCTATAGCGATTGCGGGTTATCGTATAGCGACATTGCTGCTCGCGTTGGTCGAGGTCCAATGACTTAGCAGAATATGGAATCGGTGGGGCAGGAGGGTAATACGGAACGCCGTGCTGGATCCCAACGGCTTCGTATCACTAGCAGTCGAGATGACAGGCATCTTATCCGCATAGCTGTAACGGATCGTGCAGCCACGTCTCGATCCCTAAGCCAACAGATGGGGACGTTTGCAAGACATCAACCATCTGCAAGAACAGTTCGACGACGTTTGCAGCAGCATGGACTATCAGCTCGGAGACCATGGCTGCGGTTACCCTTGACGCTGCATCACAGACAGGAGCCCCTGCGACGGTGTACTCAACGACGAACCTGGGTGCACGAATGGCAAAACGTCATTTTTTGGGATGAATCCAGTTTCTGTTTACAGCATCATGATGGTCGCATCCGTGTTTAGCGACATCGCGGTGAAGGCACGTTGGAAGCGTGTATTCGTCATCGCCATACTGGTGTATCCACCGGCGTGATGGTATGGGGTGCCATTGGTTACACGTCTCGGTCACCTCTTGTTCGCATTGACGACACTTTGAACAGCGGTCGTTACATTTCAGATGTGTTACGACCCGTGGCTCTACCCTTCATTCGATCCCTGGGAAATCCTACATTTCAGCAGAATAATGCACGACCGCATGTTTCAGGTGCTGTACGGGCCTTTCTGGATACAGAAAATGTTCGACTGCTGCCCTGGCCAACACATTCTCCCGATCTCTCACCAACTGAAAACGTCTGGTCAATGGTAGCCGAGCAACTGGCCCGTCACAATACGCCAGTCACTACTATTGATGAACTGTGGTATCGTGTTGAAGCTGCATGGGCAGCTGTACCTGTACATGCCATCCAAGCTCTGTTTGACTCAATGCCCAGGCGTATGAAGGCCGTTATTACGGCCAGAGGTGGTTGTTCTGGGTGCTGATTTCTCAGGATCTATGCACCCAAATTTCGTGAAAATGTAATCACATGTCAATTCTAGTATAATATACCCAATTATCATCTGCATTTCTTCTTGGTGTACTAATTTTAATGGCCAGTAGTGTAGTAAATCGCAATTAGACTGTTCGATGATGCGAATAAGTAAATACGTCAATGCAGTAACAACTAGACAACAACCAGTTCTGACTGACTAACTACCACACACAGATGATACCTAAACACAGTGTTAGTCACGACAATACCATTACCATGCGTAACTTATTAGTATCGAAAGGCTGCATAGAACATGACTCTTGGAGTATGAAAACAGTACGGCAACACTCATTCTTTGACCAGTCTTTGGATATTGACAAGTTACGCTTAGGAACGATGTTGTTCTGGTTACGCAGTATTTAGGTTACCGTACTGTAAGAGTTGTGTGAGGACTGTTTTTCTGAAGCGAAACAGATAATAATCCAGTTATGTTTACCTTATATTGCAACAACATTTGAATTTTTAATAACTGATACATATCGCTTTGCCTCCCTCACCTGACCATTTCATGTCTTACAAATACATAAATTTCCCCTCATAACCGAAACCAACCGTAACATCAAAAATAACACAAAACTTTCGCAGAAAAAGTCGCGTGACGCATTTATTTCAAACGTCAATGGCAGTTACAATGTAGGACATTGAAGCACTTCTGTCGAAATCACTTGGATTCACCAGAGGTTGAAAATAAAGCTACAGTTGTAAAGTTCTTTTATTATCACACTAATTGTTTCGGGCCCTTATACGCACATCTTCAGGTGTCGTAACTCTGTGCTGTGACCCCCGAGCGCCGCGGTGGACGTGCACAAGGCGCGGTTCCTCCAACAGGATTGTTTGCATTTCCATTCCAATATCACTTCAGAAAATACAACTGACGACGATAACAAGAGAGGACTAATCTAATCACGCATTCGTGTGAGCACAATTACTCAACATTCACACTTATACATAAACAACAACTATATTCAAGGTGTAAAAGGTATATGTGCAGTTATTGGTAACTGAGGACGCTGTACTGAACATCACTACGTCATTATTTACCTCATTATTTACCTCATCCGTAAACTAATAATTATAGCTATTAGGAGTAGTACGTTTTTGGGGCTGGTTAGCACCTCGAAGTACATGTGGCAACGGCAAGCCATTGATGCTTAATGTCTCCTGCGCCGCACGTCACGTGTTGAAGTGTGGACACGTGGACGCAAAATGATGAATTTATACCTCAGGTGCGGTCTACTTAGGGCTGCAGTTACGAACGCGCAGAAAACTGCAGATAGTATATTATACACTACTGGCCATTAAAATTGCTACACCAAGAAGAAATGCAGATGATAAACGGGTATTTATTGGACAATATATTATACTAGAACTGACATGTGATTACATTTTCACGCAATTTGGATGCATAGATCCTGAGAAATCAGTACCCAGAACAACCACCTCTGGCCGTAATAACGGCCTTGATACGCCTGAGCATTGAGTCAAACATAGCTTGCATGGCATGTACAGGTACAGCTGCCCATGCAGCTTCAACACGATACCACAGTTCATCAAGAGTAGTGACTGGCGTATTGTGACGAGCCAGTTGCTCGACCACCATTGACCGGGTGTTTACAGTTGGTGAGAGATCTGGAGAATGTGCTGGCCAGGGCAGCAGTCGAACATTTTCTGTATCCAGAAAGGCCCGTACAGCACCTGCAACATGCTGTCGTGCATTATTCTGCTGAAATGAAGGTTTCGCAGGGATCGAATGAAGGGTAGAGCTACGGGTCGTAGCACACCTGAAATGTAACGTCCACTGTTCAAAATGCTGTCAATGCGAACAAGAGGTGACCGAGACGTGTAACCAATGGCACCCCATACCAACATGCCGGTGGATACACCAGTATGGTGATGACGAATAAACGCTTCCAATGTGCGTTCACCGCGATGGAGCCAAACACAGATTCGACCATCATGATGCTGTAAACGCAACCTGGATTCAACCGAAAAAATGACGTTTTGCCATTCGTGCACCCAGGTTCGTCGTTGAGTACACCATCGCAGACGCTCCTGTCTGTGATGCAGCGTCAAGGGTAACCGCAGCCATGGTCTCCGAGCTGATAGGTCATACTTCAGCAAACGTCGTCGAACTGTTCGTGCAGATGGTTGTTGTCTTGCAAACGTCCCCATATGTTGACTCAGGGATCGAGACGGGGCTGCACGATCCGTTACAGCCATGTGAATAAGATGCCTGTCATCTCGACTGCTAGTGATACGAGGCCGTTGGGATCCAGCACAGCGTTCCGTATTAGCCTCCGGAACCCACTGTTTCCATATTCTGCTAACAGTCATCGACCAACGCGAGCAGCATTGTTGCAATTCGATAAACCGTAATCGCGATAGGCTACAATCCGATCTTAAACAAAGTCGGAAACGTGATAGTACGCATTTCTCCTCCTTACACGAGGCATCACAACAACGTTTCACCAGTAGAGATGGGTCGAACTCGTTCATTCCCGTGAAGTACTTCATTCATTTCACTCTTTGCCGTGAAGCGTTCAAATGAAGTAGTTCATTCATGAAGTACGGAAGGCTGGCGAAGTTGTCCAGTTCGCCGCTCAGCCGCGGCTACGATCGCTTCACCTCGCTCGTACAATAAAGCATCGTAATACTTCATAATTTTACCAACAGATGGCCGAACTATGAAGTAACGTCCACGCAACGATTTGCGTCTTACAGCGTCTGAGGTAACTTAAATACAGCATGGTCGAAGAGTGCAAAGGAAAGATAAATAGAGAAGCCTGTCACATATAAAGAAGGTATTACGTCTAACCTTGCTCGACATTTTCTCATGAAGCGCCAAAAAGAGTCTTCATCTGCCAAGTGAAACCTTATTTGTTGTATTTATGGACTGAAAACTAGGGCTACTAACGAAATTCAGTCCAATTTTATGTTCCTTTTAAAATTTAATCCAAAATAGAATGAGTATGTTTACCACTGTCACAAAGTCTATATACCTACGTTAAGTAATTACTCAGAAGTTTTCCTGTAGATTTTATTTTTGTTGAGAATAATAACCCTCTAAGTTCAAAACGTAAACTGTCACCTGTAGTCATTGGTACGATTTCAGGTAAAATCCCTCTTTATTTTATTCGGAAAGCAAATTTTTTGTGTCTGTTCACGCTTATACAATGGCTAGCAACTCGCGATCGCGTAGAAGTAGTGAAATTTGGGGTTTCTTCGCTGATTTAGGTGATGGGAAAGCAAAGTGCAACTGTTGTCAATGTATTTCACCGCGCGATTCGTCGACAGGCAGTAGAGGGAGGACTGAAGTGAAGGGAGAATGAGTGACGTAGCGCCAATGTAGTGGGAGAGGGAGAGGGGAAGAGAGTGAGTGAACGAACTAGAAAAAAAGTGTGGAGTGTGCTATCTGTGGAGAGTTTCAAGTACCAGTTCATAGAGATTGAGTGGTTAGTTCACACTTCACTGGAGTGAAGCGTTCATTTGAACGACTCATTCACGAGCTCCCCATCACTATTCACCAGGCTAAACTGTTCAACTGCTGTTTGGGTATGAGAAATCGGTTGGAAACTTTCCTCATGTCAGAACGTTGTACGTGTCGCCACCAGCTCCAACCTTGTGTGAATGCTCTGAAAAACTAAACATTTGCATTCTTCTTCCCGTCGGTTAAATTTCGCGCCTGTAGCACGTCATCTTCGTGGTGTAGCAATTTTAATGGCCAGTAGTGTATGATACGTGTGTGGGAAGAGTGTTACATATAGAGACGCTTACATACTAAGGTACCACGTATAAAAATATCTGCGCTTATACCCGTTACATCCTGAATGCATAGTATTTTGCTGCAGTGCCGTTTCCCACAGTCAGTTCATTGGTACACAGCACAAAATATCTTTAACAATATACAAATAATCCTAATGGATTTAACAGTGAGGTATTTTCGGAATAAAAGAGAACATCACAGGAAAGCAGATGCGTTGAGTTTTCGATAGGCGCACACAGAAGAAAGAAACTTGTTAGTTATGGAGTACGACTTTTTCGAGTTAGATTAAAACACACGTACAGCCGGCGTTATGTGAGACATTAGCGTGTCTATGGGTGCATATGTGTGCCAATGTGTATGTGTGTGTTTATGTGTGTGAGTTTATGTTCGTTTGTGTGTATTTTACTCTGGCTCGAGAAATGATTACTCTGAAAGCTAGCAAGCGTTTTTTTTCTTATGTATGTGCCTATCGACAACTCAACGCTTTTGCTTTTCTGTGAGAGGTCTCCTTTGATACAGAAGAATCAGGAGTACTTATTTTCTACCTCAACTTCCCTGCAAAAATTAATAATTGTCTATGCTTTTTCCAGCAGTTTTCAATTTTAAAACGATTTATCAGGCGGGACAGAAGAACTACTCATTGTAAACGGTAAATAACTGTACTAGGACACCAGTTTCAGATTTTTAAAGTTTACCTTCCTTACAATAGTTTAGTTTTCATTATTTAAACAAGTGAGCTACGTAGTTTCCAATTCACACAAAATCACCGAACTGAGGCGGAGCCTGCCGAAACCTCGGTACGATGAAGTTGCGGTCGACTCCGTTAACGGCAACACTGTTAGCACAGCGCCGCTCATTGTGTCTCCTCCTACCTCTAGCTGGATCCTCCCCTCAGACCGATGCGTAATCTAACTTGTGCTTCCGTCAGCGCGAAGTTACACGACGACTAGCAGCGAGCGCAATCACAAAGCGGCTCACATCACTCCCGCGCAGCGGATTAGCGATGGCCTTCAGGACGGCAGTGCCAGTTTCCCACTGAAACATGCTGTACAGTCCTGTGTAGAGGTGGCGACTTCTACGTGCAGGGTGTTTCAGCAGGAGCAGTAATTATTTCAGCTTGTGACACTATAGGGTAATAAAAAAAAAGCACTCCGTCTTCAGGACGCGAGTTGCCTACCGGGACCATCCGACCGCCGTGTCATCCTCTGTGGAGGATGCGGATAGAAGGGGCGTGGGGTCAGCACACCGCTCTCCCGGCCATTATGATGGTGTTCTTGACCGAAGCCGCTACTATTCGGTCGAGTAGCACATCAGTTGGCACCACGAGGCTGAGTGCACCCCGAAAAATGGCAACACCGCATGGCGGCTTGGATGGTCACCCATCCAAGTGCCGATCACACCCGACAGCGCTTAACTTCGGTGATCTCAAGGGGAACCGGTGTATCCACTGCGGCAAGGCCGTTGCCGGTACTATAGGGTAATGCGAATAGAAAATTCCATGTGAGGTGTGTCCAAGCTTTATTAGTACAGCTGTTGGAATTTAACCCAGATTTGTGTAAATTTCACCTCCGACTTTTATGCAAATTCAAATTCTTTTGATACCACGTGCAGCTGTTTTGCCGGTGGCTGGAAGTCACTATTCAGAACGATCAGTTTATCTTTGGTGTTTAGTTTTTCTTTGTAGATTTCACCTTTGAACTACACCCACAAGCCAATATCTAAACCGTTAAGGCCTGAGAACCTTGTTGACCATGAAATGTGGCCATTTCTACCGATTAATCTTCGTATAAATGTCACTTGATGACTATGACTCTCAGAGACACAGTCACGGTGGTAGCACATACCCACTGTCGTACGCAAATGAGTCTCTTCCACTAACGCTCGAAGCTAATTTTCAAAATAGTTTATATCGGAAAGCCCTGAAAATCGATACTGCAACACAACAGGATAAGACAGCTGTTTGTCTATCGTACCACACCGTGCGCATTTACAGGGAAGCTTTGTTGGAAATGTGTCTCCTCAAAGGCATGAGTTTTTGTTGCACTACAGGCATGAGTTACGAGTGTTATCAGTACCGCCATGAAATAAAAGATATTAGATAATTAGGTGATCAGCAAACAAACAAATTTTAATTTGTCTTCTAACCAAACTGTGTGCCTATGAAGTATCATCTCAGTTGTGCGACTGTATTCGTGGTTTCCTGTCAGGGAGGTCACAGTAGTAACTGACAGAAAGTCATCGAGCAAAACAGAAGTAATATCCGGCGTTCCCCAAGGAAGTGTTATAGGCCCTCTATTGCTCCTGATCTATATTAATGACACAGGAGACAATCTGAGTGGCACACTTAGATTGTTTGCAGATGATGCTGTCATTTACCGTCATGTCAAGTCATCAGATGACCAAAAAGAATTGTAAAATGATTTAGATACGATATCTGTATTGTGCGAAGAGTGGCAGCTGACCCTGAATGAATAAAAGTCTGAAGTTATTCATATGAGTACTAAAAGAAATCCTCTGAATTTCGATTACGCGATAAGTCACACAAACCTAAAAGCTGTAAATTCAGCTAAATACTTAGGGATTACAATTACAAATAACCTAAATTGGAACGATCACATAGATAGTGTTGTGGGTAGAGCAAACCAAAGACTGCGAATCATTGGCAGAACACTTAAAAGAAGCAACAGGTCTACTCAAGAGACTGCTTACAGCACGCTTGTCCGCCCTACTCTGGAGTATTGCTGTGCGGTGTGGGATCCGCATCAGGTGGGGCTGCTGGATGACATCGAAAAAGTCCAAAGAAGGGCGGTTCGTTTTGTACTATCGCGAAATAGGGAAAATAGTGCCACAGACGTGATACGTGGATTGCAGTGGCAATCATTAACACAAAGGCGTTTTGTAATGAAATTTCAGTCCCTAGTTTTCTCCTACGACTGTGAAACAATCTGCTGGCACCCACCTACTTGGGGAGAAATCATCACGATAAAATAAGAGAAATAAGGGCTCGCACAGAACAATTCGAGTGCTCATTTTTCCCGCGCGCCTTTCGAGAGTGGAACGGTAGAGAGACAGCTTGAAAGTGGTTCATTGAATCATCTGCCAGGCACTATATTGTGAATAGCAGAGTAATCACATAGATGTTGATGATAGAGATTAATGAGAACTACCACAGCTGTACTGATGTACAGTTATTAAGTCACGGTCGGTTTCATTTGGTGAAAAATCAGGTTGCTTGTAGTTATACAAAACAAGAAATTAGGCTAAAGGCAATAGTAATCTTAACGAATAAAGTAGGCAACTCACACTAGCAAGAAATGGTTCAAATAGCTCTAAGCACTATGGGACTTAACATCTGACGTTCACAAATGGTTCAAATGAGTCTGAGCACTATGGGACCTAAATTTGAGGTCATCAGTCCCCTAGCCTTAGGATTACTTAAACCTTACTAACCTAAGGACATCACACACATCCATGCCCGATGCAGGATTCAAACCTGCGACCGTAGCAGCAGTGCGGTTCCGGACTGAAGAGTCTAGAACCGCTCGACCACAGCTGCCAGCCACTAGCAAGAGTCTTATAAATCTTCTTCTAATTGTATCAATATTAATATTTAAGAGTTATAGTTCTATTACGTAACTATAGAGGCTTAAACTGTAAATGACAATAATACAGCCTGTCGACCGCACGGGAAAAGCTACTCTACACTGTCCAGACAGGGCCTCTCCACGATAGAGGTAAACGCGTAAACCCTCTGTCGAGTGTGACAGTTCGATCATGGGATTATAATCATGACAAGGAAAGACGAAATATTCAATAAACAGAAGTCATCGAAGTGTAAAAGAACCTCTACATAATAAATCAAAACAATTTTAAAAATATATTCAAAGAAAGCGGAACAGAACAGTTATGCACAATAGAAAGGGAGCATCTGACACTTCTTACAGATAGTTGATCGTCATTGGACAGCGATGATATAAGTGACTGATTATACAAAACTCTTGCAAAATAAGTGTGTAGAAGATAAGAGAAATACTAAGCATCGTCTCCTACTTCATGAATAGTAGGGTTAAGGAACATGTATTTACATTAATCATATAAAAGAGTTAAAATCACTAAACTGGGTGGTTTCCGTCATATGTTGTTAACAAATATTAAAATCGAACTATGTTAAACATTAGGGGAAACAACTTCTTGTGCCTGAAATTCTAGTGCTTGCACAAAACTGTATCGTGATTGCTGCGAGTTGGTACAGGTAACGATTATAATCGACAACTGTAATAAATTAACAATCGGTTCCTTTTAACAGCCAACCACTCAGGTGCTATAGTTGCTGAATGTTTCAAGGAAAGTTTGTGTCTCCTTTCGAATAAGTACGCGATGTATACTGTTATACACTCCTGGAAATGGAAAAAAGAACACATTGACACCGGTGTGTCAGACCCACCATACTTGCTCCGGACACTGCGAGAGGGCTGTACAAGCAATGATCACACGCACGGCACAGCGGACACACCAGGAACCGCGGTGTTGGCCGTCGAATGGCGCTAGCTGCGCAGCATTTGTGCACCGCCGCCGTCAGTGTCAGCCAGTTTGCCGTGGCATACGGAGCTCCATCGCAGTCTTTAACACTGGTAGCATGCCGCGACAGCGTGGACGTGAACCGTATGTGCAGTTGACGGACTTTGAGCGAGGGCGTATAGTGGGCATGCGGGAGGCCAGGTGGACGTACCGCCGAATTGCTCAACACGTGGGGCGTGAGGTCTCCACAGTACATCGATGTTGTCGCCAGTGGTCGGCGGAAGGTGCACGTGCCCGTCGACCTGGGACCGGACCGCAGCGACGCACGGATGCACGCCAAGACCGTAGGATCCTACGCAGTGCCGTAGGGGACCGCACCGCCACTTCCCAGCAAATTAGGGACACTGTTGCTCCTGGGGTATCGGCGAGGACCATTCGTAACCGTCTCCATGAAGCTGGGCTACGGTCCCGCACACCGTTAGGCCGTCTTCCGCTCACGCCCCAACATCGTGCAGCCCACCTCCAGTGGTGTCGCGACAGACGTGAATGGAGGGACGAATGGAGACGTGTCGTCTTCAGCGATGAGAGTCGCTTCTGCCTTGGTGCCAATGATGGTCGTATGCGTGTTTGGCGCCGTGCAGGTGAGCGCCACAATCAGGACTGCATACGACCGAGGCACACAGGGCCAACACCCGGCATCATGGTGTGGGGAGCGATCTCCTACACTGGCCGTACACCACTGGTGATCGTCGAGGGGACACTGAATAGTGCACGGTACATCCAAACCGTCATCGAACCCATCGTTCTACCATTCCTAGACCGGCAAGGGAACTTGCTGTTCCAACAGGACAATGCACGTTCGCATGTATCCCGTGCCACCCAACGTGCTCTAGAAGGTGTACGTCAACTACCCTGGCCAGCAAGATCTCCGGATCTGTCCCCCATTGAACATGTTTGGGGACTGGATGAAGCGTCGTCTCACGCGGTCTCCACGTCCAGCACGAACGCTGGTCCAACTGAGGCGCCAGGTGGAAATGGCATGGCAAGCCGTTCCACAGGACTACATCCAGCATCTCTACGATCGTCTCCATGGGAGAATAGCAGCCTGCATTGCTGCGAAAGGTGGATATACACTGTACTAGTGCCGACATTGTGCATGCTCTGTTGCCTGTGTCTATGTGCCTGTGGTTCTGTCAGTGTGATCATGTGATGTATCTGACCCCAGGAATGTGTCAATAAAGTTTCCCCTTCCTGGGACAATGAATTCACGGTGTTCTTATTTCAATTTCCAGGAGTGTAGCTTGACGTAACTTCAGTCTACCCTCATAATGCTGGAGGAAATACGTCTAAAGTCAATGGTATGGATAAAACATTATCGATAATTGTACTAAATGAACTCTCCGAAAATTGTTTTGCAGTTAGGTCAGGAGTCCACATTAAGTGTAAATGGTTGGGATAAGGTACTAGACCTCTTGACAATAAACAGCCCTCAGCAAATGCAGAAAGCCTTAACTGATGGAATTACTGATTACTGACGAAAAGGTCGTTATAGCGAGACCGAATGCCGTAAACATTCAAAGCCACCAAAATCAGATGCATAATATATCTGTTCAGAAAATGCAGATTAGAATTTGCCTGACGGCTTCCTAAGAGAAAGTCTCCATTACTTCTATGTAAACTTAACTATGTAACCGTAGTTCAGATGTGGCTTAAGTTCAAGGAAATGGTATTGACGGCAGTTGAGGAATTCATACCAAGAAAATTAATAAGAAACGGAAAAGATCCCCATGGTCCACTGATCAGTTCAGGACGCTGTTACAGATGCAACGAAGAAAACATTCCATACTCAAAGGAAAGCAAAACCTCCAGTATTTACGATGTTTTACAGAAGCACGATATTTAGTGCGGATTTCAATTCGAAATTATTATAGTAATTTTCACAATGAAGCTTTGTCTCGAAAACCGGAAGAAAATTTAGAGAGATTAAGGTAGAATGTAATATGCACGTACGATAACAATAGCAGTGTTACCGATGGCATCATAACTAACGAGAGTTACTTTCCAAAATTCCTTCTCCAAAGGAAGATGACGTAAGTATTCAACAAATCAAATCAAGAATAGCTACCAACATGAGTAACACAAGCAGACACCCCCAGTGTAGCGAAGCAACTTGAGTCACTAAATAAAAGCTAATTTTTCGGTCCGCATTGTACATATCTTGGGTTCCTTTCAGAGTATGATCAAACAGCTCCATATTTAAGAAACATATACACCCGGTCTCTGTACAAAAGATCGTAAAGCCGCGCAGGTCACACCAGTACAGAATGAAAACTGAAGTAATCTGCGAAATTATACACCAGTATCACTTACATCAATTTGCAGTAAGATTTTGGATCATCTATTACGTTACAAGTATGTGAAAACTTCTAAAAAATGATCTATTGAGACACAGCACGGATTCATAAAACATCCTTGTGAAACACAACCTGCTGTTTACTTACACGAAGTAATGTGTGCTATCGACGGGAGGCTTCAAGCCGGTTCCATGTATCTAGATTCTGAGAATGCTCTTAACACCGTTCCTCACAAGTAGCTTCAAATTTCGTGTCCATGGAGTATGATTTGAGCTTTGCGATTTTACTCGTAATTTCCTGGCAGAAAACGACACAGTAGGTAGTAATAGACGGGAAGTCTGGTGAAACAAAAGTATATCTAGTGCTCCACAAGGAAGTATTAGGGACTCTCTGCAGTTGATGGTTTATATAAACGATGTAGGAAGCAATGTGAGCAACCTTCTCAGATTTTTCCAAATGAAACTGTTGTTTACCGTGCAGTAAAGTCATCAGAAAATCATTACGAATTACAAAATGACTTAGACTAGATATTTTTGTGGTGCGAATAGTCGTAATTGACCCTGAATGACAAGACGTGTGATGTTACCTGCAAGACAACTAATAATAATCCGCCAAATTTCGATTACACAATGAATAGCATAGATTAATAGTGTGTCAATTCAGTTAATGGAGAAACTAATAAATACCTTGTAAGAGGTCAGAGCAGATGTAATTTTATGTAAGAGGTCCGAGCAGATGTAATTTCGATGTATTGCTCATGCGCTGCCTGCGATATGCAAGGTAAAAGAGAATCGCTGACCAGAGAGCAGTGTTGACTGTGTAGGAACTGTGTAGCTGTAGCAGTAAGTTGCTAGTCTGCGCTTGTCTGCGCGAGTCTGCGCTAGTCTGCAGTCTGCTCTGGTCTGCTATAGTGTATCATGTTGGCTGGGCCGGTCGCGGTGCAGCGATGCCGGAGCCTGAGTATTATTGTATAAGGTAAAAAGCAGCCTCGCGCATATCTAGTAATGTTATGTTAACTCCCATGTAAATCTTTTAAAAATGTCGTAATAATAATCTTTGTGATATAAAGTAATTTCTAACAAGCATTCATTTCAATTTAAAGAATTTACTAATTTTTCCAACCCATGATCATTCCTATTGTTGCAAAAGAAAAATCAGTTGCTTCCTTTCATAAATGACAAATCTATCGGCCAGCATTGCACAGAGCTGTGCCGGAAAAATTTTATGTAAGAGCAGATATATTCGCCGTTTTTATTGAGGTAAGAATTTTTACTTTTTTATTCAGAATGATCTTACAGGGCCATGACGCAGCACTGCTGTCGTCCAAAATTTACCAGGTTACTCAATTTATTTTTTATTACGAGGTTTAGGAATATTTCTGTTTTGAGCTTACATTAAATGAAAAAAGAATTTTGTGGGTACATTAAATGTGAATGCATTTCTGTACGGAGATTATAAATGGGAACCAATTTTGTTCTGAGGTTACACAAAAATTAGAATCACTGTCCATAATATTTATTATTTTATTAAATTTTGTTCTGTGAGGTAACACTTAAATTAGAATCATATTCATATTATTATTATTCATCTTATTAAATTTTGTGGGGAGGTTACACTTGGCGACAACCGGCCAGGATCGGATTTCTTTGTGAATCTCTGAGAAGTAGTCATATATCTGCTCTTATTTACTTAAATGTAGTTTGCATCTGGCGCAACGCATTTACTAATTTGTCACTCTTTCTTTCACAGATCATCGGCAATTTATTGCTCTTTGTTGCAATTGTATTTGTTCCATTTTTGCTTTGTCTTTGTTTCATTTTTGTGCATAATTTTGATTTGTGAAAAATGCTGCGAAAAACTGTTAACACTACATCGCGATGTGCAATGGGTGAAATAGTCGACTCAAATAATTTGACTGATAATACTTGCGACACTCAGTGTAATAATGATGATCCCCTAATTACAGATAATCAGTGCCTGCCGGTCACTAGTATTGAGTCAAATCGTAATGATGGGCAAATAAATTCAATTATGTTCACAGTAAATTTAACAATTGATGACGCGGCACGTTCCGATACAATGAACGCTGCCCAGTTTGACACACCCGGTTTGCAAAATTTGAACTGTGAACAGATAAATTTTTCTCACGAAGATGAACAATGTAGTCAAAACACGTCGGATTTATTTGGTTCCGAGGTAGTGACTCACAGTGCACATCCGATTGGCAAACCTTTTCGAGAATCACAGAAAGACCAAATGGTTACACAAAACGTGACAAATGCAAATACACCATTACACATCATAGAAAATAGAGTCGCTAATTTTGGCTTGGATCAAATTATGGCAGTATTGCTACAACAGAATGAAAGACAAGACAACATCTTCAAACAACTTAGTGAACAGATTACAGGCGTTGCCGCGCAATGTCATGATACTAAAGAACAATTACGTGAGGAAATTAAGGATTGTGCTAGGAGTAGTAGTGAAGAAATTAGATCTGTGGCTCAAGAATTAAATAATACACATACAGCCACAAATAAATTACTTTGAGATGAAATTAGTGCAGTCACCAAACAATGCTCTGAAAACGCAACACAGTTACGCGACGAGTTTAAATTAAAGTCAGCAGAACTTTCACGCACACTGGATGCGAAAGTAGACGCGAAATTTGACCAACAGAACAGCCAAATTGACGAACGTTTTAATCACCACCTACAAAACCTGTTCTAGTACTTGCATTTTTTTAACCCATTTGTGTGTCATTCATGAATGTGATCACATATACTCTACTTGTTTCATAATCTTGCTACAGCTGACTCATGACGAATGACGTAATTAATCATTATTTACAGCAATAAGTCGAAAGCAAATATTTTCATGCCCCAGCAATTAATTAACGATCAGAACGCAATGCATTGCTAGCACAAAAAAATGTATTACCAGTCCCAAATAATGCTAGCGGTTTAGGAGAGTTCTGAGTAACACTGAATGATGTTTTCTAATCACAGACCTTGAGTAATAGTTACAGTGTGTTACATTTTAAATATGTCCTATGTTACTGGAATGATGAGTTCTGAGTAATACTGAATGATGTTTTGTAATAATGCATAAATGCTATGCCAATAATTTCTGTAAATAATATTTTTGTTATACTCTATAAATGCTATGCCAATAATTAACTCTCATTTTGAATGATGTCTTCTGAATACTAATGAATAATGTTTTATAAAAATATATGAATACTTTGCAACTGGCCAATGAGTGCCAATAATTACCGCAATCAGATGAGTTATGAAAAGAGTTTTGTAATATTCAATACTTGCTATATATTTAGTAACTGCCCAATGAATGCCACTGTTTCTTATATTTTAAATTTGTCTTATGTCACTTACATGCTGTTATATATGAATACCAGTAGCTTGATGCTACACTCCTTAGCTCCTGTTTTGAATAATGACTTCTGATGGTTTGTAACTGGCCAATGAGTGCCAACGATTACTATAACTAGATGAGTTATGTTAATGCTATGCTATTAATTAACTCTTGTTTTGAATGATGACTTCTGATGGTTTGTAACTGGCCAATGAGTGCCAATGATCACTATAACTAGATGAATTATGTAAATGGTATGCCATTAATTAACTCTTGCTTTGTAATGATGACTTCTGAACAATGCATAAAAATGTTTAGTAACTGGCCAATGAGTGCCAATGTTCACTGTAATCAGATGACTTACGAAAAATATTCTGTAATACTTCATACATAGTACAGAAATGTTTAGTAACTAGGCAATGAGTGCCACCAATTACTCAAATCGGTTGATAGACTAATGTAATTTTCAATGATGACTAGCATAAGACTTAATGTCCTTCACCTTCTGATCTAATTACCAGAAATTACTGCAATATCCGTTTGTCCCGTCCATCCTCATGATCATGGAGCACTATATTTGGATTTTGGACTAATTCTACGTTGATGTACCTTACAAAAATGTGGAGTTGACACGACATACTGTCCACCCCCTTGAACGATGGAGATGTTATTATGGTCCCACTGTTTGGTGTACCTAATGTACTACCAAAATGATAACACTGAATATTAATACGACGTTTCAGTGTCTTGGCTACACTGATTAATACTTCAGGGAAGAGAACTTCAGATTGTCTCACTTGGTGTTGTGCTTCTATAGAGAGATATGGACTTTCAGTGCAGCTACGTGCAACCTACTGTGCTACAACCATGATGCAATCTTTCCCTTTTCCTATCCTAGTTCTTGTAAAATGGTAAACAAATATATACAGTGCATGTGCACTTTATGTCATTTGTTAACATGTTTTATACTCATTGCGCATACTAGTACTTGTAAAATGGTAAAAATATATACAGTGCTTGTGCACTTTATGTCATTTGATAATATGTTTTGTACTCATTGCGTATAGTAGTTCTTGTAAAATGGTAGAAATGTATACAGTGCATGTGCACTTTATGTCATTTGTTAATATGTTTTGTACTCATTGCGTATATATTTTGTCATTTCTTGCTATGTTCTGTACTCAGTGCACATGCACGCTCTTTCATTTTATGTTCTGCACTTATATATATGTATATACTCTGTGACTGCAAACTTAGTTAATTAAAAAAAATTTGTTGCTCATGGCAAGTCCAATTGACTCACCATCGCTGCCAAATTTTTGGCCCCCCAGTGGAGGGTTATGTAAGAGGTCCAAGCAGATGTAATTTTATGTAAGAGGTCCGAGCAGATGTAATTTCGATGTATTGCTCATGCGCTGCCAGCGATATGCAAAGTATAAGAGATTCGCTGACCAGAGAGCAGTGTTGACTGAGTAGGAACTGTGTAGCTGTAGCAGTAAGTTGCTAGTCTGCACTTGTCTGCGCGAGTCTGCGCTAGTCTGCAGTCTGCTCTAGTGTATCATGTTGGCTGGGCCGGTCGCGGTGCAGCGATGCCGGAGCCTGAGTATTATTGTATAAGGTAAAAAGCAGCCTCGCGCATATCTAGTAATGTTATGTGAACTCCCATGTAAATCTTTTAAAAATGTCGTAATAATAATCTTTGTGATATAAAGTAATTTCTAACAAGCATTCATTTCAGTTTAAAGAATTTACTAATTTTTCCAACCCATGATCATTCCTATTGTTGCAAAAGAAAAATCAGTTGCTTCCTTTCATAAATGACAAATATATCGGCCAGCATTGCACAGAGCTGTGCCGGAAAAATTTTATATAAGAGCAAATATATTCGCCGTTTTTATTGAGGTAAGAATTTTTCCTTTTTTATTCGGAATGATCTTACAGGGCCATGACGCAGCACTGCTGTCGTCCAAAGTTTACCAGGTTACTGAATTTATTTTTTATTACGAGGTTTAGGAATTTTTCTGTTTCGAGCTTACGTTAAACGAAAAAAGAATTTTGTGGGTACATTAAATGTGAATGCATTTCTGTATGGAGATTATAAATGGGAACCAATTTTGTTCTGAGGTTACACAAAAATTAGAATCACAATCCATAATATTTATTATATTATTGAATTTTGTTCTTTGAGGTTACACTTAAATTAGAATCATATTCATATTATTATTATTCATTTTATTAAATTTTGTGGGGAGGTTACAACCTAGCTACTACATAAACGAACGACTTATATTAGAACCGTGTCATAGAATATATTTTGGCAAAGGCGAAATGAAGACTCCATTTTATTGGCCGAACAATTAGAAGATACGTCAGTTTGCGAAAGAGAAGCATCCATCATGCTTGCATGTCCATGAAGTAGATAGGATGTGAAATGTTGACTCACAATGACAAGGATAGTATTTCTGAAGATGGGAAATTTGTTAACATCGAATATGGACGTATGTTATAGGAAACCTTCTCTGAAGGTGTGTTTCTGGAGTGTAGCCATTTAGGGAAGTGGAAAATGGACAATAAATTGTTTAGACAAAAAGAGAATAGAAGCTTTCGAAATGATGTGCTACAGAAGAATGTTGAGGATCAGATGAACATATCACGTAACGAATGATAAGGTACTGAATAAAATTGGGGATACAAGACATTTGTGTCACAATTTGACTAAAAGAAGGGATTGGTTCATAGGACACATTCTGAGACACCTAGGGAGGGAAGTGTGGGAGGGGAAAAATCATAGAGGGAGAGCAAGAGATGAATATTTTAATAGAATCAGAAGGATGTAGGTTGCAGTAGTTATTCGGAGATGAAGAGGGTTGCACAAGATGAAACAGCATCGAGAGCTGCATCAAACCAGCCTTCGGACTGAAGACCACAACAACAACACAAAAAATGGTTCAAATGGCTCTGAGCACTATGAGACTTAACTTCTGAGGTCATCAGTCCCCTAGAATTTAGAACTACTTAAACCTAACTAACATAAGGACATCTCACACATCCATGCCAGATGCAGGACTCGAACCTACCACCGTAGAGGTCGCGCGGTGCCAGACTGTAGCGCCTAGAACCGCTCAGCCACTCCGGCCGGCAAACAACACATTTTCAGTGTATCATCTACAAGGTGATCAGAAACAATCTGAAATGCTTGTAAGGGTGTTGCAGTTTAGGTTGCTCTGAGATATAGGTGTTAAGAAAACAATTCTGTACTTTGCCCCGATTTCGAGTTAATTGACATTGAAGTTAGCCAATAAGGTCGTTTCCCGCGCAAATTCAGGCAGCACGCCAGAGACAGGGTCGCAAAATTGGTCTTTGTTTGATTTCCTAAAACTGAACAAGAAAGCGATACAAAAATTTTATGTGGAACCACAGTAAGGATCGAATTCCGCCAAAGACTGAAAAGTCTCATGTGCCATCGTCTACACTTCAAAAAGTACTGACGCTAATTGTATTTGGCGGACAGCTTGAATTTGTATGTGCAACTGTCTGATTGGCTAACTTCAACGCTAATTAACTCGCAATAGGGCATCGTATCTTATTCTTTGCTTACCCTTCTCAGGACACTGTGGCCTGCAACACCCTTATAAGCTTTTCAAATTGTTTCTGACCACACTGAATAACACTAAACGTCTAACCGGGGCGTGCAGTCAATGGACATGATCTGAGAAGGCCGCTATGTCCGTAGGTTGTGAGGGAGGAGCCTTTTAAGCATATTCATCATGTGACGATACCACACCGGTAAGAGACATTTGTAGCATCAAGCTGTTTTTGATACACTTGTATCGTTATATTGGTGTCTAAGAGCATGCAACTCATTAATACTAACGATCTTCAGCCGGTAATGACCTGCGTACGACGATGTTCGCATGTTAATCTCCAATGACTGGATTCTCGTGTTAAGAGGTGTACGCATGTTCGGCCGTAGACGCAGATTCCATCATGTCTTTGTATATCCTATAGCATTTTAGAGTCCGTTCGTGCTACCTACTTGTTCGCCATAATAATTACGTTCACTGCATTCGGTAGACCGTAGAAAAGCCATGCAAAATATCCTCTCGTTACCTTTGTTTCTGTTTCTTGTGTCACAATGTTCATTATACTTTTTTGCTCATTCAGTGCAGACTGTGCAATGCAACTGACGGGTGACAGAACAGTTGCCAGCTGCCCCTTTGAAGAAATAATTGACTTTCAATAATCCAGCAAAGCACGTTGAAAAAGTGTGATGCAGCAACTTGTACGAGTATGCTTTGTTTCTGTTTGATAATGAAACCAAACAAGCTTTCTTTTTTCCATCATGAGATGATATCTTACAATCATCTTTTTCTATGTAACCCGCTGTCTCAACCTTGGTGCCTATGCTGCCGGTGACGTCCTCAATAATGTATAGGATATAATTCGAATTTTAAAGTGTCTTGAATATTGTTCCTCGACAGCACCTTCCTTTGCCAGGTTATTTCATGGCTCCTAACGAACAGCCTTTGAAAAGGACCATTCTGGGATACTTTTACACGGAATTATTTTATTCTGTAATTTCTATTTCTGGAAACACTACTTATATGATGGATTTTTAGGTTCATCGCCTTCTTTTCTCCAGATTATACATTTGCTGTATTCTACTTCTACAAAGGCCCGTACCCAACACATATAACTTTGGGAAGATGTATCTCAGTTGTGTGCAATTACTGAAAAGTATTGCCCATCGTGTGCGAGATAATTCATGGAATGCAAAAGTGAACAGTAAATAAAAATTCATTCCTCGAGTAGAGTGAACATAGAGTGACGGTAAAAACATTGCACCATTCCAGGCATGGTGGTTGCCTAATTGTTCCAGTTCCCAGAAAAGTCTCTAATATTGCTTTAGAAGTATAACTATGACATATCTAAACATTTATTTATTCCGTTGTTGAGTTCTTGAACAGGAAAGACGGAGAAGAAGGGCTCAAACAGATATCTCTCAGCTTTTACAGGCTACATTAAACGATATATTGTCGGTATTTGACCTTTATGAATGGTTGTGTAATATACGTACGATATATTATTGATGATTACAAGTCGGTGTTTATACAGTGTCTTTGGGAATACATGTCTGAAGGATCAGACACTTGACGTCAGTACGTATTCGCAGAAAGCGAATCCATATCGTAAGACGTACAACAGTAGAGAGCGACATTTAGACCATTATTTGTTGTCACAAGTTTGTAACACGGTAACAGGCTTTGAATAGGCTTCCACCTCCATTCACCAAATGACAGCCGAAACTGTTATTACATGCACGATGAATTTGTCCTAGACTGTGAACAATAACCTAGTGCAGCTAAAGATGTAAACCGATGGAATTTTAAAATGTAAATTGCATATCGTGACGCAGTAATAGGCCTATCATGTGTAATTAGTTAAAACCCTAGTACTTCTTTTCCGACTGATTGCAGGTTCAGGTCGTGCAATAAGTGAAAAATAGGCACTGAGGGTTTGTAATAACGCCGCACAAATGGCGGATCAATGCCACGTCGATATATTAGATCTCTTCCAAGGCTGGAAAATGAAGCTAATTACACATTTTCGAAAGTTGCGACATGGTCTCGGATTACAAAAGTGATCCAGGAAGTTTAGAATGAATTTCTTTTTTTCCGCCAACGATTACAAAACATTTTATCCTTAGACTATCGGTGTCAGTCAGCAAGCTATAAAACAGATCTGAAACTGGTCATTGCTGACAGAAACCTGTAGCCTGAGGACCAAATGTTTTGTGATAATACATTGGTATTTAGCATTGCCAACTAGTATGGAAAGAAAATATTAGTACACATTTTGACTGAGATTTACCTTAATACCTTACAGATCATCCGGAGCTACAGATCAGGTTGTTTACATGATGAAAACGAAGTGTTAAATGACAAAGGCGAACAGCCATACATCTCCTAACTGCCACGAAAAGAAATTTAAGACCACACCTTCGTTCATTTGTACAGACAAAGCGAATGTTTGCATATCGACGCATTCGTCACAAATTTTACACGAAATTTTACATAACAAAAATAATTCCATAGAAAGAGTTATTACAAGGTCCAGTGATCTAATTTTTTCATGATTAATTTTTCACATTGAACAAGTTTTACTTTTGTAGATAAACAGTTGTTTGTAGGAGATACAGGTTTAATCCAATAAACGTTAACCTGATTCGCAATAAAACTAAACGTTCTGTTTGAATGTATAACGTAAGGTGTCTCAGGAGGAGTAGTGAATCCTTTAAGAGATGTTTGCATAGACTAACACGAATAAAACGTTTCATGTAACATGGTTACATTTTCTGTTCGTTTTAGAGGTTACCTCTAATTATGGAGATTGTTGTGACGGCTGCTGTGAGAGTCAGCACCGACGCAACCAAGGAAGGAGAGAAGTTGCGATGGGCAGTGGCACGAAACCAAAATTATCTGTACATGTGACGTACATATTAATCCTAGGACGCCTAAGGGGGGGGGGGGGTTCGTTGAGCCCACAATTTTTTTATGTCCCCCGCTTTTGCCGAAGTAACTTTCATACTACATATTCCCTTTGAGTTACTGTTTGTTGGCTATTTTATGAAACATTTGTGTCAATATACTTTATAGAAAATTCCTGCTTTGAAAGAAAAAATAAATAAACTTATTCTGGGTCCAACAAGCCCCCCCCCCCCCCCCCCGCCTCCCCTTAGGCTTCCATGCTATAGAAAATTTCCCTTAGTAGCATTTCATATTTCTCATCTCTACAATAATGCAAGTTAATTTCTAGTTGGTTGGTATTCTTGATATTCACAACAATCAGTTTACTTTGAGAGGAAGTGATTGTTGATGTCAGTCAGCTGTTATTTATCTTGTAAACTTGCAGTGAGTTAGTGCAGTTCCTTACTGTTCATACCCAGACTTAGAAATGACTAAAAGAATACGTGACTTGTCTTTCGAAAGAGTTCTGAATGAAATTTTGGATGAAGATTCTGACTCAGAGAGTAAAAGTGATTATGATAATGGTGTTATGGAGTATGTTTCAGATCGGGAAAGTGAGGTGGATGCTAGAGAAGATGAAGATAGCGCAGCTTCAGGCAGCGACCATCAGGATGTTATTGTGGCCAAGTCTGGAAGAAGGTAAGTAATCACACAGCCTAGAATTCCTCGGAGGTCTGTTGCTAATATAGTAAGAGTGCAGGCAGGAGTAACTCCAGCTGGTGTTTGCCATTCACCTGGAGAAGCCTTGAAATTACTTCTTACGCCTGACGTCATGGATGCTATAGTAAAACATTCAAATGAAGAGGCAGTTAGGCGAAATGTTACTTTGACTAATGAGAAAGAATTGTATGCCTTTATGGGATTCCTGATACTTATGGGGGCAAATAAGAACAATTCTGTCAGTGTACACGATCTTTTGTCAGACCTAATGGGTCGGCCAGTTGACAAGGGTATTATGGCAAGAGAACGTTTCAAGGAACTTATTGCAATCATAAGGCTTGATGGCAAAAGTACCCGCCAGCTAAGAAGGGAGGCAGACAAGTTCACAGCAATCCCTGTTGTTTTCAACAAAGTGAATGATAGGTTTCCACTACTGTGTAAACCAGGGGTTCACCTCACCATTGATGAGATGCTCAGCTTGTTTAGAGGGCGCTGGAACTAGTGAAATTTCAGGTAGAAGAAAGAAGTGCCAAAGCAAGAGGGTTATCTAACCAAATTGTTCAATCAATGGAGACAATTCTACAAAAGAAAATCAAAGAAGTGACAACAGAAGCACGTCAGCCTCCTGTAGGGGAAGGTCGGTGCCATATTTGTGTAGGTGAAGCTCAAACAAAGAAGCAGAAGTACAATAATCTAAGCAAACCAAAACAATATTGTGGACAGTGTCATAAACATGTGTGTAACACACATTCAGAAAAAATTGTGAAGTGTGTCTCCTGCCTTGCAGTTGAGGACTCAGAGTATTCTATTGTATATGAACACATCTGTGTTTTGTATTGTAATATGTCAATTTTTTATTCACTCAATCCAATATTTATAACAATTAACAACATTTATAAACCGATGCCTTAGTTAAAATACATAAACCATTTTGAAAGTTGTAATTTTTCGTCAGTAAACTTATTTAATACCTGTGGGTTCGCCGAACCCCCCCCCCCCCCCCCCTTAGGCATCCAAGTTAGAAAAATAGGCTTGGGCGTCCTAGGGTTAATATAACGCTTTATTTCTAAACAGGGAAGGAACAGTATTGAACCTCCCGTGCCTCCTACATGCAATTAGCGACTCGCAGTCGAGCAGCCAACCCGAGCGGGACGCTGCTCTCTGCACTTGGCGTAGCTGCCCGTCTGATAGCTCCTCGCAGTGGTCACAAATAAGCTGCAACTGGCGTAGCTGCCGGTGACGCTCTTCTGAGCGGCACGAACCAGCGCAAGCCGCTTAACGCTCCCAGGCGCTAAATGGCAAGAGTCTCGGCTCAACTTCCCGCGACTTCGGTTGCAAATCTCCCCAGCGGGACTCTCCCGTTCTTTGGTAGGGTAATCTCAGTGTCAGGGGCCCGTTCACGTCGGATAACCCCGCCCACTGTAGGCCGTTCTCTTCTACCCGCGCTCTCTGCGCCTCGCATTGAACACTGCGCACATAGATCGTAGGGACTCCCCTCTTCCGTAGGGACACGATACATTGCACTTTCTCTGAAAAAGCAAATATTGTCGTTTCGTAAAAAGAGCAAAATTGTCGTACATCTTTCTCTATCCAAATAAAATTCCTCCAAGCAGCAAACATGGCTGATCTTTCCCGTGCTTCCCCACCACTTACCCGCAGCAAAGCTGCAGCCCAAGAGGCGGGAATGCCGGCTACTGCCGCCAGCATTTCCGTCCCACTGTCCACCTTCCAAGAGCAGGTTGCCTTGAAGCACAAGCAGATTGCGGAACAGCAAGAGCTGATCGCACTGCTGACGGGCAGTGAACACTAGCAGACAGCAACACCCACACCACACACACGAGCGCCTGCTGAAAACTCGAAGGACATGCCCTCTCTTTCACCTCCGGCGGCCCAGGCACCGACGGAACCGGAGCCAGAGCCGACTGAGGACACAGCTGACACTGAAGAAGAGGGACCGTGGCAGCAGGTCGCTCCGAGACGCAAACAGCCGCCAAACACGCAAACAAGTGAGCCCACAAACTCCCGAGGCAACGGCCGAGTGCTGTTGCTAACTCCAACTACGCCGCAAATTAACAACAAAGGCAACACAGGGACCAACGCGAACAACCCTGCGACTGCAGCACCCACAAACACACAAGCAGCTACGCAGAACCCAAACAATACCGCGACTGGCTACCCACCAGTCATCATACACAGCCACGGAGACCTTAGTCTACTAAACAAAGAATTTAATAAGAGACACTACCCCACAACATAGTACTCAAAACTCACTGGGGAACACGCCGCACTGTACGTGTCAAACAAATCAGATTACTCGAATCTGCTGTACTTCCTTAAAGAAAGGGAGGTAGAGCATTTCACGTACAGAACAGTCCTTGAAAAGACACGGCAGTACGTGATCAAGGGGGTAGATTCACGAATCCCGACCGAAACAGTACGCGAAGAACGCATTGCTCTCGGGTAGGAGTGCATTCTGGTAAACCGAATGCCACAGTTCGGCACAGCAAGACCATCGCACAACTACATGGCGGAATTGGCCGACACGACGAAGTCCCGCGACTTGTCCAAGTTAAAATTGTTTCTTCACATGGTCGTCAATGTATTGATTTACAACACGCCGCGCACCCCCCAACAATGCCACAAATGCCAGCGCTTTGCGCACGCGGGTATCCGATGCGGTCTCGCTCCCCGCTGTCGCATTTGCGCTGGAGGTCACACGACCCAACAGTGCAAACTCCCCCATACAGCACCTCGCAAGTGCGCCAACTGTGGTCTGCCCATCCGGCAAACTACAGGGGGTGCATTGCATACAAAGCAGCTCTGAGCCGCAAAATAGCTAAACACGCTAAACCTACCGCCATCACAGTTCCGAAACTGCCACCGCGCCCTGTAAGAAGTGGAGTATCCTCCCCTGGAGTGGTCCCTGGCAGCCCCAGCAGCGCGGGACGGTCAGAGGAGCCCCAGAGCTCACAACACGCACAACAAACACCCCCAGCAACAGATACACAATAGACAAACACAACACCTAACACCACACCAACACCGGGTACACCACACGACACCAGCAACAACACCACCCTACCCCCTGAGATCGCGGACTGCAGCCCACCGCAGGCTACAGAAGACACACCAACACAGGGACGACCACAGCGTCAGAGGAGGAGAAGGAGAAACAACCGAAACAGCAGGAACACAACACAATCCGGACACCAACTCGACAACCCGCACAACATACTCACTCACCCCAGAGAACACACAGGCGCCCACAACCGTCACACGAACAGCTGACACATAAGCCAGCCCTTACCAGACGCCAACACAAGAACAAGCGGCCGGTAACACGACCAACAACACACAGGCCGACATGCCCAACATTATGTCAACATTCCAGAGAATAATGGAAACATTATTCCCAGGACGCACGACCACCGAAATAGTCACGAAGATTATGGGGTGTATCTCACAACTCTTCATGCGGTTCATGTCGAGCACCCTCAACTGGACTAGCTTCCAAACCACTATCACACTACTTTTCACACTACTACATGGATAATACACCACACCAGCCCCGAAACGCAGACGCTAACACAAACTCACAGATCCTGTTTTGGAATGCCAACGGGATCGCAAACAAAAAAGCCGAAATGGCCGCGTTCATGGAGCGAACGAAACACTGCTTACGCCCCACAAACAACTGAACATCCCAGGGTATTGCGTCTATCGTACCGACCGAGCGGATGGGAGGAGGGGAGGCGGCACCCCAATTATCATACACAGAGACACAGGACACACGAACATCGAGCTCCCTGCGCTTGAAAGACGAGAGGCCACGGCCGTCAGGGTCAAGTTTAACGGAGCCAAAACCGCACTGGTATCGATGTACAGTCCTCCTAAAAACATAATAACACGCGCTGTCAGCACAGTACTCAACATAGCACCGCGAGTAATCGCCGCTGGAGACCTAAACGCAAAACACCCCGATTGGAAGTCACGAATACGAACCTCTAACGGCAAGAAACTGCACGAACAAGCACTAGGCCGAAACTACATTATACTTGGGCCGCACGTTCCCACGTTCGTGCCTACACAGCCCCGACATAGGCCAGACGTGTTAGACATAGCCCTCATAAAGGGCATCACATGCACACTCAACCTTAATGCACACGGAAGAAACACTGCAGAACATCGAACCACGCAGGACAACTACAAGCGCGCGAATTGGACACTGTTCAAGGAAACGCTTGATCGTCGTATTCCTGACACCCACGAAATTAACAACACACAGTAAATCGATGAGGATGTGGAGGCTCTCACAACTGCCGTCCAAGACGCAATGACTGACGCCATTCCATTTACAACACCAAGATAACACTCGACGGCCCTGCCCCAGTAGATCCTGGGCCTTATCTCAATGAGGAACCGCCTCTGGAGATACTGGCAGCGTACCAGGCGCCCGTTCTATAAACTGCACGTAAACAGGCTCCAGGGGTAATACGGGATAAAATACGAACATTCAGAAACGAACAGAGGGGACAAAAACTCGCTGGGCTGGATACCACACGTCCTGGCGTGTGGCAGCTAGCCAGACACTTCACCAGGGAGAAACACTACATTCCCACGTTACAAGGACCAGACGGCCCAGCCTACTCCGCGACGGAGAAGGCAGAGCTTATGGTCACAACACTTGCAGCGTCTTTCATGCCGAATCTGGTTCCCTCAGACCCAGTATTCACACTTGAAACGGACCAGGAGGTTACACGACTTGTAGCCCAGCCCTCGCGCAACGAAATTAGACGTACTAGCACAAATGAAATCATATGGGCCATCAAGCACACCAACGCTAGGAAAGCCCCTGGGCCTGATGGCATTCAAAACCGTGGCCTCCAGGAGTTCACTGATAAAGCCGTAGAATACCTTACACAATTAAAGAATGCCATCCTGAAACACCAACACTTCTCTGACCTTCGGAAGGCGGCCAAGTTCCTGATGTTCAAGAAGCCAGGGAAAGACCACTCCCTCCCACAAAATTACCGACCAATCAGTCTGCTGTGTTCGCTCAGCAAGATTGTTGAGAAGGTAATATTAAAACGTATCACTAGGCACTGCATCGCAATGACACCCTAAGACCTGAGCAATTCGGCTTTAGGAATCACCACTCGACAACACAACAACTCCTCCGCGAAGTCGAACATATAACACACGGCTACAACATGGACAAAGCCACAGGGGCCCTGTTCCTGGACATCGCAAAGGCTTTCGACCGTCTCTGGCACAACGGACTCATACGCAAACTAAGCGAAGAAGGTTTCCCGGACGGACTCGTACGTATCATACACTCATATCTCACGAACAGGTGTTTCAATACTAACGTGCAGGATAAACAATCAACACAACATGGTATCCAAGCTGGAGTACCCCAAGGAAGCATCCTAGGGCCCATCTTGTTTAACCTGTACATTAATGACTTTCCAGCAACACAAAATACGTTAGCCATCTACGCGGATGACACCGCCATCCTTGCGCAAGATTGGAAACCGTCGAACATCAGTTCTCGAATACAGACAGCACTCAGAACAGCTGAGCCTTGGTTGGAGCGATGGCGTATTAAAGTAAACGTCGACAAGTGCGAAGCAGTTCTGTTCACACGCAGACCGAAACTACTGCGCAAACATTGTAGACCGATAACACTACATACACGCCCAATACGTTTCCGAGAGAAACTCAGATACCTAGGTGTTTGGCTGGACCGGAAACTTACATGGGGGGATCACATCGAGTACGTTGCCAACCGAGCCCACGCGAGGCTCAAACAGCTCTACACAATGCTCAACAGGGAAAGCACACTAAATAGGAGGGTGTCGAGGTCCACATACATGACACTGATTAGACCTCTGATGACGTACGCAGCTCCCGTCTGGGGATATGCAGCTCCTACACGACTGCGCCGCCTGCAGATCATACAGAACAAAGTGCTACGAATCATTAGCAACGCTCCACGCTACACACGCAGCGTCGATCTTCACCATGAATACCGCCTTGATACCCTCAAGGAAGTATTCAAAAAGCACGCTACACGACTATACGGGAACTCGAGACACTGGAACAATCCTTTCGTCCTCACTCTGGGAAACTACGATCACAACCATAGATGGAAGCACAAGCGGCCAAAGACACTGCTAGCTAGGGCATAGCCATCTATGGTAAACTAACATACGCAAACAAGCGACAAACGTCGGCAAGCCCCTGCATATCAGCAACACTGACTGGTAATTACGAGCTGCTATTAGAGCCGACCAACAGGTCACAGCAGGGACACCGACGAGCTCGCCCACTGACGCACAAACAAACCGCCAACATCACCCTACACTGTGCTTCCGACATATGACCTATCGGACACAAAAACGATAATAAACCGGACTGTTGCAGGTTGCTGACGCTGAATGAGAACACTACACCAGCACTCAGCGCCAGCCTCCGAGCAACACAACCGCACAACGTCAAGGTATCGACTTGCATGATACCCACTACTAACAAAGCCTATCCTTGCACGACCTATCGCAGGCAGCAAGACATCCGCTACTGTTCTTATCACCCGACCTATCGCAGAGGTTTTTTTCCATTGGCTCCGCCTTGGCACACTTTTTCCTCTGCCCTTCAAACCGCTACCCTTCGTTCGATATCGACCCAATCTATCTCCAGAAGAGCGCTTATTAACGGTTAACCTTTACCAGACGCACGCAAACATCGCAGTACCCACATCCTGCGACACGTCACTTTAGTGAATACTAACCCTTATGCAGAGATGGCAGTAGACCTATTGTGTTGGCCATCATGCCGGTGTGGACGTGGAGGGGCTTCATCTCAAATTTCAAAAAAAAATTAAATACAAGCAATTACACTGACAGTCTATTACTACTCGCAGAAAGCATTCTAAGTAAAGTCTTCCCATTACTCAGTACTGAAGCTCTCGAAACCTGCGACCGAACTAGGCCCGACCAGCTATGGGTGGCTGGTTATAAGCCAGCGTTGACAGGGGGCGCTGAACTCTTGTCTTCCTGGAGGTGTGGTGCAGCCCGTCCTTTCCATTGGCGCGCGGGTCAGCGCCTTATTGATGCCGTTTCGTACCGCTACGCTGGTCGCTGTGCAGTCGATGTCATAGACTGCACGGAGATTAATTTTTCTTTTCACATGTCAGTAGTCAAATGCTGTCGGTTTCTTTAAAGATTGTCACTTTCGTTTCGCAATTGAAGTAGTGAAGTTGTGACTAAGTTTACACAGCCGGACATTTCATCTGTGACTGTGCTTGTGATTTGTTGGGCAATCCTGCTGTATCAGTTGAGAGTGTCACTCGTATTGTAGGTAGACTCTTTAGGTTTTTATATTGGTAACGCCACATAGCGCTCTATATGAAAATCACTGGCTGTGTTGTGTGCAGTCTGTGGCTGGTTGTCATTGTTGTAATATATGCAATTGTAGTGTTGGGCAGTTGGCTGCAAACAGCGCGTAGCGTTGCGGAGTTGGAGGTGAGTCGCCAGCAGTGGTGGATGTGGCGAGAGAGATGGCGGAGTTTTGAGAGTGGATGGTCTGGACGTGTGTCTATCAGAGACAGTAAATTTGTAAGACTTGATGTCATGAACTGATATATAGATCATGATTTTGAACACTATTAAGGTAAATACATTGTTTGTTCTCTATCAAAATCTTTCATTTGCTAACTACGCCTATCAGTAGTTAGTGCCTTCAGTAGTTTGAAACTTTTATTTAGCTGTCAGTAGTGGCGCTCACTGTTTTGCAGTAGTTTGAGTAACGAAGATTTTTGTGAAGTGAGTCATTTGTGAAAGGTATAGGTTAATGTTAGTCAGGGCCATTATTTTGTAGGGATTATTGAAAGTCAGATTGCTTTGCGCTAAAAATATTGTGTGTCAGTTTAGTGTTGATCAGAATAAGTAAAGAGAGAAATGTCTGAGTACTTTCAGTTCTGCTCAGCTGTTTGAAAATCAAATAACGTAAGAGGTTTATCAGCACAGTAATTCAGTAAATTTATCTAAGGAGAGGTTTCAGTATTTACAAATGCTGAGTTTGCCGATGTGGTGTAAGTGTATGGCTTCCGTAATAGTATAGCGTCTGCTGCTTGCAGTGAATACTACAGACTGCAGAACATCCAATCCCAGGGTGTTGACTCGTGTTTTCACGCAGCTGCGCGAGACTGGTGCAGCATCTCGCAATCATACATCTCATCGGAGCTTGCAAATTAACAGTGTGTGGTCGATGTAGAAGACATAATTCAGAAATTTCTACACGCATCGATGTTCCTATTAATGGTATGTTGGAGATTACGTATGCACGACCTCTCTGCTTTTATCATTTACAGAGGATTCAACACGTTTAAGGATATGAAGGTAGAGGATTATAATTTTTTATCATTTTGAGCTCCACAGACGGTAGTAATATTAATAATTAATGGGAACCACCACAGCTGCATTGATACGTATTTATTGTGTCATGACAGGTTTCGTTGGTTACAGCATTGTCTGTTGTCTGTAGGTAAACGAAACAAGAAATTAGGATAAAATTTATAGTATCGTAAAGAATAAAATCCAGTACTCTTACTTTAATATCTTACATGCTCTCTGAGAGGGCTTACTTTCATTAACTATTCACGATGAATCTTTTGTGACCTAAATTACTGCTGTTTCGTCACTGTATATAACTCGCAGCCATTTGTGCAATCAGTGACCCACTGATTTATCTACATCTATAACATTACTCTGCAATTCACATAAAGTACCTGACACAGGGTTAATAGAACCTGCCTACGGACTATTTATTTACTGTTCCACTTTCCAAAACCACCAGCTAAAAATGAACACCAAAATATTTTCGTGTGGCCTCAGGATTATTTCATTACGTCGGTCATTTCGCCCCAAGTAGGTGCGAGTTAACAGAACCTTTCCGCATTTGGAAGATAAAATAGGTGACTGAAATTTTGTGAAATGATCGTGCCGCAACTATAAACGCCTTTGTTTTACTGATTACCACTTCAGTTCGCGTATCTCTCCTCTATTTCGCAGTACTATAAAACGACCTTCCCGTTTTCGAACATTTTCGGTATCGACCGTCAATCCTGTCTGGTTAGGATCCCATAACGTGCATTGTGAGTCAACATTTCATATCCTTTCTACTTCTGCTATCATCAGTTATTTTGCTGCCCAAATAGCAAAACTCATGTACAGCTTTAAGTGTCTCGTTTCCTATTCTAATTCCCGCAGCATCACCCCATTTAATCCTACTACATTCCACTCTCCTTGTTTTACTTTTGTTGGTGTTCATATTATATTCTCCTTTCCAGGCACTGTCCATTCCGTTCAGCTGCTCTTACAAGTCCTATGCTGTCTCTGATAAAATTTCTCTGAATTTTAATTCCTACTCCAGATTTTTCTTTGGTTTCAATTTCTGTATGCTCAATGTACAGAGTGAAAAACATCGGCCATAGGCTACTACCCAGCTTCGCTCCTTCCTCAATCACTGCTTCCCTATCATGCCCCTCGATTCTTATAACTGCCATCTTGTTTCCGTACAAGTTGTAAATAGCCTTCAGCTGCCCTCATTTTACTTCTGCTACCTTCAGAATTTCAAAGAAAGTATTCTAGTCATTATTGTCATAAGCTTTACCTAAGTCCAGACAACACAAACGTTGATTTGACTTTCATTAACCTATCTTTTAAGATGTGCCGTAGGGCCAGTATATTATTGTGTGTTCCTACAGTTCTCTGAAATCCACGCTCACCTTTCCCGAAGACGTATTCTACCAGTTTTTCCATTTCTCCGTAAAGAATTCACGTTAGTACTTTGCAACCATGACTTATGAAACTGAGAGTTCGACAATTTTCACACCTGTGAACAACTGTTTTCTTGGGGATTGCAATTATTACACTCATCTTGAAGTAATTTCGCCTGTTCCATACATATTCCACACCAGATTGAAGAGTTTTGTCATGGCTGGCTCTCCCAAGGCTATCGGTAGTTCTGGTGGACTGTCATCTATTCCTAGGGCCTTTTTACGGCTTATTTCTCTGTCAAATTCCTCGCGTAGAATCGTATCTCCCATCTCATCTTCATCTATGTCCTCCTCCATTACTATAATGATGACTTCATTTCCCTTGTATAAAACCTCTATGTACTGCTTCCACCTGTCAGCTTTCCCTTCTTTGCTTAGGACTGGTTTTCCATTTGAGCTCTTGATATACAGCTGCTTCTCTGTTCCCCAAAGATCTCTTTAATTTTCTTGTAGGCGTTACCTATCTTTTCCCAAGTGAAATATATTAATAAAACCTTACATTTTCTTCTAGACAGTCCTGTTTAGCCATTTGCGACTTACTGTCAACCTCATTTTTTAGACGATTGTATTCCCCCTTTTATCAATTAAATTCGA
This sequence comes from Schistocerca piceifrons, assembly GCF_021461385.2. NCBI lineage: Eukaryota > Metazoa > Arthropoda > Insecta > Orthoptera > Acrididae > Schistocerca > Schistocerca piceifrons. The sequence continues at coordinate 397,707,349 of NC_060144.1, read as the reverse complement.
AATGTCCTGCGCTGTCCATGGATTTCTCCTACACCTTTTCTCTTTACCTATTTGATCCTCTTCTTCCTTCGCCATTTCATGTTCTAAAGCTACCCATCCGTATTCTACAGTATCCCCTTCCCCTGTGCTAGCTAACCGTTGCCCTCTGTGAGACTTTTAACAATCTCTGCTTATTTCAACCAAACCAGGTTCCATCTCCTTAATTTCCTACCTGTTTGCAGTTTCTTCAGTTTTAATCTACAGTTCAAAAGCAACTAATTGGAGTCAGGGTCGACATTTGCCCCGGGAATGTCTCACAACTTAAAATATGGTCCTTCAATGTCTGTCTTACCATTACATAATCGACTTGAAACCGTCCAGTGTCTCCAGGTCTCCTCCATGTATACAGTCTTCGTTCGTGATTCTTAAGCCAAGTGTTAGCGATGATTAAATTATGCTCTGTGCAACATTCTACCAAGCGGCTTCCTCTTTCATTCCTTTCCTACAGTCCACATTCACCTACTATTTTTCCTTCTCTCCCTTTTGCCATTGTTGAATTCCAGTTCCTCATCACAATTAGATTTTGGGATCCCTTAAATATCTGAACAATTTATTTTATTTCGTCATACATTTCTTAAATCTCTTCCTCATCTGCGGAGCTAACTGGCTTATAAACTTCTACTACTGTGGTGGGTGTGGGATTCGTGTCCCTTTGGCTAAGATGGGTTCGCTATGCTGTCCGTAGCACCTTAGCCGCTTTCCTGTTTTCTTATTCATTGTTAAACTCGTTACTTAATTGTCCCTATTTGATTTTGTATTTATAGCCTGTATCCATCTGACGACAAGTCCTGCTCCTCCTGCAACCGAACTTGATAAATTTCCACTACATTTAAAACCTCGCTTACCCATTTTCATTTGTAAATTTTCGCACCCAGGTGCCCAGTTAAGAGATCTAACATTCCACGCTCCAATCCGAATAACACCATGATATCTTCCTGAGTAGCCCCCACCCGGAGGTCGGAATGGATGATTACTTTCCTCTGGAATATTTTTCCAAAGAAGACGCCATCATATTCAACTATACAGTAGAGCTGCATGCCCTCGGGAGAAATGGCGGCTTTAGTTTCCCCTTTATTTCAGCCGCTCGCAGTACCAACACACCAGGGCTGTTCTGGTTGATGTTACAAGGCCAGATCAGTCCATCATCCAGACTGTTGCCCCTGTAACTACTAAAAGGCTGTGAAACCTCTTCACGAACTACACATTCATTTGGCTTCTTAACAGATATTCCTCCACTGTAGTTGTCATATAGTACTGTTGTCTGTATCACTGAGGCACTCATGCCCCACCGACGGCAAGGTCCATGGTTCTCGCTGGAAGTTTTGTTAACAGGAACCAGCAGTATAAGAGATATACAAAAAAAAAAAAAGAAGAACTTGACAGAGAGCTGTATAAGAAGAAAATTGACATTGATGTAATACTGACTAAAAATAGAAAGTGCAGCGAATTAAAGAAATTAATAAACGTACTAAGACTTATATGAAGGTGCATGGCACGTGTGACATTATCAGTACGTCGAAAAAGCAAAACTGGATTATTAAGTTCATCATCATCAGTTATCTGCTATATTAGCAGGTCCTTTGCCTCTCCATTTTCTGCGATCCATTGCTTCCTTCTTAAGGCTGCTGTATGTTGTACCGTCCATCATGTCATCCAGTATCTGGAATCTCTTCCTTCCTCGCTTCCTTTTCCCTTCTACATAACCTTCTAAAACTGTTTTTATCAGTCCGTCATTCTTTCTTAATATATGCCCAATCCAATTTCTTTTTCTTCTCTTTATTACATCTAGTAACTGCCTTTTCTCTCCCACTCTTCTCAGTACCTCTTCATTTTTTACTCTGTCCATCCAACTTATTCCTTCCATCTTCCGCCATGTCCAGATCTCAAAAGCCTCCAGCCTTTCTCTGTCTTTTTTCCTCATAGTCCATGTTTCAGCGCCATATAGAAGAACACTCCATACAAGACATTTTATGAGTCTCTTTCTGAGTTCTCTGTCCATACCGCTGCAGAAGATTCTCCTTTTCTTATAAAACGCCTCTTTTGCCATTGCTATCCTTGTTTTAATTTCTGTGGTGCACTTCCAGTCGGTGTCTATCCTGCTTCCAAGATACTTAAAATTTTGCACCTGTTCTAGTGTTTCTCCATTCAGCACAATTTTTATTTCCTTATTTCCTCCTATTGCCAATACTTTTGTTTTATTTGTGTTAATTTTCATTCCATATTTTTTTCCGTTAGTTGCAATGGTGTCCACCAAATCCTGTAATTCTTTTTCCCCTGTGGCTAGAAGGACCATGTCATCAGCAAATCTTAAGCACCCTACTCTTCTTCCTCCAATTTCTACTCCTTTGTCATCTAATGAGCATTGGTCAATCATATTTTCCAAGTACAGGTTGAAAAGAGTAGGTGATAAACAGCATCCTTGTCTTACTCCTTTCCCTAGTCTGATCCAGTTTGTACTTCCTCCTCTCACTTTAACTGAAACTTTTTGATTAAGGTACAATGAGTTTATAAGTCTTCTGGTTTTCCAGTCCACTCTCTTTTCCCTCATAATAGTCGCCAGCTTGTCCCAAACCACATTGTCAAATGCCTTTTCTAAATCGATGAAGCACATATATAGGTCTCTTCCTTTTACAATAAACCTTTCTCCCAAGATTCGTAGGAGCCCTATTGCATCTCTGGTGCCCGTATTCCGTCTAAAGCCAAACTGCTCCTCGCCGAGATTCTCCTCTATTACTTTTTCAAGTCTTTTATTAATTATTCTTAACATCACTTTGGATGCATGTGAAATGAGGCTGATTGTCCTGTGCTCGCTGCATTTCTTGGTTCCTTGTTTTTTCGGTAATGGAATCATTACTGTTGTCAAAAAGTCCTCAGGCCATTCACCACTGTCATATATTTTATTACATAACCTCAATATTTCTCTTATTCCATTGTGGTTCAAGCATTTTAGTATTTCTCCCGGTATTGTATCTGTACCTACTGCTTTGCCATTTTTCATTGCATCAATGGCAGACTTTACTTCTTCCATTATGATGGTCGGTCCTTTCTCTTCATCACTTACACTGTTGTGTGGTTCAAGTTCTAGAGTTTCTGGTTTGCTATTTGTGTCATATAGCTCTTTTATATATTCTTCCCATCTCTGGAGGACATCGTCACGATCTTTATACACTACCTCTTCGTCTTTACTCAAAATTTCCATAGTAGCACTTCCTGCTCTGTTTTGTTCCCATGTCATAGTCTTTACTCTGTTGTATAGTAAGTCGTATCTTCCTTTCCTGTCCAGTTCTTCAATTTCATGACATTCCTCTTTTAGCCATTTTTTCCTAGCCTGCTCTGTTTCTCTTCGCAGTTCGTTATTTAACCTTCGGTATATCTTTCTTGCATCTTCAGTGTTCTTGTTTTTCAATTTTCTTCTCTCCTCCATCTTGGAAATCATTTCTTGTGTGACCCATGGTTTTTTTTACCTTTTCCCTTTTACATATCCTATATTTTGCTGTCCTGCTTTAATGATTCCTTCTTTCAGCATATTCCAGTACTCATTGGCATTATCAGGTGCTTCTTTGTCTCGTAATGTGATTAGCAAGTCCCGAGACAGCATTTCTGTAATTTGTTCTTTGTTGGACCTTATCTTCTCTAGATCCCATTTCTTCACCATTGTCGCCTTTTTCGGTTTTTTCATTCTTATTTCTATTTCTGCCATAAGTAAGTTGTGGTCACTATTAATATCTGCACCTGGTAATGTGTGCACCTTCTTGATTCCATTCCTCTATCTTTCTTCTACCAGCATAAAATCGATTTGGTTTCTATATTTATCCCCTGGTGATTTCCAAGTGTAGAGCCTCCTCTTATGGTTCTTGAACCATGTGTTTGCCACTATCAGCTGCCTTTCCCTGCAGAAGTCAATTAACCATTCACCTCTGTCATTTCTCTTTACAATACCATGACTGCCTACTATGTTTCCCTCTTTCCCTTCTCCCACAATGGCGTTCCAGTCTCCCATTACTATTTTGCAGCATTTTTTATTTTCGTCCATTATTCTCTCTATTACATTGTATGTTTCCTCTACAATTTGGTCATCATGTTCTGAAGTTGGCATATACACCTGGACAATCAGTAAATCTTTTTGTGCTCCTTTCAGCCTTACACCAATAACCCGGTCATTTGCATAGTCTACATATTCCACACATTTAGCCAATTCCTTTGTCATAATCATTCCTACTCCATTAATTCCTTTTACTTCTCCTCCTGATTAGTAGAATACATATTCATCTGACTGATTATTAAGTTACACCATAGTAAATCATAGTAATTGAAGACTCATATTGAAAATAGAGAGAGACAAGACGAATTTCTTAGCCTCCTATGCTGCAGAAGAAAATGAACAGGAGCAATCTGAAAGATTCTGTGAGATTAATAATTCAGTGGTGGGTAAATTTTGTAAGAATGACTTCATCGTTGTGTTTTGACCTATCAGTAAGACACAAACCAATTCCAGAAGCAACCCCACATTGATTCAAAATGGTAAATCATTGAGAGAGTTTGAGTCCTGACATAAATTAAAAGTTGCTAACACCATCTTAACGAGAAAGAATATTAATAAGTTTATATGGTCAGCAAGAGGATAAAGATTAATGAGGGACTGTGTGATGGCCAATTAAACATTAGGGTCAGATCTAGTACACACCAGAGTACATACAGACAGTGGCTTAAATACAGATCTCTTAGTGGTAACTTCTGAATTAAAATATTTACTAAATAGAGACAAAATTAAAATAAAAAGGTACAAAAAGTTAGAACAGTTTAAATGGTATATTAACTATAGGAGGAAGAAACAAAATATCTTTGTCACAGTCGATTATAACATTATTTGTGGGAACATTTGGCAGCTGATTATAGTAATACAGAAGTGACATTATAGTATCAGTAATAGTACAGCAGCCGATGAAGCGATTGGAAAGAGAAATTCCGGGACAAAATGGACTTATAAAGTGAAATAAGCAAGTTTCAATAGTATCAACATAAAACTGACTATACTATCTCAGAAATATTAGAAAACCGAAATCCAGAAAATGAAGACGAATAACACAATGGTTAAACAGGAATCAAGGGTCACATTAATAAGCTCAGTAGCGGATGATGTGCATGGAAGCCAGAAGCTGTCTTGTAAGCTAATGAGACATCTTAACAAAGACGAAGGATAAACTGCCTACCTAAATGTAGTAGAAGAGTTGTAACAGTAATGGGTAAAATACAGTCAAGAGTTATAGAACTACAGTAATGAAAGAAAAAATGTAACAGACAAAAAAATAGAAAATTGTGAGACAGAAATAATACATCAAATACAGTAAACCTCCAGGATTAGCCAAACTAAAGGCTGAAATAATAAAATGCAGTAGAATTTGAAACGTCCCCATAGAAAAATTAATGAATTACTGTGCTAATAAACCTCTTAAGTTATTTGATTTTCAAACAGCTGAGCCGATCTGAACGTACTCAGACATTGCTCTCTTTACTTATTCTGATCAACACTAAACTGACACACAATATTTTTAGCGCAACGCAATCTGACTTTCAATAACCCCTACAAAAGAATGGCCCTGACTTACAATAACCTATACCTTTCATGAATCACTTACCTCACAAAAATCTTCGTTACTAAACTATTGCAATATAGCGAGCGCCAATACTGCCAGCTGAATAAAAGATTCTAACTACTGAAGGCACTAACTACTGGTAGGCATAGTTGGCAAATGGAAGATTTTGTTAGAGAATAAACAATGCATTCACCTTAATAATGTTCAAAAGTCATCGTATATATATATATATATATATATATATATATATATATATATATATATATCAGTTCATGATGTCCAATATTACAAATTTACTCTTTCTGATGGACACAAGTCCCGATCGTCCGCTCTCAAAATTCTGCCATCTCTCTCCCCACATCCACCACAGCTGGTGGTTCACCTCCAACTGAGCAACGCTACGCGCTGTTCACGTCCAACTGCCGAACACTACAGTAGTAAATATTTCAACAATGCAAACCAGCCACAGACTTCACACAGCACAGTCAGTGATTTTCATATATAGCGCTACGTGGCGTTACCAACATAAAAACCTGAACAGCCTACTTACAAATTAGTCTGTATTTACATCTAATTAACCTATTCTGAAAGCTGAGAGTCATACCAGAAGAAAACATTATTCCACTCCATTTTAGTCTGACGCTGCAACAGTGGCTGAATGTTCGAAAAATAGAAAAAAATCTCTGTTGCAAGTGAACGGAAAGTGTTTTCCCAATTTTGAATCATACTTGACGAGCTACAGAATGCTATAGTACACTCACTATTCTAGAAGTGAAACTGGTGTTCATATAATGTGATTCACATAATACTTACAAAAGGGCAAAAATTGTGCTTGATCTGGAATATTAACAGAAGGCGGTAAATTTGCAGCTACTCTCCAACACTGTTCAACATATACATGTATGAATTTATCCTGAAATGGGAAGGAAAATGTTAACCCTGGAACAAAAGCGAATAATGCTCATATAAACGTGAAAGTATCCTACAGTATGAGGAAGACAAATTTAAGAGATAATAAAAAACAATCAGCGTATAGAACAACACTCTAATTTTATTTACCTAGGTTTCAAATGGTTCAAATGGCTCTGAGCACTATGGGACTCAACATCTATGGTCATCAGTCCCCCAGAACTTAGAACTACTTAAACCTAACTAACCTAAGGACATCACACAACACCCAGTCATCACGAGGCAGAGAAAATCCCTGACCCCGCCGGGAATCGAACCCGGGAACCCGGGCGTGGGAAGCGAGAACGCTATCGCACGACCACGAGCTGCGGACCTACCTAGGTTTGTAACCACCTTTCAGTGATGACGAAGTGAAAAAGAAGCTTCACAGATTTCTGTATACGTGCGGAACAGTTTCATGTACCCTGAAAGGTAAAGTACGAGAGGAAACTCAGATTAAGCTCTACAAAACTACAGCTGTACCCATTCTGTGTTGTATGGAAGTGAGAGGTGAGGGAATAAAATAATGATAGGGCGGGAGCCCAAGACAATGGAGGACTCGGCCATTCGTTGCTCAGGAAACGATGCCATCTTCTCGCCGGGACGTGGGTTGAGTAGGTGGAGGTGGCAGCAGCGAGAATTGGCGAGAAGTTGATTAAACCTCCCTATTTACAGCAGTATTTTATTCATTGTAGTACAAAGATCGGATTAATGGAGGCGGGAGGTTGTTTCACTTAGAAGACATCGTCAGTGGCCGGCACGGCGTGTGCTGGAATCAGCAACTGCAAGCGCTGAAGCCAAAACAACACGTACCAGCGGCAACGGACAGTGACGTCAACGAAGCCGCCTCCAAAGTGTGTCAGACGTTACTTGTAGCAGCTCATCTAAGGTGTTGGTTACTGTGGACGACAACGGGATAGGCTGTGTTCAAACATGTAGCACGGCCGAAGTCGAATGCATGAATCCGAGATGGGCGGTGATCAGCGACGATGGAAATGTTCAAGACCCGGTGTACAGTGATAGAGAGACCAGACTGCCTCCGGCCCGGGTTGGTGTCCTACTACGTTGGTGGCCGCCCGTCAGAGACAGTCACCCAGAGGGAGGCCCAGTGGTGCGAGGATGCGAAGTCGTCTGCATACAGTCCGCAGCTCAAGCTTTTGCTGATACTGGAGATGAAGCGCTGAATACTCCATCTGGCACTATAGTAGTCTCCACCTCTAAGTCCGCAGCCGAGAGAGGCACTGGCAGTTAGCATCATCTCCACACCTTAATATGATCAAGAATTGATTACGTCAGTGAGCATCTGAGAAAGTCTGAGAGTGAGGGTCTAATTTCTCGAGGGAAATTAATGAGAGTCTGGTGGCCCATAATTCTCCAATAGCAACGTCCCCACCTCACAGGAGGTAACAGCCGGTATTAGCCGGGCATCAGCCTTGGGCAGAGATTACTTCATTCGTTCCGCTTTTCTTGTTTAGTCAGGTCGTGAAGGAGTCTGTCTTAAGCTAGAGTACTGAACAATTTCACCGTTCAGAGACGCTTCCTGAATAGGCGCTCTGGCAATCTGAAGAAACCCTCCTCTGAAACATCAGGCTGACGATCGCTTTCCCTTGTACGACGCCGTTTTCCCAGCCATGATGTGGTCATAGTGCAACTATAAATTAGAAATCTTATTACAGATTTAGTAGTAAAATGTAATTCCCTAAGGGATAGGAAAGAAAATTAATAAAGTAGATAGGAATTGAAAATATTTTCATTGAATAACAAAGTATCTCACAATAAACAGGAAAGACCATGTACTAAGGAAAAAGGAAAAAAAAACACATTCATTCAGAAGAAGAGACGGCCAGAAACCTACCCACCAAGATGAAGTAGGTAAGTCATACAGACAGTGAAACCGTTGACACATAGGATCAGTGTATCAACCCAGCTGCATGCACGTAGTGCACATTCAAATAAATGCAATTATAAGCGCATATGTGAAGTTAAACACTAATAAACTTCCGTTAAACACTCATCTGCAGTATCAGAAAGAAATTTATTGAAATTTAGCGTTTCTCTTTTATACACGATCTATGATGTGTCAACAGTTCATCACCAATTCCGTCCAATCCATTAAAGTCGGTTAAAATCAGGCGACGAGTGAAATTTTGTCGCGCATCCCTGCGAGGCAGATTCTTTTGGACTCCCTGGCTCTTGTCATTTGTTTGCCGCGCTCGAGAGGCCTTTTTAAAGAAAAAACAACATTTTCTTGGTGCAGTCCTAGAAAGCCGTGATTTGCTAGTTTTGTTGAGTTAATAATTATATCACGAGTGCATCAACGCATGTTTAATTATTTTAGTGGGGTTTCCCGTTTTCATTATAGATTCGCGTTTTCTTCTCCTGACTGCTACCCGCTGGTTATTTGGTATTCTAATATCTGAGAAAATTATATGTATTTTTCCACTGTGCCTTTAACTCACAATAGGCATTGCACTCGTAAACACGACTCGTTTTTATGTATTCGCTAGAAAGAAACACCTGTGGTATATTGTGCTCTGTTCCTTCCTTATTAGAGCGAAATTTCGGGCCTGCAAGAATGGAACTGCACAACACATTCCGATAGCTGCAGACGACACAGGTTGCTCAGGGTTTCAAACAGCTGGGGGAGGGCCAAAAAGACAAGCTTTCAACGACTGCTGGAGCGCATCTCGCCTACAATTCTCGATATGTAACTCTAACTGCTCCAACGCGCTTCCGTGAACCGGTTGCGGAAGGGTTTGACGTAACTCGAGCATGTGGATCAGCAACCTCGCATTTTTCCAGGTAACCCGCGATATATATCGCTGTGCGTCGTTCCTCTCGCAGTAGTAGGCCGCTCGTCCACTCATCCACTCACTCACCGTATTACGTAGAACCCACCATAAAGGATGTTCATCAGGGATGTGGAAAGAGTCAAGTTACACGTTAACAGCCGCAAGTAACCATTACTGGTTACCTCCGTATAGAATTCAACGGAAAAAAAAATGTATTTGATGCTGATAATGTAGTGACATGATATCCATGATAATTATTTTTAGATAACCTATTCGTGAATATTAGTCGAAGAACAACTACACTGAGAACACCTACTGTTCCTTCTAATTAGCTATTCAGCTATTGTTTTTACCTGATGGCAAGCAAAGCATTTACTCAACTTGACACAGACAAATATCAGTGGCTTGTAATTACAACAGCAACGTCAAGCTTGTAACCTCCCAACAAATAAATTCCCTGACCTACCAATAAAAATGTGACTCATATATAACCTTTCAAAAGAAATCTCGTAATGTAACCTTTTAATAATTAACTGACTGTGAATCTAAACTGGTAAATCTGGAGGCCAGCAGTGCTGCGTCATGGCCCCAAAAAATCATCCTGAATAAACTGAAAATTCTTACTTCAATGATGTCGCCGGACAACGCATATACAGGGTGTTTCAAAAATGACCGGTGTATTTGAAACGGCAATAAAAACTAAACGAGCAGCGATAGAAATACACCGTTTGTTGCAATATGCTTGGGACAACAGTACATTTTCAGGCGGACAAACTTTCGAAATTACAGTAGTTACAATTTTCAACAACAGATGGCGCTGCAAGTGATGTGAAAGATATAGAAGACAACGCAGTCTGTGGGTGCGCCATTCTGTACGTCGTCTTTCTGCTGTAAGCGTGTGCTGTTCACAACGTGCAAGTGTGCTGTGGACAACATGGTTTATTCCTTAGAACAGAGGATTTTTCTGGTGTTGGAATTCCACCGCCTAGAACACAGTGTTGTTGCAACAAGATGAAGTTTTCAACGGAGGTTTAATGTAACCAAAGGACCGAAAAGTGATACAATAAAGGATCTGTTTGAAAAATTTCAACGGACTCGGAACGTGACGGATGAACGTGCTGGAAAGGTAGGGCGACCACGTACGGCAACCACAGAGGGCAACGCGCAGCTAGTGCAGCAGGTGATCCAACAGCGGCCTCGGGTTTCTGTTCGCCGTGTTGCAGCTGCGGTCCAAATGACGCCAACGTCCACGTATCGTCTCATGCGCCAGAGTTTAAAACCTCTATCCATACAAAATTCAAACGCGGCAATCCCTCAGCGCCGCTACCATTGCTGCACGAGAGACATTCGCTAATGATATAGTGCACACGTTTGATGTGCATGTGGGAAGCATTTGGTTTACTGACGAAGCTTATTTTTACCTGGACGGCTTCGTCAATAAACAGAACTGGCGCATATGGGGAACCGAAAAGCCCCATGTTGCAGTCCCATCGTCCCTGCATCCTCAAAAAGTACTGGTCTGGGCCGCCATTTCTTCCAAAGGAATCATTGGCCCATTTTTCAGATCCAAAACGATTACTGCATCTCGCTATCTGGACATTCTTCGTGAATTTGTGGCGGTACAAACTGCCTTAGACGACACTGCGAACACCTCGTAGTTTATGCAAGGTGGTGCCCGGCCACATCGCACGGCCGACGTCTTTAATTTCCTGAATGAATATTTCGATGATCGTGTGATTGCTTTGGGCTATCCGAAACATACAGGAGGCGGCGTGGATTGGCCTCCCTATTCGCCAGACATGAACCCCTGTGACTTCTTTCTGTGGGGACACGTGAAAGGCCAGGTCTACCGCCAGAATCCAGAAACAATTGAACAGCTGAAGCAGTACATCTCATCTACATGTGAAGCCATTCCGACAGACACGTTGTCAAAGGTTTCGGGTAATTTCATTCAGAGACTACGCCATATTATTGCTACGCATGGTGGATATGTGGAAAATATCGTACCTTAGAGTTTCCCAGACCGCAGCGCCATCTGTTGTTGACAATTGTAACTACTGTAATTTCGAAAGTTTGTCTGCCTGAAAATGTACTGTTGTCCCAAGCATATTGCAACAAACGGTGTATTTCTATCGCTGCTGGTTTAGTTTGTATTGCCGTTTCAAATATACCGGTCATTTTTGAAACACCCTGTATATCTGCTTCTACAAGAAACTTTTCTGACACAGCCCCGTGCAATACTGGCCACTAGATTTTGTTGCGTATGAAAAAGGTCTGATTTTCTTTATGATAATCAGCATGACTATGTATAGGAGAAATTAGTAAAATCTTGAAATTCAGGTGAATGACTGTCAAAAGTTATCTTTCCAAGAAAGATTATTATTGAAAGGTTTTTGAAAAACATTTACATGGACTTCGATATAACAATAGTACAAAAATCAGTTGTAGCAATTAACATATGCACGCGGCAATAAAGAACAATAATATTTAGCTTTTACCTTATACTACATCGCTCAGGCACCGGCATCGTTCTCCACGACCAGCCTTGGTAACTCCATAACTCTACTGCTCTCTAAGAGCGACCTGACCCAACCGCCCGACTGAGAGCTACTGCTAACTACTGCTGCCGACACTGCTCTCTGGTCTGCGATTCTATTATAGCTTACATCTTACAGGCAGTGCATGAGCAATCCATCGAAGTTACATGTGCTCGAGTGCGCTAGCAATAAATTCCTTAGTATGGACCTCTTACAAGCTCTATCTAATACAAATATTAGAGTTGCGCAGATTTTACATTTTGATAAATTTGAGAAGTAGTGACTAACGGAGTATTCTTTGATTTCAGATATTTGAGGATGTTCTGAGTCGTACCTCATGTCGACCGGTAATCTTTTATGTACACTCACATTCAGAAAAAAAAAACAGAACACCTTCGACAACTAGAGACAGTAAGTTCGTATTCACAGGACATGTACACTAGCATGTCCTGCAGAAGTGATTAGCATTTGAAACATGTCAACCCACGGGTTCAAGGGCAACATTGATATCGGGGCGCAACACCACCTACCGGTAAAACGTGCCTGCGGCTCTCTTTGACGCCATAAACCGAAGGTAAGAATGGATCAGTGTGACTTGAGCTCCCGCGCAGGATGCCTCGCACACATATGCTCGAACCGTATCGTCAGATCAGTGAGTTCCAAAGAGGGAGCACTATTAGCATGAGAGAATGTGATGAAACCATCAGAGAAATAGCTGCACACGAAGGGCGAGTGTTTCGGTAGTACAACGCGTTTGTGCCGAATGGTTCACGGAAGGTCGTAAAACACGACGAGGTGGGTCAGGTCGCACCACCAGAGAAGATTGACACCTCATCCAAATGGCATTGCAGGACAGATCTGCGTCCTCCTCGACTCTGACACAACAGTGGAACAGTGGAACACATTGTAGACTATCACTGGTGACAGCCCATCGCTGTTTTTTACGGCACGGGTTACGTTTGCTTCGTTCACTTCTCCGACTACCTTTGACGAATACGATTTTGCGGGAACATGCTAGACGGCACTGGTGTATGGAACGACGTCACTGGCGACAGGAATGGTGTCAGACAGTTTCCGGACGAATTCAGGTTATGTTTGTGTGGTGTGCGTACTGTAAGACCTTCGGTACACAAACCATCAAATTATTTGACTTGCCGCTCTAATGAAGTAGGCGAGTGTCAGCAATATGTCTCGTGGTCTTATCGCAGCGTGTTTATCTTCTGCCGTTAGGTCAGACGATAGAAACGCCACTTGCACGCTTAGAGTAGCAGATTGACGGTGACCAACGTTAAACAGAACTTGATTAATTTTCACACACATTTATTAATATAATAACAATCATAAACCTTACTTAACTTGATTCTGGATGCTATTTACAATTGACAATCTGAAGTTCCTTTGGCCTTGGTACGTTAATCTTATTCTCACATATTTCTGATACTTGACAAAGTGTCTATTCATTTATCTTCATGGCTATGTACAGGAATATGATAATCTTATTAGGCGCAGACTGAAACTTGACTACAGACTAATGCAGACTGACTAATCGGAGGTCTGTACACTCGTTATAATACCTCGAGCGTTCAGGTATCCCTGCGCGAGTGTGATCCGCGAGGAGAAAAGGTTCTACGTTAGCTGCAATCTCATTGGCTGCATTACATATTAACACACGGATCGGCGGAAGCAGAATTTGGTCCGTCTCTCAGACAGCGCCATCTCGTAGTGCGGAGACGGACGAGCGCTGCGCCTGCGCTGTTCTGCTTAGCGGGGCGCGCTCTATTGGGAAAGTTGTGTACATGTTGACTACGCGGAACTATTTACACAACAGTTTGTTTGAAAATGATGGCCTCATTTTGGTTCACTGCAGACAGGGGGAGAGGCATTACAGTGACTGCATTTGCACAAGACACACAGCGCCCACTCAATGCTTTATGGTGTGGGGTATTGGTTATATCCACAAATCAAGTTAATGCATGTCCAGGGCACTGTGATCAGTATGACCTGCATGAATGACATCCTGCGAACTGCAGCCATATCCTTTCTGCATAACACCCCAGAAGCCATTTTTCAGCAAGAGAATGCACGATCACATGTTGCTGCACGAACACAAGCCTTCTCGGTGTCGCAGGATGTCAGCCTTTTTTTCTGGCCCGCCACATCACCAGACTTGTCGCTAATTGAAAATGTGTGGGATATGGTGATAGGACAGGTGCAGTGCTGTGACCCAATGCCAACCAGCACACATGAACTGTGGAACCAGGTAAATGCAGCATGGGTGCCATTTGCGCATTATACGCGTCGATGCTGCCACGTATGGAACAATTTATCAGGGCCCGTGGTAGACCCTGTGCCTACTATGCAACAGACATCAGGTCGCAGTACTCCAATGAAGCCAGTGCCAGATGGCCGGTGCTGGTCACTGAACTGCGTCATCAACCATGACCCCCGGAACCAAGCCAGAGGCTGACTCACTTAATGTACGCAGCTTAATCGACATAGTGCCGGTTATGCTGCACCTTCAGGACTGCACTAGCCAGCTTTTCCACACAGTACAAACCCCATTAGGCATATCCGGGAAATGCTGAATATCTCTCTCCAGAGCGAAGGTAACTTTGCTTTATTTGTCAGTCTACAAATGTCATCCACTGTGTAAGACAGCAAGTTTTGCCACCATATATTACAAATTATGAAGATGCATGTTTCATATTAACTTAGCATGGGATCTGATTTTAGGTGATGTTATCGAATTATTAATAATTTATTGGTTAATACTTGGTAGCCTCATACTAGCATTTCTGTAGAGTTGCTTGCTTGGAAAGTAATTTCACTGACTGAAAGACAGTAGGGAGATACCAAAGGCCGCCACGGTCTTCAAGAGACATTGGCCGGGAGATAGCGCTGTAGGTAGGGAAGTTTTTATGGGCCTTAAAAGCATGGGATAACGGAAGCGTTTACTGCCTAGAACTGCCACCCCGTAGAGAAGCCGACAGAACAGGCTCTTTGCGGAGGTCCGTGTTGTTGCTACAGACAGTCTGGGGTGAGACAATGGCTAAAAGTTAAGATCATACAGATAACATGTTATAAACATCACCATCAGTATTTTTACCACGAAGGAATACCCGGAGGATGCATGCAGCAGATGCAAACTAACGGCTACGGAAATTCTCACACAAGACACCAAGCCATATTTGCACCACAAGACAGAGAAACGAATCTGACTGGCTGAATTTGTATCGTAGGAGGAGTTACAGAATGTTCTAGAACATTTTACCAAGCTGAGTATAAGTTGAAGGCCTTTGCTTGACATCTTCGTGACTAGTACGTTGCGAGGTATTCCGTTTGTTGTGTGCGCGGTGATTGGTCGCATGGGGAATAAAGGTAATGAGGCGAAGTTTATTCTAAACTGGAGCAGGGTCTGGCAGGAGATTCTCTGGCAGGTGTCGATAGGACACACATCGCTGGAGACCGTTTTGAGACATTGTCGGCCAGGTGCCAGCGAACAGGCTGTTATATTTCACAACGTACTGATTTGGCCACTAGGAGCGGAATCATTCGTTTCACTATGAGCCAAATCCCGTTGTAGTTATGTTCTTCCCGGCACCGAATTAGGTGATATACACACCATGACTCGGATGATGGGGAATCTTCAACTATAAAAGTATTAAGTTCCATTTTCTTGATCTCTGACATTTTTATTGTCAGCGCCAGTCAGTATGGAGGCTTTCTTACCTTCGATGCTTATCGGTATCCCCTACTTACTATTCCCGTCGAATAAAAGGAGGTGCAGTTGCGAGCCAGGCCATAGATGCTTTGTTCAGCTCAGACCGAGATTAATGAGTAGGAGTTAACGTTCTAAATGTATACTTGTTTAGTTTCCATTTCTCCAGTCCTGTTTTTTATAATAAATATCGTCGCAGTACTCAGGTGTTCTACTTTTCCTAGGTTTAGATTACAATTACCGATCTTGATTTAATTAGAGTATTATCATAATTTGATGGACTTTCTCACATTTTATTCCCGGTTGCAAGTTGTCTATGACGTTGCCAAGTTTGTTCACTTTTAGGCGTGAACATTCCACTGCGAACACAACAGTGACAACCATCATATATACACACGCCATATGTACAAGAACACCAGAAGTGACACAGGAAGTGCTGACTCGCAACACGACTGTAAGTTGGTAACTATAAACGCAGGGAGAATGAGATTCTGTGGATAGAATCAACTGACCTTTATCACCTACCTTGTGTGTAATATTTTCTTCGACTACTTTCACAGAAGCAACCACTGATGGTAGATATGACATCATGGTGTAGCGATCGAACATATCTATTTCGGCGTCCTAGTGCAGCTCTGCAAAATCGCTTGTCAGGAGCCTGTTACTAGTTTGTGGAGACATCACAATGAATCGAATCGGTATTCGGCTATTATAAATTTCTTTGGTTTGGTAATTACAGAACTGCAGACTAGACACGTTCCAGTAGAAAGGCAGTGGCCATAACCAATTAAAAGGAGTAGTTCGTTGATGCACACATCCAAATTTCCTGGTGTACACCGCAAAATAGGTCGTTGGGCACATGCACATTAGTACAGCAAAACGATTTGTTCTTCGATAACCGAACAAGTGGCTTAACGAAATGTTTTCAGGTCACCACATATATTGTCCGTCGTCAAGACGCATGGATCCTAACCCACAAGACTTTGGCCAACAATACTACTCTGGCTCTTCAGTTTCGATTCTGAAATCAAAAGATAGCCTCAGGTATGTAAAAAATAAGAATTACCGCGCCAAAAGAAGCCACAAATTGATGACACTATTGTTGCGAGACCGCACAAGAATGTTTATCGGGGCTTCCTCAAACGTAGATCAAAATTCTTGGTTGTTGAGAAAGTACGGCGTAACCTATGAATGAAGAAACGAAACATACAGGCAATGGACTTCAAATGAAAATGAAATGATTGTAGCGCTTTTTAGCTGAAAAACGTAGGATGGAAATGCTCGGCCTCCTGGTGCAGGTCCTCCAGTGTGATGCAATTTTCGTGATTTGCAGATCTTCCTGATCGTGATGAGATGAAATGACTGAGACAACACTAAGATCCAACCTGGACAGGAATGCAACCCGGGATCTGCGGCTTAAGGGAAGCGACTATAATCTCTCGGCCACGAACAGCAGACACTGTACTTTAAAATGCACCACTGCTTCATGTCATGTGAAAAGGTGTCCCACCTGCTTATTTATGGCCGCACGACGGGAATTAACAGAGTGTTAATTGGAGCTAGACGCATGGAACAGTCCATTTCGGAAATGCGTTAGGCAACTCAGTTTTCCGAGATCCACAGCGTCAAGAGTGTGCCCTAATACCAAATTTCAGGCATTACCGCTCACCACGGACAACACAGTGGCCGATGGCTTTCATTTAATGACCAAGAACAGTGGCTTTTGGATAGAGTTGTCAGTGCTGACAGACAAGCAACACTGTAGGATATAACTGCAGAAATCAGTGGGACGTACGACGAACGCGTAATTTTGCGTTAATGGGGCTATGGCAGCAGACGACCGACGCAATTGCCTTTGTTAGCAGCATGACATCGCCTGCAGCGCCTCTCCTGGGCTCGCGACCATATCGGTCGGACCCTAGACGACTGGAAAAGTGTGACCTGGTCAGATAAGTCCCAATTTCAGTTGGCAACAGCGGATGGTAGGGTTAGAGTGTGGAGCAGGCCCACGAAGCCATGGACTCAAGTTGTCAACGAGGCAGTGCGCAAACTGGTGGTGGCTCCATACTAATGTGGATTGTGTTTGCATAGAATGGACTGCGTCATCTGGTCCAAATGCACCGATCATTGACTGTAATGGGTGGGCTACTTGGAGACTATTTGCAGCCATTCATTGACTTCATTTTTATGGATGTCAGTGCGTCATATTACCAGGCCACAACTATAGAGACAGCATGGCTCAATATTTCTGGGCGCGACTTCCAACTACTTTTCGGTCCATACCACGTCGAGTGGCCTGCACTACGCCGGGCAAATCGAGGACCGACACGATATTAGGAGGCATCCATAACTTCTGTTACCTCAGTGTACAGTGTGGGACATTTATATGCTTCCACACGCAATAGTTCACATTTTTTCGCCTTTCCTTAATCTTTCTTGTAAGATAAGTCGTAGGGTCAGTATTGCCTCACGTGTTCCAACATTTCTCCGGAATCCAAACTGATCTTCCCCGAGGTCGGCTTCTACCAGTTTTTCCATTCGTCTGTAAAGAATTCGCGTTAGTATTTTGCGGCTGTGACTTATTAAACTGATAGTTCAGTAATTTTCACATCTGTCAACACCTGCTTTTTTTGGGATTGGAATTATTATATTCTCCGTGAAGTCTGAGGGTATTTCGCCTGTCTCATACATCGTGCTCACCAGATGGTAGAGTTTCGTCAGGACTGGCTCTCCCAAGGCTGTCAGTAGTTCTAATGGAATGTTGTCTACTCCAGGGTCCTTGTTTCGACTCAGGTCTTTCAGTGCTCTGTCAAACTCTTTACGCAGTATCATATCTCCCATTTCATCTTCATCTACATCCTCTTCCATTTCCATAATATAGTCCTCCAGTACGTCGCCCTTGTATAGATCCTCTACATACTCCTTCCACCGTTTTGCTTTCCCTTCTTTGGTTAGAACTGGGTTTCCATCTGAGCTCTTGATATTCATGCAAGTGGTTCTCATCTCTCCAAAGGTCTCTTTAATTTTCCTGTAAGCAGTATCTATTTTACCTCTAGTGATATAAGCCTCTACATCCTTACATTTGTCCTCCAGCCATCCCTGCTTAGCCATTTGGCACTTCCCGTCGATCTCATTTTTGAGACGTTTGAATACCTTTTTGCCTTGTTCCCTTATGCTCTCTATCTGAATATACAACCTCTGGTTCTTTCAGTTTATCCATGTCCCATCTCCTTAAATTCCCACCTTTTTGCAGTTTCTTCAGTTTTAATCTACAGTTCATAACCAATAGATTGTGGTCAGAGTCCACATCTGGCCCAGGAAATGTCTTAAAATTTAAAACCTTTTAGTATCCCCAGGGTTCTTCCATGTATACAACCTTCTTTTATAATTCTTGAACCAAGTGTTGGCTATGATTAAGTTATGCTCTGCGCAAAATTCTACCAGACGGCTTCCTCTTTCATTTCTTAGCCCCAATCCATATTCACCTACTATGTTTCCTTCTCTCCCTTTTCCTACTGACGAATTCCAGTCACCCATGACTATTAAATTTTCGTCTCCCTTCACTACCTGAATAATTTCTTTTATCTCATCATACATTTCATCAATTTCTTCGTCATCTGCAAAGCTAGTTGGCTTATAAACTTGTACTACTGTAGTAGGCGTGGGCTTTTTGTCTATCTTGGCCACAATAATGCGTTCACTATGCTGTTTGTAGTAGCTTACCCGCACTCCTATTTTTTTATTCATTATTAAACCTACTCCTGCATTTCCCCTATTTGATTTTGTATTTATAACCCTGTATTCACCTGACCAAAAGTCTTGTTCCTCCTGCCACCGAACTTCACTAATTCCCACTATATCTAACTTTAACCTATCCATTTCTGTTTTTAAAGTTTCTAACCTACCTGCCCGATTAAGGGATCTGACAATCCACGCTCCGATCCGTAGAACGCCAGTTTTATTCTCCTGATAACGACGTCCTCTTGAGTAATCCCCGTCCGGAGATCCGAATGGGGGACTATTTTACCTCCGGAATATTTTACCCAAGATGACGCCATCATCATTTAATCATACAGTACAGCTGCATACCCTCGGGAAAAATTACGGCTGTAGTTTCCAGTTGCTTTCAGCCGTTCGCAGTACCAGAACAGCAAGGCCATTTTGGTTAGTGTTACAAGGCCAGATCAGTCAATCATCCAGACTGTTGCCCCTGCAACTACTGAAAAGGCTGCTGCCCCTCTTCAAGAACCACACGTTTGTCTGGCCTCTCAACAGATACCCCTCCGTTGTGGTTGCACCTACGTTACGGCTATCTGTATCGTTGAGGCACGGAAGCCTCCCCACCAACAGCAAGGTCCATGATTCATGGGGGGCTGGAGCAGGATAACCAGGTGTTAATGTCGGTGCCAGAGGCTGCGCTTGACGGGGCTTCACAGTACTGGACTCCTTCGTACGCACCATCCACTGATCATAATCTCACAAGGGACATCCCACCATCAGTGCAAGAACAGCAGGGTAACAGCACTGGTGTGGATGTCGTGGATGAGAAGATACCGACCGCCGCTTCACCTCAACCTTTACTATTCGCCCCAAGCTATGTGTTAACAGTTAGTGGATCAAAACGTATCCGCCGGCCGCGGTGGTCTAGCGGTTCTAGGCGCTCAGTCCGGAACCGCGCGTCTGCTACGGTCGCAGGTTCGAATCCTGCCTCGGGCATGGATGTGTGTGATGTCCTTAGGTTAGTTAGGTTTGAGTAGTTCTAAGTTCTAGGGGACTGATGACCACAGATGTTAAGTCCCACAGTGCTGAGAGCCATTTGAACCATTTTTTGAAAACGTATCCATGTAGGACTTGAAGTTTCACAATACGGTAGCCTCTCAGCTGTGTTAGTGCTGGAAAATGTGCTGGAAAATATTAAAGTTAAATTTTCTGACTACGAGTTTGATGAACTGTGTCAATTAAAAACACACATCAAGAATCATATGACTACCAAATATTATCCATCCCGCTCCTACCAGGACATGTACTCTGGCAGTCTAACTGTGAGTATTCTATCAATGTTTGATGATGCTACATTAAAAATTAAAAGTGCTGATGGTTGTAGTATGTTCATGCATCACCCCACTGTTGATAACTTGTTCCTAGTACGATAGAGAGACTAAATAGATGGTGCCCATATGTTCAGGCAGTGTACACCGACATCATTAACAGGCTTCACACGTGTGGCATCCACATAGATGATATAGAACATTGTTTTAGTATGTGTATAACACCAGTGCCCAAGTCTTGTGCTAGTCCTCGAATAAGTGTTGAAAATGTCTAACTCAAATTTACTGACGGAATACCGGACTATTGTAATTCACCCATAACATTACGAGATATACGTGCTGAATTTCAAGCATACAAGAAGCAGCTATTTTCCGCTGCACCGCTTAAAAAAGAATGTACTGATTTTTTCTCATGCTGATCATATTTGTAAATATTTTAATAAATAATTATTTTATAATTTTAAATTTGTCATTGCGTGTTTTTTATTTGTCAAGATAAAATGTCCCCTACGTTAATCTATATTACAGCCTTCCCTTTAAATATACCACCTGGAGTTAATTCTATTGTGTAGCCGTTGTAGCTCAGTTGGTAAGGTGACTGCGCTATAGTGACTACACACACAAATTTTTTAATCATATAAAAGCATATTCCACATCTTGACCTACCGCAGTAGGTATCATGGCGGTCTGGGTGAAACACCCTCGCCTCAAGGGCTTTGTTGTAGGTGACTGGTCCTGTGATGATGATCAAGACCAGAAGACCAACAAGAATGTACCACTCCTTCCTGACAGCATACGAGCTATAATTGTGGGTCCATCCAGCTGTGGTAAGACAAATGTCCTCATGGCTCTGCTAACGCACATAGACGGAGTCCGCTTCGAGCACCTTTTCGTCTTTTCCAAAACTCTCTTTCAGTCCAACTACCAGTTACTGAAGGAAATATTAGATGGAGTAGACGGTGTAACGTACAGAGCCTTCAGTGAAAGCGACGACGTCCCCCCACCTGAAGATCTTAAGCCTAACACTGCCTTCATATTTGACGATGTCGCTGTTGAAATGCAAGATCAAATCCGTAAATATTTCTGCCTTGGCCGTCATATGGGTCTTGATGTATTTTATCTGAGTCAGACGTATTCCAGGATCCCAAAACAGCTGGTGAGGGACAACGCAAATCTCATTATAGCATTCAAACAAGATAACCTCAATTTAAAGCACATTTACCATGCTTACGTAGGGACCGACATGTCATACAATGAATTTGTAAAGATATGCGCTGATTGCTGACACCACTCACAATACGGCTTTCTCGTTATTGATAAAACCCGTAAACTGAATGACAGTAAGTATAGCCGGAACTTCCAAGACTTTCTCCATATATAAACGTACGAAAATACCTTATCCTATCAGTTAACAATTCACCATGGACAAACTCGCACGCATGGCGGACGCTCAGTCTGAGAGATTAGGTGTGCAAAGACAGAATGCCCGAATGTACACCGATATCAAATTTAAAAATCTTGAGTCCAGACTAGTTAAAGCTGCAGGGGAATTAAAGGACACCGAGAAACTTCTTACCATTAGCCAAAACCGGATAGAGAACAGAATTAGCGCAATTGATGGCCAGATAGAAGCCGAGGACGTTGTTATTGAAGAAGGTGGCGAAGGAAAAAAGGAGAAGTACAACAAAGCATATATAAAACCACGTGATATTCAGAGCTCTGATTAGTATCCTACGAGATGTCGACAGAGCACAAAGTCATTCAGGAGCGCAAAGCAGTTCGAGAGAAATTACGTTTGCTGAAGTTGGGACATATAGATTGAGAGCGAACACTAAATGAAACTTTTAAACCGGTTACCGAATCTATCACCAAGATAGCTTTGCGTAATAATGACCCAATCACAGAATTCACCGAGCAGTATCCGACCGTTAAGATAGATAGAACATTTGGTGTCAGCAGGGCGAGACCGTACATGCTAGGCTCTCAAACTATAACTTTATCCGATAGCACAGTACGCATCGGGGTACAGAGTTTAAAAGAACACCTGGCTTAGTGAAACTAATCTTCCTAAGGCCATCAAAAAAAAATACTCTGCCGATGATCGCAAAGTCGATCGGGAAATACTTAACTTGACTTATCTGTATAAAAATCCCGATGGAACACTGAAAAAGCCTGAAAACTATAAATACACTACCATTATACAACCTTTACTCAATGAGCAAGCTAAAAGCGTCAGTGAGGGTGTGGACTTTCAGCACAAAGGAGTGAGCAATCAAGTCCCGCAGTATATATATTATAATGACCCAGATTAACTAATAGACAGACTTCGACTGTTGATGGCTTTGGCTACTCATTCGAATGAGGTTGTATCTTTTGTGGTGGCGTTCGTAGCGACAAACAATTCGCTGTAGAAAAGGCTTACGAAGTCACCGCCACACTTTTAATAGCGGGCCGACCGGTCCGCTGGAACAGTGAACAGAAAGATGAAAACCCAAACACTCTGATTAAATAAAAGTCGGTACTTATCTTTATTGATGAAGATACAGAAACACAATAGTGAACTCCGTGTCTACAGAGATCTGTCTAGTTCGAGTCGGAGCGGCTAGGTCAGCGTCGGCTGACGACAAACAACAACTCTGCTGCGATGAACACACAACTGACTAGCAAGTACACAATTCGGTGGCTAGTATACAACTGAGCGGCGAATACAGAACTGTCCTAGCGCTCGCGACTCCAGCGCTTAAGAAGCCAGAAGCCAGCGGTGGCGCGCGCAGACTTGCGGCGATTTCCTGTCTCGCTGGCGTTGCTTAGGGCAACACGGGCTTAGTAATACTAGAGCCCGTGTTGTTGCCCGTTGCCCTTTTTTAAGCCATCATTAACTTAAACAGAGTGATGTGTACACTGCGGCTGCCGCGAGTGAAATGAGCCAGCAGCAGCCAGAGCGGTAGCGCGAGCTGATAAGACGTCACGCGCTCCTTATCATGACGTCACTTCCGCTGATAAATTTGATTTTCCAGCAACATGGGCTAAGTAATATATAGCAGCGCGCTGCTATACATTACTTGGCTGAATACTCTAAGTCCAGCCAACCTTTTGGCAGCGGGCTCGGGTGGCATTACTGGCTAGGATATAACACTCCTCCCCCCCAAATCGCCGCACCGTCGTTGAGTAATGACGTGGCGAGCGTCGACGGCGGGGGAGGGGTCTGGCCGCAGGCGTAGCAGAAGAGACCGGGGCGGAGACTGTTGTTGGTGGCAGTCCCCGGTCCGCACCCCAGCACTGGCTGCGTGGGGCCTCGGGAAACACCGACTGAAAACCGAGGTCAGGGTGCACGCCTGTGACCACGGGCGCAGCTTCTGGTACTGGACGCGACGGGGCGTCGGGACCCACGAACAGAGGCAGCGTCTCCTGACGCTGCGTCGACGGCTGCTGAGTGGGTGCCGGACAAGGCGCTGCGGTGTCAGACTCCTTAGGGGTGCCCAAGGAAAGCGGCTGCAGGACAGGCTGCACAGCCACCGCTTGGGAAGGCGGCCCGGCTGAGGGGTCGACGTCCATCAGCTCCGAAGGCGGTGGCGACTGAAGAGGGACCGCAGGAGCCGGAGCGACCACCTGGGGCGCTCCCGGATGAAGCTGCGCGGGAGGCATCAACGGGACGGGATGTCGGCGTGGTAGCGGCGACGGCTGCTGCTGCTGCCCTGGGGGCGGCAGCGAAGTCGGAAGGCGCGGCTGGAACCCGCCGCGGACCAAATCTGTGGACAAAGAACGAGAGGCAGAATCCGGGCGGCCAGCGTGGCGCAACTGGTTCTGATGCCTCCTGTGCACCCCAGTAGCACCTTGAACAGTATAAAAACCGCGACCCTGGACACTTATCACGGTACCACGTTCCCAACGACGGCGACCGTGATAAACTCTGAAAAAAACGGCGTCGTTGCGCTGAAAACGCGTGCGATGCTCAGAAGCGGCGGGTCGATCCGGGGGGTGCAACAACCGTAGTAGGGTGCGATGACGACGGCCGTGGAGAAGCTGCGCAGGCAAAGGGCCGTCGCGTGGCGTGGTCCGGTACGACGACAGGAACGTGATGAGGGCCTGCTGACGAGAGTGCGTAGCACGAAGGCGGTCCATATGATCCTTGAATGTGCGTACAAAACGTTCCGCTGCACCATTCGATTGAGGGTGGAACGGCGGAGTAAAAACATGGTGAATGCCATTGGCAGAACAAAAACTTTCAAATTCAGCAGAGGTAAATTGTGGACCATTGTCAGACACCAAAACTTCTGGAAGACCCTCAATACAAAAAATTGAAGTCAACGCCTCTATAGTTTGTGCAGACGTTGTAGACTGCATGGGCACAACAAACGGAAAATGACTAAATGCATCTATCACGATGAGCCAACGAGAATTCCAATATGGACCAGCGAAATCAATATGTACTCGCTGCCAGGGACCGGCAGGGCGTGCCCACTCAAAATAGCGTTGAGGCGGAGCAGCTTGGTGTTCGGCACACGTCGAACAATCTGTAAACATCTGCGTAATCTGCTTATCAATGCCGATCCACGTACAATGACGGCGGGCAAGCTGCTTGGTGCAGACCACTCCCCAATGACCTTGATGCAACAAGTCGAGGACCTTGGATTGGAGCACTTGGGGAACCACTACACGAAGCTGGTCATTCTCGGTGCGTAACAGCAAAACTCCGTGCGAAACAGACAACAGATGACGTTGCGGATAATAGCGACGAACCACAGGATCCGATATGTCCTTTGCCTTGGACGGCCAACCACGTTGAACAAAACGTAATAGTAAACTCAGATGAGGATCCGTAGCTGTCTCACGTGCCACCTGACGATAATCAATCGGAAAATCCCGGAGGGATTGATGCTCATCGGCGTCAATCTGATGGCAAGAGTCGTCAGAGTAATCGAAGACATCATCCGCAGCAATCGGCAATCTAGAAAGCGCGTCAGCGTTTGCATGCTGAGCTGTAGGGCGATACATTATCTCATACTGGTATTGTGCTAACAAAAGAGCCCAACGTTGTAGTCTCTGAGCTGTCCGCTGAGGAACTGGTTTAGACGGATGAAACAGTGACGTCAAGGGCTTGTGATCTGTTACTAAATAGAATGGTCTACCATAGAGGTAGTGATGGAATTTTGTGACACCGAACACAATAGCCTACGCTTCCTTGTCCAATTGGCTATAATTACACTGAGCTTTGGTTAGCAATTTAGATGCGAACGCAATAGGACGTTCGGTGTTACCGACTCGGTGACACAACACAGCACCGAGGCCGAAAGAAGAGGCATCACAAGCTAACACCAGAGGCTTGTTAGGGTCGTAATGGACCAGACAACGATCATTCAATAAAGCCTCTTTAAGCTGCTGAAAGGCTGATTGGCAATCAGCTGACCACACAAACGGAACATTCTTACGGCGGAGACGATGCAACGGTGCAGCAATCTGTGATGCATTAGGTATAAACCTAATATAATACGTCAATTTGCCAAGAACTGCTTACAATTCATGCAGATTGCGAGGGGCGGGCAAATCACGAATAGCTGCTAAATGTGACTGGGAGGGATGAATGCCTTGAGCATTAATAACATGTCCCAGATACTCCATCTCCGCAAGGAAAAATGAACATTTATCGATGTTGCAACGTAGGCCTGCCTGAGACAACACTTTAAACAAACACTCCAAATTACGGAAATGTTCAGCAGGCGTCCGACCGGACACAACAATATCGTCTAAATAGTTGCAACACGATGGCACATTAGCCAGAAGTTGTGACAAAAAACGCTGAAAAACAGCTGGAGCTGACGCACAACCAAAAGGCAAACGCAGAAAACGGAACAACCCCAACGACGTGTTTATGACAAAATACTGTTGTGATTGCTCGTCGAGGGGCAATTGCAAATATGCTTCACGGAGATCAATTTTGGAAAAGAAACGAGCTTCCCCTAAATTATCCATCAGCTCGTCCGGTCTGGGCAAAGGAAAAGAATCAATGACAGTCTGAGGATTAACTGTCGACTTAAAATCAGCACACAAACGTAACTTGCCAGACGGTTTCTTTATAATAACTAAGGGAGAAGCCCACTGGCTCGCTGAAACGGGTTGAATAACACCGTTGTTTTGCCAACGACGAAGTTCATCTTCTACAAGTGCCCGGAGGGCGTGAGGCACTGGACGAGCACGACAAAATCGAGACTGAGCATTATCTTTTAACGTAATATGAGCGGCAAAGTTCGCAGCACAACCTAGTTCGTCTTTAAATATGTCACTGTATCGTTTACACAAATCGGTTATGCTGTCTTGAGGAACAACAACAGAATTAATTTGCAACACTTTGTCTTGGACAGACAGGCCAAAAAAGTCAAAACAGTCTAAACCGAAAATGTTTACACTGTATGTAGCACGGAGCACTGTGAATGAAACTGTTTTTGTATTGCCACGGAATGTGGCTGGCACGCTACATACACCTAACACAGGAATTTGTTCTCCACTATAAGTAGCCAAAGAATGTTTTGCCGCTGAAAGTTTAGGGCGGCCGATAGCCGCATACGTAGCACTATTTATGAGAGTCACAGACGCATCAGTGTCTAATTGAAAATTGAAGGTCTTATCCTGGATGCGTAGCTTCACAAATAGTTTATTACACTGTCTCTGGATCGGTGCAGTGGAGGCGGAAGACACAAAATCAGCGCGTTTAGCGCGTGTTCGCTGCTTACGACAACTCGTGGGTTGGGCGGGTGGAACAACAACTCCCGCTTCACTTGCAGTCTGTACATTACTTTTTACAGCGTTTGAATTACGCTTGGGTCGCATAGCAGAGGGCTGGGCGGGTGGCTTATTGCGAACAAGTTTATTACCCACACGAACCGTGGAAGAGTCTTTAAACGCGACCTTCTGGGCGGGCTGGCTTTGAAGAACATGAATATCCATGGGCTGGGCAGCACTAGAATTGTTCTTGCGTTTACGCAAACAAACAGTCTGGATGTGTCCTTTCCTGTGACAAAAGTGACAAACCGCGTTTCGTAACGGGCAACGTTCACAAGGACGAGCAAGAACACACTTAGGGCTAGACTTAACTCTATCATTTTGCACACGCGGCTGACGAATGTGTTTAACATGACGCGGCCGACTAGTCTGACTCTGCCGGTGGGGCCGCGGGCGTGACAGAACTTGCTTAGCACAGGCAATTTGAGAAATACATGGCTGATCTAACTCACACTCAGCATAGTCAAAAGTATCTTGAGCTTCAATGATGTTCATCACAGTCTCTAATGACGGGTCAGGCAGCTTTAAGATAGCAGCACGAATACGAGAATCTGCAATGTTTTGAGTAATAGCGTCTCGTAACATGACATCACTGTAGGAAGCTCCACACACACAATTAAATCGGCACTGACGGGTGAGGCCCCGTAAATCCGTTAACCACTGTTTATTAGATTGATGTGGCAGTTTCTTTAATCTGAAGAACTTGAATCTGGCTGCTGCCACATGAACTCGCGACTCGAAATACTCAGCAAGCTTGTTAACAACAACGTCATAGTCTAAAGCTTCTGGCTGGGATTCCGGGAACAACTTACAAAGTAGTCGATAGACTTCCACGCCTGCAGTGGAAATTAAATAAAGCTGCCGCTCAGTACCTGTGATTTTGTAGACTGTCATGTGCGCCTGCAACTGCGCGAAATATTCTCGCCATTCTTCTCTTGATGCATGAAAAGCACGGGAAGGTGGTGCTGCCTGTGCTTGTTCCTTTTGTGTTGGAGGATTAGCCGCTTGTTTGGCGATTGCTTCCACCATACTTTGTATTTGCTGACTCTGTAACAAGATCAACTGTTGTAATTCGGCAGACATAGTGAACACAAATTAAACCAGCCCGCAAAAGTTTTATCGCTATAATTAGCATAACCAGAAACAAGTTGAACCAGCCCTGCACACGAGTTCGGAAGTCCTCGTCGCCAGTTTTGTGGCGGCGTTCGTAGCGACAAACAATTCGCTGTAGAAACGGCTTACGAAGTCACCGCCACACTTTTAATAGCGGGCCGACCGGTCCGCTGGAACAGTGAACAGAAAGATGAAAACCCAAACACTCTGATTAAATAAAAGTCGGTACTTATCTTTATTGATGAAGATACAGAAACACAATAGTGAACTCCGTGTCTACAAAGATCTGTCTAGTTCGAGTCGGAGCGGCTAGGTCAGCGTCGGCTGACGACAAACAACAACTCTGCTGCGATGAACACACAACTGACTA
Source organism: Schistocerca piceifrons (assembly GCF_021461385.2). Classification (NCBI taxonomy): domain Eukaryota; kingdom Metazoa; phylum Arthropoda; class Insecta; order Orthoptera; family Acrididae; genus Schistocerca; species Schistocerca piceifrons. The sequence goes on along the minus strand of NC_060144.1, from coordinate 397,678,413 downwards.
GCAAGTACACAATTCGGTGGCGAGTATACAACTGAGCGGCGAATACAGAACTGTCCTAGCGCTCGCGACTCCAGCGCTTAAAAAGCCAGAAGCCAGCGGTGGCGCGCGCAGACTTGCGGCGATTTCCTGTCTCGCTGGCGCTGCTTATGCGGACGGCGTCCGGACTTTGATGCTGCCAACCTTTTGGCAGCGGGCTCGGGTGGCATTACTGGCTAGGATATAACAGTATCCATAATCTCCGAGCTTCGAGAGAGAGGTATCATCGAATAAGTATGGAGACCGTGGTTCGATAACTGCACAAGCCAGCACGCAAAACATACCGTCGTAGGCATGTCATGATTAAAGGGCTGTATGACCTATGGCAAGCTGATCTTGTAGATATTAATCGATATTCACCTCATAATAATGGATTCAAATACATATTTATGGTTATTGATACATACTCTAAATTCACATGGGCATTATCTGTGAAAACGAAAACCGGTAGAGATGTTGCTGTGGTGTTTGAGCGTCTGCTGCAGGCAGGAACAAATCGATGGCCGGTGTAACCTCCCCACCGTAATTTAAAAGGAAAAAATGACAATACTTAATACAAATGGGAGCCGAGTGTAACCTCCCCACAAAAATTTAAAAGAATGAACAATATTATTTAAGAATACTAATGGACATTGCGCTAAGTGTAACCTCGCCACAATGAAATCTACTGACAATGACAATTAAACAAAAGTTAGCAATCTGACTCAAATATAAGTTCTTCAAAAAAAATTAAGGTCAATTCAGTGATAAGATAATTCAATTAAACCGAAATATCGGTCTTTGGCCCTGTGTAAAACAATCAGAATTAGATTCTTATCTCAGTATAACTGGATGTCAAATTTCCGCTCTTATTTTTGCGCACGGCTTGGAGGAACTGCATTGCAAATAATAATATTCCTTTTTTTTGTGATTTTACCGAAATTTTTCTTTAAAAAAAGTGGAGTGAAATGGGAAGTGCAACGAAATCTTTAGTTCAATAAAAAATAAAATTTTTGAAAAAATGCTTTTGAAATAAAAATTATTATTGGGGCACTTGTTGGAGAATAATTACAATAAATAAATTTTTACATTATCTAATAATTATATTAATTAACAGTATACCTCCTTCAGCATCTTGACCAGTGTTGCCGACCGCCTACATCACACAACCGCACTGGGCTGCTACTACTGACCGACCGCTCTGCATGCCGACTATTAGCGTACTGCACTACATGACGACTAGTAGCGAACTGCACTGCACGACTACTACTGACCGACTGCTCGCAACTAAACCGAGCTACCGACTGCCACGACTACAGACAGAGTACTGCTCTGCATAGCGACAACTAGCGAACTGCTCGCAACACTCGCGCGGTCAAGCGCATACTCTCTGGTCACAGATGCTACAATGCCTCGCCATCGCTGCTATGTTACATACGTGTTTCATAACCCTCCACTGGGGGGGCAAAAATTTGGCAGCGATGGTGAGTCATTTGGACTTGCCAATCGCGGCAAAATTTTTAATTAATTAATAAACTTCTACAATTTACAGCATATTTAAATGTAGTACATGAATTAAATGTTGTGCATACGCACTAAGTACAAAATATATCAGACAAAGACAAAATGTGAGTACAAAACATAGTAGCAAATCAGAAAAATGTATATACAAATTATTTGACAGAAAACAAAGTGCACAGGCACTGAAAAAATTCTTTAGCATATTCAGAACAAATAAACAGACTGGCAAAAAATATTATGTTGACAAGTGACACGAGTGCACATGCACTGCAGTTGAGAACATATCAGTAAATGATGAAATGTATATACAATTAGTAACAAATGACATAAGTGCATACGCATTGAAGTATTGAATATACATAATAGTACAAATCATATTGAAAAATGAGAAAAGTGCACAGGCACTGAAGTTCAGTAGAAAACATATTAACACCTAACATAAGTGCACATGCACTGTAATTCAGAACATATCATTAAAATAAAAATGTATATACAATATAAAAGACAAGAGTGTACATATACTGTACTTCAGAACAAATCGAAAAAAAAATGTCTTTAGCATTTTCGCAATAAATAAACATAATGGCAAAAAAAATCATGTCCAAAGTGCACACGCACTGAAAAAATGTCTTTAGCATTTTCACAACAAATAAACATAATGGCAAAAAAAAAATCATGTCCAAAGTGCACACGCACTGAAGAAATGTCTTTAGCATTTTCAGAACAATTAAACATAATGGCAAAACATCATGTCGACCAGTGCCATAAGTGTACTCGCACTGGAGTTGAGCTAATCTAAAAAAATGTATAGCCATGAACATAAATAATGTTAGCAAAAAAAAAATGATTTTCACTATGTGACAAGAATCAGGATAGGAAAGGGAAGGATTGCATCATGGTTGTAGCACTTTAGATTGCACACAGCTGTTCTGAAAGTCCATATCTTTCCACAGAAGTACAACACCAAGTGACACAACTTGAAGTTCTTTTCCCATCAGAATTTATCAGTGTAGCCAAGACACTGAACTGTCGTAATAATGTTCCATGTTTTCATTTTGGCAGTACATTAGGTACACCAAACAGTGGGATCATAATAATGTCTTCATCGCTCACGGTGGTGGACAGCATGTCGTGTCAACACCACGCTCTTACAAGGCACACCCACGTAGAATTAGTGAAAAACCAAAGGTAGTGTTCCATGATCACTAGGATAAACAGGACAAATGGACATTGCAGTAATTCAGGGTAGTTAGCTTATGAGGTGAAGGACATCAAGTCACATAATATTGACAATTACAGACTTAATTAGTAGCTTGTGGCATTCATAGCCCAGTTATTGAACATTTCTGTACCAAGTATGTAGTATTACAGAAAAATGTTCATTAATTGTTTTACATGGAATCAGTAGCCTTCTTTTCCTTGTTACAAAGCATTATGAAATAATCACATTCTTTTCCAGTTACAGAGTATAATTAAGAATCATTAACCTTCTCCTAATTACAGTTAATCAATCATTTGTCATTCCAATATAGTAAGAATCATTAGCCTTCTCCTAATTACAAAGTATTATTAAACAACCGCATTCCTTTTCAATTACAAAGTATGGCATAGTTAATTAAACATTTGTCAGTTAATTAATCATTTGTCATTCCAATAGTAATAATCATTAGCCTTTTCCTGATTACAGTTAATTAATCATTTGTCATTCTAATATAGTAAGAATCATTAGCCTTCTCCTAATTACAAAGTATTATTAAACAATCGCATTCCTTTTCAATTACAAAGTATGGCATAGTTAATTAATCATTTGTCAGTTAATTAATCATTTGTCATTCCAATAGTAATAATCATTAGCCTTTTCCTGATTACAGTTAATTAATCATTTGTCATTCTAATATAGTAAGAATCATTAGCCTTCTCCTAATTACAAAGCATTATTAAACAGTCACATTCTTTTCTAGTTACAAAGTATCAACATTGAAAACAAGAGCTAATCAATGGCATAATTAATAACAATTCTTCAAGTGACATTAATTATTGGCACTCAGTGGCCAGCAAGTATTGAATAGAATAAAACATAGTTCATCATTCAGTATTATTCAGATCATTACGAAGTCATTATTAAAAATCAGTTAATTACAGTCATAGCATTAATAATCATGGGCATTATAAGTACTCATTACAATAAACAGTGTTCCTCATTCAGTAGTATTCAGATCATTACAAAGTCATTATTAAAATCAGTTAATTACAGTCATAGCATTAATAATCATGGGCATTATAAGTAGTCTCATTACAATAAACAGTGGCAGTTATTAACTAGTGACAAAGCATTATTAAATATATATACTTTTTTGTATCATTAAGAAGTCATTACTGAAGTGACATACTATTCAGAGTTGATCAGTATTATTCAGAATTTTCTCAAACTGGTGTCACTATTTGGGACTGGTAATACATTTTTTTTTTGTTAGCAATGCATTGCGTTGGGATCGATAATTAATTGCTGAGGCATAACACTACTTGCTTTTGACCTATTGCTGCAAATGAGGATAGGTAACGTCATTCGTCATGAGTCAGCTGTAGCAAGATTATGTAACAAGGCAGTATATGTGATCACATTTATAAATGATAAACACAAATGGGTAAAAAATAAAAATGCAAGTACTAGAACAGGTATAATAAGTAACAGGTTTAGTAAGTATCATGAAAAGCTTCTCCTGAAAAAATATAAAAAAATGGATTATTGACCTGAAAGAAGAAACGCACACTATGCTGAAAAGTAGTGAACTTCGAATTAACAGCTAGTGAAATGTGTATAAAAATGTGTTCCATAGCTGTCCTTTCCAAAACTTTCCGTCATCCTACTATGCAATATAACACCTGCTGTCAAAGCAAACTGCAACAAATACTTAAATAACTACGTAGCATAAATACATAACTTCAACATTATCCTCATCTGTAAAGAAAAAACTTCATTATCAATCACTTCATTATCCATATTATCATAACTTCATTATCATCATCACCTGTAAAGAAAAACTTCATTATTCATAACAGCATATTCTTCATCATTATTCATCAGCATTCATTATCATCTGCAAAAATCACTTCATTACTCATTACATAACTATTCCTTATCTCTAGCATATTTCATCATTAAAACTAAGATGTGTAGTTCTCTCTGACAGCCTGCATCAATCACCTTGTATTCTGAAAGAAAAAATTAGTTAAGACTGCTATTCTATGATGAGTATTGTATATTCTTGTTAATGCCTGCCAATCCTGATCCATTTACTCTTCCTCATAAAGTTATTGCATCTTCTATCGTTTATTCCGTAGGTGAAATTCCCATTTATGTTAAATTAATTTCTTACATACATCATTTCTTTCTGAAATTGATGAACAAAGATTACTGTCTTGCATTTAAATCATATACCCACTAAATAATGACTGGTTTATGGTGACACAATTAACCATACAGCATAACATGACAGAAAACGTAATGTGTCAAAGACATTGACAGTGTTCAGATGCAAAAATGTACACAGAATGTCACAATGCAGCAGCAAAAAATGTAAAACAGTCACGATCTTGAGATGTCATAGGGCAAAAAATGTCAAAGTCGACTGGTGTGTTATATCTTAACTATTTCACAGTGCATATAAACAAAACTGGAATACAATCGTACATAAAAAGACAAATGTGACGTTCGTTGTGTTCAGCTTGTATGTAGTGTAGTTAATAGAGGCGAGAATTAAAGACTTTAATGAAAAAAAATGTAATGAAATTAACATGTCATTGGCTAACATTGCATAATTAGTCATAAAATACGTAAGTGTCTCTGAAAAAATATGCACGGTCTGATGTGTAACGACAAGAAAAGCGACCTGCTAACCTTACCTTGCCGGGCACTTGCCAAGAAAAAATACGATAATCATCAGTAATTAGTCAGGTGAAATAATTGCATTAGTAAATGGCATTGTAGTGTGTTGAATCATACAGTGTCTTCATTCAATAAAGGGTTTAATATTTGAGATGTGGTGATTGTCTTTCGATTTTCTGGTTCTCAAAGTTTCGACGTGTACAACATTGGGGTGAGGAATGCTGCGAATCCGATATGGACCTGCGTATAGAAGTTCAAATTTACTGCACTTACCTTTTAATTTGCTGGATAAATAGTGTGTACGTACTAGTATCTTCTGTCCAACGTGAAAGTCGCGGCGTGTACAAACCTGTTTTTGCTGTCTTCTCCGGCGCTCTGCGGCACGTTTGATGTTGTTCAGCGCAATGTCAATTATTTCGTGGTGTAGGCGACGACTTTTGGGGAATTTTACTAATTCTTTAATTTTGTTTGGTGGTTCAACGTTTTTCAGTATAACAGGCGGAGATAGCATAGTGGATTCATTTGGAATGGAATTAATTACATCTTGGAATGAGAGTATGTATGTATCCCAATCAATATGTCTTTTGTGGCAGTATATTCGGCACAGCTTACCAATTTCTTTCATTAATCTTTCACAGGGGTTCGAAGAAGCGTGGTACTTGGATATATAGATCGGAGAAATGTTTCTGGCTCGTAACATGCGTGTCCATACGGTACTACGAAATTGAGATCCATTGTCAGAAATCACTTTCATCACATGCCCTACATGAATTAGAAAATGTTTTACAAATGCTTTCGAAACAGTTTTAGCAGTAGCTTTGCGTAATGGAGTGAAAGTAACAAATTTTGAAGTGAGCTCAACAGCGACAAAGATGTAGCAAAAACCTCTGTTAGTTCTCGGAATCGGACCAAAAATGTCTACAGCGGCCATATGTCTTAATTTAACAGGTATAATGGGATATAAAGGAGGAATATGTGAAGTGGTGTCTGACTTAGCTTTCTGGCAAATTTTACAAGACGCTAAAACTCGTCGTATACGTTTCTCCATGTTAGAAAAATAACAGTTCTGTCTCAGTATAAGAAAACATTTTCTTGCTCCGTAATGTGCGTAACTTAAATGAGTGTACCAAATTAATTTGTTAACCAATTCGTCAGGTATGCATAATAACCAATTGTTGCTGTCAGGATGAGAGCGGCGAAACAGAATATCATTGCGTACAGTGTAGTGGTTCCTAATCGTAACATTATTCTTATCTTGCCAAAGGTGTTTAATTTCTTTCCACACGTTGTCTTTATTTTGTTCTTGCGCTATGTCCTGTAATGACGATGAAATAAAGTTTTCAAATGCAACTTGCTGAATGTACATGACACTGAAATTTGTTTTGCAGAAGTTGGTTGCTACGTCTTGCTGATTGTTGCCGAGAGAACGCGATAGTGCGTCTGCTATAACATTTTGTGTGCCGGGAATGTGAACTATTGTAAAATTAAATTCTTGTAAATATAGTTTCCATCTACTTAACCTGTCGTGGGTGAATTTAGCCGAAAGTAAAAATTGTATTGCTCTGTGGTCTGTGTAAACGGTGGTATGTCTGCCATAAAGAAAATGCCTAAATCTCGTAAAAGCCCATACAACACATAATGTTTCCAATTCTGTAACGGAATAATTTCGTTCAGCAGGTGACAAAATGCGGCTTGCAAATGCGATGTTTTTAATTACTATTGAACCATCTTCTTCAATTTCCTGGAAAATATGTACGCCTAAAGCAGTGTTAGAACTGTCGGTGGCAATGGAAAAATTTCTAGTAAGATCTGGGTGCGATAAAAGTGGTGCATTCAACAGAGCATGTTTCAAATAACATTCTCGTGAGCAAAATTCTGCGTGTCAAAAGTAATGTTTGCGTTACTGTAATATGCAATCTGTGCTGTATCTGGTTAAAATCTATCGTACGTGTTATTATTTACGGGAGAATGTTGTGGCATATCCACTATATGAACTGTTCTTTTATTTCTTATTGACGTGTTACGCTATCGATGACACCTATTGTCTGTTTCGTTCATCATTATTCGTTGTCGCTGATGTTGTTGCTGCTCATAAGATCGACTGTTATTAAATGTACGCTGAAAATTGTGCTCGTTATTTTTACGTCTGTCATAATAGTAATTTCTATACGGCGCATTGCGATGCGAGTTGAAATAGTGTGTTGTCTGTACGTAGTTATTTCTTTGCTGCCATGCGTCACTATTTGTTGGAGCTGGGACTATACGTGCACGCGGCGAAACATTAAAGTTTGGTTGACCTTGTAGACTGCATTGTTGGTTACGTATGCTAAGCGGCTGACTTTCATGCTATTGTGGTGAAAAACATCTATTGTTACAAAAATGTGGTTCCTGTTACTAATAATTTTACACATACTGATGATTACGATTTTATCTGTAATTAAAATTACGCTGGTTTTGGAGTGCCTAATGAAAATTGTCACTTTCAGTAAAAATTTGTCACATCGGGTTTTCATTACTCGTTTCTTAATACTACGTAGAGCAATAGTTAAAGAGCAGTTTTGATAGATATAAAGGATAGTAGAAGAAAAGGCAGCAGTGCAGAAAACTAAAGATGAAACAGCACTACTACAGCTCGGGGCCCTATGCTCGCTACGGCACATATTCATTAAAGCGTAATGAATCCCCTGAGGTCTATTACGCACTGCAAATAAATTTTAGCTTTTGCGTTGCAAGCAATAGCGGTAAAATTCCAAAAGTAAATTGTTGTAAGCACGTTAATTCAAGTTTCCTCATTACACGCAATGCTGATGAAAATGCAATAGCAAATTGTCGCATCAGGTTCAAAGCTAGCTTCTGCATTACAGGCAATATCGGTGAAAGTACAAAAACAAATTGACGTATACAGTTCAAAGCGTGTACCTGTGTTCTGTCATTATTAAATTCTTTACATTTTCTTACAAATGCAAACTGCTTATTATCAACGCTCTCGTCACTGAATTTGATAACACGTTCAGATTTGTGTGTGAATCTGTTCGTCTGTGTAATTACGGATTTCAAGTTGCGTAGCTTTTCTGATTTTAAGTCGCGTGTCTTTTCGGATTTTAATTCGCGTAGTCTCTGTAAATTATTCACATTATACACGCTGCGTGAGTCAGACAAATGTTCGCAACGTGGCGGGTTCTGTGACGTATTGGTGACTGAAATAATTGTTAATTCTGTTACTTTAATACTTTCGTCAATTTGGTTGTTCTGACGTTCACTTTTATTAACAATTTCCGTATTCGGAGTGTGTGAAACTTCCACTGACTCTAAATTAACTTCGTCGCGAATCTGTACTGCGTTTTTAGGGCATTCTTCAGTGACTGCATTAATTTCGTGTATCTGTGATTCTGTTGTGCCTACACGTGTACTACTTAATTCTTGTGCAACAGTGTCAACTTCTTTATTACTGTTATTAGCACAAGCCTTAGTATCCTCACGTAATTGTATTTTAGTGTCCTGACATTGTATGGTAACAGCTGTAATCTGTTCGCTAGCTTGTTTGTTCTGTTCATTAAGGTTATCGTGTTTTTCTCTCGGCTGTTTAATACCTTCAGAAAATTGTTTGTTCCGTTCTCTAAATTGTTTGTTCTCTTCTTCCAGTCGTTTGTTCTGCTCATCAAGTTTTTCATTAAGTTGTTTATAATCTTCCCTAAGTTGTTTGAACTGTTCATTAAGTTGTTGTTTGAGATCTTTACTACTGTTGTCTATTTTCTCACTTTGCTGTTGTAGCAAACTTCTCATAATTCGTACCAAGTCAAAACTAGCGTTTATATTCTCTGTGCTGTTTAGTGGTGGATCTGGAATTTTCTCGTTTTGCGTGACCATTTGGTCATTCTGTAATTTACAGAAAGGTTTATCAGTCGGACGTACACTGTCAGTCACTATTTCGGAATTAAATGGATCCGTCGTACTTTCAGAACACTGTCCATTTTCATTAGACAAATTTGTCTGTTCCTCACGTGAATTTAGTAAACCAGTTGTGTTAAGCTGGGCAGCGCTCATTACAATAGTGCGTTCCGCGTCATCAATTGTCGTTAAATTAACAGACGAGACAATTGAGTTCGTTTGTTCATCATTAAGGTAAAAGTCATCACTAGTGGTTGGAATGCACTGATTGTCAGTGAACGCAGGATTGTCATCATTACCCTGCGTGTCACAATTACTATCAGTCACGTTGTTTAAGTCGGTAATTTCATTCATAATACTTCGCGATACACTATTCACAGTCTTTCGCGGCATTTTTACAGTGGTCACAATTATTCACAGAACAATAAGCACAAATGCGAAAACAACACACAAATACAACAGAGCAACGAATTGCCGTTGACCTGTAGAAAGAAAGTCACAAGATTAGTAAAAGCGTTGCGCCAAATCCTAATTATATCTAAGCAAATAAGAGCAGATATCTGACTGTTGCTCAAAAGATTCTCAACGAAATACGATCCTGGACTGGGTGTCGCCAAGTGTAACCTCCCCACTGTAATTTAAAAGAAAAAAATGACAATACTTAATACAAATGGGAGCCGAGTGTAACCTCCCCACAAAAATTTAAAAGAATGAACAATATTATTTAAGAATACTAATGGACATTGCGCTAAGTGTAACCTCGCCACAATGAAATCTACTGACAATGACAATTAAACAAAAATTAGCAATCTGACTCAAATATAAGTTCTTCAAAAAAAATTAAGGTCAATTCAGTGATAAGAGAATTCAATTAAACCGAAATATCGGTCTTTGGCCCTGTGTAAAACAATCAGAATTAGATTCTTATCTCAGTATAACTGATGTCAAATTTCTGCTCTTATTTTTGCGCACGGCTTGGAGGAACTGCATTGCAGATAATAATATTCCTTTTTTTGTGATTTTACTGAAATTTTTCTTTAAAAAAAGTGGAGTGAAATGGGAAGTGCAACGAAATCTTTAGTTCAATAAAAAATAAAATTTTTGAAAAAATGCTTTTGAAATAAAAATTATTATTGGGGCACTTGTTGGAGAATAATTACAATAAATAAATTTTTACATTATCTAATAATTATATTAATTAACAGTATACCTCATTCAGCATCTTGACCAGTGTTGCCGACCGCCTACATCACACAACCGCACTGGGCTGCTACTACTGACCGACCGCTCTGCATGCCGACTATTAGCGTACTGCACTACATGACGACTAGTAGCGAACTGCACTGCACGACTACTACTGACCGACTGCTCGCAACTAAACCGAGCTACCGACTGCCACGACTACAGACAGAGTACTGCTCTGCATAGCGACAACTAGCGAACTGCTCGCAACACTCGCGCGGTCAAGCGCATACTCTCTGGTCACAGATGCTACAATGCCTCGCCATCGCTGCTATGTTACATACGTGTTTCACCGGCCAGTCTTCAAACCGATCACGGTGGAGAATTTTACAGTGAACATATCAACACTGTGATGGAGCGGTATGGCATACACCACTACTCCACGTTTACCCACCTTAAAACTAGTATCGTCGAGCGGTTGAACAGAACAGTCAAAGCTCGTATGTGGATGCAGTTTAATCTTCGCGGTTCGTACACGTGGGTAGATATTCTCCCACAGATAATTGCAAAGTATAATCGAACCGAACATAGTACAAAAAAAATGAGACCGATCGATGTTCGCGATAATTCATTCATGGACACAGTATATTTCCGGATTAAATTGCTTGACCATCGCAAACAGAGGTTCAATATAGGCGACTTAGTACGTATTTCAAAACACAAGACAGCATTCGAGAAATCGTACTTACCAAATTGGTCGGCTGAGATATTCACAGTATCCAAAGTGCAGCGAACCAACCCTAGGACATATATCTTAAAGGACGGAAAGGACGAAGAAATTGCAGGATGCTTTTACACGGAGGAATTGCTGAAGAGTTCTGAACCAGATGTATTTTTCTTCGAGCGCGTGATAAGACGTCGTGGGAATAGAGCACTGGTTAAATGGCTAGTATTTCCATCATCAGAAAACAGTTGGATCGAAGCTGACAAGTTAGCATATAACAGGGAGGGTAGACCTCTATCCCCTCAGTAGCGTGCCATGTACGATAGGAGGCACATCATAGTAAGAGGTGGAGGTGGTGTTCTTGACAGGTTGCATGTTGAATTGCACATTCCCGGATATAACTTCTGTGGGCCTGGAACAAAGCTTCAGAAGCGCCTGGCGCGAGGCGATAAAGGTATTAACCTACTAGACGAAGCCTGCCTTGAGCACGACCTCTCACACGCAGCAAATAAAGATCTCCCAGCACGACACGTCGCCGACCGGATATTAGCAGATAAAGCCAAGCAAATAAGGCGAAGAAAAGATCTCTGAATTGCCCAAACCGTTGCTGCATTCGTGGTTGATCATGGGTGGAAAAATTAAGTTGGGCTTGGGTGTGATGAATTTCAAACGAATTATGAAAGCAGGGCAAACAGCTTTGCGAACGAAGAAGAACAGGAAGAAGAACAACAAACCCGGTTGTTTGAAAAACTGTATTCTCACCTCGATGTCTGCAGCTAAACGTGTGTTGAATGGTGGGAATAAGAAGAAAAACACGACTTCAATTAAGCCACCTAGGATCCTACTACTACCAAAGACTTCAGGCAGAATTATCCCGTTCCTCGTTCCAGCCCTTGCAGCCCAGTCCGCTGTTGGTTCACTCACAGGCGGGGCCGCAGCTGTCACCAAAATGGTCGAAAACGCACAGAATGCACAAGCCCAATTAGAGGAAGCCAGAAGACATAATCGCGCTATGGAGGCAGGAGTTATCAGAAAAGGCCTCTACTTGAAACCATACAGGAAAGGACTAGGTCTCTTCATAAATAAAAAAAAAGCCCGTTAGTTATCCTACCCGACCGAGCGCTCACGAATAAAGATCTAGTTAAAATTCTTAAACAAAAACTTCACATTCGTGGATTCCGCGGCGTCTTTATGCGGAATACAATACTGAAGACCATGTGGCGGACTAATGAGTGCGGAATTGTAAATTTAGATGTTGCTGGGGGTCCAGGGACCCATTGGGTTGCGCATGTTAAGAAAAGTTCAAATACAGTTCAGTATTTCGATTCATTCGGCGATTTACAGCCGCCTCAAGAATTACAACGCTACTTCACCAACAAAAGACGCGTCTTCTACAATGTCCGGTGATATCAGGACTTTAACACATATCTCTGTGGTCATCTCTGCGCTATGTTCCTCATCACAGCGACGGCGAACCCCCTCTAGAATGCGTCATCGTCAGATCATGTGCGCGATACATAAAAGAACTGTCATTGAACAGATGACCATCATTTGATGTTCAGATGCAATGTCATACACTCTGACTTTAAAAGAGTGAGGATCAGTATTATGCGCAAATTACTTTCCGCCGATTGATTTAAGTGCAGGGGACTGGAGTATTGCACTGATTGGTCTAGAGACGTATAACAGCATTCCAAATATTACACAGAGCAACAATAAACTACATCTTGAAAGTGATGGCTGGATGGAGATTCTACAAATACAACCTGGTGCCTACGATATTGATGATTTAAACGAACTCTTAAAACAGTCAGAAAAAGGGATTGAACTACGGGCAAACATTAATACCCTTAAATCTGAAATACTAACAGAGAGTGCTACGATCGACTTAAGACAGAGACATTCAATTGGCCCATTGCTAGGTTTTGCGAAGGATCGTGTTTTGGTGAAGGACGGAAGTAAATTTTACGCATCAGATCATGCTGTAGATATACTCCCAGTGAGTATAATCCACGTCGAGTGTAATATTGCCACAAACTCATACCTGAACAATAAATTGATTCACTCAATTTACGGATTCTTTTCTTCAGTCGGCACGGGGTACAAAATAGTTCATGCCCCCACAAACGCTATATATCTCCCGGTGACTGTTCAGACACTGGATTACCTTGAACTGCGTATTGTGGACCAGAATAATCAGCTTGTTAACTTTAGAGGAGAAGAGATCATTGTACGCCTGCATCTAAGGCGAGATGGGAATAAGGTATAAAGCTAGCACACCAGGCTCACAACCCATCAACGCAACGCCGAAGGGCAAGGTGGTAACACGCCTTAATTACGAATTCCTCATTTCAGCAGGTTTAAAACCACAGAATGACGTCGCTCAACGTAACTCAGTCAGCAGAGGATGATGACCGAATTATTCGTCATGATTACCACTCACAGAAACCCTACACTTCAAGCACATTTACCAAAAATGATGAAATTAGGATTGTTATCCAGCATCAGGATGCGGTAACACTGCCTAGCAAGAGCTTCCTCTATGTGGACTACAAATTTAAGAAAGTTGACGGGGCTGCCATAGCGCTATCGAAGCTCACTCGAAATGCCGTAGCATTCCTGTTTCAACAGATACGCTATGAACTCAATGGAATTGAAATAGACCGAACACGTAATGTTGGTATTACATCAGCCCTTAAGACGTACGTTTCAGCCTCACCCTCTGATTCAAACAGTTTGGAAAATGCTGGGTGGTTCATAGATGCATCGGATGGGTAGGCCGATTTACCACATGCGTGCCACTAAAAATGCTTATGGGTTATTTTGAGAATAAGCAGTGAATAATTATCAACACTAAACAGGAACTTATTTTGGTGAGAAGTGCAAGTGACGCGAATTCATTCTCTCAAACAGCTGCAGAGAATGTTCAAATCAAGATTAATAGCATATCATGGAAAATGCCCCATATCACCGTTGTCAACGAGGATGGCTTGAAGCTCTTAAAAGTTCTGAATGCTGGCACCTACCTACCACTAACTTTCCGATCATGGGAGCTTTTTGAATACCCAGTCCTACCTACAGCGTCCACACATACTTGGGCTATTAAAACATCAGTGCAGTAGGAAGCACCTCGATTCATCATACTCGCATTTCGAACTCAAAGGCGTGCTAATGTATCAAAGGACTCGACAGAATTTGACCACTGCAAGTTAACTAACGCCAGAGTCTACTCGAATTCAGAATACTAGCCATATGAGAATCTACATCTACAGTGGGACAGAAATGTATACAGTCTGGCATTTGACATGTATGCGAGATTCCGAGCATCTTACTACGAAGGTGTTGAAAATGTAGGATGCCTACTCAGTCCACAGAGTTTCAAGAAGCTAGCGCCAATAATCGTGATTGACTGTTCAAAACAGAATGAGATAATTAAATCAGGACCTATAGATGTACGGATTGAATTTGAATCTTCAGCAAACTTCCCTGATCAGACTTAGGCATATGCTCTCGTTCTGCATGATCGTCTCGTTAACTACTGTTCGCTCACTGGTGTAGTGCAACGAGTAGTATAAATTAATACGCACCCTGCTAAAGTGTAAGGATCGTAGCTGACGTTCAAGGATTTTACTATGATGAGGGCAGGCGTTTCATAATGAAAGACTGTGCATTAATAGCATTCACGCAATGTAATGGAGTAATAGGAACATTTGTATCAAGAGTTGAATCGCCGAAACCATTTAAAGACGTCAAGTGCAATAAGACAGTCAGAAATGCGATGTAGCTAACAAAGTTCTATCATGGGATTATGTGGGATGCCCCTGGCATCTCTTGTAAACATTTGCTGCAATTGCTGAGAGTATTTGATCGCAAGGAGACAATAATCTACGTTAAAGGCGATGAGAAGAGTAGCTGGCTGCGTCGAATCTTCAAATATGCGGCTATCCAGAACCTGGAATACTACGATTGTCCACCTATCCATCAACTTAGAAGGTGAACGTGTGAAGAAGAATAAAATAGTTTTGTGTCTGCATCTGAAAATGTAAAATTACTTTTAAAATGGCTCGCAAATAAATAAATAATTTTTTTTCTCCATAAGAATTCTTGTTGTTTTCTTTCTGTGACACCTACTTGCATAGAAGTAAGTTTATTGATGATACTGTGCGTGAAGCGCATTCCAGTGGAGCTTTCTGAGCCAGTTTACCTGCTTCCACCTCGCTGGCGTGGCGATGATTCAACCGTTGAAAGTGACAGGACCTGAAAGAGATAGTGCCAGGGTCGGCTTCGCCAGACGCCCGCCGTTTAAAGTGACAGGACCACAAAGAGAGCGGCGGGGTCTGTTTGTGACCGGCGGACGAAGTCCAGCACACGTCATTCAGATTTCATCTCTGGCTTTAAATCAGTAAAGACCTTATAGGTCTCTGTCTGTGCCAGTGCAACATATATGGATCATGATTCAGGGTGAAATAATAACAAACTTGGGCAATTTTTTTTGCAATAAAATAATTGAATTTGTTATTCAATTCAGTTTTTTTTAAACGTTGTTTGCGACATATCAGTTTACGGTAAAATGATTCACTCTTTTTTCACATTGTATGAGTTTACAGATACATTATTTGTCTTCAAGTAAAAATGTGATAGTTCTGATCTTTGCAGATACGTGTTTTTACATTATTCATAAATATATAAGCCTTGTGTAGAGATAACTCTCTCTCTCTCTCTCTCTCTCTCTCTCTCTCTCTCTATATATATATATATATATATATATATATATATATATATATATATATATATATATATATAATAAAGCAGATGTACTAGAACGTAATTATATTATCTTACAAGGTAAATAATATCTCTAGTGAAGTTCCACCGGAAACACTTTTTTAACTGATGGCAAACGTATTTTTAGTTCAAGATAGTGGCTCTAAGACATTTTCCACTGGCAATTTAAATTATATTTCATTGAGGTAAGTGGCTCTAGACATTTTCAAGTACAACAAGCAGGTGAACACATATTTCTCGGTATAAAGATTTTTTTCCACAGTCAAGTATATGTAAAGAATTTAATTGGTGGAGCTCACATTCTTAAAAAACCAGTTCTGACTGGATGGCTAGCCGCAGGTGAAACTTATAGCTACTACTACGATCAAAGCAGATACGAACTGCGAAAATTTTATTTTCGTCTTCTTCTATTTGATTATAAGAGGTGTTAAATTTTTATCTGTTTTCAGTCATATAGCCACTGACTAGTAATAGTGGCGAAAAAATATACAAATATATATAAAGACTTTCTTTTATAAATGGGTTTATTTTAGTTTTTTCTGTTTTCTATGATTTTTTTTTTCTTTGATAGAATAAATAATATTTACACACATGCACACTTAACACAGGCTTGCACACATTCACACACACTCAGACATACACAGAAGTACGCAAGCTGATACACACACTACAAAACACTATCATCCAGTATTTACACTATGATAAAAGGATCGTACTACTACTCTGCAGACAATCTCGCCGTCTCTCTCTCTCACACACTATCTCTCTCTCCCTCTCAATCAGAGTCCCCCACCCCTTCTCTCGCTACAAGTGAGTAGTGTGAGTACAGGCGAGTTTCAATGCCGTCATCACAGATGACCCTTTTATCGTCATGAGGCGACAGACCGATTTTAAACTGCACCACAGTGTACACCTTGTGCGCTATCGATCGAATACTAGTTTGCCAGACCATATGTGGCTGCAGCTCAGCACTGCGAACACCACCACGTAGGCACTTCAAACAGTCTTCGATAGACAGGGCTCGTGATGCCATCTGTCGTACCCCCTTAGCCCATCTCTGAGTGGAACCTTCCAGTGTGCGATATGCATACATCTTGGACCGAAGACCTACGAACACCACAATTGGCATCCATTAGTCTCGTCTTTCATGAGACCGATAACCTGCTTGTTTTGTGGAACAATACCATAAGGATTATCAGCCGCATAGGAAGACGTGTCGAATTCATTGGCGTGGTACCTAATTACTTCATATGGATCGCAGTTCTTCACCCAATAGATGAAACTATCTGTATCCATATAAAGTAATTTAGGATCTGGGAAATGAGTTTTCGCGAACTCATTATGAAAGTGGTACATATGGAGTTTGGATAGGTCTAGTATGCACATCGCCACATAGATAGCCATCTCCACAGCAACAAAATTCTTATTGAAAATGGTGACCCGTTTAAAATTTGGTCTGGCAATACATTTTCGTACGCCATAACGCCCATCCCATTGCGTTCTAATAAAAATTTCATGTCGTTCCCTGAAATTCTCCATAGTTTTTCCGAAAATAGAATTATTCATTAACTTATAAAAATCTTTCTCAAAGTCACACTATGCGGGAGTTCTTTTTCTCGTATTCAGATCAATATACTCCTTTAACCAGTGGGACTGCTTCAAGGAGATGGCGGGGGTGATTTTAACCAGCTCTATAACCAAGCTGAGGCATTGCTGGAGGTTAAGATAGTGAATGATGTAACTCTGCTTGTCCCCCAGCGTTGTCATCAGTTTCGGTGTGGAACCTCCTCACGGAACTAGTGGCTCTGGACACAGCGGCAAATCGGTATGTGCGTCATGCAAACTAATAGGGTATTTGAGTTCTGCCTCCACAACATGCCCTACATCAGAATCGGCGGCCATATCCCCCCCCCCCCCCCCCCCCGATTTTTCCACCTAATCCCTTGCATTCATCTTCGGACAGCCACGTAAACTCGCCAATGGGCAGACATTGCTTCATAGCGTGTCCGTATGAGTTATTTACATCGAGACACAATATATAACTTGAATCAAGGGATGCATTAAACCTGTCACCCATTCATGGGTTCTTTTCTTTCGCGTGTCTATGAATACATTGGCAGAGCCCCCCACGGATACCTCGCTCAAAGAAATGAAGCATGTCAGGATTGGTCAATAATTCGATACTGCACTTCATTTTCTTGAGCATCACGTCCCAAGACAACCCAGGTGCCGTGTAATAAAAGGCAGGGTCCAGAGAATATGTGGTCATACATAGACTCCGGAACTTCTCGAAAACGTCCGCAAGCAAGCGCACGTCTGTGTCCATGTAAAGACGTGCAAACTCTCCTAAATTAGAAATATTGAATTCCCGCCAGACATTCACGGCATGCTCATACTCTGCATTCGTAATGGTATCTCCTGTGAGGTTGCTGGAGAATGCAGTTATGTCGGGTAGCCTGGTTTCGTCGAGTTTGGCCATACTATTCACATGCTCGTTTGGGAAATCCCCTCTCCTAGTCACAAGTTGGATCTTTTCCTCATCGGGAAAGGCAGCTTGAGTGATATGCATATCCGCCGGAGGTAGAGTTTCAACAAGTTTCTGTAGTGGTGCCTGCATAAAACGTAGTGTATCAAGGAAGCACAGCATAATTCTTGGCGTCATTCGTTTGGAGAATGATATATACTTCTAGACGTTCTCAGGTAGGACACTCACCTGATTTTTCTCCCAACCGAAATCGGCCAGGTGCTCAACTAGAAAATGAGCATCATACCCACTTAAATTATGAAAGAAAACTGGTATGTGCCTAGATAATTGGTACTTCAAATTGCACGCATTGTGAGCTGCGCCACGGAATTTCCCTGTAAGATGACAGTGGTCCCTACGAAAAGTTTCCGCTTTTCTGCCCAACGGCAGCCCACAAATATGACACTCGGTGGCGTTATTATACAAATCTTCATTCTCCTTCGATTTGGTCATTGGACCGTTGCCGCTGTACAGCTTATCAACTTCCAGTGAAAATTTTTCAAGCTCAGAGAACAACCAAATTCAGGGATTATCCCCAACGTAAGATTTGTATCGGTTAATGTTGGTGTCATATGACAATACAATTTGGTACGCTGCCGCATACGGTACGTGTTTTTCTGTAAAGGTGGTGTCACAGCGGGTCACAGGAGCGAGGAGGCATTCAAAGTTGTCGTACACAACAGACACCGCTCCTGGTGGTGAGCATTCCTATACTTCATGAATTGGTTTTCCTGGATAGGCATAATAACATGTACCACATCCTTGGAAGTACAGTCTATTAGATGCGTAGCTAATAATTGTTCAGATGAGAAATAATTGAGACACCTTAAACAAATGTTTTACACGACAATTAGTTGACAGTTGGGAGGAAAGGAGTCAGGACATGTCCTTGATTCAGTAATAGTGATAATTGTCGCCTTCAGAAAAGAGAAGCGTATTTACATGCAGCTCTCGCTCACCGGCAAATTTTGAGAAATGGAGGGGGCCGACTAGACATGCTTGTCTTGCTCGTCTGACTTGCTCTTCTTCTTCTCCAGGCCATAAACGTGTACCGATATTCCGGTATTTTGTGCCTCGAACTTAGGTATGTCCGGGATCTTGATGGGGAACTCAATACCATCAAATTTATAATATGTGTTAGTATCACTGACTTTGTATGTACCCGGACGAAAAGGGTTATCTGTATAATTATAGTTTCTTTCACAAGCCGGGATTGACCATGCAAAACAAGCATGATCTTGTAAATAGTCTTCACAGGTGTGCCGCCGGATGACGTTGTGGGATTTGCACAATGTCATCCGGCGGCACACCCGTGAAGACTATTTACAACATATCCGCCGGGAAAGCCTGAAGAGTCACAAGCGTGATGTTTTCTATTTTGCACATTAAAGCATGGCTACTTATTTGCTATATCTTTAGGGAGCTTGATATAGCTGGACCTTCCATTTAACGGATCGTGGACATGCATATGAATGTCCAGGTGTAGAATTCTGCTGAGTGCCTTAGCTGAGCCGTGGACTTCCATCTCGGAAAACCGGCCCAATATGACACTGAAGGTGGATTTACGAAACCACTGGGCGATCGATGTGCTCCACGTTATCACGCCATTATCCCCCCAAAGATAATGAATGCTGGTCTCTCTATTATCTGACTGACTGATCTTTGGGGGGGGGGGGGGGGGGGGGGGGTGCGATAACTCAATGTAGAGCACGGCACTGCACTTAACAGCTGGATATCACGGATTATCGACTACCTTGAGGAGCTCGGTTTCTAGGACAGGGAGGCACGCGTTTAAAAATCCAACATGATCACGGTCCCCCCCCCCCCCCCCTGCTGGGTTTTCGATCCTAGTGACCGAGATACGCTCCTCGAAGGCGTCGGCAATCGCAAAGTACTGTAACTGCGGTATGGTGTCACTGACCTGATCTACTTCACTAAAAGGGCGGGGGAGAGAACTAACCACAGGATCACTAATACTAGAGCTATAAGTAGGTGAGGAGCGCTGTACCTCACACGATGGAGGTGATGCACGTGCTGGCCACTGCGAGGGACCAGCAGGTGTGCTCCAGTGTGAGCAGCAGGGGGCGGCTGACGCACGTGGTTGCCTGGGGGAAGTCCCAGTGGGAGAGCGGTCGGAAATGGCTTCAGTGACCTTGAGAGAAGCAGCAGCTTCCCGTGAGGCGACAAGGGGCGCTTTGACCGGCGGTCCACGTCTCTGGGGGCGTTGCTGATTTGCCGGTTTAGCCGCCGTGACAGGCACGTGTGCAACAGCATGCTGAGAGTCGATCTCTGTAGACATAAAGTAAATAAGTACATTGTATATGTACGTGAATTGTAACGATCACACACATGGTTATAAGGAGAGGGACTAATTACCTTTTTGGCACTGACTCCAAGACGTGATAACAATTCATTGGGGCAGTCTACTGCTCCCTCTAAAATCTCATCGAGCCCATCGTCCATTAATTGTTTATAATTATCTAGAACAAACAAACAAGATATTTTATAAATAGAATTGTTAGAGAAAAAGAAGTAACTATATTATTATTATTATTATTAAAGATAGGTATTTAAAAAAAATAAAAGTTGAGAGTGGGCTGTTGTTGTTGTTGTTCTATTTGCGTTGAATGGTCTCGATCTCATGATCAACGGCTATGAGATCATCAATCGGGTTTCCTGTAACAGAACGACATAAATATTTTAGCTATTTTTTTTTAAAAAAAAGGCTAGACAGAGTAAAAGAAGATTTATGTTTCAGTATACTCACGTGAGTGGCAGTGTCCTGGAGCTGGGGGCTGAACATAATTATGTAGGGGGCTACGTGGGACAGCCCCAAGCTCTGTTTCTAGCTCGAGCTGCAATTGCCTTAAGTGATCTAGAAACAAAAAAAAAAAAAAAAAAAAAAACCAGTACGAAATAAGAAAACAAATTTTTAAATGGTTAATATAAACGATGAACAAGCTAGAATTAAAATTATACTCACAGGGCAATTCCGGCTGTGGCTGGAGCACGGGGGCCTGTTGGACTCCAGCCTGCTCCTCAGACTCGATGATAAGGTCCGCGAATTCAGTTATAACAATGAGATGTATAATTAATAAGGAGAATATATAAGATATAAAGGAAAAATGATAATGAAAAATAAAAATTATTTACTTACTCGATAATGGCGAATCCTGGAGTCTAAGTCTCTTCGCAGCAGACTCCTGGGTGTTGTTAACGCACTTCATCTTAACAAAACAGATACAGCACACACACACACACACACACACACACACACACACACACACACACACACACGCGCGCGCGCGCGCGCGCGAGAACAAAAGCACGATGCAGCGGACAACTGAAGAGTGAGAAAGATAACTAGGGGGTGACTCCTTATATAAGTGTGATGACGTAGTATCACATGATCTTAGGATGAACGAATGGCTGTTGACAATTCTGTGGGGGTGGCGAATGAGTTCACTAGCGCCCCTAGTAGATGAAAGCTGAACTAGTCAGATGGTTCCTGGACCTGGTGAAGGGCTGAGCATTTTATAAAATTATCGATAAATAATTGATCATACTTAGAATGGAGAGTGAATTGTGGATTTGAGATAATAAAAAGTGTTAGGAGGGTGATTTATTATTAAAAGTATGTTATATAGGTATAATTGGATGTTGATGGTATTAAGAATGGCGCTGAAGGAAATGTTTTTGGAGATGAATATTGTTAGCAGTTTTTTTTCTTGGTAAAGAGAAGGCTAAGTATTTGTGAGCAGATATATAGAATTTGGTTGAGTTCTTATTTTGTGCAGATGGGGGATTTGAGATGCGAACTTCGCGTTAGATCGACTCGCAGAGGGGAGTAGCTACGAGCGCGCGCTGGATTGCAGTAGTCGCGGTGGAGCGAGCGATGTTGTCGGCTTAGGTACTGGAAGGCGTGCTCTGGCCATGTCCTAGATGGCGTGAATTGAACAACCGTATTCGGTTCATAGCTAGAATATTTACAGAGGAGTATGTGGGACGAGAATATAAAGGTGGAGAGTGTGACATGGGCGGCCTCGAGCTCGTGGCACGAGAGAGAGAGAGGCAAAGGTGACTTAGGTTAGCGAATAAACATGGATCTGTAAGGGGATGTAGTGGTCGGTAGAGAGTTTAACTATTTCATTCGAAGTCCAGGTGGACAAAAATTGATTCGAAGTCAATGTGGGCTTTGCATTTTCGGACGAGAGAGGTTAATTAATTGGCTGATTTAATTAAGTAGTGATGGGCAATTTGTGTTAAGTTAAATTGATTGCACACTCGACAAGGGACGTGCGATAGCTCATATGTACAGGAGTGTGCTTGTAATGGAAGGATATTGTTTGGATAATGAGAATAGGGTGATCAGTTAAGTTGGGGCCTAACACACTGGCTGTTGTGGAAGTTTCCAGTCTTAAGGAAATAGCTTTAAGCGCGAAAAGCGTGGCAGTGCGTTCTTTGTGCGAGAAACACACGTGGTAGATGGTGAACGGTTGGTCTAGGCAGGTACTAACTTGTTAGGGAAAAAGAATTTTGGCGGGAAACGTGTAGACAGCATCTGTGAGCAAAACAAGTTTTTACAAGGACGGTCGTGAGGCAGGTATGGCCAGGGGGGGGGGGGGGGCGTGTCCTCCAGGAAGAAAATTGGCGGGAAACGTGTGGGATGGCTTTCTTTCTTTCGTAGAAATGTGCAGGTTTCAACGTGCTGTTTTGGGGAGGAGGTGGACTCCCCTATCCGGGAAAATATGTTGTTGTTGTTGACGAGAACGCTGGACCGGCTGTGACGTGGGGGTATGCGGTCGCTCCCTTACCTGCGGCGACTGTGGCGAGTAGGAGTAGGTCCCTCTGCTGGCGACGATTTCAACTAAAGCAGTTCTTGTGTGAACGTCGTGGTGAGCCCACTGGGTGCAGCTGCCATCTCCAAGATGTGTGTACTAAGTGAGATGGAGAACAAGTGATGACCATGCTTACTGAAATAAAGACTTCCATCCTCTTTTCCTGCCAATTCACAGGAGGTGACTTACGTTAGTACAAGTGCAATTTATTATTATTTGACGCGATTTTGACAGGTTAGCATTGAAAAAAAATACAAGTGAGTGGGAATTAAGGCAATTTCGTACATGTGATAGAGTATGGTGTTGGAATTTGAAGTTGAGACAAATTTTTGTTGTGGGTGTAAAGGAAACGGTTTTCTGTCTGCAGAAATCGGACATCTTGATTCTGTGTTAGTGGAGGGAGGCGAATAATAATAATAATAATAATAATAATAATAATAATAAATGATAAATAATAGTAATAAAAGAGAAGTTTGGTTTTGCACGCATTATCACGTTGGAATTTGAATTTGGGGCCTATTTTTTCTGGAGGCTTAGGTTAGTGGATGTAGCCCAATTGGTCTATTTAAATAATAATAAATGATAGTGAATGATAATGAATAATAATAAAGACAAGTACGGTTTTTGCATGCATTATCGTGTTGAAGTTCAAACTTCCCGCCATTTTTCCTTCTGGAGGCTTAGGTTAGTGGACATAGCACAATCGGTCTATTTTCCCGCGAAAATTCAAACTTCTTGCCATATTTACTTGAGGTTAGGTTAGTGGACGTAGCGCAATTGGCCTATTTTCCCGCCAAAATCCGCCATCTTGTATGACGTAATTCGCTGTAGCCAAGTCTACATGTCGCCATCTTGGATGACGTCATCACTGCCATCTTGAATACATTTGGCAACAATGCAGAGTGAGCTGGCACATACTTAGTCCTACTACTCTCATAGATTTAATGCTGATGCTAACAACTACTGCCCAATCCCACTTCTAACAGCTTTATACAAAATTCTCGAAAAAGTAATGTATTCAAGAGTAGAATCACACATTTGTAAAAATTAAGTACTTACAAAATGTCAGTTTGGTTTTCAGAAAGGCTTTTGAACAGAAAATGCTACATATGCCTTCGCTGACGAAATGTTAAATGCACTGAATAACCGAACATCACCTATTGGGATATTTTGGGATGTCTCAAAGGCTTTTGACTGTGTGAATCATTAAATTCTTCTAGATAAGCTTAAATATTGTGGTATGAGTGGGACAGTGGACAAATGGTTTAATTCACATTTAACTGGTAGCATGCAGAAGGTTTAAATTAACATAACAGATAGTTTGCAAAAATCAGCAATCCTCTGACTGAGCAGGTGTCAAGAATGGTGTGCTATAGTGTTCAGTCTTGTGACCCTATTGTTCTTAAAATATGTTAAGGACTTGCCACTTTATATTCATGAAGACGCAGAGTTAGTTCTTTTCCTGATGATACAAGTATAGTAATCACACCCAACAAACAAGAATCAGCTGAGGAAATTGTAAATAATGTCTTCCAGAAATTTATTATGTGGTTCTATGCAAATTGACTCTCACTAGCGTTTGAGAACGCACAGTATGTACAATTGTATGTAGTAAATGTCATAACACCATTGATAAATATACACTATGAACGGAAGTCTGTTGCTAAGGCAGAATATTCAAAATTTCTGGGCGTATGCATTGATGAGAAATTGAAATGGAAGAAACAAATCGATGATCGGAACAGTTAGGTCGAGCTACTTATGCTATTAGGGTTATTGCAAATTTTGATTATTAACATATCGGTAAATTAGCCTACTATGCCTGTTTTCATTCACTACTTTACTTAGGGAATCATATTCTGGGGCAGTTCATAATTAAGAGAAAACATATTCATTGCACAAAAGCGTTTAATCAGCATAATAGGTGGAGCCTGACCAAGATCACCTTGCAGACATTTATTTAAGGAACTTGCGATATTCACAGTAGGCCTACCTTCGCAATACGTATACCCACTTATCAAATTTGTTATTAATAACCCATCCAATTTCAAAAATAATGATGAAGTGCTTGCTACAACACTAGAAGAAATGATAGTCTTCATTATTCCGCGTTGAGCCTTTGGCGCAGAAAGGGGTGAATTACGCAGCCATGAAAATCTTTGGTCGTTTGTCAAATAGCATTAAAGAATTTCTGAATGAAAACTCCTTCTACTCAATAGATAAATTTTTGTATGTGAAATAGTAACTATGAAAAAAATTAATTATTTAGTTTAGAGAAAACTTACGTTAAAGTAACACGTTCCACATCATTACGAAATTTCGTAGTCACGATCTATGTAACAGGTATTAATGTATGTATATATGTATGTATGTAATCGAACACAGACCAATTCGCAATTCATCTTTATCGATTGTCAGTGTGTCAGCGCTGGAAACTTGACAGGTATCGATTTCTGGATCAAATCAGCGTGGTCGTCAGATTTAATAAATCGATGGCAGGTCCAACACAGGATGGGTACCTGGCGATGTAAACATGGATAAAAAGGATCTGCTGGGAATAAATACCTGATGAAATACCTGCTGCATTCCTCGTCTCACTCGGTGGCTCTATTACTTTCTCCGTAACATCGTCGAAGAATTCACCCTGTTATATTATATTATCTGCGGTGGTGTTAGTCTCTTGTACGGAGACAATTGCAGTGTCTTAGGCTGTTCACATGTACTGAAAACTATTGAACATTACAATAACAGCTCCGGCTGATGCACATATTCGAAAACATCAGGTGGATTTACGAAATGAAAGTCCTGTAACCACAATATTTTTGCAGTATATCGACATAGGGAATGAAGACAGCTTAATCCTGAAACATACACTACGAGCTATGTTCAGTAAGTAATGCAACATATTTTCTTTAGCTCCTAATTTTAGTTGAAAACTTGCAGAATTCGTTTTCGGTCGTGCGGTAGCGTTCTCGCTTCCCACGCCCGGGTTCCCGGGTTCGATTCCCGGCGGGGTCAGGGATTTTCTCTGCCTCGTGATGTCTGGGTGTTGTGTGCTGTCCTTAGGTTAGTTGGGTTTAAGTAGTTCTAAGTTCTAGGGGACTGATGACCATAGATGTTAAGTCCCATAGTGCTCAGAGCCACTTCTGACACTCACTCCGACCACGGAGGCTATGACTTTCACTGTCACTCGGCGGTCCTGGGTAATGAGTGCATCCACCGGCTGGACGATGTCATCGGTAATGCAGTGTGGTGCTCGAGACCGTGCACCATCGGCTAACGACACCCATCCTTCTTTGAAGCGCTTGTGCCACGCCTTGACCCGTGGGAGGGACATGCACTGTTTGCGTATACTTGTAACATTCGTCGATGAATGTCCATTCCTCCTACTACTTCCGCTATCAGAAAACTAACACCACCTCTTTGTTCGTCTTTTGACGCCTCCATGTCACTGTTTGCAATGCGACTGGCAGCGATGGGCGATTGATGCATGCTGCTGCTAGCTCTGTGTTGTCACGTGACATGTATGCGTGCCCTCTAGTGACGGGCTGTGAACTTCCATGCTCTGGCCACAACCACACCTCGTTACACACCCCACAAAATTACCCTCCTGTCTCCAGTTTGTGCAGTTCAGACTCCAGCTGGTATTTTTTTTTAACTCCCCATTCAGAATGTCAGCTTGGCTACCAGCATCAATAACTTCTCTGGTTTCAGCCCTTGAGGAACGATGGGCTGCCATTACTACACAGACATTCTGACACCTCATTGAAATAGTCGTCAACAGAGTGCAAAAGACTAAGACTAAGGGTGGGCACACCACATACTAATGTCCACTAATACATGACATCTACATCTACGTCTACATTTATACTCCGCAAGCCACCCAACGGTGTGTGGCGGAGGGCACTTTACGTGCCACTGTCAGTACTTCCCTTTTCTGTTCCAGTCGCGTATGGTTCGCGGGAAGAACGACTGTCTGAAAGCCTCCGTGCCCTCTCGAATCTCTCTAATTTTACATTCGTGATCTCCTCGGGAGGTATAAGTAGGGGGAAGCAATATATTCGATACCTCATCCAGAAACGCACCCTCTCGAAACCTGGCGAGCAAGCTACACCGCGATGCAGAGCGCCTCTCTTGCAGAATCTGCCACTTGAGTTTGCTAAACATCTCCGTAACGCTATCACGGTTACCAAATAACCCTGTGACGAAATGCGCCGCTCTTCTTTGGATCTTCTCTATCTCCTCCGTCAACCCGATCTGGTATGGATCCCACACTGATGAGCAATACTCAAGTATAGGTCGAACGAGTGTTTTGTAAGCCATACATTTGGTCAGACAGTGCAGATCGAGTGGAGGTTGCGACTAGAGCTGTTTAACCAAAAGATGACACATCGGCCTCTGCTACTGGCGGAATGTACGAAGGACGAAGGAACATGGGTGACAGACCGGCATGAGGTAGGCTGAAGGGTTACTGCAAGAGGTTTTCCCCAGCCTAGTGGTCGTGCCGGTCTGCATGTGACGTGAAGGTGTCCCGTGGCGCGAAATGGAAAGCAGCAAATTATTTCACGACTACCGCACAAGCAAAATTCACTAAAGCAGTGGAGTTTGGTTTCTGACCCAGCATGTTGATAGCGAGGGTTACAAAACGAAAATTAAATGAAAAAGATACGTGAAGCGGCAGTATTAGATAACAGGCTGCGATATCTATATACTGATGTTTAATTCTCATGAGGCTTAAAGCAGGTAATATTAAATAATGCAAATTCTGACTGTTTCGCTTAATGAGATGTAAATAAACGGAAAACTAAGCATCCCAGCTCTTCCAGCCTAACGAAAAGCGCCGGCACGAAGTTGAAGAATGCAAGAGCAGAGAGGGCTGTGAGGCGACGTCAGCCAACACCTTCTGATACACAGGCCACACGGCGGAACTATGACGTCATCAGCGCTAGGCTAACATCTGCCGCTGCAAGACAGCCTGTGCGCTAGAGCCGATGAACGTGTATTTCTTTCGTGAAACCATAGCAAATTCACTGATCGTTAAATTTGCCCTTTACAGAGAAATTGTGCCGCCCTTGTATGATATCGCGCGCAATGTGGCACACTGATCACAACACAGTGTGATCTCCTTCTGTTGTGTTTAAAATCGTACGCAAAATCTGACTTACTTGTTAAGAAAAACGTCGCTACAGAAACCTAGATCCATTAGTCAGTAAATGACACTAACGGAGATACTTCGTAATAGTTAACAGACAGGATGACGAAATTATTGTAGTGATCATAAGTTTATTAGTGGGGCAAAAATGTAATTCACTGCGGCATGAATGGCTCATCAATGATCGCATAGATATTGGAGATATTGTCACAGTGAGAAGTTTAATTACAAACGCTCATTTAACCAATGCAAAAGCGTGAAATAACTCATTTGTGGTGTACTTTCAAGAACATAATGTATAAACCTACTCAAAGAACTGGTTATTTTAACCACTGCTTCCCAGCATATTTATTCCTTAATGCAATTTGTTGCAAACAATATGTCTCTACTTCCAACCAATAGCTCAATACATAGTACCAATACTAGGAATAAGAACAAACATACTGGAAGAATGTGGACTACATCTTTATATGAAGACAACAAACTCTGTATCATAAAAACCTGAGCACTAGTTGCCACATTTTTAGAATTGAATGCAGCACCCAAACTGTTACCTCCTGTGAAGTCTAAATAAGGTTTCAAGTGTATTTCATCTAACATTAGTGAAACAACATGATCTGATTCACAAAGAAACTGGAATTTCTGTTTTATATACATCAGAAAATTGCCACCTAGCTGCTCAGCTGCTGGGTTTGTTTGAAAATGTGAACAGATTTTATGCAGGGTATTAGGATGAGGTAGCACAAGATACTGTGTACTTCTTATAAACTTATAAGCATGTGGTGATATTGAAAATAGAATACTACAAAATATAATACAGTCTGTTGAGTATCTGTAATGGCTCTTGTGCACTCCCATTAGATTTAATTGCTCACATAAAAAATTTATTTTGTTACTTTCACTCTCATCAAAATGTTTTGCCATATCTTTCAAATAATCAGTAATGAATAGCAAGTGGTCTTTTCCAGTGCTACCATTGTTTTTCCTAGTAAAGTTCTCCAAGTTATCAATAGTGTTAATTAAGTCATTTAAATGGTTTATAGTTAAAGGGAACTTTCTTGTACCAAGTTTTGAGATTACACTTTTACCCTCATATAAATACATACTCAGGTCAGTAGTCACCACAACAGAACACAAAAGTGTAGGAATACCTTTGACGTCTATTAGAACAAAAGTTATGGAACTTTCTGACTTTATCAGATGCCAGTCATTAGGCAGCTTGATACCCTCTAAACACTTAACAAAACCGTTAAAGTCCACAAAATGTCTTTCCTGTTCATACTGAGAATGAGTTGCTACACTCGCTGCAATAGCTATTTCTAAGTCTCTATTTTCTAGACGCTTTCGTCTCTCATCTCCACTTTCCCTCGAACAAGAAGCTGACGAAAGATACTTCGGACAGTTAGGCAGAATGGATAGTATGGCTCCTGTTTTAAGGCGAGGTTTTGGAAGTGGCACAGAATATTTCTTCCCTGTGGAACTGTCGAAATATTCACTGTGTTTCAGAATGAGGTCTTCAGTGAAGTGGAGCTCGCAGACCTTGAAATAATGAGAAAATCTTTTATCAGCTACATGTAATAATCCCGAGGGGTACTAATGCTAACACATGGGATTAGTGTCAGTTATCTTCAGATCAAATCGATTATTGTTCACTCGGTATTTCAGGTTAAAAGGCTAAAGCTATTCTTGCATAAGTAAATCACAGTTTTCCAGTGACTCAGTAATGTATGTAATGCAGTTGATCTTCTAGAGAAGGGCATCAAGTCAATCGAATTCAGCTGTTAATGAACATCTAAAGAGCGTGCTACTTAAATATGTGATTAGTTGCTCCCACTCTCTAAATTAAAGAACACACACCCTGAGACAATCTAACTGAATTGTAAAGAACCTGAGCTTACCTTCGAATTCTGTGTAACCTGGAAATTTTCACGATGTATTGCAGATATCCATTTCTGCTGTAGTTCAGTGCTTTTAGGAAAAGAAAACACCGCTACTCGTGGCCCATTTTCGTAATTTCCTCTACAACGTGGAACACAACACTTATACACCATTTCGAACGATTAAATCAAATCTCAGAGTTAAACGGAGATGTAATTTCGACGAATCAACCACTATACTTTGAAAGTAAACAGAAGTTTTGTTTCCCGGATAGGTTAGCCAACATAAACACAGAATTTCGAATTGCTTATAAAGGTAAATCCATACAAATTAAGCACAGCATATCACGGTGCAGATTTCTTATCGCATATTGCTTTGTAAACGGTGCTACTTTTTCTTGCAGTGCTTCATTTACTCATTATCAATTAAACGAAGAATGTATTCTACCGGTGCCTTTTGTTGCATGGTTGGTATGGCTATTAGATCCAGTTTTGGCCACCAGCAGCGCTAGTTGTAGCAAAATCTGTCTTTCCACCACTGGCCTAGTGAAAGTGACGTCACATGACCTACTCGTCTTGGCTGGGAGGCCTGTATGTTAGAAGGTGTTGCGTCAGCCAATAGCACGGTGACTTTGACGTCACCACGACAGGAGCGGCATCTACAAGTGGAGAATATATGCACCGCTCCTGCCAGCCTCGGCCGGACAGTAAAGGGACAGTAGAAGGTGGACACTAGCAGAGAGGCCTAGATCAGCTCTAATATTAACGATAGCAGTGACTTACGAGTGATTGTAAATGCTTACATGGACGTTGTGTATAGTAAAGGACACTCACTGTTTGCATGCCGCCCATCGCTTGCGACAACTCCTTGTAAATCCAAAGTATTGTCCATCTTCTGTATTGTAATAAAACTATTAATGTGATCTGCTTGAATTGTTGTATAGCTATCCGAGAAGGCAGCATCCTTTATTCACCCTGTAAAAGACGAGTGGGTAGGACTCCACACCAGCAAAGTACTAATATTACCGCTCGCAGCGAAATACCGTTACAAATTTGACTAAACATCAAGAAAATGTCCTGGCAGCACACTCCTCTCCTGAGACACATCGTTCAACAGTTTCTCTCATCCTTATTCGGAAATTCGCAATTGGTTTGTAACATCCAATGTTGTAACGATAATTCAGACTATCTCTTTGAGTTAGCAAAAAGTTGCAAACGCAATGATCAGTACTTCTCTTTTTTCTCCGATGTAATATAACGTACATGTGCAGCGACTAAACGATTTCGGAAACATACATTTAATTAGACATTTCTAACACGTAGTTCGTAGAAATTCACACACTTCAAAAGAGCAAAGGCGCACGTTTTTCAAACAGACGGACTGCCTTGACGACTGATCTCATTCGAGAACGCTGCCGACAGCGGCTCACGCTGCCATATCACATTCGTTTATATTCATGAGCTTTTAATCTGTGAACTGCACAGCAACGTCACTCCAACTAATCATGTCACCGCGACGTCAATTTTATATATAGCCTTCTTTTAAACTCGTTATTCCGATAATACCTCAATCACGTCATTTACGTGGAATCGATGTTTCATTACCATGGACGATGATTACGGCGAAAAATGGATGTCGCGATAAAGGAATAAATTTTACAGAGGAAGTTAAAGATACAAAAGATAACAACTTTTCGTTTCTGTCCACAAAATAAATTTTGCATTAACAGAGTTCGATAAACGACTCACAGACATTTGCACCATATTCATGAATGCGTAACACAAAGCAGCTTTGCGTTCCCTTCAAATGAATTTTACCAAGAGTAAAACAAAATTCTCTCGATTCTCATGTGAGTGACATGTCATTATTTGATAGAAAATTATGATTCCATATGTATTAATTTTAGAGCGAGCTTCTTTCTTGCCGCTCAGTAACGAAGCGAAATACAGAAAGACATCACTATTCAGTAAACTGTGAAGCATGCGCTTTCCATTTTTCGTATACGAGCTAAGACACTTTTCGTGTGCATGTTAGACGCAGATCGGTGAGTCACTGGGAAACAATATGTGCCTAGTTATCATGTGAGCATTACGATCACTGTGAATCAGCCTCGATCTGTATTGTATCAAGCACTAAGCTGAAGCTCTTTCGCGGTTGTAATGAAGCAGGACACTGCATACGCCGATATATTTCGTAATCACATCAGTGCCGTGTATTTGGAATTGAGTGCGCTCTGGAACATGAATACGACGTCAAACTCCTGACCACCGCTGTGACTATACGGGAGTCATACCGTTATCTGGTACAGATATGAGATGAGGTGACAAAAATCATAGGATATATCCCAATATGGTGTCGGACCTCCTTTCGTCCGGTGTGGTGCAGCAACTCGAGGTGGTATGGACTCAACAAGGTTCTGGAGGTCCCCTTCAGAAATACTGAGCAACGCTGCCTCTATAGCCATCCATAACTGCGGAACTGTTGCCGGTGTACGATTTGTGCACGACATGACATCTCGATTATAGCCTATAAAAGTTCGGTGGGATTCATGTCAGGCGATCTTGGTGATCAGATCATTCGCTCGAACTGCCCAGAATGTTCTTCAGACCAATCGTGAAAAATTGGGGCAGGTGACATGGCACATTGGCATCCGTAAAATTTCCATCGTTGTTGGTAAACGTGCACGCACTAAATGGATGCAAGTGGTCTCTAAATAGCCGATTGTAGCCATTTCCAGTCAATGACCGATTCAGCAGGACCAAAGGACCCAGTCCGTTCCATGTAAACCCAGCCCACACAATTATGGAGCCATCACCAGCTTATGCAGTGTCTTCTTGACAACTTTGGCTTTCAGGGATCTGCGCCAGACTATAACGCTACCATCAGCTCTTACCAACTTAAATCGGAACTCTTCTGACCAGGCCACGGTTTTCTAGACGTCTGGGGTCCAACCGATGTTGTCATGAGCCCAGGAGAGGCGCTGCTGGCGACGCCGTGCTGCTAAAAAGGCAGTCAAGTCGTTCCTCTGCTACCATAACCCATTAACTGACTAATTTGTCGCCATATCCTAACGGATACGTTCGTCGTATGCCCCGCATTGAGTTCTGCGGTTATTTTACGCGGCGTTGCTTCTCTGCTAGCACCGATAAGTGTGCACAAAAGCCGCTACTCTCGTCGTTAAGTGGGGGCACTCGGCCACTATCTTGTCCGAGCTGCGGATGTCTGAAATGTAGTATACCCTGCACGCTCTTAACACTGGAGTGCGGAATGCTGAAATCACTAGCGATTTCTGAAATGGAATGTCCCTTGCGTCTAGCTCCACCTACCACTGCGTGTTCAAAATATGTTAATTCCCGTCGTGCGCTGCTCTTTTTACACCTTGTCTACGCAATACTACAGCCATCTGTGTATGTGAATATCTTTATCCCATGACTTATTTCAGTGTATAACGAATGTGGAGACATTATTTCCAACCTAGGGTGGCCGAATGGTTCGCTTCACAATTCCTGCAAGCTGACTCTTTCGGCCATACATTTAAAAGACAGCGCAATGCTCACTAACTCACAACCTCCACCATGAGAAGATATATGTGCTTCATGAAACGGAAAATGGAAACAGGAGAAAATTATGAAGAATGACATCATTCAGTCTTCGCAGAGCCCATGGTCGTCACCAGTGGTTCGTATCAGGAAGAGGAATGGCAGTTGGCGCTTTTGTGTTGATTACACGAAGCTTAATAAGATAACTAAAAAGGACCAGTTCGGCAAGGAGCCTCCACCCCAAAACTGATTACAACGCTGGGGAATAAGAAGAGATACATTATTCATTATCGTAATCTCCAGCAGTCTCTCAGCTTGGGGATGGAGCGGGTTAGAATCACCTAGCGGCCTACTAGCATCACGCGCTATCGTCGCCATAATACACTGCGTAATAAAGGTCTGTATAGAGGAAAGTATGGCCGTCCTTTTCCCGTGCGTTTGCCGCCGTCCGCAGTTCAGGACTGGCTGAAAACGCGTGACGTGACGTTAGCAGCCATTGTGGGCCCAAGCTTTACATGTGAAGCATAGGAAGTGTTGTGTATCTGCGAAGCTTTAAGTAGAATAGTGCCTCAGTGCTGTGCTTTTTGCTGTTCGTTTCGAGGTGAAAAGGGAGGAAACCTGTACAGAATTCCTTCCGAAGGGAGAGATGCAACAAGAAGGAGAATACTGATCGCAATTGAAAAGGTTGCAGGAACTCGACTTAACCATTCAGTTAATTTTATTCATTTTTGGCCTTTTATCTTTGCCTCCTTTTTACATTTCTGTTACTTAGTTCCCAATCCATTAGAACAGAAAGAAAATGTCTGAAGAGCTAATAGGATGCTTTAATGGTAATGTAATTACAAAATGGAAATCTTAGAGATAAAACTGCCACTGTTAGCACATTAAACGAAAAATAGTGAGTGATTGCGTACTAAGTTATCATGACTGGTAAAAAATTTGACCTGATTGACTGTACAGTATGGTTTAAACTTATATTTACGATGCTCACAATAATAAATTGTACTTTGTTCCACGCGATATAATGTTAAAAAAATATTGCACTAGGCAAGTATTGAACCTGCGACATTTCATTCAGTGACCATTAACATTACCAAAAGATAACTACTAGAGTTGGAATCAGGTCACTAATCTACACTGCATTAACACAAATACAGTTGTTACTGTTTCCTACTTCTAATAGTAGGCCTGGTTTCACTCGGGCGAATTTTAAAAATATTGAGTCTCTTTCGCTTTCGTAATCATTCCCCAAATGTCATAGAACAATTGCAGACAAGGTTTTAATCGATACGTCTGACAAAAACATAAAGCATGCATAATCATATAGGCACGTTTATCAGTACTATTTAGTAAGGTACCACGAACTCGTATTTGAATCCAGCGCTTTATTTCGTATAACAAAAGGGGCATCGGACAAATTTCCGTAGTACCGAGTAGCAGTAACAAGAAGTAAGTCGATACAGAGGTTTGAATTGGTGATGGATTTTTCCTTGTACTTGCGAACTAATGTTGGTTCCCTTTTGTCCTGCTGACTGACCAGTTTAACGCTAATTACGAAAAAAAGTGTTCGAACTCGATACCGCAACAAGAACTGTGAAATCTGCATTCGCTATTAGTATAGGATAGCAGCGAAAGAACCTCGTTTCATGCTCGCCGCAACAAATACATTTCGACTCATTAAGCTTAAAATTGTTGAGGTTTTTGTTGTTAAATATCTCACATAATCCGTTTGAAACCACTGATCACTTTTAGCCGTGCATTAGACAGTTGAGTGCAAACCTTTAATACACAGCTAAATATGCTGTAGAAGTCAGTGTATCATCAACTGCCCAGAGGGCCCAAAATGGCGGCCACTGGCAAGTTGGATATACTTTCCCTACACAGAGCTTTACTGCGTAACACAAACACTGCAATACAGAGCTTTACTGCCTAACAGAAATAGTACACACGTAATACAGGACGTTTGTAACTGAGAGTCTGGTCATATTTGGCTACACCTCACCTCGTTACAGCATTTCGATTCAGACTGTGCAGTACAATTATAGCGTTATCTTTTGTAAATCTTGTACTTCATCTACATCTACATCCATACTCCGCAAGCCACCTGACGGTGTGTGGCGGAGGGTACCTTGAGTACCTCTATCAGGTTCTCCCTTCTATTCCAGTCTCGTATTGTTCGTGGAAGGAAGGATTGTCGGTATGCCTCTGTGTGGCCTCTAATCTCTCTGATTTTATCCTCATGGTCTCTTCGCGAGATATACGTAGGAGGGAGCAATATACTGCTTGACTCTTCGGTGAATGTATGTTCTCAAAACTTCAAGAAAAGCCCGTACCGAGCTACTGAGCGTCTCTCCTGCAGAGTCTTCCACTGGAGTTTATCTATCATCTCCGTAACGCTTTCGCAATTACTAAATGATCCTGTAACAAAGCGCGCTGCTCCCCGTTGGATCTTCTCTATCTCTTCTATCAACCCTATCTGGTACGGATCCCACACTGCTGAGCAATATTCAAGCAGTGGGCAAACAAGCGTACTGTAATCTACTTCCTTTGTTTTCGGATTGCATTTCCTTAGGATTCTTCCAATGAATCTCAGTCTGGCATCTGCTTTACCGACGATCAACTTTATATGATCATTCCATTTTAAATCACTCCTAATGCGTACTCCCAGATAATTTATGGAATTAACTGCTTCCAGTTGCTGACCTGCTATATTGTAGCTAAATAATAAGGGATCTTTCTTTCTAAGTATTCGCAGCACATTACATTGTCTGCATTGAGATTCAATTGCCATTCCCTCCACCATGCGTCAATTCGCTGCAGATCCTCTTGCATTTCAGTACAATTTTCCATTGTTACAACCTCTCGATATACCACAGCATCATCCGCAAAATGCCTCAGTGAACTTCCGATGTCATCCACAAGGTCATTTATGTATATTGTGAATAGCAACGGTTCTACGACGCTCCCATGCGGCACACCTGAAATCACTCTTACTTCGGAAGACTTATCTCCATTGAGAATGACATGCTGCGTTCTGTTATGTAGGAACTCTTCAATCCAATCACACAATTGGTCTGATAGTCCATATGCTCTTACTTTGTTCATTAAACGACTGTGGGGAACTGTATCGAACGCCTTGCAGAAGTCAAGAAACACGGCATCTACCTGTGAACCCGTGTCTATGGCCCTCTGAGTCTCGTGGACGAATAGCGCGAGCTGAGTTTCACAAGTCCGTCTTTTTCGAAACCCATGCTGATTCCTACAGAGTAGATTTCTAGTCTCCAGAAAAGTCATTATACTCGAACATAATACGTGTTCCAAAATTCTACAACTGATCGACGTTAGAGATATAGCTATAGTTCTGCACATCTGTTCGACGTCCCTTCTTGAAAACGGGGACGACCTGTGCCCTTTTCCAATCCTTTGGAACGCTACGCTCTTCTAGAGACCTACGGTACACAGCTGCAAGAAGGGGGGCAAGTTCCTTGGAGTACTCTGTGTAAAATCGAACTGGTATCCCATCAGGTCCAGCGGCCTTTCCTCTTTTGAGCGATTTTAATTGTTTCTCTATCCCTCTGTCGTCTATTTCGATATCTACTATTTTGTCATCTGTGCGACAATCTAGAGAAGGAACTACGGTGCAGTCTTCCTCTGTGAAACAGCTTTGGAAAAAGACATTTAGTATTTCGGCCTTTAGTCTGTCATCCTCTGTTTCAGTACCATTTTGGTCACAGAGTGTCTGGACATTTTGTTTTGATCCACCTACCGCTTTGACTTAAGACCAACATTTCTTAGGATTTTCTGCCAAGTCAGTACATAGAACTTTACTTTCGAATTCATTGAACGCCTCTCGCGTAGCCCTCCTCACACTAAATTTCGCTTCGCGTAACTTTTGTTTGTCTGCATGGCTTTGGCTATGTTTATGTTTGCTGTGAAGTTCCCTTTGCTTCCGCAGCAGTTTTCTAACTCGGTTGTTGCACCACGGTGGCTCTTTTCCATCTCTTACGATCTTGCTTGGCATATACTCATCTAACGCATATTGTACAATGGTTTTGAACTTTGACCACTGATCCTCAACACTATCTGTACTTGAGACAAAACTTTTGTGTTCCAACGCGGAAGTTTGGAAGTTGGCTCAAAAGTGCCTACAGTCTTCCTCAGGTGCAAAAGCGCGGCGCCTTTGACGTCCCCGTAAGGCTTGGTGATGCTTCAAACAGTAAGGTGTCGACACATCCGAAAAACGGCCAGAGCTCAGAAATACGGGTGAAGCGTAAGGTAGGTTCCCGATGGCACATTGGCACCAAACGTCCCCAAAATTTTGTTCAACGCTGCGGTGGACGTGTCACTTGATGGGAAGTTCGTCATATCTCACCCCCCTCCCCGTCCCCTCTTAACCACGTTTCACTCCATCTATGAAGGCCTTGGCGATGGAATTCAGAAGCGCAACGCCTAGCACTGAAATCGAGCGGTTTTCTTATGGGTGGCCGAGGCAAACTTTTCAGACACACCGCAGATCAGAATCCTCACGAAAACGCCTCAGGATGTGGTATAACGAGCGTCAATGAAAGCACCCTTTCCCTTGGGTCGCTGGTACCCAAACGTTTCACAATTACAAACGATAGCTCGTAGCAGGATGAGCAAGAGGACGATATTCTTCACAACCTTTAACATCACAGACACACTTCTCTAAGGACATCATAGGCTTGCAATCACACTCAACGTGACTGCGCCTTTCCTGACCCATTGTGAAGATCGTACCTTGGTCTCAACACCGTAACCGTAGACCCCTGTCTCATCACCAGTTATGATTCTCTTAAAGAACATCTCGTTCTCATTTGTGCGATCGAAAAGTTCTTCACAGACTGCAAGGCGAAGGACTCTCTGGTCTTGACTAATGAGCTGTGGGACGATCTTGGCGGCAACACGATGCATTCCAAGAGACAGTATGAGATGATCCCATTGAAATGTTACATTCTTCTGCTATCTCTCGGACAGTGAGTTGTCGATTGACAAGCACAATTTCGTTGTCGTTAATGAATCACCGTCGTCGGTAGACGTCGAAGGGCGTCCTCAACGAGGTTCATCTTTAACTTCCGTCCTGCTGTTTTTAAACAGAGTAAGCCATTTGTACCACCGAGCACAGCTTATGCACTCGTTACCATAGGCTTCCTGCTCCATTTGATGTGTCTCTATAAAAGATTTTTTTTTTGAGTTTCACGCAAAATTCAATGCAGACGCGTTGCTCTTCTAACTCTGCTATCTCGAAATTCGCAAATTGTACGACACAACGTTCTACTCAATACAGCACTGATAACGTCTCCTCAGTTTTGCACCGAACTTTATTATTCGCATACACTGATGATGAAGTTACATTTAATTAAATTTACATCAAACTCATTGTCATGCTCTTCTTTTATTTCAAAATCTAAGGGAAACTACTAAATGATAACATTTCCTTTCTCAAATACTGGATTTTATTAATTAAAACACCCTTTTGTAAACCAACATTTATAAACATTCAACAGAAATCAAATACTGTGTGCCATTACACCTGTATACTGCCACTAATATCCGGGCTCGCTACCGACCAACTGTCTGTAGCCTCTCACACACAAAATTTCCACTCACGGGCTCTAACAAGCAACCCACACTCGCCCACTGGCACATTGTTGACTGCAATGCAGTCTTTGCTTTGTGATCGCTGCACAGATGGTGTGATAGATACAATTTAAAGGTAAAGTGATGTAAGGGTACTGTACCCTTAAATATCCCCACCAAGTTAACACTTTACTATGTTACATATAATGTTGACGTTAGATCTGAATATTAAAGTTTAAAAATATGTAGAAAGAGAAAAAACGGAAAAATTGAAACTATAAAATTATAGTAATTAGTCAAAATAATTTGTTTATCAATGCAGAACCTCAATTCATTAAGAATTATTCTTATTTGAGTCACTGTTTACAATATTTGTTTATATTTGTATATGGAAAACGGCATTTAAGAAATGAAAATTAATATTACCTAATTACACAGCATTAAAGTCGAAATATATCATTAATTCTTTAAATCTATTACTAATTAGGAACATGAAAACTTAGGTTAATCACGAGTGCTTGTGCATACTGTATACTCTCATTGAAATAACATGGCAACATGAAACCAAATGCGATAACGTCGCAGTGAAACACGATGGCTATATGTAAAACGTTAATAATAATTCTCTATTAGCGTTTTCTGTTCATGTAATTTATCGTAATGAATTGAATACTAATCATTATAATTTCACTATATTGAATAAATAGAAACATAGGCCTAACCGAATAAATGTGATTCATAAGTAAACAAAATAAGAGACAGTCAACTCTAACAACTACACCATATTGACATGAGAATATTGTATTACTACCGCACATAAATTTACCCTCATAGTGGCAGCATATTTTGAAAATATGATACTGTCAGATTATGACACATAGTTTACAGGGTAAGAAACACAATAAATTTGACAAAAAACACGTAGCTTGGAAAGTAATTCATAAAAAAATAATCACATTGGAAAACACTTTGTCATTTAGCACTTCATATTCTTGTTGTAAATCATTTATCTAATTACTCTGCTTTAGGTCCCTGCCTATATTTTGAGTCGCAAATCACACGCAAACACACTGGTTAACGACGCTCTGGGCTGTGGCACCGACGCCGCCAGGGGCACACCACCACAATAACAACAACACTTTCATTGATTACTTTGCTGTTTCACTTTCATATACGATGTGATGCAAAACACACATATTCGTATCTATCGATGAATTATAGGGCTGTGGCACTGAAGGGGCAGGGGACTCTAGACTCGTTGTCTCTGCAAATTGACAGAATTCTCGTTACAGCATCATAACAGCGACTCCCTCGCCACGAAGCTTGTTTATCACCTGGCCGCTGACACTCCACACAGCTCGCCAGCCTGACTAGCTAGCGCAGTGCTGGAACAGCGAAGGTCGCGCTGCGTGCTGGGTCTTTGGAGGCTTGGCAGATCCATTACTGCAGTAACGACAACTGACGACCGTATTGCACGTGCATCGCTTCACGTCGGTGGCTCCATCTCGGCTCGTCAGCATACAAACACAAAAGGGAATTACTGCAGTGAGGAGACAAAACACACAATGTGCGCGCACATCAATCAGTCTGCAGTAAACACAACACTAGCGTCACGCATCTCTGTTACTGTTTATGCATGTGTCTCTGACTCAAGCACTTTACAATGTTTACTTGACGGCACAGACTGTTTAAAACTGATTGCGCCTAGCTCACAATAGCTACATACTACTGTCCACTATAAATAGCAATAGCTACCAACTATTGTCCAATTACTTTCAAACAGCCAAAATGATATGTTCATAAATAACACAACGTTCACTTTTTCACAGAGCATCTCTTGTCTTGCCGCACTTCTTACAGACGACAAAGTTTAAAGTTCTCTACATGTTGTAAGCTATGATGCTGACCAGAGTTCACCGTTTCAGTTTCAACCAAATTAGGGTGTATAAGTTTTCTAATTTTGAATGGACCTCGGTAGTAGTGATGAAACTTTTTTATTTCTTCATTTACACTTGACGATTTCGTATGAGTTCGAATGAGTACTAAATCACCGACTTTGTAAGTAATGTGCCAGCTTCCGTTCTTCTGCTCGTTTCTCCACCGTTTCCAACGTGATTTAAAAAAAAAAATAAGAACATCACACACATCCATGACCGAGGCAGGATTCGAACCTGCGACCGTAGCGGTCGCGCGGTTCCAGACTGTAGCACCTAGAACCTCTCGGTCACCCCGGCCGGCTTCAAAAGCTCGTCTTGCGTGATTTCATCTTCTTGCAAGAAGGAAATGTATTCATGAAAGATACTGTCAGGTTTCTTTCCAAAGAGAACTGTACATGACGCAATCCTGTAGCATCATGCAACAAACTATTAATTACTGTGTCAAAATCTGTCAATCGTTCTATCCGTCTTTTATGTTTCTTCCCACAATTCGCACAAAATTCACGCATCTGGCGTTCAGTCGGGTTGGACGCGGGTCTGAAAGACGAAATTGCAATGTGCCGAATAGCTTCATTATTAACAAAATATTTCCATACGTGTGTCTGAACTTGCAGACCATTGTCCGATAAAATACACTCTGGCCTGAGAGTATTTACAGAGTATTCTTCATTTAGTTTCTTGATTATGATCTTACTGCAGGCTTTTCTGAGTGGGTAAAGGCGTACAGATTTCGAAAAGACA
Organism: Schistocerca piceifrons; assembly: GCF_021461385.2. NCBI lineage: Eukaryota > Metazoa > Arthropoda > Insecta > Orthoptera > Acrididae > Schistocerca > Schistocerca piceifrons. Next base: position 397,636,205 of record NC_060144.1, on the reverse strand, counting down.
TCCATCACAACCAAAATCTGAGTAAAATTTACTTTTTATCTGGCTAGCGGTCCATAGAGATCAAGAGCTACAGTTTCACCAAAAATGCATGAAAGCCTTTGCGCTGAATCGTAGGGAATTGAGTTTTTTTGACAGAGATCGCAAGATTTTAGACTTGATCATACGTTCCATGACATGTTATCGAAGATCACTTTCTCTTGTTATTTTAGTATACATTTATGTGGCCCAAAATGAGCATAGCTCAGGTGCACATACCTTATTAATTCGTCCACAAGTTTGGGTATACGTAACCTCCAACGATCAGAATTCAAGTTGTTTCGCCGATAAGGCACGCCATCTTCTTTTAAATAATATTGACATACCTTGTCACTACCCTTGACATTCGGATCATTATATTTTTCTTTAACCATCCTCAATATTTCGTGTGCATCCTGTTCCTGTTTGATGTTCCGCAGAATCTTGCGTATATGACGTTCGACTTCGACACCTCGCATAAAATGAATCCCTATATTTTTCTGGCGTGGATGCGCAACATTAACTGAATCTTGTCCTTTCGATAGCCTTGTCAGCGCATTCGGCGCGACGTTCTGCTTTCCTGGTATATACTGAATCTCAAAAATGTATTGCTGAAGCATTAACGACCACCGTGTTAGTCTATCGTGCATCAATTTGCAATTTATCAAGAATGATAATGCTTTGTGATCTGTCACTACCTCCGTATGCCTTCCAAATAAGTAAAAATGAAAATTTTCGAAACTCCAGGCGATGGCAAGTGCTTCTCTTTCCGCGCCAGTATATTTTGGCTCCCACCTCGTGAGTGCGCGACTCGCAAATGCAATAGTATGATGTTCAATAGCTCCATTAATTGCAATTAACTGGTTATAATTCTGCGCCAAGAGCATAATCACTTAAATCGGTCCCAAGGTAAAACTTTTTACTTAAATCGTGGTGGTGAAGGATAAGTGCTTCACACAGTTGGTTTTTATTAAATCAAACGCTTCTTCAAGGTCATGAGTCAATTTCCATACAGCATCCTTGCTCATCAATTACATTAAGACAGGTGAAGATAAGCACCATCCAGAAAGAAAACGACGGTAAAAATTACAAAAGCCAAAAACCGACTTAAGTTGATTACGGCACTTCGGTGACGGAAAGTTTCTTACTGTGTCAGTTTTTGTTGGATCCGGTTCAATTCCTCGTTATGAAATAATATGCCCAAGCAATTTAATTTGCAATTTGGCGAATTCCTATTTTCCAGGTTAACAGTCACTCCAGCTCTCCTAAATGTTTCAAGTACCCAGTGAATAATTTCCAAATGTTCTCCCCATGAAGCTGTGCTAATCAAAATACCGTCCACATAAAGCGCTACATCTTTCAACAAATCTTCACCTAAAACTTTATCCCGTACTCTCATAAAAGCCACTGAAGAAATCGACAGACCAAAGGCATTCTCTGAAATTAGTAACTTCTCCCATTATAAAGAAATGCTGTATATTTTCTACTATTCTCTTCTAGCAGTAATTGCCAATAACTACTAGTCAAATCAAGGCTACCTAGATATTTGACTCCTTTCAATCACTGTAACAAAAATTCCAGATTTTCTGGCTAATCACGCTGTGGGAAAATTATGCAATTCATTACACAGGCGCCAAGACCAATGCGAACTGTGTCATCCTTCATTGCTACAGCATGTATGGGGTTTGAATATTCGCTGTCTGAGTGCTTAATTATTTGATAATTCAACATCCTCTGTATTTCCTTGATAACAGCTTTATTTTTGCCAATGGCATCGCGTATGATTTACTACGGAATGTCTCATGATCCTTTACTTTAATTTTCCAAACACTTCCTTCAACTAATTCCGGTATCTTTGAAAATATGTCGACGTAGCAGCTCAGTAGTTGCCACGTTGTCACAGTTCTTCTCGTTCTGCTACGGGCAAGTCCACTAACACCCGAATCTTGGTTTGAATACAATTTAGAGTACCCCCCCCTCCCCCGCCCACTACCGCCACCCCACCCTCGTTCCTCTCTCACAGCATAGCGTAGTTCTCTGAATTGTTTGAATTTACAGTTTCATCTTCTCCTCTATAACGCATCAGCCTTATCTTCACGCCCTCAGCGCCCATAACATTACCCACAATAAACCCCTTAAATGCAATTCTTCTTTCTTGATTATCTTTCCTCGTCCACAGACAGTTCTCCTTAAAATTAATACTGCATCTCGTCTCCGACAACCAATCAACTCTGAGATCTAGTCCAACATTGAGAGAACCAACGTTTAACACACTCTGCTCATATTTGTCATCTTGAATACGAAATCTTAGTAGTGCTTGTCCTTTAATTGGTTTGATTCGGTTTCTACCTGCACTTATAACGCGAGCCGCAGTTTCCTTGTAACTTCAGAAAATAGTTCGTTAGAAAACTGATAACAGAAAAGTTCTTTTCAATATTACATTTGGTCACACAACATCATGATGAAGAACGTATACATTAAACTACACAGACTTTTTTTTTCACTTTTGTCCCTTATTATTCATTTCTGTGGTGATAAAGTCTTAAACCAACCACATTGTGAACACACAATGGCTTCTTTGATTTCAGACATCCAAGATAATATGCATTAGGGTGTGGAGTTCCTCGCATTACAAAAGAACCATCATAAATATATTTGAATTTAGAAATTTATTGATTTATCTCGCTGGATTTTTCGTGAGTTTTTAATAGAAGAAAATCACCAATTTTGAACTTAGTCACTTTGAGGACCTTACCATGCCTTTCTCTTTCATTCGTTTCCTGACCAAGTCTTTTTTTTTTCTTTCAGATCTAGTTCGACATTGGCTGGAAATTGTAAGGCTTCTTCTTTTGCTCTTACAATTTAGTAGGATTTCCTCAGGTGTAAATCCTGTAGTTTCATAATGGAAGGTATTCATTACATCTTCAAAATCCGTAATAAACCTGCCTCAAGCCTTATGATAGTATTGGCAGTAAGTTGTTATTTACTGACCAATCATCTGTATCTGGTCGCTTCTTTGGTCTCTTACTTTCTACATCTTTCACGATTCTACCCAACTAGATTTAACCCCTATCTTTTTGCGTCACCTGCTAAGGCACTGATGACTATATTAATCCTATCCTGATCCATCAAATAATCAGGAAAATTCCTCACGCAATTTTTCAAAAAGTCTAAGAGATGCAATACGTTATGTCTTTTAGCCAGATCGAATCGCTCTTTACCCTCCAGCAATTTGTTACAAATTATTCTTTCAGTAGCATAATTTGGTTTTTTTCTCATCTTTCGTTCAAGATCGCTCACTTTTCCCTGAATCTGTGAAGTGTTTTGTTCACACTTCTGTTGGCAGGCTGCTACTTGTTTACTCAATTCCTTTTCGGAATCAGTCATCGTTTGTCTCAATTGAGAAATTTCAGTGTTACATTTAGTTATTAATGCGATTTTGAGACTGAAAACTTTTTTGTCAACTTTAATTATTACCAAACGTTCTACATTGTCTTGGATTTTCATTATTGGTATGTCAAATCATTCATTAATTTCATCAATCTGTCCTTGCATAGTGGCAACATTGTTATTAATAATATTTATCTCACTTTTTAAATCCCTGATTGCATTGCTTACAACATCTACCTTTGAGTCTACCTCTTCGATTTGTTTGCTGATTTCAACACCCTGCCTTTCAATTTGATAACTTTGTGCTTTCTCAAGTGCTTTAATTTGGTTGTTAATATTACTAATATGTGCTGCAAATTGTGCTGCAATTTAATTATTAATATTGCTACTTTGTGCTGCCACTTGTCTTTCAGTCTGGTTGTTTATATAACTACTTTGTGCTTTAATTTGGTGACCTTGTGCTGTAATTTGTGCAGACCACATTTTTAACAATTCAGCGATATCCAGTGGTTTTTCGCTTTCCTGTTCTAATGAGTCCTCATTTCCGGATTCTTCCCCTTGCGTTTCACTAGTTTCACTTCCGACGAATTTAACATACCCATCGAGTCGTTAATATAACCACCGTCTTTAGTTATGGCGTCTTTACTGACTTGTTTTATTTGTGGTGGGTTCATAATCTGAATTTGATCGTTTACGTGCGAATGATACTTCACGTAAGCCCGTTGCCACCTCGTAGCGTCATCTGTGTTTGCGTTTAGCGAACTTCTGCCAGCTAGTGTACTCTGTACTTTCTCGTCCTGCTTGTTCTGACCTACTGTCGTACTTACATCAATGTTACTTTACCACTATTTTATATTTTATCTTTCAAATACCTAACGAGCTTTCTACTAACTGTTTTGCCTGATGTACTGCAAAGTTCGTGCTGCTGGATATTCAATGCTCGTCTTACTATTGTTTTTCGTTCAATATTTCTGTTCTGAATTGTACTTGTAAGTAAAACTAACGAAAGTCCTCTCACGGTCGCCAAGTACAATGTGAGCCACAGTTTCCTTGTAACTGAACCTTAAGTTCCGATAAGTAAAAGCCAGGTATAACACTATATAGCAAGCTGGTGTTACCCTCTGGGCGGAATTTATAAACGTTTTGACTGTGTGTTTACCTAATGGGTAGAGAGTATCGAACAGTAACTTTGTATCCATGGCAATTAATAGAAATCCGAAAGGCTTTATTTTGGAAGTAATGAAAGTAGTGAAATTCCCATGAATGAAACAACAATCAGCCGCCAGCCTAATTAGGCATAATAATTTGAAACATTAAGTTTAAAGAAAAATGAAACTGAGTTACTAAAGTGAGTTTCATTAATACTCCTTTTAAATAGTGCAATGAATACATATGACTACCAGAGTAACTGAGTAGTGAATAGCAGTAGTTGCTATTTCCACAAACCAGCAATCATAGGAAGTTAAATGATATTTCACCCATAGCAATAATAGTTACTGTCTCAAACTTTAACCAATTTAGCACTAAGATGTTACTCAAGATATCATGAGACTAAAATTGGGCATGACAACAGCCCTGGTTTAACTAACTTACAAACACCACAAATGAAGTTAAATAACACTACATAAACAATTTTCATACTCTCACTATTATGGAAATGTGTCAGATTTCTTTAGCAAGTGCAATATTCCGTTTATGCAATATTCCGTTTACCTTTCTTATAATAGAAAAGAATATAGTGGAGACCCATAAACTGAAACTGTCGTCACAGGAAGTTTCTGTGACTATTTCAGAAACAATTTGCAATTTGCCAATATTGATTTCCAACCCTACTGGAAACAATTAAAATGTTGATACTTTAAAGCATTTATTTCAAATATTAAGTTCAATTAACTTCAGAAAATAGTTCATAGTAATAATCAAAGCAAAATTACTTTCATACAATTCCAATTTGTGTGCCTTTCTGAACCTGCGAAGCAGGTAATCTAACTAGCAACATTTATACACTTTGACAATGAACTTTGGCACATTTAATGCAGACACAAATCAATAGTTATTCAGAAACAGGATACTCGGTCTTCACCACGTTTAGGGTGGGACACTACATTGGTTTCATGATCAGAACAATTTTAAGGTTCCCACACATGTTTATACCACTGGAATTATTATTGAAAACGACTCACAAAGACATACTGGTCCATACTATGATACATATCTGAGTTCCTGAAGCGGACGGAGCAGTGGCGGCTATCTGGTCTCACACTCTTGCTGGTGAATGTTCTTTATAATGTCTTCTTGGCGACGTATTATCCTCATTTTAGAGCCATTCCACAATAACAAGAGCACCACACAACAGCCGAAACCACATCAGAGACAATTTCAATATAAATTGGCTTTCAAATGCCTCACTTGGCGCTCTCGATGTTAACCATACAACGGATAATCACTGACTGCGTAGTGTACTCCCCTAGTAGTCACCCAGATATACCGCCAGATCCACCTTTTAGCGGAAGAGGTTCCCTGCACCTTTTTTACTATACAATACAAGATCCCTAAGCATGAACCGGTTTCTTACATAAAATTTCACTTTCTTAACATTCGTATTTAATAAAGTTTCATTACTTTTATACTGTATTAAGTTTTTTGCAAAAAGTACATTACAAACTTCACCTTCCCTCTGACAATTCTAAGAGCTTTACCAGTAAAGAACAACGACTTCATAGTCACATACACATAATTACACTGTGTAAACTACTTACAATCGATATTGGTGTTACACACTGACAGTACGTACGCCGTTAACAGGAAATATGGAAATGGTTACACGATTATTTAATTGCGCATATAGATTTTCGGAAATAGCACTTGCCTCGCTTGCTGAATCAATTAATTCATCCATAAAAATAGCACATTCTTCTTCTTCTACTAATGGCTAGCTGAATCAATTAATTCAGCCATAATAATAGCACATACTTCTACTAATGGCATCAGAATTTCTGTATTAATTTCTTCATCTTCTCGGCAAAAATCCTCTTTCACGTCATTTACATGTTCACACTTTATGGCATAATATCCGACCCTTGCCCCTGTGACAGAGTTTCGAAGTGGGTCGTCTCCAATACTTTGCTTAGTTTAATTGGTCAGAATCTCGTTGATTGTGATCGCGGCTTATTGCACGTTCTGGTGATCGACACTGTCCTCTGCCTCTGTCATAGTGTTGCCGGTTCGGCGGATGATTTGACCTGAATCCGTCTTCTACAATGTATTTGTTTCTTCTGTGTCTATCATCCCCTCGGCGATCAAATACTTTAGGTCGTCCGTAACTTGGAATTTCTTCGTGCGATGGGCTCTTATGATGATTCGGGTAATTATTATTACCGTTTCACTCACGTTGTTCCCATTCGGAAGTGAGCACTTCCATTCTGTCAATTAGCTAACACACTTGCTCCATTGTTAACTTTGGTGTGAGTGCTAACTTCTCACGCACCGAAAATGGTAATTTCTGGATTAACATAAGCATCAGCTCTTCTTCTTCAACCGGATCGCCCAAGCACGCATTGTCGTTGCGGCACCTTTGCATAAATTCCCGCACTCTACCGTGATATCTTGCATAATTCGGCGGTGTGAGAATTTTTGATTTTACATCCCATTGTTTTTCTTTCGACCAATTTTTTTTTTCCTTAATGCTGTTTCAAATTCTTCATACTTGGTGTATTTGTCGGGTACACTTATACTCGTACAAATATGTAACTCACCTTTCATGCTGCTGACTCAAGTATCTATTTTAGCACATGTCCGAAAGAACAGACACCATATCTATATAAGTATATAGTTCTGGCAACATTGGCCATGATCTTATTCTTCTGTGTGGATGCACACATATTACCCGAACTCTTACGGGACTTGGTAAGAATGTCTTCCACGAGTAATCATTGTGTTGGGTAGGGACACTACGAATATATTGTGTGAAGATATAAGGTGAGAATGTGGGTCTCTCGGGAGGTGTGCGCGAGATAGTTCCTGCAATCGCACTATCCTTTGTGCCCTCGGTGGCTCAGATGGATAGAGCGTCTCCCATGTAAGTAGGAGATCCCGGGTTCGAGTCTCGGTCGGGGCACACATTTTCACGTGTCCCCGTTGATATATATCAACGCCCGTCAGCAGCTGAAGGTTGTTGTTGTTGTGGTCTTCAGTCCTGAGACTGGTTTGATGCAGCTCTCCATGCTACTCTATCCTGTGCAAGCTTCTTCATCTCCCAGTACCTACTGCAACCTACATCCTTCTGAATCTGTTTAGTGTATTCATCTCTCGGTCTCCCTCTACGATTTTTACCCTCCACGCTGCCCTCCAATACTAAATTGGTGATCCCTTGATGCCTCAGAACATGTCCTAACAACCGATCCCTTCTTCTAGTCAAGTTGTGCCACAAACTTCTCTTCTCCCCAATCCTATTCAATACCTCCTCATTAGGTACGTGATCTACCCACCTTATCTTCAGCATTCTTCTGCAGCACCACATTCCGAAAGCTTCTATTCTCTTCTTGTCCAAACTAGTTATCGTCCATGTTTCACTTCCATACATGGCTACACTCCATACAAATACTTTCAGAAACGACTTCCTGACACTTAAATCTATACTCGATGTTAACAAATTTCTCTTCTTCAGAAATGATTTCCTTGCCATTGCCAGTCTACATTTGATATCCTCTCCGACCATCATCAGTTATTTTACTCCCTAAATAGCAAAACTCCTTTACTACTTTAAATGTCTCATTTCCTAATGTAATTCCCTCAGCATCACCCGATTTAATTTGACTACATTCCATTATTCTCGTTTTGCTTTTGTTGATGTTCATCTTATATCCTCCTTTCAAGACACTGTCCATTCCGTTCAACTGCTCTTCCAAGTCCATTGCTGTCTCTGACAGAATTACAATGTCATCGGCGAACCTCAAAGTTGTTACTTCTTCTCCATGAATTTTAATACCTACTCCGAATTTTTCTTTTGTTTCCTTTAGTGCTTGCTCAATATACAGATTGATTAACATCGGGGACAGGCTACAACCCTGTCTCACAGCTTTCCCAACCACTGCTTCCCTTTCATGCCCCTCGACTCTTATGACTGCCATCTGGTTTCTGTACAAATTGTAAATAGCCTTTCGATCCCTGGATTTTACCCCTGCCACCTTCAGAATTTGAGAGTATTCCAGTTAACATTGTCAAAAGCTTTCTCTAAGTCTACAAATGCTAGAAACGTAGGTTTGCCTTTCCTTAATCTTTCTTCTAAGATAAGTCGTAAGGTTAGTACTGCCTCACGTGTTCCAACATTTCTACGGAATCCAAACTGATCTTCCCCGAGGTCCGCTTCTACCAGTTTTTCCATTCGTCTGTAAAGAATTCGCGCTAGTATTTTGCAGCTGTGACTTATTAAACTGATAGTTGGGTAATTTTCACATCTGTCAACACGTTCTTTCTTTGGGATTGGAATTATTATATTCTTCTTGAAGTCTGAGGGTATTTCGCCTGTCTCATACATCTTGCTCACCAGATGGTATAGTTCTGTCATGACTGGCTCTCCCAAGGCCATCAGTAATTCTAATGGAATGTTGTCTACTCCCGGGGCCTTGTTTCGACTCAGGTCTTTCACTGCTCTGTCAAACTCTTCACGCAGTATCTTATCTCCCATTTCGTCTTCATCTACATCCTCTTCCATTTCCATAATATTGTCCTCAAGCACATCGCCCTTTTATAAACCCTCTATATACTCCTTCCACCTTTCTGCCTTCCCTTCTTTGCTTAAAACTGGGTTGCCATCTAAGCTCTTGATATTCATACAAGTGGTTCTCTTCTCTCCAAAGATCTCTTTAATTTTCCTGTAGGCAGTATCTATCTTACGCCTAGTGAGACAATCCTCTACAGCCTTACATTTGTCCTCTAGCCATCCCTGCTTAGCCATATTGCACTTCCTGTCGATCTCATTTTTGAGACGTTTGTATTCCTTTTTGCCTGTTTCATTTACTGCATTTTTATATTTTCTCCTTTCATCAATTAAATTCAATATATCTTCTGTTACCCAAGGATTTCTATTAGCCCTCGCCTTTTTACCTACTTGATCGTCTGCTGCCTTCACTACTTCATCGCTCAGAGCTACCCATTCTTCTTCTACTGTATTTCTTTCCCCCATTCCTGTCAATTGTTCCCTTATGCTCTCCCTCAAACTCTCTACGACCTCTGGTTCTTTCAGTTTATCCAGGTCCCATCTCCTTAGATTCCCACCTTTTTGCAGTTTCTTCAGTTTCAATCTGCAGTTCATAACCAATAGATCGTGGTCAGAATCCACATCTGCCCCTGGAAATGTCTTACAAATTAAAACCTGGTTCCTAAATCTCTGTCTTACCATTACATAATTTATCTGATACCTTTTCTTATCTCCAGGATTCTTCCAGGTATACAACCTTGATTTATGATTCTTGAACCAAGTGTTAGCTATGATTAAGTTATGCTCTGTGCAAAATTTTACAAGGCGGCTTCCTCTTTCATTTCTTCCCCCCAACCCATATTCACCTACTATGTTTCCTTCTCTCCCTTTTCCTACTGACGGATTCCAGTCACCCATGACTATTAAATTTTCGTCTCCCTTCACTACCTGAATAATTTCTTTTATCTCGTCATACATTTCATCTATTTCTTCATCATCTGCAGAGCTAGTTGGCATATAAACTTGTACTACTGTAGTAGGCATGGGCTTTGTGTCAATCTTGGCCATAATAATGCGTTCACTATGCTGTTTGTAGTAGCTAACCCGCACTCCTATTTTTTTATTCATTATTAAACCTACTCCTGCATTACCCCTATTTGATTTTGTATTTATAACCCTGTAATCACCTGACCAAAAGTCTTGTTCCTCCTGCCACCGAACTTCACTAATTCCCACTATATCTGACTTTAACTTATCCATTTCCCTTTTTAAATTTTCTAACCTACCTGCCCGATTAAGGGATCTGACATTCCACGCTCCGATCCGTAGAACGCCAGTTTCCTTTCTCCTGATAACGACGTCCTCTTGAGTAGTCCCCACCCGGAGATCCGAATGGGGGACTATTTTACCTCCGGAATATTTTACCCAAGATGACGCCATCATAATTTAATCATACAGTAAAGCTGCATGTCCTCGGGAAAAATTACGACTGTAGTTTCCCCTTGCTTTCAGCCGTTCGCAGTACCAGCACAGCAAGGCCGCTTTGGTTAATGTTACAAGGCCAGATCAATCATCCAGACTGTTGCCCCTGCAACTACTGAAAATTCTAATTTCGCTCTAGACGGCTGCACGTCACCAGTTGTGTCCGTTCTTTCGGACATGTCCATATCAGTATACTCAAAAAAGGTTCGTCATCACAATGTAGGCAAAACAGAACACATTATTAATATGCTTCGGAAACCGACACTTCCAGCATGAAAGTGACTATGACGATTCACTAACATATCCTTTTTGCAGCCAGATTAGAACGTACAAAAGTAAAACCATTGTGCAATGTAAATGTGACTTTGCAGGCTAATAAACATTAATAGACAGTTCTTACACTACAGAATGAACATTCGAAATTGATGCAATCAATTGTAACCCAAATTCAGTAACAGTTTCAAACCTCAGAACTGCAGTTTTAGTGTAAGAGCTGGGATGCGACTTACTTCAAGGTTATAGCAACTGCTGTGTAAAGAATGAAACGAGACAAGTAAATGCTTATTAAGATCTACTCTGCAGGTGGAATAGTTTACCAACATGTTTGAACTTCGCGAATCATAGCGTCCAGAACTCTTATGGTTTTAGGGGAAATATGCGTCATTCGGCAGCGGTGGACCAATTCTAAAAAATGAATCTAGAAATATGAAAAAAAGCTCTCATGCACCCCAATAGTAATCGAAGAGCACCATATAAAACCAAACGGCATTTCTATTTAACTCCATATACGATACACATGGGAGAAGGACAGTTAGTGCAGTTTTCATTCGTTAAAATATCAGATCGCGACTAGCCGAGGATTTACAGGAATCTTAATGAAATTGTTATTTTTTAAGACTGTGGGAAATCAACGTCTGTGTGCGAGTTGTTTCAGTTAGTTCTAGATTTGGATTAGCGTTAAGGAAAATAAAATCGCTTGTGTAAAATTTCAAAATGACAGACGGAAGATAACAAAATATTCTATCATATATGTCAGGCCAGTGTGTGATGGGCGCTGGACGGGGCAGTTTAAATGACAATGGACGCTCCAGGATGAAGATACAACGCCCATGGGAAACGTGCAGGCCATTTATCACAAGTCACTTGTTACTTCACAAGAGTCCAACAATATGTTATTGCACAGATACAAAAAGCACTAATGAAATACAAATGATAATAGCTACCTGTAATGAACATAATTAATAAGGCACAACCAATGAGTCACAATAATTAGCTCCAGCAACAGATTTAAAACATGAACAGTAGCTGAAATTTCAGTAGAAAATGAGATAAAATAATTATGGAAAGGCATTCAGTCACTTGCCCCAAAATTTCTTCAGTTAAACCAATTGAAGATTAATTAGTTAATTTAAATTTACGAAATGCAGAAATTAAGGAAGGACTAACGATCGAGAAGTACAGTCAAATATAACTCAAACACGCGTTTGGCGCTGGACAAACAATGACAGCAATGATGATAAAGATTACAGTTCAAACATTTGGCTGGTCAAAGGGGCAGCTTGAAGTTAATGAATATAACCCAAAAGAAGTGTAGTAAGATCAACTTTCACAAGTGTGGTATCTGATGAGCTGAGGTCCATTAAGTACTAATGTCTTATGCAACGAGCACAGGAACAATTCTCATCGCTAATATCCAATACTGGATCAATCAGAGAAGCCCCTTGGGCGTAATCAAGATACTGACGCGGAAAAATAATAAAAAACAATTTAAAAATTGAGAATTACAACAATATTAAAACTATTACGTTAAACAAAATTTCTGACAAGAAAAACGTGGAAGACGCAGACAGGGCCGGGTAGGTCTGACTCAGATGGTTTAGAATAACGGGCGCCTCAGGTGAAAGTAACGCCCGATTGCTACAAGATACACTGAAGAGCCAAAGAAACTGGTACACCTGCTGAATATCTTGTAGGGTATCCGTGAAAATGCAGAAGTGTCACAACACGACGTGGCATGGACTCTGAAGTGGTGTTGGAGGGAATTAACACTATGAATCCTGGAGAACTGTCCATAAATCCGTAAGAGTAAGAGGGGATTGAGATCTCTTTTGAAGAACAAGTTGCAAGACATCCCAGATATGCTCAATAACGTTCATGGTGGGGAGCTTGGTGGCCAGCAGAAGTGTATAAATTCAGAAGAGTGTTCCTGGAGCCACTCTGCAGCAATTATGAACGTGTGGAGTCTTTCTGGAATTGCCCAAGTCCGTCGGAATGCACAATGGGCATAAATGGACGCAGGTTGTTAGTCAGTATGCTTTCGTACGTGTCACCTGTCAGAGTCGTAAGTAGACGTATCAGGAGTCCCATATCACTGCTACTGCACACGCCCCACACCATTACAGAGACTCCGCCAACTTGAACTGTCCTCTGCTGACACGCGGGGTCCGTGGATTCCTGAAGTCTCCATACCCGTTTACGTCCATCCGCTAGATACAACTTGAAACGATACTTGTCCAACCAGGCAACGTGTGTCCAGTCATCAACAGTCCAATGTCGGTGTTGACGGGGCCAGAAGGGGCGTAAAGCTTTGCGTCGTGCAGTCATCAAGGGTACAGGAGTGGGCCTTCGACTCCGAAAGCCCACATCGATGATGTTTCGTTGAATGGTTCGCACACTGACACTCGTTGGTGACCCAGGATTGAAATCTGCCGCAGTTTGCGGAAGGGTTACACTTCTGTCACGATGAACGATTCTCTTTGGTCGTCGTTGGTTACGTTGTTGCAGCATCTTTTTCCGGTCTCAGCAGATATAGGAGATTTTATGTTTTACCGGATTCGTGACAGTACACTTGTGAAATGGTTGTACGGGAAAATCCCCACTTCATCGCTACGTCAGAGATGCTGTGTCCCACCGCTCGCGCGTCCACATCACAGTCATACTCACTTAAATCTTGATAAATTGTCATTGTAGCAGCAGTAACCGATCTAACAACTGCGCCAGACACTTGTTGTCTTACGTAGGCTCAAAATGGTTCAAATGGCTCTAAGCACTATGGGACTTACCATCTGAGGTCATCAGTCCCCTAGACCCCTACACTTAGAACTACTTAAACCTAAGTAACCTAAGGACATCACACACATCCATGCCCGAGGCAGGAATCAAACCTGCGACTGCAACAGTGGTGTGGTTCCGGACTGAAGCGCCTAGAACAGCTCGGCCACAGTGGCTGGTCTTACATAGGCGTTGAAGACCGCAGTGCCATATTCTGCCTGTTTACAGATCTCTGTATTTGAATACGCATGCCTATATTAGTTTCTTTCGCACTGCAGTACAGAAACTCAACTTACGAGGGATGCCGTACCAAGCCAGAAGAACACATTACCTCAGAGTCTACAGTGAAAGGGGAAGTGGCGCGCCGCCCACGCGAACTTAGACAGTCGACGCGGACAGAGTACTCCCGATGAACCGGTGGGTAACAGCGCCTCCAGACGCTACGAAAAGCTAGGGAAGCTGATTGCAGACAAGCAGACATATAATACACGCATAATAATCATAGAACGCATGGAAATGCTCAAACCAACACAAGGAACTCAATGTGAGCGGGTTGCCCCGATCCCCAAGCAAACCTAACGTATTACGACAAGAATGATACAAGAAGAGTTACTAAAAGGATTTACCGGTTAATCTTACAATGAAGTATATCAACAAGTTAATGTAATAACCAGGTAATCACAGGGCTACTTAAACACATTAACTTAGGTGACATGAATGGTAACAGACAAATCTTGAGGGCTAACACTCAAATAATTACAATAGTAATTGCATTTAGAACAAAAAATATTAATTTTTAAAGGTATAAAATCTCATCAGAGTTGTGGAACTTAATTACCCAAATGGGCCAAGATTCACTGGGTCTCTAGTGTTTGCTTACCACTGCCGTAGGCAATTTTATATTCGTTACATCCGTCGGAAATCCAGTAACTTCCAAAATAAATAAGACTCAATTTCGAACCCAGTGGTCATTAATATACGTCGCGGCCTAGAACATATGACACAATTAATTTCAGGCACGAACGACAAGATGAGGAGATATTGAACATGTTGCAATGAAAAGAAATTTTAAAATATATCGATTACGGCACTTAGATAATTTCAAACAGAGGCACAAGTAAGTAAATTTAATACTTGAGACAGAGTGACGGAAATTCGCTGGAAGTCCAATGTAGCGGGAGCAAATTGAACATGGGAACACATACAGGGTGTTACAAAAAGGTACGGCCAAACTTTCAGGAAACATTCCTCACACACAAATAAAGAAAAGATATTATGTGGACGTGTGTCCGGAAACGCTTCATTTCCATGTTAGAGCTCATTTTAGTTTCGTCAGTATGTACTGTACTTCCTCGATTCACCGCCAGTTGGCCCAATTGAAGGAAGGTAGTGTTGACTTCGGTGCTTGTGTTGACATCCGACTCATTGCTCTACAGTACTAGCATCAAGCACATCAGTACGTAGCATCAACAGGTTAGTGTTCATCACAAACGTAGTTTTGCAGTCAGTGCAATGTTTACAAATGCAGAGTTGGCAGATGCCCATTTGATGTATGGATTAGCAAGGGGCAATAGCCGTGGCGCGGTACGTTTGTATCGAGACAGATTTCCAGAACGAAGGTGTCGCGACAGGAAGACGTTCGAAGCAATTGATCGGCGTCTTAGGGAGCACGGAACATTCCAGCCTATGACTCGCGACTGGGGAAGACCTAGAACGACGAGGACACCTGCAATGGACGAGGCAATTCTTCGTGCAGTTGACGATAACCCTAATGTCAGCATCAGAGAAGTTGCTGCTGTACAAGGTAACGTTGACCACGTCACTGTATGGAGAGTGCTACGGGAGAACCAGTTGTTTCTGTACCATGTACAGCGTGTGCAGGCACTATCAGCAGCTGATTGGCCTCCACGGGTCCACTTCTGCGAATGGTTCATCCTACAATGTGTCAATCCTCATTTCAGTGCAAATGTTCTCTTTACGGATGAGGGTTCATTCCAACGTGATCAAATTGCAAATTTTCACAATCAACATGTGTGGGCCGACGAGAATCCGCAAGGAATTGTGCAATCACGTCATCAACACAGATTTTCTGTGAACGTTTGGGCAGGCATTGTTGGCGATGTCTTGATTGGGCCCCATGTTCTTCCACCTACGCTCAATGGATCACGTTATCATGATTTCATGCGGGATACTCTACCTGTGCTGCTAGAACATGTGCCTTTACAAGAACGACACAACATGTGGTTCATGCACGATGGAGCTCCTGCACATTTCAGTCGAAGTGTTCGTACGCTTCTCAACAACAGATTCGGTGACCGATGGATTGGTAGAGGCGGACCAATTCCATGGCCTCCACGCTCTCCTGACCTCAACCCTCCTGACTTCCATTTATGGGGACATTTGAAAGCTCTTGTCTATGCAACCCCGGTACCAAATGTAGAGACTTCGTGCTCGTATTGTGGCCGGCTGTGATACAATACGCCATTCTCCTCCAGGACTGCATCAACGCATCAGGGATTCCATGCGACGGAGGGTGGATGCATGTATCCTCGCTAACCGAGGACATTTTGAACACTTCCTGTTACAAAGTGTTTGAAGTCATGCTGGTACGTTCTGTTGCTGTGTGTTTCCATTTCATGATTAATGTGATTTGAAGAGAAGTAATAAAATGAGCTCTAACATGGAAAGTAAGCGTTTCCGGACACATGTCCACATAACATATTTTCTTTCTTTGTGTGTGAGGAATGTTTCCTGAAAGTTTGGCCGTACCTTTTTGTAACACCCTGTATATCAATAAATAACGAGTACCTTGCCCCCAAACGGCACCAGAAAATAATCAGCATATCAGCAACTATCCCTCCTTAATGCAGGGTAAACAGGCTACGTAGACATTACGCGCAAGTATTGTCGGGCCAACACAGCTCTACTGACCACCGGCCGCTTAGACAATTGTGCGCCCGTAAGCTCAAAAAATGGCACTGAGCACTATGGGACTTAACATGTATGGTCATCAGTCCCCTAGAACTTAGAACTACTTAAACCTAGCTAACCTAAGGACACCACACAACACCCCAGAGAAAATCCCTGACCCCGCCGGGAATCGAACCTGGGAACCCGTGCGTGGGAAACGAGAACGCTACCGCATGACCACGAGCTGCAGACCCGTAAGCTCAGTGAACAGCTCGCCGTACGCCACATGTGCCTCTTGCCACTCTCTCACTGACAGCGACCGACTGCCTGCCCTTGCGGTCAACAACCCGCTCCAAGAAACTACAACCAAACAGTTACCTAATAGATTAATACAGATCGCACCAGTAGGTAAATATGTAATAACATAGAATGAGCCGACAAGGCTCTCAATAAGTGAAGTTAATTAGCGCTCTTGACTTGTCTAACGTGGGCCTTCAAAGTTTTCACGGTCCGGGGAGATGCACAAGAAGGTTTCCCAATCTCAAAACCCGCAAAACAGTACAAGGACCTAGAAATTAAGGTTTGAGCTCATTAGAGCCAGCCCCTGTGCAACCTTAACAGGGTTACATTTTTGGACGAAGATCCTGTCTCCTGGCTTAACCTGAAAGGGCCTCCTCCCGTGATTACAACGCTTCTTCAAACCGAAAGTGGGCTAGTTCAATATTACTCTGGCCCACCCCCAATTCAGTCTAATGACATTTGATAGTTTCGGGCAGATCACTGACGTTCCAAAGGAGGACAAGAGGGTAGGCAAGCATCAAGGTGACCAGGACTGCCCTGAGGCTTCGTGCTGAGCGGAATTAAAGGCAAAATTGATCCGGGGAATGGAAATATTCCACTTGGTTTGAGACCTTGCATGAAAATTATATTGAAAGCCTAAAAGTTTCTACTTACCTTTTCTTCAAAGGAAGACTGCGGGGCACGCTGTTTAGCGCCCGAAAACCTCAAACCACCACACAAGACTGCGGGTAATAGGGAGTGGTGCTAATATGCTTGATGCCATTTAAAATCCCTGGTAACAAAGGAGTGCGTCTTATCACTCACTCACAGTGAAAATATCGTAGTCAGACGGCAGATAATTACAGGTGTAGTCATCGCCCAATAAGAAGAAGCCAAAGAAAATGGGAGAAGGCATCCATAAGGATCAGACAGAAATGCCTTGCTCTGCTTTTGATGTCCTCCTTGCTCCGTCCGTCATTGGTTATTTTACTGCCTAGGTAGCAGAATCCCTTAAGGTCATTGACTTAGTGACCATCAATCCTGATGTTAAGTTTCTCGTTGTTCTCATTTCTACTACTTCTCATTGCCTTCGTCTTTCTCCGATTTACTCTCAAACCATACTGTGTACTCATTAGACTGTTCATTCCGTTCAGCAGATCATTTAATTCTTCTTCACTTTCACTCAGGATAGCAATGTCATCGGCGAATCGTATCATTGATATCCTTTCACCTTGTATTTTAATTCCACTCCTGAACCTTTCTTTTATTTCCATCATTGCTTCCTCGATGTACAGATTGAAGAGTAGGGGCGAAAGGCTACAGCCTTGTCTTACACCCTTCTTAATACGAGCACTTCGTTCTTGATCGTCCACTCTTATTATTCCCTCTTGGTTGTTGTACATATTGTATATGACCCGTCTCTCCCTATAGCTTACCCCTACTTTTTTCAGAATCTCTAACAGCTTGAACCATTTTATATTGTCGAACGCTTTTTCCAGGTCGACAAATCCTATGAAAGGGTCTTGATTTTTCTTTAGCCTTGCTTCCATTATTAGCAGTAACGTCAGAATTGCCTCTCTCGTCCCTTTACTTTTCCTAAAGCCAAACTGATCGTCACCTAGCGCATTCTCAATTTTCTTTTCCATTCTTCTGTATATTATTCTTGTAAGCAGCTTCGATGCATGAGCTGTTAAGCTGATTGTGCGATAATTCTCGCACTTGTCAGCTCTTGCCGTCTTCGGAATTGTGTGGATTGTGTGGATGATGCTTTTCCGAAAGGCAGATGGTATATCGCCAGGCTCATATATTCTACACACCAACGTGAATAGTCGTTTTGTTGCCACTTCCCCCAATGATTTTAGAAATTCAGATGGAATGTTATCTATCCCTTCTGCCTTATTTGACCGTAAGTCCTCCAAAGCTCTTTTAAATTCCGATTCTAATACTGGATCCCCTATCTCTTCTAAATCGACTCCTGTTTCTTCTTCTATCACATCAGACAAATCTTCACCCTCATAGAGGCTTTCAATGTATTCTTTCCACCTATCTGCTCTCTCCTCTGCATTTAATAGTGGAATTCCCGTTGCACTCTTAATGTTGCCACCGTTGCTTTTAATGTCGCCAAAGGTTGTTTTGACTTTCCTGTATGCTGAGTCTGTCCTTCCGACAATCATATCTTTTTCGATGTCTTCACATTTTTCCTGCAGCCATTTCGCCTTAGCTTCCCTGCACTTCCTATTTATTTCATTCCTCAGCGACTTGTATTTCTGTATTCCCGGAACATGTTTGTACTTCCTCCTTTCATCAATCAACTGAAGTATTTCTTCTGTTACCCATGGTTTCTTCGCATCTACCTTCTTTGTACCTATGTTTTCCTTCCCAACTTCTGTGATGGCCCTTTTTAGAGATGTCCATTCCTCTTCAACTGTACTGCCTATTGCGCTATTCCTTATTGCTGTATCTATAGCGTTAGAGAACTTCAAACGTATCTCGTAATTCGTTGCCATAGAATTAAGTTAATCCCTTCAAACCTACAACAGAATAAATAACATTGTAGGGAATGAGAATGGGTATAATTGAAAAATTAATAATAAGTAACAGATTTATTTTCTATAATCAAGGTCAAGAGAAAACCAACAAATAAAAAGCAACTTGAACTGTATAACATTTCATTAACACGAACTCAGGTTGTTTGGCATTAGACTTGGGTAACCTAACTCGAATTTACGTGTAGATGAGACTGGCTACTGTGAGTCGAAGGATGCCAGTCTATGCATGAACACTCTGCTGTACTGTTCCACTGCTGTACTGTTCCACTGATTGGTCTCTCGCATCAAAATATAATTACGCATGCAATGGACACTGGAAGCTACTACTGCGAGTACAAGGCTGCTGTACTTTAAACAGAAGATAAAAATTCGCTTGATGCCTTCCTAAGAGAGAGTCTCCATTCCTTCCAAGATAATTATGTGAGTGTAGACCAGATATGGCTCAAATTCAAAGATACAGTATCGACAGCAATATAAAGATTCATATCGCATAAGTTACTAAGAGACGGGACTGATCCACCATGGTACACAAAACACGTCAGAACACTGTTGCAGAAGCAACGAAAGAAAAAAAAGCATGCCAAATTCAGAAGAACGCAAAATCCCAAAAACTGGCTAAGTTTCACGGAAGCTCGAAATTTTGTGCAGATGTCAATGAGAGATGCTTTTGATAGTTTCAACAATGAAATATTGTCTCAAAATATGGTAGAAAACCCAAGGAGATTCTGGTCGTATGTAAAGTACACCAGTGGCAAAAAACAGTCAATACCGTCACTGTGCGTTAGCGATGGAAATGTTACCGATGACGGTGCCACTAAATCGGAGTTACTAAATACAGTTTTCCGTAATTCCTTCACGAAAGAGGACGAATTGAATATTCCAGAATTCGAAACAGAACAGCTGTTAGCATGAGTGACATAAAAGTAGATATCTTAGGTGTTGCGGAACAACTCAAATCACATAAGAAAGGCAAGCCTTCTGTTCCAGATGTTATACCAATCAGGTTCCTCTCCTCAATAGCTCTTTTCTTAGCAATCATATAAAACCGCTCACTCAACGAAAGGTATGTTCCTAAAGACTGGAAAGTAGCACAGGTCAAACCAATTTTCAAGAAAGGAAGTAGGAGTAACCCGTTGAATTACAGACCAATATCACTGACCTCAATTTGCAGTAGGATTTTGGAGCATATACTGTACTGGAACATTATGAATCACCTTGAAGAAAATGACTTATTGATACATAACCAACATGGATTCAGAAAATGTCGTTTTTGTGCAACACAGCAAACTCTTTATTCCCGTGAAGTAATGAGTACTGTCGACAATGGATCTCAGGTCTATTCCATATTCCCAGATTTCCAGAAGGCTTTTGACTTCGTTCCTAACAAGCCACTATTAATCAAATTGCGTGCATATCCAGTATCGTCTCAGTTGTGTGACTGGGTTCGTGATTTCCTCTCAGAGAGGTCACAGTTCGTAGTGACAGACGGTAAATCATCGAGTAGAACAGAAGTGATATCTGCGTTCCGTAAGGTAGTGTCATAGGCCCTCTGCTGTTCCTGATTTATATAAATGATCTAGGAGATAATCTGAGCAGCCCCCTTAAATTGTTTGCAGATGACGCTGTAATTTACAGTCTAGTAAAATCATCAGACGATCAATTCCAATTACAAAATTATCTAGAGAGAATTTCTAGGAGGTGCGAAAAGTGGCAATTAGCACTAAACAAAGAAAACTGCGAGGTCATCCACATGGATACTAAAATAAATGCGATAAATTTTGGGTATACGATAAATCGCACAAATCTAAGGACTGTCAATTCGACTAAATACCTAGGGTTTACAATTACGAGCAACTTAAATTGAAAAGACCACATAGATAATATTGTGGGGAAGACGAAACAAAGACTGCGCTTTGTTGGCAGAACACTTAGAAGATGCGACAAACCCACAGCCTACATTACACTTGTCCGTCCTCTGCTGGAATGTGGGATCCTTACCAGGTGGTATTGATGGAGAAATCGAAAAAGTGCAAACAAGGGCAGCTAGTTCGTGTTATCCCGCAATAGGGGTGAGAGTGTTACTGACATGATACGCGAGTTGGGGTGGCAGTCACTGCACCGAAGGCGGTTTCCTTTGTGGCGAGATCTATTTACGAAATCTCAGTCACCAACTTTCTCTTCCCAATGCGTAAATATTTTGTTGACACGCACCTACGTAGGGTGAAATGGTCATCATAATAAAATAAGAGCCGGCCGCGGTGGTCTAGCGGTTCTGGCGCTGCAGTCCGGAACCGCGGGACTGCTGCGGTCGCAGGTTCGAATCCTGCCTCGGGCATGGGTGTGTGTGATGCCCTTAGGTTAGTTAGATTTAAGTAGTTCTAAGTTCTAGGGGACTTATGACCTAAGATGTTGAGTCCCATAGTGCTCAGAGCCAACCAATAAAATAAGAGAATTCAGAGCTCGAACGAAAAGATTTAGGTTTTTCTTTTTCCCACGCGTCATTCGAGAGTGGAATGGTAGAGAAGTAGTATGAAAATGGTTCGATGAACCCTCTGCCAGGCATTGAAGCGTGAATTGCGGAGTAACCATGTAGATGTAGATGTACGGAAGATGGCTGTGAAAACGATTGACAAGCTTCTGAACTTGTCGAATCTGACAAGGGGAGGCCGCCAATTGTGAAATTCAGATTCGATTCATACTGCGCATAATAAAAGCTCATGGCCAGAGGTGTAATGTGGCAAAGCACCAAGATGCACTTCTCAGCCGTTGTCGAGAAAATCGACAGTTAAAAGAAACCGTTGCGGTGAAATACTCGCTAGGATTAGCAATTTTCTACAGCGTGGTGGTGCAGCAGTAAGCGCTCGGGTTCGTATTCCGAAGGTCGCCGGATCGAATCTCACTCCATGCAACTTTTTTTTAGTATTTGTTTTTTGTAATATATATATATATATATATATATATATATATATATATATATATATATATAATTCCCGGCAATCAGTTGCAACAATTATGCGTATAATAAGTTGTTGAAAGTCGTTTGTCGTGGAAAAACTGGCGACTTCGAACATCATTATGTTTTCCGCAAACAAAGTTGTATTTCACAAATGTTATTAATTGTCTTCATAATGTTAACCACGTATAGTTAACGGAAGACGTAGAAACGAATACGTATAGCGTAAGTCAAACGTTCGAATTAGAATAGAGACCCCACGAACACAAACTTGCAGTGGCAGGTATGAAATATAAACTCCGTTACTCGCTCGTTACATTTGAAGGACAGATGTTGAATGGGCTGAAACGAGCCGCCCCATAACAGCGTAGTTGCCTGCTAACTTCGAAAGAAGGTAGATGCGGTCCCTAGCGCAACTTATAACATCGTCGAAAATCAGTGCGGACGGGACAGCTTTGGTACACCCTGTTAAACAAACGGAAAAATGGAGGCGGTACAATTGGAGAGCGATCCGCCTTCACCAACATGCATAAGCAATTCATTAATAGTTTATATATATATTTGAATTGCAAAAAACTAATAATAAAAAAATATTGCATGGCGCGAGATTCGATCCGGCGACCTTCGGATTACGAACCCCAGCGCTTACCGCTGCGCTATGACGCTGTTGAACATCATTAATCGTAGACAATATTTCACCGCAACGGTTTCTTTTAACTGTCGATTTTCTCGCAACGGCTGAGAAGTGCATCTTGGTGCTTTGCCACATTACACCTCTGGCCATGAGCTTTTATTATGCGCAGTATGAATCGAATCTGAATTTCACAATTGGCGGCCTCCCCTTGTGAGCAACGTTACCGATGTAGCTGATGGAAGACGAGACACTGTTGACTGAGTGCTGGTGGTGTTGGAGCATTGTACTGCGGGAGATGACCCTACGTCCGCCCGTGATTGTCTCATGTCCAATAACATACAAAGTTTCGTCCGGGTGTCTGGACGTGTTTGCTACTAACCACTCTCTCCGTAGAAACCAAAGAACTCTAGCGATTGTACTCCATGACAGTCTAGAAGCAAGTCTGTGCCTCTCCCATTGCTCAAAACCTTCCGAAAAACAGCCGTTCCCCCCGATGTTCTCGAATAATCCTATCATGCCCGAGCAGTGTTACCAAGTCAATCATGTTTTCTAGTAAGGAAATCACTGCAGTGCAGTACATATTCTGTTCTCCAAGAAAACAGCACACAATGACTGGAGGTCCTGCAGCCAAGCCCCTGGCCCATTTCACAAGGTGAGGGAAGCTTCCTAGTGAAAATTAGCTCCATCTCGCCCATAAAACCATTTAGTGGGCGCCGTTTTGGCATCTAAGGAACGCGACATCCGAAGGAATTCGTCGTCCCGTATCAAAAGGTATGCTGTTTTCGTAATAAACACATTAGCCAGGCGCCTGCCCTACTCCACTTTACCTAGACCCAGTGGGATAAAGAGACCAGGGTCGCACACCACGTCCACTCGCTAATAAAGTGGTTAAGCTGGCGCCAGGATTCCCGGCGTCGCCAGTTTCAAAAGAAGTATCATTTTGCATTCAGCAATGACATTCTCACCCTCTTGCTTGGCCACTAGCGTAACAAGGCCGTCTGCCAGAATAGCTTCCCATAAACCACTGCCCCACAGGGTGACTACAAAAGAATCCGCGAACTCGCTTGCTGCTCTGGGAAAGTTCTACAGCTGCCCCTAATGCAATGGTCACCTCCAGTGTCCAAAAATCTGTCTCTATAGCCGAATGTAATTCTGCTATTGCTACTCGAGAAATGCAAGTACTGTGAGATCAATAAATGGTTTATCCTAACCCTAAAAGTCCATCAGATTAATATCAATCAGGAAAAATTTTGATACACCAAAGGTGAATGAAATTGTATGATAATCACCGAAACAAAATGAAAGGGAAAGTGCCTGACGAGTATTACCACGGCAGTGGCCTACCCGAAAGACACCGCCATCTTTCAATGGGCCATTATCTTCTTCTAGCATCTGACTAAGTGAGTCAGTAATTAAATTATCAGACCCCTAATATGTCACACTTGAATCTGCAGGGCTGAGATACGGACAGCCCATCTAGCAATTCTTCTTGTGTTTCTACGCCAAGCAAGGGCCCAACGAAGGGCTTGGCTGTTGATCTACAGATCGAACTCCCGGTCTTCTAAGCAAAATTTAATTTTTCGTAAACAAACAACCCAGCCGAGGTCTCACACTTATAAATACGGTATTTAAGTTCAGGGCCGGCCAATCTGCTTGAGATATAGGTAGGGAGGCGTCTGGTTCCTATGTCTTCCTGAAGCAACACCACTGTCACACCGGCTGGATGCATCGGTTTCTACAATGAACCTTTTCGTAACGTCGGGAGTGGCCAAGACCAGAGGGTTCGATAAGGCAGTTTTAATAGCATTGAAATCCGCCTACTGGCTTCCCCTCCCAACCTCCTCCCCCTCCACAGATACAATAAATCTTGCCCCTTCGTACGCAGGTGGTTAAAAGGAGCAGGGATCTGGGCAAAATTTAGCACGAACTTACGATAATAATTTGCTATGCCAACAAACCTGTCGATACCCTATTTATTTACCAGAGGGGGAAAGTTCCTTAGACTAACCGTAGGTTCCTGGTCGACTCTAATCCCGTCACTGGACACTAAGTGCCCCAAAAAGGAAACCCTTCGTACGCAGGTGGTTAAGAGGAGCAGGGATCCGGGCAAAATTTAGCACGAACTTACGATAATAATTTGCTATGCCAACAAACCTGTCGATACCCTATTTATTTACCGGAGGGGGAAAGTTCCTTAGACTAACCGTAGGTTCCTGGTCGACTCTAATCCCGTCACTGGACACTAAGTGCCCCAGAAAGGAAACCTGGTGCCTAGCTAGCGTGACCTTTGATGGTTTAATGGTAAGACCAGTCTTCCATAACCTGATCAAAACTTGATGGAGATGTTCAAGATGTTGACTGAACGACCGACTATAAACGACTACATCGTCCAGATAGTTACTGCCACAGTGGAAGCTAAAATCTCCCAACACATGATGCAATAACCGAGACAGGACAGCCTCGCAACTGGATAGGCCAAAAAGGAACCCTGTTGAATTCGTAGAGGTTCCAAACAATATAGAAAGTTGTGGCTGGCTTGGCACCCTCCGTAAGGGGTATCTGATAATATGCTTGGTTTAAAACTAAAGTCTTTATGAAGGTTGGGAAGTCGCACTGACCCTAACACTACTTTCCTTATTGAAGACACGATAATCAGTCACTAGCCTATAACTATGGTCTCGACTCCCAATGAATTGCAACCTAGCCAGGAAGTTTCATATCAGCACACACTCCGCTTCAGAGTGAAAATCTCATTCTGTAACCAAAGAGTGAACTGAAGAGCCACCCGGCGACTAGACAGTGACGGATCTCGCCAGGAGGTAAAGTTGTAATAATACAGAACGAGCAGACATGGCTCAGTCAGTCCTGTGTGTCACCACGAAACTTTCGTGATGCGCGACCTAGCTGTTGTTGTTTGAAAGTCATTCAGAATTTTCACCCGGTACCAAATTTGCCACATACAGTGGAAATCATCGCTGGTGCTCTATCATCATCATCATCATCATCACTTAGGACTGATTATGCCTTTCAGCGTTCAGTCTGGAGCATAGTCCCCCTTATAAAATTCCTCCATGATCCCCTATTCAGTGCTAACATTGGTGCCTTGTGCCTTTTCTGATGTTATGCCTATTACTTCAAAATCATTCTTAACCGAATCTAGGTACCTTCTCCTTGGTCTACACCGACTCCTCCTACCCTTTACTGCTGAACCCATGAGTCTCTTGGGTAACCTTGCTTCTCCCATGCGTGTAACATGACCCCAACATCTAAGCCTGTTCGCCCTGACTGCTACATCTATAGAGTTCATTCCCAGTTTTTCTTTGATTTCCTCATTGTGGACACCCTCCTGCCATTGTTCTCATCTACTAGTACCTCCAATCATCCTAGCTACTTTCATATCCGTAACCTCAACCTTGTTGATAAGGTAACCTGAATCCACCCAGCTTTCGCTCCCATACAACAAAATTGGTCGAAAGATTGAACGGTGCACAGGTAACTTAGTCTTGGTACTGACTTCCTTGTTGCAGAAGACAGTAGATCGTAGCTGAGCGCTCACTGCATTAGCTTTGCTACACCTCGCTTCCAGTTCTTTCACTATGTTGCCATCCTGTGAGAATATGTATCCTAAGTACTTGAAACCGTCCACCTGTTCAAACTTTGTTCCTCCTATTTGGCACTTAATCCGTTCAAATCTCTTTCCCACTGACATTACTTTCGTTTTGGAGATGCTAATCTTCATACCATAGTCCTTACATTTCTGATCTAGCTCTGAAATATTACTTTGCGAACTTTCAATCGAATCTGCCATCACAACTAAGTCATCGGCATATACGAGACTGCTTATTTTGTGTTCACATATCTTAATCTCACCCAGCCAGTCTATTGTTTTCAACATATGATCCATAAATAATACGAACAACAGTGGAGACAAGTTACAGCCTTGTCTTACCCCTGAAACTACTCTGAATCATGAACTCAATTTACCGTCAACTCTAACTGCTGCCTGACTATCCATGTAAAGACCTTTAATTGCTTGAAAAAGTTTGCCTCCTATTCCATAACCTCGTAGAACAGACAATAACTTCCTCTTAGGAACCCGGTCATATGCCTTTTCTGGATCTATAAAGCATAGATACAATTCCCTGTTCCACTCATAACACTTCTCCATTATTTGCCGTCCTGACAACTTCTAAGGGGCCTAAACCCACACCGATTTTCATCCAATTGGTCCTCAACTAATACTCGCACTTTCCTTTCAACAATACCTGAGAAGATTTTACCCACAACGCTGATTAAAGAGATACCTCTGTAGTTGTTACAGTCTTTTCTGTTTCCATGTTTAAAGATTGGTGTGATTATTGCTTTTGTCCAGTCTGATGGAACCTGTCCCGACTCTCAGACCATTTCAATTATCCTGTGTAGCCATTTAAGATCTGACATTCCACTGTATTTGATGAGTTCCGACTTAATTTCATACATCCCAGCTGCTTTATTGCACTGCAATCTATTGACCATTTCCTCCATTTCATCAAATGTGATCCTATTTCCATCATCATTCCTATCCCATTCTACCTCGAAATCTGAAACATTACTGATCGTATTTTCACCTACATTGAGCAACTCTTCAAAATATTCCCTCCATCTGGCCAAGGAATCCACAGGATTCACCAACAGTTTACCTGTCCTGTCCTAAATACTTGTCATTTCCTTCTTACCTCCTTTTAGAAGACTGCTAATTACACTCCAGAATGGTTTCCCAGCAGCTTGTCCCAAAGTCTCCAACCTGTTTTCAAAGTCTTCCCAAGATTTCTTCTTGGATGCTGCAGTTATCTGTTTCGCTTTGTTTCTTTCTTCAACATAACTTTCTCTGTCTACCTGAGTTCTATTATGTAGCCATTTTTGATACGCCTTCTTTTTCCTTTTACAGGCTGCCTTGACTGTGTCATTCCACCAAGCTGTTTGCTTCATCCTACCTTTACACACTACTGTTCCAAGACATTCTTTAGCCACTTCTAGTACTGTGTCCCTGTACCTTGTCCATTCCTTTTACAATGACTGTAATTGACTACATTCAACTAACTGGTACCTTTCTGAGATCATTGTTATGTACTTGTGCCTGATTTCCTTATCCTGCAGTTTCTCCACTCTTATCCTCCTACATATGGACCTGACCTCCTGCACTTTCGGCCTCACAATCCCAATTTCAATGCAGATTAAATAATGATTAGTGTCATCAAAGAATCCCCTGAATACACGTGTGTCCCTCACAGCCTTCCTGAATTCCTAATCTGTTGTTATATAGTCAATGACAGATCTGGTTCCACTGCCTTCCCAAGTATACCAATGAATGTTTTTATGTTTTAAAAAAAAGTTTGTGTTTATTAAGTCCATACTGGCACAGAAATCCAGTTGTTTCCCGTTCCTGTTGGCCTCCATATCCTCTCCAAATTTACCCATAACCTTTTCATACCCTTCTGTTAGATTTCCAATCCTAGCATTAAAATCACCCATGAGCAGAACACTGTCCTTACACTAACAACTACATCACCGAGTGCCTCATAAAAACTATCCATCTTATCTAGATCTGTCCCTTCACAGTGCGAATATACTGACACAATCGTAATTTTCTTGCTAGACACTGTCAAATCTATCCACATCAGTCGTTCGTTTACATACCTTATTGCAACTACGCTGGGTTCCATTTCTTTCCTAATGTAAAGCCCTACACCCCATTGTGCTACTCCTGCTTTGACTCCTGATAGGTAGATCTTGTATTCTCGCACTTCCTCTTCTTTCACACCCCTTACCGGAATGTCACTAACAGCTAAAACGTCCAGCCCCATCTTACTTGCAGCCTCTGCCAGCTCTACCTTCTTCCCTGAGTAGCCCCCATTGATGTTAATAGCTCCCCGTCTCATTACCATTTGTTTGCCAAGTCGTATCTTAGGAGTCCCTGGTTTGTCAGTTAGAGTTGGGACTCCGTCACCTCAAAAGGTCTGAGGCATTTTGCTCTAATTGTTGCCAGCATCATATTTAAAGTACCAGGGAAGCAGGTTGCTAGCCTTACTTGCCCCGAGTCCCATTGAGTTTTACCCCTAACGGTTGAGGGACTAACCAGTGGATTTGGTAGTCTATGCCGTATGAGCACAAAGGTGACCGCGACTCAGAGTATGTCCGAGATGCCCCGCCTTATTCCTAAGTAACTGGTGTCCCGACTGTCGGGACCACTTACATGGCCACTCATACATTGCCCGTGGTTCATGAACTAGGACATGACTACAGGAACCCACACCATGAACCATGCTGGTGCTCTAGACACTTAGAAATATTCTTTAATTCTCAACTGCAGAATGTTGGCTAGAGTGTTATACGCAACAGGAAATTAGAAAATTTTCGCTCGTTTCACAGGATCAGAAACTTTTTCACAATAGATTTAACCGACTTCGTTTTTTGAAACACTTAGTATTGGGTAGTCCTTAATT
This sequence comes from Schistocerca piceifrons, assembly GCF_021461385.2. NCBI lineage: Eukaryota > Metazoa > Arthropoda > Insecta > Orthoptera > Acrididae > Schistocerca > Schistocerca piceifrons. Next base: position 397,606,762 of record NC_060144.1, on the reverse strand, counting down.
TTATTTCATAGTGTAACACTATTGGTCAGAACTCTGATTTACTTTACGACTTTAACCCAACTGTTACACACCAATCTGCCATCAGGCTGCAACAAGCTGCTACATTTTAATGTACTATATATTTCTCAATTTTTATGAAATATGCCATCAGGCGCCAACACAGCTACGGTGGCGTAGGCTTGAAACACGAGCTACAGTGTGCATGACAGCCGGCCGAAGTGGACTAGCGGTTCTAGGCGCTACAAAAAAATGGCTCTGAGCACTATGGGACTTAACAGCTGTGGTCATCAGTCCCCTAGAACTTAGAACTACTTAAACCTAACTAACCTAAGGACATCACAGGCGCTACAGTCTAGAACCGCGCGACCGCTACAGTCGCAGGTTCGAATCCTGCCTCGGGCATGGATATGTGTGGTGTCCTTAGGTTAGTTAGCTTTAAGTAGTTCTAAGTTCTAGGGGACTGATGACCTCAGCAGTTAAGTCCCATAGTGCTCAGAGCCATTTTTTTGTGCATGACAGCTACACACGGTCAACAAGGGTATGGAAAAGGTGAGCAGAGCTTTACTCATAAAGAATTTTTTATCAAAACAACAACAATTCTGGTGCAGCTTTTCGCGAGTATTGGAGCGTTAAAGTAATACAGAGTGTGGTGTCACCGCCAGACACCACGCTTGCTAGGTGGTAGCCCTTAAATCGGCCGCATCCGTTAGTGTATGTCGGACCCACGTGTCGCCACTATCAGTGACTGCAGACCGAGCACCGCCACACGGCGGGTCTAGAGAGACTTCCTAGCATTCGCCCAGATGTACAACCGACTTTGCTAGCGATGGTTCACTGACAAAATACGCTCTCATTTGCCGAGACGATAGTTAGTATAGCCTTCAGCTACGTCATTTGCTACGACCTAGAAAGGCGCCAGTACCAGTTACTATTGATACTGTGATTATGTACCGCCAAGAGTGACGTTCACCATTAATGGATTAAAGTTAAGTATTCCACCAGCTACGTCCATTTTTTCTAAATTCTAATTTCCTTATCCTGTTCCAGACCTCATGCCAGCCTGCGTAAGCTAAAACGCATGCCTTTCGGCTTCCTCTAGTAACCTAAGGACACCACACATATCCATGCCCGAGGCAAGATTCGAACCTGCGACTGTAGCGGTCACGCGGTTCCAGACTGTAGCGCCTGTGATGTCCTTAGGTTAGTTAGGTTTAAGTAGTTCTAAGTTCTAGGGGACTGATGACCATAGCTGTTAAGTCCCATAGGGCTCAGAGCCATTTTTTTGTAGCGTCTAGAACCGTTAGACAGCTCTCCTGCCAACCACAACATTGGCGATGAGGCAAAACCGCGTTCTTAACTATACTGCCCTGATTTACTTGTGTAATGGCTTCGCCACCATCTCCAGATGTACTGTCAGAATTTTATCGCTTACAGAATCAGCAGACGCAGGCGTTACTGGATGCCCTTGGACAGCTCGTCTGGGGTCAACGTGCAATGCAAAATGACGCGGCAGCCGCCGCTCCACCGCTCACACAGCCACGACAAACAGTTGCACCAACTTTTCTCTTTTTGATGCTGCACTGGAAAGCTGGACGGAGTGGTCACGCCAATTTGGATTCCATCTCGCCGCCTACAGAATTCAAGGTAACGAGCGGCAGCCTTTTTTGTCCTTAGTGGGGGTGAACACGTACCATGTGATAGTCAAATTATTTGCCCGACGCGACGTAGCCACTCTGTCCTATGAAGAAATTTTGTCTGCATTAGATGCATATTTCAAAGAATCAGTCAATGTAGTTGCCAAACGGTATACCTTCTTTCGTACAAAACGTATGGCAGGTCAGACTAATCGGGAGTGGGTTGCAACCTTGCAAGGTCTTATTAGGGATTGTGCTTTTGAGTGTCAATGTTGACTCCCTTATTCAGATACTATGGTACATGATGCAACTGCACAGAACGTTTCTGATGTTCGTATCAGGGAACAGATTTTGAAACTAGTCAATCCCTCCCTTCAACAAGTGATGGACATATCGGATCGGCAGGACACACTTGATTTTACTCAGGAATCAATTGCAACTTCGCCACCCGTGTGTCAGGTTCACTAGCCCGCCGGGCGAGCTGCACGGAACAGTAAACAGCCCTTGCACTCGGACGCGTCGCTGCCGCCAGGCTCTCAGCCACGTGTGCCGCGCAGGCAAGCAAATGCAGTGCTAAAATGATACCCGCAGTGTGCTACTAGACATTCACGTGACAATTGCCCATCATGCCAAGCTATTTGCTTTTACTGTAATAAAAAAGGACATGTTCAAAGTGTTTGCCAGAAAAAGCTCAGATCGGAAACTCAAAATCATTCCAGTCCCTTTGCTTCACGCCGGAATCGGAATAGAACCAAGTACACTCCGGCTCGCAAAACTTCGCCCATCGAAATTCATATAGTCCATTCCACACCGCCCAGTGCCACTCTCTCTAACAGTGACTGTGTTCGGCCCACAAATAGTGTGCGTCGACATCGCTGGAACTCCCATCAAGTCGCAAGTGATTTTGTATCAGTGTCAGTTCACGTTGCACGAGACAGTCGCTCCTGTCGTCAGCAGGGCAATAAACTTTTTGTGGACTTGGACATTAACTGCAAAGTGATACCATTCCAGCTCGATACCCGGGCTGCAGTTTCACTGATCAATCAAGACACTTACAAACTGCTGGGCACATCTCCGTTACGTGCCGCAAATGTTAAGTTAACTACCTATTCAGGTCAAGCGATCCCTGTGTTACGACAGTGCAGCCTTCTTGCAACATGCAAGGGACAAACAAAACTTGTGTCATTTTACGTCCTTCATTATTCTTCTGCAGTGAACTTGTTTGGTTTAGATTTATTTCAGTTGTTTAACTTGTCTTTAGTCAATCAGGTCCTATCAGTGAACCAGACTGTGCCTTCAGCCAGTGTTTCTCGTCTATGTGACGAATTTGCAGACACTTTTGCACCGGGCCTTGGTTGCGCTAAGAACTATAAAGCACATTTGGAACTGAAAGTAAATGCGCTACCGAAATTTTTCAGAGCGCGCAATGTTCCCCACGCATTGCGTGATGAGGTCGCAAAAACATTACACGATTTGGAATCACAAGGTGTAATTGAACATGTGCAGGCTTCTCTCTGGGCATCGCTTTTAGTAATTTTGCCAAAACCTTCCGGAAAATTGAGACTTTGTGTGGACTTCAAGGCAACAGTGAATCCACAACTAGTGACTGCAACTTTTCCTTTACCCCACCCAGAAGATTTTTTTGACAAACTGCGCCCGGGTAAATGTTTTTCGAAGTTGGGCCCAGCAGATGCGTACTTGCAAATACCGGTGGACGAAGAATACCAGCGCGTTTTGGTGGTTAACACGCATCTTGGTTTGTATCGATTCAAACGACTGCCATTCGGGTGTGCATCCGCCCCTGCATTGTTTCAGGAATATCTACAAACTGTTTGTGCGTCGGTCCCTACTGCAGCAAACTATCTGGACGATATTGTGATCTCCGGAAAGACGGAAAAAGAACCTTTAGCCAATCTCAGAAGATTATTTCAGGTCTTACGACAAAATGGTCTTCACCTGCGGAAGGACAAATGTGTGTTTTTTGCTCGTGACTTGCTATACCTGGGACATGTACTCATTGCCCAATGCATACATCCTAGTCCCGAGCACCTCCGTACCATACAAGACTTGCCTTTGCCACAGAATTTGAAGCAGCTACAGAGTATGCTGGGAAAAATCAACTATTATCACAGATATGTTCCACATGCCTCTTTCATTTCAGCTCCGCTTCATCGCTTACGCTGTAAAGGTGTTCCGTGAGTCTGGACGACGGAATGCGAATGCGCCTTTCGCCAGTTGAAATCGGCGTTGCTTTCCACTACTTGCCTTACGCCATTCGATCCCCAGAAGCCTCTTTTGTTGATGGTGGATGCATCTGATTTCGGGATCGGTGCTGTGCTTGCGCACAAAGATGGATCGCACGATCGCCCTATTGCCTTTGCGTCCAAATTGCTCTCGTCTGCGCAAAGAAATTATTCACAGATCGAGAAAGGAGCATTGGCTCTCGTATTTGGTGTTACAAAGTTTCATGATTTCTTGTATGGTCGTCGCTTTACCATAATCACAGACCACAAACCTTTGACATCGCTTTTTCATCCGAACAAGCCTGTACCTCCACGTACACCGCAGAAATTCATTCTCTGGTCTATTTTCCTCTCTCAGTACCGCTACGATATCTTGTACCGGTCCATTGCCAAGCACAGAAACGACGATGCGTTGTCCCGTTTGCCTGTTGCTGAGGATAGAGCATTCGATTCCTCCGAACTTGCTTGCATGTTCATTGATTCGGAAACCGATGACGTGGACGAATCGTTTCCGATTGATTTTCGTCGTGTAGCTACAGCCACAGCTGCCGACCCTGTCCTTGCTACCGTTCTGCGTTTTGTTGCTACGCAGTGGCCCTTGTCAAAGTCACGGATCGGGGATCCGATGGTTCGCCGATTTTTTGCTCACCAGGAGAGACTTTTTGTACGACGTGGTGTTTTGCTGTTGCGTTCTGATAATGATCAGTCCAGGGTCGTGGTCCCACGTTCGTTACAGTCCTCTGTCTTACCGCTTCTCCACCAAGGACATTTGGGTATAGTGAGAACGAAACAACTTGCTCGTCAGCACTGAACTTGGTTCTGAATCGATGCCGCGATTACGAATATGTGCTCTTCTTGCATGGTGTGTGCCGAACAACAATCAGCACCACCGCGGAAATTCTTTGCATGGCCAAAAGCCACTTCCTCTTGGCAACGCTTACACATAGATTTTGCTGGTCCGTTCTGGAATGCTCGATGGTTGGTTGTGGCAGATTCATTCAGTAATTTTCCTTTTGTGGTCCGGATGTCTTCCACGACGTATCTGCCACCATCCAAGCGTTATCTGCTATCTTTTGCATTGAAGGTCTTCCACAGACTATTGTTTCCGACAATGGCACACAATTCATGTCCGCAGAATTTCAGTCATTCTGCAAGGCCAATGGTATTCAACATCTGACGTCCGCGCCGTTTTCGCCACAGTGAAACGGTGCCGCTGAACGATTTGTCAGGACTTTCAAGTCACAGATGTTGAAAGAGTCACATTCTCTGGAGGACGCGTTATTGCTCTTTTTGTCCTCGTATTGCTCCCAGCCCCGATACGGTCGCTCGCCGGCTGAGTTGCTCCATGGTCGCCCTCATCGAACCTTGATGTCTCTGCTACATCCGCCGCATCAGGTTCCTGTGCAGCAGCAGACACCTGCTTTTGCTCCAGGCGACGTTGTCTACTATCGTCGCTACCGAGGTTCACGGCGTTGGCTCGAAGGGTGCATTCTTCGATGCCTCGGACGCGCTATGTATCTGGTTTTGGGGGCCTCTGATGAGGTACGCCGGCATCTCAATCAGCTGCGCCTCTGCCGTCGCACGGGATCTGCCGCTCCCCGTCTGCTTTCAGCGACGGTGCCGTCCGGTCAGCGCCCTGGGGACCCATCTACTGGCTCGCCTCAGCCCCAGGTGTTACCGACGCTGCCTTCCATTTTGCCCCATGGCGACGCGCCGCCGCCGCCGCCGCCTGTTCTCCCGCCGGCGACGCCCGAAGTAGACGCTTCGCTGCAGCCGCCGGGCGCCTTCCTGGGTCACGCGCCGCCGATCGCATCCCGTGACCAGTTGTCCTCCGACATGGAACTCTTGCCCGCTCCGTCTTCGCTCGTCGGCTGCCCCGGCCCGATGGAGGTCGACCCTTCGGCCCCTCCTGTCTCTCTGCGGGCGCATACACCACATGTTGGCGTGCACCCTGGAGCAGGTTTTTAGGCGTTTCCTAGCTCCCTGCGGTCCGAATGGCAGGGTGCGGGTGGCACAGCCTCGCCTGTTGTTAGGCTCCCCACCTCGTCGCATACATCAACATGGGGTCCTCCCCACGGCGGGCGGAAGCCTTATGCCACAACCGTACGCCGATTTGCGGTGGAGGAATGTGGTGTCACCGCCAGACACCACACTTGCTAGGTGGTAGCCTTTAAATCGGCCGCGGTCCGTTAGTATACGTCGGACCCGCGTGTCACCACTATCAGTGATTGCAGACCGAGCGCCGCCACACGGCAGGTCTAGAGAGACTTCCTAGCACTCTCCCCAGTTGTACAACCGACTTTGCTAGCTATGGTTCACTGACAAAATACGCTCTCATCTGCCGAGACGATAGTTAGCATAGCCTTCAGCTACGTCATTTGCTACGACCTAGCAAGGCGCCATGTTCAGTTACTATGGATACTGTAATTATGTACCGTCAAGAGCGACGTTCACCATTAATGGATTAAAGTTAAGTATTCCACCAGCTACGTCCGTTTTTTCTAAATTCTAATTTCCTTGTCCTGTTCCAGACCTCACGCCAGTCTGCGTGAGCTAAAACGCGTGCCTTTCGGCTTCCTCTAGTAACACGGTGTTGGCTCTCCTGCCAACCCACAACAGTCGACACACTAAGCAACGTTTTGCGACGGATTTTTACGTGCATGTGATGCGATGCACCAATTTCGACGGATTGTACGTTGCTGCTGCAATGCAATTTCTTTTATAATTTTTGTTCACCTACCTCTTTACAGCGGTAGATCTTCGCACGTAAACTCCTGACTGTAGCTGCTTACGAGATCACAGAAAAGCAGTGTTGAGGAAACTGTAACCTCACAGCTACACGCCGGAGGCCGCTATAAGTAAAATTTGCTGAAAATTGTCTATCTACTTTAAAGAAATGATTCGGAAGGGGGATGTCACTCGTAGTTTAAAAATGAAGTTCAAGTTTAAACCTTCAATAGATCTTTATTGCCGTTAAGCGAGATCATCAGCCCACATTTACGAAAATTACTAAAGTTTCTGCTCACAGTTATCACCATACCTAAAACAGCCAGAACTTTTACCTTCCACAATTCCGAAACCAATTACTTGTAACACAGTCAATGATCGGCGAATTACTTCTGCACACGATATTCAGTGGTTGTCCTTCGTAAAAGTTTATGCTCGCCATATAATACTCAGTAAGGATATACTCAGTACCGCCACGCTATATAATTCAAAGTTCACTCGCGATTTTCGTCGGAACGAATTATCACAACAATCTAAAGTTTTCATAAACAGTTTCTGGTCACTACCATATACAATTAACGCTGGACCGTAACGCGGAAGTCATTCCAAGACTTCATCTTACACATAATGCGAAAAGTCACTTCCAGCATAACCGCCTCCAATCAAAGCTAGCTCGCGACTCCCCTCTCACTCTCCCACACTCAAAACTATATCTCCTCGCTAGGCAGCCAACCGTCTCGCTTCACATTGGCTGTCAGCACCTACGACCAATGAAAACTCACTTCTAGGGCGCGGCTCGAGCCAGAATCTAGCAAGCACCAACCACTTCTCTAGGCTCATTGACGTCATCAAATTAAGTAACACAAAACTCTCTAATTAAATTAACAAAACAAAATGAACTATAAGCTTTACTCTATATCTAGAAATTTGTTATGTAGTCGCGAATGTTCTGGCTGTAAATTTGTTATGTAGTCGCGAATGTTCTGGCTGTTTTATACATAAGCATACATACTTGGACATCCGACATTCACTAGTAGGTGAACCACTAGTGGATTCGTTCCCACGTTACAGAGATGGAACACTTGCCAGTTCCTGTAGAGAATTACGTGAATGATTTTTAATAATGCCAAACGTCCCACATAATCTCACGCACACATTCTCATTCACACGCACCCTAACACACAATACACATATTTACTTAGAATTCTTGAAATTATTATTATGGAAAAGTCACAGAGGTTTTCAGAAACTAAACACTTTCCAAATTTATATATGAACACAAACTGTTATCAGATTATCGTACATAGTACTGAAGGTGAACTATTACATCAATGTTTTCTTGACTGTCGGTAAATTACTTTTTTTATGGAATTTTACTAACTTCCAAAATACAACTATTTTTGATCTCAGACTTTGACATATTGTTTATTTTCACAAGAGAAGGTTGTACATCAAATATGACGTTCCTCAGGTTATTCCTTTATTAGTTATTAATAGTTTTAGTTTCGTATAATGTAAGTGGCCTGCCAGCTCTACTCTACTGCTTTCACATACACAGCTGCAAAAGATGGTCATGACGTCAGTTTGCAGGACACAACTCGTCCGTTACTGACTGTATAATACTCTACCGGCTTACACTGCTGCCCACACACATTCTGAAGTAAAATTTTTAATAGACAAATGGGCGATCGCACACTAGTTGCGACCCCACAGTTTGTAACCTGGAACGTAAACATGATACACAGTTAACAAATATTACCTTTTCATGAGGAAATTAAAATGTGTTTCTTTCAGTTGTTTAGTCGTTATTTCTCTTCCGGATATCCTTACAAATGTTTCCATGTAGTTTCGTTTTTCAGGGTCGTCCTCACAATCCGCGAAAGTTTGGTCAGCCATAACCAACCTTTACTATCTGCAATACTCAATAATATTCCAATGTTTGGTTTTAGGTCAAGAAAGTAGCCACTAACTTTTGTACTATTCTGAATCAAGCACGGATCTAAATTGTTAACCCAATAAAGTAGGGTGAAGGGTGGTTAGTAAGGCTGTTCGTTGGTGGACACAACGGAGTGGTGGAACAGATACGAGAGGAGTCCTTTAGAAGGGGAGCTGGCGGAAGGTTGCCACAGGCGGAATCTGGTCACTGTGTGTGGGCGAGATACGGGAACGGCAGTGGCAGCATTCAGGGGCTATCGACGTGGTCCGACGAAGGAAGACGTGACAGCCGGCCGCACTTGATGCCAGGAAAGGAGGACATGACAGCCAGCCGCGCTTGATGACACCATCATAGGTAGACGCATCTGTTCCCGTTTTGGAGACACTGTCCAGAATTATGGACTAATTCAGCTCCTAACGTTTAGGGTGCTGGGAACAGACGTGTACTAGTCTCAAAAGTGGAGCTGTCTGCCGCTGCAGAGGCTATGTCCGCGCCGATCGCGACATGGGACAAATAAACTGGCCAACTCGCTAATTCTCTAAGTCTGGCTATCTGCACAATCTGGCAACACTGTAGACTGCGGCACTTCCTGGAGGAAGTCTTGTCCCATATAAGAGAAACCATACACTGTTTACGACCGTGGTATAGCGGTACCGTGCGCTGTTTCTGTTTACAATGCCTGTGGATCGAAACTACCTGGCACGAAAAAATTTTATAGCCTCTTCCAACTGAATGCTCAAGACGTGAATGTATCGGTAATGCAGATTCAATCTATTTCACTTTCTATCACACCGATAACAAACTTTTATCCAGTAGCCATTTTGCGGTAGATTTCTTGCAGAGTGTCCTCCTCTGGGCGCCGCATGCGGCAAAGCTCCGGGATCCACTTGCTGGCTGCCGGCAGCAGCCGAGGCGACAGCACCGGCGCTGCACTCCCCCGTTCTTTATCGAAAGCGCCTGCTTCCGCTCATCGCTTTTGATAATTTAAAATGCTCTATTATTATTATTATTAAATGTTGCTCCATAAAATATTTCTACGATTTCCATTCTCGCTCGAAAGCAACAGACACTGACGCCCTGATTAGTAGATGGGTACTGTATTACATTAATCGGCAAGAGCTGCGTATGGTCCGTAATTAATTTTATAGACTTAAACGAAATTAAACCACCTCACTACATTCGATGAATTTATAAATGCTTCATACCTCTTTCTTTTCCTTCCAAAGTCAATTATTTGTGCAACTTTTGGCCAATATTTGGGTGTTTTCGTCAAGCCAGAGTGAGCGTCTGTGGTGTAAAGTGTATTACAGTTTTTGTTTCAGTCCTTATGGTAAGTCTATGCGATAAACTGTGTAAATACCTTCCAATGCATGCTCTGTAGCAGTGCAGGAACACTGCACCTTTGGAGTTCCATGTATGGATTCATGAAGTATTTAACATTGATCAGAAGTGATAGTTAAGGTCATCAGATTTAAACCAGAAAAAGTTATCGAATTTGAGGTTTCATAGAATGGAAAGGAATTGCTAACGCCGGTGTCAGCAAACGTCTACAGTTAAATTCTATTGCAAAATTTAGAAGAGAGGAACTATATTTATCAACATATTCACTTCATAAACAACCTCCCGACATGTTAGACCCATGTGACGAACAAAGCTCAAATTCGAATCGTTGACAGTAGGTTTGAATCTTTTCAGAAACTATTTTACAGTGAAGCACCTTGGTATTTGCAAAGCAGCCATCCATGATATTAACATAAGTTACTAAGTCGAAATTGCAAGAAGATTTATGTGTAAAGGCATTCTTCAGATTTAGTAGTTTGCAACTCCATTAGTCAAAAAGGAAAATAAAACGTTGCGTTCAGCGGCCTTCACCGAGATTGGAACTACCATTTCATATAGCACCAGCAACGCAACGCATAATGGAATCGCAGAGCTAACAACTCACTGGCGGTAACAGGCAGACTATAGTCATTGTGATATTGCCTGAGCCTCAAAACGCAACATTAAACACACAAACAGGTGTTACTTATGTGAAGAATGCCGTTCTTGGAGTCCAGAAATTAAATATACTTTGTAAGTGTCTCATCTTACAGTGGATTATATCGTATGAGTCTTCGGTGTGAAAAACGAGTTCCAAGAGAATTTAGCGACGTAATGCCGGGCTACACCCGGAAGCAAATGCACTCTCACAAGTTGCTTTTCCATTGTCATGCGAAGCATCTCACCAACAAGGGGCAAAAGTCAACCAGGGCCTTGTACCCGCTCTCTCGTAGTAGGGAACTTAACCTGCATACCAAGCTCCGCATTTACCGAACAGTTACCCTGCGCGCCCTCACGTATGGATCCGCTGCATGGGCCACGATTAGTGTCACTAGGAACAGTGTTGACAAATACTTGCTACGACGCTGCCAATTCTCAGCTCTCTTACGAGACAGCTCTTTAGCGAAATGCTTGTCGTGATTGTCCGATACGGTTCTTCAGAGGGCAGGCGGGCGCGCACGTTTGGTTTTTATGCGGCGTTCTCCACTGCTAGTTCTGACGTCGCCATGTGGGCTATGTATACATTTGAGGCATTCAGTTATCATTAATCAAGAATGAATTAAGTTTCAGCTTCCGGCCTGGAAGAAGGCTGTTGACGCCGACATTATATCATTACAACGCAGGGAAAGCAAAACGGATGATTCAGTGTTTCTCATTCAGCATAAAGCATGTGAGATAATTTTCCGTGACGTTCATAATCAACTCAAAATCCAAACGAAGTATAAATACTTCGAAAGCTTATTTTAATTGAATATAATGTATCAAACACTTTGCACCTCGATGTCGAATGTGTCCACGTGCAATGTTTTGCAGCATACATATAGAATGTCATGATTACCACGAGAATGAAGAAATATGTTAGTATGGATGGAAGCAAGAAGAGAAGCAATCAACAAATATTTGATTACACATGGAATTCATTTCAGTTGAGATTTAAGAGGAGGTAAAGCGGGATATTACTTTCGTTAACACGAAAGATTTGCGGCCCATATGAACAACGAAGAAGTCTGTGTCTTCATAAGTTTCCTCCTTGAAATGTGTATGCTCTATTATATACTAAGTATCCTGATGATTGTTTCCGTGATGTTGTCCATTGTTTGGCCCCTAAACGATGAACAGATTCCAAATGCATGTCTCTGCCTGAAAGTAGTTGTTCGAACCATTCCTGAGTAATTTTTTGTGTATTTGCTTGGAATTCATGATGCAGACCGCTGTTCTTCGCCCCCCCCCCCCCCTCGAGGGTTTGGTCACCAAACTAAACCGTTTTTTATACACTGGCATAATTTATTCAGACAACATCATCACAAGAAATCAATCAAAGCCTTCCATTTGCAGATGCAAATTCACGGTCATGGTCCGAAATTAGCAGCTCTCTGCTGCTGTGGCATAGTCTGTACTATATTTTTTATTTCGCAGCTCCAGTTTATCTGGCAACAGTGTTAAATCAACAGTAGTAGTTGTAGAGTTGCGCCAGCGTATCTGACCTCCTATTGACATCTTCACGTATCTCATTTCTCCTGAAGCTTTGGTCACGAGATGCCGAAGTAAATGAGTGTACCCTGCATGACGTAACATTAATTATTCCCTTCTTTCATAGCCACTCTCCATGTGCATCGATACCAAATATGGATGTGAAAACTCTTGTGAGTGAGAGAATGACAATTATAATCGTAACAAGAACAAGCAAGTAATGAATGAAGGTTATTGCAATGCAGAACGAGAATACCTGTAAAATAAAAATCTATGAAAGTAGGTTGATCGTTGAACTGGCACAATGCAAATACCTTCTTGACATTTTGTTACTGAATTTAGTTCTGGATGTTTGCAGAGAAAAAGGAAAATTCGGTACTTCTCGCTAGTATAATATAATGTGAACCAGCAACTACCCTTTTCTTAGAACACGACTCAAGCAGGTCCCCAAGTAGTTACCAAGGTACTGCTGCTTTCTGCTCTCTGACATTGTTTTGATAACGGTTAATGTAGATAATTCTGATTATGAAATACAAAACGTATTGCAGATTAGTTTCTAGGATCGTAATATTAAATTTGCGTTGTAGATGGCACTTGAACGTGACGACTAACCAGATGACTCATCAATATAAAAAGACAATATTATGACAATTTAGCAGGAGTACTCAACATGAATTCTGAAATTGGATGACTGACGGCAAAGGTGTTAAACTTCGTCAAGAATATACGAAACCCCAATCACACTAATAATATGATGATAGTCTTCGACAGCTCGCCACTTTCACATTGCTATCCCCACCCCACTCCAGACAGCCCTCAGTGGAGCTGCACTAAGTTGCCGATGCAATTGAAAGCCTTCAAACCGACAACAGACCACACACTGAAAAATACAAGAGAATTCTCTTGCAGCGTAAGCTTCTTTTAACTAAACCTCAAATGATTGTCCTATTCAAAAAAAGTAAAATGTCACACACTGTTGGCGTCAAACGGACATTATCTACGTTCTGTCTTGTGTCCTACTCAACTATATTATCAGGTGTACTATCAAAATGATTAGATATCATGAATGCTAATGTAAAGCGCTGATACAAGATGGTGGGTTCATAACAATATTGATGTAAAAAAAAACACAAGTTCGCAAAAGTGCAGTTGTGCATTTTCTTGCGTTTTCACTTCCAGATCTACCATAGATAATGCATACTAACAAACTTGGTCATTGTCCATGTAATTTTTGCCCCCTTATATCAGACCGAGTTGATGAACAAAGTAAAATTCGTGACTCTCATAGATGCTTCGAATCTGTTCAGTAATTTTGATGTGACTTAAGATTAGTGAAGTCTACGATCATGGCAATTCCTGCCAGTTTGCTAGGACACACTTGCATGTGACAGGTAGCAACTGATTTAAAACTTACCGAAAGGAATTGAAAAGACACATCTTTTGCAGCAAACCTGGAACTGCATCCGGAGCCAACTACCGTTTTATAAAGTCACTACTTTACAACTATGATGCCAAGGAATTCCTGCATAAACTCTCTCATTGCCATAATCGCGGCTGCAGTAGATAACTGATAACTCACAACGTGAAGGATGAGACAAGGGATAGATCCTGCATGAAATGACCTTGTACTCACAAGATGTTACTAACTCAATAAGATAGCATCAGAGGGAATATTCCCAGTATTTCATACAGATGACAAGAAAATGTCAGGCGAATTTAGCAGGATAAATCAGTCCCACAGCTGCAAATCATTGTTATGCCAACAGGGTTGCCATAGGATTCCTACAACATTGCTGTCTGGACCAGGCCGACAGCAAGAAGAACGTGTTTTCGTAGCCTAAATATTTCATGATAGGATCCAGACATCCAATCTATCGCGAGAGAGTCTGCTCTCCAAATTTTAGATATGTGGTGTCGCCATGTGCCTACAATTTAGTAGTAACCCTCTGACTGTTATTCCAATTTATGTGATTCGGATGACGAGAAAGCTCTACCATAGGTTATCTATATGTCTACTGAAAGCAAGTGGCATAACATAATAACAGGAAGCCTGTCATATACTTCCAGATAAAGTTTCCTGAGCGTCAGACATATATCATATTAACATCCTTACCCCATCAAAAAGGATTTCTTGTTATTGAATTTTACATACATTTTACTACTGAAGGCCTCAGGTTTCTTGCTTCCCACACAGCAAACAATGGCTAACACTCTCGTTGTCGCATGTCATAACCTAATTCCTTAAGTATCATCTGGTTTAACTTCGACTACAGTTCGTTATCCTTAGACATATGCCTTTGCTTGAAAAACTACAAGTATCATCTCTAGGTAATGTTCACTGCGGGACTACTCAAGAAGCTTTTCGAATAGAAGCGAAAATCGTTTAGCGGATGAGAACTTTATTTCGTGGTACACCTCAGAACGAAAGAAACAAAATAACAGTAAGAGCAGAAGGCTCATCATATCGAGCGTGGGCACCGTCAACGCAGCGCCCTGAATTGGGCCACATTCCTCCGAATTTTCTTTCTGATAGCCCAAAGGTGCTGTACTTCAAAAATATCAGCCTATTCGCACGGGAATTACTATCCACATGTAATTGCTAGAATATCTTTCTACGTCAGATATCAAGTATCTTTTATCAGACGCTCGATCTGAGCTGTTGATTTTTATTGAACCAACCTGCTGTGTTTAGGAAACTGATTAGAGCAACTGGATGAGTTTATTATTTTGGTAAAATGCATGAAAACCCTTTTTTCCCACTTATCCTAAATAGTCTACGATTGGGTTGAAAGGAAGGTAAATAGTATGCATTGTGGATAGAATGGGAGTGAATATTGAAACGAAATTATTAGAATCATGGGAAGGCAATAATGTATCGATATGCAGTGACATGAGAGTTTTCTGAGGTAAAGGTCTGTCTCTGACATTGGAGACATGGGGGCTAGGTTTGTCTGTATTCTTACGTTAAGCTCATTGAGTAGAAAAGCGCAGGCAGATTTCATTGGGTGCTGGGAAGAAGACAGCCGGGAATTTCAAATGTTTGAAATTCTGGAGCCTTGATTGGCCAAGGTGCACACCACCCTCGCCGTAGGCAGGGACAGAGCAGTAGCGTGGTAAGAGAAAGGTACTTGCCTGGGGACGACTGAAGCAGCCGGATGGACTGAGGAAGTGACGGAGCAAAATGCTCTCCGCGAAGGAAAAGGAAATGAGTTATTTAAGGCTCTAATGTTCCACCTTACGTGGTAACATTCTCTTTCAGAGTATATTTAATTTAATATAATATTTTTGAGGGAAACAAATTGTTTATAGACAGGTAAAAGGTAGGCAAATGTGAGAATACTATGTCGCGACCGCGAAGAATAACTTGAAAGTTAACGGAATTTGATATTTCGATTGAGTAATTCGGTGAACAGTTAAGTGTTAGAACTCAATTGTAAAGCAGGTACGACACAAATAGGATACATGTGACGAGCGACTATAGTCTAGAGACCTGGCACTCACCACATGGGGCTGATGAAGAGAATGATGAAGAGTGGATGACTGAGAGCTAGGAAAAATTAATTTATAAGTAGGAATGTGTTGATTTACCATAATTTTTTTATTAATGGTCAATTTAAATTAATGATTCTGGTTAGTTTGTTTCAAAATCTGATCTGGAAGTGTAGGAAAATATTATCTCGTGGCTTTAACTAATCAAGCTGCTAACAGAAATTCATGGTAGAAACTAATTCTCTTAATTTTGATCTGAAAGAATTAGTTTTCAAAGAAGCTATTTGTAGCTTGTGTGTGTTTTAATTTGTAATTTGACAAGTTTCTGAAATTCATGGATAAAGGCAAGGTTGCTAATTTAATATGAAAGAATAAGAAGTCACCTTTTGTGGAATGAGTCAGCAGAAATTTACGTGTGAAGTCGATTTTTAGAACAACGGGATTTGAAAGATACGTGCGAATCACTGAGATAGCTTTCCTGAATTAAAGAAAAGGGGAAACAGCATAATAGTAACTCGTGTTGCCATGCTATCCACGCTATACACGAACTGTAAGTACTGTGAAAAGTTCTGTGTGTGTTTTTATGTATCTTTTGGAGGGGAGCCTTGGATGATATATTATTTAATGGTGCCGACATATAATTAGGAAATCAGTCTAGGTAACTTGTGGAGGGCATTTTTTCAGTTGAAATAACGTGCCGCGCACGAATGTGAGGGGAACGTAAATTTCGGAATTGTAACCGCGTGAACTTTCCAGCCACGTGAGACTTAGTTAACATCGAGGCACATCAATAAATGAGAGGTGTGATTGAAGAAGTTAGAATTTTCCGCGTGGAGATACGATCATTGCTTTGCCCAATGGTAATAAGAGTGTTAGTGTGTTCCTGTGACGTTATGAATCAAGCATTGTGGGCTATCCTCCATTTCTTCCCGTGGGTGAGAAACCATAGCAAGTAACATATCTTTATATGTGCTGTTACAAGATCAGCTGTTAGGAAATTTTATCCTTTATGTTACTGGTAATACCGTTATTATGTTTTGAGAGATGAAAGTAAGACAGAATGAAAAGAAATAGCTTACAGAACGGAGGAGTTATTATGCAGGCCCAGTTACGATTCCGGTTACGTATTTTCTTTAAACACAGTCGGGTGATTAACAGTGTACCAAATTTTTGGTTAATACTACAAAATTCAATATTTATCCGTTGCGCGTTCATTTGTTTATTTATTTCTTTGAGTAAATAATTTGATTAGTAGTTGTTATGTGTAAGAACCACGCAGTGACACATTTAATGGGAATACACATGGGCCATTTAGCATTAGTAGGTTTCCGGAACACTTTAGGACCTCGCAACTGGTTTGGCTTTTATTTTTCTTTCAGTACTCTATCCATCCTGCCTCGTTGTCTATGATTACTCGGAAGCGTCTGGGAAATGATAAGGCTAAATTCATCGAGAGATTGTGATGATCGTTTATCTTCCACCATGTATTCTCTATATTTTCGCACAGATTTTCTGAATTCCTTGACCCAGGTGGTAACGACCTCGTAACCTCCGCCCACATATTTCCGCCGGCCGTTGTGGCCGAGCGGTTCTAGGCGCTTCAGTCTGAAACCGTGCGACCGCCACGGTCGCAGGTTCGAATCCTGCCTCGGGCATGGATGTTTGTGATGTCCTTAGGTTAGTTAGGTTTAAGTAGTTCTAAGTTCAAGGGGATTGATGACCTCAGATGTTAAGCCCCATAGTGCTCAGGGTCATTTTTGAACCACATATTTTCAGTGGGGTTGAGGTCTGGTGAATTTGGCTCGAAAGGAAGAAGTTTTATTCTCTGCTGACCTTGGAACCAGTTCTGGACGGCTCTGCTATTATGAATCGGGCTATGGTCCTGTAAAGAAATGATCATCCATTAACTTAGAAATTAAGTGCTTCTGACTAATACTATGAATTTCAATACTGTAAAAAAAATTCGACAACTGCATTGGCTGTGTAGTCTAAGCTACAGGTTTATAAATTCCACATTGAAAAATCCTTTGCTGATAGCTGTTGACAAAAACCTACATTGACAAGGGGAGGGTGCTGAGACGGGGATCAGAATATAGTTTAAGGCGTGAGTTATAAGAGGCAGGTAGGACTTCTGTCAGAATAAGCCGTCCTCCTACGCTTTGGTAATGATGAGGTGGGAAGTAAGTTGTTCAATACAGTGCAGCAGTCTGTTGAACTGTTGGACTTTGTTGCATGGTTGTAAAAGTAATCTACTTCGCTTATTCGAAACGATTGCTAGCCTTCACTATACAATTCTTTTTTCTATCTTTCCACTGACAAAGATATATGGAAGAAAGAAATCTGTTTTATAGCGAGATATTCTCTACGGACTTTACACGTACTCGTTAGCTCAATGTGTTGCATTTACTGAAGGAGATCGCGGCCGCTAACGTCGCCTGTTCACACCTCGTGTCAACGAGGCCCGCGCTCGGAGTAAAGGCGTACAGTTGAGACAAACAGCTGATTTCGTGAATGTTAGTGAAATAAGTCACACCTTCATATTAGTGAGAACCAAACACCATTACGATTACATATCTTTATGTAATGCTCATTGCTCAAGAACAATTTGTGTATGCAGCGTTACTGTTGTGACTAAGATCATAAAATCTGTAAATCGTAACCCAATTCATATATTTGCATGCGACTACGGAATATTAAACGTAAAAACAATTTGTTTCTTGGCCATATAATTTTTAATCAAGGCAATGCTGGCAGTTGTCAACTGCTATCAATTTTGAATGTAAAGGAGGAATAAAGAAAAAGATTTACGAGAAACAAATCTCGTGAACAACTGTCTTCTGTCTTGGAAACGTGCTGACGTGGCTATCTCACAATTTCAAAGGAAGAGAAAACCATACTGTCCACTTTCCGAGGACGATGTTTCCTGACAGAAAGCACACTAGGGTGAACGGCTTTAGGTTGAGACACCAGGAACCACAAACTACGTCACCAGTACGTTCACTCTCCGATTGCTATCCCTGTCATCAGACACTTCCCATGTCAAAGCGGCTGGCATAAACGAGCGCGAACGACCTGAAATTAGGTGATACAGACCTCGCCTCTCCTGTTTGACAGATGTGTTATCATTCACCCATGCCAGGAGGCGAGGAAATACACTTACGAAACGTTGAACACATTTTAATTTTACATGTGGACGTTACTGCGCAATTATATTCTAAGTTAGGAGACGTGACCTGGAGAAAAAGAGTGTATACCTTGGAGGATATGTTACAGGTCACGATTGTAATGTTAGTATAGAACTGTAAAGTATATTTTATCTTATGCTTAACTTTAAAAGAAAAATCAGCCAAGGCATTCAACAGTGAAAAGTACGGCATGCCTCCAACAAACATACGAATATCGTACAACATTAATAAAAGGAAATATAGATCGGTTTATTGGGGCAGGCCTATTCGGGAACAAAATAAGAATAACTAAATCAGTTACCGGTTTGTATGTGCTGCTAGTTAAAAGAGAAGAAATGAACCGATAAAGAAATAATTCCTTCATTTATATAGGAATGGTTCGAAAGGGAAGGTATAATGTTACTATTATAAAAACCTGGCCTGGACTGAGTTGACTGGTTCCAATTTTTGAATACATTAGATCCCAATAACAAATAAAACTGGAATAAAATAGGAATATAAAGTCTGGAAATGAGTATGGACGTCCTTTGTCTACATATCTGCTTCGGATACAGGGCATTAAAAACAAATAATCCACATTCCGAGACCTGATAGGATGGACAGAAACAAGACAAACATATCCACTAAACAAGAGAAATGAGTCTGAAATTAATATCTTAAGACCATTGGGCACTTCTTCACCTTTACTACAGTGAAACACATCTGTTGTTTTACTTAAAACACTTATCTTGTACTGAAGAAGTGCGTGTAGCTCTTACCATATGCAGGTTGTCTTCTTTTAGTCCATACTACCGACTCGCAAAGTATGGAATACCACTTTCCTTAACACCGTGTGTGTATATATATATATATATATTACAGAAGCAATACAAGCAACGGAACAGGAAACATTAAAAGTTAAATTCAATTGTGAAAAGATACGCTGCATCACATTTTTTAACAATTCCCTAATAGTTCTAGATTTAGAAACAGATTGAACAACATTTTGCAGGTATTATCCGAAAATCGAGAAAAGAATAACACTGGAATGTGAGAACAAAAACAACTGGTGATGGCAATGAGAAAAAGTAATAAACATATGAACACAGCAATAAAAAATGATGGCATTAAAAGTACAGCACTTCAGGACCAGAATGAGAGAGAAATAGATGCTTAACAAAAGTAAAGCGAAGAACAGCGATAGCAAACCATTTATGTTTACGAATAATATTCTTTGAAGTAAACACACAAGTGATAGAAATATAGAAACACACTGCAAAATGAATGAAGTGGAGTACTCTTTTCTTTGGAAGTGAAACATGGGATCTGAAGAAATAAAGTATGGTCCACCTACAGGCCACAGGATACTTAATGTAGCGGAAAATGACCAAAACAAGGTAGAAGGAGATAGAAACGAATCGCAGAGTCGTATAAGAATTAACTGTCGAGAGAAGCCTAAGAAGAGAAAATGTAATGGCTGAAAGCATTGTCCTCGTGTGCGGTATACCAAACGCTAAAAACATTTGCGTGTTAATACAAATATTCACAAACTCAAGGGTCATATTTATTTATCAGATGAGGGATGAACTACTAAAATCATGATATACGGGGCTGTTTATATTTATTATTTTGTGCCTACTACAAATGTAAAGTCACTAACAGCTTAAACTGATAACTTTATGGAGAAAATTTCTTGTCTCACTTGAACAGGGGAACGCTACAGGAAGAAAATATTTTATATTCCGAAAAGATTACTGTACTCCAGTCAAAGCGATATATTCTGCTGAAAAAGCCATGCGGTCAGCCCTCTGATAAACGGTTAGTTGCTGCTTTATAGCAGTTCTCCGACAATGTAATCCTGTGTCTTTAAGGCCCCTCGTAACAGTCTTTCCGCTTCCGGGAAACTGAGATAGCTCTTTCAGGGCACGGCTACTGAGGAATGGATTAGCACGTATATTCGCCAAAACACGTTGATCACCTGCTGCGGTAGACACACGGAGTCCTCCACCTCCTCTTTTCCGTCCTATATAGCCTCTTTCCTTGTATCCTTTCCACCAGCGTCTAGCTGTTCTTGCCGGTACTCCACACTTTTCTCCGGGTTCTGTTGCCGAGTAGCTGCCATGCTCAATCAGTGCAACCACACGCACCCTACTCTATTTACAAATCAGTGGACAAACGAAGACTGACAAAATAAAAGAATAACTTTTTTCAGTTACCTGTCACACACAAATATTAACATTGTTGAAATGCTTTGTCAAGGATCACTGTTAAGAAAGAAACGACAGTCATTAGGAAAAATATTAAACGAAGGATTTGTTTGATAGTTTCGTGCCGATGCAGTCTGAATAAATCATGCCAGTGGATAATAAACGGTTTAGGTTCGAGACCTAACTCACGAGGGGGGCGTGGGGCCCAGGGGGGGGGGGGGGGGGCGAAGCACAGCGGTCTGCATCATGAATTCCAAGCAAATACACAAAAAATAACTCAAGAAGGGTTCGAACAGCTACTTTCATGCAGAGACATGCATTTGGAATCTGTTCATCGATTAGGGGCCAAACAAGAGGATAACATCACGGAAAGAATGATCAAGCTACTTAGTATATAATGGAGCATACACATTTCAAGGAGGAAACTTATGAAGACACAGACTTCCTCGTTGTCCATATGTGCCGCATATGTTTCGTGTCAACGAAAGTAATATCTCGCTTTACCTCTTCTTAAATCTCAAATGAAATGAGTGCCATGTGTAACCGAATATTTGTTGATTGCTTCTCTTCTTGCTTCCATCCATACTAACATATTTCTTCATTCTCGTGGTAATCATGACATTCTATATGTATGCTGCAAAAGATTGCACGTGGACACATTCGACATCGAAGTGCAAAGTGTTTGATATCTTACATTATATTCAATTAAAATAAGCTTTCGAAGTATTTATACTTCGTTTGTATTTTGAGATGATTATGAACGTTAAGGAAAATTATCTCACATGCTTTATGCTGAATGAGAAACACTGAATCATCCGTTTTGCTTTCCCTGCGTTGTAATGATATAATGTCGGCGTCAACAGCCTTCTTCCACCCCGGAAGCTTAAACTTAATTAATTCTGGATTAATGATAACTGAATGCCTCAAATGTATACATAGCCCAAAAGGCAACGTCAGAAGCTATCAGGGGGGAACGCCGCATAAAAACCAAACGTGCGCGCCCGTCTCCCCTCTGAAGAACCGTATCGGACAATCACGACAAGCATTTCGCTAATGAGCTGTCTCGTAAGAGAGCCGAGAATTGGCAGCGTCGTAGCAAGTATTTGTCAACACTGTGAGAGTGCATTTGCTTCCGGGTGAAACCCGGCATTACGTCGCTAAATTCACTTGGAATTCGTTTTTCATATCGAAGACTCATACGATATAATCCACTGTAAGATGAGACACTTACAAAGTATATTTAATTTCTGGACTCCAAGAACGGCATTCTTCACTTAAGTAACACCTGTTTGTGTGTTTAATGTTGCGTTTTGAGGCTCAGGCAATATCGCAATGACTATAGTCCGCCTGTTACCGCCAGTGTGTCGTTAGCTCAGTGATTCCATTATGCGTTGCGTTGCTGGTGCTATATGAAATGGTAGTTCCAATCTCGGTGAAAGCCGCTGAACGCAACGTTTTATTTTCCATTTTAACTAATGGAGTTGCAAACTGCTAAATCTGAAGAATGCCTTTACACATAAATCTTCTTGCAATTTCGACTTAGTAAATTATGTTAATGTCATGGATGTGTGCGTTGCAAATGCCATGGTGCTTCACTGTAAAATAGTTTCTGAAAAGATTGAAACCTGCTGTCAACGATTCGAATTTGAGCTTTGTTCGTCATATGGGTCTAACATGTCAGGAGGTTGTTTATGAAGTGAATATGTTGATAAATATAGTTCCTCTCTTCTAAATTTTGCAATAGCATTTAACTGTAGACGTTTGCTGACACCGGCGTTAGCAATTCCTTTCCATTCTATGAAACCTCAAATTCGATAACTTTTTCTGGTTTAAATCTGATGACCTTAACTATCACTTCCGATCAATGTTAAATACTTCATGAATCCATACATGGAACCCCAAAGGCGCAGTGTTCCTGCACTGCTACAGTGCATGAATTGGAAGGTATTTGCACAGTTTATCGCATAGACTTACCATAAGGAATGAAACAAAAACTATAATACACTTTGGCCGGCCAAAAGTGGCCGTGCGGTTAAAGGCGCTGCAGTCTGGAACCGCAAGACCGCTACGGTCGCAGGTTCGGATCCTGCCTCGGGCATGGATGTTTGTGATGTCCTTAGGTTAGTTAGGTTTGACTAGTTCTACGTTCTAGGGGACTAATGACCTCAGAAGTTGAGTCCCATAGTGCTCACAGCCATTTGAACCATTTTTTATAATACACTTTACACCACAGACGCTCACTCTGGCTTGACGAAAAGATCCGTATACTGGCCAAAAGTTGCACAAATAATTGACTTTGAAAGGAAAAGAAAGAGGTATAAAGCATTTATAAATTCATCGAATGTAGTGAGGTGGTTTAATTTCGTCTAAGTCTATAAAATTAATTACGGACCATACGCTGCTCTTGCCGATTAATGTAATACAGTACCCATCTACTAATCAGGGCGTCAATGTCTGTTGCTTTCGAGCGAGAATGGAAATCGTAGAAATCTCATATGGAGCAACATTTAATAATAATAATAAAGCTTTTTATTATAACAAAAGCGGTGAGCGGTAGCAGGCGCTTTCGATAAAGAACGGGGGAGTGCAGCGCCGGTGCTGTCGCTACGGCCGCTGCCAGTAGCCAGCAAGTGGATCCCGGAGCTTTGCCGCATGGGGCGTCCAGAGGAGGACACTCTGCAAGAAATCTCCCGCAAAATGGCTACTGGATAAAAGTTTGTTATCGGTGTGATAGAAAGTGTAATAGATTGAATCTGCATTACCATTACATTCACATCTTCAGCATTCAGTTGGAAGGGGCTATAAAAGTTTTTTGTGCCAGCTAGTTTCAATCCACAGACATTGTAGACAGAAACAGCGCACGGTACCTCTATACCACAGTCGTAAACAGTGTATAGTTTCTCTTATATGGGACAAGACTTCCTCCAGGAAGTGCCGCAGTCTACAGTGTTGCCAGATTGTGCAGATAGCCGGACTTAGAGAATTAGCGAGTTGGCCAGTTTATTTGTCCCATGTCGCGGTCGGCGCGGACTTAGCCTCTGCAGCGGCCGGCCGCCGGTCGAGTTTTATGTCACAGAGTGTACAAGGAGGGACCGCCATCATCTTGTAAAATGACCCTTGTAACTTCAAAAACGTGCTGGAAGGACATATTGTTAGCTGATATAAAATCTGTAAAGGAACAAATAACTTACGGTAATGCCGCCGGGTGACGTCGTCGACAACCGCCGATATTTCTTCAGGAGCACACCCTGCCGTTTTCAATGCAAAACCACAGCACGTAACCGCTGTGTAATTGAATTTAAAACCTCGGTTTGCAGAGAGACTGTGGAAGGATAAAACACATACACACACACACACACACACACACACACACACACGCAGACACACTGTAAATACCAGCGCCATCACAAACCTAGGAAGACCGACGTCGGAAGTTATCGACAGTGAAATTATCAATAAACGGGTAAGATAGCATTAACTTTGTCCTGTTTTCGACAAGGGAGACAGCAGGATTCCACGCAGAATTTAAACAAAAACTTGCTTAATAAATTAATAAAACTTCCTTAAGAAATCTATCCCAATAGCCGAAAGAGCATGCCTGAATATCCGTATTGCTTCATTCCGTACGATGACCGTGCTAAGTCAACGTTCTGCGATAGCAGTTGCGGCATGCCATATATTGTCGGACTATCAGGACTGTTGAGGACCTGTGTACTGAGCATAAGCGGCACACGCGCGAGTATAGCGAAGTACATCCGCCACTGTACAGCATTGTCTTGGCAACGGTCAAAATGAACATCACTCCAAACCCACATAAGAATATAATACAGAGATTTTGTCTGGCATGCGCTTTCGGCTACTGGGCTAGTGTTCAAAAATGGTTCAAATATAAATTACGGACTCTTTCCTTATTACAAACACTTTTCTGAATAAATTAGTGGGGAGCGATATCAGAGCAGGTAGGGAGCTGCCTGCCATCATCTCACCGAATTCCGGGCTATGAAAACACCGCAAGAAAGTGACCTTCCGAACTAAATACAGCTTCAACCAACATAATTACAAACAATCGTTTACCTCTTCCTCGATTAACTCTCTCACTGTTGTAACTTGTTGTTGGAATGACAATTACTTTATGCTTCTCTTTAACATCTCAGTAGTTAAATTAGTAAGAAATTGTTCTTTTCACCTCGCTTATGTAAATGTTGCGGCTCAGCTCCTTCCTTGAAGTTGAGAGTTATCTTTCAGTATTGTTGGCCAAAGTATCGTGTCCAGCTCTCAGGTTGACATGGAGAAGTGGTATGGATCAAGGAATTCTTAGATTGCGACGAGTTACTTTCACGTGTTACCAGCAAATGTGAGAAGGAGCAAGTGAGGTCACAGAGAGAGAAAGTGGTGATGTTTACCGGGGCAGAGAGGTTTCTTGGCACGGGTGTTTAATACCCTAACGTAGCTGCTAAAGCGTGTCGTGTATTTATTGCATATGTACCCAATGTCTACTATGTGATGTTTCTGCGCACACTACGACACCTATTAGTGAACATTAACATGTGGTACGTCCAATTTTCGCCTGAACTCTGCTTGCTCGGAACACTTTCAAGTAGGTTTGTGATTATCTGTGGAGAAATGACAGCCCTTTCATCCTTGAGAACCGATACCAAAGAAGGAATTGAAGTTGAACGCTGAAATCTGGAGCGAAATCGACAGTCTAATTCATCACAAAGGTGTTAGGTTGGGTTCAGTTTGGGACTCTGAGCAGGCCAGTCCATTTCATAAATGTTATAGTCCATAGACCTCGGCCTCACAGATGTTGCTTTATGGCAAGGGGTAAAATCTTGTGGATTCAGTTGTCGTCGCAGGCATACGTTCAATCCAGTGCTGGAAGGTTTCTTGGGGAATGGCAGCCCATTCTTCACGGAGTGCTGCACTGAGGAGAGGTATCGATGTCGGTCGATGAGGCCTAGCACGAAGTCGGCGCTTCAAAACATCCGAAAGGTGTCCTATAGGATTCAGGTCTGGACTCGGTGCATGCCAGTCCATTACAGTGATGTTATTGTCGTGTAACCACTCCGCCACACGCCGTGCATTATGAACAGGTGCTCGATCGTGTTGAAAGATGCAACCGTCATGCCCGAATTGCACTTCAACAGTGGGAAGCAAGAAGGTACTTAATACATCAATGTACTCCTGTACTGTGATAACACCATAACAGCGCCGCCTCGGCATTTTACTGTTGGCAATACAAACGCTGTCAGCTGATGTTCACCGGGCATTCGCCATACCTACAACCTGCCATCAGATCGCCACATTGTGTACCTTGTTTCGTCATTTCACACAATCGGCCAATGTTTACGCTCCTTAAACCAAGCGAGGCGTCGTTTGGCATTTAGCGGCGTGATGTGTGGCCTATGAGCAGCCGCTCGACAACGAAATCCATGATTTCTCACCCTCCGCCTACCTGACATAGTACTTGCAGTGGATCTTGATGCGATTTCGAATTCCTGTGTGTTGGTCTGGATAGATGTCTGCCTACTACACATTGCAACCCTCTTAACTGTCGGCGGTCTGTGTCAGTCAACAAACGAGGTCAGCCTGTACGCTTTGGTGCTGTACGCGTCTCTTCACGTTTCCACTTCACTATCACATCGGAAACAGTGGAGCTAGGGATGTTTAGGAGAGAGGAAATCTCGCGTACAGACGTATGACACAAGTGACACTCAATCACCTGACCATGTTGAAGTCCGTGAGTTCCGCAGAGCGCCTCATTCTGCTCTCTTTCACGATGTCTAGTGACTATTGTGGTCGCTGATATGGAGTACCTGGCATTAGGTGGCAGCACAATGCACCTGATATGAAAAACGTATGATTCTGGGGGTGTCCGGATACTTTTGATAACACGGAGTACGTTCATTTCCTTCCGCATAAGACGGAAACCACCACTATACTGTAGCACCATCACCTTCGTAGTTCACTATTCGCTCTTCACGTAGTGGCAGGTAACGTTGTCTAGGCATTCGCCAAATCCAAACCGCTCCATCGGGTTGCCATAGGGTATAGCGTGATTCGCTACTTCAAACAACTAGTTTTCAGTCATCCAGTGATCAATGGTGTTATGACTTGGCAAGACAGCCAAGCCACTAGGAGATAGCCGAAAAGCACGCGTTTAAGCTCACTCAGGCTGGCGTGAGGTCTGGAACAGGTAAAGTAATTATACTAGCAAAAAACGTACGTAGCTTCTGGAATACTTAACTTTAATCCATAATTGTTGAACATCGGTCTGACGGTACATGCATCACAATATAAATAGCAAATGATAATGGCGCCTTGCTAGGTCGTAGCAAATGACGTAGCTGAAGGCTATGCTAACTATCGTCTCGGCAAATGAGAGCCTAATTTGTCAGTGAACCATCGCTAGCAAAGTCGGCTGTACAACTGGGGCGAGTGCTAGGAAGTCTCTCTAGACCTGCCGTGTGGCGGCGCTCGGTCTGTAATCACTGACAGTGGCGACACGCGGGTCCGACGTATAATAACGGACCGCGGCCGATTCAAAGGCTACCACCTAGCAAGTGTGGTGTCTGGCAGTGACACCACAAATGGCGTAACTCTCTACATCACCTAAGGGACCACTTAGCACTAACCGCAGATATATTTTAGCTCACCAGGAGCTGCTCGCCCATTTTACTCCTACGTACAAGCATTTTGTTAGCTGGACTGCTGGTAGCGCTTTGAAACTCACGAATGACTCGTTTTCTTTTTTGCAACAACCCTCCGCAATCCTCGATGGTCCATGTCCGTCAGTATATGAGGTCTGCCTGCTACTGATTTAGCTGCCGTTGTTCCTTGGCGTTGCGACTTCAGAGTCATTCACCAACACTCGACTTTGGCCACATTAGAAGGGTTGAAATTTCCCCGATCCCCAATGGATTTTTCACTCAGGCGCTACTTCTTATCTAGGCTACTGACCACGCTATACTCTGCTTGTTTTTGTACTGGCGGGTCCTCCTCTCGTGTCGTCCGGTGGTCAGTTCAGCATTACTTAGGAGTACGCGGGTACTTCTGATCATTGACTGAGCACAACAGCAGTGCAGCACGTTAGCAGTCACGTAGGTTTACTGGACTATCGACAGCCCTGCTACTGACGGTCACTGAATTTTCATGTCATTCAGACTAATAACAATTTATATCAATCATTGTGGGATGTTAATGAACGGACGGTTACCATCGCCAAAACAGTTATTCGCAGAAAATTCAATCAGATTCATATTCGCAGAAACACTAGTGTATATTTTCAACGTTCCTAACAGGTACTTGATAAATGGTGGAAGGGGCTGCCGTGTTGTGTACCTCTCCATTTAATAAAACCTGCATGAAATCCACAAATTTCTACGTATAAAATCCAACAAAAATGTTTTCCACTCCCCATTTAATTACAAATCATTATCGCTATAGTTCAATTCTTTTATCTTGGCGGCTCGCGCATGCCCGCCCAGACGCGGGAGATTGCAGCGTTGCCAGTTGCACAGGACGCACGCGCCAAGAGAAGCAGTGCCATAGTATAGTATAGTTCGCAAACTTACGTTTATGGGGGAGCGCGCAGTTCATGAAGTAAACAAGTAAAGCCACCACGGCCGCATTAACCCTTTCGCTGCTGCAGACACGTGCTCCCCGCATTCCTCGCTGTGTGCCATTTTGTCATCACTGCACTGCTCGCCTGTGCAGACGCATGGTGTTCCGACTACTTTGACACACTTATCATTCGATTTCACAACAACTACTTGGCCCACAATTTGATTTTTACACAACTTCTTGACTGATATCTTCCCCCCATAAATGACTTAATTTTGTTTCGATGTTCAACGCAGTTATTGTGCAGCATTAAATGTAGTAAACCATTGTACGAAATCTTGAAGAGTTTGCAGAGGTAAAAGTCCATAGCGTATACTTTCGGTATGGTCGATTTTAGTTGCCACAATGTTGAGAATGAAATGTGGACAACATACCTACATTTCATATAAAATTTACTGTATAACAATATCTCATTTAATTTGAGTACCAGATAGGTGTCGCATGTAATATTGAGAAATATTCCATCTTTCGCGACTTTAACGAAAGTTTTATTTACACTGGACGCGTTTGACTATATTTTAAATTTTTGGGCCAAATAGTTTTTGTTAAATCGAATGATAAGTGTGCCAAAGCAGTCGGAACACCATATGTCTGCACAGGCGAGCAATGCAGAGATGACAAAATCGCGCACGGCGCGGAATGCGGGGTGCACGTCCCTGTAGCAGCGAAAGGGTTAATGAAGAGACAAAGCTCTAGAAATTTCAAAAAATTACATTCAAACGAATAAAATTCGTGAAGTAAGACACTTAGATATTATTTTTAAATAAAGTAAATAATAAGTTCTGACAAAGGCTTGAATTCACGACCTTCCACTGAGAAGTCCAACACCTTAACCATTACACTAATGTAACTCGTCGATCTCTGTAACTCCTTGAGGACTCTAAAATGTCACACAAAATACCGACAAACACTGTTGGTATGACTATGAATTACTCACGCTTCGTCGATGTACAATAGGAAATAAACAATTACCGCTGTTCTTTATTGTGAAAAAGCGGTCGGTTCGTGAGTTTGATACAAACACCTTTCCTTGCTATCACCTGAATTAGGAGGCTTATTGCTTGTTTGGTTTAATTAATTAATAGAATATGAAGCAATTGGTATAAAGAATGCTTTTTCCAAACTTTCTATAAAAGAAAGTCTGCTATCAAGAGATTGCTTTCGTTCAATTACTTTATTTATGACTGAACGTTTCTAAAACTGAAGACACTCGTCCGTGCTCTGCACTGCAGTCGAGCTCTGGCAACGTCGTTCTCTGTTCATTGGCTGACTGTGTTTTGTGACGTCACATGCGCAGAACGAACCTAAACTCGGCCACCGTCATAAATGACGCCCACTATGGGCATCTTCCAGAAGACGCCTACGTGTAGGCAGGTTGTCTGAAAAATATCCCACTTCGACCGCTACAAGTAACTCCTGCTCCATCTGCTCCATCTGAAAGTATATGAGACATGTAGGAGACATCGTGAAATTATGATGGAGACCATTGGAACACTGCATAGTGTGTGTATATATTACTTTCTGCTGGTGGGTTAAGTCTGTGGAGAAAGTGAGTTATTATTTAGATTCTTTAGTCACCGTTATGTATGTTGTTGTTGTGGTCTTCAGTCCTGAGACTGGTTTGATGCAGCTCTCCATGCTACTCAATCCTGTGCAAGCCTGTTCATCTCCCAGTACCTACTGCAACCTACATCCTTCTGAATCTGGTTAGTGTATTCATCTCTTGGTCTCCCTCTACGATTTTTACCCTCCACGCTGCCCTCCACTGCTAAATTTGTGATCCCTTGATGCCTCAAAACATGTCCTACCAACCGATCCCTTCTTCTAGTCAAGTTGTGCCACAAACTTCTCTTCTCCCCAATCCTATTCAATACCTCCTCATTAGTTACGTGATCTACCCACCTTATCTACAGCATTCGTCTGCAGCACCACATTTCGAAAGCTTCTATTCTCTTCTTGTCCAAACTAGTTATCGTCCATGTTTCACTTCCATACATGGCTACACTCCATACAAATACTTTCAGAAACGACTTCCTCACACTTAAATCTATACTCGATGTTAACAAACTTCTCTTCTTCAGAAACGATTTCCTTGCCATTGCCAGTCTACATTTTATATCCTCTCTACTTCGACCATCATCAGTTATTTTACTCCCTAAATACCAAAACTCCTTTACTACTTTAAGTGTCTCATTTCCTAATCTAATTCCATCAGCATCACCCAATTTAATTTGACTACATTCCATTATCCTTGTTTTGCTTTTGTTGATGTTCATCTGATATCCTCCTTTCAAGACACTGTTCATTCCGTTCAACTGCTCTTCCTAGTCCTTTGCTGTCTCTGACAGAATTACAATGTCATCGGCGAACCTCAAAGTTTTTACTTCTTCTCCATGAATTTTAATACCTACTCCGATTTTTTCTTTTGTTTTCTTTACTGCCTGCTCAATATACAGATTGAATAACATCGGGGACAGGCTACAACCCTGTCTCACTCCTTTCCCAACCACTGCTTCCCTTTCATGCCCCTCGACTCTTATAACTGCCATCTGGTTTCTGTACAAATTGTAAATAGCCTTTCGCTCCCTGGATTTTACCCCTACCACCTTCAGAATTTGAAAGAGAGTATTCCAGTTAACATTGTCAAAAGCTTTCTCTAAGTTTACAAATGCTAGAAACGTAGGTTTGCCTTTTCTTAATCTTTTTTCTGAGATAAGTCGCAAGGTTAGTATTGCCACTCGTGTTCCAACATTTCTACGGATTCCGAACTGATCTTCCCCGAGGTCCGCTTCTACCAGTTTTTCCATTCGTCTGTAAAGAATTCGCGTTAGTATTTTGCAGCTGTGACTTATTAAACTGATAGTTCGGTAATTTTCACATCTGTCAACACCTGCTTTCTTTGGGATTGGAATTATTATATTCTTCTTGAAGTCTGAGGGTATTTCGCCTGTCTCATACATCTTGCTCACCAGATGGTAGAGTTTTGTCATGACTGGCTCTCCCAAGGCCATCAGTAGTTCTAATGGAATGTTGTCTATTCCCGGGACCTTGTTTCGACTCAGGTCTTTCAGTGCTCTGTCAAACGCTTCACGCAGTATCATATCTCCCATTTCATCTTCATCTACAACCTCTTCCATATTGCCCTGAACTACATCGCCCTTGTATAGACACTCTTTATACTCCTTCCACCTTTTTGCTTTCCCTTCTTTGCTTAGAGCTAGGTTTCCATCTGAGCTATTGATATTCGTGCAGGTAGTTCTCTTTTCTCCAAAGGTCCCTTTAATTTTCGTGTAGGCAGTATCTATCTTACCCCTAGTGAGACAAGCCTCTACATCCTTACCTTTGTCCTCTAGCCATCCCTGCTTAGCCATTTTGCACTTCCTGTCGATCTCATTTTTGAGACGTTTGTATTCCTTTTTGCTGCTTCAATTACTGCATTTTTATATTTTCTCCTTTCATCAATTAAATTCAATATTTCTTCTGGTACCCAAGGATTTCTATTAGCCCTCGTCTTTTTACCTACTTGATCCTCTGCTGCCTTCACTACTTCATCCCTCAGAGCTACCCATTCTTCTTCTACTGTATTTCTTTCCCCCATTCCTGTCAATTGTTCCCTTATGCTCTCCCTCAAACTCTCTACGACCTCTGGTTCTTTCAGTTTATCCAGGTCCCATCTCCTTAAATTCCCACCTTTTTGCAGTTTCTTCAGTTTCAATCTGCAGTTCATAACCTATAGATTGTGGTCAGAATCCACATCTGCCCCTGGAAATGTCTTACAATTTAAAACCTGATTCCTAAATCTCTGTCTTACCATTATATAATCTATCTGATACCTTTTAGTATCTCCAGGATTCTTCCAGGTATACAACCTTCTTTTATGATTCTTGAACCAAATGTTAGCTATGATTAAGTTATGCTCTGTGCAAAATTCTACAAGGCGGCCTCCACTTTCATTTCTTCCCCCCCAATCCATATTCACCTACTATGTTTCCTTCTCTCCCTTTTCCTACTGACGAATTCCAGTCACACATGACTATTAAATTTTCGTCTCCCTTCACTACCTGAATGATTTCTTTTATCTCGTCATACATTTCATCAATTTCCTCATCATCTGCAGAGCTAGTTGGCATATAAACTTGTACTACTGTAGTAGGCATGGGCTTTGTGTCTATCTTGGCCACAATAATGCGTTCACTATGCTGTTTGTAGTAGCCTACCGGCACTCCTACTTTTTATTCATTATTAAACCTACTCCTGCATTACCCCTATTTGATATTGTATTTATAACCCTGTAATCACTTGACCAAAAGTCTTGTTCCTCCTGCCACCGAACTTCACTAATTCCCACTATATCTAACTTTAACCTATCCATTTCCCTTTTTAAACTTTCTAACCTACCTGCCCGATTAAGGGATCTGACATTCCACGCTCCGATCCGTAGAACGCCAGTTTTCTTTCTCCTGATAACGACGTCCTCTTGAGTAGTCCCCGCCCGGAGATCCGAATGGGGGACTATTTTACCTCCGGAATATTTTACCCAAGAGGACGCCATCATCATTTAATCATACAGTAAAGCTGCATGTCCTCGGGAAAAGTTACGGCTGTAGTTTCCCCTTGCTTTCAGCCGTTCGCAGTACCACCACAGCAAGGCCGTTTTGGTTAATGTTACAAGGCCAGATCAGTCAATCATCCAGACTGTTGCCCCTGCAACTACTGAAAAGGCTGCTGCCCCTCTTCAGGAACCACACGTTTGTCTGGCCTCTCAACAGATACCCCTCCGTTGTGGGTTCACCTACGGTACGGCCATCTGTATCGCTGAGGCACGCAATCCTCCCCACCAACAGCGTGGTCCATGGTACATGGGGGGGGGGGGGCGTTATGTATACACCGTATGAATGATATAACGTTGATTGTCGTACAGTAGAGTATTGGACAATTTTTAATTAATACTATTAGCATCTTACGGATCGATGAGTGTAGGAAATCGGGGTTGTATGATGCAAAGTACCCTGATAAACATAATACATTCGAAACATTCAAACCAACGTACTGTGCAGTAGTTGTGCACAGACAAAAATCTTCGAATATTTTTTCTTCTAAGCTAGAAGTTCGTTCTCGGAAATAATAGTACACGTTTTATTTCTTTTGGCCCATTCTTACATTGCATATAAGACTGTTTCAGTCGAAGAGAAGCGGCGAAGAGAACAAACAGTGCGCTATCATTGCACCAGTATACTTATTCCCGAAAATCTGCTGTACGGTAGAACTGAAAGTGGGGACAACAGTATAGCAAATCCAGAAACTGAGGGAGAAGAAAACAAAAAAGGAGAAGACTCCTTAAATTAGCCACACTTACGCTTCACTTCTTCAAAAATTGAAAATGGGCACATTATTTTCCAGGCTCATTACAAACTGCTACAAACAGAAAATAAAGTAAATTCGCTTGGTACCACCACTGGCCAAAGTAATATAGAGGGTTTGCACAAACCAAAAGTGGACACTAGGCCACTACTGCAGTGGATGACCGCTACCTACGGATTATGGCTCGGAGGAACCCTGACAGCAACGCCACCAAGTTGAATAATGCTTTTCTTGCAGCCACAGGACGTCGTGTTACGACTCAAACTTCGTGCAATGGGCTTCATGATGCGCAACTTCACTCCCGACGTCCATTGCGAGATCCATCTTTGCAACCACGACACCATGCAGTGCGGTACAGATGGGCCCAGCAACATGCTGAACCGACCACTAAGGATTGGCATCACGTTCTCTTCACCGATGAGTGTCGCTTATGCCTTCAACCAGATAATCTTCGGAGACGTGTTTGGAGGCAACCCGGTCAGAATGAACGCCTTAGGCACACTGTCCAGCGAATGCACCAAGGTGGACGTTCTCTGCAGTTTTGTTGCGGCATTATGTAGTGCCAACTTACGCCGCTGGTGATCATGGAAGGCGCCGTTCTCCGACCGACAGTGCAACCATATAGGCAGCATGTTGGCGAGGCATTCGTCTTCATTGACGACAATTCACGCCCCCAGTGTGCAAATCTTGTGAATAACTTCCTTCAGGATAACGACATCGCTCGACTAGAGTGGCCAGCATGTTCTCCAGACATGAACCCTATCGGACGTGCCTAGGATAGATTGAAAAGGGCTGAAACTCCCTGGCAGATTAAAACTGTGTGCCAGACCGAGACTGGAACTCCGGACCTTTGCCTTTCGCGGGCAAGTGCTCTACCAACTGAGCTACCCAAGCACGACTCAGGCCCGCCCTCACAGCTTCAATTCTGCCAGTACCTCGTCTCCTACCTTCCAAACTTCACAGAAGCTCGTCTGCAAACCTGGCAGAACTAGCACCCCTGGAAGAAAGGATGTTACAAAGACACGGCTTAGCCACAGCCTGGAGGAGGTTTCCAGAATGAGATTTTCACTCTGCAGCTGAGTGTCAGTTCTCTGTAATGTAAAGTCTGCATAAACTGAGGGCATTATGGCAGCCTTCATGTTATTAAATTGTCCATGGGTGTTTTCCAAGCCATTCCTATGCGCTACCCTCAAACATTATGGCAGGCAGGGGATGCTGTTGCAAGACGTTACACAGCCGCGGCAGTTTCTCAAACCGCGCGAGCAGAGTTGGGGCTGCAGCAGCGCGACTCATTTTGGGCTCAGCAGCAAGTGCACCAGGATACCAGCACTGGCGCGAGTCAGCAGCTGGACATATCGGGCACAAATGGGACGACGACCGAGCGGGTTACATAAGAGGGAACCCTGGAGTACTACCGAGCAGCCGAACAGAACGAATTTGACTGGATACTTTGGGCAGTTGTGGTCTAGTCGGCAGTTGATAAGAAGAGTGTGCTGTCTGAAGACTGGAAGTATGGGATGGCCCATACTTTTTACTATAGAGCAGTCTGTTTCTAGCAGACTCTGAAAGCCTCAATAGGGGTTCCTTTCAAAGGGCACGGTCGACTTCCTTCCCCGTCCTTCCCTAATCCGATGAGACCAATGACCCCTCTGTCTGATGGTTCAAATGGCTCTGAGCACAATAAGACTTAACATCTGAGGTCATCAGTCCCCCTAGAACTTAGAACTACTTAAACCTAAGGAACCTAAAGACATCACACACATCCATGCTCGAGGCAGGATTCGAACCTGCGACCGTAGCGGTCGCGCGGTTCCAGACTGAAGCGCCTAGAACCGCTGGGCCACTGCTGCCGGCTTTTTGTGATAGATTATCCCTTATTCTGAGTGCTTATATTGCAATCGCTTCAGCTAGTTATGCAGCAGTACTTAGTGATCCAAAAGGTTATATTATTGTACCTTTAGTCAGGTGATGTAGGCTCCTCTAAGTAAAGCAATACCTTGGCACATTTTGGTGACTTCGATATAGTTTTGTTCAATTAGTACTCAGCCTCCTTTTGCAATCAGAGTGTTATTAGAGTTTCTTATTCTTGCTGATTTTTTATGCCTATACTAGTGGGGTACTGCCGTTTCTGAGGAAAAACACTAATGCAGCATCCATGAGCAACTTTCTATTCGCGGTATCATATTACAACCGAGAAGGTTGCACCTTCATATCAACTTCAGCACAAACTTATCTACAAGACCATGCTGGGAATCGTCACATCAGCATCATCACTTACTCCCCATATCAGGCATACTATCACTAATTTAACATTATCTTGCAGAGTAATGGATAGCTGAGTGACCTGGAAAAGTAGTCGAAACTCGGTAGCTGAAATCCTAGCGGATCATCGTCTCCATGACAGTATATCTGAGACTGCAGAGAACAGCTACACATCAAGATATTAGTATATATGGATGTGAAGGCACATCCATCTTCATACTCTTCGAGAAAACTACAGACTCTATCAGTATTGTGGTATAAACGTACGTTACAGATAGATGCCTGCATCTATATCTCGAACGTTACAAACTACAATGTACCTACTGCTATCTTGATAACGTGATCGTTAACTTGAAATTCCCTAAGTGGTTCTAGTTACCTGTGAGTGACATTCGACATCTTGCTTCTCTGCCTAGTTTACGCTTACGTTGCTGCATCACTTGTTATGACTTGTTGTACTAGGTGGCCAGGATGAGGTGTTGCCTTAATATCTACCACTAAAAGAACAGCATCGTTATACTTCCAGCCATCTAGATCCGGAGACTATTTTGATCGCGTAGATAATCAGCTGATACACCTCCATTACACGGTGATCCTAACTAACGTCAGCTTAATATTTCGCAAGAAGATCATAACTATTGCACCAGCCTAGTGTAGATCACCTTAGATGTTTAGTTTTATGTCTTAGAATGGAAACATGTGTGTATTTGGAGAAAAACATTAGTAAAAGTTATAGCAAATAGCGATGGGATGTGTGCAGTTATGAAAAAGATCATGACTTTGTTGTGTTGTACATCACTTAATTACATGTTGCGGCATTTGTTTAGTATTTATAACTTTGGAAGGTGATCATGCAGTGATGTGCTAGCAGGGAATATCTAGCACTCCGCGTTCGGCGTTATGTGCCAAGCATTAGCTCTTACACGTTAGCCATTACGTGTATTGTACTTTTAGCAAACCACAGAATTAGAAAAATTTTAAATCACATACCAGATTCAAAAATGAACTGATGCACACAGAACAGAGCACCAATTACAATCCTACTACAAAAGTGGTGACATATTTATGAAAGCTTGCGCTGAATAATCGTGATCCCAGTCTCTACCAAATAACACAGTAATAAGAAATAACAGTTGGCATTTTAGAAGGCAGGCCTAATTAATCGAAGTCGTAAAACTTACCTGATCTAACTTACTAGCCTGGCAAGGGCTATACCCGCAAAAAAAAAAAAAAAAAAAAAAAAAATGTTAGCTAAAATATTATGTTAACCAGCCAACCAAAATTCAGAGGTATGTACTCCACCGTTCATTATCCATGTCTAATAACAACTGACATTTTAGAAGGTAGACCAAAGGCATGGATGTCTTGAAACTAACCTGATAAGTCTTATAACCAAGGAAAAATACGTGTTAGCTAAAATTCTACGCTAAGCAGGCATGTAAGCAAGCAATTTGACAGTTTGAATGCAAACAACAAAGCCTATTCTTGTGAAAGCTGCAATACAACTACAAATTAAATATTTCCACATTTAAATTGCTCTCAAGCACCAAATTAGGATCACAAAGGTAATGCATCACGTTACACACTTAAAAAATATAAGCGATAATTCTGATTGGTAGTTATTGCTAATATTACGCACAACACAGCCCCAATGGAGGTATGTACAATAACAGCAGTTTTCCATCAGATCTGTGGTGCCAAGGCTACTCAAAAGATTTATAGCCTGTATTTTTCGTGTATTGCTTTTTTAGGTGTATGAGTCACAACATTCTAAAGCATATCCGCAAAATACGTTAGAAACGTGAAACGTGCGATGTTTACTTCGAGTATCTAGGACCTAGTTGAGGTCAAGTACAAGAAAAAATCCTGTAACGCTAAAATCAACATCTATAATCTCACAACACTTTTAAATGTGTCGTAAAATGTAATCTTTACGTTGCAGCAGTATCTGAATGCGTAAAATGTGTATTTAATCTGTGCAGCTGCATTTCCGGAAAGCACGACTCACGAAAATGAAACCTTTAATCAACTGCACCACCACCACCCACACATGCTCATCACAATTGCCTTATTAGGGAAGGACCGAATGAGGTATTTTACTTTTTTTTTTTTTTTTGAGACATCAGTCTTCTGGCTGGTTTGAAGCTGCCCGCCACGAATTCTTCTCCTGTACCAACCTCTTCATTTCAGAGTAGCACTGGCAAACCTAGGTCTCCAACTATTTGCTCGGTGTGTTCCAATCTCTGTCTTCCTCTACAGTTTTTACCCACTACAGCCACCACCCGCCCCTTCCCCTAATACATG
This sequence comes from Schistocerca piceifrons, assembly GCF_021461385.2. Taxonomy (NCBI): domain Eukaryota; kingdom Metazoa; phylum Arthropoda; class Insecta; order Orthoptera; family Acrididae; genus Schistocerca; species Schistocerca piceifrons. The sequence goes on along the minus strand of NC_060144.1, from coordinate 397,568,302 downwards.
CAAATCATTCCCTGATATAAAACAATATACTGGTAGTCAAGACAGCAGGAATTCTTTTTATTCCATGATTACCGGTTTTACGCGAAACTCCGCTATCATCGGATCTTAGGACACATATATCAAGGCAAATAATGGTGATATTAATAGTTGCCTATAACATGCAGGCCTTACAAAGTTGCTATAGGCAACTGTTAATATCACCATTATTTGCCTTGATGTTGTGACCTGTATGTGTCCTAAGATCCGATGATGGCGGCTTTAGTTTCGCCGGAACCGGTGATCATGGAGTTAAAAGAATTCCTGCGATCGCGGCTACCAGTTCATTATTTCACGAGCATCTAGATCGCTCCCACATGAGCACAATGTGCTCCCTACAAAATTCCCTGATGTCTTAACGGATGTCCTGTCATCCTGTCCCTTCTCCTTCTCAGCGTTTCCCACATATTCCTTTACTCTCTGATTCTACATAGAATCTCCTCATTATTTACCCTATCAGTCATCTGCAGAATCAAATCTCAAATGCTTCTATTCTCTTCTGTTCCGGTTTTGCCACAGTCCATGTTTCACAACCATACAATGCTGTGCTCCAGACATACATTCTCAGAAATTTATTGCTCAAATTAAGGCCTGTGGTTGACACTAGGAGACTTCTCTTCGCCAGGGATGCCTTGTTTGCCAGTGCTAGTGTGCCTTTGATGTCCTCCTTGCTCCGACCGTCATTGGTTATTTTGCTGCTTAGGTAGAGGAATTGCTTCACTTCATCTACTTTGTGATCACCAATCGTAACGTTAAAACAAAGTTGATCGCTGTTCTCATTTCTGCTATTTCTATTACTTTCGTCTTTCTTCGATTTACTCTCGGTCCACGTTCGCCGCGCGGGGTACCCGCGCGGTCTTGGGCGTCCAGTCACGGTTCGCGAGGCTCCGTCCGGCGGAGGTTCGAGTCCTCCCTCGGGCATACGTGTGTCTGTTGTCCTTAGCGTAAGTTAGTTCATGTTCCGTCCTTATTTGACTGCTCATCCCATTCAGCACCCTGTAATTCTTCTTCACTTTCATTCATGATAGCAATGTCATCAGATAATAGTATCATTGATATCTTTTCGCCTTGAATTTTATTTCCACTTCTGACCCTTTCTTTTATTTCCGTCATTGCTACTTCGATGTACGAATTGAACAGGAGGGGTTAAAGATTACATCCCTGTCCGACGCCCTTTTTAATCTGAGTACTTAGTTCTTTGTCGCCCACTCTCATTATTCCCTCTTGGCTCTTGTACATATTTTATATTACCCGTCTCGCGCTATAGTTTACCCTTTACCCTATATTCTCAGATTTTCGAACATTTTTCACCATTTCAAACTGTCAAACGCTTCTTCCAGGTCGACAAATCTTCTGAATGTGTCTGGAGTTTTCTTTAGTCTTGATTCCATTATCAACCGCAATGTCAAAATTGCCTCCTGGTGCCTTAAACTCTGGAAATTTGTGGTAAGTTCTATGGGACCAGACTGCTGAGGTTATCGGTCCCTAAGCTTACATTACTTAATCTAACTGAAACTATCTTACGCTAAGGGCAACACACACAACCATGCCCAAGGGAGGACTCGAACTACCGACGGGGGGAACCACGCGAACCGTGGCAAGACGTCCAAGACCGCACGGCTATCCCGCGCGGCGCCTTAAACTTTCCTAAAACTAAAATGATCGTCATCCAACACATTCTCAATTTTATTTTCCATTCTTCTGTATATTATTCTTGTCAGCAACTTGGATGCATAAGATTTTAAACTGACTGTGCTGTGGGGCGGCGGATGAGTTTGTAATAATAATTAACAATTAATCTATTGCTGGATATATGCTTGCGTGTTGAATCAGTTTCTAGCTTTTAGAATGTTGTTATTGCTGTCTTTTGCCGTTCTCAACACTGGCTCTCTATTTACTCCGTGACCCCCAGAAAGTGATTTAATAAAACTTGGAGCCAGTAAATAGATATCCTAGTGCCCACTTTACCTGAGAATGTTCTTATAGCTGCAGCTTATAGCTCTGAGGAATTAGGAGATTGTCCGGGATTTCTAATCAAAAACGGTTTTCCAAAATAGTTGAGTATATTCTGAAATTCACTAATAAAAACCACAAGTATCCCTACAACCTAACTAACAGAACAGTTCAGAGTCTAATGCGCTGATGCAACTATAAATGTCCGAATCAAATGTTAAAAAGAATGCTCGCCATAATTTGATGAAAATATTTCATCAAACGCCACGCTAAATTTTTGGTAGAATGTCTGTCCCGCGACGGCACGTGAAAATACGACAAAACGCAAACTGAAGCTAGATAATGAAAATCATTCCAGAATTAACACTTCACATAAAATGTTTTCATGGTTCCGCATATCTCTAGTAACTTAATACGGCACCCGAGGCTGTTTGTAGCAGATACACTGATGCGACGCGACTACCGACACAGATGGCGTGTCATTCAGCGTCTGGAGAGAACTGGGGCCTTGCTTCCTCGCGCAGTGTTCTTATATATAAAGCCGCGGTGCGGACGGCGAAGGGAACGCCTGATCTTTCCGGCTCTCTCGACTAGCCGCTGGGCTAGTAACGCACCACTTCAAGTTACATAATAATTTATAGCTTCTTTGGCTGATGGCCGAAGAAGCTCTTAATTTAAACGTGCATTCAGCACGCAGGTAAGTATTGATAATAAAATTTTGACGTGGCTAAGTTAAATACTTTAGGCGAGAGAATTAATTTAATTGCCCTGCACGCACTAGATGAGCTCTGAACTGGCCCTGTTGAGATCCGCTATCGCTATAATTTTATAGGTATTAAAAAGAAACTTTACACATTTTCATAATCATAGCGGACCTCCAACCTATTTAAATCTAAACATCCTAGCCTTATTTACTAGCCTACTTAATCTATCTTGCTTCCTTCAGTTTTGAGACGAAAACCAGAAAATCATGAATTTCCACTAAAGTCTTAATTTGTGAAATCCAAAGTACTGTTTTTATTAAATCATTATGAAAGATGAATCTAAATATAAATTTTGAAGTCTCTAGTTCTGTTCTGTTGCGCCAATGATTTTTTCAGAAAAACGTCCAAATCTCGGAAATGGCTGAAGTTATCGAACTGATATTTAACACACATTAATTTAGTAATATTCCTGACATGCTAGAAAAGTTTTAGTTCATTTGCTTGATTTTTAAGGTATTGCGCAACATTTATGACGTCAGAGCTAGTTACAGCAGACTGGCTGGCACACAACGGAAACTGATGTGAATTTATTACAGCGTGAGTAGGCTGCTTCCCTACATCACCCTCTACTTAAATTTTTTGTTTATGAATGTTAATGAATGAAAAAAATTTAATTACAAAAAGGGAAGCAAGAGTACAGTTTAACTCCCTATGAAAAATCAAAATTGAAATATAAACCGGTAGAAACATTAAAGAAAACTGATTACCTACATTAATTATTTAAATTGTAGGCATATTCACTGCCTTTTTAAACAATGTCATTACTCAAATTTTTAAAGCAAAGTCATGAAATATTTTGGCATACATATTGCCTTAGACAAACAAACACATAGAAATTGAAAAATTATAAAAATCTTAACTACATTAAATACATTTTTACATACACAAATTCAAAGAAAATAAACTGATACATAAACAGATGATTATCTCTTAGCAGTCTTTTCTAAACCTGAAAGAAAAGTTCACAAATAATTTTTACACACGTGGTTGTAGCCGCTTTGGCTGGCGTCCTACACTTCCATTCACAGGGGTAGAGAAGGGGAAGTTGCTATGGTGTGCGTCCTTCACGTTCTCTCTAAATTACATGGGGGAAAGGGGAGGGGTCACTGTGAGTTGTGTCCAAGTCACTCCACACTTTCACGCAGCTACCAGGCTGCCGTTATCTGGTTTGTCCTGTAGAACAAACAAAAAGAGTGCCTCAGACTCTGTTCACTTAAAATCTAAGGGAGGGTCACAATGAAATGGGGATATATACATTTTATCCTTCAGTATGTTGCTGGAACAAAGTTAACAGAATTTTTTCAGTATTACTCTCGCGGTTACTTAACTGTCATAAAATCGGTCAACATTTGGCTCAAAACGCCGTTAGTCACTTACAAGAGAAAATTTTATGCTCAAGGCATATAATCATAAATCCTATTTAATCTGAATTTATTAGTTCTGGGCCGGAACACTGAACCAATGCTCGGTATATTCCTGACAAATCTGCATTTTATTTACTTAACTGAATCATCTTTGATTACTTTATTCTTAGAGATAGTATGAGTATGATTAGTGGTTGTTTTCTCAGCTTCTTTGTACATGTGAGTAACTTTTGGTAATAGTACAGTTTTGAGTGTTCAAAACACACTACGTTTAGTTGACTACAAAACCCACTTATTGGTCCTCTGCTGTTGTCAGTTCTACATCTGCAATTACGTACTTACTTACTTTGAAGTGTATTCATGCTGAGCTAAAATTATGTTTCACGTCTGTCAGTATGTTATTTATTTATTTTGCTAGTGTATGTACTTATTTAGCACTCACTCTATTAATATTTAAAGCATAGGATAGCACATTTATTTCATATTCATAGTGTATTGCAGCTGATTAGTTTGCTCACGTGGCAATCCATTTCCACTCGATCGGACGCTGAAACCTCAGGTAGTCTCTCTCGGACCTACCACTAAAGTGTATCAAGTAAATATGGACGAGCGTAATGCTAAATTCCTTAAACCTATAGGACACCATGAGCTGCTCTGTCTCATCTAACATAAGGGTACCTATGGTCGCATTCACGCCTCCAACTCATAACCTCAATACGTGTAGGTGTATCCTGTCACACACTACACTAAAATAATGGCCAGCTCCAACCTTATAAATACTTCAGGGACGTGTCCTTCACGTCTCAACCACAAACACTGCCCAATTCTATTACACTGCCTTTCCTTGCTACACCAGGTGAGTTTATACTTACAACTTATCTGCATATTTTTCATAACACTAAGCAATCTCTTTTATTATTAATTAGTTAGCTCTACAGCATACACTAGGTTTCACTACCACTTCAGATCCTGCTTGTACACGAATTTGTACATCCTTTTAAAATATTATTGTAGACCATTTCCAATAAAACAACACTTTGTACTTATTATATTACCAGGGTACTATACATACTTGTTACTCAAATACATTTTATATCTTAATTACGTCATACTTCTCTATTGTTTGTCACTATTAGGTTTGTCACATTAGGTATTTTCTTTTGTCACTAATCGGTAGATAGAATGGTTACATAACTCATGGCTTGATAGCCATGACGGAAAATTTTCATGTCTGGAAAGAAGAGGACGAAATTTTTGAGGACAGGAAAGAGGAAGAATGAGTGAGACCTGAAAGGGAAAGAAGATCTCACACAGCTGGGACTGCACAGCTGCCACACTGTGTAGAGGTTACAGAACAACCTCCTCCCTACAGCATTCATTAGCTTAATGCTGGCTTGATAGTGATAACGGAAAATTTTAGTATTTGGAAAGAAATGGTCGAAATTTTTGAGGATAGGAAAGATGAAGAATGAGTGAGACCTGAAAAAGGAAAGAAGATCTCACACAGCTGGGACTGCACAGCTGCCACACTGTGTAGAGGTTACAGAACAACCTCCTCCCTACAGCATACATTAGTTTAATGCTGTAAAGAAGAGTTAGAAATTTTTGGTGGATAGAAAAGATGAAGAGTGAGTGAGACCTGAAAGGGAAAGAAGATCTCACACAGCTGGGACTGCACAGCTGCCACACTGTGTAGAGGTTAAAGAACAACCTCCTCCCTACAGCATTCATTGGTTTGATGCTGTAAAGAAGAGTTAGAAATTTTAGGTGGAAAGAAAAGATGAAGAGTGAGTGAGACCTGAAAGGGAAAGAAGATCTCACACAGCTGGGACTGCACAGCTGCCACACTGTGTAGAGGTTACAGAACAACCTCCTCCCTACAGCATTCATTGGTCTAATGCTGTAAAGAAGAGTTAGAAATTTTAGGTGGATAGAAAAGATGAAGAGTGAGTGAGACCTGAAAGGGAAAGAAGATCTCACACAGCTGGGACTGCACAGCTGCCACACTGTGTAGAGGTTAAAGAACAACCTCCTCCCTACAGCATTCATTAGTTTAATGCTGTAAAGAACAGTTAGAAAATTTTAGGTGGATAGAAAAGATGAAGAGTGAGTGAGACCTGAAAGGGAAAGAAGATCTCACACAGCTGGGACTGCACAGCTGCCACACTGTGTAGAGGTTACAGAACAACCTCCTCCCTACAGCATACATTAGTTTAATGCTGTAAAGAAGAGTTAGAAAATTTTAGGTGGATAGAAAAGACGAAGAGTGAGTGAGACCTGAAATGGAAAGAAGATCTCACACAGCTGGGACTCCACAGCTGCCACACTGTGTAGAGGTTACAGAACAACCTCCTCCCTACAGCATTCATTGGTTTAATGCTGTAAAGAAGAGTTAGAAATTTTAGGTGGATAGAAAAGATGAAGAGTGAGTGAGACCTGAAAAGGAAAGAAGATCTCACACAGCTGGGACTGCACAGCTGCCACACTGTGTAGAGGTTACAGAACAACCTCCTCCCTACAGCATTTATTGGTTTAATGCTGTATTGATAACCATACCGGAAAATTTAATGTATGAAAGAAAAGGTCGAAATTTTTGAGGACAGGAAAGAGGAAAAATGAGTGAGACCTGAAAGGGAAAGAAGATCTCACACAGCTGGGACTGCACAGCTGCCACACTGTGTAGAGGTTACAGAACAACCTCCTCCCTACAGCATTCATTGGCTTACTATGAATCTGCCACGTCGATCTGAAAATACTTTATGATGCCTTTTTAGAACCTGTCTCAGTTCTTCCTTTTGATTGGCTGAAATCCTATCGATATCCTGCAATTTAGTTTCTATTTTGTCTAAAATAATTGCTTCTTCTTCTTCTTCTGTATTCAGCTTATTGTTATTAAGATTAACACCTTCGTCCCAATACCTCCTATTTTTCAGAACTCGTATAGGCAGCTCCCAAGTTTCATGATCAGTTACTACATGTTTATCACTAAAAGGTACTATAATTACTCCGGTTATTGGCAAGATCATTTTTAACTGGCTTCTTTCAAAGTCAACAACACTCTGATATTTTGACAAGAAATCTATGCCAATTAAAACCTCAATACTGAGATTGTTTACAATTAAACATGGATGATCAATTAAATTACCATTAATGTTAAAGGGTAGTAAAGCTTCTTGCTTTATCGTTTTTGAAACCTTGCCAGTAGCACCAATTATTCTTAGTCCTGATACCCTCATTACTGTAAGCTTGTCTTTACCAGGTAATGCATCAAAGAAGGACTGAGATATTGCACTCACCTCACTTCCACTGTCTAAGAGACAACGTACATTGATACCCAACATATTCACTATTATTATAGGGTGGCTTATTCTAGGTTGTACAGGTGGTTCCTCAGATTCATCTAGTAGTCCCTTTTGGATTTGTCTCCAACTAAAGTGATCAACATCTGTCTTCATTACATTTAGGTCACAGTGTGTAGGGGTTTCCTGAATTACATTTTCAGCTGCCTTTTCCAGTCGGTCTATTAATTTTAAATCGAAACACCGCACGACTTCATTACATTTAGTTTGCTGAACATGACCCAAATTACTGTAGTCTGAGCGATTCTGCGCCTCCAGACCGGGCATAACATTAGTTACAGCTAAACCACTTTCACCATTATCGTCGGTTTCCTTCTCAAGTGACAACTGGTCACAGCTACTGGGTTCATCGACCCCAAACAGCCTACCCTCTACATTCCCACTTATCTCCTGTCCTAAATCTATTAGTACATTATCAACATCCTGCACAGGCACTTTAGATAAGAGCACATCATCCTCATCGTAAATATAAGCATGAATTTCTTCTGCTTCTTCACCTGTCAATTCAGTATTTTGTAGCTCATCCCTACTGTTACACTGCTGCGCCTTCTCTTTCTCTTCCCACTTAGAAAGCGTTTCTAACACGGTATCTATCAAATACTGTGAGTGATCTAATATTTCTGTTGTATCCTTAGGTGCTACCGACTCTTCATCCACATGTTCAGTTTGAGTATTCTGATCTGTCTTACCAATTCCCTTAACTACTGGCTTAGGAAAAGTAACCGCCTGGTGAGCGCCAGTGTCCTCATAGACGGGAACTAGTTTTCCTGCCTCGGCATACTACTGTTTCCTTTAGTTTCATTATAGTTAGCTGGCATAGCCTTACTTTCCGTACTGTTGTTTACATGCATATTTCTGTTTGGAACAAAATTATTATCCCTTGGACGCCATTGTTGGTTCTGATAATTATTTCCCCAATTCCTACCTCTCTTAGGATTACGAACACCTACTGTTCTGATGTTTACATTGCCATTTTGCTCGTTCCTAAAATTACTATTATTATTATTAGCATTTCTATTATTACGTGCTTGCTCCTCATTGGCAGCAACACGTTCTACACGTTCCAAGTACTCAATGAAACGATCCAGATTGTCTCTAGGGGCTGATATAATTCTAGTTTGCCAGTACCATGGCAGTTTAGCTTCCAGACCTAGTATAATCATTTCTGGTTTTAGCTTTTCCGCCAAATGTGACAAACGTGAAATCCATGACCTAGCAAACTCTTTAATTGATTCCTTGCCTGCGTTGAAGCGTTTCCCACTCCAAAATTCTCTCAACACTTCATTTTGCTTATTGCTAGACCAATACTCATTAATGAAAGCTGTTTTAAACTCCGCTAATGTTTTACATTTCAACATAACATCAGCTGACCAACGCATGGCGTCACCTGCTAAATGGCTTCTAATAAATGAGATTTTCTCTCGTTCAGACCAAGTCGGTGGAATCACATCTTCAAAATCGTTCCAGAAATCTAGCGGGTGGATATTTTTATCTGGATCGAACCGCAAGAACTGCCGACACCCGATAAAAGCGGCGTTTGCAGCTACAACTTGTTGTACATTACCATTACCAGAAGTTACTGAAGCTACTTTACTCTCAATGTTAGCAATGTTAGTACTTATATTTTCTACTTTCATTTCAACATTATCTACTCTTTGCACAATATGAGTAGTGTCAGTTTTGATTGCTTCTACTTCTGCTTGACATATATTTACTTTTATATTAACATCTTTAAATCTATCTGAGCACAGTTCAGATTCCGCCTCGATCTTTTCTGTTAACTTGTGCTCCAGCTTCGCATCTTCCATTTGGAAGTCTTTGCGAACCTCAGCAACTTCGGATTTAACTGTTTTATACATTTCAGAAAACTGTTGAGCAACCTTTTTCTTAATATCCTCATGATTGCAATCAATTTTACAATTCAAACTGTCAAGATCCTCTTTCAACTTATTGCAACCAGCCTTGAAGGTGTCGTCCATTACCTCCAATCGTTTATTAAAACTAGTTTGGCTGGCCACAATTTCATACTTTAATTCAGCATTATTGGATTCTAATTTATTGTCCATTGCCTCAAATCGTTTATTAAAATTTGTTTGACTGGCCACCATTTCAGACTTTAATTCAGCATTGCTGGCAGCTATTGCTTGTAATATATCATTTAAATCAACAGCCCCAGCATCTTTGGGTTGCTCACGAGCTGGCTTTTTATCACACTCAGGTGACGAAAAACTAGCTCCAACACCAGAATCATCAAAACTAACTGAAACTTCTGATTGATTAGTCATATCTAACTTCTCCTTCTTACACTCTACCATCTCTGAAGACTGTTTCATTTTTAATTCATCAGAGAAACTATCATCCAATAAATTTACCATTTCTACTCTCCGCTTTACTACAGGGGTCTCTATTATTGAATCATTACCCCTTCGCACACTACTGTCAGGAGACAATACTTCATATTTCACTTTAACATTACTACTTTCAAGCATATTTACACTTGAACCGTTGTCTGGATTTACAGTTCCCTCAACAGACATAGGTTCTGATTTAAGTTTAACCTCAGTTTCTTTTGGCGGTTCCATCACCGACAGTCTTTTAGTGCAGGTTAGTAAAATTTTTAACAGCTTTTCACTTAACTTAGTTCCTTCTGCACGACGTATGTCGTTGCCGGCGCGGCGTACCAGGATTCCTGATGCGACGTGGCCCGTTGAACTGCAGACGGCTCTCCGACGGCTGTTGTGTGTTTGCGTGGCCCGCAATTGCAGGCTCTGCGCCGGCTGCTTCAGTGGACGACTGCGGTGCGGCGAGACTGGCTTCTCGCGATGCCGGCAGCACCGCTAGACTCAGTGCCAGCTCCGTCAATCCAGATGCGTTGTTAATCCAATTGCGTCGTCCACATGCACACGTAACACATTCACTGTTCTATACTCAGTTGCGCTTCGCATTTCACTCGCGAATCCGAATAGTTAAAAATCACTTTCACTTAGTTGATTTCCCGGCCGATGCACCATATGTGGGGCGGCGGATGAGTTTGTAATAATAATTAACAATTAATCTATTGCTGGATATATGCTTGCGTGTTGAATCAGTTTCTAGCTTTTAGAATGTTGTTATTGCTGTCTTTTGCCGTTCTCAACACTGGCTCTCTATTTACTCCGTGACCCCCAGAAAGTGATTTAATAAAACTTGGAGCCAGTAAATAGATATCCTAGTGCCCACTTTACCTGAGAATGTTCTTATAGCTGCAGCTTATAGCTCTGAGGAATTAGGAGATTGTCCGGGATTTCTAATCAAAAACGGTTTTCCAAAATAGTTGAGTATATTCTGAAATTCACTAATAAAAACCACAAGTATCCCTACAACCTAACTAACAGAACAGTTCAGAGTCTAATGCGCTGATGCAACTATAAATGTCCGAATCAAATGTTAAAAAGAATGCTCGCCATAATTTGATGAAAATATTTCATCAAACGCCACGCTAAATTTTTGGTAGAATGTCTGTCCCGCGACGGCACGTGAAAATACGACAAAACGCAAACTGAAGCTAGATAATGAAAATCATTCCAGAATTAACACTTCACATAAAATGTTTTCATGGTTCCGCATATCTCTAGTAACTTAATATGGCACCCGAGGCTGTTTGTAGCAGATACACTGATGCGACGCGACTACCGACACAGATGGCGTGTCATTCAGCGTCTGGAGAGAACTGGGGCCTTGCTTCCTCGCGCAGTGTTCTTATATATAAAGCCGCAGTGCGGACGGCGAAGGGAACGCCTGATCTTTCCGGCTCTCTCGACTAGCCGCTGGGCTAGTAACGCACCACTTCAAGTTACATAATAATTTATAGCTTCTTTGGCTGATGGCCGAAGAAGCTCTTAATTTAAACGTGCATTCAGCACGCAGGTAAGTATTGATAATAAAATTTTGACGTGGCTAAGTTAAATACTTTAGGCGAGAGAATTAATTTAATTGCCCTGCACGCACTAGATGAGCTCTGAACTGGCCCTGTTGAGATCCGCTATCGCTATAATTTTATAGGTATTAAAAAGAAACTTTACACATTTTCATAATCATAGCGGACCTCCAACCTATTTAAATCTAAACATCCTAGCCTTATTTACTAGCCTACTTAATCTATCTTGCTTCCTTCAGTTTTGAGACGAAAACCAGAAAATCATGAATTTCCACTAAAGTCTTAATTTGTGAAATCCAAAGTACTGTTTTTATTAAATCATTATGAAAGATGAATCTAAATATAAATTTTGAAGTCTCTAGTTCTGTTCTGTTGCGCCAATGATTTTTTCAGAAAAACGTCCAAATCTCGGAAATGGCTGAAGTTATCGAACTGATATTTAACACACATTAATTTAGTAATATTCCTGACATGCTAGAAAAGTTTTAGTTCATTTGCTTGATTTTTAAGGTATTGCGCAACATTTATGACGTCAGAGCTAGTTACAGCAGACTGGCTGGCACACAACGGAAACTGATGTGAATTTATTACAGCGTGAGTAGGCTGCTTCCCTACAGTGCGATAATTCTCACACACGCATACATTAATACTTGTTCCATAGACTATGAATGCGAAATTTCGTAATGATTTGGAACGTGTCACTTTAACATAAGTATTTTTACGCAATTCTTTTCTACATCTACATCTACATTTATACTCCGCAAGCCACCCAACGGCGTGTGGCGGAGGGCACTTTACGTCCCACTGTCATTACCTCCCTTTCCTGTTCCAGTCGCGTATGGTTCGCGGGAAGAACGACTGTCTGAAAGCCTCCGTGTGCGCTCTAATCTCTCTAATTTTACATTCGTGATCTCCTCGGGAGGTATAAGTAGGGGGAAGCAATATATTCGATACCTCATCCAGAAACGCACCCTCTCGAAACCTGGCGAGCAATCTACACCGCGATGCAGAGCGCCTCTCTTGCAGAGTCTACCACTTGAGTTTATTAAACATCTCCGTAACGCTATCACGGTTACCAAATAACCCTGTGACGAAACGCGCCGCTCTTCTTTGGATCTTCTCTATCTCCTCCGTCAAACCGATCTGGTACGGATCCCACACTGATGAGCAATACTCAAGTATAGGTCGAACGAGTGTTTTGTAAGCCACCTCCTTTGTTGATGGACTACATTTTCTAAGCACTCTCCCAATGAATCGCAACCTGGTACCCGCCTTACCAACAATTAATTTTATATGATCATTCCACTTCAAATCGTTCCGCACGCATACTCCCAGATATTTTACAGAAGCAACTGCTACCAGTGTTTGTTCCGCTATCATATAATAATACAATAAAGAATCCTTCTTTCTATGTATTCAAAATACATTACATTTGTCTATGTTAAGGGACAGTTGACACTCCCTGCACCAAGTGCCTGTCCGCTGCAGATCTTCCTGCATTTCGCTACAATTTTCTAATGTTGCAACTTCTCTGTATACTACAGCATCATCCGTGAATGCTATTTCTGTAAGGTCTGCGGAAGAGCTTGTGTGAAGTTTAGAAGGTAGGAGCCGAGGTACTGGAGAAATTGAAGGTGTGCGGGTTTCTGTAGCTTAGTTGGTAGAGGACTTGCCCGTAAAAGACAAGGGTCGCGTGTTCCAGTTTTAATCTGCCAGGAAGTTTCGGAAATGCGTTCGTTTTAATTATGTCCACCCCGAGTCCTGTAAGTTGTCCGTGGCTCTGACTCCCCTATTTTTCGATAATATAAAACTTGTTGCCCTCTTTGAACATTCTCGTTCTACCCTGTTAACCCTATCTGGTAAGGATTCCGCAGCATGCAACAGTATTCCTAAATAGGGCGGGCAAGAGTAGCGTAGACAGTCACTTTAGTAGGTATGTTGCATCTTCTAAGTGTTCTGTCAATAAAACGCAGTCCTTCGTTCAGCTTCCCCACATCATTTTCTAGGTTTTCTTTCGAATTCAGGTTATCTCTAATTGTAATTCCTAGGTATGTAGTTGAATTTACAGGCTTCAGATTTGATTGATTTATCGTGTAACCGAAACTTAGCGGATTCCATTTTGCACTCATGTCGATGACCTCACACTTTCCATTATTCAGGGTTGGTTACCAATTTTCGTACAATACAGATGTCTTTTCTAAATCGTTTTTAATTTGTTTGATTTCCTGATGACTTGATTAGGCGGCAAATGCTAGGGTTATCTGCAAACAACCTAAGACTGCTGCTTAGAATGTCTCCTAAAGGAAAGCAGAGGACCTATTACCCAACCTTGGAGAACGCCAGAGATCACTTCTGTTTTACTCGATGCCTTTCCGTCATTTATCTCTCTGACAGAAAATTACAAATTCAGTAGCATAACTGAGACGATATTCCGTATGCACGTAATCTGATTGCAAGACGCTTGTGAGGCATAATGCCCTAGACCTATGGAATCAGTTTTAAATTCCTTGTCGATAGCATTCAATACTTGTGTGAGTAAAGTGCTAGTTGTGTTTCACAAGAACAATGTTTTCTTAATCCGTATAGACTGTGTGTCGGTAGACTGTTTTCTTCGAGGTAATTTGTAATGTTCAGACACAATATATGTTCCAAAATCCTGTTGCAAATCAACGTTAATGATATGGGCCAGTAATTTAGTGGATTAGTCCCATTTGCCTGTCTTAAATATTCGTGTGACCAGTACAACTTTCCAGTCTTTGGGTACGGATCTTCCGTTGGGCGAGTGGTTGTATGTGATTGTTAAGTATGGAGCTATTGCATCAGCCTAATCTGAGAGACATCTAATTGGTATACAGCCTGGACCGGAAGACTTGCTTATATGAAGTGATTGGAGTTGCTTCACTACTCCGAGGATATATACTTTTATGTTACTCAAGCTGGCAGCTATCTTAAATCGATTTCTGGAATATTTAATTCATCTTCTTTGGTGAAGGAATTTCGGAATACTGCATTTAGTAACTCTGTTTTATCAGCACTGTTTTCGGTAGTATTTCCATTGTCGACGCGCAGAGAAGGCATTGATTGTGTCTTGTCTACAGCATGCTTTACAAACGACCAGAATCTCTTTGGACTTTCAAGATAAGATTTGGTTGTGGAAACTATTATAAGCATTTCGCATTGAAGTCCGAGCTAAATTCCTGGCTAGTATAAAAAATCTGATAGTTGATAGCATCATTTCGTAAGGTACGTAATGGCAGTCTACTGTCACACTTTTCGTTAGTTAATTCAGAGAAATTATTTCCGTATTTCTTTTAAATTTTCTTAGTTTATATACCCAAATATAAAAACAGCTTATCTTCTCTTTACGTGAAATTATTGTATTCTCAATAGTGACCTTCACTTTCATTTCACCTTGACGTACCAGTTGCAGTCACAGAAACTAGACATCTATATCTACATCCACGTGATTACTCTGCTATTCACAATAAAGTGCCTGGCAGAGGGTTAAATGAACCACCTTCATGATGTCTCTCTACCGTTTCACTCTCGAGCGGCGCGCAGGAAAAACGAGCGCTTAAATTTCTCCGTGCGAGCCCTGATTTCTCTTATTTTATCGTGGTGATCATTCCTCCCTATGTCGGTGGGTGCTAACGGAATGTTTTCGCAATCGAACAAGACAAATGGTGATTGAAATTTATGAGAAGATCCCATGGCAACGAAAAACGCCTTTGTTTTAATGGTTGCCACTCCAATTAACGTATCATGTCTGTGACATTATCTCCCCTCTTTCGCTCTAATAAAAAACGAGCTGCCCTTCTTTGTACTTTTTCAATGTCACCCGTCAGTCCCATCTGATGCGGATCCCATACCGCATAGCAATATTCCAGAATAGGGAGGACAAACGAGGTGTAAGCAGTCTCTGTAGTAGACATGTTGCACCTTCTACGTGTTCTGCCAATGAATCGTAGTCTTTGCTTTGCTTTAACCACATCGTTATCTATGCGATCGTTCCAATTTAGGTTATTTCTAATTGTAGCCCCTAAGTATTTAGTTGATCTTTCAGCCTCAAGATTTGTGTGACTTATCGCGTAATTGAAATTTAGAGGATTTTTTTTTCGGTAATCATATCAATCACTTCATACATTTCCTTATTCAAGGTCAATTGCACTTTTCGCACCATACAGATATCTTATCTAAATCATTTTGCAATTCGTTTTTGTCATCTGATGACTTTACTAGACTGTAAATGACAGCATCATGGTAGTAGGGTAAGCCGCTGGCATTTGCTTATATGTTATATATTAATACATAATACATATATATTAATACATGATACATCGTATTAATAAACTGATATAATGAATACAAATTTCTGTTCTCTTACTGGAAAATGAAACGTTCAGGTTATTGAGTCACCGTGACAAAGAATGAAAAACCGGGACATTTACGATTATTCGGGACGTATGAGAACCTTACTGATAGTGCTCAGTCCGGGTTGCAAGCTGCCTATCTAATGTCTTCCAAGACATATAAAAATATAATTTCAAATTTTATGTAATTATTATCAACAATTAAAAATTTACAATGCTGTAATAACCTACTAATTAAAAGGTGTAATCTTATATTCAACGCTTAACACATCAAGACAAGTATTCAAGTAAGAAAACTGAGGCGGCGCAAGTTATAGCACATAAAGTACCAAGACAATAGGCCTAGATTAATCGAAAATGAGAACACTTGACTTACAACAAACTTTACACACAATTTCAAACTTTTATAAAACTTCTCCTCTCTGGCGCCCACTACAAAATGATACACGGAGAAAAGTTTATCGCTTACTGAATTTTCACTTTTCATGCAGTAAAACGTTAGCATTAAGTATGACTTCCTGCTTTGCTACTTCTTCACCATTAATTTTATTCTCATCGTCTTCTGCAGACATTATCCACATATGTGACTGAATGCACTTGCAAAATCATATCATTGTGCAACACAGTTCAGGAGGCATATCATAAACACTGAGATTAGCTTTGGTTTAAAAAGGAGCGCAATTTACGGAGAATATGCTTATTCAGTATTTGATAGTGAGAACATTTAGCGATTTCCAGTAAACTCTAAGCATAATTTCAAACATTCCCAAACATTTTATCACTTCAATAGTTATCGTCAAATACTGAACAAATTAATTCATTTGTAAAGCTATCAGATGTGTGAAGCTGTTGTGCGTAAAGGTGTATCAAAAACTAATGGGAACTTGTTAACTTCGTGGGCTTCATAAAGCCTTTTTTCAATTTTTTTACCTTTCCCGCATACATGTTCCTGACGTGTTTTTTTTTTTTATTTTTATTTTCGGCTGTTCTGAATATTTCCTTTATTATTGACAGTCGAAAAGGTTACACGTGTTTTCCAGTGCTCAGCGAATTTTTACTTTCGAAGAAGATAGAGCAATGATTTGCATTCGGTTTCGCTTTGAAAATTCGATATATTGATTGTGGCTTGTTTTTCGATTCTGCTATGAGTAAAACAAGGGCTTACGAGTGGTATTTACGTTCCAAAAACGGTCGAGAAGACGCTGAAGAATACGACCGCCTTGGACGCCCGAAACATCAGTTACTGACAACATTGTGCAATCAGTAAGGAAAAGGGTGCTGGAAAATGGCCGACACGGTCGAGAAGACGCTGAAGAGTACGACCGCCTTGGACGCCCGAAACATCAGTTACTGACAACATTGTGCAATCAGTAAGGAAATGGGTGCTGGAAAATGGCCGACTCACCATCAGAGAGGCTGCTGATGACGTCGCCATGTCCTTTGAATCATGCCAAGCCGTTTTTGGCATGAAACGTGTATCAGCAAAATTTATTCTGACACTTTTGAATTTCGACCAAAATCGCAGTCACAAAGCCATCGCTCAGAAGTTGCAAAATAAAGTCGACTACGATCCACAAGTTCTACGGAAAATTATAACGGGCGACGAAACATAAATATATGGGTACGACGTCGAAATCAAGCCTAGTCGTCTTAATGGAAACTACCTGAAGAACCAAGACCGAAAACAATTCGACAAGTTTGATCGCATATGAAAGTTCTTCTCACTGTTTACTTCTTTTACAAAGGGATAGTGCATCGTCTCTTTCTGCCTTATGGTCTTACGGTCAATAAGGAAAACTAAAATAAACTAAACTCCGTCCGAACAGGCCTTGGAAGGCCCAACGGCAGCGACCTGCCGCTGTCATACAAGCACACCAGTGGCAAGACGCAGTCAATACCTTCACTGCGCGATAACAACGGTGAAGTCACTAATGACAGTACCACTAAAGCACGGTTTTCCGAAACTCCTTCTCTAAAGAAGACGAAGTAAATGTTCCTGAATTCCAATCAAGAACAACTGCCAAGATGAGAGACATAGAAGTTGATATTCTCGGAGTAACGAACTGCTTACATCACTTAATAAAGGTAAAGCCTTCGGTTGAAAGGGTTCAAATGCCTCTGAGCACTATGGGACTTAACATCTGTGGACATTAGTCCCCTAGAACTTAGAACTACTTAAACCTAACTAAACTAAGGACATCACACACATCCATGCCCGAGGCAGGATTCGAACCTGCGACCGTAGCGGTCACGCGGTTCCAGACTGAAGCGCCTAGAACCGCACGGCCACACCGGCCGGTTAAGGCCGCCAGTCTAGACTGTATATCAGTCAGGTACCTCTCGGAGTATGCTGATAAAATAGCTCCATATTTAGCAATTATATACAACCACACGCTCACAGCAAGATCTGTATCTAAAGACCAACTGCCCGCTTTTACGTCTGAATCGGAACTGTACCCTTTGCTGTCTCCAGCCGAACTGTCCGCTTTCGCGTCTGCACCAGCACTGCCCTCTGCCAGTCCCCGGCAGCGTTTCCCACGCGCCGAGTATTCTATCTCAACTGACTAGAACAGTTCCCTTTTCTGGATCGTCCATCTGATTGGCTACAACTTTTTCTACATTATTTTACATTTTAACATATTTAAATAATCAAAGCTTGACCACTTTCACGTTCTAAATAAAGTAACAATAATATCCATTACATAATAAACAATAAATTATTTTGCATGAAACTAATACAACTTCCTTCTAGGCTTTGAATGCCACAGCCAGTAGCCTTGCACCAAATTACTTTCTGATATATAAATAAAGAACAAAAGTAAGTACTGTGCACTAAACTTCTCAACCAATATTCTGTTACCTAATGATTCAATGAGGTGTCATGCTGTCATCGTTCTACATGTTTTGCGTGTCTAACGTTCAGGTCTTTGCAACAGAACTTGTTAATTGCACCTCAACAATCCTAAACTATTATAAATATGATCAATATTCAAGTTTTATTAGGATCACCATGAGGTTTTATGAGTGATGGTAGATTATGTAAGTAGGCTGTTTAGGTTTTTATGTTGGTAACGCCACATAGCACTCTATATGAAAATCACTGACTGTGCTGTGTGTAGTCTGTGGCTGGTTAGCATTGTTGGAATATTCGCTATGTTGGTGTTGGGCAGTTGGATGTGAACAGCGCGTGGCGTTGCGCAGTTGGAGGTGATCCGCCAGCAGTGGTGGATGTTTAAAGAGAGAAGACAGAAGTTTAAGAGCATTCGATCTGGACGTGTGTCCGCCAGAAAGAGTAAATTTGTAATACTGGATATCATGAACTGATATATATATATATATATATATATATATATATATATATATATATATATATATATATATAATGACCTTTGAGCATTAAATACATTGTTTGTTCTATACCAAAATCTTTCATTTGCTGACTATCCCTATCAGTAGTTAGTGCCTTCAGTAGTTAGAATCTTTTATTTAGCTGGCAGTATTGGCGCTCGCTGTATTGCAGTAGTTCGAATAACGAAGACTTTTGTGAGGTAGGTGGTTTATGAAAGGTGTAGGTTATTGTTAGTCAGGGCCATTCTTTTGTAGGGATTATTGAGAGTCAGACTGCGTTGCGCTAAAAGTATTGTGTGTCAGTTGAGTGTTGATCAGAATAAGTAAGGAGTGTAACGTCTGAGTACGTTCAGTTTTGCTCAGCTGTTTGAAAATCAAATAATGTAGAGGTTTATCAGCACAGTAATTCATAAATTCTTCAAAGGGGACGTTTCATACGTCAACCCTTAGCCGAGGATACCTCACTGGAATCTTCTGATTTTTTTCTTGTAGTGTGTGTAATTAGTGTAGCTACTGTTTGTTGCTAGTGCGTAATTATAGTGAGGATTTCCATTGTAATTGTAGTTCTTTCATTGTTGTACAGTAAAACAGTTGTGGCGTGCATGTAAATTTGCACATGTATACCGGCCGGTGTGGCCGAGCGGTTCTAGGCGCTTCAGTCTGGAACCGCGCGACCGCTACAGTCGTGGGTTCGAATCCTGCCTCGGGCATGGATGTGTCTGATGTCCTTAGGTTAGTTAGGTTTAAGTAGTTCTGAGTTTTAGAGGACTGATAACCTCAGCAGTTAAGTCCCATAGTGCTCAGAGCCATTTGAACCATTTTACACCAAGTCTTTCGCAGCTGCGCTAGCAATTAACGAGATATTACTTTCAGTGATACGCTAATGTGTTTTCTTGTTTTTGCTCTTCAAATTGTGCTTTTCTTGTTGTTGTGTGAAATACGTGATAATTATAGAGTGTGCAAAACGTAACACTAGGCTCCAAAGAAAATTGAGAAATGATAGTGACGACGAGCGTAGCTTACCAGCACCACCGTGTAATGAATTAACAGACGTTCAAAGTAGTAATTAGATAATTGTGCACAGGGAAATGGAGCGGGCGGCAAATAATCGTGTAGACAGTGCAACAATTAGTGAACAGGGAAGCATTATCGATCGATCGTTTGGCAACAGCTCGCCTCAGGAATCCGAAATGACAGGACACAATCTTGCAAATACTGTAGATTCAGATTTTGGGTCCTCACCGTTTTCTCAAATTAGTCAAGACACATTTTCTGCTTGTCAAAATGTGAATGTTGCCGGTGCAAATGCACTGCCGAATAGCATAGAGGAACAGATCCCCGACACTAATACATTATTATTGCAATTAATGCAACAAATGAAACAAAATCAGGGACAAACACAGCAACAGTTAGACACAATGGAACAAAATCATCAAAAGTTAGACACCACGCTTGAACAAACACGTGAAGGTTTTACTGGTGAGTAACTTAAAATCGAATCGAAATGTCGGAAAGTCTGTAATGACGTAAAAACACAAATTTGTGAGCATATTCAAACCTTTTTTTGCGTCATGTAAATGCATTACAGAATCACGAAGCAGCCATAAAAGAACTGCAAACTATTGTTCATGAAAATCACGACACCTTGCAAGCTAAAATAGACTCAATTGCATCTACCGATTCGGTTACACAAGTTGCAAAAACTCAAGGAAACTTAAAGGACACAGATACGCTTTCGACACAAATGGACACTCTGAAACCTGGTTCAGAAAAATACACTGAGGAAATCTGTTCATTATCGGAGAAAGTAGCCAAACTTTCGGATCAGTTTACTGACTTATCTACAAAGATAGATGATGATCTGAATGACACAAGACCGGTAGCCTTCATTGACACAGAAGAGTATGAACAAATTAGAAGATTCAAACAAAAGCAGAATGAAATCAATGCACAGTACAAAAGAGAAATCCGGGAAGTACAAGATCAGTTGACACAGGTAATACAAGAATTACATATTTCAGAGGACACTCGCGCTCCAATACGGGAAGAGGGACATAGAAATACGGTTCAGTCACAAAATAATAACACAGAGCACTTCGGAAATTATGAAAGAAATTGGCAAGGTACACCGAATTTTGAGATGGTACCGCCGAAACGACGTAACAATGACCGATATGCGACTCGCCGACACGATGACTTTGACTATAAGCTCTTTATTACTACACGTAAATTCAAAACATTTAAGAATTCCGGCAACGACATTCATCCACAAGCATGGCTTCATCAATTCTCTCATTTCCTCCCAACTGGTCATTAGAGCACAGATTAAAATTTCTGTGTTGCTATTAGAGAATGAACCAGCTGTAAGAATGCGATCAGTCATTCACGATTGTCACAGTGAAGGAGAATTTTATCATGCCTTCCTCTCAGCATCTTGGTCTCAAGCTACACAAGACCGAGTTAAAAATAGCATCATAATGATGAAACATTTCGAACAATCTGAATTTTCCAGTGCTGTGAAACATTTTGAGAACTGTTGCATAAGAATCAGTACCTGTAAAACCCACGGCTGGTCCCAGTAAAGGTTCGAGTCCTCCCCAGGGCATGGGTGTATGTGTTTGTTCTTACGAGAATTTAGGTTAAGTAGTGTGTAAGCTTAGCGTCTGATGACCTTAGCAGCTAAGTCCCATAAGATTTCACACACATTTTTTTGTCAAACCCATACAGCCCCTCAGAATCCATTTGCATTTGCTTAATCAAATTGCCTGAACATTTACGATATATTATTTTGGCAGGACGTTTCAAAGACGACATTGAAGCTTTTGAGGCACTGTTACAAGAATTGGAAATTGACACTGATAATCGCGGGACGCGAAAACACAAACACAACAATTACAGCTCACATCTGTCACAATTCCGCGATGACAGAAATAATAACTGGACACGATAAGGGTATTCTTACAACGCAAATCGTGACCAAAACAGACACCACCTGTATGACAACCGTTGGCAGAGTAAAAATAATTACAGAAAAAGACCGCGTTTCCGCAGTAATGAATATGACAGAGATAATCATAGAAACAGACAATATGGGAACCAAAACAATTATTATCAAGGGAGACAGAATAACGTCAGACGCAACAGATCAGCGCGCAGTTACGACTCATGGAGAAATTCTCCACCACGTGACCGACAAGAAAAAAATTGCAGAAACTACCGACATGACGCCGGACGATATAATCTTAACAACAGGCCAGTATTTAACCAGAACTGGCGGGATTCAAACAGACAAGGTGAATTTGTAGAAGTTAGACCTCCTAATCCTAATAACGACACGTGCCAACAAAGAGACAGACAATGACTTGCACCGCAAGCAGCCACGTGCGCCGGCAGGCTCAGAGAAAAATAACATAGATGCAAACCTTGAGAAAAATTTTAGCATTCCTTACTGACGTATACAACATGATAATTGCTTTGAAGTTGAAACCCTGCGCACTAGAAAGGGTAAAAGATTGCACCAAATTTCACATGTAAAACCGTTTATTGAGAGATAATCTGCTTTTTAACTTAGTCTTTGCTATAAAATTTTTCACTTCACGTTAAA
Organism: Schistocerca piceifrons; assembly: GCF_021461385.2. Taxonomy (NCBI): domain Eukaryota; kingdom Metazoa; phylum Arthropoda; class Insecta; order Orthoptera; family Acrididae; genus Schistocerca; species Schistocerca piceifrons. The sequence continues at coordinate 397,545,588 of NC_060144.1, read as the reverse complement.
AGTACGCTTTGTCACACTTATAAACTGTTAACGTGCAACAACGGTTTTAAGTTAACTATCCAATCTAGAACCTAGGGAACATATTTAGACAGCAATTAAAAATGCATTGTTATAGTGAACAGACGACACAGTACCTATTATTGTGTGTGTACATTCTTGTTTGGTAGTTGCATGATTACATAACGACTATAAGGCTCACAGAACGTATACCAGTACTGCTAATGAGATTTTAATGCAATATTATGGTTTACTTGAAAATACATTTTGGATTTAAAGTACTTTATGGGAGATATCAGATGACACAGTTGTTAGTTTATTTGACAACTACACGATTATATCATGACGCTACTGATGAGTGACACAATTTATATTATTGCTTTTGCGCTGTATCTGTTTCATTTCTGCACAGTTTTTCTGAATTCTTCTGGAAAGTAAAACATGTTTTTGTAGTAACTTTTGTGGTATAGCTATGATGAGACAGCCTTTTTCATAGCACAACAATATGTTACAGTATAGTACATTCTTGATCACGGTAATTTACGTAATAACTATGATATCTATTCACATAGCATTTCACTTTGTTTATTACGATGTAAGTACATTGAATTCTACAGAACTTTGCTTACGGACGACGATAGTTACGACACTTGGCACATTTTTTACCCTTAAGTAGTGACAGAGAGTGTCTTGCAACAAGACACACAGTTTAGCAGTACAGTACTCGTATTTGAGTGATTACTTTGTACTTAAAGCATTTATTTTTAAAGATTTTTGAATTACAAAGATACAAAGGTTTTCCATGATACATTTCATTCCATTGCTGTAATCTGTAACACCTGAGGGTATAATTACATTAATTCTCAGGGGGTACATGCCTACTTTGTGTACTAAGCGTGGCGAGCGCTAGGAGCCCTAGCAAATGTGGGACAACCCACATTATCTGCATGAAGAACTTTTCCATTTTCTGCGTGAAGAACCTCTCCGCTCAGAGAGGATAAGTGTTCGGTGGGTGTTGTCTGGCATGCGCATTATTGGTCCCATATTTATCAGTTACACTTTAAACAGTGCCAGATGTCTAGCGATCTTAGCCTCTTTCTATGCACGATGAACAAATATAGACAATACGTATGCAGTATTCCAACAAGATGGAGCAGCCGCTCACACATCCCCCCAAAGTATGGCCCACATCACCAACGTCTTCCCTGAAGACAAACTTGTCAGTAGAAGCTTCTCCATAGTATTTGGTTATACAACTTTACACATCGGTACTATATTTCTGTAACACAGAATTACACAGTTATCTGATAATTTAACTGAGAAAGACAAACATTTTTTTTTTTTTTTGCTACATCAGTGACACATGTTTATGGAATTACACAGTTGGGTAACTTCACACTCATAAAATTGTATTTTGTCTGTACTTTGTGAACTGTTCACATTTTTTCGGAACCATTGTGATACTATGAGAGCTTTGAATGATGTATTTGGTATGGGATCATGATTTTTAAAGTACATTTGAGGCAGATGACACTACTAAAATGAGCAGAGGATTTTTTTTTTTTAGTTTTTGAAGTTATTGCAGAAAGCTACTACGTTTTTGAGATTTGACTGAGGTATTATGATGATATTATTACGACAATGATGTGTATTATGCTGTTGAGGTATGTTTCTGATCAATAAGCTGGTGCTATATGAGGAATTTGATTATGCTACATATTTATTATGATGAAATATTGAAGAAGTGTCGACGACTATGTATATGTGTAATAAGGTAAGGAATAATGAGTAGTGGATAAGGACTCTGATTTGTGAAAATGGATGTTGGAAACCAAGAATCGTACTTTAAGAGTTACGACTTGTGTGTCCAAGCATGAATGTATCACAACACTGCTGTTCAGGAGATTTCATTTCTACATATTTCTATTGTAATTTTTCGACCTGTGAAATTTTATTGATATCAAACTGTCACTCTAGCGAAAACTGCTGTCGTAAATTTCTGGGTAAGAAAACTAAGTGACCTTGACGTAATGTGTTGTGGGCACCCAGCTGCGCCAGTCGCCTGGAGGAAAAGCCATTAGGTGGAAAAAAAAGAGGCAATTAACCTTGCTATTGACATTCCTTTGTAGAAAGCATCACAAATACGACATGCTCATTACTCAGAATTGTATGATTACACGTTGGAGCTCGTACTTTGTGCTACTTACTGAAATGATTATGAATTGATGGGAAATATTCTTACATCTGCACACCTGATTATGAGAAGTGTCTTTCTATGACAGTTGAGAGAATTTCTACTGACTTATGAAATGCCACATGGCTGTTGAATGATGTTTTTATGCTTTGATTTGTACATAGTTGCTTATTTCTTTTGATATCTGGTTTCCCGCTGTGTTGCAGCATTGATTTTATAAAAGAAAATTAAATGCATTTCCTAATGTGAACATTTTCTGTCAATAGATCTGTTAAATAATAATTTTATGACCCAAATTCTTCAAAAAAGGAGCACTTGGAAAGGAATGAACAGTAAGAAGGGACTAAGAACAGTAACTGCATACATAATTTTCTTTTCAAGTACTTTGTACACTTTTTCATAGAATAAGTTGTTGTGGTGCTCCACTTTAATGACATAGACATTAAGATGTGAATAGACATTTCCCTTATCTACATTGTTGTCTTAAGTGTACTATTTTGTCTGATTTGAGTTTGTTATGGTTAAATATAAGCTATTGCATTTGCTGCTGCTGTTTGTCAGGCATAGTGCTACTGAATTCCACTTTGTATTACTCAATTCAGTTTTACTACTGATTTATTTTTCTTGTTGCTCCATATTGGCTCATATTAGTTGTAATGTTGCACTTGCTTTGCTAATTTAGATATACTACTGTTTGCTCTGCCAATTTGCATTTTTTTTGTCACTGCTGTTTGTGTTAATTTTTTTGCTGCTGCATTGTGTCATCCCCTAGTTTATGCATCTGAACTCAGAAGATTTAAGTTAGCTTAAGATGGGATAGACTATATAAGAGAACGAGTTGTGATGAATTTTAAGAAATGCACTGAGAGGCTATAAGAAAAAGGTTTGGCCAAAAAAGTAGTGTACAGTGGAGAATAATTATTTTGAAAGAGGATATGAACAAAAAAGTATGGTTTAGGGACAACTGATTTAGGTAGGGTTTTCTGGGAAATAAATGATGAGGTAAGATAATGGAAAATACGTAAATAATGAGGTAAGAAATATGTGAACATATAAATACGGAAAGCATGCTTGGATAGGTTTTTTTTGTGGGAACAAATGTTGAAATAAGAGGAAAGATCTATGGAATGAAGTTTTGGGGTGGACTGCAGCACCAAATGTTACTCTGAAAACAGACCCTGTCCTTACCTTTTGTGTTATTCCGCTATGTGTTTGTGTACCCTTCTGTATTTCTGTTCGTCCTGTCTCTGTGTACTGTTTCATAGAATTTTTTTCTCTTCTAATACTAAGCTCATTCACTATGATGAAGAATACTGTTATCCTCAAATGTAATTTGCATTAATGATATGTTATTTACTTTGTAAAGATGTTTAGACACTATTTATTCTGTTCTGCTTTAATGCTCATGTGCGAAATTAATGTTTCGAAAACTATTCTCCTTATTTTAATTATTTATGTATGTCATAATTCTTGTAACACTGATGTACATGTTTGTTTCTATTCTTTTGTAAAGCCTGTATTACTATAAATGTTATCTGTATTATTATGTTCTTTAATGATGTATTTTGTACGTTTGTAATTCTATTCTCATGTTATAAAATTGTAATTGACACCAGTTCATCAAATTAAGTAACTTGTAAGCATTCATTTCAGTGCACACATTTCTGTTGGTCATAGTATATGCACACTATGTGAGAAGTTGCGATTGGTAGCGTTTGCATGTGTGTTAATAATTCAGCAAGGGACTGGTTAACAGCATTACTGGTTCTAAGAACAATTCCAAAAACTTTGTGAGTGCACAAGTGGTGGTTTATGGACTTGCTATTTTGTCTGCAAGACTCTTCGATGGTGATTGTGCACCTGCACAGCCACAACAGATGGATGCTGGCCATCTCTACAAGGACTGCAGTGGGTCTGCAGCTCTGGTGACACACCATTACCATAATCTCTACCAGGACTACAGTGGGTCTGTTCTGTGATGACCTACCTACCAATATTCGTCAAAACTTTGACTGATTCTGCAGTGGGTTTGCTCTGTTGTGGTTCATTACCTATCTGCAAGTCAAGAGTCAGCACTGTCTTTCCGTTGGAAGGACAACACTAATTCTTCAAGACTGCATGGAAATCCGCTACTTCTGTGTGCATTTTCTTTTACTGCTCAGACTTCGAGAAAAAAAAGAAAACTGTAATTACTATTGTGATGAATGATCAGGACTGTCTTTATGAGAACAATTTTTGCTTTTGACCAACAAGTGTGTTCATTTGAAATCTTTCTTATTGTAATTGTGAAAAAGTTTATGAAATCATTATTGGCCACAGCCTAAAACAATTTGTAAAATTTTTTGTGGGGAGCATGTAAGTATGCTGTGTAGGTTTTTATCTTGGTAAAGCCACGTAGCATTCTGTATTAAAATCACTGACTGTGCTGTGTGCAGTCTGTGACTGGTTAGCACTGTTGGAATATTCGCTATTGTAGTGTTGACAGTTGGATGTGAACAGCTCGTAGTGTTGCGCAGTTGGAGGTGAGCCACCAGCAGTGGTGGATTTGGGGAGAGAGAAGGCAGAAATTTAAGAGTGGACGATCTGGACTGTGTCCACCAGAGAGAGTAAATTTGTAATACTGGATATTATGAACTGGTATATATATATATATATATATATATATATATATATATATATATATATATATAATGACTTTTGAGCATTATTAAGGTAAATACATTGTTTATTCTCTATCAGAATCTTTCATTTGCTGACTGTGCCTAACAGTAGTTAGTGCCTTCAATAGTTAGAATCTTTTATTTAGCTGGCAGTATTGGCCCTCGCTGTATTGCAGTAGTTTGAGTAACGAAGATTTTTGTGAGGTAAGTGATTCATGAAAGGTATATGTAATTGTTAGTCAGGGCCATTCTTTTGTGGGGATTATTGAAAGTCAGAGTGTGTTGCGCTAAAAATATTGTGTGTCAGTTTAGTGTTGATCAGAATAAGTAAAGAGAGTAATGTCTGAGTACGTTCAGATTTGCTCAGCTGTTTGAAAATCAAATAATGTAGAGGTTTATCAGCACAGTAATTCATAAATTCTTCAAAGGGGACGATTTACCGTGTCTTCATTCCCTGCACTACAACATAATTAGGTTTCATAAATGTTTCCTTTTATGGCCAATCTTAGGTCCACCTCATTTAGAGCTGCTACGTCTCCTGGATCACAAACGGCTTCCACTGGGTTTCCCTATGGCATAGGTTCTCGTCTGTCTCACTGGCCCACTACAGGGCTTTGGCCTCACTAGACAATAGACACCTGTGAATTTCCCCATCTAGTGGTGAAACTACATCTTTTGTAGTATGTGGTCCTGGACGACTGGGTTCGTTTCACAATTCCTGGAGGCTGACTCTTTCAACCATACACTTAAATGAGAGCGAAATGCTCGTTAACTCACAAGAGCAATAAAGAACGATAGTGGTATAATCGCCATTTGTGAACTGCTTTTCAGAACATGTTTCATGCTTAACGAAATCTGTTCATCGCCACTGATATACTGCATTCATTCACTTTCTGCTGTAGCTTTTATTCAGTAAATGAAAAATCTAGCTTAAAGAAGCTCATTTCTTTAACAGCTAACTCATTTTAAAAGAAATCTCCATAGAAAGAGATTCGCTGCAGGAATCATCTTTCATGTTTTATCGCTTCAGGGAAGGATGATGCATCTCTCTCGTCTTTAAAATACCAGTTACACCAGTCCGTACTTGCAGTAGGATATGAATTCCTGTAACTGCCAATAAAAGACGCGTCGTCGTAACAACTTACTGAAAGCTTTTAAAGGTGAAGCTTTACAAGCCATCTAATTGGCAGTATTTTCGTACAAAACATTGGTGTGGGTGAGCTATAACAATAATTTCTAAACCATCGAAACCATCCGATTGAAAGTAACTGCATACTAATTATGGTAGTTCTCAACAATGTACTTTATTACTACGACGCTTATGATACACAATTACTTACTGAAAGTCTTCGTAATCTAATACATACCTCTCGTCTGCTAACATTTCCCGTACGAACTCTCTGTCTCCATCTCTTTCTTTCTCTCTCTCTCTCCCTCCCTACCTCTCTCCCTCCTCAACCACTCTCTCATTCTCTCTCTCTCTCTCTCTCTCTCTCACACACACACACACACACACACACACACACACACACACACACCTGCGCGCGCCCACACTTTGAGAGATACACACATACAGAGAGAGAGAGATAGAGAGAGAGAGAGAGAGATGCACAGTAAATAGAATCAAAAAAGCACTATAAACGTTTACGGGGCATAGTAATACATAAAATCGTCCATTTGAGGAAAGAAAAGAGTGAAAATTATAGCTGAAATGATTTGTCGTTTGAGACATCAGGTAAACAAATTATACATAAGTTTCACATGACTATCAAATGCTTCACACTATAATTATTGAGAGTTGATCGATGTCCCACAGTTGTAGGCTACTCAGGAACGAGTTAACTTTGTGAAATGGCACACTGGACGAACTCTGTAAGGAGAGCAGTTTCGGAAAACGTTTTGCTCTAGGACTGACAACTGATCATTGTTTCGACAAGTACCGAGTTCCTTCGTGAACTTCGGTTTCCATCGGTTTATAATCTGATCGTGCAGCCCCTTGATCTATCTTCATTAATAAGTCGTTATTCATCACCACATCATTGAACAATCTCAGCTAAATAGCACAATAACACATATTTAAATGTAGAATATATGCACGCATATAATTCACTTACAGGTTGCAAAGAAATGGTCAGTGGAATACTTGTATTTTCTGGTATACAACACAACACAAGTTTAAAAACCGATCCAGTTCATTTTTGCAAGACATTAATTTCTTGTATTCATTTATTTGCAAATAGGTGTTAACGTGTACTTTATTTACGTATAAATGTAAAAATATGAGGGCGTGATAGAAAGTAATGCCTCAAGATCGGTTGAGGTATTATTACATGCATATTACTCGATCTGCGTTCACACTTCACTCACGCAAGTTGCTAATCTCTGCCGTTAAAGGGCTATGAATTGTAGTGTGTAACATGGCAGTACGTAATGTAACTATATTTTTGTTCTGTCAGCCACTCAGAAAAACTGAAAGCACAAATTCTAAGAGTTCGCCCGCACATGGGGTACCGTCTCTTTCAGCTATACAATACCACACTACAGGCGAGCGCTACGACGTTGTAACAATCCAACGCTTTGGGTTCGCTATCATCGATCATCCTCCATATACCCCCGACTTAGCCCTCCCGATTATCTTGTTTCCAAAACTCAAAGAAACCCTTCGAGGACCTCACTTTGATAGTAAAGAAGCCTTGTAAACAGAGTTGAGGTTGTGATTCTATTAACAAAGTCACACGTTCTACAGTGACTATGTAAACAAACTGATCTCTTACTGGGAGAAATGTGTTCGCCGCCAGGGTGACTATGTTGAAAACTAAATATGTAGACATGAAGAATAAAGATGTAGAACTTTAATAAAGCTTGTTTTGTTTAAAAAGTATTAAGACTTTTCACGTAAACAACATACTTTTCGGCGCGCCCTCGTAAGTGTAAAGAAGTTATTTTGGATGAAGTATTACGACACAAAAAGTTACTGTTTTGACGAAAGCAGGCATTTGGGGACAGTGCTGTGGGTCAAATATATGTTGGTCCTCACAAAGAAGAAAACAGCACAAAATCACCGTTAATAATGCTATTTGTTTACCCAAACAGTGTTGCTACCGGTTTCGAACCGACAAGTAGGTTATTCCGTGGGTTACTAGCACTGGGTTTGTTACACTGATACTTTCATTGTAATAACAGAACAGAATACAAACAGAAAGATGGGTGGGCAAAGGGGAGCTGCTTGGTCGGCATATTACCAGATATTTACGTAAACAGCTAAGAGAAAATATTTTTGAAAGTTAAGTCACATCAGCAGCAAATTCATCTGTTGGAAAAGGTGTATGGATGATTCAATTATGCTTTCTGATGGTAACATATTAACAAATCTGAGCAGCAGAAACAAAACATTAAATTTATTATTTGCTCATGAGACCAGTAACAACAACTTATTAGTTAAAAAAATGTCCAGAAAATACCATAAATATCTACATCCACATCTGTGTGATAACTCAGCTATTCACAATAAAGTGCCTGACAGAGGGTTCAATGAACCACCTTCAAGCTGTCTCTCTACCGTTCCACTCTCGAACGGCGCACTGGAAAAACGAGCATTTGAATTTTTCTGTGCGAGCCCTGATTTCTCTTATTTTATCACCTATGTAGGTGGGTGCCAAGAGAATGTTTTCGCAATCGGAGGAGAAAACTGGTGATTGAAAGTTCATGAGAATATCCCGTCGTAACGAAAAACGCCTTTGTTTTAATGAATGCGACTCTAATTCATGTATTATGTCTGTGACACTATCGCTCCTATTTCTAGACAATAAAAAACGAGCTGCCCTTCTTAGTGCTTTTTCGATATCATCTGTCAGTCACACCTGATGCGGATCCCACACCGCACAGCAATATTCCATAACAGGGCTAACAAGCGTGATGTAAGCAGTCTCTTTAGTAGACCTTCTAAGTGTTCTGCCAATGCATTGCAGTCTTTGGTTTGCTCTCCCCACAATATTATCTATGTGATCGTTCCAATTTAGGTTATTTGTGATTGTAATCCCTAAGTATTTAGTTGAACTTACAGCCTTCAGATTTGTGTGACTTATCGCATAATCGAAATTTAGCGGATTTCTTTTAGTACTCATGTGAATAACTTCACACTTTTCTTTATTTAGGGTCAATTGCCACATTTCGCACCATACAGATATCTTATCTAAATCATTTTTCAATTCGTTTTGGGCATCTGATGACTTTACAAGACGGTAAATGAGAGCATCATCTGCAAAAAATCTAAGACTATTGCTGAGATTGTCTCCTATGACGTTAAACATAGGCTAGGAACAATATAGTGCCTATAACATTTCCTTGGCGAGCGCCGGGTATTATTTCCGTTTTACTCGATCACTTTCCGACTATTACTATTAACTGTGACCTTTCTGACAGGAAATCACGAATCGAGTCGCACAACTGAGGCGATATTCCACAGGCACGCAGTTTGGTTAGAAGACGCTTGTGAGGAACTGTGTCGAATGTCTTCCGGAAATCTAAAAATATGGTATCCATTTGACATCCACTGTCACTCAGTACTTCACGAGTATAAAGAGCTAGCTGTGTTTCGCTAGAACGATATTTATTTACTCCGTGCTGACTACGTGTCATTAAATCGTTTTCTTCGAGGTACTTCATATTGTTTGGTTACACTATATGTTCTAAAGCTCTACTGCAAATCGACGTTAGTGATATTGTCCTGTAATTCAACGGGTTACTCCTACTTCCCTTTTTGGGTTTTGGTGTGACTTGAGCAGTTTTCCAGTCTTTAGGTACGGATCTTTCTGTGAGAGAGCGGTGGTATGTAATTGCTCAATAAGGAGCTATTTTATCAGCATACTCTGAGAGGAATCTGACTGGTATACAATCTGGATCGGAAGCCTTACCTTTATTAAGTGATTTAAGCTGCTTTACGACACCGGTTTTGAAATTTTCTGATAACGATTTGGTGCCGACGTATGTATAGACAGCTCACCTTGTCAGCCAAACCACCGTAGGAGCGCAAATTTTAGGTCCACACTGAGTCGCCTTCATAAAAGTCCACTTGTACCAACTGCACAACAAAAAGAATTTAGTGGCAATAAAACAGTAGCATTAAACAATGAATGTAGCCCGCTCATGATACATAAACTACGAACATTTTTTAAAGAAATCATCATACAATAAAGCTTCACACCAGGCAACCTTGCAGTTAATACCAAAGATAATAGAAAGTAGCAGAGAATTTATCACACTTCTTTTTTTAAGGAACATATTCTAAAAATTAGAAATATCCTTAATGGTAGAAACATAAAGGTAAGGTACCACGCAAACAACAAACAACAAACTTGAGCAGTTAGCCACTCATGATGTAAGGAATAACAACACCTCGTACAAAAGATCAGGCCTACACAAACCAGTGGCTGCAGTCCTATTACACATAACTCGTTTCATACAGCATTTGTATTACATAAGGTGGAACAACATATCAAAACCCGCATTTACAGTGCAAGTAATTCTCATCAGACATTGAGTATATAACACTGAACACCACATCCAAATACATCGTCATGCTGAGAAAGGTAGCCTTATGATTCTACTCTAACAGACAAATAAACTATGAAGATTTTTTTAAAGAAAGCATCATACAATAAAGCTTCACACCAGGCGACCTTGCAGTTGACATAAAAGCAAATCACCACATCATCTTCTCAGTGAACAGACTTAATAACCCAATGCAGCCATTCTACAATTTCCATTCACCGGCTTTTCAATTTGAAACATACGTCAACATTATTCTCTTTTACAATAAAAGCTTCAGACAGTAACCTCACTTGAAGCGCTACACTAAAATTTTTATACCCCATTTAATCGCGCATTAATACAATAATAAAATTAACTTTTGTTTTAAACTACAATACGTTAATATAATGTTCACTGCCATAAAGTTTATTTATTTATCTACAGTTCTTCCTCATCTTTTACTTTGTACCCTGTGTGTACCAGAATATTTACATAATATCGTTTCGGTAACACTATTTTATTTGTGATCAACGCTCAGTGAATGTAAACTGCATACAGTGAAACTTTTGTACTACATTAATTTTCTACTATCATATCAATGTACATGTAGTAACATCTTAGATTAGATAACATTTCCTTTCACACCAATTGATCCATAGTGAGGAGGTCCTCCAGGATGCACAACATGTCAGAAAAACAATAACACTTGACAAATATTTACAACTCAAACAAATCAGCTAATGTACCATTACACAGTTCCCAAGTGGAGTGATAGTCATTTTTAATGAACACTATATGAAAGAATCATTTTACAATCAATAATGCACTGAATTTATAATAAAAATGTTTTTTACTTAAAGGTAATAGAGTACGCGCTTTACAGCCCATATGCATGAGACTTTTCCTCTTCCCGATCGTGTACATTCACTTGTATACAGTGGCACCTGTTCTACAAAGCTCCAAAACGACCTGTGTGTGTTATTTTAACTTAGTGGCAATTTTTTTTGACGTGTATATAGAGTTTTAGCATTATAGACCTTGCCATTGGTGGGGAGGCTAGCGTGCCTCAGCGATACAGATATCCATACCATAGGTGCAACCACAATGGAGGGGTATCTGTTGAGAGGCCAGACAAACGTGTGGTTCCTGAAGCCGAGCAGCAGCCTTTCCAACAGTTGCAGGGGCAACCGTCTGGATGATTGACTGATCTGGCGTTGTAACACTAACCAAAACGGCCTTGCTGTGCTGGTACTGCGAACGGCTGAAAGCAAGGCGAAACTACAGTCGTAATTTTTCCTGAGGGCATGCAGCTTTAGTGCATGGTTAAGTGATGATGGCGTCATCTTGGGTAAAATATTCTGGAGGTAAAATAGACTCCCATTCGGATCTCCTGGCGGCTACTACTCAAGAGGACATCGTTATCAGGAGAAAGAAAACTGGCGTTCTACGGATCGGAGCGTGGAATGTCAGATCCCTTAATCGGCTAGGTAGGTTAGCAAATTTAAAAAGGGAAATGGAGAGGTTGACGTTAGATATAGTGGGAATTAGCGAAATTCGGTGGCAGGAGGAACAAGACATTTGGTCAGGTGAATACAGGGTTATAAATACAAAATCAAATAGGGGTAATGGAGGGGTAGGTTTAACAATGAACAAAAAAATAGGTGTGTGGGTAAGCTACTACAAACAGCATAGTGATCGACTTATTGTGGCAAAGATAGATACGAAGCCCACGCCTAATACAGTAGCCAAGTTTATATACCAACTAGTTCTGTAGATGACGAAGAAATTGAAGAAATGTACGATGAGATAAATTATTCAGATAGTGAAGGGAGACGAAAATTAAATAGTCATGGTTGACTGGAATTCGAAAGTAGGAAAAGGAAGCGAAGGAAACGTAGTAAGTGAACATGGATTGGGGGTTAGAAATGAAAGAGGAAGCCGCCAGGTAGAATTTTCCACAGAGCATTACTTAATCATAGCTAACACTTGGTTCAAGAATCATAAAAGATGGCTGTATACATGGAAGAAGCCTGGAGATACTGACAGGTTTCAGATAAATTATACAATGGTAAGACAGAGATTTAGGAACCAGGTTTTAAATGGTAAGACATTTCCAGGGACGCATGTGGACTCTGACCACAATCTATTGGTTATGAACTGTAGATTAAAACTGAAGAAACTGCAAAAGGGTTGGAATTTAAGGAGATGGGACTTGGATAAACTGAAAGAACCAGAGGTTGTAGAGAATTTCAGAGACAGCATTAGGGAACAATTGACAACAATGGGGGAAAGAAATACAGTAGAAGTAGAATGGGTAGCTTTGAGGGATGAAGTAGTGAAGGCAGCAGAGGATGAAGTAGGTAAAAAGACGAGGGCTTGTAGGAATCCTTGAGTGACAGAAGAAATATTGAATTTAATTGATGAAAGAAGAAAATATAAAAACGCAGTAAAAGAAGCAGGCAAACGTCTCAAAAATGAGATCGACAGGATGTGCAAAATAGCTAATCAGGGATGACTAGAGGACAAATGTAAGGATGTAGAGGCTTTTCTCACTAGGGCTAAGATAGACACTGCCTACAGGAAAATTAAAGGGAGCTATGGAGAAAAGAGAACCACCTGCATGAATATCAACAGCTCAGGTGGAAACCCAGTTCTAAGCAAAGAAGGGAAAGCAAAAAGGTGGAAGGAGTATATAGACTGTCCATACAAGGGCGATGTAGTTCAGGGCAATATGGAAGAGGTTGTAGATGAAGATGAAATGGGAGATATGATACTGCGTGAAGAGTTTGACAGAGCACTGAAAGACCTGAGTCGAAAGAAGGCCCTGGGAGTAGACAACATTCCATTAGAACTGCTGACAGCCTTGGGAGAGCCAGTCCTGACAAAACTCTACCATCTGGTGAGCAAAATGTATGAGACAAGCGAAATACCCTCAGACTTCAAGAAGAATATAATAATTCCAATCCCAAAGAAAGCAGGAGTTGATAATTGTGAAAATTACTGAACTATTAGTTTAATAAATCACAGCTGCAAAATACTAACGCGAATTCTTTACAGGCGAATGGGAAAATTGGTAGAAGCCGACCTCGAGGAAGATGAGTTTGGATTCCGTAGAAATATTGGAACACGTGAGGCAATACTGACCCTACAACTTAGCTTAGAAGCAAGATTTAGTAAAGGTAAACCTACGTTTCTGGCATTTGTAGACGTGGAGAAAGCGTTTGACAATGTTGATTGGAATACTCTCTTTCAAATTCGGAAGGTGGCAGGGGTAAAATCCAGGGAGCGAAAGGCTATTTACAATTTGTTCAGAAACCAGATGGCAGTTATAAGAGTCAAGAGACATGAAAGGGGAGCAATGGTTGGGAAAGGTATGAGAGAGGTTTTTAGCCTCTCCCCAATGTTATTCAATCTGTATATTGAGCAAGCAGTAAAGAAAACAAAAGAAAAATTCGGAGAAGGAATTAAAATCCATGGAGAAGAAATAAAAACTTTGAGGTTCGCCGATGACATTGTAATTCTGTCAGAGCCGGCAAAGGACTTGGAAGAGCAATTGAACGGATTGGACAGTGTCATGAAAGGAGCGTATAAGACGAACATCAACAAAAGCAAAACGAGGATCATGGAATGTAGTCGAATTAAATCAGGTGGTGCTGAGGGAATTAGATTAGGAAAGGAGACTCTTAAAGTAGTAAAAGAGTTTTGTTATTTGAGGAGCAAAATAACTGATGATGGTCGAAGTAGAGAGGACATAAAATGCCGCCTGGCAATGGCAAGGAAAGCTTTTCTGAAGAAGAGGAATCTGTTAACATCGAGAATAGATTCAAACGTCAGGAAATCGTTTCTGAAAGTATTTGTATGTCGTGTGGCCATGGTTGGAAGTGAAACGTGAACGACAAATAGTTTGGACAAGAAGAGAATAGAAGCTTTCGAAATGTGGTGCTACAGAAGAATGCTGAAGATTAGATGGGTAAATCACATAACTAATGAGGAGGTATTGAATGGAATTGGAGAGAAGAGAAATTTGTGGCACACCTTGACTAGAAGAAGGGATCGGTTGGTAGGAAATGTTCTGAGGCATCAAGGGATCACCAATTTAGTATCAGAGGGCTGCGTGGAGGGTAAAAATCGTAGAGGGACACCAAGAGATGAATGCAGCAAGCAGATTCCGAAGGATGTGGGGTGTAGTACTTACTGGTAGATGAAGCAGCTTGCACAGGGTAAAGTAGCATGGAGAGCTGCATCAAACCAGTCTCAGAACTGAAGACCACAACAACAAGGTAATAAACATGTAGAACTACCATAACAGATATTTACAAGGAACGCATTACTGCACTGAAATGGACCGAAGAATGCAAGCAAGATGACAGCCAGAATATGAAAGAAATATGGGCAACCAAAATGCAATTACGAAGAAGCCAAAGACACGAAGCCGACAAGAAGCATAGACAGAGGACTGGAAACAGAAACACAGCGAGAGAATGAGGGAAGATTGGGCAGGAAGGGATCCAGCAAAACGACTTGGCCATGTAGTTTAGTCCAACTGCGCTGTTTAAGGGTAGAACACCAACCACAACAACAACAACCACATCAATAATAATAATAATAATAATAATAATAATAATAATATACACTTGCACACACACATACACAAACACAAACAGAAATAAGTTCGTCCTACTGAGAAATTCATCAATTGAGCAGAAGGAGTTGGCCACCAGTAAATCCTTTAGGCGTCTCTTAAACTGAATTTCATTAGCTGTTGAGCTTTCTATGGCTGCTGACAAGTTATTGAAAATGTGTGCTCCTGAATAATGCACGTCTTTTTGTACAAGAGTAAGTGACTTTAAATCTTTGTGAAGATTATTCTTATTTCTAGTATTGATTCTATGAATTGAGCTGTTGGCATGAAAATGTGATATATGTTTAATGACAAAGTCCGTTAAGGAATAAATATATTGGGAAGTAGTAGTTAGTATCCCTAGTTCCCTAAACAGGCTTCTGCAGGATGTTCTTGAGTTCACACCACATATAATGCGTACTGCACGTAGTTGTGCCTGGAAAACTTTAGCTTGGCTTGATGAATTACCCCAGAAAATAATCCAATATGACATTATGGAATGAAAGTAAGCATAGTAAGCCAGCTTTTTCGTTTTTATATCCCCTATGTCTGACACAATTCGCGTAGAAAATAGAGATTCGTTAAGACACTTCAGCAATTCTGTGGTGTGCTCCTCCCAGCTGAATTTATTATCAAGCCGTAATCCCAAGAATTTAACACTGTCCACTTCTTCTATCTGCTTGTCATTGTATGTTAGGCATATACTCGTGGGACACCCCTTACAATTTCTGAACTGCATGTATTGTGTTCTTTTTTCAAAGTTTAGTGACAAAGAATTGGCTAGGAACCAGTGATTAATGTCTACAAATATTTTATCAGCTGATCTTTCTAAGACTACACTTGATTTGCTATTTATTGCAATGTTTGTATCATCAGCAAACAAAACGAACTTGGCATCTGGTAATGTTACTGATGAAAGGTCGTTGATATACACAAGCAAAAGTAAGGGGCCTAAAATGGATCCTTGTGGGACCCCACTTATTATTTGTTCCCAGTTGCATGATGCCTGATAGCTTGATACATGTCTCTTTCCTAATAACACCCTTTGTTTCCTGCCAGAGATATAAGATTTGAACCATTTTGCAACATTTCCTGTTACACTATAATATTCTAATTTACTTAAATGGATATTGTGATTTACACAGTCAAATGTCTTTGACAGATCACAAAATATACCAGTTGCCTGCAATTTTTTGTGTAATGAATTAAGCACATTTTCACTGTAAGTGTAGATAGCCTTCTCAATATCAGAACCTTTTAGAAATCCGAACTGTAACTTTGACAGTATGTTATTTGAGATACGATGGTTATAAAGCCGATTGTACATTGCTTTTTCTAAAATTGCCGGCAAAAGTGAAACTGGATGTAAATTTGATGCTATTTCTGTATCTCCCTTCTTAAACAGTGGCTTAACTTCAGCACATTTCAACCATTCAGGAGATATTCCACTGATAAACGACTGGTTACCAAGATAGCATAATATGTTGTTTAACTCAGAATCACATTCTTTAATGAACTTTGCTGATATTTCATCATACCCACTAGCTGTTTTTGATTTTAAAGATTTTATGATGGACATTATCTCTGCTGGTGTAGTGACGGTCAGATTCATATTATGGAAGTTACTTGAAGTGTATGGTCTGAGGTATTCCACAGCAGCATCTACAGAACCTGACAAATCCATCTTTTCAGTAACAGTTATAAAATGTATGTTAAAAGTTCTGCAACACTATACACATAATTCTATATGTCCCTCTTCATGTCTGGTTCTATCAGTTTCCTCCTTCACTATATCCCACATTATCTTTATTTTGTTATCTGATATGACTATCTTTTCCTTGTAATATATTTGCTTTGATGTCCGTATTACAGTCTTTAATATTTTGCAGTCTGCTCTAGCATCAACATCAGAACTGTTTCAGATTGACAGATAGAGTTTTCTTTTTATTTACAAGATACC
Organism: Schistocerca piceifrons; assembly: GCF_021461385.2. Taxonomy (NCBI): domain Eukaryota; kingdom Metazoa; phylum Arthropoda; class Insecta; order Orthoptera; family Acrididae; genus Schistocerca; species Schistocerca piceifrons. Next base: position 397,528,627 of record NC_060144.1, on the reverse strand, counting down.
CTTTTTCCTTGATTAATCCTTGGCTTCTTTGTAGACTTTGCTCTAACCTTGGTTAGTTTTTGGGGAAAAAAGTGTTCAAATAAGGAAAGACTTTATTAGCAAAAGTGTTATAATTTTCATTCATGGCATGAGCACTGTAAACATCAGTCCAGTGAATGTCTCTGAGGGGTGTCCTAAAATAACCAATTTTTGGCTTATTGATTACCCTCTTGAGCTCAGATTTAACAGATTTTATACCCTGTTCGGTATTAACATTTAACAGAAGGAAGTGCATGTTATGGTCTGAGAGGCCATTGACTATTGGTTCTGTAATATAATTTGGTTCATCACACTTTTCTATAAAGATATTATGAATGGCTGTTTGTGAGCAATTAGCTACCCTAGTGGGGAATTTTGCAATGGGAAGTAAGTTGAATGATAGTGTTACTAACTCAAATAAGTTCTTATTATTGGGAGAGTCTTTAAGGAAATCTACATTGAAATCACTATTTCTTTGTTTTTGGTTGTTAAATGGGCCAGTACAGCTCCAAGGTGGTTTATGAACAGGTTAAAGTTACTTGCAGGTGCTCAATATACACTTATTATTTGAAGGATTTTTTGTGAAATTCTACTTCTGTTGCACATGCTCCATATGCTGTTCTAGGCAAAATTTATGTATTTCTATGTTCTTAAATTTATCACAGTTCCTGTGGCAACTCCTCCTTTCTCCATTTCTGCTCTACAAAAGTGAGATGTTAACCTAAACCCTATAACACTTAAAAGGTCTATACCAGTGGTCACATGATGTTCAGAGGGGTAGATTATGTTAGCTGGGTTTGAAGACTTTAATTCATCTATGCAGATAATTAATTCATTAATTTTATTTCTCAGTCCTCGAATTTTTGCTGCAAAAAAGACAGCTGACATTTCACATTGACTGAGTTAAAATTGGGTAGAGTTCAAATATCTGTTGACTGTTGAAAACTATTAACCAATAGCTGTTTATGCTGACGTAATAAGCCAGATTTATGTTTTTTGGTTTCTTACTCAAATTGAAGGTTTGTCTCAGTCCTATCCTCTCTTAAAATTTCGTTTTCGTTTCTTTCTGTCATCCCCATCCCGAAAAATGGTCTTTTCGGAACCCTCTCTGAGAGAGAAATTCTTCGGCATTGTTATACATTGTGATATCACCATCCTTATGTATGGTCTTCTACGTGACTGTTCTGCTATAAGCTACGTGGATATAAATAGACAAGAAACTACTTCAAAAACTCTTCACTATTTCGTGAACCAAAGAGGTTAACATTGAATATAATGACAAGGGATTTTTGACGTAAGTAACCAAAAACAAAAACAGTTCTACCTTAAAGATTTGTTTGCATTGTGTCCAGTTATTGTTAAATAGGCCGTTCTTCAAATCGTTTTCTTTTCCGTAGGTACTTTCAGCCAAAGGGTGAATAAAGATCTGAAAATAATGTAAACATCAACAAATGTGTATTTAAACTTGAACAGCTCCAAAACGGTAACAGGGCTATTTCTGTAAATAACTAGTATTAGTAACAGTGGCTGGTTTTCTGCATTCTTCTTTGTAAAAACTGTCCAAAATAATTTTCGTATTTCAGTTTTTGAAAAATGTATTTTGTAGTTTCATTTCCTGGTAGAAAGTTACAAGGCAGTTTGAAACCGCCTCTGGGCATCAATAGCATCAATACCTTCAAGGTCCCCCAGAATGGCAATGGAACAAGTGTGACACTTTGTTAAAAAAAATTCTTTTCATTTATTCTGACTCAGCTCATGAGCAAGTACATTTTGACTCAATTGTCTCTTGATTTAGTGAACTGGAGCTCTAAGACACACTACCCACCCTACTTTAGGTTTTAGCTCATAGTTCCGGTTTGTTTCCATTTGCTTCCCCAATTGGAGCTTGTGCTATAATAACACCGTCGTCGAGAGAACTTTAAACTCCAATATTTCTTCCTTCTGAGTAACAGTGTTTCACGCAGTCCCACGAAAGCTGAGAGGAAAAAATTTAAAGGAATGTGATGCTGCATATAATCTCATCATCTTGGCAACTGCAGAGAGCTAAAATTTCCATTGTCATGCAAATGTAATAATTTCTGAGAATAATTATCATGTGTACACTGCATTGAACCTACGTCTATAATACATTTTCTGTCATCTTCACTGCTGTGTTCTCTACACTGCGTAATTCTAGCTGTGTAGGTGCATGTTTGTTAAGCGCATGGAAGCATTACATCAATAGTAAATTGCATGGAATACTTTCCATGGTATGAATACGTATCTCTCTGCGTGTTCAGGTAAGAAATCAGCGATATGCTAGATTTCATCAGGCCTGTGCAAAGTCCACAAGAGTAGTGGATGGGTCAGGAAAAATGCTGCGTGTAGTTTGCTCCTGTGATTGCAGTACCTAGTGTCAAATCACTTACAGATCAAAGTTGTGTGCCGATGCGGCTTTGAAGTTGCTATGAGAAGAATCACAGTTTCTGGTTATTCCGAATGCCAAAGCATTCAATGTACAAACATCTATTGGTTCTACTAATGAATTCTACAATAAAGCAGGAATTGGTCAAAGATATATCCAATAGGCTCCTCTTAAACTGAACTTCATAAGTAACTAAACTTTTTATGGCTGACGCCAAGTTAATGAAACTGTTAAACAACAAAATTCTAATTTACTTAAGAGGATATTTTGATCTACACGTCAAAATGCCTTTGACAGATCGCACCGAATATGACTGCTGTCTGTAATTTATTGTCTAACAAATTAAGTACATCTGCGTATATAAATAGCTGTTTTAATGTCAGAACCAAGAGTTTAGCAATTTATTACTTTTACTGTAAAGTAGTTAAACAGCCAATGGAATATATTTCATGTAAGTTTCGAAAAAGATGAAAAATGTGAAATTGGGCTACACTGTTATAATATTTCTTCATCTTCTTTGTTACACAACGACTCAACGTGAGCATATTTTAGTCATCTTGGATACATCTCAGTGATGATTGATCGATTACACAAATAACTTGTGACAAAACTCTGATACGTTCTCAAATTAACTTTCTTAATATATCATCACATCCACTAGAAATTTTTGTTTCAAAGATTTTACTATGGATATTTCTTCTCTGGTGTCGTAAGAGTCTTATCCATTTCGCTCGAGGTATCTGTAAATGTTCGTCTGAAATAAACCGTAGCATCACCATACCAACCTTTCTACAACAGTTATGAAATATTTACTATAATTTTGAAACATTACATGAATCCCTTTTTAAATTTATTATTATAGTCTCATTTTGTCCCAGAACATTTTACTGACTAACAATATAAACTTGTAACTCACAATTTCAAGGCTGAGATCTGAGGAACGTAATAGCTGTCGATTATTGTCATGCATTGCCGTTCTAATCAACTGCGAAACATTTCTAATATCTGTTCTTAAACTTGTGAAATTAATTCGAGAAAAAGGACGGTCGTGGATCTTTAAAGGCCCTAGCAAACACAATTACCGCACAGCTAAAGTAGAGTTTTTATATGCTAATGTCAGGTTACCCTATAAGGCACCTCCATACTGACTGCAGGTAATATTATGCTCCACGTCCAGTTACGATCCACGACCGACAGTTGACATTTTTAGCAAGGCACCGTATATCACAATATGCAAAGAAGGTGGAAAGGAATGCTGTCTCATTCATTGTCGGGAACAAACGAGTTAATTGGCAAAGGTATGGAGGTACCTTATAGGGTAACCTGACATTAGCATATAAAAACTCTACTTTAGCTGTGCGGTAAATGTGTTTGCTAGGGCCTTTTAAGATCCACGACCGTCCTTTTTCTCGTTCAAGGAATACTGTGGCAGAGGCAACGACACTGCTGCTGATGAGATACAGCCTCCACCTTACATTGGATATTTCCTACTCATAAAGCACGGTTAACCCTAAGAGCCGTCCGCAGCCCGTGGTCGTGCGGTAGCGTTCTCGCTTCCCGCGCCCGGGTTCCCGGGTTCAATTCCCGGCGGGGTCAGGGATTTTATCTGCCTCGTGATGACTGGGTGTTGTGTGATGTCCTTAGGTTAGTTAGGTTTAAGTAGTTCTGAGTTCTAGGGGACTGATGACCAAAGATGTTAAGTCCCATAGCGCTCAGAGCCATTTGGACCCTAAGAGCCACACTTCTACGACGAATAGCGCAGAGAACAGGGCCCTTCAGTACAGTACAGTTAAGGCGATGACGGTGATCTTTATACAAGGGTCGTTCAATATGTAATGCCTCACTTTTTTTCTCACATTTTTTTCTCACAACATATTTATTTTTAAGAGTCAGAATTTGGTGACAATATACACCAACGTGTCTTGTCCATGTCCTACTTTTCTATGTAGTTCTATGGCCGTATGCCAACGTTGTGGAAGAGCACGTATTCCCTGCTGGTAAAAGCACTTGTCCTGTAGGCGTAGCCACGTTTTCACTGGACGGCTGACACTCTCGTCATCTTCAAAGTTTGTTCCCAGAAGAGAACCTTTAAGCTGTCCAATTCAGATTAAATGGCCTTCCTTTGAATCTTGTGGTCCGCGCTGAACATGCATGGAGCACTTCTTTGAACATCCGAGAGTCTCGATCATTGCAGACGCACTTCCAATGCTGACCGACAACTGCAGAGCCAATTGTAGAGTTGTGATACGCCGGTCGGCATGAAGAATGGCATCCGCACGATTCAGCATGTCTGGAGCAGTGGCTGTGACTGGACGTCCCGATGGGCCTGACCATGGAGCTCTGTTTCTGCATTTCCTGAGGCTGTAACTTTCTTTACCCATCGCCCAACTGTACTCTTATCAATTGCAGCATCACAATACACTGCTCACTGCACACAAACGTTTATGGATGTTCACAACGTTTTCTTTTGCAGAACACAAGAATTCAGTAACATCAGGCTGCTTGTAACGTGAGTCGTATGTAGACGGCATTTTGACGCTGTACTACGGCTCTGCCATCTGCCAGAACGAGTCGAAACTTTACCGGCGTACAGAACAAACATCAAATGCGAAGCCCCAACAAGGACGTTTGTCTATGTATATTAATGGCTTTTAAAAAAATGTGGGGCATTACTTATTGAAAGACCCTCGTACCTTCCAACACGATTATCCACAGGAAATATGACCTGTAGACTAACTGAAAAGTATAAAGGTGATCTCTCAATTTGGAAAAAGAGTCTGGACAAGGCCCCCATAAGGATATCCGGGAAGATACTACCAAGAACTAGGTGACCAAAAAGAAATCTCCCCCCACTAATATAACGCACGGAGTATTCATACAACCGAGCGAAAACGTCATAAAAGTCCCTCTTTGGAACGTTGTTCAAGCCGTGTGTAACTTTCGCACCTTCTTCGGTCTTGGCAAACCATCAGAGATCCATTACGCACTTTGTCGTTTAGTTTTAATTTCATATTGAGTAATCTTCCCAGAAAAGAATTATCGACGTTTTTCATTCCTGTCAGCACGCATCCAAGTAACGTTTTTACTTGAAAGTCAAGGGATGTTGCGCAAACAATGCACGCACTTCTCTATTCAGCAAAACATTGTGGAGAATGTCTTGAACACCTGATTTAGAAATGATGTCCCACTGCGATTTGTGACACACCGACGTTGACAAACGACGGCAGAACGCCCACTACTTAACACAGCATCTTACAACTGGCTGATCGAATACACATCCGTTGTTTACAGGTTTAAGTTTCAGCTGCCACTGTAGTTACTGAGCTGAAAACGCTTACACTCCAAGAATAAAATCAGTCTCGAAAGATTTATGACGAACAGTGTAATACGAGTTAGGGGGTGGGAAACCAGAAGACCGAATGTCACAGCGGAACTGTAAAATCGCAAAAGCCAAATGCAGACGTTCACTACTGGTGTGTTAGTGGTACGATTTCTGATCAGAATAATGTAGGGTTTCGTTGTGAGTATAAAGGAGGTAAAGTAGTGAATCACTATGAACAATTTATAACACTACAACTCTGTGGATAATCATACATTTTCTACCTTTTTATGAAGTTTGTTTTGTTAGTTGTGGTGAACATTATTCGTTTAAATTTGTTCTCAAGTTACGAATGCTATTTGTTATTTAAGAAAGTGAATACGCGTGGAAGATTAACATATTGTAAGTAGACACGCTGGCCTAGTCAGGGAAAAGCAGTTGTCAAAGAATATAATAAACTGTAAATGCATTATCGCTGGGGGTGAGAGCGTACGTTCGGAGTCACTAGGAGACTGTTGTCGTTGGCTGTGTGTATTCGCCGGCGTGGCTATGCAAAAGTACGGAAATAAAAAGCGTGTTTCGGGAGTGCGGAGTACTGAAAACTGAAATGATTGTTTTGGCGGATCTTTAATACGGACAAGCTGTGTTATGGCATTTACTGGGCACGGTACAAATGTAGCAAGAGTAGTTTACATAACATCAAGAGTACTGTGGGCAAGAAGATCAACTTGTGCCATATTTTACCGCTAAATGAAACCACTCGACAAACCAATGGCATCATGAAGTGAAGTTATAGCTAGACTTTTTATAAGTAGACGTGTAATAGGCTGACCAGCGTAGTTGAATATTTAATGCTTAAATAACATTATTTTCGTGCGTGTTGTCACGTAAATTATTTTCCTAAGTCGTTATCCAAGGAATATCCATCCTGTGGAACCGAGATAATCAGAAAATGAACTGAAAATGAGGTGAACATTAATTTATTAGATTATGAAAACATAATTTTTCCTACTTTACAGAAATTACATAATAATGAAATCTTGGGCTACAGTACGAATAATGTCAGAAATAGAATGATGCAAATGGCAGTATTAATTCATTCGCTGAAAATCTAGTAACTTTCATAATAAGAAATTGGTATTAAAAACTTAAGTACCTCGGGCTCTGAATTTTACTGTAAAAGCACAGTTTCTATTTTATAGCTTGTGGCATAATTTACAACTTTTATTACAAAGATATATCGGAGTAACTGCTAGTTAAATGACAGTCCTTACCAATGAGTAAATTCAAACAATCTTTTTACTTGCTACAAATACGACTGTCAATATTACAGTGAGTAACGTAACAAAAAGTTTCTGTTCAGAGCTAGTAAAAGATCTTACTTCGATTGATCTTTGAAAAATTATCGTAATATGTTGTATGTGTTTGCTGCCTACCACAGTAGTACCAGTATATATGCCAACTAGCTCGGCAGATGATGAAGAGATTGAAGAAATGTATGAAGAGATAAAAGATATTATTCAGATAGTGAAAGGAGACGAAAATTTAATAGTCAAGGGGGACTGGAATTTGATAGCAGGAAAAGGAAGAAAAGGAAAAGTAGTAGATGAATGTGGAACCGGGTTAAGGAATGAAACGGGAAGCCGCCTGGTAGAATTTAGCACAGAGCATAACTTAATCGTAGCTATTACATGGTTTAAGAATCATGAAAGAAGGTTGTATGCGTGGAAGAGGCCTGGACCCACTGGAAGGTTTCAGATAGATAATATAATGATAAGACCCAGATTTAGGAACCAGGTTTTAAATTGTAAGACATTTCCATGGGCACATGTGGATTCTGACCACAATCTGTTGGTTATGAACTATAGATTAAAACTAAAGAAGCGGTAAAAAGGTGGGAATTTAAGGAGATGGGATGTGGATAAACTGAAAGAACCAGAGGTTGTATAGAGTTTCAGAGAGAGCATTAGCGAACGATTGACAAGAACTGGGGAATGAAATACAATAGAAGAAGAATGGGTAGCTTTGAGGGATGAAATAGTGAAGGCAATAGAGGATGTAGTAGATAAAGAGATGAGGGCTAATATAAATCCTTGGGTAACAGAAGAGATATTGAATTAAACTGATGAAAGGAGAAAATATAAAAATGCAGAGAATGAATCAGGCAAATAGGAGTACGAACGTCTCAGAAATGAGATCAACGGGAAGTGCAAGATAACTAAGCATGGATGTTAGAGAACAAATGTAAGGATGTAGAGGCATATATCACTGGGGGTAAGACAGATACCGCCTACAGGAAAATTAAAGAGACCTTTGCAGGAAAGGGAAACGCTTCTATGAATATTAAGAACTGAGATGAAAACCCAGTTCTAAGCAAAGAAGGCAAGGCAGAAAGGTGGAAGGAGTATATAGTGGATCTATACAAGGGCGATGCACTTGAGGGAAATATTAAAATGGAAGATTACGTAGATGAAGATGAGATGGCAGATCTGATACTGCGGGAAGAATTTGACAGAGCACTGAAAGACCTAACACGACACAAGGCCTCGGTTGTAAACAACATTCCATTAGAACTACTGAGAGCCTTGAGAGAGCCTGCCATGACAAAACTGTACCACCTGGTGAGCAAGAAATACGACAAAGGCGAAATATCCGCAGACTTCAAGGAGAATATAATAATGCCAATCCCAAAGAAAGCAGATGTTGACTGGTGTGAAAATTACAGAACTATCATTTTAATAAGTCACGGATAAGAAATACTAACACGAATTCTTTACAGACGAATGGAAAAACTGGTAGAAGCCTGTGGTGTCACCGCTAGACACCACACTTGCTAGGTGGTAGCCTTTAAATCAGCCGTGGTCTGTTAGTATACGTGGGACCCGCGTGTCGCCACTGTCAGTGATTGCAGACCGAGCGCCGCCACACGGCAGGTCTAGAGAGACGTCCTAGCACTCGCCTCAGTTGTACAGCCAACTTTGCTAGCGATGCTACACTGACAAATACGCTCTCATTTGCTGAGACGATAGTTAGCATAGCCTTCAGCTACATCATTTGCTACAACCTAACAAGGCGCCATTACCAGTTTATATTGTGATTGTTATTAATGTACCGTCAAGAGCAATGTACACCAATTATGGATTAAAGTTAAGTATTCCAAGATCTTTGTACTTAATTTGCAATTCTCAAGACATTGTCCTGTTCCAGACCTCACGCCAGTTTGCATGAGATTAAACGCGTGCCTTTCAGCTACCCGTCACTGTGGATTGGCTGTCTTGCCAGTCCACTACACATGGCGACGAGTATAAAAACGGCCTTCTTCTTTATACTTGCTTAAATTGCTTGTGTCATGGCTTCGCCACAATCTCAAGATGTACTGTCAGAATTTTATCGCTTGGAGAATCAGCAGACGCAGGCCTTATTGGATGCCCTTGGACAGCTCGTTCAGGGTTAACGTGCAATGCAAAACGATGCGGCAGCCGCCGCTTCACCGCTCCTGCAGCCACAACACGCTGTTGCACGACCTTTTCGTCCTTTTGATGCGGCACTGGAAAGCTGGACGGAGTGTTCACGCCAATTTGGATTCCATCTCGCCGCCTACAGAATTCAAGGTAACGAGCGACAGCCTTTTTTGTTGGCATGTACCGTGTGATAGTGAAATTATTTCCCCGAAGCGACGTAGCAACTCTATCCTACGAAGAAATTTTGTCTGCATTAGATGCATATTTCAAAGAATCAGTCAATGTCGTTGCAAAAAGGTATACGTTCTTTCGTACAAAATGTACGGCCGGTCAAACTAATAGGGAGTGGGTTGCAACCTAGCAAGGCCTTACTAGGGATTGTGCTTTTGAGTGTGAATGTGGTCTCCCTTATTCAGATACTATGGTACGTGATGCAATTGCACAGAACGTTTCTGATGTTCCTATAAGAGAACAGATTTTGAAACTAGTCAATCCCTCCCTTCAACAAGTGATAGACATATTGGATCGGCAGGACACACTTGACTTTGCTCAGGAATCATTTGAAACTTCGCCAGCTGTGTGTCACATTAACTGGCCCACCGGGCGCGCTGCACGGAACAGTAAACAGCCCTCGCGCCCGTCTGCGCAGCTGCCACCTAGCTCTCCGCTACGTGTGCCGCGCAAACAAGCAACTGCAGTGGTCCAATCATGCCCGCGGTGTGCTACTAGACAGTCGCGTGAGAATTGCCCGTCACGCCAGGCTATTTGCTTTTTCTGCAATAAAAAAGGACATGTTCAAAGTGTTTACCAGGAAAAGCTCAGAACGGACACTCACAACCATTCCAGGCCCTTTGCTTCGCGCCGGAATTGAACCAAGGATACTCAGGCTCGTGAACCTTCGCCCATGGAAATTCATGTAGTTCATTCCATTCCGCCTAGTGCCACTCTCTCTAACAGCGACTGTGTTTGTCCCACAAATAGTGTGTGTCGACATCACTAGAAATCGCATCAAGTCGCAAGTGCTTCTGTACCAGTGTCGGTTCACGTCAGCAGGACAATAAACTTTTTGTAGATTTGGACATTCATGGCAGCGTGATACCATTCCAGCTCGATACCGGAGCTGCAGTTTCTCTGATCAATAAAGACACGTACAGACAACTGGGAACACCTCCGTTGCATGTTGCAAATGTTAAGTTATCTAGTTATTCCAGTCAGGATATCCTTGTGTTAGGACAGTGCAGCCTTCTTGCAACATACAAGGGACAAACAAAACTTGTGTCATTTTACGTCCTTCGTTCTTCTTCTGCAGTGAACTTGTTTGGTTTAGATTTATTTCAGTTGTTTAACTTGTCTATAGTCAATCAGGTCCTATCAGTGAACCAGACTGTGCCTTCAGGGAGTGTTTCCCGTCTATGTGAAGAGTTTGCAGACATTTTTGCACCGGGCCTTGGTTGCGCTAAGAGCTATGAAGCACATTTGGAACTGAAAGTCAATGTTCCCCACGCATTGCGTGATGAGGTCGCAAGAACATTACGCGATTTGGAATCACAAGGTGTAAGTGAACGTGTGCAGGCATCACCCTTAGTTATTTTGCAAAAACCTTCCGGAAAATTGAGACTTTGTGTGGACTTCAAGGCCACAGTGAATCCACAATTAGTGATTGCAACTTTTACTTTACCCCGCCCGGAAGATCTTTTTGACAAACTGTGCCCGGGTAAATATTTTTCGAAGTTGGACCTAGCAGATGCGTACTTGCAAATACCAGTGGATGACGAATCCCAGCGCGTCTTGGTGGTTAACACGCATCTTGGTTTGTATCGCTTCTAACGACTGCCATGCGGGTGTGAATCCGCTCCTGCATTGTTTCAGCAGTATCTGCTAACTGTTTGTACGTCGGTCCCTACTGCAGCAAACTATCTGGACGATATTGTGATTTCCGGAAAGACGGAAGGAGAACATTTAGCCAATCTCAGAACATTATTTCAGGTCTTGCGACAAAATGGTCTTTGCTTGCGAAAGGACAAATGTGAGTTTTTTGCTCGGGACTTACCCTACCTGGGCCATGTAATCAATGCCCAAGGCATACATCCGAGTCCAGAGCACCTCCGTGCCATACAGGACTTGCCTTCGCCGCAGAATTTGAAGCAGCTACAGAGTATGCTGGGAAAAATCAATTACTATAATAAATATGTGCGCCACGCCACTTCCATTTAAGCTCCGCTTCATCGCTTACGCCGTAAAGGTGTTCCGGTCTTCTGGACGACGGAATGCGAACGCGCCTTTCGCCAGTTGAAATCGGCGTTGCTTTCCACTACTTGCCTTACGCCATTCGATCCCCAGAAACCTCTTTTGTTGATGGTAGATGCATCGGATTTCGGGATCGGTGCTGTGCTTGCGCACATAGATGGTTCGCACGATCGCCCTATTTCCTTTGCGTCCAAATTGCTCTCGTCTGCGCACAGAAATTATTCACAGATCGAGAAAGAAGCTTTGGCTCTCGTCTTTGGTGTTACTAAGTTTCATGATTTCTTGTATGGTCGTCACTTTACCATCATCACAGACCACAAACCTTTGACGTCGCTTTTTCATCTGAACAAGCCTGTACCTCCATGTACCGCGCAGAAATTCAATCGCTGGTCACTTTTCCTCTCGCAGTACCGCTACGATATCTTGTATCGGTCCACTGATAAGCACGGAAACGCCGATGCATTGTCCCGTTTGCCTGTTGCTGAGGATAGAGCATTTGATTCCTCCGAACTTGCTTGCATGTTCTTTGATGCGGAAACCGATGACGTGGTCGAATCGTTTCCGACTGATTTTCGTCGTGTAGCTACAGCCACAGCTACTGACCCTGTCCTTGCTACTGTTTTGCGTTTTGTTGCTACGCAATGGCCCTTGTCAAAGTCACGGATCGAGGATCCGTTGGGTCGCCGATTTTTTGCTCACAAGGTGAGACTTTTTGTTCGGCGTGGTGTTTTGCTGTTGCGTTCTGATAATGATCAGTCCAGGGTCATGGTCCCACGTTCGTTACAGTCCTCTGTCTTCCGGCTTCTCCACCAAGGCCATTGGGGTATAGTACGAACGAAACAACTTGCTCGTCAGCACTGTACTTGGTTCGGAATCGATGCTGCGATTACGAATATGTGCTCTTCTTGCATGGTGTGTGCCGAACAACAATCCGCACCACCGCGGAAATTTTTTGCATGGCCGAAAGCCACTACCCCTTGGCAACGCTTACACATCGATTTTGCTGGTCCGTTCTGGAATGCTCGATGGTTAGTTGTGGTAGATTCATTCAGTAATTTTCCTTTTGTTGTCAAGATGTCTTCCACGACGTCCTCTGCTACCATCCAAGCGTTATCTGCTATCTTTTGTATTGAACGTCCTCCACAGACTATTGTTTCCGACAATGGCACACAATTCATGTCCGCAGAATTTCAGTCCTTCTGCAAGGCCAATGGTATTCAACATCTGACATCCGCGCCGTTTTCGCCTCAGTCAAACGGTGCCGCTGAACGATTGGTCCGGACTTTCAAGTCACAGATTTTGAAGTTGAAAGAGTCGCATTCTCGGGAGGACGCGTTATTGCTCTTTTTGTCCTTGTATCGCTGTCAGCCCCGAGATGGTCGCTCACCGGCTGAGTTGCCCCATGGTCGTCCTCATCGAACCTTGATGTCTTTGCTACATCCGCCGCATCAGGTTCCTGTGCAGCGGCAGCCACCTGCTTTTGTTCCAGGCGACGTTGTATACTATCGCAACTATCGAGGTTCACGCGTTGGCTCGCAGGGCGCATTCTTCACTGCCCCGGCCGCGCTATGTATTTGGTTTTGGGGGCCTCTGGTGAGGTGCGTCGGCATCTCAGTCAGCTGCACCTCTGTCGTCACACGGGTTCTGCCGCTCCCCATCTGCTTTCAGCGACGGTGCCGTCCGGTCAGCGCCCTGGGGACCCATCTACTGGCTCGCCTCATCCCCAGGTGTTATCGACGCTGCCTTCCATTTTGCCCCATGGCGACGCGCCGCCGCCGCCGCCGCCTGTTCGCTCGCCGGCGACGCCCGCAGTGGACGCGTCGCTGCGACCGCCGGGCGCCTCCCTGGGTCACGCGCTGCCGATCGCTTCCCGTGACCAGCTGTCCTCCGACATGGAACTCTTGCCCGCTCCAGACCAGGTGTCGTCTTCGCCCGTCGGCTGCCCCGCCCCGATGGAGGTCGAGTCTTTGGCCCCTCCTGTCTCTCTACGGGCGCATACACCGCATATTGGCGTGCACCCTGGAGCTGGTTTTCAGGCGATTCCTAGCTCCCCTCGGACCGAATGGCAGGGTGCGGGAGGCACGGCCTCGCCTGTTGTTAGGCTCCCCACCTCGTCACATACGTCAACATGGGGTCCTCCCCACGGCGGGCGGAAGCCTTATAACCAACCGTACGCCGATTTGCGGGGGAGGAATGTGGTGTCACCGCTAGACACCACACTTGCTAGGTGGTAGCCTTTAAATCGGCCGCGGTCCATTAGTATACGTCGGACCCGCGTGTCGCCACTGTCAGTGATTGCAGACCGAGCGCCGCCACACGGCAGGTCTAGAGAGACGTCCTAGCACTCGCCCCAGTTTTACAGCCGACTTTGCTAGCGATGCTACACTGACAAATACGCTCTCATTTGCCGACACGATAGTTAGCATAGCCTTCAGCTACGTCATTTGCTACGACTTAGCAAGGCGCCATTACCAGTTTATATTGAGATTGTTATTAATGTACCGTCAAGAGCGATGTACACCAATTATGGTTTAAAGTTAAGTATTCCAAAATCTTCGTACTTTATTTGCAATTCTCAAGACATTGTCCTGTTCCAGACCTCACCCCAGTTTGCGTGAGCTTAAACGCGTGCCTTTCGGCTACCCGTCACTGTGGATTGGCTGTCTTGCCAGTCCACTACAAAGCCGACCTCGGGAAAGATAAGCTTGGATTCCGTAGAAATGTTGGAACACGTGGGGCAGTACTGACGCTACGAGTTATCTTAGAAGAGAGACTAAGGAAAGGTAAACCTACGTTTCTAGCATTTGTAGAGTTAGAGAAAGTTTTTGATAATGTTGACTGGAATACACTCTTTCAAATTCAGAAGGTGGTAGGGGTCAAATACAGGGAACGAAAGGCTATTTACAATTTGCACAGAAGCCATACGGCAATTATAAGAGTCGAGAGGCATGAGAGCCCACGATGTCCGTCACCTGTAGTGAGTGGGTGGCCTCCGAAAGTCATGATGCCTGGACGTGTTTGCGCCTTGGTTTCGCCACGTGTTGAAGACAGTCGCCACAGCAAACACACGATAAGTCGTGCACTTTCCGAAATGCTCGTGCTTAGCCTCCGGGTCTTCAAAATCAGGAGCCGGTCAAACTCAGATAGATCTCGCGCCTTCTGCACTGTACACGCGGACACCACCTCAACTCATATTTTGTTACATGTACCTCGCGTGAGTCTGATTAGCACTCATTCGTCGCCAGGTGATGCTGCTATTGCCTGGATTGGTTTATATCGATAGCAGGTCGGTGGTCATAATGTTCTCGCTGATCAGTGTGTAAGTTAACACAACAAATGTTGTGTACTCAACTATATGCAGTTCTGTTTTCTTTCTCGCAGTCCGTGTTAACAGAGAAAAGGAAACCTGTAGTTATGGCTTGTCGGTTTATGATTAGAATACGAGTACTCAATTCAAATCTTCGGAAACTTTATAATTCTACCACTCTGCAGATTAAAACTACGCAAAATACTATGATGAAAGCTACTATTCTCACAGATCCAGCAGCGGCAGTCGAAGTGTCTCACAGCCCAAAAGCCAAAGTTAGCAACCGATTTATCCATTCATTTTAACCGACTTCGGTCCCCAATCAACGTTTTGTTCGCAGTAACATTGAACAAGTATAAAAGTCAGAGAGGGCGAGGAGGAGGAGATAGTAAGAGATAGGAACGAGGCATAGATGAACAAAGAGAGGGGGAGAAGACGATTAAGATGTATAACCAATTCTCATACACTTTTAGCACTTGCGAAGCATTGCCGGTTTCGTTAATTTTTAATAAAATAAGACGGCATCCTTTTATTTGGAGTCTTTCAGCGCAGTGGCGTTGAGACATCCACACTTGCCATTCCGTCGTTCATAGTTGGTTCTATGCATGTCAAAATCAGCTATCGGCAAAGAAGAATGCCAGTGGGGATATCGAGATAGCTTTAAAAGAATGGACATAAGCAAGCCTCTTCCAGATGAGCTAGGATAGTTACAAGGCGCTGGAGGGGCCCTCTCTTTTCGAGTTGGCCAACGTAGCCCTCTACAAGCTCCAATTCGCAAGGAATTACAGAGCAATATCATATCACAACGGAAGTGTTCCGTATCCCATTTTAACTAGTTAATTAGTTAGGCAGTGAGCTTAAGGAGTCGTTACACTGTTAGACCCGAAATGCAGCTGTGTGGTTGTATGCTGAGAAGTGTTCTGAATGTGCGACGTCCTCGCGGTCTGTCTTTCCAGACATTATCAAAACGTCAAGGAAATGTAACTGTGAGCCAACGAAAAAGAATATCAACTAATGACAGAAGTCCAGCATTTTTTCGGCAATAGTACACAGTACACGTAACTTTATCTTGGAACTCTTCCATTTAGCCTGTGTTTGCATAGAAAAATTACAATATCGGAATTGTGAGTCCACCTTGATGAAAAACACCTTGTTATTTGTTTACTTATTTATACGAACACAGTAACACATTATTACATTTTCATTGTTGGTTTTATGAAGTATAATTTTCTATGGATACTTTCATACTACCTCATTTACTGTATGTTATAGCATGTTTTTAAGGTTTATTGTCGCTGTTTGGGGCATACTTTCTGTGCTTTTTTTTTCTATTGCCGTTTTTCTCAGCTTACATCATGTCACCCGCAACTGTGTGATTGGCTGTTAGTAAACAAATACTGAAACGTGGACATAGTATGTCAGCGTTATACACATGGGGTTGCGGTAGTGTTGAGGAATAGAGTTTTTTGTGTGTACTGGGCTGTTACTTAGTTATTGGTGTACTCATGTTCGTTACCAAAGTGCGAAAGTTTTGTCTTTCTGTATACAGAATCAGCTATATGCCGTCCAACGAACGTGAGTACACGAATAACTAAGTAATAGCCCAGTACACACAAAAAACTGTATTCCACAACGCTACCACAACCCCAAGTGAAAGTGTCCACAGAAAACCATATTTCAAAAAAGAACAGTAAACATGTAATAATGTGTTACTGTGTTTGTATAACTATGTTATTTTCTGCATGTTTTGGATTTTAAAAGCCCACTGATAATGGAGATACTTGTCGCCGAAAATAGTTTGGGAAATAAATAAGTAAACAAATAACAAAGTGTTTTGCATCAAGGCCGACTCACAATTCTCATATTGTTGGAAATCCACATGGCACTGTGAGACAGTCTGAATGTGAGAGTCATACAAACCATCAGAGAATTCTGTGAGTACTACATTCCAACGCATTCATCTTTTACAGAGAGAATGGCAGAAAGATGGCGAAACTTCCCCTCTGTATGTAAAGAATGACAGTGCTGGAAAAACTCTTACGACATTTGTTTTTGAAACAGCTGAGCCAAAATGAATGTATGCAGACAGTTCTCTCTTTACTTATTCTGATCATCACTGAACTGACACACAATATTTTTAGCGCAACGCAATCTGACTTTCAATAATCCCTACAAAAGGATGGCCTTGACTAACAATAACCTATACCTTTCATGAATCACTTACCTTATAAAAATCTTCGTTACTGGAACTACTGTAATACAGCGAACGCCAATACTGCCCGCTAAATAAAAGATTCAAACTACTGAAGGCACTAACTGCTGTCAAGCATAGTTAGCAAATGAAAGATTTTGATGGACAACAAACAATGTATTTACGTTAATAACGTTGAAAAGTATAATTTTGTGACATCCAATTAAACAAATTTCCTTTTTCTGACGGACAGACGTCGAGATCGTCCGCTCATAGTAACCTCTCAAAACTCTGGCATCTCTCTCATCACATCCACCACTGCTGGCGTCTCACCTCCAGCTGCCCAACGCCGCGCGCTGTTCACATCCAACTGCCCAACACTACACAAGCGAATATTCCAACAATGAGGCCAACCAGCCACAGACTGCACACAGAGCAGTCAGCGATTTTCATACAGAGCACTACGTGGCGTTACCAACATAAAAACCTAAACAGCCTACTTACAATGGGACGATCTGGATATTGCGAAACAGACCAAGGATTTTATTGTAAAACATTTCCGATGACAATAACGAAGTCCTTGCATATTGCCTTTTCACGAACTGTTCATGTTTTGTAAATGATAAAATCTGCGATATAAATCGTTCACGGCACGTTCAAACATCTGTATTGGATTGTTTCTGATTTCTGAACTAATGGAGTCTTTCAGTTACACAATTTTGTGTAGACATACGGCATACACCTGTGTTCTAGAAAGCCCCGTAGGAAGTAACCACGTATGTGGTTACCAAACACTGTGATCATTGAAATCTGAGCACAGTGAGATGTAGTACCATCAAGGTGAAACCGGTACTTACCTTCAGAAAGCTTCAGATTCAGGTGCGAGGAATGTTTCAATCGTGGCAGCATACCGCTGAGATGTGACTGAGGTTCCTCATCCACGTTCGTCTTCAAAAAAGAAAGGGCCGATTATGGTCACTGAAGAGACAGCACACCGCGCTGTGACTACCGGGCAGTGTAAGGGGCGTCGATGGGAGTTCGTGAGGATTATCCTCGCACCAGTAACGGCAGTTTTGTTCGTTAATACAACCACTGAGATGAAAACGTGCTTCGTCAGTCATCCACAACAAATTTAAGAAGCTTTCATTGTCCCTAATTTTAGTCAACAATTCAACAGTCATTCATATTCACCCCTCCATAATTACTTTCCTTTAACTGTTGCACAACTGCATCTAATCTTTCAACCTTCGGATACAACATTTTGCACTCCTCTAGTCGTTCCTGTGAACGACAACTTCCGAGCCCTTCTGACGTTTTCAGTTTAAGTGCACTCCTTGTTGTTTCAAAGTTTTTCACCTATAGCATGATTGCACGTGCTGATGGCACAGCATCGTTATACCTAAGGTTGAGATGACGATGGTATTCCCGTGTAGTACCAGAAACACAATCACCGTTTTTGTAACAGGCTTTCACAGTCACAACACGTCCAGGGCAGCTCCAGCTTCCCATATCAGAAAATGACGTACCTACCTGAAACGTACTACATTCACTGTTACCAAAAATACCGCTCCAATATTAGAGATTAATTAAAGCAGTCAGTTCTTCTGCCACACCCTGGAAATTCCGCTCCGGCAACAACGTCACGGCATTGACTTGCAAAATCGGTTAAAATACAACAAAAGCTGCAAAGTGTAGCGGAGTTTCTATCCATGATTTTCTTACAGATGAAGCATCAGCTGCAAACCAAATTGGAGATAAGTATTCGTAATATGCGCTAATATTAGTCGACCATAAATACAACAGGCTAATCGCTTGATATGTTACAATTTAAGAAGTTTTTACAGTGATAACTACACATACGTAGTTGTTACTCACATAGAACGTTGGTTTATACAGGACAGCTAAGTTATGGTGGTGGTAATATAACTGCAAAGCGCCGCATATTGTTCCACAAGTTTCTGATATGCTGCCGCACGTCTTGCAATAGGTCTGTGGAAGGAACGTGAACGTACGCCTTTGCTCCTTGGTGTATGCACTCCCAGTGAGAGGGTGGACTATTTTATTGCCCTTGTATACTACAATGCTCCTTTACTCACAGTATGACGATTTTCTTGTTTCGACGCTCTTGTGCTGCCATACAGTCTATAATCTGATACACCGTGCAATTTTTGTGTTATTGACGAAATGATTCTGTCTAAGCAGTAACAATGATCGCAAGTACGACACAATCATGACTGTATCTTCGCCTAAGTCATAATTAAGACTCTAGAATAGCGGTGAGCTCCACTGTAAGTACCGACGCTTTCGGAGGGGGCTGGAATTGGGCCGTGTTGTGTGACTGTTCCATATAATACGCCTTCGAACGCCGCCTGCAGTACATGATCCATCTGTGTAGAGACGGTGCACATTTGCCTAACCACTTAAAAGTCCTTTAACAGTTGTGGGCTCATATAAGATTCCATGCGTAGTGTATCCGTTCGAATTTCTAAATCGCTTCTCAGATTCTATTAATCTCTCATGAATTTTGAATGGCGCGACACTGCTGCGATTCAGTAACACAGTGGTGACAAATCTTGAGAGATATATGCTAGTGGCGGAAGTTTTTTCACAAACCAATAACTGCTAGTGAAGCATTTCTATTGACACCCGAATATACGAAAATAAAAGGATATTGCCCAAACTGTGCTCCTTTGAGCGGATATTTAGATCCATTGTACTGTCTTCTGAATTCCAGCGGAGGATCGTTAGCATCGACAAGAGCATTCATAGGGGTTGACTGCAGAGCACCCACCCAGTACACATCGCTTTACACTGGTATCTGTCAAGTGTTTGTAGGGCAGAGTCAGTGGCTGAACCGTAGCAGAGGCCACCACAGATCATCTGGTACCGAACACCACGGGTTTCGAATCCGCACCAGACGGCGTGGAACTCGATGACCACCAGAGGTCACCAGTCGCGCCGTAAGCCGTGGCTGCGCGCCGTCCTGGCCCCGTGTATAACGTGAGGGCGCCACTGTGGAGCACGTGGTCCCAGCAACCAATAGCGACACACCTTGTTGTGTATTTAGGCGGCTGCCTCTCACGCAGCGAGGTCCTTGAACATATTCGCACAGTATATATTGTCTGCCGCCTTGATCCCCCTCACCCCCTGGTGTCACCCTTCCTCTCCACCCCCAGCCCGTTGCCGCGCCTTTACCGTTATGTCCCACCCTCTCTCCATCTCCACATCCCCCGCCTCCTTTCCCAACGCAGCTTCCACCATCTACCCCTCCCGGATGATGAGCTTCGCCCTGACATCTACCATTCCTACCAACTCTAACCCCATCTGCCTCCTCCTCAAGGCTCCCCCTCCTCCCCCTCCCTTCTCCTGAGCGGCTCTTCCCTCCTCCTCCCCCTTCCTCTCTTGTGCTCCCATTCAATGTCTCTGCGCTACCTCTTGCCTTGTCTTCATCTCCTGCCCCACCTGTCGCCTGCCTCTTAGTGCACCCGCTGACGCCCCTACTCTTTTCATCCCGCTCCCTCCCCTGCTGCACCTTGCTCTAACCTCCTTTTCCATCGTCTCAGGCCTCTCCCTCGGCAGGTCCCAACTGGCAGTTTTATTCTTCATCACGTGTGCTCCAAGTGGGTTTTAAGTGTGTTGTTCTGGAGTGTTTTTAATACTGCGGCCAACATTTAACCTGTGCGTGTGACTTCAGTGTCTTTTTTGTGGTCTACGAATCACCAACTGTGTTTTTAACTCTACATCGACATTTTTTATTGTCCCCCATCAACGTCTCTTTTTCAGTATATTTTTACCTCCCTTATCTCCCCCTTCCTTTGCTATATGTCCCCCTTTTTTATCGCCTTATATGTAACATTTTCCCCCCCATGAACCATGGACCTTGCCGTTGGTGGGGAGGCTTGCGTGCCTCAGCGATACAGATAGCGGTACCGTAGGTGCAACCACAATGGAGGGGTATCTGTTGAGAGGCCAGACAAACGTGTGGTTCCTGAAGAGGGGCAGCAGCCTTTTCAGTAGTTGCAAGGGCAACAGTCTGGATGATTGACTGATCTGGCCTTGTAACAATAACCAAAACGGCCTTACTGTGCTGGTACTGCGAACAGCTGAAAGCAAGGGGAAACTACAGCCGTAATTTTTCCCGAGGGCATGCAGCTTTACTGTATGATTACATGATGATGGCGTCCTCTTGGGTAAAATATTCCGGAGGTAAAATAGTCCCCCATTCAGATCTCCGGGTGGGGATTACTCAAGAGGATGTCGTTATCAGGAGAAAGAAAACTGGCGTTCTACGGATCAGAGCGTGGAATGTCAGATCCCTTAATCGGGCAGGTAGGTTAGAAAATTTAAAAAGGGAAATGGATAGGTTGAAGTTAGATATAGTGGGAATTAGTGAAGTTCGGTGTCAGGAGGAACAAGACTTCTGGTCAGGTGACTACAGGGTTATAAACACAAAATCAAATAGGGGTAATGCAGGAGTAGTTTTAATAATGAACAGGAAAATAGGAATGCGGGTAAGCTACTACAAACAGCATAGTGAACGCATTATTGTGGCCAAGATAGATACGAAGCCCACACCTACTACAGTAGTACAAGTTTATATGGCAACTAGCTCTGCAGATGACGAAGAAATTGAAGAAATGTATGATGAAATAAAAGAAATTATTCAGATTGTGAAGGGAGACGAAAATTTAATAGTCATGGGTGACTGGAATTCGAGTGTAGGAAAAGGGAGAGAAGGAAACATAGTAGGTGAATATGGATAGGGGGACAGAAAAGAAAGAGGAAGCCGCCTGGTAGAATTTTGCACAGAGCACAACATAATCATAACTAACACTTGGTTTAAGAATCATGAAAGAAGGTTGTATACATGGAAGAACCCTGGAGATACTAAAAGGTATCAGATAGATTATATAATGGTAAGACAGAGATTTAGGAACCAGGTTTTAAATTGTAAGACATTTCCAGTGGCAGATGTGGACTCTGACCACAATCTATTGGTTATGACCTGTAGATTAAAACTGAAGAAACTGCAAAAAGGTGGGAATTTAAGGAGATGGGACCTGGGTAAGCTAAAAGAACCAGAGGTTGTACAGAGATTCAGGGAGAGCATAAGGGAGCAATTGACAGGAATGGGGGAAATAAATACAGTAGAAGAAGAATGGGTAGCTTTGAGGGATGAAGTAGTGAAGGCAGCAGAGGATCAAGTAGGTAAAAAGACGAGGGCTAGTAGAAATGCTTGGGTAACAGAAGAAATATTGAATTTAATTGATGAAAGGAGAAAATATAAAAATGCAGTAAGTGAAACTGGCAAAAAGGAATACAAACGTCTCAAAAATGAGATCGACAGGAAGTGCAAAGTGGCTAAGCAGGGATGGCTAGAGGACAAATGTAAGGATGTAGAGGCCTATCTCACTAGGGGTAAGATAGATACCGCCTACAGGAAAATTAAAGAGACCTTTGGAGATAAGAGAACGAGTTGTATGACTATCAAGAGCTCAGATGGAAACCCAGTTCTAAGCAAAGAAGGGAAAGCAGAAGGGTGGAAGGAGTATATAGAGGGTCTATACAAGGGCGATGTACTTGAGGACAATATTATGGAAATGGAAGAGGATGTAGATGAAGATGAAATGGGAGATATGATACTGCGTGAAGAGTTTGACAGAGCACTGAAAGACCTGAGTCGAAACAAGGCCCCTGGAGTAGACAATATTCCATTGGAACTACTGACGGCCGTGGGAGAGCCAGTCCTGACAAAACTCTACCATCTGGTGAGCAAGATGTATGAAACAGGCGAAATACCCTCAGACTTCAAAAAGAATATAATAATTCCAATCCCAAAGAAAGCAGGTGTTGACAGATGTGAAAATTACCGAACTATCAGCTTAAAAAGTCACAGCTGCAAAATACTAACACGAATTCTTTACAGACGAATGGAAAAACTAGTAGAAGCCAACCTCGGGGAAGATCAGTTTGGATTCCGTAGAAACACTGGAACACGTGAGGCAATACTGACCTTACGACTTATCTTAGAAGAAAGATTAAGGAAAGGCAAACCTACGTTTCTAGCATTTGTAGACTTAGAGAAAGCTTTTGACAATGTTGACTGGAATACTCTCTTTCAAATTCTAAAGGTGGCAGGCGTAAAATACAGGGAGCGAAAGGCTATTTACAATTTGTACAGAAAGCAGATGGCAGTTATAAGAGTCGAGGGACATGAAAGGGAAGCAGTGGTTGGGAAGGGAGTAAGATAGGGTTGTACCCTCTCCCCGATGTTGTTCAATCTGTATATTGAGCAAGCAGTAAAGGAAACAGAAGAAAAATTCGGAGTAGGTATTAAAATTGATGGAGAAGAAATAAAAACTTTGAGGTTCGCCGATGACATTGTAATTCTGTCAGAGACAGCAAAGGACTTGGAAGAGCAGTTGAATGGCATGGACAGTGTCTTGAAAGGAGGATATAAGATGAACATCAACAAAAGCAAAACAAGGATAATGGAATGTAGTCTAATTAAGTCGGGTGATGCTGAGGGAATTAGATTAGGAAAGGAGGCATATAAAGTAGTAAAGGAGTTTTGCTATTTGGGGAGCAAAATAACTGATGATAGTCGAAGTAGAGAGGATATAAAATGTAGGCTGGCAATGGCAAGGAAAGCGTTTCTGAAGAAGAGAAATTTGTTAACATCCAGTATTGATTTAAGTGTCAGGAAGTCATTTCTGAAAGTATTCGTATGGAGTGTAGCCATGTATGGAAGTGAAACATGGACGATAAATAGTTTGGACAAGAAGAGAATAGAAGCTTTCGAAATGTCGCGCTACAGAAGAATGCTGAAGATTAGATGGGTAGATCACATAACTAATGAGGAAGTATTGATTAGGATTGGGGAGAAGAGAAGTTTGTGGCACAACTTGACCAGAAGAAGGGATCGGTTGGTAGAACATGTTCTGAGGCATCAAGGGATCACCAATTTAGTATTGGAGGGCAGCGTGGAGGGTAAAAATCGTAGAGGGAGACCAAGAGAAGAATACACTAAGCAGTAGGTACTGGGAGATGAAAAAGCTTGCACAGGATAGAGTAGCATGGAGAGCTGCATCAAACCAGTCTCAGGACTGAAGACCACAACAACAACAACATGTAACATTTTATTCTTGTTTTAGTTGTCACGTCACTCAGCGGAAGAGCAGCGGATAATGCCGCTTACAGCCCTCCCCTGCCCGTATGGGGCAAGGGAATGAAATCACAATAAAGAAAAAAAAAAAAAAAAAAAAAAAAAGACGCAGCGAGGCAGTCCGGTGTTCGCGTTGAGTCCGTCGATATCTCGTTTACAGACATCGTGTTTACGTTGCGTGTGCTTACTTCCCGTTTAGGAGTGGACGTTGTTTTGGTTCAAATGGCTCTAAGCAATATGGAACTTACATCTGAGGTCATCAGTCCCCTAGACTTAGAACTATTTAAACGTAACTAACCTAAGTACATCACACACATCCATGCCCGAGGCAGGATTCGAACCTGCGACTGCAGCAGCAGCGTGGTTCTGGACTGAAGAGCCTAGAACCGCCCGGCCACAGCGGCAGGCGTTGTTTTGATTTCGTGACGTTACCTCTTGTGACCTCGTTGCTTAATACTTGTTGTTGACCTTGGTGTCTTGCTCGGTTGTCTGTCTTCGTTCTTGTCCTTCCATTCCCCTTCGTCCATCTTGTTTGATCGCGGCTCATTCTCGTTCGGTCCCGCCTCATTTTCGTTAGCGGCAACCCCGCGACCAGGCCACATATGTCCGGATTAGAGTACGATATGAAGTCATACATACCCTTGGGTCAGCACCCGAAAAACAAATAATTCAATGTACAGGGTGGCGCAGATGGATCGGGTGGTTTTAAAATACTTGTCAAACTGTCAATTGTAGAGGTATTGGATTGAAATAAAGTGCAAAACGTGTAGTTACAATGGAAGTTTATTAACAAAAAAATAGTAATGTTAGTTTTTAAAAATTACATCCATCAAATGCCCTCCTTCTCGAGCGACGCATTCTTGGAGTCGGTCCTTAACGTTCCGCATTGCCCGCTCAAGCACATCACCAGGAATTGATGTGATTTCGGTGTGAATTGCTGCCTTCAACTCCTGAATGGTCCGGGGTTTGTTCATGTAGACCCTTGCTTTTAAATAGCCCCATAAGAAAAAGTCACATACCGTGAGGTCCGGTGAGCGAGGGGGCCAATGGACATCTCCATTACGGGAAATCAAACGGCCAGGGAACAGAGCGCGTACAGCTTGCATTGATATCCTAGCGGTATGTGCAGTTGCCCCGTCTTGTTGGAACCACATATTGCCCATGTCGTAATTGTTCTCTTCAAGTTGTGGGAGAAGAAAATCTTCAATCATGTTCACATAACGCTGCGAATTAACAGTAACCGCCTGCTCCCTTTCATTTTCAAAAAAGTAAGGACCAATTATCCCTACCTTAGAAACCCCACACCAAACCGTCACTTTGTCACTATGGAGAGGCCGTTGGTGTAGATCTCTTGGGTTAGTGTCGGTCCAGTAACGGCAATTTTGCTTGTTTACGTATCCGTTAATGTGAAAGTGAGCCTCGTCAGACATCATGATAATCAGGTTTACATCTTCCAATAACTCCAACATCTGTTGGCTAAACTGAAGCCTTTGAAGATGGTCTGTTGGGAGAATCTTCTGTACCAACAGGATTTTATAGGGGTGGAATTTCAGTTCTTCATTAAGAATCCTTTGAAGGCTCCGACGTGACATTCCAAGAGCTTGAGCACGACGTCTCGTTGATCGACGTGGGCTCGCAGTGACATCGCGTCTCACACGCTCCACGTTCTCAGGCGTTGTTATTGTTGGCGGTCTAGGCGTCCATTTTGGAGCACATGAACCAGTAGTGCGGAAATTATGCACCCAACTCAATATCGTATCTCGCTTAGGAACACTACCGCGAGGTGGGATGTTGAAACGCCGGCGAAAGGCACGCGTCACAGCAACAATTGACTCGTTATTGCGTATGAACTCTTCCACTGCGAAAACACGATGCTCAACGGACCACGTAGCCATCGCGACTGACTGCCAGCCTGCAACTGAAACTTCCCGTCCCCCCCCCCCCCCCCCCACCACAGGACGAAGTCGCCGAACACTTGGCTCCCCCCCTCCAGACGTACAGTCCACTTCAAAACCACCCGATCCATCTGCGCCACCCTGTATAATACTAACTAGCTTTTCAGCTTTTTGTAGGATGTATTTTACATGCATGGACCAAGTAAGGTTCCGGTCGATATAGAGGTCAAGTCATGTATCAACTTATTCGACAGGTATAAGAAAAGGACCCAGTAATCTCGTTACTGGTGCCTGCCACCTATGTCGCATTTAGCTGCAAGCCACGTATTAGGCGGGCGATATTTCCTAGGTACGGGAGTCCCTAACGTTCCTGGACTTGAAAGTTTCGTTGATAGAGACATTATCGCCTATCGTACCTACCATATGGTAGAACTTGCAAATAAAGATTTTGGTAAATCAGCTTGTTTGTCGCCTTTGGCATTGTTTTTGTACACTCGTAATAAGAGAAAAATATCTGTAAATGAGTCTGTATTCGTTTGGGTTAAAGGTAAAGGAGTAGGTGAATATGTAAAGTTTGTTGGTGACTGTACTGTGTATTTATTCCTTAAAATATTTTTATAGCGATAGACATCTGATGTTGCAATTGCATGTGTTTCATGCTTGTAGTGAGGAAGCAGAGATCGCGTGCATATTGCATCGACGTCGTTTCCAGTAACTTACCCTGGGGTACCACTCTCTTACCGCTTCGGTCGTTGCGCATCCCTACTCATCACTTAGCAGTGATTTCAAGATTTCCCACTGCTACATCGGATGCAAATATGAATTAAAAGCAAGAGAACAGCAATATCGCATCAATTATCTATTGAAAATTTCTGATGTTAAGATATATCAATTTTACCTACATCAGTTAATTATTCCGATTAAATGGAAGTTTCATTACTGATCTGCATGTGTGGCTAGACTGTTTCCAAAAACTGGTCCATCACACATGATACACGACATTTATCGACCTCTAACGCTACAACAGTCATGCTACAGCAGCATAATCAAATTGACGGCATGGTCTACTGGTCAACGTTTTTGGCTAGAAACACCGACTCATCGTGAGCAACAAAAATTTTTAATAAATTTTTCTCTAATCAAAAGGTCTGGAAGGGGGTCCATTCAGCGTTGTAAAGCCGACAGGGAAGCTGCTGGAACATAAAAGCATCGAAATCGTTGTGGAAGCACCGATGTGGCGTTAAGCTGAAATGCTGGCAGTGGGCTGGATCACACATGACGTTTATTTATTAACACCAAAAGCATCAACCGTAATTTTTTTCCAGATCAGAGAACGAAATGCTTGACGTATTATGCCTACGGATCTTATTCTTTGTGATACTCGAGACCACGGATACTAGAGTATACGCCAGGGATCACAATGCATTTGCGCATTAGCAAGCTGCGCCGCTGACGTCAGAGTGAACACAACCAGATCTCAGTAGTTCGAATTTCGCATAACGCGTTGTGTTTTAATTGCGTTTACTGCCGAAAACAAGGTTGCTTACGGCAGTGTCAATTTTTATTAGTGACTAGCGATTGGGTTAGAGTTACGCCGTAATTATCAGTGTACTGACGGATTCTTAGTGTAAGTTTTAAAATGGGAACTAAAGGTTTGCTGCGCGATCGCCAGTTGTACTAACCACAGTAGACAACTAAGTAAGTTAGGAATTAAGTTTCACATCTTTCCTGAAAAAAATTAAACGAAACGATAACGGATAAATGCTTGTAATCATGAAGATTCGTTTCAAGTTCAAAACGCTCGCGTCTGCTCAATACATTATACTGATTCGCATTGTGAAACTGATTTGAAGAATGAAATGTAATATTCTTTCGAAACTCAAGTTTAAGACTGATGCGGCTCGAACTGCAAATTTACCATGCTCGGGTTCTGCTTTATGGTGTAGTAATGACCTAATAATGTGAGAAACTTTATGGCAGAAAAACGAAGATACCATAAAGAAGGTATTTTACAGGTAAGTATGTTACCAACTACTGTAGAAGTTACCACTGGACAAAACATTAACCGAGAAAGCAAACAACTCTTAAATGTGACATACGTGTTTACGCCAACAATTATAAGTTATGGAAACAGTAGTAAAATACCTTAGGCAAAAAAATTTAGATTTACAGGATCGTCTCTCTCGATGTAGCACTTAGTTAATGAAATTAAAACATGTTGAAAAAATGATTCAGGGCTCTTCTTTTGACTGTCAACAAAAAATGGTCATGAATGGACAGTGTACTAGCTCGTCATCTAATGATAATGCAAACGCTGCGACTTTAAGCTGCCTATCGTATGAAGAGATAGCTTTTGTCAGAGGCGTTTTGAAATACTCCGTTCCTGGTGAAGTTACTATTAAAAAGAAGACTCAGGCAATTTACTCTTCTACCAAGTAAGTACAGTAACATTTCATTGGCACAAAAAATAGTCTAATATAAAGCTTACTAATACAATAACAACACCCTAAAGCCTGGAAAATCTCGATTACATTCATACATGAGTAAGAGCTAAACGCGTGTGGGAGGAGTGCCTATACACTAATAAACCAAAACATTATGACAACTGCTCTACGGGACGGTGGATGCTGCCTGGTGACGTTGGGAGCATGTGACACGGTAAAAAAAGTATGTAAGTGGAGCAGGCACAGACGGGGGTCTGCCTAGAGAGGATATGGGCTGCAAGTGGGGAAATCTACTAATGTAAGCGACTATGACAAAGATCAGGTTATTATTAATCAGTGCCTGTGAACGAGTATCTCGAAAACGGCATAAGTTGGTCGAATGTTGACGTGCTACTGTCGTTAGCACCTGCAGAAAGAGGTAGAAGGACAGAGAGACTACCATTAGACTCTAAATGGTTGGACGTCTACGACTCTTCACAGAACGTGGGGTTCGGAGGCTTGTCTGCTCTGTAAAGTAGAATAGATAATGATCTGTGGCACCTCTGCCAAAAGAGCACAATGCTGGTGCACACCGTTCTTTGTACATCATTGAACATACAACTCTGCAGTAGACCACCCCTGAGTGTTGTAATCTCCGCCCTCCTTTCTTCTTCCATTTATTGTCCACATTAAACAATGCCCTGTCCAAGTAATTAATAAGCGAATTCTTTTATGTAGACTTAAGAGGAGCGAAGATTAGAATAAACTTTCAAGTTTACTTAGCTTGCCATGTGGAGAAGGCTCCAGTTCTTCTTGTCTAGGGGTCTGATCCTTGAAGCTGAAAATATAACATCAGGATCTCACTATTGGTTTGAACTAAGTGAACTGAAAGATCTGCAGAATATTCCATTGATTTTCTCCCATTTTAGTATATCACACAGTATTTCGATTTTTCACATTAACAAAGCCAAAATTAGTTTGTTCGCACCTTCTATATAAAAATACGTCCGATCATATCAGGGGCAAACTTACGACTCCAAAACTTTACAGAAATAACAATATAGGATTTACAATTTCTCTTAACAAATCAATTCCGACTGATTAATGTCGATTATTATTTCATATAAATGAATCCAGAAATAAACATAGTAAACAGTATAGGACCGCGTAACTAATAATAGAAATTTTAAGTGTGCAAATAGTTTGTAATTTCAAATGTTTCTAAAAAAAATTAACTGTACATTCAGAACTAGTAACTATCGATTATAACATCGAAACTAAAATGTTTTATAAAGTAATACCTATTCATAAATTTTAGCTTGAAATATAACTTACTGTGTATAACATCGGATGAAAGTTTTCAGAAAAGCAACTGAGATAATACTGACCTGTCCAAAATTCGAAAAATAATACTGGTACCGACCACTACTGGTGAGGAAAAGTAATTCTAGAGGAGCATGTCCCGTTACAGTGTTCACATGTGGT
Organism: Schistocerca piceifrons; assembly: GCF_021461385.2. NCBI lineage: Eukaryota > Metazoa > Arthropoda > Insecta > Orthoptera > Acrididae > Schistocerca > Schistocerca piceifrons. The sequence goes on along the minus strand of NC_060144.1, from coordinate 397,498,712 downwards.
CCCAGCAACATCGTCAGTTACCATTACAGTGGGCACAGGACCATCGGGATTCGACCGTCGATGAACGGAAACTTGTCGGTTCTTCTAGTACGCTAGGTCGATAGTCGTTTCCACATCGAGTTGAATGGCGAGTCGAAACGTACGGCGCGCCACAGACGCAGGCTGGGAAGAGCAGTATTATACTCTGGAAGATATTCTCCTCTGCTTGCATGGGACCTGTGGTAGTAATTGAAGAAACGCTGACAGCTGCAAACCGCCTGCATCCTTTACGCTTGATGTCTTCTCCTACGGCAATGTCTCCTTTCAGCAATATAATTATCAATGCCTCAGAACCAGGACTGTGCTGCGGTGGTTTGTGAAACATAATAGTGAACTCATGTTCTTTTTTCGGTAACCAAATTATTCTGATGCAAATCCTATGGCACCCATCTAGGTCGCTACCGGGTGCCATCACTATGTATACAGGTCAGCGGCCGGTTATTTACGCGAATTACATGACCTGTGCGTCGGTATCTAATGCCACATACCTCCTCAAATATACCAACAAACTCTCGGATCCGTGAGCTGAAGACGCAGTCATGTATTTGGTTCGAAAGACTGACAAAAAAGCCATTAAGCAGATGATCATAAGGTTTTGGCTCATCAGTGTAAGCTTCAGTGCAGAGCGGCTTGGCAGGAGGGTTCACAGTGACGTCGTAACCCTCCTGTGCGTGACCCTCTAGTATGATAAAAGAAAAAAACAAGTAGGTTAAATATATTTCAATTTTGTTTTTCAATTTTAATCTAATAAATGTATATATATTGTGTTTCATACTAGAATGTCGTGTTCCCAGTTTGGCGCAGCTTTGCCACAGGAAACACGAAAGCGGTCCAGGACGTCCGTCTTCTGGTCGGCTCCTGATCGTTGCCAGAAGGAGGCTAGTTTTTTTATTACTCAAAGTCTTTTGTTATTTGGAAAAGAACAACCCGGATTTTTTTACGTAATCAGTATGAATTTTATAATTACCTAAGGGACCTTTAACAATGAACAATAAAAAAATTGCATTTGCAAATGAAGTCATTAATAAATGGGGCAGCTATGAGTTGTATAGAAGACAAGGAGCGGCCTTCTTTCTACGACCAGGATGTCGCCGTATTCTCTGCTGTAGTAAAGGCTGTTTGATATTTACAAAAATAATATGACATGGAGGTAAAAAAAAATAAAGCAAAAGAATAGAATAAGAAATATGGTAAACACTAAATATACTCAAACAATTCTCAGAAGCAATTAGGGCTTATTTATAAACTGTATAACTTACATAAGTACTTTTCTAACTTTATGGTGCGATCAGATTTCAGCCTGTCCTCTTACTAGCTTCTTGGTTCACGTTTTTGTCACAATTTAGTCATTACTATTCTCCTTCCTTCAAGACAATTCTTGCACCGTTCAACACCTTCATAACAATAACTTGCCGGTTTACAGTATCGAACATAAATTAATCGAATTTTATTAATAAATAATGTTGTCTGCACGCTGGCAACACCGCTCACTTTTATGGCTTAAAGACGACCTTCTTTACGCTTTCACATTACAAGCAGAAGTTCGATAAAATCTGAAGATCTACAAAAGTTTTTACTGTCATCTTTTATTTAGATCGAAGCGGAACGTTCACTTCAGCTTCTGTTAAAATGTTTCTTTGACTGCGCAATCGATGTATTAGCGTCCACGCTAGATGCGAATCTTTATAGTTACGTTAATTATATAAAACAAATGTCTTTCAAAGAATAGGTCTCACCTCATAAGTTGATCATTTAATATACAGATAGGTGAATGCCTTTTCAAGGGTACGCACAGCTTTTATACGACGGAAATCCCAATAATATTACATCGCTTCCCGAGTGAGGAGTAATGATTCTGAAAGATCGTTACGACGCACGCGCAGTCGTAATATTATTGGATTCACGTACTTAGTGAATGAAGTATTTAAGGATCTCTCGTTGTAGGGAGCAAAACAAACATAACATAAGGCATATAGAAGTATATACGTTTCACACTAAGTAGTGAAAACTAATCACAGTTGTTTGATCATTAAAAAACTTGGTAGTGGCTTGATGCCATCATCAGTGTTCAAGGATTTGTCATAGGTTCCTTCTTGCGTGTTCTCAAAAATTACTCTCATTTAATCGATAGAATCATTGAAATACTAACATAGATACAATTAAAAATCAAATACACATACACATACATATATACATAAATATTGACAAGAAGAAAAGAAATTCTATTACAGGAATTTGTTTGAAATGTTGGTGCATTTCCGCCAATTTTGAACAGAACATAAAACTTTTATCAGTCTTTCTCGTAGCGACGTCACTCTTCACTTGGTGGTTGGGAGTATTTCTTATAAACTCTAGTGATTTTCACAGGAGAATTCTTTCATCACTTTTCACTTTTCACTGCACTATAACTGGGGATCACCTTTTCACATTCTGGTGGAAAACACTGGGAATTTCATTATGTGAAGGGGGAAGTGATATTTCCTGACTCGACGATCCATCGGGTCATGTCGGGAATCAGGAAAGTTAATGACTGGTTCAATAACGAATGAGTCAGTTTGGTGGCTGTCTTAATCTCATTCCAATTCATGTTTCAGCACCTGAAAATACAGAAAAAAATCTGTATTAGGACTTGCTCATTAACTAGCATCTTAATCTGAGGGAATATAGAGTAAGCATTTAAGACAATAAAAATTACTATATCGACTGTGTACATATACATTATATGTTATCCATGGTTTGTGTCTGGGTTTTGTATTCTTCCGTTAGCAAACATCAGCGAAACACGTTTCGTCTTGTACAGGTCTTTCTTATGCAATGTATTTAGCAATATTGCCGTAGCAATTTTATAGTTAAGGAAAAGTCATCATTAGTGTCCTTTTCATGTAAATATAGTAAAATCGTGCGTAGTTTGTCAACTTTTTATTATTTTTGTGTCCATTTTCATCTCAAATCTGGAGCACGCTCACGCCCATTGTGTAGAGGAATGCTTATTGTTGAGTACGGGCCGGCGAGCAGTCATTGAATGTTGCCACAGTGCTTCACAGTCACGTGGTAGCGAACTGGCGGTTTAACAGCGTTGGCAGTCCGCGTCCTGCACGAGGCAGGTAGTTCAGTGGCTACCAATCTTTTTTTTTTTTTTTAACTTGTGCATTTTGTTGAATCATGGGTACTGGACCAACTCGTCAAGGCGACATGGTCAACATGGACGGTAAATTGACTGCACCAGCGACAACAGTCGTCAATGAAAATGACTACTATCACCTACTGCAGTGAGTACAATAGCTTGTCTATCCTTTGACTGACAGTCATTGTATCATCGATCGTCTTGCAACATAAGAATATTTATAAAGCTACTTCACACGCGGAATATCACACGTGTCCATAAGTTTATTACAGTTTTGATTCACGCAAGAGATAACTAGTTTTTGGTGTCCATACATGTCAGGTTACGATTTTACACGCACTAATATATATATCGATCATTTTGTCACTGAGTCACACACATCAATCCATACGTGTCCATATAGGTGTCTTTATACTACAGAGTAGCACAGGTAATGCTAAAATTATTTATCATAAAAGGATCATTTACAAAATATAGATAGTTTTTTTTTTTTTTTTAACTGCTGTCCAAGACCTAACGAAAGTCGTGTTTGCTATTCTGAATGGTGCTTCTGAAGCACGCTAGATTTTATATATATTTTAGATCTGATTCTTTTCCTTTTCTTATTGTTCTATAACAGCCTTCTTTTAGTTTCTTTGTTCATTTACTCGGTTACATCAAAAATCAGTAAAATATACCCTCTTTGGCGTGCCGAACAGTTCACGTTCAAAACTTCATCTAACAGAAATCGGGAAAATTATTCATATTTCCAAGGATGCTTTTGCTCACGGCAAATCAGATTTACATCACGTTTCGATAAGTAACTGCAGATACGCATTAACCAACGAGCCACGATCGTCAATACACACAATATACACATGTCAAGTCTTTTGAACCAATTTCCAAATTTCATCCCTTACTGGGTAAGATAGAAAGGTAATAATGCTAAAGAAGAAAACTACAATAGGATAGTGAAAAGAAAGAAAAGATACAAAGATAGATAATAGGTGAAATAATCAGTTTATCAAATTCATTCTTCGGCTCGACCGTTTTTACTGTCATCCACGCGGCATAAATTGACTTCAGTATTAAAATGTCGCCCAAATCCGCTTCCAAAACATCTTCAAATATATCTCAAAATCTCGCCATGTTGACATAGCAGAAAAATATAAGCAGATTATCTCAGTCCTCAACTAGTCCTCAACTAGTAGCGAAGGCTTCTGTATGATACTCGTGGCATAAGAATAGACTCTCTAAGTTCCTCCAATACAGGACCTAATTATCATTATAAAAGCATATTTCTTGACTGGTTGACTCATAGTAATGAATAAAGTTGCTCTCCAACTGCGAGTACCATTACTCATTTCTTAGTACACTAACTATATGTTGCTGGTTATACTCGGTGTAATTTACAGATTACAATGTATCAGTTTTGCATCGTACATGTTTCTAGCGACTTAAAATATCAATCCTTTGAAAGCTTAACTTAGGTTATTACTTCACATATACGGACATTCTGCTCTGAATAAGGTATTTAAAGAAAACCTTTACTACTTGGTAAAAAGGAGATTTGCCATAACTTAAAACTAAAGCAGCAGGTGGCACTTTGGCACATCCCCTACTCAACTCAACGACTGTAGCCCTCTATTGCTCAAGAAACTTAAAACTACCTTAAAACTAAGGCAAATCTTATTTTCCAAATACGTAGAGTACATTCTTCAGTCACTTTATATCCTTCAAGCTCCATCATTACTTTGTGTCCACCTCACTCAAATGATTACGTCACCTGCAGAATACATGTACATGCTGATGACTCACATACTTTCTAAACAGATCACACTCTTGCTTCAAGTTACAGCTTAACATAATAAATGATATATTTTTAATGTTTTTCATGGTACTTCTTTAGCTCTACATGGTGGTAAAGTCCTTTTAATCGTCCAATAACTGGATCTGCCAACACATAACAGCCAATATGTGGCTTCCTGAATATAATAAACGGTCCTTCGTACAGGTGTTGCCACTTACGATTCTTACGTAAGATGAGTGATGGTTTGAAGTGTGTCCTCAGAAGAACACGCTCGTTCAAGCGATACGACGGAACTCTATTGACATGCTTGTCAAATGCCTTTTTTCTTAAATTGGCATGAGTTGCGAGAGATCAGGGCTTGTCTTAACTTATTGTCTAGGTTGACTTCTGGACCTTGTATCTTGGGGATAGAAACAGTCCATTAATTGCTTTCCTTTTGCCTGGAGATTAGTTCTGAAGGTGTGAAACCGGTCGAAGTGTGCGGAAGATTATTTACAATCTCTTCAAATGAAGTAACGAAATCGACCCACCGCGTTTGCTGGTTCGGTACATAGGTGTGAATAAAACGATTACAGAATAAGGAGAGTCAGATGGCTCAGTTATTTTCCAGTTTAACATTTTGCGGATTTCCTGTCGTACTGCTTCCTTGCGGGATTTCGGAACTGTATAGGTGGTTTTACAGTAGGTGCTGTGGGGCTTAACCTTCATGTCGAATACATAGTTGGCTATGATTACCGGTTTCTTAGAAAACACATTGATAATTTGTGTCAACAGGTCGTATAATTCCTTTCTTTGTCGGTCACCTAATCCGTCAGATTCATTAGCCTTCGTCAGTAATTCTTCATGTGTCGGTAATAAGTCAAAGTCTTCGTCCGCATCTCCTGACTCGTCTAAGTAATTGAAATATTGTTGTCGAGATGTGAGCTTGCGGAGCTTTACTTTATGTTCTTGGCTGGACAACTTAACTTTGGTCCTCATAAGTCGAAGCACTCTACTCTTATCACCGCATCTGAGAGTACATGTACCTTCATACACATCTACGATGACACGATTCTTACGTAGAAACTCCATTCCTAGGAGGCAAGGTACTGACAAATTTTTAACAACTAGAAAAGTACATGGTACGGTGTCTGATGCAAATCTCATTGGTACATGAATTTGTAGCGTCACCTTTCGAACTAAAGAGCCTACAGCTCCGGATACGGTACACCCTTGTACTGGCAATGACAGATCTTTTGCTACAGAACACACTTTCTTACTTACTTACTTATCGCGAATGGACCCAGAAGGATCACGCAAAGCTTTCTGACGTCGTTTCTTCCATACTTCTTTCATTCGTTCTCCATGTTTTCTTTTTCTTTCTTCTGTCCATTTTGCTCCTGGTAGTGCTTCCTTCTCCGACAATACAATCCACTTATCCACCTTATTTCTAAAAGTTTTTCTATCTTTGACATCTTTAAGTTCAAAATTTGCTTTTTGTAAATCTAATTTTACTTGGCTAATCCATGGTGTTGTTCATTTGACTTTTTCTATGTAAGTGAGAATTCTGTTGGTGAGTCGTGTGGGGGGAAATCTAGTGACATGTCCATAAAATTTTAATCTTCGCCTTCTTATGTCTGCTGCCAGGTTTGATATAGTTTCTGTGGTTCTTCTTGATTGTATCCGGTATCCTTCTTCTGTTAATTTTGGACCTAAAATCTTTCTCATAATTTTGCGTTCTTCTTTTAGTATTTTTTCTAAATCACATTTTGTGTGGAGTGTGAGCGTTTCACTAGCATATAGTGCTGCTGGCTTAATTACTGCGCAGTAGTGTCCGATTTTTGTGTTCGAGGAGATGCATTTTTTATTGTATATTTCATGTGTCATACCATATGCTCTCTTCATTTTCTCTTGTCTGATCTTCTGTGCAACTTTCTCTCCTCCGGTTGGCTCCAAAATTTCACCTAGGTATTTAAAATGTTTTACTCTATTTATTTTTCCATATTTTGTGTTAAAACTGTGTATATGGAATTTCGTACAGAAAAATTCTGTGTTTTGAAACGAAATTTGTAAACCTACTTTATCCGCCCATTCCTTAAGGATCTCTATTTGTTTGGTGGCGATTTCTTCATCATCTGCAAGTATGGCCAAGTCGTCCGCGAATGCTAAACAAGATATCTCCACGATGTCTTTGGTTCTACCAAGATGGATTGGTTTCCAGTAGGATTGATTTTTTAATTCTTTTTCCCATTCCTTAATGACTTTATCCAGGACTATATTAAACAGAAGTGGAGATAGCCCGTCACCTTGACGTACTCCAGTTTTTATGAGAAAAGGTTCAGAGATTTCTCCCCTGAATTTAGATACAGTGTCTGTCAGTGATTCTTTGATAAGCCTTAGTGTTTTGGAGTCAAGTCCAAGTTCCTCTAAAATGTTAAACAAAGATTGCCGGTCAATTGAGTCATAGGCTTTCTTAAAATCTACAAATGTACAAATTATGGGGGCATTTCTAATTGCTTTGTGTTTTAATATTGTCTTTAAATTAAATATTTGTTCTATGCATGAGCGACCGGGGCGGAAGCCTGCTTGATAATCACCAATTTGGCGTTCCAGCTGCTCTTGTGTTCTTTTCAGCAGGCATGTTGAGAGAATTTTGTAGGTGACTTGTAAAAGTGAGATTCCCCTGTACTTATTGACATTTGTTCTGTCTCCTTTTTTATGTAACGGGTGAATAAGGGCACATTTCCAATCCTCTGGTAATTTTTCTGTTTCCCATATTTTTGTTATTATTTTTGTGAGCTCTTGCAACGTCTTTGGTCCTAGGTTTTTTAATAGCTCTGCAACAATGCCATCTTCGCCAGATGTTCTATAATTTTTTAAGTTTTTAATGTGACATTTGATTTCTTCCTGTGTTGGTGGTAATGAATCCGGTTGAGCGTTGGCACTGATTTCTTTGGGAAACCTTAAACTAGGTTCTGGGCAATTTAGTAGGTTAGAAAAATATCGAGCCAATACTTGACAGTTTTCCTGGTTTGTTAGGGCTAATTTACCATCTGGTTTTCTGAAACATAAATTTTGAGGGATATATCCTCGTATTTTATCTGCGAAAGTTCTGTAGAAGTCTCTTGTATTATAGTTTTGGAAATTTTCTTCTATGGCATCCAGTTGTGCCTTGTGAACTTCCTTTTTGCTTGCCTAATAGATTTTGAAACCTGTTTTCTAACCTCGTTAAATAAATGTAGACTTTCTTGTGATTTTTTACTGTTATATTCTTGATATGCCTTTTTTCTCCTTTCCAATGCATTTTCACAGTCTGAATCCCACCAAGGGTGTTTGAATATCTTTTTCAAGGGAATAGTTTCCTTAGCTATTCGCGTGATTTTAGAATGAAATTCTTCCCATGTGTTTGCCTTTTCCTTCTCCCATTCTTCTTCTACTTTAGATTCTTTAATCTTCTTGGTGTCATATGTCTGTATTTCTGTTTTCTTCTGATGACTTCTTCGTGCTGTAAACTTGATTTTAATTCTAGTTAGGTAATGGTCTGAATCAATGTTTGCTCCTCTGCGTACTTGGACGTCGTAAATTTCTTTTTGTACTGGGTATGAAATCGCCACATGATCTATTTGAAACTCGCCAATTTGTTGTATAGGAGATCTCCATGTCTTTTGTTTTCTTGGATATTTTCTTAGAGATGTTGACATTATCTTCAGGTTATTCTGCTTACATGGTTCGACGAGCCTTGTACCATTTTTATTGGTAAACATATGTGCAGGATATTTGCCTACGGTTTTTTGGTGGATTTTCTCTCTACCAATTTGGGCATTAAAATCGCCGAGTAGAACTTTTGTATCATCTTTTGGAATCTTGGCCATTATATTCTCCAAATTTTCCCAGAACTTTTCAGTTTCTATGGGGTTTTTCTTGTTGTCTCCGTTTGTGGGAGCATGAACATTAACCGTTGTGTATGTTTTGTTGGCACATTGTAAGCGCATCGTCATTATCCTATTATTTACGGGAGTAACTTCCTTGATGGAGCTGAGCACGCTCTTGTGTATGATAAACGCCATCCCGAGATGGGGGGCTCCTCTTCCGATTCGTTTATCCGTCTTGCTCTTAAAGATGCGATAGTTGCCATAATCTGATGTTTCTTCATCTGTAAAACGTGTCTCCTGTAAAGCTAGTATTACTATCTTTTGCTTTTCAAGTTCTGTTGTAAGGTTTAGAAGTTTTCCTGGTTGGATTAATGTATTTATGTTAAAGGTTCCAATGTATGTAGGTGTTTTAAGTGGAAGTTTGCCAGAGAGCTCCGACTTTCTCTGATGTAATCGTGTAAGTCCAGGTTCCCCAGAATCCGAATTCCTGGTTGCCATCTGTTGATGGGTGGATTGGTTACCACCTGGGGTAATGTTGTTATTACTTGCACGAGTCATACTTGCTTGTAATCAAGTTGGTCCAGTGTTTCCACTGGGTGTTTAGAACCAGGGATTGTTAGTTCCTGGCGCATTATGAGCAGCCGCACATTGTGTGAACAGACGCTGACCAGGATGCCGATGGTTCCCACTTCAGACGCGTCCTGGATTTGGGTGTTGACAGTGCTTATTGTAATGGCGGCACTTACTCGCCATGACACAGCAACGTCTTCGGGTTCTGTGGTTTTTGAATGAGTGTGACCCTTGCCAAAAGTCACCCTCCCACACCCTCGTGATGCTGCCGCCTCGGTCCGGGACTGCTTATTTGGGTTTCCCCTTATTCGCAGCTGTTCACCATATCTGATGGATCGTTCGCTATCCGCCACCTGCGACCCGCCCTGTACCTGAGGCTCAGCTAGGCGAACACACTTTCTTATATACACACAAAGACAAAACATTGATATTGGCACCAGTATCTATTATAGCGACAAGTGGTACATCAGGAATATGAATCATAGTGGATGTCTGAACCTGGTTTTCCCATAAATCCTCACCCTTCAAAACGTCATTCTCCTTCGACAAGTCATCCCGTCAGTCACAGTCATTGTCATATAGTATAAGATTGATTTGCCCTCTAATTAATCGCCCACAACATGTTCCGCAGCTTCCCCAAGGAGGCAAGAAAACGAAGCTGCTTTTAGTTTTCCGTATGTTCATTAGGTTGAATTTCGCTCACAATTACCTTTTAAGTACCGGGCGGTACGCTCGGTACGAAGTTTGCTTCCGTATTCCACCTAAGTTGCGGGCTATTTGCCGAAATTTCAGCCGAGATGGTGTGTGTTGGCTGGTTTGCTCGGGCATAATAGATGCGAGAATTTTGAGGTTCAAGATTTTGAACTTGATTGTTAGTAAAAGGTGGAGGACTAATCCTAAAGTTTGGAGCATACCTTGTTTGTATTGCTTGGAAGGATCTGGAGCATTTCTCCCTTGAGAACAGTGCTGGAATCTAGGTTGGTTACCATACGGCTGTTGACTGTTGGTGTTAATCCAACGTCCTTTCCCATTGAAATTATTATTGCTTCGGCGATCGTTACTGTAGTGATCATTGTAATTAACTGGTGAATTACCGTATTGCTGTTGTGTTGTCTGGTATATGGGGTGGTACCTGTTTGGATCCTGGAATTTATGTTTCTGCTTCTCGTTGCGGTGATAGTAGTTGTTATTATCACACGGCACGTCGTGTCCTTTACTGTTGTTGGGTTGGTATGACATACCTGAGTCTGCGCCTACGCCCTGAGGCTGTGTAGTGTGCGGGCCAAGATTACAATTACTCCGCGCACTTGCACGCACGTCTTCTTCAATCATGTCAAGATTTTCAAGTACTGACAGAAAAGCCTCCGCGTCGTCGTCACTGACATTTACTAACTTCTCCCTGATTTTTACCGGTAGCTTTGGCTTCAGGATCATAATTACGTCCTTCGTGGAAATGGGCGTGTCCCAATATTGTATTTTTGGCAGGTATTTCTCAAAGTACCTACGGAGACCAGCACTTCTCGTATTAAACGGTTCAGCGTTATATATTACCTTTCTAAGGTGTTGTTGTATGCCTGAACTCCAGAATTTGTTCAGAAATTGCTTTTCGAAGTCAGCGTAATTATTACATCTGTCAATTACTTTTGTTCCCCAGACAGAACCCTCTCCTTGAATGTAAGCTACTATAAAGCGCATACGTTGCTTGTCATCCCAGCTCTCAGGAAAAACACCATTAAATGACTTCAGAAAAACCATTGGATGGATGTTGCGTTTCTCTGGCAGAAAGGGCTGGAACACGCGGTGCTTGAGAACGCTATCTTCTTTCATGAGCTCGACAGAGCTACTTGATCATTCTGGTTGCGTACTAACGGGTTCTTACTACTGTGACGATGAACAAGTGGAGAGAATTTTACACGAGACGCGGGATTATTATTGTGTTCATGTTCTGAAGAAAGCAAGTGTGAATACTTACATCTATTGTCATTAGGAAAATCACTGACTTGTTTCAACTGCTCGATTTCTGTATCTAACATAAATTACTCGAATTTTATTAATTAATAATGTTGTCTGCACGCTGGCAACACCGCTCACTTTTATAGCTTAAATACGACCTTCTTTACGCTTTCACATTACAAGCAGAGGTACGATAAAATCTGAAGATCTACAAAAGTTTTTACTGTCATCTTTTATTTACATCGAAGTGGAACGTTCAGTTCAGCTTCTGTTAAAATGTTTCTTTGACTGCGCAATCTATGTATTAGCGTCCGCGCTAGATGCGCATCTTTATAGTTACGTAAATTATACAGGGTGTTACGAAACGGTACGGCCAAACATTCAGGAAACATTCCTCACACACAAATAAAGAAAAGAAGTTATGTGGACATGTGTCCGGAAACGCTTAATTTCCATGTTAGAGCTCATTTTAATTTCTTCTACTTACGCTCAATGGAGCACGTTATCATGATTTCACACGGGATACTTTACCTGTGCTGCTAGAACATGTGCCTTTACAAGTACAACACAACATGTGGTTCATGCACGATGGAGCTCCTGCACATTTCAGTCGAAGTGTTCGTACGCTTCTCAACAACAGATTCGGTGACCGATGGATTGGTAAGAGGTGGACCAATTCCAAGGCCTCCATGTTCTCCTGACCTCAACCCTCTTGACTTTCATTTATGGGGGCATTTGAAAGCTCTTGTCTACGCAACCCCGGTACCAAATGTAGAGACTCTTCGTGCTCGTATCGTGGGCGGCTGTGATTCAATACGCCATTCTCCAGGGCTGCATCAGCGCATCAGGGATTCCATGCGACGGAGGGTGGATGCGTGTATCCTCGCTAACGGAGGACATTTTGAACATTTCCTGTAACAAAGTGTTTGAAGTCACGCTGGTACGTTCTGTTGCTGTGTGTTTCCATTCCATGATTAATGTTTGAAGAGACGTAATAAAATGAGCTCTAACATGGAAAGTAAGCGTTTCCGGACACATGTGCAAATAACATATTTTCTTTCTTTGTGTTTGAGGAATGTTTCCTGAAAGTTTGGCCGTACCTTTTTGTAACACCCCGTATAAGACAAATGTCTTTCAAAGAATAGGTATCATCTCATAAGCTGATCATTTAATATACAGATAGGTGGATGCCTTTCCAAGGGTACTCACAGCTTTCATACGACGTAAATCCCAATAATATTACAACCCTGGCCGTGTATTCCAGTATCCGTGCTCTAGACTAGTTCCAGATAGTTTTGGTCTATATGGTATGGTGGCAGTTGGAGGAGAACCATTTTGTTGCAGAATTTTGTCATTAATGTATGCAAATACGAGGGCTATCCGTAATGTAGGTTCCGATCGCTCGAGGAATGGAAACCACGCCACAGTAGAGGTCCAGTCCGATGAAGTTTTGCGTAGATGTGTTGGTTGGCTTGTGTCTCTAGTATGTCCGTTGACTACGGCACTTTCAACTGATGTACAGCCCATATAACTGTCATGCGTTTCGTCCTTCATGATAATTCTGACCGCACACTGTAGGGACAATGAAGGTGCTCCCGCAGCGTTTCGATGGGACGTGTTTGATCAGCCCCCAACTGTCTCGTCCTCTCACTCTGCTCACATGAACCTCTGGCTATGAACACAACATTTTGACACAGACACATAGCTATAGACTAGCGTTGAGAATTGGCGAGAAGCACTGCCAGCTGCCTTCTAGGACGAGCGTATTGGAAAATTCGTACAACGCTACGACAGATGTCTAAGTCGCAGCGGCGACTATGTAGAGAAGTAGCTGTAACGTCTAACTAACTATTGCAAATAAAACAGTTTTTATTTTCACAGTAGGTGGCTACACTGAGTCACAGCGCCAGAGATTGCGCCAAAGATTATTATTCCGTCGCCTTCACTGGGCGCGGTAGAAGTTCAGAGGATGTCGAGGGCAGTCGTTGTTCTGTTGGGCGAGAGAGTAGACGATCTGAGTGTTGACTGAAATTTTGTACTGTTCGGCTGGTGTAATGTATAGATCGAAGAAGATGCAATTGTCAGAACATATTTGAGAAAGGAGATGGGCTTTGATTTATGATGCTGGTGTCATGGAATATTTTCGTCAATATATAGTGAGGTAAAAAGGTATTACAGTTTTCTTTAATAACAATCCCTCTTGCTCACAGGTACATTCAACAAAGCATCTGGCTTGTGTTCATTTATTACACTTGTAATTATGGTTTCTATGTGCAATTATAGTATTTCTGGTTTTTCAATTAGTTCGTTGTAAATGGTGTTTAAAGTATTTTGTCGTATTAAGAAAGAACCGAGCCAGTTACACTTGTGCTTTGTTGTTTCGTAGGTTTTATAGTTGCAGGGGACTTAATTAATCAATTGTGTTAATGAAAATTCCTTGTAATTCTTTATTTTTATTTTATGCAGTCAGATTGTGTGCTAATACCAGTCAGGGCCAATCTGTTACGAGACTTCGTAATCGGTCATACAGCTAGTACAATTATTACATCTATTCATTAATATTAGTCTTCTCTTTTTAATTAAGCCCCCTTGCACGTGGCGACCGCTGCTTCGGATCGTCCCTTGGAATTCTTTTGATAGTAAAAATAGAAGACAGTAGTATTGTTGTAGTAATTTGTTGTTTAGTAATTGTAGTCTATATTACATTTGTAGATTTTGTAATTGAACATTTGTAGTTCTGATTCTTCTAATGGTATTTTTGTAGAATTTAATTTTTTATGTGTCGTATATGTGTTTGACAATTTTGTGCAATTGTGAAGGTTTTAATTGTTCGTTAATCGTGTTTGTCGGGAAGCATTTCGTGTGAATGGTATTGTTGATGATAAAGTGTTATATTGTGTGTAATTTTCGTATAGTGACGAGTTTTGTATGTTTTGTAAATGATTACGCGATCGATGAAAAAGGCAAGAATGATGGATAGTCAGAATAACGAAATCGTTAACATGGCGAACTCGCCAACACAGGGGAACTGTATGGTGAATAATGAAGTAGAAAACAATTTAATAAGTCGAGAAAATAGTCCGAAACCAGTTCAAATTATTTCAAATTCGGAAAATTTTCAGAATACGAGATTAACGATAGAAAATTATGGAGTAGTATCGAACACAGATAGCTTTACGGCTATGGCGAAGGAAGTTAGTTTTACGGGAAATGTTAGGGGCGAAAAGAATTTCGAACCAGTTAATATGAAGCAGTTGATGAGTACAATATTAAATTTGGGATCACAAATAGGAACAATTAAAACTGATATGGGAACAATGGAAGCACAGTTGGGATCTGAATTTAAAACATGGCAACACGGTTAGACTCACGAATAGGGACATGTTTTGAAAATATGAAAGATAAATTAAAGAAAGAAATTAGAGAAGAAGTACAGCTGATTTTGAAGGTTCACAATAATAGATTAACTTCAATAGAAAATAGACAAAAGGAACAGGTTAGAGAGCAGGAAGAAAGAGATCGCGTGATAGTACAAAAATTTTCAGAGTTAAATTTACAACGTGCAACCTGATAAGTAAGAAATATTTAAAAGAATGACAGAATAAATAACCTACCACAACAATATGAACAGTTAACTACAAAATGTGTCAATACTGAAACCAGAGTCGCGACACTTACGGAAGACGTAAATAAACAGAAAGAACGAATAGGTGACTTAACGGAAAAAGTTCAGATAAATTGACAACTCTTAGTTTAAATGTGGACAGAGATTCAGATGATATAGCTCCATTGCCATTTGCAGAAACAGAAGAGTACCAGAATATAAATAAACATGTTCAAAATCAGGGAAAATTTAATGAACGCGTTAAAAGGGAATTTGAGGCAATAAGAAAGCAAGTTAAACAAATTGAAAGCGAAATCGTAGGAAAAGACAGTAGAAGAAATTTAGAATCAGCGATAGCGGGGGGTTTTGAAGAAAATTATTTATTTCATTTACGAGATGCAACAAGAGAGCGCCAGGCGCGCGAACTTGACAATAATCGACATTCGGACTGGGACAGACGCGGTAGGTCTTTGTCACCACGAGGCGAAAACTTTGACTATAAACACTTTTTAACTGTTCGGAAATTTAAGATCTTTCTCAATTCTAATAATGACATACATCCATGTTCATGGTTAGATCAATTTACGTACGCACTTCCGCCAAATTGGCCTCTAAGTCACAAACTGGAATTTATGTGTGGATATAGAAAACGAACCAGCGACGTGCATGCACGCACTTATTAGAGATTGCAGTAATTTAAATGATTTTTATCATGCATTTCTATCGCCATATTGGTCCAAAAACACGGAAGACGGAGTCAAACATAGTCTTATTATGCAGCACAATTTTAAACAATCTGAGTTCCGCACGCTGGCAGAATACTTTGAAGACATGATTCGAAAGAATCAGTTCCTTTCCAACCGTTATAGCCCGACTGAATTGATTAATATTTGTTTAACTAAGCTGACACAATCGATAAGACACATTGCTTTAGCCGGAAGATGTAAAGACGACATTGAAACTTTTTAAGACTTTGCTACAAGAACTTGCGTATGACAACGACGATGGAAATTCTTGTAATTTTTTCAGTAACGGTAATCACAATAGATTTTCAGATAAAAGGGATAGTGATTGGGACGGACGTTATAACGGCAATTTTGGAAATGACAGACGAAACAGACCGGACTATAGATACTAGCTTTATGACAATAACAGACGTTCTAACACAGACAATTATAATAAAAGAAATTCATCACAGATAAGGAAACAGTAATCGATATCATCAAGACAGAAATTATTCATACTATAATAGAAATTCTTACTACAGAAATAACCAGGGTAGTAGACCTAACAATAATTTCAGAAGTGACAGTCGAAATTACACAAGAAGTAGTCATGCAGATAGCCATGACAATAGAAATTTTAATAACAGACACAACCAAGGATTTACATCTAACAGACAGGTAGGACCTAATTGGCATCCTCCAAGTGACAGAAATTCAGAGAGACAAGTGCAAATCGTATAAATTGATCCGTGAAGTGACGCGACTAATCAAAGACGTGACGCAAACAATCGACAATGACGTGTAGCTTCGGCTTCTGGCAGCAATACAGACGGTTCAGAAAGTAATGACATTACGACTTTACACTACGTGCGCTTCGAAGACGTGAGAGATATTTTGCTAGACGAAAAGGAAAATAATGTAGACGCATTTTTACATCCTGTTATTGAATTATGTGTGAGTAAGAATAAGTTCATTGCCGTTTTAGATTTTGGGAGCCTATTGAATGTTATTAGTAAATCAGTTTTTCGTATATGTGTAAGAACTATTGCATGTCCTGTGTTACCTGTTTCTAAAACCACAACTCGAGGAGCTATTTCTGGAAAAAGTGTGGAAGTCAAACAACAGACCAACTTAAATATCATTTGACAAGGATATGAATTTTCTGCTAATTTTATTATTGTTCCATTACTCAGTACACAAATTACATTAGGTATAGAGTTTCTTAACACATATAAAGCAATTTTAAACTTTAAGGAAGTATGAACTTGACAGTGGCCGGAATGCCATGATGTTTGAAATTTTTCGAGTGTGTAACGAAATCTGAATCAGACACAAATTACTTAAGGTTTCTTAGTTCTGATGTTTCCGCTGAGTATTATGACGACAGTGTGTTCTTTCATGACAATGACAATAGATTCAGAGACGTGACGGATGATATGAGTAATAGTGAAGAATTAATTAATGAAAAGGTTAACAAAGCTGAAGTGACAGATGACGTTGCAAGAGAAGAATTACGCCAAATTTTGACTTCACATGCTACAGTATTTAGTCATCACACAGGAACTGTACAAGGCTTACAATATTTATTTAAAGTAAAAGAACACACACCATTTCGGGGAAAAATGTACGCTATTCCTTTGGCTTATAGAGAGTAGGTTAAGAATGAACTTCAATCCATGTTAGATCAAGGCATTATTGAGCCAGCAGTCAGTCCTTATACCAGCCCATTACATTTCGTTCTAAAAAAGGATGGGTCAATTCGTTTGGTTCTGGATTCCACAAAGATATATATATATAATATCATCATTCCTGAAATTGACCATCCACAAAAGTTAGACAAACATCTTCAACATTTCCATGGTATTAAAGTTTTATCCACAATTGATCTCCGCCCAAGTTTTTGGCAAATTGAACTCCACCCTGATTGTAGAAAATACATTGCTTTTTTTAGCCTTTGGTAACTGTTATCAATTTCGGAAATTACCAATTGGACTTACGGTATCTTCAGCAGCATTCATTCGTGGTTTAAATGAAACTTTACCTGTTTATCTTCATGACAATATTAATTCATATGTTGACGATATTCTTATTGCTAAACGTTCTTGGAGTGAGCATAAGAGAATTTTGGATTCATTATTACGTTTTTTTGCAAGAGTTGGCATTACAGTGAACTTAAAAAAATCTGAATTTGGTCGTTCTCAGGTGAAATTTCTTGGTCATATTATTTCAACAGAAGGTATTCTTCCTGATCCAGAGAAACTAGACGCTATTCGTAATTATGCTGTTCCTACTATTAAATGTGATGTTCGTAGTTTCCTTGGTGTCTGTAACTTTCTTAGACGCTTTGTAAGTAGGCTGTTCAGTTTTTTATATTGGTAACGCCACGTAGCGCTCTGTATGAAAATCACTGGCTGTGCTGTGTGCAGTCTGTGGCTGGTTTGCATTGTTTTCTGCTATTGTAGTGTTGGGCAGCTGGATGTTAACAGCGCATAGCATTGCGCAGTTGGAGGTGAGCCGCCAGCAGTGGTGGATGTGGGGAGAGAGATGGCGGAGTTTTGTAATTTGTCATGAACTGCTATATATATTATGACTATTATCGTAAATACATTGTTTGTTCTCTATTAAAATCTTTCACTTGCTAACTATGCCTATCAGTAGTTAGTGCCTTCCGTAGTTTGAATCTTTTATTTAGCTGGCAGTAGTGGTGCTCGCTGTATTGCAGTAGTTCGAGTAACCAAGATTTTTGTGAGGCAAGTGATTTGTGAAACGTATAGGTTAATGTTAGGCAGGGCCATTCTTTTGTAGGGATTTCTGAAAGTCAGATTGCGTTGCGCTAAAAAAAGTATTGTGTGTCAGTTTAAGGACAGTCTTGTATAATTGTTCAAAGGGGACGTTTCAGCTTTGTTAGATTGGTTAATTTGGCCACTTCTCGTTTATGCGAACTTTCTTGAAGGAATTATAGTTGGTGTTGGGATGAGGAAGCTCAATTACAATTTGAACAACTTCGTGATGTTTTAGTTGCTGCTCCACTTCTTTCACACCCGGATTTATCTAAAGATTTTGATTGGCAACGGACTCATCATACAAAGGCCTAGGTGCATACTTATTTCAGAGATAGAAGAAAACGGCGTTGTAGTACAGAAAACTATTGCAATTGGAAGTCGTGTTCTCTCTAAATCAGAAAAGAATTATTCGATCACAGAACTTGAAGCTTTGGCTGTTGTTTGGGCTTTTACAAAATTTCGCATCTTTTTGAATGGCAGACATACTAAGGTTTACACCGATCATCGAGCTCTGCAATTTCGTATCTCAACAAAATTAACACATGGAAGATTATCACGATGGGAACTGTATCTACAGGAATTTGATTTTAGTATTGTCTACATCCAGCGTTCTTCTAACATTATTGCTGATGCATTATCACGTGCACCTATTGGTTTTAAACAAAGTACTGAGGAAGACTGCAATGGAAACAATTATTGTTAGATGTATATTCAAGGTGTTGCGTTTGAAAATTTCATTTCGTCTTCGCTCCAGGACATCGCTAAGGAGCAAAACAAGGATCGATTCTGGAAGGAAATTAAGGAGAAGTGGAAGAGAAAGGAAAGCGTAGCGATTAGACAGTATTATTTAGTTCGTAATGATATTGTTTTTAAACGAAAATCGGTTGACAGCGCTGTTTGGTTAGTTTGCATTTATGATGAGGGGGTTAATAAATTGATTTGGTACACACATTTCAGCTACGCACACTTTGGTCCCAGAAAATGCTTTCATAAATTACGAGAAAATTGCTACTTCAGTAATATGGAAAAACTTATTCGATTTGTTCTTGCTAAATGCAAATTATGTCAAAAGGCTAAGCCGCCAACTATTTCTCACAGAGCACCATTGTTTCCTATCATTCCAGCGAGATTAAAGGAGATGGCTGCAGTCGATTTGTTCGGTCCAGTGGTTCGTTCTACTAATGCTTTTGCGTACATTATGGTAGTAGAGGCATTGACATCAAAATATGTGTGTTTTATACATTTATGTAAAGCAACAGCTAGTTCAGTATCTAAAGCTTTCATGAAACATTTTCTTAATGAAGTGGGCCATACTGATAAAGTTATATCAGACAATGGATCACGGTTTCGCTCTAAAATTTGGCTTCGTACTCTACGGCGTCGTAAGATTACACCAATTTTCATTTCACGTTATCACCCTCAATCAGAGTCAGAGAGATGGATGAAGGAAATTAATGAATTGTGTCGTCTTTATTGTAGTCATAATCACAGAACGTGGCATCAGTATCTTTATTTTTTAAAACATTCTGAACAAACTCCCTAATGATTCAGCATCTTTACCGCCTATATTGATATTAAAAAATAAAGCACCGAGCAATCGTATATCTGAAATCGATCCTTTTCCACCTACATGGAAACTGCGGCATTCTGAAGTTGTCAACCTGGCTCTACAAGATATTGCATCTGTTGCTGCTAGAAGAGAGAAATCATCTCAAAGTACTGGTTGTTTAAAAAGTTTGTCAGTTGGTCAAAAGGCGTTAATAAAGTCTCATCATTTGTCTCTCAAAGGAAAAGACTTGTGTAGCAAATTTTTTCTCCTTTATAACGGTCCATATAGAGTCGCAAAGTTATTCATGATAACGCAAAGTAGAAACTCTTCAATCACGGCGCTCTAAGGGAATACATCATATAACGAACGTTAAAATTTTTGTGGAATGATGTACTTTTGTGAAAATTAACTGTTACACGTAAACAAGCAGAGAACAGAGAGATAACGCGTCATGTTCTAGCGGCAGCACATACACAAAGCGACAATAACTCCGCGCGCCACACAAGGCAACCATTGACCGCAAACAATTACTTCCTACATCACGCATACCTACAGCTGATCGAGCGCTCAGTGCAAATGCACTAACAGTCGTAAACAAATATACAGTCTAATTTCTCCGGTTAAACTGAGCGTAAAGCTATAGTGACTTGATAACTTATCATGTTATTAATGTTCAGTTTTTCCAGGATATAGTTGTATAAAATCCTTGAGAACAACAGATAAATTCTCTGCGTGTCCGCCATTAAGAAGACTTGCTATTGAGAAAATTTCAGGCAGAATGTAATTTCGAGGAACAAAGTAATAAACTAAAAGGGTAACTATTAATTAAGTTTATTTTTCAGGTAACATATTTCTACTTAGGAATGTACTTTGCTGCTCGCGATTACGTGATTTATACTTTGTGTTAAATTTTATGCTCTATGAATTTACTTGTGAAGCGACATGCTTGCGTACATTTGCTGATTTTGGCAATGTTTTATTAATGAACAGGGTTGTTACTTCTGTATATTATGCATCGCTTGGCTGCTGTGCTTATTAACTGATGGCATATTTTTCATTATGTGCCTGCTGTGCCTATTTATTTAAATTATATTTGTCACCTGATTAGTTGTGCTGATATGGCTAAGTATGTAAGTTACACTTTGTGACTTATCTGCTTGCGCCTTCATGTTTACTTATTAAAATTACCTATTAACATTTATTTTCTTATGCTGATATGATGCTAATGACTTATTTATTATGTAAGATATATATTTACTGCTTTGCATATGGATTGCATATTTACACATTTCTGTTTTGTTGTCATAACTACTCTTCAATTTAGTATATATAAATGCTTATATACTGTGTACAAACATAGAGTTTAGGTTACACTGTGGTATTAATTATAGATTGTTCGCTTGGCAGAGCCTCCTTGTAGGGATTGTGCTGCATCCACTTGTTGACATTCTGTTCTCTACTGGTATATTTACCCGCTATTGCATGTTTGGCTTATGCTCAGCGCTTTACATTTTAAGATAAGAAAATGAACAGCTATAATTCTACGAGCTACATGGGTACTAAACTTTGTTGAAGTCGCATGAACTGGAGGCTTTATGGAAGCTGTATAAATTCATTATTATAGAAAGGAAGCTGACGTCATGAAATACCAACACTAGCTTTAGACTATTGACATTTATTACACTGCATTTTTCATGAGCAATTGAAATAACAAGTGACACTTGACACAAAGAAATACTCCACATGTTTGCTTCTGTTTTGCCATGATTCTTGAAGTGGTGTACACACTGTGAAATATTACGATTTACTCATTCAAATTCTTATGTGATCATTAACACTGTATACTCACACCTATTTACTACAAGTTATTCAAACTGAAGGCTGTTAGAGGTCATGTAGGCATTTCTTTTATTTTATGATGGACAAGGTAACCCAAATATATTTTATAATTGATAATGAGTAGAAGATTTGGCTCAGGGGGATTACACAGAGGTTGTGTGTGGACATTGTGTCTTAGGATTGTATGGGATGAAGAATTGAAGTTTGCACTAGCATTTTATCTGTACTTGTTCGAGGAGACTGACTAGAGGAAAGAGTTGTTATGGAAGTGAATTGATATTGGTGATAAGGTTCATATGTATCGACATATTGAAGAGGTATTATTGAAATTTTGAGATTGTGTGATGCTGATAATTATTGGAGTTTTGGTGGCTAAGAAGTAAGGAAAGTAAGGAGCATTTTTTTATTGTTGGTTTATATAGAACAAGAAAGATGAAGATGGCAGACTAGAACACTCCAGTGGAAGGAAGATTGTCTAGACACACACATTGTTAAATCAACAAGCGGTATATATATATATATATATATATATATATATATATATATATATATACAATTTTTTTAGGAAAAAGTATTTGCTTATGTTGGCAAAATGACAGCTGTTCAGCAACCGTAGATTTTGATGTGGCTTGGCAAACATTGTTCTTGACGTGATGACTATGACATTGACTAACTACTATTGAGTATTATACACCGCTGCCACTACTAATCTTGATACACATGTTACACATCAAATTTTGACAGAATTGCATTTACACGGTTGGCACTATTCAATTACACAATAGTACTTAGTAGGTGGATGAAAGATGAGTGAGTGTACTTTGTGTTTTCCTTTCCTAATCTCAAATAATTGGTACCGACCTACCTCCTAAATATTATTTTACTTATTTGCTGTGGTTTGCACTGACACCCATAAATATTACAGGTTTACTGATATTTGTGTATTTGTAATAATTAATATGAAAATTATCTAATATAATTTGTGCATTTTTTATAATTTGTGTAAGAGCATTGATAATAATTTTGTAGAAGCAATTGTGTGTGCATTCAAACTGTTGTTCGTGCTTATAGCTATTATCATTGCTGGGAGCCACTTGGAAATGTTTAATTTCTGCTGATGAAATGGGATGGACTGTTTAATTTATGCTGATGAAATGTGATGAACGGTTTAATTTCTGCTGATGAAATGTGATGAACCGTTCAATTTCATCTGGTGGAATGTGATGGACTGTTTAGTTTCTGCTGATGAAATGTGATGAACTGTTTAATTTCTGCTGATGAAATGTGGTGGACTGTTTAATTATTGCTGGTGAATATTATGGACTGTTACCTGCACTTGTTCAACATTGCTGGGTGCCACTGTTGGCTGGATGTCGTTACCTGGTTCACAAAGTTTGTAAAACACTGTCATTGTGCATACTAAAAGTAAACTCTTGTTGAATTTGGTCTCTGTGTGCAACAGTTGAATTTTGTAAATATTAGTTTGTGGAAAACTCGACCAAGTACGTGAGCCATGTTGCTGTTGTAGGTTTCAGTCCTATGTTGGAGGCCAGACTGTATCGTTTGGTTGATATTGTTGCGGTTGTTTGTATTCTTCTTGTGTTGACTGGTGCCGCTTGATTTCGCAAGCATTGCCTATCCGCTAGTGGCAGCAGCGGCGTTATCGATGTGTAGTAACTCTGGCCCTATCTTTGGGTTGACATCGTTGTTCTTCCGGATCGTGTGAGTGAGCAGTTGGGGACGCAGAAGGAGCCAGGTCTGCCCAGTGCGGGAACACACCGGGACCGCTGACGGCACTTGTGGACTGCTGGATCGAAGGGCTGTGATCACGAGGAAACACGACCTTATCGAAACCCGATTCTGATAGTTTTAAGTTGAGTGCATTTCAATTTGAGTAGACAAACCTCCACCATTGTGCTATCTCGCTATTCTCCAGTGACATGGGTTCGTGTTACTGCTCGTAGTGTCGCTGAGGCATAGAACAGCGAGTGGAGTGCTTGGGGAAGGCAGATCTGATTAGCTTTCCTGGGCTTCTATATACTATTTACTATCTTCAGCATATTACAATTGTTAAGTTCAACCAGAGGTATTTTCCTGCCTGGTGGCTTCTAACGCCCCAGTTATCTGCGCTGGGGGTTAGTGTATGTAACGGCAATGTACGTTTTCTCGCCTTGCCGCCACTGTGCGGTGAGTCGTGTACGTTTGACAACTTTCTTGATTGTAGGTTGGTTGGCGGTTCTTCTACCTTGGTGGTAGTGATTCCTTTCTTGTTCTGGGCGCTCTAAGCACAGTATTCTGCGGGCGGAGTCCAGACCGCCGGTTCCGGTTTTCGCGTATTTTTACATCCTTGCATTAGGTTTATTGGACATCATGTAGCCTCACCAAGATTATCCTTAGTCACTCGTTAGACTGCCATTAGTCTGAGTTACCATGACGTGGTGTGAATGCAACTCTTGGCTGCCTTTCTCATCGCTCGCGAAAGTGTTTTTGGCCTGACCTACTCAGAGGCCGATTCCTAGAGCACCGTCTGTGACTGGCCTTTGTGTTTTTTTATTGTGTTATTATCGTATTACCAAGTTACCATCATTTGTCTCCCCTGTTTGGTATCAGTTGCTTATCCTTTTGAATTAACCTTTGTTATTATATTGCCTATTTTATTTTATGTTGTTAAATTTTTTTTTTAGTAATTGTCATTCTTGGCGTTAAAGGGCTTCAGCCCCGACTGTGGTTACATGCCTTAAATTCTATTTTAGCAGTGAGCTTTAAGATCTTTGGTGATTTGTTTTTTTATATTCTAATAAGTGTAACTGTAAGTTACAAGAAGTTTAAACAATTCTTAATTCAATCCCATTAAGGCCTTCAGCCCTGAAACAATTCTTAAATTATTGCCATTATTTTAATTTGTTGTTGATAGTAAATAAATTGTGTGTGATTAAAAGAAAAGCCAACAAATAGTAACTGATTATGGCCCTGTACATAATCGAAACCGAATCCAGCCTTCCTTGACTACCAGTTTTCAGTACGAAACTTTGAATTTATTAACAAGGGCCTTCAGCCTAACAGGCCTTTTTGAGCGTTAATTGTGTTTGATCCGTCAGAGCAGGTGAGCGTACTTTTTTCCATTAAACTATATTTGTGGAAAATTATTGACTTTAGTTCCGTTTGCGGCGCATTCTTTACAAATGTAGCTGTTTCACTCACGCCTCCAGGCGTGCACTGGACGACTCACCCTCATGCTCCGCTGAATCTCCTGATTACAACGCAATGCCATCCCCAGGTCGCTACAAGTCAGTGATCCTGAAAACTGAAAATGGGCTGTATATTAGCCAGACTTAACATCTGTGGAGTTTTAACTGACAGGAAGGTGAAAACAAGAGGTCTACAAGAAACACTGAAGATTCTGTGCGGCATGAAATTACGTGCAACATGGGTCTGTATCGATGTGCGGTATTGTGTTCCTAGAGTAACTGTAAAGCGTGTTGTAGTGCTCTATGCCAACATTTTTAGTACTTAATTTAACAGTGATGTTAATAAACACACTAACTGATGCATATGTTTACTTACATTAGATACAGTTTGTGAAGCTTTATAATATCATGACGGTTGTTTGCGGCGCTGTTTTCTAGTTACTGATGAACAAGTTCTACGCATTTAATCCCGCTGAAGACTTCTTCGAAAGCTTTTCCAATATTCCAAAAATGCATGTAGTTCCACAAGAAGAAGTCGATGTCATAATTCGACAAACATAAACCTTAAAAAATATTTGAGAATTCATAAAATGTGCCACATTTTCTGCTATAATCGACCAAAACTCATCTGTATTATACATGTAGTTACTAAAGTATTTTTAGTGGCCTATCTCAGATACATCATATAATCCTGCACATTCAGTTCACAATTTTGGTATCATCAAAAACAGAAGCTTTAGGAATAATTATTCTGTAAAGAAGAAGGACACTGAAGTATTGAAGAACTATGATGTACATTTGAAGTTGTCTGAAGCTGCAGTTACTCTGATAATCGGTTCCAATCTAGGCAGTTCAGTTGCAGAGGAATAACCACTCCCGATGTGATTAACAGCATTGCTTGGACGGACAAACTTCTACATCATCCAGCCAATCTTTCTCAGCCAACAAGGGATAAACCACAACTATAAAAGGCACTATTGAACCAAACAT
Source organism: Schistocerca piceifrons (assembly GCF_021461385.2). Classification (NCBI taxonomy): domain Eukaryota; kingdom Metazoa; phylum Arthropoda; class Insecta; order Orthoptera; family Acrididae; genus Schistocerca; species Schistocerca piceifrons. The sequence goes on along the minus strand of NC_060144.1, from coordinate 397,472,708 downwards.
ACCTGCATCGTCCACATCCGCATCAGCCAGCCGTGCAACAGCAGCACCAACACCAACCTTCCTTGTATCAGTCTCAGTTGCACCAGCCTTTACGCAGATTTATCAGAGTGTCCGCTTTTGTGGTAGGATAGCTTTCCAAAAATCTCTTTCCAATCTTTAAAGTCAGTATGCTGAAGAAGTTAGTCCGAAATCAGATAATCATAATTGTCAGTATTTGCTTTCAAACCTTTCTTTGAAGTTCAAAGACCCGTGATATAAAACTTCCAGACGGATTAAAGCTTGGAGCCACAAGGAGACTAGAATGAGGGACCTAAACACTTTGCGGATAAGTGTTCTGTCGACTGAGATACCCAAGCACGATTCACGACTCCTCCTCACAGGTTTACTCCTCCGGTATCGTATCACCTACCTTCCAAACTTCACAGTTTTCCTACGAATCTTGCAGGTCTAGAACTCCTGGAAGAAAATATATCTCGGAGACATGGCTTAACCACAGTCTGGGGGATGTTTCCAGAATGAATTTTTCGATCTGCAACGGAGTGTGCGCAGATATGAAACTTTCTGTCAGATTAAAACTGTATACCTGACCGAAACTCAAACTTGGGAAATTCGCAGAAGGTTTGATATCAACACACACTCCACTACAGAGTGAAAAAATCATTCTAGACGCCTCATATATTTAACACACTTGAACCTTGAAAACGTGGACACTTTCCCTTACTTTATTTCCCTCCTCTCTCTCCTAAACAGATACATCCAGATGCGCGCGCACACACACACACACACACACACACACACACACACACATAGGAAGCACGGTGAAGAACACTTCACCGGAAAAACAGTGGGTTGTTTACGTTTAAAGACGCAAAGAGCAGGGGAACTGGGAACCAGGAGTTACAAGGGTCTAGGAAACAGACTAACATCAAATAGACAAGGTCACCCGTGCTGTCACACGTGTTCACTAACAGAGGGTAGCTCAGTGTCATGATAGCCGGAGGAATACGATAGAATTAAACCACACATTGTAATTTGGTCTATAATTTGACAATAGAAATGCATGATTATAAGGATGAGGAAGTAGAAGCATTGTTTTATATGTGATTGTCGATGTGATAAAAACAGTGGTACCGTCCAAAGATCAAGGTGACGTAAAAGAGTCGGCAGCTTCCATTAGTACTACAGAAGTTAACGGTGTGGTGGTGCATTCCGCGACGATGAATGGGACGCGATGGCGAAGCCACGCCCTCTCTCCCAGCACCGCAGCGCCACCTCATAGAGTCCGACACACAGCCGAGCACAGGAAGGCTTTGGCCAGTTCGTGACCTCCGATCAAGCTGACAATATCCCCAAGTTAGACACATGTGTTACGCAAGTCTTAGATTGTACTCTCACTCTGAACTTTATGAACTTTGTACTTCAAGAGAAGAATTTAGTAAATGTGTGAAACAAATGATGCTTTAATATTGAAATACAGGTAAATATCTGGCACATTTCTATGGCTAGGCCGGCCAGAGTGACAGAGCGGTTCTAGGCGCTACAGTCTGGAACCACGCGACCGCTACGGTCGCAGGTTCGAATCCTGCCTCGGGTATGGATGTGTGTGATGTCCTTAGGTTAGTTAGGTTTAACTAGTTCTAAGTTCTAGGCGACTGATGACCTCAGAAGTTAAGTCGAATCGTGCTCAGAGCCATTTGAACCATTTGAACTACCCTTCAATCGATCCCTGCGAAACCCTATATTTCAGCAGGATAATGCACGATAGCACGTTGCAGGTCCTGTACGGGCCTTTCTGGATACAGAAAATGTTCGACTACTGCCCTGGCCAGCACGTTCTCCAGATCTCTCACCAATATAAAACGTCTGGTCAATGGTGGCCGAGCAACTGTCTCGTCTCAATACGCCAGTCACTATTCTTGATGAACTGTGGTTTCATGTTGAACCTGCATGGGCAGCTGTACCTGTACACGCCATCGAAGTTCTGTTTGACTCAATGCCCAGGCGTATCAAGGCCGTTATTACGGCCAGATGTGGTTGTTCTGGGTAGTGATTTCTCCGGATCTACGCACCCAAATTGCGTAAAAATGTAATCACATGTCAGTTCTAGTTTAATATATTTGTCGAATAAATACCCGTTTATCATCTGCATTTCTTCTTGGTGTAGCAACTTTAATGGCCAATAGTGTAATATCAGCCATTTAAAGGCAGTATTGTGTGACTTGTAAAGAGAATAGCAGCCACTGAGTGACCACCCTCTGTGCTGGTTTGTCAGTGGAACATTGCACCCCCCCCCCCCCCTCCCTACAACCACTGCCCCACGAAGATGTACATCGAGTACCAACAGCTGCAATGCGTAAGGACTAGACGCTGGGATCTACACTGGTCGGTTTCTTTAATCGTCAACAAGATGTAATTACGAGCTCCCTTTCTTTTTAGTTCCCTTTTGGGGCCCGCCTCACAATAGGCATGACAAATGTTTTACGTTACTTCACAGAAAAGGACAATGTTAACCATGTCGCTGTACCAAAAGGAAATACGAGAAATTGTATCTGATGCATTAGTGCGTAGGAAGTGGTTGTGGAAGGGGGAAGTGGAGAGGGGGGGGGGGGGGTGGAAGCGGAAGCAGAATATTTCCACCCAACTCGCGCTGCGACAAAGCAGACAAGGAACTCCTTTGTGGTCGCTGTCGCGAGCGCAGCACTCGGGCTTCGCAGAAACTGAGTCAGAAAGTCAACTTCAGCCGTGGCCGCGTCTCTGGAGCAAATGTTAAAAGCACAGGAGTCTAATCTCCACGTTCACTGCTGTGTCCGCAGTTCCCTCGCGAAACGAGTGGGATAACGGCACGTGCTCCAGACGCTATACCGTTCCGTTCTATTTCTGCTACGCTGCTCAGGCTTTATCAACTGAAATGCTTCTCCGGAGTTCTGTTTTCTGTAGTACTTCTCTGGATTACAACTTCACGCTGTAATTATAAAACTGCATGAACTCTCTGTGTAAATTTTGTTATTAAAGTAACACAGGAAAGTTATGTGACGCGCGTTAAATGTTTTATTTAAAATACAGTGTTCTAGAACATTCTGAAACTAAAACTACCCGGACGTAAAATAAAGTACGTCCAAACTTAATGTTGTACTTTCACGAAAAAAAAAATGGTGATAGAAGTGAGAGAAAACTTCAGAACGAAAATTTAAGTTAAAAAGGAATAGATACCTGCGTTGGAACGTCGCTCCCTTGACTGTAGAGAAGTATGAAATGCACAGTATACTAAGCCCTCAGTTTGACTGGTGACTACCGAGCGGGGTAGCGCAGTGGTTAGCACACTGGACTGGCATCCGGGAGGACGATGTTTCAAACCCGCGTTCGGCCATCCTGATTTAGATTTTCCATGATTTCCCTAAAACGCTTAAGGCAGATGTGGGAATGGTTCCTTCTAAGGCCACGGCCGCTTTCCTTGTCCATCCTCCCCTAATCGTAGCTAGTGCTCCATCTCTAACGGCCTCGGCGTCGTCTGGAGGTTAAACACTAATTTCATCCGTCTCCTCCTTGATTGGTGACTGCCTAACATAACGTTTCAGGCTGGCACATTCGACTGGGGAAAGAAATCTTCCCAATGAAAAAGTAGCTAAGGACGTAGAAACAAACAGATAGAGACAAGCAAAGCTTTCTTTAATTCTCTTCTCCTTCTTTCCTTGCCCGTGTTTCGCACCGAGGCAGAGTCAACTTGTATGACTGCCTTCTACCAAAACCTTCCGTCGAAGACATTCTTTTGTTTGAGGACAGCCACTCGACTCTGACCATCAGTGTCATAGAATGGCTCCAGGCAGATTTCCTCCCGTATCGTAAAGGTGGCCGGTTATTGTCATGGAGTTATCATCGCTTTTTTTGCCTACACCACCCACGGCGTGCTTCCATTAATTTATTGGAGATTGGTATCACACCTACCCGTTCCCTTACATATGGTCCAGCCCTTTGACACCGATGGGCCGATGAAATATTTCCATGTTCGCGTTATGTTACTGCTACGCCATAATTTTAAGCAGTATATTGCCACTGTCGAATGATGGATCTATAAACATTCAGTTAGGGTGGTTGGGTACTTTGGCGAGACATAGCACTCCTGTCATTTGGCGCCATTAGCGTTAGTTCGTGCTTCGGTATCTGGGAACGTCTCACCAACCGAAGTTGTAAGACAGGTGAGCCATTTAAATAATATAGTTTTGCTGGGTGGTTGATACAGTATGATACTGGTGACGTGTAAATGGTTCTAAGTACATATAATTACCTTCGCCTTTACTTACTTTTTTGTTCGTTATTTATCAACCTTTTAACAAATATGTTTGAGAAGGTCGGGCGCAGAATAGCGGTTTGGGGTTCCTCGGTTCCTATTTCAGCTAGCAACATGGGGTTGTATAGTCATTAGAACTTTTGTCTTACTGCAGCTATGTTTCAGTATATTAAGCAATATTTGAACTACGAAGCGGCCCTCGCGTCCAGGGAATTTGTGTGAATCTGTTAATTCCTTTTGCTAATAATGTTAACTGGGCTAAAATCAAAGTTCCGGTAATGGCCCCATTTGTATAAGCTCCATTCGGATATTATGTGAAAATATTTGCAAAAATCTCGTTTTGGTGAAAGGGTTTTGAAGTGCGACGCTACTGTACTTTAGACTTGTGGCCCTGCCCATCTTACTCACGGCTCGCAGCGGTCAATCTACCGATTTCCGTAAGAGTTCGGGCAATTTGTGAGCATCTGCACTGAATAAGATCATTGGCCTGTTAGCCTTATCTATATGAAGATGGTATCTTTAATAAGCATAGTGGGAACGGGCACTAAAAATGTAGTGTGTGGACAGAAAGTTGGAAGTGTGTGTCACACGGGGAGCGTGCCAGGGATAAGTCCCTGCAGTCGCACTATCCTCTGTGTCCTCTGTGGGCCTCGGCAGCCGTGGTGAGCGGACGTGTTGTGTTTACGTCGCCGCTACTGCTGGCTGTTGTGGTGAGTTGTCGCGCTTGCTGTAAACACAGTAACGTGTTATTGTGACGAACATGTATAGGACTCTAACATGGGTCAACTAACACGACGAGATACTTTGAAGTTTGTATTAGATTCGAACTAAACACTACCGAAATCTTATGAAATAGAATCGTGGACTGAGGAAGCTTTGAAACGATCCTTTGATGACATTATTGATGTCCATTTATCCATCGTTAGCAACACTACCTACATTAAGTTCAAATTTGCGAAATCTGTGATCATTTAATCATTGAATTCTGTAGTGGTCGATTCAAATTTAAGCATTGTGATGGTAACGTTGGAGAGGTTAACGTGTGTCATGCAGGGTTTGGTATTCGCACCGTTCGTATTTTCGAACTACCGTTTGAACTACTCGCAGAACAAATCAACGCCACTTTGAACAGTTATGAAAAGGACATCAACAATGTTGCGGAAATGTGGTTGTCTCTCAAAGTCCCTGTTTTGAACCGTGTTCGGCAGGTAAAGGTAGGGTTGACAAGACACATCCTGTCATATACCACTATTTCTGGCTACAGGGCGATCGTTATGTACGATGATCAATCAGGAACTTCTGCAGGATGCGGTGCAACTGATCACGTTCGAGCTCAGTGTATACAGCGACGAGTGACGCAACTACCACCTGGCGAAAGGCTACAAGCTAACAGGATGTCGGCACTGCCTCTAAAATATGTAGCAGCGGTCCATTCGATCACGGCCACGGAAGTACAACCTGATATGGACACACATCTCACCACTACGGAAAATGACCTAGTTACGCCCATGGACACTTCCAGTCCGGAAGGCTTCACTGTTACTACTCAGGAAGTACCTGTAGCCAGCTGCAATCCGGAGAGCACGTCTATAGGCAGCTACCAAGCAGTTGTTAACTCCGAAGAAAACAACGTTGGTCGAAACGTTAGCAACAATACAGACCCCATCCCAGCTCAAAACGAACTTTCTTTTGCACAGGACCCCACTTCCTCCTCGGCGTCTGCAGGACTTCAGGGAGTCGAAACTTTCCTCAAGAAACACAAGAAAAGGAGGATCGCCCACAAGGATGCCGACAACACAGCACCACTATCGCGCGAAAAAGAGGCGCAAATTGCCCGGCATGACTCACATTTCTCTTGAACCGCCCAATGGGTAGCCGCAGCATGGGAACACACTGGTCTTAGACGTCAACGCCCCCAACCCCGATGTTTACGACCATGTCGCTGCGGACGAGGAACAGAACCTTCGACAGGTCTTCAGAGATATCTCCAAACATCAGTGTCAACATGACAAGAGCTCATATGGCGAGGCGGGTGCTGTTAATGTGGTCAGTTTGGTAGATGACACTGACGACATAATAATGGACTAGAGCCTGGCTGTGGTGGGGCCATCAACAGGAGTTTTGCCCTCTTCAGGGGACGGCGACTTAAGTAGGACACGATCTGTCTCAAAACACCCGACGGTGGACGACGATTCCCTATCTGATACCTGCTAATGGTTTTAATTCTCTGTGCTTCTGCATAACTACTTTACTTTCTTTTTTTTCAGCCAACTTTTAGCAGTTAATACCTTTCTTCCAGGATTATAACACAGCCACACTCAACAGAAACAAAATTACTTCCGTGCAGAAGCTACATAGCTTTCGTGGTTCTTTATACAGCTGCGAAGCTGATATTGTGATGTTGCAAGAGGTATATGATAAATTTCAGCCTGACTTTCCCGGCTATCAATTAATCAAAAACAACACCCCAGTTAGCTCTTCAGGAACAGCTCTACTAACCAAAGAGGGCGTGGCCGTCTCCGACGTTGAATGACTCGAAGGTGGCATTACATTTGTTAATGTATATGCCCCTTCCGGGAATAAAAATAGAGCGAGAAGGGCCCAATTCTTCGCCAATGACTTATTATATCTCTTAGGGTGGGACCGGGAGGAAGTGGTTGTAGGAGGCAATTTTAATTGTGTTTTGAAGCCAAAGGACCAATGGCCGAACTTTAATGGATGCGCCAATCTCGGAGAAACTGTACGACAGTTAGAGCTGGAGAATACTTTAGAAATAACACATGGGGAATAAAGGCGCTTCACATATCATACTGCACAAATGGTCAGCCATCTCGAAAGGATCTATGTGGGGAAAAACCTGCGTGGTCAGGTATTTTCCACGGAAACGTGGCCACTACACTTTTCCGACCATTTAGCTCAGCATTGTACCATTCGTATGGCACGTCAGAAAACTTTCCGTGGTCGGACAAGGTGGAAACTTAACGTCAATATCCTCAGGGAACAGGAGTTACGAGATCGTCTGCAACAAGCCTGGGAAATTTGTTTACATCGACGACCATCAGTAATGCAGTGGTGGTGCCGTAGCGAAAAACCTAGGCTTATTAGTTGTTTGAAGGCGTATAGTTCTGATAGAGGCCGGCTGCAGAAAGATAGGTTTGAATTTTATTTTCGATGTCTCCGTGACTTGTATTCGGAAGCACATGTCACGCAGGAAAAATTTATTCAGATTAAACGGATCAAATCAAAGCTGACGCTTCTCTATCGCTGGCAGATGGAAGGCATTAAAATCCGTTCGCGAGGTGGTGACAGCACTTCTGACGAAAAGCCATCCGCCTTCCACCTCGGGAAAGAGAAACGCCGCGCACGACAAAAATTGATTACCCGCATACGAACAGAAGTAGGAAACTTTGTGACGACTCAGGCTGAAATCAAGGAGTCTATAACTACTGCCGGCTACTCTACAGGGCACAACCAGCCGATGATGCAGCAATAGCAGCAATGCAAGCTCTAGGAGGACGACAGGCAATTCTTAATAGGTGACGTCACCGTGGAAGAGTTTCGGGAGTCACTAAGGAGGGCTCAGGCCAACAAATCACCCAGAACTGATGGACTGCCGATTGAATTTTATAAGCAGTTCTGGAATTCCTAGAACACTGTTTTGTCTGCATCTGCAATGAACTGCGAGCCTGCCAACAATTACCAGACGGTTTCAATAACTGCCTCATCGTCCTTGTCCCAAAAGGATACCCCAATCAAGATATTGCCAAATTTCCTCCCATCTCCCTCCTCAACTCTGACTACAAGAATATGGCCGGCGTCGTATCACGTAGAACTACAAATGTCATTGAGCAAATTATAGATAACAGCGAGGCAGCAGCGGCCCCGGGCCGCACGATCTTTAAGTCTTGCAGGTTACTGGGAGCTCATTTCGTTTACTGCAGTCACATGCCCAGAGGCACCACTTTTGGCTTTAGATAAATGTCAGGCCTTTGATCGGATCTCGAATCGCTATCTATTCCACACCATGAACCACTTCGGAATTGGTGAAGGCGTTACTGCAGTGGTCAGCAACATGTACACCTCCGCCACTTCTCAGATCATCGTCAATGGTCAATTCATCTGACGGATTCCTATTCAGCGGTCAGACAGGGGTGTCCAATGTCCATATGTCTCTTCGTCATCGCAATTAAGCCACTTGTAAGGACGCCAAAATGTAAACTTCAGCGTTTATACATGTATTCCAGCACCCTAAAATGCATTACATATGCCGACGATGTGGGTGTCTTTGTCCACTTGGAATATGACCTCATGGCTGTTACGAATATTATAACTGACTACGAGCGAGCATCCGGTTCTCAGGTTAACTATAGAATGACTTGCCCCCTGCCTCTAGGCAGTGGATTTGGAATAGAAGCCCCTTTGCCATAGAGAGCGTGTGCGACTATAAAAAAAAAAAAAGGCGAGCAGTTGCCTGCTAAGAACAGCGGTAGACAACTGGAAAGACATATTGGCTATGGCTAGGGGCTTCTTACAGCACCATTAAGCAAAGAACAGGACTTGTTAGAGAGGGTTAACATCCTTAATACGACAGTTCTCTCGAAAATTTGGTGTGTTGGACAAATACTTCCTTTGGTCGAAAGTGTTGCCAGGAGAATCATGTTGGCAGTAGGTTGGTACATCTGGAGGGCTGACACCTTCAAGGTGAGAATCAATGTCATCATTCTTCCTCCAGACAAGGGTGGCCTCGGGCTGACGGATGTTCAAACGAAATGCAAGGCACTCTCGATACGGCATGCGCTGCAGCTGTGTGGGGTAGACTCGCTAGTGACAGAGCACCTTGTGTTCCTGCTGCTAAGAAGGTGAGTACAACGTCCGCTTGTTGTATATTTTACGAGCTTCAAACAGGAGTGACTGCGGTAATGTATAGGAACTATGATTGCTGTGTACAGTGCAAGTTGAGTTGGCGACCCTTCGCTCACAGCTCCAGGCTGCATTGGCTTCTGTCACACAGATTGAGGCTACTGCCAAGGGGCATCACTGTGGGGGTCAGACACGGGGATGCGAGAGACGTCTAGCACGTCCCATGTGTGCCCCATTCTGTTCCACTACTGTGGCCGCCCCAGGTAGTGCCTGCACTGAGGTTGACCGTTCAACCATGGTCGAGTGGGAGGTCATTCGTAAGTCTGGCAGGCAGAGAAAAGTTTCCGAGGGACCAATCGTAGGGACTCCCCAGTTCATTTGACAAACAGGTTCTGGGCGTTTTCTGCGGCTGACGATGTCTCTGAGCTAGATGCAGTCGTCCACCATGTACGCTTCATGGATGGGGTCTTTGGGGCCCTCTACCGATCTTTATCCGAAATTTTCTGTCGTATCGTACCTTCCGCGTGCAAGTCGCGGCCTCTCATACTTCCTCCCGAGTCCAGGAGAACGGGGTACCCCAGGGATCTGTCCTCAGTCTCTGTCTGTTTTTAATCGCAATAAACGGGCTCGCTGCAGCGGTGGGATATTCTGTCTCCGCTTCCCTGTATGCTGACGACTTCTGCCTTTACTACAGCTCTACTGGCATTGCAGCTGTTGAACGTCAGCTACAGGGCGCTATCCGCAGGGCGCAGTCTTGGGCTGTAGCGCATGATTTTCAGTTTTCGGCTGCCAAGACCCGCGTTATGCATTTCTGCCGGCGCCGAACAGTCCATCCTGAGCTGCGGCTTTATCTTGCCGACGAACTCCTTGCTGTGGTGGAGACCCACAGGTTTTTGGGTGTAGTTTTTGATGCCCGGCTGACTTGGCTGCCTCACATTCGGCAGCTTAAACAGGCATGTTGGCGGCATCTAAATGCTCTGAGATGCTTGAGCCACACCCGCTGGGGCGCCGACCGATCTACCCTGTTACGGCTCTACCAGGCGTTAATGCAGTCTCGTCTGGATTACGGGAGCCTGGCTTATGGCTCAGCATCCCCATCTGCGCTGCGGGTACTGGACCCAATCCTACACAGCGGCATATGCCTTGCCACTGGTGCTTTCCGGACCAGCCCAGTGGACAGCATACTTGCGGAGGCAGGTGTCCCTCCATTGCGGTTCAGGCGCCAAAATTTATTGGCCGCTTACGCTGCCCACGTCGATTCCTCAGGTGACGGAACCATCGATCTGGACGAGTTCATCAGTGTCTACACCAGCTACGGCATCTCAGAAGATGAGTGCAGGAAGGCCTACAGCAAGTTCACCAATGTGAGTTTTGTTCCTTCGAGAGTAAATGAGAGAGTACCCTAGTCTAATGGCTGAGCTCTGGAGCTAAGCAGTGAGGAGCAGAGAAAGTAGTCTCACTTTTCATCTTTTGTAAAACATTTCGTGAAGATACCTCATATGGCAATGCAAATGTTATATTAGATAACATGCTTGTTGTAACATAAGGTAATGCACATAAATCAGTTTCATCAGACAGCGTAAGGATTAACACATTTGAGATGTGACTTCATATTCGCATTCTCAGTGGTGTACAGTGTATGTCACCTTTGGAAATGAAAATCAGTAGCTGTAAATGAATGGTAGTGTGTCATAGTTTCATAGAGTAAACTACCAGATACGGGTTGCTATGAGGATAATCATAAAACTAAAGTCTTCTATATTTTTTTAGAAATACGAAACTGTATATTCTTTGACTGCAGAGGTTGTAATGGTGCTACATTCTTCCTGATCGTTACTTAAAATTACTTAACTTTTTCCTGGAGTTCATTTTGATGAAAGAACATAGATTTGGAACTTATCATTATTTATTGACGACAGAACTGCATTCTCAACACATTTAAACAAAGCACTTCACAGACATCGCTGATCTCTTTGACAAACAGACTCTCGAGCAGACTCGACATCACCAACTCAACAACTGACTGACTGACCCACAGCCTCGCTGCTTTCCCTTATATAGAATTTTAACAATTGCTCACAGAACATTCCATTATTAATTTTGTGTAATTTCAGTGTTACAATTAAAATTTACAGCCAAATAAAGTATAAAATACAATATTTGAATAACAATCTTTCCTAGTAATATCTTAAGTTTTCCATAAAAAAGCATTCTGAACTTTAATTACAATAATGTCTCTCATATTATTTTAGTTATGTAATTAATTACAGTTTGGATTTGGTTACTAACATGTAATAGTATTACAAATCTTGTGTCTGATGCGACTGCATGTGAGAAAGCTACAAATAAAGCCTCAAGTTCTGAAATTGCAAAACTGTGAGATGTAAACAATTGGAGGGTTAACTAGAAATGTAATTACAAGGACTATTAATTGCAAAGGAAGACATAAATATAAATAACAATTGAAAATACATTGCTTGCTAATAACTTTCAAGCCGTTTCTCAAGATGATGAGGTTCTTTGTGTTAACTCGTTACTCGATTGTAATTATGGTAAGTAGAGGTGCCAGACACGTATGCCAACACTTCCACAGCATTTTAATATTTTCTGCCAAATATTTATCCTTTCAATTTCTTTATTATATATTCAATCCAGCATTTGTACGTACGTTTGTTAATGACAACAATCTCTTGATAATGATGACAACACACAATCTTCTAGAACATTCCATACACCTTCACAATGAATGTTTATCAAATAGGACAGAATGATATACATAAAGACACACATAAAATGCCATAGGAAGCACTGAATTGTCTGATAACTATCTGGATACATATAAAAAGAGGGTGGTATCAGACATTTAATATGAATTTTGGGGAAGGCTGTATCGTTACACCACGCCCCCAGCCACTCTTACAAGTATTATTTGTATGAATGGCTGCTAAATACATATACACAAAAAATATAAAAAATGTTTTCTTTTCTCAGCTGTCACTCCAGCCACTGGTTCACATTGCACATCTTAAGGAATTGGCAGCTCACAATCATCAGTCCTTTTGTGCTGTCCGTCTTGTGTCTGCAACCCCTATTTTTCTGGCAGTCTCTACGCTGCAGTAGCACAGTCCACTATTAGTTTTACAGTTTTTCACATCCAGGTCAGGTAAGGATTTTGGATGCAGTTCTCTGGGTAGGAACAGGGGTGAACTCAGTACTCAATGTACTTGTGTAGGTCACATCATGTATGGCTATATCAAAAGCATCAACATTTTTCCCTATACTATTAGTATATTTGCAAACAAAATCACACAAAATTATACATCTAACCTATATACAGGTTAAAGTCAATGAACATAAAATGAATTATATGTATCCTTTCTTTTTCATTAATATTTCAGTATATTCCACTATACAGTATATTTGACCCCCCACCCCCCACAGATCTCATTTAACCTTTTATCATATCATGAACCATGGACCTTGCCGTTGGTGGGGAGGCTTGCGTGCCTCAGCGATACAGATAGCCGTACCGTAGGTGCAACTACAACGGAGGGGTATCTGTTGAGAGGCCAGACAAACGTGTGGTTCCTGAAGAGGGGCAGCAGCCTTTTCAGTAGTTGCAAGGGCAACAGTCTGGATGATTGACTGATCTGGCCTTGTAACAATAACCAAAACGGCCTTGCTGTGCTGGTACTGCGAACGGCTGAAAGCAAGGGGAAACTACAGCCATAATTTTTCCCGAGGGCATGCAGCTTTACTGTATGATTACATGATGATGGCGTCCTCTTGGGTAAAATATTCCGGAGGTAAAATAGTCCCCCATTCGGATCTCCGGGCGGGGACTACTCAAGAGGATGTCGTTATCAGGAGAAAGAAAACTGGCGTTCTACGGATCGGAGCGTGGAATGTCAGATCCCTTAATCGGGCAGGTAGGTTAGAAAATTTAAAAAGGGAAATGGATAGGTTGAAGTTAGATATAGTGGGAATTAGTGAAGTTCGGTGGCAGGAGGAACAAGACTTCTGGTCAGGTGACTACAGGGTTATAAACACAAAATCAAATAGGGGTAATGCAGCAGTAGGTTTAATAATGAATAGGAAAATAGAAATGCGGGTAAGCTACTACAAACAGCATAGTGAACGCATTATTGTGGCCAAGATAGATACGAAGCCCCCACCTACTACAGTAGTACAAGTTTATATGCCAACTAGCTCTGCAGATGACGAAGAAATTGAAGAAATGTATGATGAAATAAAAGAAATTATTCAGATTGTGAAGGGAGACGAAAATTTAATAGTCATGGGTGACTGGAATTCGAGTGTAGGAAGACGGAGAGAAGGAAACATAGTAGGTGAATATGGACTGGGGGACAGAAATGAAAGAGGAAGCCGCCTGGTAGAATTTTGCACAGAGCACAATATAATCATAACTAACACTTGGTTTAAGAATCATGAAAGAAGGTTGTATACATGGAAGAACCCTGGAGATACTAAAAGGTATCAGATAGATTATATAATGGTAAGAAAGAGATTTAGGAACCAGGTTTTAAATTGTAAGACATTTCCAGGGGCAGATGTGGACTCTGACCACAATCTATTGGTTATGACCTGTAGATTAAAACTGAAGAAACTGCAAAAAGGTGGGAATTTAAGGAGATGGGACCTGGATAAACTAAAAGAACCAGAGGTTGTACAGAGATTCAGGGAGAGCATAAGGGAGCAATTGACAGGAATGGGGGAAATAAATACAGTAGAAGAAGAATGGGTAGCTTTGAGGGATGAAGTAGTGAAGGCAGCAGAGGATCAAGTAGGTAAAAAGACGAGGGCTAGTAGAAATCCTTGGGTAACAGAAGAAATATTGAATTTAATTGATGAAAGGAGAAAATATAAAAATGCAGTAAGTGAAACAGGAAAAAAGGAATACAAACGTCTCAAAAATGAGATCGACAGGAAGTGCAAAGTGGCTAAGCAGGGATGGCTAGAGGACAAATGTAAGGATGTAGAGGCCTATCTCACTAGGGGTAAGATAGATACCGCCTACAGGAAAATTAAAGAGACCTTTGGAGATAAGAGAACGACTTGTATGAATATCAAGAGCTTAGATGGAAACCAAGTTCTAAGCAAAGAAGGGAAAGCAGAAAGGTGGAAGGAGTATATAGAGGGTCTATACAAGGGCAATGTACTTGAGGACAATATTATGGAAATGGAAGAGGATGTAGATGAAGATGAAATGGGAGATTTGATACTGCGTGAAGAGTTTGACAGAGCACTGAAAGACCTGAGTCGAAACAAGGCCCCCGGAGTAGACAAAGTTCCACTGGAACTACTGACGGCCGTGGGAGAGCCAGTCCTGAGAAAACTCTACCATCTGGTGAGCAAGATGTATGAAACAGGCGAAATACCCTCAGACTTCAAGAAGAATATAATAATTCCAATCCCAAAGAAAGCAGGTGTTGACAGATGTGAAAATTACCGAACTATCAGCTTAATAAGTCACAGCTGCAAAATACTAACACGAATTCTTTACAGACGAATGGCAAAACTAGTAGAAGCCAACCTCGGGGAAGATCAGTTTGGATTCCGTAGAAACACTGGAACACGTGAGGCAATACTGACCTTACGACTTATCTTAGAAGAAAGATTAAGGAAAGGCAAACCTACGTTTCTAGCATTTGTAGACTTAGAGAAAGCTTTTGACAATGTTGACTGGAATACTCTCTTTCAAATTCTAAAGGTGGCAGGGGTAAAATACAGGGAGCGAAAGGCTATTTACAATTTGTACAGAAACCAGATGGCAGTTATAAGAGTCGAGGGACATGAAAGGGAAGCAGTGGTTGGGAAGGGAGTAAGACAGGGTTGTAGCCTCTCCCCGATGTTGTTCAATCTGTATATTGAGCAAGCAGTAAAGGAAACAAAAGAAAAATTCGGAGTAGGTATTAAAATTCATGGAGAAGAAATAAAAACTTTGAGGTTCGCCGATGACATTGTAATTCTGTCAGAGACAGCAAAGGACTTGGAAGAGCAGTTGAATGGAATGGACAGTGTCTTGAAAGGAGGATATAAGATGAACATCAACAAAAGCAAAACAAGGATAATGGAATGTAGTCTCATTAAGTCGGGTGATGCTGAGGGAATTAGATTAGGAAATGAGGCACTTAAAGTAGTAAAGGAGTTTTGCTATTTGGGGAGCAAAATAACTGATGATGGTCGAAGTAGAGAGGATATAAAATGTAGGCTGGCAATGGCAAGGAAAGCGTTTCTGAAGAAGAGAAATTTGTTAACAT
Source organism: Schistocerca piceifrons (assembly GCF_021461385.2). NCBI lineage: Eukaryota > Metazoa > Arthropoda > Insecta > Orthoptera > Acrididae > Schistocerca > Schistocerca piceifrons. The sequence continues at coordinate 397,457,282 of NC_060144.1, read as the reverse complement.
CCAGTATTGATTTAAGTGTCAGGAAGTCATTTCTGAAAGTATTCGTATGGAGTGTAGCCATGTATGGAAGTGAAACATGGACGATAAATAGTTTGGACAAGAAGAGAATAGAAGCTTTCGAAATGTGGTGCTACAGAAGAATGCTGAAGATTAGATGGGTAGATCACATAACTAATGAGGAAGTATTGAATAGGATTGGGGAGAAGAGAAGTTTGTGGCACAACTTGACCAGAAGAAGGGATCGGTTGGTAGGACATGTTCTGAGGCACCAAGGGATCACCAATTTAGTATTGGAGGGCAGCGTGGAGGGTAAAAATCGTAGAGGGAGACCAAGAGATGAATACACTAAGCAGATTCAGAAGGATGTAGGTTGCAGTAGGTACTGGGAGATGAAAAAGCTTGCACAGGATAGAGTAGCATGGAGAGCTGCATCAAACCAGTCTCAGGACTGAAGACCACAACAACAACTATGCTGCCCATGTTTTTAGCTTGCCTGGGCATCCAAACTGTCGTCTCCTGTTCCTGCGATCGGTTGTCCATCTGCCAGAACGTCGGCCCCGGTCAGGTTGTACGATCGCGGTCCGCGTCAGAGAGCTTCTCTGTGGGCTTGGGGCTTTACCTCTTCTGCCTCCTTTCCGGACACCTCTGTGTACACCCCCATGGTGTGTGCCATCACGGCTCTGGCATTGCATACACTGACGGCTCGATGGTTGCTGGTCGTGTCGGTTATGCGTTTACTCTAGGGGACCATTCCGAACAATGTTCATTGCCGCCTGGCTGCAGCGTTTACACTGCTCAGCTGGTCGCCATCTTTCGTACCCTAGAGTATACCCGCTCCTGCTCAGGTGAGTCCTTCGTGATCTGTAGCGATTCCCTGAGCGGTTTACGAGCTCTCGACCAGTGTTTTCCTCGTTCTCGTCTGGTGATGGCTATCCAGGAGTCCCTGCATACTCTTGCGCGTTGCGGCAGCACTGTGGTCTTTGTTTGGACCCCGGGCCATGTTGGGATACCCGGAAATGAAAATGTTGACCGCCTGGCGAAAGAGGCCACCAGTACACCATCTCTGGACATTGGCCTCCCGGGGACTGATTTGAGGGCAGTCCTCCGCCGACACATTTCCTCGCTTTGGGACGCTGAATGGCGCGGTCTTGCCACCCATAACAAACTTCGTGCCGTCAAGGAGACGACGACTGTGTGGCACTCCTTGCGCGTCTGTGTCGCTGCGGCTCCATTTTATCTGTGGTCCACATTTTATTGGAGTGTTCGCGTTTAGCTGTGCTCATGCAGACTTTTGCGCTGCCTGATACGCGCCCAGCCCTTTTATCTGATGACCCTGCTATGGCTGGCTTAGTTTTACGTTTTATTCGGGCAGGGGGTTTTTATCGTTTACTCTGAGTGTTTGTTATGTTCTTTTGTGTTGATTCTGGCCATTGGCCTACGATTTTAATCTGAGTTTTTAATGCGTTTCTCGGTGGTTGGCTTTTCCTTTTTTGTTTCTATGGTCGGCCAACCACCGTCACACTCTGTGTGATTTTAGTTCGTCTTGTCTGGTCTTTGTCTAAGTTTCTCTTGTTCTGTGTCGTCTGTGATCTACTCTGTTCCTCGTTTTTCTTCTCTGTGGGTGTTTTTAGTATTTGGAAAAAGGGACCGATGACCATAGCAGTCTGGTCCCTTTAATCCCACAAATCAACCAACCGTCCATCATGTTCCAGAGGATGCTTCTCAACCCACAAGGTCTGAGCGTTCACCGAGGGTGGGTTTTCTCTTAGTTTGGAGCTCCAACATTAGGCGCTTAATGGGACCCCTTAGGAACATGGCTCCCAAGGAGGGGAAGGAAGCCAGTGTGCAGTCCATGCGCATTCTTAGGGGAGTCATTCTGGGTGTGGAAAGGGTGCTTCCAGATGCCATAAAGAGTACAGGGTGCAGCCAACTGCAGTTGGTGGCTCATGTCAGTGTCAATGACATATGTTGCTTTGGATTAGAGGAGATTCTCTCTGGTTTTGAGCGGCTGGCAGAAATGGTAAAGATTGCCAGTCTTGCTTGCTAGATTAAGTCGGAGCACACCATCTGCAGCATCGTCGATAGAACCGACTGTGGTTCTTTGGTGCAGAGCCGACTGGAGGGTCTGAATCAGAGGCCCAGGTGGCTCTGTGACCGTGTAGGCAGATTCCTTAACTTACGCCATCGGGTGGTGGGTTTCCGGGGTGGGTTCCCGGGTTCCGCTTAATAGGTCAGGAGTCCACTATACACATGAAGCGGCTACACCGGTAACGGGGGCTGTGTGGATGGGACTGGGTGGTGTTTTAGGTTAGAGGGTCTCAGGGAACCACGGAAAGGGCGACCATCTAAAACGGGGCAGGTAAAACACAGTAAGTTGGTTATAAAAACGATCGGTATTGTAGTTGTTAATTGTCGTAGCTATGTTGGAAAAGAACCAGAGCTTCAAGCCCTAATAGAAAGCACTGAAGCTCAAATAGTTACATGTAAAGAAACCTGGCTAAAACCAGAAATAAGTTCAGCAGAATTTTTTTCTAACGATCTAACAGTTTTCGGAAAGGATAGGTTAAATACAATTGGTGGTGGAGTATTTACTGCTGCCAGAAGTAGTTTGCCTTGTAGTGAAATTAAAGTAAATAGTTCCTGCGAAATAGTATGGGTAGAGGTTTTACTTGGCATTCGGACTAAACTATTAATTGGGTCGTTTTACCGATTCCTCGACTCAGAAGATGTAGTTGTTGAACAGTTCAAAGAAAACTTGAGTCTCATTTTTTCATAAAATTATAGTCGGTGGTGACTTTAACCTACCCTCGATATGCTGGAAAAATTAAACGTTTAAAGCCGGCGGCAGACATAAAACGTCATCCGAAATTATACTGATGCTTTCTCAGAAAATTATTTTGGACAATTACATCACGAGGCCACTCGATGCGTAAATGGTTGCGAAAGCAAACTTGACCTCTTAGCAACAAATAATCCTGGACAAATAGTGAGTATCGTCACGAATACAGGGATTAGGGACCACAAGGTAGAAGCTGCTAGGCTGAATACCATAACTCCTACAACCATCAAAAAGAAACGTATAGTATATCTATTTAATAAAGCTGATACAAATGCTCATAACTCCTTTTTAAGAGACAGTCTGCACTCCTTCCGATCTGATCACGTATACGTAGAAAAGTTGTGGAATGATTTCAAAGAGATAGTATCATCAGCAATTGAGAGATATATACCACATAAATTGATAAGTGATGGTACTGATCCCCCATGGTACACAAAACGGGTCAGATCGCTGTTGCAGAAGCAGCGAAAGAACCATGCAACATTTAAAAAAATCCCAAGACTGGCAAAGTATTGCAGAAGTTCGAAATATAGCGCGTAGCTCAATGCGAGATGCTTACAATAATTTCCACAACGAAAGTGTCTCGAAATCTAGCAGAAAACCCAAAGAGATTCTGGTCATACATAAAGCACACCAGTGGCAAGATGCAATCAATACTTTCACTGCTCGATAACAACGGTGAAGTCACTGATGACAGTGCCACTAAAGAAGAGTTATTAAACACGATTTTCCGAAACTCCTTCACCAAAGAAGACGAAGTAAATACTCCTGAATTCCAATGAAGAACAACTGCCAAGATGAGAAACACAGAAATAGTTATTCTCGGTGTCACAAAGCTGCTTAAATCACTTTAAACAAGGCTTCCGGTCCAGATTGTATACCAGGCAGGTTCCTCTCAGAGTGTGTTGATACAATAGCTCCATATCTAGCAATCATATACAACCGATCGCTCACAGAAAGATCCGTACCTGAAGATTAGAAAATTTCTCAAGTCACACTAATACCAAAAAGGGAAGTAGGAGTAATCCATGAATTACAGGCACATATCACTAACGTCGATTTGCAGTATGGTTTTGGGACGTATACTATATTCGAACATTATGAAGTACCTCGAAGGAAACGATTTATTGACACGTAGTCAGCATCGATTCAGAAAATATCGTTCTTGCGAAACACAACTAGCTCTTCACACTCATGAAGTAATGAGTGCTATCGACAGGGGATGTAAATTGATTCCATATTTTTAGATTTTCAGAAGACTTTCGACACCATACCTCACAAGCGTCTTCTAACAGAACTGCGTGCCTATGGAATATCGCCTCAGTTGTGCTACTGGCTTCGTGATTTCCTGTCAGAAAGATCATAGTTCGTAGTAATAGACGGAAAGTCATCAAGTAAAACAGAAGTAATATCCGGCGTTCGCCGAGGAAGTGTTATAGGCCCTCTATTTTTCCTGATCTATATTAACGACGTAGGAGACAATCTTAATAGCCGTCTTAGATTTTTTGCAGATGATGCTGTCATTTACCGTCTTGTGAAGTCGTCAGATGATCAAAACTACTTGCAAAGTGATTTATAGAAGATATCTGCATGGTGCGAAAAGTGGCAATTGACCCTGAATTAGGAAAAGTGTGAAGTTATTCACATGAGTACTAAAAGAAATCCGCTAAATTTCGATTACGCGATGAGTCACACAAATCTGAAGACTGTGAATTCACCTAAATACTTAGGGATTACAATTACAAGTACCCTAAATTGGAACGATCACATAGATAATATTGTGGGTAGAGCCAACCAAAGACTGCGATTCATTGGCAGAACACTTAGAAGGTGCAACAGGTCTACTAAAGAGACTGCATACACGACGCTTGTCCGCCATATTCTGGGGTATTGCTGTGTGGTGTGGGATCCGCATCAGGTGGGACTGATGGATGACATCGAAAAAGTACAACGAAGGGCAGCTTGTTTTGTATTATCGTGGAGTAGGGGAGATAGTGCCACAGACTGATACGTGGATTGGAGTCGCAATCATTAAAAGAATGGCGTTTTTCGCTGCGTCGGGATCTTCTCATGAAATTTCAATCACCAGTTTTCTCCTCCGAATGTGGAAACATTCTGTTGGCACCCACCTACATAGGGAGATATTATTATCACGATAAAATAAGAGAAATCAGGGCTCGCACAGGAAAATTTAAGTGCTCGTTTTTACCCCGCGCCGTTCGAGAGTGGAACAGTAGAGAGACATCTTGAAGGTGGTTCATTGAAACCTCTGACAGGCATTTTATTTTGAATAGCAGAGTAATCGCGTAGATGTAGATGTAGAAATATCCCGTCAGTGCGCTATGGCCATACGGACATTTAAGCCTCAAACTATGCAAATCCCCATCAACCTGCGGGAAAACGCATTGCAAACCAAACCACGTTAGGATCGCTGCACTGAATGCCTCGCTATAGTTCTGCCAGCGGCCGTCAGTTGTCATGAGAGTCGGCATCCCCCAGTAGAAGCCACAGTTGCTGGCAGTGACAGGACACCGAACCAGACACACCGCTACCCCAACACAATGTGTCATGCCTCTCCCTCTTCCCCAGGCATACAGTACTAGGCACCGAGACATACTCTGCGATAAATACGCAATTACCATCGTTATGCGTAGCAGTTTTTAGCCTTTGCTGCGCTAGCGCCTGGTAATTTACATAGCTTCTTCGTGTTGTCTACTTAAGTTTCCCATTAAAAGCGAATGAAGTACACTAACCAAACCTTCCTCTCTGGCAGCTAGACAGACTGACCGTTTCTCGCCATTTCCAGGAGAGTGTTGGTGGTGGGGGATGGGTGATATCGGAGAAGTGATATAACGGGCGGGGACGGGGGATTAGGTTAATGGAGGTATCCCAATTGCCCTATATCCCGCCAAAATTTGAATTTCCCGTCATAATGTCGGTGCGATTTCACCAGATTTAGGGCCACTATCTGCGATCCGCTATCTTTAATAAATCTGGCGGCAATGCTGGCTGTCCCAGAAACTGCCTATCCCCGCACTATTTATGACATCTAACAGCAGAGTCTGTAAATACGGCAGTGCCATGTGTTTCAATTTGCACACACTCTAGAGCTACTATCTCATGGTACTAGCTCCCAATGTCGGCTGGGACAGTGCAGGTGTCGTATCGTTTACTAGAACCTATATAAGCGATCTGAAAACTATATTGTCAGTACGAAATCAACAAATATCGGCATTATGTGTCTTCATCGAAACACTCTCTCACAGTCCTATAGCGAGGTGAGATGCAGAGAAAGCGGAGATTTGTGAAGCTGACCACGAAGTAAGTCCAGGCTTACAATACCCGAAGTTGTATATTATATGTGTTTTCGTTTTAAAATAAAGTGTGTTTCGCGCAGTGGTTCGACACTGGACTCGCATTCGGGAGGACGACGGTTCAATCCCGCGTCCGGCCATCCTGATTTAGGTTTTCCGTGATTTCCCTAAATCACTCCAGGCAAATGCCGGGATGGTTCCTCTGAAAGGGCACGGCCGACTTCCTTCCACGTCCTTCCCTAATCCGATGAGACCGATGACCACGCTGTCTCGTCTCCTTCCCCAAAACCAACCAACCAACCAAAGTGTGTTTCTAATTGTAATTGGTACACAGATTGACATGGTCGTCATGAATTGACGCAAAATTATCAATAAAAATTTATTTGAGAGTCATTTTCTACCTGTAGTTTTTCGGTTAGTTGGCAAATACTGGTGTGACACAATCTCCCACTCATTCGGTGCAGTTAGAATTTTCAGCAGATTTTCATTCATCACCGTGTGTGCTAACCATTTCCTGGTTAACGTTTCTCATGCAAGTTCAAGTAGTACCCATTTTCTCTTTTTCTGTAACAAATCCCTATGTTTCGCTACGTCAGCGATAGACCCGTTATATTTAAAACAGAACTTATATCTAGGCAATCAGTTAATATCGTTTTCCGATTTTTGATCAGATGATGTTTTTGTAAAAAATGAAATACGTTAACTTTCTTCTCGCTACCTTTCTTGTTCCAACCGCCATGCTGTAAAGTGATGTATCATTTGTGTTAGTAATTTCACACGAAATAATAATGTGTTTGAGATTAAGTAGGTTGAATAGGCTTTAAGTATGATGAATAGGCTTTTTATTAACAATTTCTAAAGCTTGTATTTTTGTTTCAGTTTGTTAAACATGTTGGAAGTGACTGGTTTGGTACAGCGACGATCGCACGCCATCAGCGCGCTAACGTTTATGCATTTTAATTTTAAAAATCTAGCCTGCAACCAATGTTCTATACGAAGCCCGATTATCACTGTTATTATCGTGGGAGTCATTTCGTTGCAATGATACTTAACGTTAACACGGTTTGTCTCATCAAGCTTTTCCACTCTGCAACAACGACTTCCGTGCCTCATGATATATAATTACAGAAGTAGCTGGTGTTTCGTCAACTCTCAGAATAATAGTTGCAGCTGGAGAACTTTCACTTAATTTCGGTAACTTTAAATCCTTCTTTTTTTCATTACTTTAGTGTTCTCTTGCTGTCCTCAATCTGATGCTACTATTTTGCGTGTACATTTTACTTCCTATTTTGAAATGTGAAAGAAAAAAAAAACAGTCGAAGCAGACATAGCGTTACAGTACGACATTTAGAGAGTGAGGAGTTAAGTCAGTATTAAAATTTGCCTTAAGACTTTCTTATTGCAACCCACGTTCAGAATTGGAAAATATCAGCATGTGGTTTTACAGATGTGTTTAAAACGTTGGACGTATCACGATACAGCGCGGAAGTGCCACATCTAGTGGTACTTGGATGTAAGAAAACCTTCTGGACAGAGAATCGTTGGGTCACGACAATCACCAAAGACACTGAAGGAGGTAGTAACTTCGCTGCTGCAGTCTCCAAATGCATAAACGATTTCACACTTTTCAACCGTTGGTAACAAAAGGCTAATAGAGCGGTTTGTAAACTACTTCACAGTTCTGTGAGAAAGTAGACGGTCGGACTTGCACCTACCCCAGTATAGTCAATTTAAGACATTCGATCCTGCGGCTTCTCAAACCACAGAAAAGTATTAGGTAACAGTGAAATATTTTGAGGACTCATTTGTAAATTACTGAACGTGAGCACCAAACGTGTGGTACCCATCACTTTGGAAAAAATGTTGATTACTAGAATATTATGTTGACACGAAACAGACTCATACAATTTTCGAATCGATTACAATCAAACATTTTGGATCGATTTCGGAACAGGCAGCGCTCCATTTTCTTTATTCTAATTTCTTCCCTCTCTATCCATTGGGCAGGGGAGTGGGTTGCCTGCGGTAAGGCTTTAAAACGTGGTTCAGCCAGACAGATTTTTAATGATAGGGACCTAGCAGAATAAATCCGCTGACACCAAAAATGAGGATCGGAGTGCACGGAGTGCTGCGAAGTTCCAACCTGTAAACCCATGCGATCGCAAAGGCCGACTTGTAACATCAGCGTCATTGCCCTGAGCAAATACCTAGAGCAATTTTCCTAGTCGAAATACTGATGATTTTTGGTAAATATCCACTAAAATCTGCTGATGTTTCAATTTTTATTAGTCTACATACAGTTTAAACCTTAAGGACGTCATGTGACAGGACCTGGATAAAACACGTAACAAGAAGAAACAGTTTCTACAATGCCGGAAGACAATTATTTCACCAGGAAGGAGGACGTCGATTTTGATCCGATGATGGAATATGCCACATGGGGGATAGTAAATGTACTGATAGTGATTGCAGCGTCGTCCGCCAACAGGCAGAGTAGTGGCATGTCTTCCAGAGCGCCGTGTTATGTCTTGAATACGGAATTCTCACAGGTAAAGGGCTCATTGTGGTCTAAACGGGTGAAGCAGAAAGGCGACAATGCCGTAGCGACGAACTCGTGCTTCCCAGAGCCAACTGTGCGAGTTTTAAAGGGGTGACATTGTGGCCTTCTGAGTGGCGGACTGGTTCTTTCGGTGAACTGCCACAAAAGTTGTTTGGTCATTTGTGCAGTTGTGCAACGATGCTGGTATCAATGATCACGTGGACATTCCCACATCCGTACACGAGGTTCTGGGCGTCTACGCAACACAGACGAAAGTAACGGATCGTCGTATTGTAAGGATAGCAGTGGCAGATCGTACACATTCCACATCACAGATGAGAGGGCTTGTTAGCGCAGACGTCTCAGTACGAACTGTTTCGAACCGGCTATTAGCAGGGGGACTACGGATATACATTTTACTTGGCTACAATTTTTAAAATGTAATCCGTAACTATGAAACTGATTCTTAACGTCCTACAGTCTCGTATATCCAGCGGAGCCATACGTTGCGAAATTCTTTATATTCCTGCATCTTAAGTAGCATGTTAAGGTCTCCAGAAAGGGAGTACCTTCCGCGAAAATCTGGACCAGTCGATAAAATGACAGTTCTTAACTTTGATAATTTAGGAAATTGTTGATGGTTTATGTTTTCGCCACACTTGCGACAAGGTAGTGTCATATATACGTATATTGTTCAACTACAAGCGAAAACTCGTCCCATCACAGCGATTCTTCAACTATCTCCCCTAATTTATCTCGAAATCTAGCTAAATACCTTTTCACCGTCCAGTTTTCACTGGACTCACTTTCCCTTTTCCATTTCAGCGCCATTCTTCCTCCTACTTGTTTCCCTCGTTTCCAGAGCCTTTGTTTGGGGCCCTCAGTCCCATATTTTCCATTCCAGATGATTTCCAAAACATTCTCCCACAGCAGCACTTTTCACCAGCTACATATTTCTTACAATTTGGTCAAGTGAAATGATACGTTTTTTGTATAAAACTTAATGTCAACTTTTCGTTCCCTTTTTAAAAGATAGCTATCATTCACCTAACGCTTCAGATTACAATCGACCTTAATAATACTTCCTGGCAGATTAAAATTGTGTGCCCGACCGAGACTCGAGCTCGGGACCTTTGCCTTTCGCGGGCAAGTGCTCTACCATCTGAGCTACCGAAACACGACTCACGGCCGGTACTCACAGATTTACTTCTGCCAGTATCTCGTCTCCTACCCCCAGGCTGCGGCTAAGCCATGTCTCCGCAATATCCTTTCTTTCAGGAGTGCTACTTCTGCAAGGTTCGCAGGAGAGCTCTGTAAAGTTTGGAAGGTAGGAGACGAGATACTGGCAGAAGTAAAGCTGTGAGTACCGAGCCTGAGTCGTGCTTTGGTAGCTCAGATGGTGGAACACTTGCCTGCGAAAGGCAAAGCTCCCGAGTTCGAGTCTTGGTCGGGCACACTGTTTTAATCTGCCAGGAAGTTTCATATCAGCGCACACTCCGCTGCAGAGTGAAAATCTCATTCTGGAAGCATCCCCCAGGCTGTGGCTAAGCCATGTGTCCGCAATATCCTTTCTTTCAGGAGTGCTAGTTCTGCAAGGTTCGCAGGAGAGCTTCTGTAAAGTTTGGAAGGTACGAGACGAGATACTGGTAGAAGCAAAGCTGTGAGTACCGGGCGTGAGTCGTGCTCCGGTAGCTCAGATGGTAGAGCATTTGCCCGCGAAAGTCAAAGGTCCCGAGTTCGAGTCTCCTTCGGGCACACTGTTTTAATCTGCCAGGAAGTTTCATATCAGCGCACACTCCACTGCAGATTGAAAATCTCATTCTGGAAACATCCCCCAGGCTGTGGCTAAGCCATGTGTCCGCAATATCCTTTCTTTCAGGAGTGCTAGTTCTGCAAGGTTCGCAGGAGAGCATCTGTAAAGTTTGGAAGGTAGGAGACGAGATACTGGCAGAAGTAAATCTGTGAGTACTGGTCGTGAGTCGTGCCTCGGTAGGTCAGATGGAAGAGCACTTGCCCGCGAAAGGCAAAGGTCCCGAGTTCAAGTCTCGGTCGGGCACACAGTTTCAATCTGCCAGGATGTTTCATATCGGCGCACACTCCGCTGCAGAGTGAAAATCTCATTCTGGAAACATTCCCCATGCTGTGGCTAAGCCATGTGTCCGCAATTTCCTATCTTTCAGAAGTGCTAGTCTTCAAGGTTCGCAGGAGAGCTTCTGTAAAGTTTGGAAGGTAGGAGACGAGATACTGGCAGAAATAAAGTTGTTAGTACCGGGCGTGAGTCGTGCTTCGGTAGCTCAGATGGTAGAGCACTTGCCCGCGAAAGGCAAAGGTCCCGAGTTCGAGTCTCCTTCGGGCACACAGTTTTAATCTGCCAGGAAGTTTCATATCAGCGCACACTCCGCTGCAGAGTGAAAATCTCATTCTGGATACATCCCCCAGGCTGTGGCTAAGCCATGTCTCCGCAATATCCTTTCTTTCAGGAGTGCTAGTTCTGCAAGGTTCGCAGGAGTGCTTCTGTAAAGTTTGGACGGTAGGAGACGAGATACTGGCAGAATTAATGCTGTGAGTACCGGGCGTGTGTAGTGCTTCGGTAACTCAGATGGTAGAGCACTTGCCCACGAAAGGCAAAGGTCCCGAGTTCGAGTCTCGGTCGGGCACAAAGTTTTAATCTGCCAGGAGGTTTCATATCAGCGCACACTCCGCTGCAGAGTGAAAATCTCATTCTGGAAACATCCCCCATGCTGTGGCTAAGCCATGTGTCCGCAATATCCATTCTTTCAGGAGTGCTAGTTCTGCAAGTTTCGCAGGAGAGCTTCTGTAAAGTTTGGAAGGTAGGAGACGAGATACTGGCAGAAGTAAAGCTGTAAGTACCGGGCGTGAGTCGTGCTTCGGTAGCTCAGATGGTAGAGCACTTGCCCGCGAAAGGCAAAGGTCCCGAGTCCGAGTCTCGGTCGGGCACACAGTTTTAATCTGCGAGGATGTTTCATATCAGCGCACACTCCGCTGCAGAGTGAAAACCTCATTCTGGAAACATCCCCCAGATTGTGGCTAAGCCATGTCTCCGCAATATCCTTTCTTTCAGGGGTGCTAGTTCTGCAAGGTTCGCAGGAGAGCTTCTGTAAAGTTTGGAAGGTAGGAGACGAGATACTGGCAGAAGTAAAGCTGTAAGTACCGGGCGTGAGTCGTGCTTCGGTAGCTCAGATGGTAGAGCACTTGCCCGCGAAAGGCAAAGGTCCCGAGTTCGAGGCTCGGTCGGGCACACAGTTTTAATCTGCCAGGAAGTTTCATATCAGCGCACACCCCGCTGCAGAGTGAAAATCTCATTCTGACCTTAATAATAATTTCAAAAACATACACGAACATTTATAAACAAAAATAAATTTTTTGTTTTATTTTTTTAAAGTATACTTCCCTCATTCGCCTGTACGGACGTGATAGTGAAACAACAATAAAGAACTAAAAAAGGATGACTCGTATTGTTTACTGCCTGTGGGAATGAAGATTTATGCACAGAATTTAAATTAAAAAAGTAGGCCTATCTGTGCAATACAAGGAATGTTATCGAATGATAGTTAATTTATGACTGACTCCCGTCTTTTGGCAATACGGTGGACAATCCAACTGACAAGTGGGAGCGCAGTTCCCATTTGGACGCCCAGTGTGTGAGGCTGGTTAAACATCGAGTTACAAGGTCTGTCAATATGACCTGATGTAAATATTGTGGACTGAAATTAAAATGAATGCTCTGCGGTAGCTGTCATGGCACTATCTGTAAATTTATTACATGATTATTGAAGGACAAACTGCTCCTCGTTATATTTTCAAAATGACTAAACACCAAAATCAATGTAAGGCTGCCAATAACGTTTTAAATTCAGCATCTGGGTGAATCTGCATAATTTCGAGTGTTCTGTTTTTGTAATGAAATGAAGGTGCCGTGTGGATAGGGCCTCCCGTCGGATAGACCGTTCGTCTGGTGCAAGTCTTTCGAGTTGACACCACTTCGGCAACTTGCGAATCGATGGAGATAAAAGGAAGATAATTAGAACAACATAACACCCAGTCCCTGAACGGAGAAAATCTCCAACCCAGCCTGGAATCGAACCCGGGCCATTAGGTATGACATTCCGTCACGCTGACCAGTCACCTACCAGGGGCGGAAGTTTTTGTAATAAAAACTTAAGTGTTGTTAAACTGGTAACACTTTATTTGAATACTTTGCCTTTCTTTACAATCTACATTCACTGACATGAAACAGTGTCCATTTGACTGTTGCTCTGTTTACCACAGGAAACCTCTACCTTTTGCGCATGGCTAAACACTTTTATTAACTTTTAGGCATCTCAAGCATCAGTTCATAACTTGCCGATCAGTCTGTCAGTTTCGTGAGTATTTTAGCTGTCCGGTTATTCGTCTTTTGCTGGATACCAGCTGTAAAATCGTTTCTATGGTAAATTGTTTGCATAGAATATTGACCTGAAGCATAGCAAGACTTTCCTCATGATCCCACAAATTTTATCAATCTCAGCCGGTCGCCCTGGACGTACCAAGTTCGTGTAACTCATTTTAAAGTCATTTAACTAATGACGAATAGTAATGATTCATAGCGGATCTTCTTTTCTGGTGTTCAAACCTGAGGTTGGTTTGCAACAGTACGCTATTCCACGCGTCTGTCTGCCTTCCTCTTAATTCCTTGCACACCCTACGTCAATCATAATTTGCTGCATATTTGACTTGGTCATTCTAGGCGATTCCTTGCACCAATAGCTGCTTGTGCTACTGGTCCAGTGATGTTTCTTTTTCTTTTAATTTACAGCCTTTCGTGTATTCTCCTCAGCACCTCTCCATTAGTAATTATGTCTCCAAGTGATCCTCAGCGTCAAGTACTTCAACGTCACATCTAAATAAAACATGGTGGACAGAGTCGAAAAATAAAGTCAACACAATTTGTATCTAAGCTCCAATCTAATTCTATCAATAATTATTATTTTTATCGCTGCACAGAGTTCGTCTTCATCCGTTTTTACGAATCATGTCGATCTCACGCCTTACAGTAGCTGCCAACAAGCCACTGCTAATGAGGTATATTTGAAAATTAGAAGAATATCGATACAACAATTAGTTTCGTTATTTATAGCGGTCTTGGCAATTCACCCTCATAAAAACAACTCACTGTCTGAATGCTCTTATTCCGAATCGGAACTGTAACTGAATCTTCGTGACAGACTGTTATTCACCTTGTCATATATTCTCTAATTACACCAGTTGTGCTAGAAATGAACGAAAGTCTAAAGAACTGTATGAAACAGGCGACATTATGCATCAGTTTTACCAAAACACAATCGCTCATAATTTGAACCAAACTTGACGGAGTGGCTCTGTGTGCATTTCCAGTAGGTAACAAGAGAGAGCCTATAAATATACTAGAATGTTCGTGAATATTAGAAAAGTAGCTACCATCGAAGAATAGAATGAAAAAAGGTATTTATTACTTCTGTGGACAGTGATATAACTTCACGAAAAACACACACACACACACACACACACACACACACACACGCTCGAGGCTACAAGCAACTTCATGATGAGGCAAGTGTCAATATTTTTAAATGAGGCTTCATTTGTTAAACAGTCAATGGAGGTGTGTTTTAATAATGTTTGGGAGCGGAACTAATGTTTGGGATCCAAACTAGTGTACAATCAGTATGTGTTTTCCCGTGCTGCACAATAAACCCTTATCGGTAAGAGTGTATTCGAAATGCTCATTTACTGTTCCGAGAAACATTATTATGAACGTGCAGCTACTTTGATGGGACTACGCCGGCTGCAATCCACGCTGGCGTAATTACCGGTGGAAAGAACGAATGAGATTCTGACACATCACACGAATGAAAGTAGCTTAATTGGTATTGACCTTGACCTAATTCCAAGAAATTTGAACCCTCAGTATAAAACGAAACAGTATACAGTATCAATTAGTAATTACCTAGAACAGTCGTGTGATATTTGGTACTGAAAACAAACAGACAACCGCAACTAATGATCACTGTAGGTAAGTCGTCACATTAGAGTTGTTGATATTATCAAGAATAACCTGCACAAATAGTATATGAGACTCAACAGTGATGTCTGCAAACCAGAGTTGAAAAATTCACACGTTGCACCCTTGACAGTAGCCATATGCGATTTGCAGAATGTCGCTGAGCCCTCTCGCCAGGCTGCGAAGCACTCACGAAAGAGAGAATGAATTCTCATACTTCACACGCGTGAATGTGCTACATTGATTTATGCGGCGTATTAAACCTTTGGGCTGGCTTTGGATTGGAATAAATTTTCTGTTGTCGTTTACAAACGTTCTCGAGCTCATCCATATGGTACGTTTTTTACATTTATCGCAGTGACTTCCTATATCTTCTTCTACATCTACATTCATACTTCACAAGCCACGTATGGTGCTTGGCAGAGGGTACCCTGCACCACTGCTACTCATTTCCTCTCCTGTTCCACTCACAAATGGAGCGAGGAAAGAAAGTCTATCTACTTCCCTCCGTACGAGTCCTAAATCTGCCTAGTCTTATCTTCGAGGTCCCTAAGTGAAATGTACGCTGGTGGGAACAGAATCGTTGTGCAGTCACCCTCAGATGCCGATTCTCTAAGCTTTTTTCAACAGCGCTCCTCGTAAAGAACGTCACCTTCGCTACAGTAATTCCCACCTGAGTTCACGAAGCTTCTCCTTAATACTTGCGTGTTGTCCGAAATTACTGGTAACAAATTTAGAAGCCTGCCTCTTAGTTGCTTCCGTATCTTCCTTGAATCCGACCTGGTTCAGGTGACGAACATTCCGTCAGTACTCAACAGTGGGTCTCATTAGTGTCCTATATACGGTCTCCTTTGCAGATGAACCACACTTCTCTAAATTTCTCCAACTAAATCAAAATTCACCATTCGCCTTTCCTAATACGATCTTTGCATGCTCAATCCATTTCATACTGCTTTCCAACTTTACACATAGATACTTCATCAACGTGACGGTGTCAAGCAGCACGCTACGAATGCCGTGTTAAAACCGTGAATTAGGTTTTCCTACTGATCTGCATTAACTTACATCTTTCTACGTTTAGAAGTAGCCGCCATTAATCACACCAACTAATAACCTTGAGTAAGTCATCTTGTATCCTCCTGCAGTCACTCAACGATAGCACCTTCCCATACACTGTAGCATTATCAGTAAACAGCCGTAGACTGCTCCTTATTCAGCCCGCCTGATCATTCGTCTATGCAGAAAATAACACTGGTCACGTTTCCCTGGGGCACTCCAGATGATATCCCTGTCTCGCCGTCGAGGACAACATTGTGCATTGTGTAACTTAAGAAGTAACAGAAGTCTTTGAACCATTCACGTATCTGGGAATCTATTCCGTATACTTTTAGCTTCGCTAACAATCGGCAATGTGGCACCACGAAAACTGCTTTACGGAAATCTAGGAATAAGAAACCCGCCTGCCGCCCCTCATCCATAGTTCACAGGACGTAATGTGAGAAAAACACAAGCTTAATTTCACACGAGCGATGCTTTTTAAAACTGTGTTCATTCGTGGACAGAAGCTTTTCCTCTAAGGAAATTTATTATCTTTCAAACTGAATATATTTTCAAGAATTCTGCAGCAAATCGATGTTAAGGATATTGTTCTGTAATTCTGCAGGTCCCTTCCTCTACCCTTCATATGTAGAGCAGTGACCTGTGTTTTTTTCCCAGTCGCTTTAGAGTTTGTGGCAGGTGAGAGATTCGCGATAAGTGCAAGGGGTCAATACTGTATTCTTTATAAAACAGAACTGCGATTTCATCACGACCTTGTGACCTATTTGCTTCCAAGTCTTTCAGTTGTTTCTCTACACCAGTGGTCCTGGGTGCTTATTACTACATCCTCCACATGGGAGTCTGTGCGATGGTAAAACTACGGTATGTTTACACGATTCTCCTGCATAAACGATTTCTTCAATGCAAAATTTATAGCTTCAACTTCACTTTTGCTGTCTTCTACTGTCACACCATATTGGTCAACGAGTGACTGGGTAGAAGCCTGCCTAATGTCCCCTAGAGGATTTTGAAGGTGCGCTTTTAGAATTCCACTGACAGGCGTCGTACGGTGCCAGATCAGTTGCTGCTGAATAGCAGCAATATCAGTTGAAAGTTAAAAGTGCTTAACCAGAAAATAATCACCACTTGTCCTGTTCAACATTCCGGAAACATTTATATAACAGTCAGTACATTAAGCTGGTGTGTATTACTGACTGATGACTTATTACTTGGAACCAGATGTTGACGATGGTAATGGTAATGTCAAACGAGGAAAAATTGCGATACTTCACTCAGTTATAGGATGTGTTCGTATAGGTTGTTTTGCAAATGTCCTCAAATAATATACTCAGCTTGCATTTATTCCACAAAGTGCGGAGGGCCAAACAGTCTAGTAATCGAATTAGTCAATTCTATACAGTCCACTGTGGTGTCCGCCATTTGTAACTGTTCATCATTTAAGCAATTATATCATAAAAGCACATTATTTAATCCCCAGTCAAAACAGATTTTACCATTTTACAATAATTTGCGAATTTTTGGTTGCCCCTCGTTTTGAATAATATCACGCTGTAATGCTTGTCTGCTACGGTCGCAGGTTCGAATCCTGCCTCGGGCATGAATGTGTGTGATGTCCTTAGGTTAGATAGGGTTAAGTAGTTCTACGTTCCAGGGTACTGATGATCTCAAATGTTAAGTCCCATAGTGCTCAGAGCCATCTGAACCATTTTTTGTAATGCTTGTACTCTTGAATATTGGTGCATTGTACATTCGTCCTTATTAGATTTTATGTTTTATGTTCTCTTTCTCCACCATTACCGGGCCCAAGTGTATACAGTAAATTATTACGCAACCAAAAATTGCAGTGCATGTGTTGTTAACAGAATCGAAGAAATGCAACGACGCATCGTTCTTCTTAACAATACAGGCACTGCAATATCGTGTTTATCCGCCGCGACTCCAAATTAAAATCTCCTTCCCTGTATGGGAATTGCATAGTATGTGTACGAGAGCAGGCTGAGAAGCAGGAAGGTCGACATATGGACGTTTGTCTCGTGTCCTGAATCGCGCACGGGTAGCCGAAGCAGTTAAGGCGACCGCTCGTGTAAAACGGGAATTCCGGGTTCGAGTAACGGTCCTGCACAAATTTTCATTCCCGTCATTCCCTTATAAATACGACGGTTGCCCATGTTCGCAACTGCAAATACATTTCATGTAAAGCATACTTTCCACAAAAAACTTAACTGATATAATGTGCGAATTTATGTTACATAAGCAATGAAATTGCTGTACTTGTTTATTTTTACATTATTAACTTCTTCGTTTACGAAAATAATTTCATAGTAAAGCAGAAAGCTGCTTCTTCGTTCCAGAGTGTTATCTTACAGCGCCGTAGAGTATGAGTGCTTCTCTAAACTGCTGGGTAAGTTACAATACTAAATCCTAACTGCAGTCGTTACATTTCATTGCTAACAATTTGGGACTCTTTATGTGAACTCTTTCGTTCAAGGATTTCATTACCTCCATACGATAAATAGATTTGTTGGAGTTACGAAAACGCCCACTGTGACGTGGGACACACGCTCAAGGATACTTTAACTCGATGAAGACAGGGCAATAATTACCAATCAAACACAAGTTCTGGCTTGTAATTTCCAACAGATAACAACTGCACTGCAACAGAAAACTTCTGTTACCCCAGAATAATATACATAATTGTTCTAGAATTTGAAAAATTACTGAACAGACAAAATATCTACGGGCGTCAAAGCCCACTCCAAACAAAACCCTCTTTATTTAAATCTTAAGAACCATACAAACAGTGAATGATTTACTGGGTAAAACTCCCACAGAACCAGGACACCTTTTAAGATATAACAGCACAACTTCTGTTTCTGAACAAGATATTAAAAACCCAGTACAATGAAAGACATCTTTCAGGTATTACAAAATTTCAGTATCAAGTAATGGCACATCAGTGCGTGGAACAACTCAGATCGAGCCTGAATGAAAGCTGAAAGGAACGGTGAAGAAGGGAAGACGGACGCCTCGGCGTCGCCAAGAACAATTAGTACAATATTCAGTTTACATTCGCGCTATCGGTTACAGTTGAAACTGCCGCCACTAAGGCGTCGTCCCTCAGTCAAACGACCAGCTACGACGGACGACGCGCATCGCTGATAATTCCACTGAAACAACGTAAAACCACACAGAAACTGGTCAGTATCCAGAATCGATTGGTTATATTATATATATTCCATAAACACACACTCAATAATTACAATACGACAGGATTCTAGCATGCAATAAATTTTTAATCATTAAGCCTCTGCTTGTTTACCTCTGAACAAATTACCTAAATAGCAGCAGCCAGAAAATCGAACCTGTGGTTATTTCGGAATGTACAGACACGCACTTAGATATATACACTTTGCCCGTACCTCAAGAGCGTCCAAAACAGGCAAACCTCATTCACACAGGTAACCACTGTGCAATAAGCATGTTGTGTACATAGTTCCACATAGTCAGCGCATACACAACTTTCCCACTAGAGCGCGCCCCGCTAAGCACAACAGCGCAGGCGCAGCGCTCGTCTGTCTCCGCACTATGAGATGGCACTGCCTCAGAGGCGGACCAAATTCTGCTCCCGCCGATCCGTGTATTAATATGTAACGCAGCCAATGAGATTGCTGCTAACGTATAACCTTTTCTCCTCGCGGATCACACTCGTGCAGTGGTACATGAACGCACGAGGTATTATAACAAGTGTACAGACCTCTGATTAGCCAGTCTTCATTTGTCTGCACCAGTCTGTACTAGTCTGCATTAGTCTTTACCAGTCTGCATTTGTCTGTACCAGTCTATAGTCAAGTTTCAGTCTGCACCTAATAAGATTACCATATTCCTGTACATAGCCATGAAGATAAATGAATAGACAGTTTGTCAAGTATCAGAGATATGTGAGAATAAGATTAGCGTAATAAGACTAAAGGAACTTCAGATTGTCAATTGTAAACAGCATCCAGAATCAAGTTACGTAATGTCTACGCTTTTTATTATTTTAATAAATGTGTGTGAAAATTAATCAAGTTCTGTTTAAAGTTGGTCACCGTCAATCTGCTGCTCTAAGCGTGTAAGTGGCATTTCTATCGTCTGATCTAACGGCAGAAGATAAACACGCCATGATAAGACCACAAGACATATTGCTGACACTCGCCTGCTTCGTTAGAGCGACAAGTCAAATAATCTGATGGTGTGTGTACCGAAGGTCTTACAGTACGCACACTACAAAGCTGTACACCAGTAGTCAATACGAAACAGATATAATCGGCATCCAAACACTGAGAGAGCCGTCGGCTGCAAACAGCGAGAAATTCAATCTACATATATTCAGGAAGCCCTTAAGAACCTGAATAATTCCCACCGCTTGATTCTGTAGCATATCTGGTAGCAAGCTGACACATTTCAAAGCCACTTTCACATGTTCACATCGTTTAGCAGCACAGATGAGACCATCGCACTCTCACTAGATGCAGTAAGCACTCGCCGAGCGCACGCACGTCTCCGTCCGCAGCCCCAGTGCCCACGTGACAGAAGGAGGCAGAGCATGCGCAAGAGCGACCGCCGACAACGACACTGCACACCGGGGCGCCAACCAACCGATCAAAACCAAAGCTCTCCCCACAGCATCGTGCCCTAAAATAGCCGAAAAGCGACCAAAGAGAAAAACCGCGGCCACGCGATACGGAGTCGATCGCAGATATCTCAATGAATGCAGAAAAGTGCTGGCGCCATCGGTACCACATATCACCGACATTTCGTGGGAGTAGAAAATACCTTTGATATTTGAATTTTATTATTCCATGTTTCTTCATCTTGCCTCGGTTTTGATCGATTTAACACTTCGATCCTTCGTTCTTCTTTCCTGACCTCGCTCTTGCTCTACACGAGGTGGGATAGATCCCTGGACTATCAACAGTGTTAAAAATTCCCGATGTTCGTCCAATATATTTTCAAATATACAAGAACTTCGTATGTGTTTGGAGATTTTTATGGGAAGGAGAACAGGTGGGAGGAGCCGAGCCTTTAAACGCTGAGAAAAAGGGAGCTCCTGTTAAAACTGAAAAGACCGAGATTGATTCAACTGGCATCTAGGGCGGCGATTTAATTATCTTTGGAAGGGCTCGAACAGAGCTGTAACGATGGAGGAAGTTCACCTGTCCCAGCCCATCTGGTGTGAGCAATGTGAGATCACAATGAAAGGAAACGAAAAGGCAAAATACTAAATGGAGAAAATGTACTGGCATAATCACAGCAGAGTACTGGGACCGGAGATCTTAAGGAAGCGACATGTCAGTTTGCTTCAGACTTACACTAAATAAGAAAATCCACTTGTGTTCATTGTAGGACAAGAGAGGAAGCAATTTTATAAGTCTTCGTGTGGTAAAATGTACCGCGTCCAACGTTTAACAGCGAATTTTATAGGAGTGGAACTTCAGGTGACATTGTGCAGGTAGGATAATATCAGATCAGAATTCTATAATTATGAAGTATGGAAAAGGAATTAAATATTCTCCAAATTATGTAGAAGCGATAAATAAGGGTCATTTCTGTAGATTGTTCCTATTCCGAATGATTTGTCTTCAGGACACACTAGTTACACGAGACGTGAAGCAGTTAAGATGGGGTTGCAAGGATCTTTGAGGTTTCTGGGGGGCAGGGTATAGAGGTCTAGAGGAGCGTAGGTATAGGTAAACCACTAACATAGATATGAGAGAGTGAAGTAGAAAATGAATGTAGTGTTGTCGCATGTTTTAGTGGAATTGATGATAAGGTGTGAGTCGAATAGAAGGAAACAATAAGAAAAAATATATAAGCAGGTAGTTGTAAGTACATGGTCCTGTAGCCTGAAAATGAGATCAAAATACCATACACAACTGTAAGATTCTATAGATCAAGAGACAAAGATATCACATTTGTCGTCATCAGAGCTTTTCTCTTTATTTCTCGTTACTACAGTGTGGTCGTCCGACACATCGATATTGTAGTCATCGGGTACTACAGTCATCGGGTACTACATTTTATCGTTTTGTGAGTTGAAGATTTTCATATTTCTGATATTGAAAGCAATCTCTCCATCTTTGCGCCACTCTGAAATCGCATCAAGATCTGACTAAAAATATGCACAGCTTTCTACAGACAGCACTTCATTACAAACAACGGAAAGTCTGAGGTTCTTGTTAATATATTCTAAAAAGTCATTAATATACTATATAAATAGCAAAGGTCCCAAAACACTTCCCTGGGACAGACCCGAATTTACTTCTATATCTGTCGATGACTGTTCGTACAAGATAGCATAAAGTCTTTCCTGACAAGATATTCTCAACCCATTCAATAATCGTACATTATCTACACCAGTGATTGCAGTGGCCGAGCGGTCCTAGGCACTTCAGTCCGGAACCGCGCGACTTGTACGGTCGCAGGTTCGAATCCTGCCTCGGACATGGATGTGTGTGCTTTCCTTAGGTTAGTTAGGTTTAAGTAGTTCTAAGTTCTAGGGGACTGATGACCTCAGATGTTAAGTCCCATAGTGCTCAGAGCCATTTGAACCATTTGATTGCAGTGTGACCGGAAAGGAAATGCGATATGTGGCCTAATGAGTGGCTCAGTAATTTACTCAGTAAGATAAAGATTTGTCCAAGAGGTTACTATAAATATCTAAGAATTAATAATGAGCAATATTTGAACAAATTCTAACACTCTTTACTGTAAACTAAGATACTGCTAAGAGGAAAGCTGTAATAGTGCCGAAATACTCAAAGAGACTGCATCAGTGGGTGACAAGAAGGTGCTACAAACACCTCTGTTTTGCCATGGTCATTTCACAAAAAGCCGTGAGTTGCATTACTACTGAACCCACCATGCTCTCCCTAGGTATATGATCATTCCACTTCAAATCATTCCGCACGCATGCTCCCAGATATTTTACAGAAGTAACTGCTACCAGTGTTTGTTCCGCTATCATATAATCACACAATAAAGGATTCTTCTTTCTATGTATTCGCAATACATTACATTTGTCTATGTTAAGGGTCAGTTGCCACTCCCTGCACCAAGTGCCTATCCGCTGCAGATCTTCCTGCATTTCGCTACAATTTTCTAATGCTGCAACTTCTCTGTATACTACAGCATCATCCGCGAAAAGCCGCATGGAACTTCCGACACTATCTACTAGGTCATTTATATACATTGTGTAAAGCATTGGTCCCATAACACTCCCCTGTGTCACGCTAGAGGTTACTTTCACGTCTGTAGAGTCTCTCCATTGATAACAACATGCTGTGTTCTGTTTGCTAAAAACTCTTCAATCCAGCCATACAGCTGGTCTGGTATTCCGTAGGCTCTTACTTTGTTTATCAGGCGACACTGTATCGAACGCCTTCCGGAAGTCAAGGAAAATGGCATCTACCTGGGACCCTGTATCTAATATTTTCTGGGTCTCATGAACAAATAAAGCGAGTTGCGTCTCACACGATCGCTGTTTCCGGAATCCATGTTGATTCCTACAGAGTAGATTCTGGGTTTCCAGAAATGACATGATACGCGAGCAAAAGACATGTTCTAAAATTCTACAACACATCGACGTGAGAGATATAGGTCTTTAGTTTTGCGCATCTGCTCGATGACCCTTCTTGAAGACTGGGACTACCTGTGCTCTTTTCCAATCATTTGGAACCTTCCGTTCCTCTAGAGACTTGCGGTACACGGCTGTTAGAAGGGGGACAAGTTCTTTCGCGTACTCTGTGTAGAATCGAATTGGTATCCCGTCAGGTCCAGTGGACTTTCCTCTGTTGAGTGATTCCAGTTGCTTTTCTATTCCTTGGATATTTATTTCGATGTCAGCCATTTCTTCGTTTGTGCGAGGATTTAGAGAAGGAACTGCAGTGCGGTCTTCCTCTGTGAAACAGCGTTGGAAAAAGGTGTTTAGTATTTCAGCTTTACGCGTGTCATCCTCTGTTTCAATGCCATCATCATCCCGGAGTGTCTGGATATGCTGTTTCGAGACACTTACTGATTTAACGTAAGACCAGAACTTCCTAGGATTTTCTGTCAAGTCGGTACATAGAATTTTACTTTCGAATTCACTGAACGCTTCACGCATAGCCCTCCTTACGCTAACTTTGACATCGTTTAGCTTCTGTTTGTCTGAGAGGTTTTGGCTGCGTTTAAACTTAGAGTGAAGCTCTCTTTGCTTTCGCAGTAGTTTCCTAGCTTTTTTGTTGAACCACGGTGGGTTTTTCCCGTCCCTCACAGTTTTACTCGACACGTACCTGTCTAAAACGCATTTTACGATTGCCTTAAACTTTTTCCATAAACACTCAACATTGTCAGTGTCGGAACAGAAATTTTCATTTTGATCTGTTAGGTAGTCTGAAATCTGCCTTCTATTACTCTTGCTAAACAGATAAACCTTCCCCCCCTTTTTTTTATATTCCTATTAACTTCCATATTCAGGAATACTGCAACGGCCTTATGATCACTGATTCCCTGTTCTGCACTTACAGAGTCGAAAAGTTGGGGTCTGTTTGTTATCAGTAGGTCCAAGATGTTATCTCCACGAGTCGGTTCTCAGTTTAATTGCTCGAGGTAATTTTCGGATAGTGCACTCAGTATAGTGTCACTCGATGCTCTGTCCCTACCACCCGTCCTAAACATCTGAGTGTCCCAGTCTATATCTGGTACATTGAAATCTCCACCTAAGACTAAAACATGCTGAGAAAATTTATGTGAAATGTATTCCAAATTTCCTCTCAGTTGTTCTGCCACTAATGCTGCTGAGTCGGGAGGTCGGTAAAAGGAGCCAATTATTAACCTAGCTCAGTTGTTGAGTGTAACCTCCACCCATAATAATTCACAGGAACTATCCAGCTCTACTTCACTACAGGACAAACTACTACTAACAGCGACAAACACGCCACCACCGGTTGCATGCAATCTATCCTTTCTAAACACCGTCTGTGCCTTTGTAAAAATTTCGGCAGAATAATGTGGTAAATAGGAATCAAAGCACAAATTACAATCTACGTGCGCCACAAATCGCGAATGCGTGTCCACAAGATCGCTAAACTTAGCCTGCTGGAAAAATACAGACGAGTTCCTTTGCCCGCAGCAGAATAACTGAAGAACCACAGACACAAGTAGGTCCGAAAAGAACCACAAAGCAGTGAGTCACATGCTGGTTAAGAACAAAATTACTGTGTGTTACAGGAAAGCGCTCACCATAACGTCCATAACATATAGGCACACAAGGGATCCCCGCGCAGTCTCGCTTCCTCCAACGGTCGATTAGCTTACAGTTAAACTATGACGTGCTGGCGCCAGTAACACTCTACAGGCTAGGCCACCGCCTTCCACCTATGTTAGACCCAACGGAGCAGTCACACCTCCTAGGTAACACTGGACCTCCAACTCTCCGCACTGCTGCAGAAAGTCCTTTTCCTTCTTCTTCTTGCTCACTCCCCTACATCCTCGCCCGCTCTATTCAAGTGCCCTCTTGCGGGCCAGTGTCCTCCAGTGACCCAGCAACAAGGCAGAAACATACAGCGCCAAGTATATAGTGCCTGCACGGCACACAGTTGGAGGCAAACATCGAAGCAATCCATAGCCGAGCTCCTAGATTTGTTAGCTGGAGGTTCGATCAACACGTGAAAATGCTTCAAGTGAAAATACTCTCTGAACTCAAATAGGACTCCCTGGAGGGAAAAAATCCGTTCTTTCACGAAACTCTGTTGAGAAAGTTTAGTGAATTGACATTTTCGGTAGATTGCAGCACGATCCTGTTGCCATGAAGGAAGGGTCGTGAAGACAAGGAAATTCAAGGCTCTTACGGAAGCACACAGACAATCGTCATTTCCAAGGTAGTTGATGTGATCGGATAACTGTGAAATTTAATATGAAGTTACATTTGAAACCGGCTGCATAGCTGCTTTCTCAATCTTCTCTAACAGAATGAAAGTACAGTTCGTCAACTGACCATCAAAGAGTATCCTGAGTACGAACACAGGCTAATGATTCAGTAGACTCCAATTTTATACTAGGGCTTATAGGTCAATAAATTTTCATATTGTGCTTTGTAAGCTTTAATGAAACATATTCTGGGTAATGAGACGGTTTTAATAAAAGGCACCTACAGTAATTAGAAACACTTGTTATGAAGCGTGGCTCTGGGAGACAGGAAGGTGATATAACAATTTTAATTAGACATAAATGAAGAAAAATGAAGGGTGAAGGACATCAAACGAGGCTCTTCAACTTAAAACGCAAGCTCATAAAGAAAAATAAAGTATCACCTCAATTAAAAATTTAAATAATCCTTCTGGTAAACAGGATGCTAATAAGGTAATTTCAATAAAAGTGTCATCATTATCCGTTAACGACATGGGAATGTGATTGCCAGTAAACTTTTAATTGCAATACCTAGACTTTAGAACTTATCAAGAATATTTAGGAGAGGTGAGATGAATAAAGAAAAAATACGTTAGCTAGTTTTAACGATGATTTCAGGGAACAATACATGTATGCAGCAAAAGGTGTGACCGTGACTGTAGGAATAAAGTGTTACAGCCCAGGTTCAACATAAGAAACGAACATGTGAGTACAGCAGGGAGAATATTACTAGCCGTAATTTTAAGACACCATACTTTTCTAGATTCGTTGGTGAATCACAAGTTCTCTACTACGCCGGTATGACACACTCATTCATGAAGGAAAAACAAAATAATTTCTAATGCTGCATTATGATATTATTAAGACAGATCTCTAACGCTCATTCATTCCATAACAATTATACAAAATGTAATAAAAAAGAACAATTAGGTATAGCCAATATGTGACTTAGTATTTTTGGTAAGAATGTCAAGGTAGTCATGAATCAGATTTACTAAATTAATCCTCATCATCATCATTTAAGACTGATTATGCCTTTCAGCGTTCAGTCTGGAGCATAGTCCCCTTGTAAAATTCCTCCATGATCCCCTATTCAGTGCTAACATTGGTGCCTCTTCTGATGTTAAGCCTATTACTTCAAAATCATTCTTAACCGAATCCAGCTACCTTCTCCAAGGTCTGCCCCGACGCCTCCTACCCTCTACTGCTGAACCCATGAGTCTCTTGGGTAACCTTGCTTCTCCCATGTGTGTAACATGACCCCACCATCTAAGCCTGTTCGCCCTGACTGCTACGTCTATAGAGTTCATTTCCAGTTTTTCTTTGATTTCCTCATTGTGGACACCCTCCTGCCATTGTTCCCATCTACTAGTACCAGCAATCATCCTAGCTACTTTCATATCCGTAACCTCAACCTTTTTGATAAGGTAACCTGAATCCACCCAGCTTTCGCTCCCATACAACAAAGTTGTATGGGAGATTGAACGGTGCACAGATAACTTAGTCTTGGTACTGACTTCCTTCTTGCAGAAGAGAGTAGATCGCAGCTGAGCGCTCACTGCATTAGCTTTGCTACACCTCGCTTCCAGTTCTTTCACTATGTTGCCATCCTGTGAGAATATGCATCCTAAGTACTTGAAACCATCCACCTGTTCCAACTTTGTTCCTCCTATTTGGCACTCAATCCGTTTTTATCTCTTTCTCACTGGCATTACTTTCGTTTTGGAGATGCTAATCTTCATACCATAGTCCTTACATTTCTGATCTAGCTCTGAAATATTACTGTGCAGACTTTCAATCGAATATGCCATCACAACTAAGTTATCGGCATATGCAAAACTGCTTATTTTGTGTTCACATATCTTAATCTTACCCAGCCAGTCTATTGTTTTCAACATATGATCCATAAATAATATGAACAACTGTGGAGACAGGTTTCAGCCTTGTCTTACCCCTGAAACTACTCTAAACCATGAACTCAATTTACCGTCAACTCTAACTGCTGCCTGACTATCCATGTAAAGACCTTTAATTGCTTGAAAAAGTTTGCCTCCTATTCCACAATCTCGTAGAACAGACAATAACTTCCTCCTAGGAACCCGGTCATATGCCTTTTCTAGATCTTTAAAGCGTAGATACAATTCCCTGTTCCACTCATAACACTTCTTCTTTATTTGCCGTAAGCTAAAGATCTGGTCCTGACAACCTCTAAGAGGCCTACTACCCCCACACTGATTTTAATTCAATTGGTCCTCAACTAATACTCGCACTTTCCTTTCAACAATACCTGAGAAGATTTTACCCACAACGCTGATTAAAGAGATACCTCTGTAGTTATTACAATCTTTTCTGTTTCCATGTTTAAAGATTGGTGTGATTACTGCTTTTGTCCAGTCTGATGGAACCTATCCCGACTCCCAGGCCATTTCAATTATCCTGTGTAGCCATTTAAGACCTGACATTCCACTGTATTTGATGAGTTCCGACTTAATTTCATCCACCCCAGCTGCTTTATTGCACTGCAATCTATTGACCGTTTTCTCCACTTCCTCAAATGTGATCCTATTTCCGTCATCATTCCTATCCCACTGTACCTCGAAATCTGAAACATTACTGATCGTATTTTCACCTACATTGAGCAACTCTTCAAAATATTCCCTCCATCTGCCCAAGGAATCCACACGATTCACCAGCAGTTTTCCTGACCTGTCCAAAATACTTGTCATTTCCTTCTTACCTCCCTTTCGAAGACTGCCAATTACACTCCAGAATGGTTTTCCAGCAGCTTGTCCCAAAGTCTCCAACCTGTTTCCAAAGTCTTCCCAAGATTTCTTCTTGGATGCTGCAATTATCTGTTTCGCTTTGTTTCTTTCTTCAACATAACTTTCTCTGTCTACCTGAGTTCTATTATGTAGCCATTTTTGATACGTCTTCTTTTTCCTTTTACAGGCTGCCTTGACTGTGTCATTCCACCAAGCTGTTTGCTTCATCCTACCTTTACACACTACTGTTCCAAGACATTCTTTAGCCACTTCTAGTACTGTGTCCCTGTACCTTGTCCATTCCTTTTCCAATGACTGTAATTGACTACATTCAACTAACTGGTACCTTTCTGAGATCATTGTTGTGTACTTGTGCCTGATTTCCTTATCCTGCAGTTTCTCCACTCTTATCCTCCTACATATGGACCTGACCTCCTGCACTTTCGGCCTCACAATCCCAGTTTCACTGCAGATTAAATAATGATCAGTGTCATCAAAGAATCCCCTGAATACACGTGTGTCCTTCACAGCCTTCCTGAATTCTTAATCTGTTGTTATATAGTCAATGACAAATCTGGTTCCACTGCCTTGCCAAGTATACCAGTGAATGTTCTTATGTTTAAAAAAGGAGTTTGTGATTACTAAGCCCATACTGTCACAGAAATCCAAGAGTTGTTTCCCATTCCTGTTGGCCTCCATATCCTCTCCAAATTTACCCATAACATTTTCATAGCCTTCTGTTCGATTTCCAATCCTGGCATTATAATCACCCATGAGCAGAACACTGTCCTTGTCCTTTACTGTAACAACTACATCACTGAGTGCCTCATAAAAACTATCCATCTTATCTTGATCTGTACTTCCACAGTGCGAACATACTGACACAATTCTAATTTTCTTGCTTAACACTGTCAAATCTATCCACATCAGTCGTTCGTTTACATACCTTATTGCAACTACACTGGGTTCCATTTCTTTCCTAATGTAAAGCCCTGCACCCCATTGTGCTATTCCTGCTTTGACACCTGACAGGTAGACCTTGTATTCTCCCACTTCCTCTTCTTTCTCACCCCTTACCCGAATGTCACTAACAGCTAAAACGGCCAGCCCCATCTTACTTGCAGCCTCTGCCAGCTCCACCTTCTTCCCTGAGTAGCCCCCATTGATATTAATAGCTCCCCATCTCATTACAATTTGATTGCCAAGTCGTATCTTAGGAGTCCCTGGTTTGTCAGTTAGAGGTGGGACTCCGTCACCTCCAAAGGTCCAAGGCATTTTGCTCTGATTGTTGCCAGCATCATATTTAAAGTACCAGGGAAGCAGGTTGCTAGCCTTACTTGCCCCGAGTCCCATTGAGTTTTACCCCTAACGGTTGAGGGACTAACCGGTGGATTTGGTAGTCTTTGCTGTATGAGCACAAAGGTGACCATGACTCAGAATATGTCCGAGATGCCCAGCCTTATTCCGAAGTAACTAGTATCCCGACTGTCAGGACCACTTACTTGGCCACTTTTATGTTGCCTGTGGTTCATGAACTAGGACATGACTACAGGAACCCACACCATGAACTCCCTTAATGAAGCCTCTGAGGGGAAAAAAGTAGATGGTTAGTATCAGAAAGGCAATAGTACCACATGTGAGAACTCTGTGCTGGTGCCACACAAATTGTCCCAGCCCCACTTGTAATCATTTAAAGAACCCAAATCCTACTTCAGTTTAATATTCAAGAATTCCATGGCCTCAGTGAACTAATGATAGTAATCTACGATAAACATAGTAAATGTCATAAACCTTAAGGCTTAAAATAAATACAGATGAATAAAATTGTGTGATAATTATGGAAATAATTCGGTGACATTTCAGTTTTCATTGTGTGGAATTGAATTGTGGTAATGCAGAGATGGAGAAAGTTGTACAGGCTGGACTAGCTTAGAGAGCTGCATCAAACCAATCCTTATACTGAAAATAACAGTAAGGAAAACGTTTCGATTGACTGCTTTACATAAAGCAGAATATGTCCATCATGATGTGTACAAAACTATAATGAAATATCCCAAAAATTGTCAGCAAAATTTCTCTAAAAATATGAAATACATATAAACATAAGTTCCACAGAAAATTTCACTAAAAAAGTTTTTACATTATCGTTTTCATTTTGCTGTTGCTTTAGTAAACTAAACAGAAACAAATTTAGTGTATCCAAGTAGAATGTCATTAGAATGGATATAATCTCATTAATGCAGTTAATAAAGAGATGGTATTTATTCAAATTACAAACTAGTAAAAGGTCATGAATGTTGTCAAGCCAACAGTTAAATTATTGTACCTTGTATTCAATGCATTTACAAATGCTTTTCAGTTTAGATGCTAAAGTCAAAGATTTGATCTGTTCTTTAACACAGCAGACTATCATTGCATTTATACTGGCATGACCTGATTAAAGAAAAGGATGTCTGTTTCAGTTTATATACCACTGCTCTTTGCCATTTAGTTGCAACTCTGTACTTTTTATGATTAACAATCTCTACCCAACACTATGGCCAATTTGTGTTTGTCCATCATGCAGTTTTACAATATTACACATTTTTTGATGGTGCCTACTTGAGATAAATTACTTCTTTTCTTCATATGCTTCATATGCAGACAGACATAGCTGATGACGATCGTCTCTGTTGAATGTGGTTGTAAAATCGAATTTTTTTCTCTAAAAGGTTTGTAATACTACAGACAAAAGCTCCATTGTAACATGGCCTCATTACACATGTATTACATGAATTATTTAATTAATAACATTGCCCCAATCAGTTGCTTAATTCCCAGTTGTTGTGTGGAGTTCAAAGCTAATTTAACAAAAAAAATTGATACAGCATCAAGCTTGTTTTGTGTAGTGAATACCACACTTTACATCATACAGTATTCCACATACAAAGCCAGTACATGAAAGTCTCTTTATTGCTTGAAGAAATAATATTCACATTTTTGTCCACATCATTGATGGCCAAAAAGAATGGTTTTGCAGTTGTAATACCAACATCTTTAGTATACAAAACATTTAATGCTGAGAATCATTACTATGTAATAAATAACAATAGTTTATAATTTTTATTGGGCCTCAAACATTCTCAGTTAAGAAACTAGATGTATTGGATAAGTAAAATTCACTTAATGTAAAGATTAGTCCAGACATGAAAGCATTTTTTCATCACAACAGACAACTAAAACATGCCCAAGGAATCACTATCATTTCATCAATTATAATCTGGATTATAAGCCAAATTTCCCAGAAATAATTTTACTAATAAATGCCTGTCACAGCATTAAAATAATCATAAACATAGCACAAAGTTTATAATTTTAATTTTTTACATGTAATTGCAGATAGGCAAGATATATGCAATGCTCTGAATTGTTCAAGGAAAATTATCAGCAAACTGAATCATAATAGTAAATTCACTTGCTGGTGTAGCATAGTCAAATTAGATGCATACCTTTTTATAAAGTTCACTGTCATCCTTCAACAGCTGTTTGTAATATCAGTTCTCTATTTAACATTGCATCATGTGCTAGAAAATCTTCATGTAAAGTATCAAAACATAAGTCAGGCAAGTGTATCAAACTAACCAATGAAAACTGAACAGATCAATCCTAAAATCTGGTACTCAAATCAAAAATAACTATTAAGAATTACAGCAACGATTTGGATATGCACTGGAATAAAAGTGGTTATGTAATGTAAAATGTGGAAACTATGAATCACTGTTATTTGTTTACATCTTAAACAACAAGGTTGTTATAGTAAAAATTACCACTGTAGTGACATTATGCAAAACCAATAGGGATAATTTGATATAGCTCTACTTGTAATTTACTTAACTTTTTGGAATTCCACACACTTAATGGGAAAAAATTTAAGACATTTTCAATGATGTGATCAAAAAACTGAATATTGTTTCTTCAAGCAATTCTCAAATCGTTTGTGATATTTACCATTATTTGACAAATTATTCCTACCTGAAAGTGAGTCAAACATATTCATTACATTTCACACAATGATTGTTTCATGTTCTTTCTGCCATTCAAATGGGGAGCTGAAATCTGTTGTACTTAAACAAGCACTCTGACAGGCTATCACCCCTCATGTGGCCTTTCCACATTCTATTTACTGTTTTTTTGCCTGCAAATGGTAAACTTCCAAACTTGTATAATAGTTCCATCATACTGCTACCTGTGATGTAGTATTTCTCATTACAGATGCTAAAGTACACTCATCACTTGCAAAGTTTTGGGTTTCCTCTGTCATCTAAACGTTCCACAAGAGCTTGACACCATAATAGCATTACGATTTCTTGGTATTAACCAGCAATGCACATGCTGAAAAACAACAGGTTTCACCATTTTAATAGAATGATGTCGATGACAGATTTCGAAGATGCAAGTTCATTACACAGACAAAATATGCCCCACACAGTCATTATATTTAGTTACTACCTCATAAGTAATGGGTTTTATTTATTATTAGTCACAAATGATTACCTGTATTAACAACAGCAATAGTGTCCCTGGCATACATGAAACATACATTACAGATAGCCACATAAAAGCATTTTACATAAATTCCTTTAGTTCCTGAGTTGGTTTGTTAATTGATGTAGCTTATGGAAAATATCACAAAGATAATTAATGTACAGACCATCTATGATCACAAAAGATTTCTACCAAATCATGAGACTTCTGAAGAAAATTACGGTAACTGCAATGGCATGAAGTATAAAATATGAAACGAATTTTGTTCCACATAATGCAAATATTAGCTTGCACCTACTCTATGTCAAAGTAGTGAAGTTCTTGATAAAGTTTACCCCAGCAGTACCAATGCATTTTCCTCAGTGTTCATTACCAAGGTTGGGTGTAATTTATGGTGCCACTAAAAAAGTTAAAGCAAAAATCGTTAATTGTTATGGATTCATATTAATGACATTTATTTTCAAGAGGTACTGATATGTAAGTATAGTCCAAAACTGAAAGTATCTTTCAGCACTCTCTTAGCAATATCAACACGTATTTAGTAATATGAATACCAACCTGGGCTACATTACAACCATCTAAAAACTAATTTCTAATCCCAGTTTGGTTGATTGTTGTTACCTTTTACTCACAACATACTTTTTGAATTCATATTGATGTGTAAGTATGATCTCAAAACTGACATTACTGACTATGGTACTCACTGTAAAAAGTGACAACTACTACTAAGACTAAAATTTTTGGGTTAAATTCAACTGAAAAGTTAAAAAGATTTATTTAATCTGGTAGAATAATTCATAAAAAAACGACAAATATTTTTTCAGTTTTAAAGTATAAAGCAACTAACTAGATTACAATAATTTCGAAAGGCGCACATAAAGTGTACTCCTACCCCTTGGTAATGCTAGTCGTAAATGAACTGTTAGCAATATTACTGTAATGTATCCCGTGTCAATGATATTGTTTGATCACTATTAATTTCTGTATCATTAACATTTGGTATAACGTTTTCTCACCATAGACAGTTTCAGCATTAAATAGATTTGCAAATATATACCAGAAGTTAAGAACTGTACTGTCTCAATCTGAGCAGAAAGAGAAAAGGCGGTGGTAACTGAAATGTTCCTCTGTACGAATACTGACATCATGTGACGCACTGTGTTGTAAGTAAACAAGTAACAGAATTACTGTAATTTATATAATGTATTATTTTCATGAAATCTAATTTTTTCCATTGTTAGCAACTGAAAGTATGGAATATTTCTGTGATGTGAAGACTTCAAATGACTTTATATGAGGGAATAAAACCTAGTAATCACATCACTGAGCTAATAAGAAAATTACGTTAACTGTATGCAGAACATTATATTTGTCGACTGATAGTCTACTAATGGCAAGCAATCCAGCTATTACTCACACATTGTATTAACCTATAAGTGTAAAGAAAGAAAGAAATATGGACAGGTGAGAGATATTCTGTTTGTATCCACCTTCAGGTAGGATTTTATCAATCAAAGATACAATCCCTAATTGTCTAACGACATTTGGTCACTTAAAGGGATGGGATACTCAACATAATTTAATACAACAGCGTTGACAATACAGCATTTCAGATGAAGACAAGTATAAACAAAAAAAGACCAACAGTGACAGAAAAATTAAGCATTCCTATATGAGTCACCATTTTTCTCATGTACAACTTTAAGTAATTGACAGCTACAGCAATACACTGCAATCAAAACAAAGTTTTTCAGAGTTATGTTCCTTTCTTGGTATTACAAACTGTTATAATGTAGTATCCAACGTAAAATACGCTTCTTTCTTGGAGCACCCGTCCAGTTGCCATCTGTGACACTCTCGTGCAAGACACGCAGAGCCCTGAACACTGTTGCCGACATTATGGATTCAACGCTGGTATCCCCAAATTAAAACGTCCGATAATCAATACAGTTAAAACAGTCACGTGATCTCACAGTGGGAGCCGGCCGCATTGGCCGTGCGGTTCTAGGAGCTTCATTCTGGAACCGCGCGACTGCTACGGTCGCAGGTTCCAATCCTGCCTCGGGCATGGATGTGTGTGATGTCCTTAGGTCAGTTAGGTTTAAGTAGTTCTACGTTCTAGGAGACTGATGACCTCAGATGTTAAGTCCCATAGTGCTCAGAGCCATTTGAACAATTTGTACCACAGTGGAAGACACAATAAAGCGATTTCATATTTGCCTTGTAGTGATCACTTTTGTTCTTACGTCGGGTCGATGGTCGTGTCCAGATACTGTGTCGTTCAGCTGAACGGCTACTCTAAACGTACAGTGCGCCATGGACACAGATATTATGCTGTAGAGGACAATGACCTCACTTCCATGGGACTTTCAGTAGTGATCAAAGCCACCATAAAAGCTGCAGATTACGTTAACTTTTTTGCGGACCACCTGCATCCCTTTATACTTGAAGTCTTGCCTGACAGCGAAGACATTTTCTATCAGGATGACTGCCCGAGTCATTAGGCCGGAATCGTGGTACAGTGGTTTACCGAGCGTGGTTTTGAACTGTAGCTGACGTCATTCAGGACGCTATCGAGTGACAACTCGGCGCCCACGAACCATTACCTTGTAATCTATGGGAACAATGTGAATCTCTGGAAACCTACGAAGTACTTGTCTCATCCATTGTAAGTAGGCTGTTTAGGTTTTTATATTGGTAACGCCACGTAGCGCTCTGTATGAAAACCACTGGCTGTGCTATGTGCAGTCTGTGGCTGGTAGGCATTGTTGTAATATTCGCCATTGTAGTGTTGGGCAGTTGGATATTAACAGCGTGTAGCGTTACGCAGTTGGTGAGCCGCCAGCAGTGGTGGATGCGGGGAGAGAGATGGCGGAATTTTGAGAGCGGACGATCTGGACGTGTGTCCATCCGAAAGAGTAAATTTGTAATATTGGTTATCATGGACTGAGATATATATATATATATATATATATATATATATATATATATATATATATATATATATATATATATATAATATGACTTTTGAACACTATTAAGGTAAATACATTGCTTGTTCTCTATCAAAATCTTTCATTTGCTAACTATGCCTATCACTAGTTAGTGCCTTCAGTAGTTTGAATCTTTTATTTAGCTGGCCGTTGCGGCGCTCGCTGTATTGCAGTACTTCGAGTAGCGAAGATTTTTGTGAGGTAAGTGATTGGTGAAACGTATAAGTTAATGATAGTCAGGGCCATTCTTTTGTAGGGATTACTGAAAGTCAGATTGCGTTGCGCTAAAAATGTTGTGTGTCACTATACTGAATGTCTGAGTACGTTCAGTTTTGCTCAGCTGTTTGAAAATCAAATAACGTAGGGGTTTATCAGAATCACTGTTATATTCCGTTCCAGTGGTAAACCAGCACGCTTTTATGTGGGTGGTCATAATGTTTCCCGTCCTCAGAATATGTACATGTTGTGGGACTGAGGTGAGAAAACCACTGACTGTAGTGGGTGATAATTTCATCTTAAGGACACATTCCTTAGCCATGTCTCTTGCCTTCTGTATCATGTGGTGCCAGGGTGAGTGTGGTGGAACTGCGACCAGTTCCAAATTGCACGTACACTGCAATACCATAGAGATTATGTCGTTATTTAACAGATGTGAGAAATAAATAAACCACTTCTATCGCATTACAGTTCAACGATTTCCAGCGAGCGTCACAGAGTTACTATTCATACACTTATTACCGGAGCCTTCTACCTGGTTGGTTTCAAATGAAGACCAGCCTTTTCAGTGCTCCCTGTGAAAAGTTCGTCAGCATTGCGTTCGGGATGAAAGGGGGGGGGGGGAGAAGTGGGTGAGTGAATGAATGAGTGTTCTGTGTGCTGTTAAATGAACCATTGTGGCTGCGTGTAGCTATGCGCTGGTGTGTGACACTGGAACGAATTTTCGACTAACGCTGTTGCAGAGCTGTGCGAGTAAGTTTCACAAATCAGAAAAGCGCTTAGCTTCTCTCTGACACTCTCTTTTTGTGTCTGACTCTACAGAGAGACGTCCAAAAGGCTGCTGGAAGAAATCCTGCAAAGGAAACAGTCCATTTGGCTCTTTTGATGTCTGGTTAATGAGAATTTAATTTCGGTTCCACCTCGCTCCTCCTCTCTTTATCTTTTTTAAGTGCTTTCATGGACTGCCTCAACAATCCTTTCGTCGATAACTCTGTGTCTTATGTCTTCCTTCAAATATTCTGGAATGTAGGCTGTGACGGGAGAGTTTAATGTTAAGCTATCAATGCCGACTGGAATGTAAATTCCAGTTATAAATATAATAAACGTAATAAAAAGAAACGTATAGAATTACGAGCAAGAAATTAGAGTTAATAGTTAGCAATAAGGTTCCTCTATCAGACTGTAGAACACAGTATGCAATAAAATCAAAAGACAGGTGAGTTAAGCATCTAGAATCTATAATTCTACCCACCTGAGGGGATAAGCAAGGATACAGAACGAAAATTCAGTATAAGAGATAGTAACACACTTAGTAAAAGATGTGTACCATTAATGATCAGTCTGTTTCAACGTTGTAATTAATCACAGCAATACAGTATTGCAGCCAGAATACATAATGAAAGGAAAGGAACAAGAACAGTGAAAACACAAACATAATTTTGAGAAAGATATTGACGATAACTGCAGAAACATTTGAATTAAGAAGTAATACCAGTATTTCCATGCACAAAAAATTAGAGCCAAGAAACAAAACGAGATACAGAGAAACATTTTATAATTTGTATAGGCTTCATACCAGAACTCAAATCCAAAACCACGTGGAAGAAAGCATACGGCAAAGAAAAGGAAATAAAAAGTTGAAATACAAAGTAAAATATAGGATCTAACGCTGACCACCTACTTAAATATTTTAGTAGCCGGCATACCGCGAAACAGTTGGCAATAGTAATAACATTTCTGGTTTACTCAGGTATTTGCCTTCCACATCTGTTCCAAAGAACAGTTACAAATGTTGAAACACGTCAGAGATAGAATTCTGCCATGTTCAACCACCTGGTGTCAGTTTCCTTGCTGTCTCTGTATGGCACCTGTTGTGAATATGTTTACTTCTTGAATGAAGGACTGGCCAACATGTAAGAATCATCAAAAAAATGTTCAAATGTGTTTGAAGTCTTATGTGACTTAACTGCTGAGGTCATCAGTCCCTAAACTTACACACTACTTAACCTAAATTATATTAAAGACAAACACACACACCCATACCCGATGGAGGACTCGAACCTCCGCCGGGACCAGCTGCACAGTCCGTAACTACAGCGCCTTAGACCGCTCGACTAATCCCGCGTGGCAAGAATCATCAATGTAATGACTGTCTCGTCCCCGTAAGCCTCAGATCACGCGATGATTTCTTTCCGCAATGCTATATTTCGTTCTTTCAACAAAGCAATCATTATACAAATCTCAAACGTGGCGCCGATTCCCATATCTTCAACTCTGAAATATGATATTCAAATTTTAAGGCAAAAAATATGTCGTTTAGTACCACATTACGTGAGTACAATAAGTAAATGAAAATAATTTTAGCTGTGTAATGTACCTTTCATAGAACGTGGAAATAATACTGTTGCACTGAAATCTTAGACATCATAGTCATTGGAGGTGATGCATAAGTTCATCTGAACTGAGGAAGACAAAGTATCGTGACCTCCTTCAAAGGAGCGAAGAATTTTTATTACTTTCTGGCAGTGTCGGCTCTTGTTTTATAATATTTGCTTAACGGTTTTCATCACAGCTATCACCACATGTAACAGAAAACAGGTCTAATGCTACATAACAGTTCCAATGCAGCTCTTCACTCTAGAATACTTTGTGCAAACAGACTACCAGTAGATGTTAAAGGTGTGTTCTACTTTTAGTGAACCTTTACCACAAATTTCTTTTTCTTCAATTCGACTCAGTACCTCCTCATTATTATTATTCGATCTACCCATCTAATAATCAGCATATTACCACAATACCACATTTCTTGTCTGCACTGTTTGTCAGCCACATTCACTTCTGTACAAAGCTACACTCCATATAAATATCTTCAGAAGAGACTTGACAGCTTCACTGTGTCTATAGCAATAAGAACTATCATTAATCCTCAGCCGGAATCAATTACTTGTTACCTAACTAGCAGAGGGCAAGTACTGACCTCAGATCTGAAGGTGGCTCACTTAGAAAGGGGTTGGTCATGCAGTATAGCCTTATGCACTAATAGAAGCATGGATGAATCCTGAAATACATCCCTCATCATAAATATTAGCGAATAATTAAATGAACACTGAACAGATAATGAATATTAAAGGATAAACAGTACGAAATAATCCTTGTAACAGTAATGGGGGCTACTACGAATAGTTTAAACTTTGAACATACGTTTATTCAAATAAGCACATAAAAATAGTTTTTTAATGATGGCCTCATATCAGCTGTTGATTTAACACAATAATTATTAAAAATGCCAAATAGATATTCATGTGTAGTGCGAGTAGAAGATTTTTAGATGGTGGCAACTGCTAATTAAATGCTTGGTGCTGCCCAACAAAATCACAAAAACCTGCAGGCAAAAACCCATAGTTCCACTGCTGATTACAAGTTTTTAAACAGTCACAAATTGCCTGTGGTTGGAGAATATTCGATCACTGATAACCACATTGTGACTCTAAGCCCAAAAACATTCACAGTTTATAACAAAATAAAATTAAAATTAAAATATGGTACTATAATTACTGCTTAAGCATTTTATATGGTGGTAGACCGTAGGTATTTTATTTAGTTATATCAGTTACCTTCGTGAACCACAAAACTACCCTACTGGCCATTAAAATTGTTACACCAAGAAGAAATGCAGATGATAAGCGGGTATTCATTGGACAAATATATTGTACTAGAACTGACATGTGATTACATTTTCACGCAATTTGGGTGCATACATCCTGTGAAATCAGTGCCCAGAACAACCACGCCTGACTGTAGTAACGGCCTTGATATGCATGGGCATTGAGTCAAACACAGCTTGGATGGCGTGTAAAGGTACAGCTGCCCATGCAGCTTCAACACGATACCACAGTTCATCAAATGTAGTCACTGGCGTGTTGTTACGAGCCATTTGCTCGTCCACCGTTGACCAGACGTTTTCAATTGGTGAGAGATCTGGAGAATGTGCTGGCCAGGGCAGCAGTCGAACATTTTGTGTATCCAGTAAGGCCCGTACAGGACCTGCAACATGCGGCCGTGCATTATCCTGCTGAAATGTAGGGTTTCGCAGGGATCGAATGAAGGGTAGAGCCACGGGTCGTAACACATCTGAAATGTAACGTCCACTCTTCAAAGTGCCGTCAATGCGAACAAGAGGTGACCGAGGCACGTAACCAATGGCACCCCATTCCATTACACCAGGTGATACGCCAGTATGGCGATGACGAATACATCCTTCCAATGTGCGTTCACTGCGATTTCGCCAAACACGGATGCGACGATCATGATGCTGTAAACAGAACTTGGATTCATCCGAAAAAATGACGTTTTGCCATTCGTCCATCCGGGTTCGTCGTTGAGTACACCATCGCAGGCGCTCCTGTCTGTGATGAAGCTTCAAGGGTAGCCGCAGCCATGGCCTTCGAGCTGATAGTCCATGCTGCTGCAAATGTCGTCCAATTGTTCGTGCAGGTGGTTGTTGTTTTGCAAACGTCCCCATGTGTTGACTCGAGGATCGAGACGTAGCTGCACGGTTCGTTACAGCCATGCGGATAAGATGCCTGTCATCTCGACTGCTAGTGATACGAGGCCGTTGGGATCCGGCACAGCGTTCCGTATAACCCTCCTGAACCCACCGATTCCATATTCTGCAAACACTCATTGGATCTCGACCAACGCGAGCAGCAATGTCGCGATACGATAAACCGCAGTCGCGATAGGCCACAATCCAACCTTTATCAAAGTCGGAAACGTGATGATACGCTTTTCTTCTCCTTACACGAGGCATCACAACAACGTTTCATCAGGCAACGCCGGTCAACTGCTGTTTGTGTATGAGAAATCTGTGGGAAAGTTTCCTCATGTCAGCACATTGTAGGTGTCGCCACCGGCGCCAGCCTTGTGTGAATGCTCTGAAAAACTAATCATTTGCATATCACAGCATCTTCTTCCTGTCGGTTAAATTTCGCTTATGTAGCACGTCATCTTCGTGGTGTAGCAATTTTAATGGCCAGTAGTGTATTTTACGAGTAACGAATATCTGTGGATGTTTTAAGACTCGATGGAGTAGAAATATTTCTCAAGTCCGAACACTATTAAAGACTTTCACACTATATCTTCTTGCATTGCATTAGGAAAGTTGTTTTCTTTGTGACTAATAGGTCCACTCTAAGCCAAATTCGAATAACCCCAGCTTGTCGGATTCATCTGAAATTATGAAATGAGTAATCGCTGAGTTGCCTGAAGAAAAAGTATGGGACTCCTTTAACGTAATTTGTAAAAGATGCAGATCCAATTTTACAGATAAATTTGACTCGCTAGTTGTCAGTGAAACTCACCAAAAATTTCTCCTACTACAGCCTCAGTTATAACAATCTGAAGGCCACTTTTACAACTCATTTGAAAATGGAATATGACTCAGGATGTCTAAATAATGCACACGACTCTTTTCCATCTAATGATAATTATTTTCAACTTGAATACGCTAACATGAAACAATAACGATCAATATGAATAGCAATCTCAGTAGGAATTGCAATAGAGGAGGTGAACATATTACATTGTTCCGTCACATTTATCCTTTTACGAAAGAAAATCTTTAATCATTTTATGACGTATTCTACATCATGTCTCTGCTTAAATTATGCTTCTTTGCCCAGATTCTTTATTATCTTAGGCTCCTTGATTCTTTATTAACTACAATTGATTAATATTAAGAAAGGAAACATGAACAAATCTATGAAATACAATGTAAATATTCCTATTTGTAATATAAAACAATGAGGCCGAAGTGGCTCTATAGCTGCATAATACATTGAGAATAAAATTATCAGTCTAATGACACACCGACCAAAAGACAGTGAACTTTGTCTTGCTTCCTCATTCAAAAAATAGGGCACATGAGTACATTGTTAGTTAGCATATTGGCTTCCAACATCACTATCATTGGTGTAATTAGATGTATTATAACATTTATACACTTTAAGTATTTACATCAAGTATTCCAGATTAATTATATGTTTCCTTCTAACAATGTTGATTATAAACTTGGCAGTAACATTTGAACATAATGTGGTCCATGTTGGACTGTTGTAAGGAACTGCGACTGCTTAAGAAAGTAAAATTTCAAATGAAACAATTCTTTCCATCAATCATTCACTCTTTTTATTTCAACAACACAATACAAAGTCATAGAACCTGCCAAACATTTACATAATTTAATTTGTATTTCCTTTTTAGTTTCGTTGGTAAGCGTTCTATTTATGTCGCCGCACATCAGTGGGCATTTATTCAACTTCAGCTGGAACAATGATATTATGTTTCTATTTTTCCTAGCTGGATGCAGCCAGTTGTTTGTTGTGGTTTTGTTTTGCTACGAAAATGGTATAACAGGCACTTCTTAGCACAATGTGGCAAAAAGGGTAACATATTTCAAGCGATCATAGAGTTACTTACTATCTCTTCCAGTACACAGTACACTGCGCTTCGTCATGAATGTATATTTTACTTAATTTGTCTCCCAGAACATATACCAGTTGTGTTCATATAGGGAAAGCTTGATTTAGATACTGTTGTTCATGC
Source organism: Schistocerca piceifrons (assembly GCF_021461385.2). NCBI lineage: Eukaryota > Metazoa > Arthropoda > Insecta > Orthoptera > Acrididae > Schistocerca > Schistocerca piceifrons. The sequence continues at coordinate 397,414,466 of NC_060144.1, read as the reverse complement.
TATTCAGTGCACAGGTTATACCTATCTTTGTGTGTTTTACAATAATAGAGACTTGTTCACTCCACAGCTGGCATCAAAATTTCAAAACCTACATATTGTGTACATATAATGTGTATCTGGATCATTAGTTAAGGAATTTATAAACAGTTAGAAAAATTTCAAATGATAACAAATCTGTTAACAATGTTTTTAAAAACGTGGAAATAATTTGAGTGAGTTCTTCTCACTGCTGCGAAGCAGATGCTATCTGAAGATTCTGTGTAGTATGTCTGTAAGTCAAATTGGTCTTTTATTAGAATATGTCAGGCCTTCATTTTCTACGTTCAGTCACTTCTCCATCTTACTAGCTGAATGAGCATGTCAACTGAGTTTCCTCACAACTGCTGTCTTCCCGTAGCCAACTCACTACCTGCCGGTCAGCACCTGGCCTTCACCAACTCTTGCGTCGACCGTCCGACTGCTCTACACAGCGTCCTGCCTGAAACACAGTGCTTGGCCACACTACAGCAACTTGCCAGACACAGCCAACCCAACCAAATGCTCATCATTAACGAAATTTTGGCCTCTCGTGTTGTCCTGTCTTCCTCACATTTAAATTTTTGTTCCATGTTAAGAAAGTCCTCCTTTACGCAAAAACACTTCTACAGTGATTAACTGTCTATATTTTATATCCTGTCTACTTCAGCCAACTCATCTATGGGTTCTAATATCCTTCTGAACAGTCGTTTTGTAGAGCAAAACCTCTTTCGTTGGTATTTTGTCTTCTATTCGTAAGAACTGATAGTTCCAGTTGCTGTTTTATTCTTCTGTCATTCCATTTGCTTTAAATATCTGCCATTCCGGCCTGACGTTTTCATTTCTTACTTCGTCTCTAATGGGGAAACGTACCATTAGTCTTAGAAAGTTCAGTACCGCAGTTTCAACAGTTCTCGTGTCTCTTCGAAGCTTGGTTCTCATAACAATACAAAGTCATAGAACCTGCCAAAAATTTACATAATTTAATTAGTATTTCCTTTTTAGTTTCGTTGGTAAGCGTTCTATTTATGTCGCCGCACATCAGTGGGCATTTATTTAACTTATTTGTCGGACTTTCGTCTTGATCGTAGGATATCCAGCATCTGTTAAAATCGCTAGCATCTCGGCTATGTTATTGCCAGTGAAAGTGTGTATTTGGTAATTGACTAATATTTTATTCTTTTAAGTGCCGTTACCTTATATTTGATTAAAGATATCCCCAGGATAGCAATTTCAAACTGTACTGAAGTGTTTATGTGTAACCAGTCTTGTTGCCCGCAAGTAGGACCAGTTCAGCAACAGATTGTGTTGCAGTGTCTAATTTATACATTGTTTCGTCGTCCCTTGCATCCGAAGACCTTCACCCCCACCCCCATCTGCTACCACCTACTCACCACCTGTTGTGAACTCAGACTGTAGTATTCCTTTGTAAGCTGCAAATACGTTCTGTTATATGATGTGGGAGTTCATGGTCTTTTGCATTATTTCCCAATTATTTTATTCATTTACTTGGTCAAATTAGTTTTTGTAGTCATCTAATACATATGGGATTGTAAGGTATTGTTGAATTGTTTCAGTGGAAGATATATTCATTAAAAGAACGTCCTTTCCTCAAACAACGCTGTTCTTTTGCTAAAATGAATTCACTGTCTTTCGGCGCCTTGAATTAATTATTGTATATAGTTTTCAAAGTGCTGTTAATAGGCATATATCCCTATAAACGGGCGTACAACTATAATGTTAACTTGAAACTTTTATGTTTTGGTGACGAACTTCGTGTGAAAGTTATGTTTCCTCTGTCTAAAAGTAGCTGCAAGCCGTCCAACGAACTTGTATGGCGAGAAATATGGCAACAAAAAACGCAGAAAATATTCCGGAAACAGCGGCAACTATTGTAAAACCATGCTGTGATATATAGTAACTGAGAATCAAAGAACACAGAGGTGATGGCCGTATATGTGGCTGAAACTAGTTTGAGAATAAACAAATGCATAAGAAAACTGTTTTGCATCAATGCGGACCCCAGTCCCATATTATTGTTTTTGGGTACACAGCTATTCACCCACTTTTTGAGGATTTTCTACGTGTTCCAGGCTATTATTAAGGATATTTAAAGACCAGATTTTTACTTCATCTTAGACCTATTTAATGAGCTCTAATTAAGACTGCTGCCACTTGAAGCTTTCTTAATTTTCGTTTAGGTTATCGCAGCGGCAGCGGGTCTATTCTTTCGTAGCTTGGTCCACAATTATGTTTAATATTCTAACCATTTGTTTTTAAGTATTAATTTTCTGAGTGACACAACTCTTTGATCCGCAGCAAATGTTTTGTTATTCTGTATCCATCAGTTTGGTTTTCTGGTTTCTCTCTTGACAGCCATACGATTTCTTCTGTATTCTACTTTACCTCTGTGTGTGTGTGCTTAACTGCATCGGATGTGCTCGCTTTTGTCACGTTTTGATGTATCCATTATTTCATTCCTCTTTATAAGTCCTTTCTCCATATCCCTAAAACTTCTTGTGCACCATTTCAGATAACTTATTTAATTTTTTTTACATAATTTCACTTAGTTTCGACAAGCTCTACTGCTCTGTGGTTTATGTATTTAATCACTGACAGTATATCCTTCGAACATTTCTGTTTTGGAGGAAGTGTGTTTTAAAAGTCTGGTGATGCCATTCGTTTGAGACTTTCTTTATAAATCACCACTATTTCGTTACTAAATTCAGTACTGCAAATTGAGCAGAGGGAATGTGATGTATTCATATCTTCAACCTTCGGACGTTGCTTATTACTGACTATATATATTATTAAGCTAATTGTGTCTTTAGCAATTCTGCAGCTGTGTCTATGTTTATTGTCAATTGAAACGGTTCCCTAGATGAAACAAGTTTCATGTTTTTCTTCCACTTTCTTCCACTGTAATATATCTTCGTCATAATACTGTTTCACACAAAATGTGTAAGTGAATTCTGACAAGATAGGTGTTTCAACACTGTGATTCGTATTTTGGGCTCGTTACGTGTCGCTAATTGCAGTGTAGGTGGTTCCTTGTTGAGTAAATGCCTAGTTTTGGAGTCATAAAGATATATCTCTCTGTCGCATGCAGCTACGCTTCCGCACGCAATGCTGGGTGGTATTGCGAGATGGAGTGTTTATGGCACATTCAGTCAGGCAGTTTCCATTGCAGTTGTGCAGAAGGAACTAACCTTAGTGTGCTCTAGCACGATCGTACTATGAGTACACTTATTCTTCAAATTTTGACGTCTCCTGTCAAAACATTTATAAAATCGCTATAATACATAAAAAAGTTAATACAAGTAATAACCATTAATCTCTATTATTATTATTATTATTATTATTTTATTACTGTATGAATGAATGTAGATTATGTATGAAAGGAAACAACAATTTTTCATTTTTATGTTTGTGCAATATTTATGTTTTTATATTTCACAAATAACGTCTGTGGTCGCCGAACGTATGTATCGAAGCAGACAATGATAATTAGAAATAATTACAAAGATGTGTACTATATTGCCAATAAATAGTGGAGGTTAAAACATTACTGTCTCTGTCTTCTTGTAGCCGTTAGAGTTGTAAGAGCCTGTGACACTCGCTTGAATGTTTCGGTAGCCTTCGTTTGTCCTTTGATCGAGAAAGACGCAGTTGGAGGCTGATATTTGTAAAAGGTGCGTACTTTCAATTTATGTTGATTTTTTGAATATAGAAAGTGTTAAAATTATTACCCATAATAATTTATAGTTAGCATGCTCATTTCATTCCACATTCTTAACCGTTTTCAGCATATTAGGAATTTTTCATGACGCAGATCCGTGCAGCGATCGCGGGAATCGCTGCCGCGGCAAATTCTAATTAAACTGAACGAAAGCAGTTTTCCCGCAATATAGGGGCAGGTAACGATACATTAAAATTATCTCTTGCAGCTTCCTGGAGACTTCAGAGGGAAATTGTGGATTTTATTTCGTCATTTTCAGGTGGACCAGGACAGCTGCAATTACGTTCTCAGTTACATAAATAATCCGTGAGTGATGAAATTTTACTTGTGTGTGATCAAAGACTGCTGTGAAAAACGTGTTCTGGCTAATAACATGATAATTAAATTTGATTTTTTTTTAGTTTCATGCTCTCATGTTAGTCGTGGCAGTTAATAGTGTTCATACATAAAAAAATCCACTGCAGCTTTTACGTTTAGCGAACATACTGTAACTTTTGTACTGGCAATAGGAGTAATTTTCAGTGGATTCAAGAGATGAAAGTTGGGATGGGCATTTTTTTTATTCCATAATTAGTTACAGCAATGATACCGTGTTCCATACCTACAAAGCTAGTTCAGTGCTATAGAAAAGTAGTTTGCAAATTAAAGATCGTACGTCCACACCAGGAAATGTTTCAGTGTAGGGCGTATAACCACATATTAGGTCAAAGTGAATATAGATAAAATATTTTCAACTGCAGAAACTAATAGTGAGAATCGTATTTTATCTGTCGTGCTCGCAACGATGAGCAATATAAAATTAATTAAAATATTATGCCATATAAACTGCATATAGAGTAAAAAGGGTGTGCGGTGGTGATTATGCGACAGAGTTAAAAGTTTAAACTCTCAGTTTTTCAGTCAGCATGAAACACATCAATCCAGTTGACATCGTGAACATTTTAAGAAACTATGCGTCAGGTCAACTAAGCATATTAATGTGATGGACGGAATTCAACGCTTTTCTTTTGCCAAGACACTATCCGAACTTATTAACGATAAGTTCGTTGGAGAGATATCTGTCTGTAAATGATACATTAGAAGCTAACGACGGGAAAACGTTTGAGAATGAAAGCGAATATGGAGCCACAGAAACTGAAAGTGGGAATGAGTAAGACTGATCTACAAGTGAGTATGAACCATTATCACAAGTTGGATCTGGACAAACAAATTCACAGATACCACAGCAAAGAGATATAAGAAAATGAATCATATACAGAAAAGTTAAAAAAGAAGTGTAATAGAAAATATTCAACAGTGACCACAAAGAAGTTTAATTGTAAAACGAAGTTATTAATAAAGTGATAAAACTTTGCAAAACCTCTCAGAAATCATATCATAGTTTTCGTCGTCATCATCATCATCATCATCATCATCATCATCATCATCATCAATATCTTTATTTCCTTCCAAGAATTAGGTGTTGTAGCGAGTCACTTGCTCCTATCCCTATCATCCAGCCACCCACAACTTACGAGGCCTACCTAGTTCTCTCTTTCCACTTGGCCAATAATTCATTATCTTTCTTGGCAGTCTGTTTTCGATCATTCTACCAACACGATCCTGCCATTTCATTCTGTTCTGTTCTAATTTATCATTAACTGAAAAGATTTTTAAATCTGATCTTATTGTTTCATTCCTTACTTTACCGACTTTGTTACAGCCTCTTCCATATCTCATGATCTTCAGCTCTGTTGCCTGTATGTGTGTTTTTTCTTTTTTTGTTGCTGTCCATGATTCGGAACCACGCACATGATTAGGTAAAGCTATAACTTCATAATAATTAATTTGTGTTCCTTTTATTGCATGGCCATCAGCATATAATAGAATATTTAATGGTACAATAGATCCCGCTTTAATTCCTAACTGTGTTCCGTCTTTGCACTTTACAACTAGGTCCACAATACATAAATTAAATAAAATGAGTGACAGCTGCATCCATGTCGAACACCTTAATTTAGCAACATTTCATCTGACATTTTCGAACCGGAACTTACAACTGTATTTACATATAGGCCCTCTATGGTATATATGAGGTGTTTAGGAAAACCTCTTATTTCCAATACTTTCCATAAAAGGTGTGTTTTTAACTTATAACAGGCTTTCTCATAGTCAATAAATGTTAAATATGTTACTAAGCCAAATTCCCGATGTTTTCTTAATAATCTTTGTGATCATAAAACATTATCGTAAACCGAACATCAGTTTCTGAAGCCCAATTGCTGTTTTGAGATTACTGGGTCAGTAATGGTTTACAATCTTTGATTAAGAATTTTCATATAAATTTTATATGGTGTATTTAGTAAAATTATTCCTCCATGATTTCCTGTGTCTTTCCTAATGCACTTTTTAAATTTAGAAATTGACATGGACTTTGGCAACCTGAGGATTTCTGAAAAAGGGCCCCCAAATGGTAGGACTGTAGCCCCAGGGTTTTGTCTTGAACAGCATTCACCGTTTGGTAAAAATTCAAACATGTATTCATTTCAAAACAGTAAGTTCAACAGTTAACAAGAAGTACAATAATAAAATTGAAAGAGCCCACTAAAATTGTTAACTGACTCAGATCTAGCAAAAAAGAAAAACTTAAAAGCCACGCAGTATTGTTCCATAAGACTAACTGTAAACGAGACAAATTACCTTCTAATTATGGCACAACATGTCCAGAAAGAGGTGAAAACCAATAAATAGTATAAAATTAATTCAATAATTGCTTCCATCAGAGCACTAACATGAAAAGCATTTACTTCCACAATTCATTAAACACACAATATTGCTTCAGTGAATAAGTGTTTCTTCCAAAAACAAACAAATAATAATTAGAGAACATACAAAGTGGTCTTAACAATAATTAATGGGCAGAAACTTCTCGACGATGAAAAAAATTAAAAACATTCGAGATGAAAATTTTACTTTAAAAAAAACTGACAAGTCGAACAAGTTGATTCGCTTATACGCTATAGCACGAGACACGTCAGAATCTGATAACATAGCACATACACCTATTAGATCACATCTCAAAGCCACGGAGCCAGAAATGTACACTATTTTTTTACTATAAATTGAACATTGAGGGATGTAGGCTCTACGTACAGACTGAAAACCACATGCTAGCATTTCTGATGTGTATGATTGTGTTGCCTTTGGGGGAACCAGGAAGTAGGTGGAACCGACTGAAAGGTCTGAGGGGACCAGAGCTTGCTGCCCCGGCTGGAAGGGCCCAGCCAGACTTAAATAACAAATACAGCAGGTGCACCCGAGATACAGAAAACCTTACTATTTAGGATACAAATACCAGACCTTCACATGACCTGCGAAGAGCGGAGAAACAAGCTACTCAACTAGAGCCTTGGTAAAATAATGGTAAGCAAGTCTTCTTGCTGAATAATTGGCTTTAAGACCGAAAAAGCCGTAAATTATCGGCCGAAATACAAGAGCGCCTCTAATTCAGTCACTTCAGTAGCAAGTGCTAACTAAGTATAAGACTCTTTTAACAACTTCCGCCCTAGGCGCCACAACAAGTATTAAATAAATACAAATGGTATTCTATTACAGTAAAACTTTTAAGCCTCCTTCATTAAATGGATTGTTACAATCAACTCAGGGCCCCGAGGAGCGTTCTCCATCGATTAGTGGGCCTACTCGGTAAAATTTAGAAAACGGAACAAGTGAAAAACTTCACTGACTTACAGTTCGTGTCTTCCCCGCCAGGAAGCAGAGGTAAATGTACATCTACATCTACATCTATACTCCGCAAGCCACCCAACGGTGTGTGGCGGAGGGCACTTTACGTGCCACTGTCATTATGGTATGATTCGCGTATGGTTCGCGGGAAGAACGACTGCCGGAAAGCCACCGTGCGCGCTCTAATCTCTGTGATTTTACATTCGTGATCTCCTCTGGAGGTATAAGTAGGGGGAAGCAATATATTCGATACCTTATCCAGAAACGCACCTTCTCGAAACCTGGACAGCAAGCTACACCGCGATGCAGAGCGCCTCTCTTGCAGAGTCTGCCACTTGCGTTTGCTAAACATCTCCGTAACGCTATCACGCTTACCAAATAACCCTGTGACGAAACGCGCCGCTCTTCTTTGGATCTTCTCTATCTCCTCTGTCAACCTGACCTGGTACGGATCCCAGACTGATGAGCAATACTCAAGCATAGGTCGAACGAGTGTTTTGTAAGCCACCTCCTTTGTTGATGGACTACATTTTCTAAGGACTCTCCCAATAAATCTCAACCTGGCACCCGCCTTACCAACAATTAATTATATATGATCATTCCACTTCAAATCGTTCCGCACGCATACTCCCTGATATTTTACACAAGTAACTGCGGCCACTGTTTGTTCCGCCCTTGACATCAGACGGCTCAACCGAATGGTTACGTAGGACACACCTTTGACTTAGCGAGCTCAGTGAACAGCAATAAAACATAATAAAATACACATCAATAACTTATGGAAACAAAGTGCTCTACGGATTAAATAAGAACCACATCTACATCATATATAGATACCCACCCACACACACACACACACACACACACACACACACACACACACACACAAACACGTGTGTGTGTGTGTGTGTGTGTGTGTCTACATATGACGTGAGTGGTTTTTATTTAATCCTTAGAGCGCTTTGTTTGCATAAGGAATTGATGTGTATTTTATTATGTTTCATTGCTGTTCACTGAGCTCGCTAAGTCAAATGTGTGTCCTACGTCACCACGCGGTTGTGCCGTTTGATGTCTGCTTCCTGGCGGGAAAGACAAGAACTGTAAGCCAGGGAAGTTTTTCACTTGTTCCGTTTTCTAAATTTTACCGAGTACTAGTCGATGGAGAACGCCCCTCAAGGATCTGAGTTGTTTGTAACATTCCATTTAATGAAGCACGCTTAAAAGTTTTACTATAATAGAATACCATTTGTATTTATTTAATACTTGTTGTGTCGCCTAGGGCGGAAATTGTTAAAGGAGTCTTGTTGCCTTATACTTGTTAGTTAGCACTTGCTGCTGAAGTGACTGGATTATGTTTGTGTGTCTATTTCAATTTATACGTATAAATATCGCCATTTCTCTGAGGCAGCAAGGTTCTAATCCTAAGCGAGAGGCTATCTTTCTCTCACGCCATCTAGAAGTGAAGGATCAGGACAGGGTGGTCATAAAGCACAGACTGAGAGTGCTAGGACATGTAATACCTCAGCTTTAAAACAATAATCTTCATTGCTTTCAAGTTCGGCCAAAGTGACCGAGAGCCCGAAGAAAATAGAATCTCGTATCTAGGGCGGCGTGCGACAAATCCACGGCTCCAGTTTAAGGATGATAACGACAGCAGTGCACTGTCAGGCTCAGAAGAACGCGGGCCGCGACCGCTGAGCTGGAGGCCGCAGCAACTGTCTTCATAAACTCTCTCGCCGTGCTCCCTGCTGCAGCCCACCGGGCCAACCTAACTTGCTTCTCGCTAGCCACCTCATCTCACTCCCCAAGCGTCACCTGCCTTCCTCATACGGCGGCCGACCTAAGATTCTGCTTTCAAGTACAAGATCGACCCTTAGCGAGTCGCTATGGCTCAGAGATAACTTTAGCGGTATTTCATTCTTCAGGTATGGAACAGTTCTCCGAACACATATTTAGTTAATTAGTTACGTGTTCCATTGATAAAACTGAAGTGATATCAGGTGTTCCCCAGGGAAGCGTCCTGGGACCTCTGCTGTTCCTGATCTATATAAATGACCTGGGTGACAATCTAAGCAGTTCTCTTAGGTTGTTCGCAGATGATGCTGTAATTTACCGTCTAGTAAGGTCATCCGAAGGCCAGTATCAGTTGCAAAGCGATTTAGAAAAGATTTCTGCATGGTGTGGCAGGTGGCAGTTAACGCTAAATAACGAAAAGTGTGAGGTGATCCACATGAGTTCCAAAAGAAATCCGTTGGAATTCGATTACTCCATAAATAGTAAAATTCTCAAGGCTGTCAATTCAGCTAAGTAACTGGGTGTTTAAATCACGAACAACTTCAGTTGGAAAGACCACATAGATAATAATGTGGGGAAGGCGAGCTAAAGGTTGCGTTTCATTGGCAGGACACTTAGAAGATGCAACTAGTCCACTAAAGAGACAGCTTACACTACACTCGTTCGTTCTCTGTTAGAATATTGCTGCGCGGTGTGGGATCCTTACCAGGTGGGATTGACGGAGGACGTCGAAAGGGTGCAAAAAAGGGCAGCTCGTTCTGTATTATCACCTAATAGAGGAGAGAGTGTAGCAGATATGATACGCGAGTTGGGATGGAAGGCATTAAAGCAAAGACGTTTTTGGCCGGCATCGGTGGTCTAGCGGTTCTAGGCGCGCAGTCCGGAACCGCGCGACTGCTGCGGTCGCAGGTTCGAATCCTGCCTCGGGCATGGATGTCTGTGATGTCCTGAGGTTAGTTAGGTTTAAGTAGTTCTAAGTTCTAGGGGACTGATGACCACAGTAGTTAAGTCCCATAGTGCTCAGAGCCATTTGAACCAAAGACGTTTTTCGTCGCGGCGAGATCTATTTACTAAATTTCAGTCACCAGCTTTCTCTTCCGATTGTGAAAATATTTTGTTGAGCCCAACCTACATAGGTAGGAATGATCATCAAAATAAAATAAGAGAAATCAGAACTCGAACAGAACGGTTTAGATGTTCGTTTTTCCCGCGCGCTGTTCGGGAGTGGAATGGTAGGGAGATAATATGATTGTGGTTCAATGATCCCTCTGCCAAGCACTTAAATGTGAATTGCAGAGCAATGATGTAGATGTAGATTTCATGGTAATGGTTATGACGTGGAACGTGTTTAGTGCATAAGAAACGCACACATGTGTGAATTTTTTTTAAGTTTAAAATTTTTATTACCTACCCCAGTTCCTTAAATGGCACAAAATGCATATATAATACCTACAGATTTATTTGTTCCTATTCAAGAGTTCATCTATGATATAGAAGGAGCTGTCAAGGAAATATGATTTCAGTTTATTTTTAAAACTTTTGCTGCCATATGTCGGACATTTTATTTCATTCCGTAATTTATCGAAAATTTTTTCAGCAGCGTATTTTTACCCCTTTCTGTGCCAAAGATAGGTTAATTAGATACTAGCGTATGGTGTACAGATGGAGGATGCAAAATTGTGAAATGGTTCCCCAATATTTAATTAATTAAACATTAGTGCCATCAAGATCAGTAACTTTCCTACTCTTTTGTCATGTTTAAGGCTGTTTTTAATTCTTTTATGTCTACTTGATGTACAGTTATTATCAGTTTTTATGGACTCACTTCACCGTCTTCATCTTATCATACATTTTTGTAATGGTGTAGCCATTGATTTTCTCTTATTATATTAATGTCTGTAGTAACTTTCTCACTTATATTCACAAGCTTCTTAAGTTTAAACGCTATGGTCTGTCTTCGGTTAATGTCATGTTCGACATTAGCAATGAATCTTTCCCCAGATGTTTACTCTTTATTTAATTCTTTGTTTAATGTGTTTCGTGTTAACATAATTCCCAGACCACACTTGTTCATGTTTGTAAATTGGCGTTATAAGAATTATGTTTTTCTTTAATATTGTTAGCTATTTTTGTGTTCATTATTTTCAGACCCATTTTCCACTTTGGTACTTTACTTTTCCCTAGTACCACATTAGCTATTTTCAGCACTGCTGATTTTAACCTTTCCCATTATTCTTCAATATTATTTTTAACTTAAACCATTTACAATTCCTATGTGAGTCTGAAATCATATCAGTATTCTATAATAAAAGAGGAAATGTTTGAAAGATTTAAAGAATATAATTGCCATTGTCTGATTGTCTTTGATCACAATCTAAGAAATTGGTATATTGTTTTTGCCAGTAAACACAATTCTAAACTTTAGATGATGCATTTCAATCATCATCTGTTTTATTTAACTGTATCTTTAATACAGACCAAACCGAATTTGAAATCGCAAGTGGGCGAACTTTACCGAATGTAGGAGAAAAGCCAGCATCCGTTGTGGCGAAATCTATTCGTCTATTTCGGACCAAGGACGAGACAGCTAACAACAAGGTAAATTCTTGTTAACATAGTTGTTGATGCTAGCATATCTGATAAACTTACACAGAACAATGTTATCCGTTTGTTAAAAAATGTTTCCATACCAGAGTTAAAGGATAACACCTTACTGACGGAGCTATATTTCAGGAAACTGAAATTCAAAAATCCTTGAATTGAAAACGTATTCGCACAGAAATAATTCCCCCCCCCCCCCCCAGATACTAAACGCACCCACCATTACACGTCCACACGCCCACATTTTCAGGAAACATAAACCTGCTGTACTACTGGCTCGAAGGTTGCATTACAAAGAAATTTATTTTGGAGGTATCGCAAGATACATTACGTGACCGAACATTGATAGTGAAACTTCATTCAGTTGTTTATTACAAGATGTCTTCGCCGATTATGAACAATATGATCATTTGAGCCTGGAAGACCTGTTGATATGTGACTGAGGAAGCTATAACAAATTTCAATAGTGTTCTAGAATCAATGTTACAAGTAGGAAACAGTGGTTGTGGTATTAAACATTGTGAATAAGGTGCTGTTATTAATTGTTTGTACTGTTTTCAAGAGTTCTGCAAGGCATATTTTGTAATTAGACTTCATTATTGCTTATGAACAGTGGTATAATGCAGCAAAATACGCCAATATAGGAATGCCATTTTATAAATATATCTTATACTGATTTTGAACGAATGTAAGCTTGTATGTATAATTATGCATGCATGCTTGTGAATATGTATGTATTCATGTATATATGCATGTTAAATAATGAAAACAAAAGTGTTTAATCAGCTTTTTCCATTATGTACTGCATAGTATACTGCGGACTTTATTTTCGTTAGGGATTAACACTGCTGTTCACCTGCAAAATGGACATACGGCTCATTAATGCACAGCCTTAATGCTCCAAAACTAGGTATTGCCTTAACAGGGTATCATCACCGACTCGAAATGATGATGATGATGGTGATGTTTGGTTTGTGGGGTGCTCAACTGCACGGTCATCAGCGCTCGTACGAAGTCCCAATTTTTACACAGTCCAAATTTTACTCAATCCCATCTAGCCACAGTCACGAATGATGATGATGGTAAAATGATAAGGACAACACAAACACCCAGTTCCCGGGGCAGAGAATATCCCCAATCCGACTGGGATCGACCTTGGAACCTCGTGATCAAGAGGCAGCAACGCTAGCCACTAGACCATGAGCTGCGAACGACTCGAAATGAGCCTGATATAAGTTTCATTTAAATACGAATCATGCAGTTAAGACATCTACCTTGTAAATGCGAAGACTTTATTCTAGACATAATGTAGTGCTGTCTAAATGTGCCGACCATTATCTACTTGTAACTTCATTATCTGTATGAAAGAATCACACGCGGGCGAGGTGTGACCTCTGCCTTTTCGTTACATAGTTGACAATACACTTCCGACAGTAATGTAAGTTCACTTAAGTACAGAGAAAGCGTATTATTAAGGTATATATGCGTGTAGTATAGTTAAGCCATATGAAAAACTACTCTAATTATATGCATGTATAAAGTAACCCAAGTAACATGTGCTCTTCACGATTGATTAAATGAATAATTATCAGTGGCAGAGAAACAGCTGTAACTCAATATTGATCAGCATCTGATAAAAATACATTGCTTTGAAATTAGTGGCGAATTAACATAACGATTCCTATCACAGCTATTATTTAAATGCTATACTAAAACTAAAGCTAAACTCCGTCGGAACTGGCCTCGGAAGGCCCAACTGTACCGACCGACCGCCGTGTAATTCTAAGTCCAGGTGTCGTTGGATACGGAAATAGAGGAGAATGAGGTCAGCACGCCGCTCTCCCGACCATAGTCAGTTATCGTTACCGAAGACATTATTTCTCATTCAAGTTCTTCCTCAATTGGCCTCATAAAGGCTGAGTACACTGCGCTTGCCAACAGAACTCGGCAGCCTGGACGATCATCAAATGGTTGAAATGGCTCGGAACACTGTGGGACTTAAATACTGAGGTCATCAGTCGCCTAGAACTTAGAATTACTTAAACCTAACTAACCTAAGGACATCACATACGTCCATGCCCGAGGCAGGATTCGAACCTGCGACCGTAGCGGCCGCTCGGCTCCAGACTGTAGCGCCTAGAGCCGCACGGCCACTCCGGCTGGCCGGACGGTCATCCATCCAAGTGCTAGGCACGCCCGAGAGAGCTTAACTTCGGTGATCTGAGAGGAACTAGTGTTACCACTGCGGCAAGGCCGTTGGCAAAGCTGTTCTTGCACAGCTAAATAATTTATATAATGTTATATCCTCTTGAATGTAATAAACGTAAAATCAATTGATGTTCTCTCACCACTTTATTTGCATACTTGTCTCGTTATACAGTGATTGGGATCACAATGATAAGTTATTTGGTATTTTGTCTGTACAAAATAACACCTCTGCTTTGATTACCTATTTAAGTGAGAAAGCTAACAGCAATATAAAACGGCTTAAATTAATTGTTCTGCTATTTTAATAATATGATTAGGCTGTACCATTTCTTGGAGTTCAGCAACTTAAAAAAGGCAGACTCTCCACATCAAGTGAGCATAGTTATACTAGTTATTGTACGTACACTTAGGCTCATCTAAAACTTCGCTTATTAATTTTTTTATGATAAAAGAACAGAAATGGCCGCTGCTCTCTTCAGTTTATGCCCTATCAAACAAAACCACTCTTGTCCGTGGGTAACTGCAATGCATAAAATACAAAAACGTAAATAATTTCTCGCAGCGCATTTGAAACTTCCTACAAAGAAAAGAAAGATAGCTTTCCTAATTCTCGTGTTCGCCATATCTAAATTAAGTCTCACAAACGCAGAAATAATCACTTTACTTTGACTCCGATAATACGTTTTCTTAATCAAGGAAATGAGATCGTTTTCAGATGCAATTCCTTTCTATAAACTGAACTTTCAGACCAGTCAGTCAGAGGGAATCCGTCGTCCGCGTCTTACTGCTTCGTACCTCGTCTCATGGTGAAATTTGGAAAAATTAAAGACGATATCTGTTCTACACAAAACTTACAGTAGTCTATTGTTGTTTGTTGTTCACGAGTGGCCAAGTATATCTTGACGTTCCAGGCACCGGTCTCATCTCTCTGCTGAATTTAGTACTGTCGGTGGTACGCAACCGCGGCCACCTGCATGGCTTACAGATGGCTCTGCCCAACAACTGCAAATGCCACGTACGCAACGGACAGAAGGCTACTGTTACCACTATCACATTCTTAGCCAACGTATTGGGATTTTTTAAGTACACATGCAAATATTTAACTTCCGAGGGAATATCCGTAAAACTACCGCCTCTGGGCGGTACTGCTTACACACCTCAATGCAGGTAAAAATCATAAAAGACCGTGAAACATCGTGACAGCTGCGTGACAGACCAAAAATACAAGTGCCAAAGGCTGTTATAATTGAAAATGCTGACGATACCTCTGGATGTAGTAAAAATTAAACGAAAATGCTGTAAATAAGAGTATCACTTCAGTATTACGTCGAGACTACCAAAAACAAAACTGTAAACGTGTTTGATCCCCGACCACTGACGACATATGGAACGAATAAAACGAAACACTTATGCTAAAATAAATACTCACTTTTAGTACTTGTACAGCCAAATTTTTAAATAATTTAATTAATCGTACAAGAAAACATACGAAGATTTTTACATTCCCGTTATCAATCCTGCAAATCTTGCCTCAATCCGCCATACGCAACCACAGTGACGTTGAACGACAGCTCCCTCATCTCCAACAAATGATCTCGTGCAGTTGCAAGATACTGGGTGGTTATTCTGGAGAACAACGGTTCAAACAGTTGGCCGGTCATCCGAATTTTGGTAACCGTTATCTCTATAAATCGCTTAAATTTAATGCCGAGACAGTTTCTTTAAAAGGGTACTGCCGACTTCTACTTTCTTCCGTCCCTAATCCCAGGGAGTGATCTCTATTTAACGAGCTCGTCGTTAAGTGGACACCAGATCCTAATCTTCCTTTATTCCCTATTCTCTTGTTAACACTCAGTTTAACTTCAAACTCAACCAGAGAAGCAAATTTTGTAGCTTGTTTACGTTCTATACTAAGAACACAAAAATAGTGGACCCCCACCTCCCGTTACGGTACAACACCCAAAGAGCTAGTACCTCGTTTCGCATTTCAACAGACGGAGAGACTTGGCAAGAACGGATCAGGAACTTCTGGACATTATCTATCAACTAACTAGCAGAATGCATCGGGACGACTGGGACAAGATCGACAGCATCACTCACAGGAGCATGCAGAACGAACTCGAGCGCTGCACCGAGCGGCAGAAGAAAAAGTGGCCACGAAAGCTTTAACAATTTTGTATTACGCCTCTATGGGGAGGAGATTTGCAGATTGTACCGACGCCTTGACCAACGACGGAAGAAGAAAGCGCGACTGATGTCCTCTCTCGCCTTTCTGTCACAGTGCCGAGATGAATGTGCTGTGGTGTCACCCCCAGACTCCACACTTGCTAGGTGGTAGCCTTTAAATCGGCCGCGGTCCGTTAGTGTACGTTGGACCCGCGTGTCGCCACTGTCAGCGATTGCAGACCGAGCGCTGCCACACGGCTGGTCTAGAGAGACTTCCTAGCACTCGCCCCAGTTGTACAGCAGACTTTGCTAGCGATGCTACACTGACAAATACGCTCTCATTTGCCGAGACGATAGTTAGCATATCCGTCAGCTACGTCATTTGCTACGACCTAGCAAGGCGCCATAGCATTTGATATTTATCTTGTGAAGCATGTACAGTCAAGAGAGATGTTCACCAATTGTGGATTAAAGTTAAGTATTCTACCAGTTACCTCCTTTTTTTACTAGACTCAACTCCTATAACTGTTCCAGACCTCACGCCAGCCTGCGTGAGTTTAAACGCGTGCATTTCGGCCTCCTCTAGCTACACGGTGTTGGCTCTTCTGCCAACACATCACAATGGCGACGAGTGTAAAAACGGTCTTCTCCTTTATACTTGCTTAAATTACTTGTGCCATGGCTTTGCCACAATCTCCAGATGTACTGTCCGAATTTTATCGCTTGCAGACTCAGCAGACGCAGGCCTTATTGGATGCCCTAGGACAGCTCGTCCAGGGTCAACATGCACTGCAAAACGATGCGGCAGCCGCCGCCCCACCGCTACCGCAGCCACAACATGCTGTTGCGCCACCTTTTCGTAACCAAGAATACTCGGGCTCGTGAACCTTCGCCCATGGAAATTCATGTAGTTCAATCCACTCCGCCCAGTGCCACTCTCTCTAATAGTGACAGTGTTCGTCTTACAACTAGTGTGCGTCGACGTCGACGAAAATCCCGTCAAGTCGCAAGTGATTCTGTACCAGTGTCAGTTCACGTTGCACGAGACAGTCGCTCCTGTCGTCAGCAGGACAATAAACTTTTTGTAGATTTGGACCTTAATGGCAATGTGGTACCATTCCAGCTCGATACGGGAGCTGCAGTTTCATTGATCAATAAAGACACGTACAAACAACTGGGCACACCTCCGTTGCGTGCCGCAAATGTTAAGTTAACTAGCTATTCCGGTCACCATATCCTTGTGTTAGGACAGTGCAGCCTTCTTGCAACATACAAGGGACAAACAAAACTTGTGTCATTTTACGTCCTTCGTTCTTCTTCTGCAAAAAATTGGTTCAAATGGCTCTGAGCACTATGGGACTTAAAATCTGTGGTCATCAGTCCCCTAGAACTTAGAACTACTTAAACCTAACTAACCTAAGGACATCACACACATCCATGCCCGAGGCAGGATTCGAACCTGCGACCGTAGCAGTCGCGCGGTTCCGGACTGAGCGCCTGAACCGCTAGACCACCGCGGCCGGCCTTCTTCTGCAGTGAACTTGTTTGGTTTAGATTTATTTCAGTTGTTTAACTTGTCTATAGTCAATCAGGTCCTATCAGTGAACTAGACTGTGCCTTCAGCCAGTGTTTCTCGTCTATGTGAAGAGTTTGCAGACATTTTTGCACCGGGCCTTGGTTGCGCTAAGAACTATGAAGCACATTTGGAACTGAAAGTAAAAGCGCAACCGAAATTTTTCAGAGCGCGCAATGTTCCCCACGCATTGCGTGATGAGGTCGCAAAAACGTTATACGATTTGGAATCACACGGTGTGATTGAACGTGTGCAGGCTTCTCTCTGGGCCTCACCCTTAGTAATTTTGCCAAAACCTTCCGGAAAATTGAGACATTGTGTGGACTTCAAAGCTGCAGTGAATCCACAACTAGTGATTTCAACATTTCCTTTACCCCGCCCGGAAGATCTTTTTGACAAACTGTGCCTGGGTAAATATTTTTCGAAATTGGACCTAGCAGATGCATACTTGCAAATACCGGTGGACGAAGAATCCCAGCGCGTTTTGGTGGTCAACACGCATCTTGGTTTGTACCGATTCAAAAGACTGCCATTCGGGTGTGCATCCGCCCCTGCTTTGTTTCAGCAATATTTACAAACTGTTTGTGCATCGGTCCCTACTGCAGCAAACTATCTGGACGATATTGTGATCTCCGGAAGGACGGAAGAAGAACATTTAGCCAATCTCAGAACATTCTTTCAGGTCTTGCGACAAAATGGTCTTCGCTTGCGGAAGGACAAATGTGTGTTTTTTGCTCGTGACTTACCATATTTGGGACATGTAAACAATGCCCAAGGCATACATCCCAGTCCAGAGCACCTGCGTGCCATACAGGACTTGCCTTCGCCGCAGAATTTGAAGCAGCTACAGAGTGTGCTGGGAAAAATCAATTACTATAACAAATATGTGCGCCACGCCTCTTCCATTTCAGCTCCGCTTCATCGCTTACGCCGTAAAGGTGTTCCGTTCGTCTGGACGACGGAATGCGAACGCGCCTTTCGCCAGTTGAAATCGGCGTTGCTTTCAAATACTTGCCTTACACCATTCGATCCCCAGAAACCCCTTTTGCTGATGGTGGATGCATCGGATTTCGGGATCGGCGCTGTGCTTGCGCACAAAGATGGATCGCATGATCGCCCTATTGCCTTTGCGTCCAAATTGCTCTCGTCTGCGCAAAGAAATTATTCACAGATAGAAAAAGAAGATTTGGCTCTCGTCTTTGGTGTTACTAAGTTTCATGATTTCTTGTATGGTCGTCACTTTACCATCATCACAGACCACAAACCTTTGACGTCGCTTTTTCATCCGAACAAGCCTGTACCTCCGCGTACCGCGCAGAAATTCATTCGCTGGTCACTTTTCCTCTCGAAGTACCGCTACGATATCTTGTATCGGTCCACTGCTAAGACCGGAAGCGCCGATGCGTTGTCCCGTTTGCCTGTTGCTGAGGATAGAGCATTCGATTCCTCCGAACTTGCTTGCATGTTCATTGATTCGGAACCTGATGGCGTGGTCGAATCGTTTCCGATTGATTTTCGTCGTGTAGCTACAGCCACAGCTGCTGACCCTGTCCTTGCTACCGTTTTGCGTTTTGTTGCTACGCAATGGCCCTTGTCAAAGTCACGGATCGAGGATCCGTTGGTTCGCCGATATTTTGCTCACAAGGAGAGACTTTTTGTACGACATGGTGTTTTGCTGTTGCGTTCTGATAATGATCAGTCCGGGGTCGTGGTCCCACGTTCGTTACAGTCCTCTGTCTTCCGGCTTCTCCACCAAGAACATTGGGGTATAGTGCGAACGAAACAACTTGCTCGTCAGCACTGTACTTGGTTCGGAATCGATGCTGCGATTACGAATATGTGCTCTTCTTGCATGGCGTGTGCCGAACAACAATCCGCACCGCCGCGGAAATTCCTTCCATGGCCGAAAGCCACTTCCCCTTGGCAACGATTACACATCGATTTTGCTGGTCCATTCTGGAATGCTCGATGGTTGGTTGTCGTCGATTCCTTCAGTAACTTTCCTTTTGTTGTCAGGATGTCATCCACGACGTCATCTGCCACCATCCAAGCGTTATCTGCTATCTTTTGCATTGAAGGTCTTCCGCAGACTATTGTTTCCGACAATGGCCCACAATTCATGTCCGCAGAATTTCAGTCATTCTGCAAGGCCAATGGTATTCAACATCTGACATCCACGCCGTTTTCGCCTCAGTCAAACGGTGCCGCTGAACGTTTGGTCAGGACTTTCAAGTCACAGATGTTGAAGTTGAAAGAGTCGCATCCTCGGGAGGACGCGTTATTGCTCTTTTTGTCTTGGTATCGCTGTCAGCCCCGAGATGGTCGCTCGCCGGCTGAGTTGCTCCATGGTCGTCCTCATCGAACCTTGATGTCTTTGCTACATCCGACGCATCAGGTTCCTGTGCAGACCTGCTTTTGCCCAAGGCGACGTTGTCTACTACCGCAACTATCGAGGTTCACGGCGTTGGCTTGCAGGGCGCATTCTTCGCTGCCTCGGCCGCGCTCTGTATCTGGTTTTGGGGGCCTCTGGTGAGGTGCGTCGGCATCTCAATCAGCTCTGTCGTCGCACGGGTTCTGCCGCTCCCCGTCTGCTTTCAGCGACGGTGCCGTCCGGTCATCGCCCTGGGGACCCATCTACTGGCTCGCCTCATCCCCAGTTGTTACCGATGCTGCCTTCCATTTTGCCCCATGGCGACGCGCCGCCGCCGCCGCCGCCTGCTCTCCCGCCGGCAACGCCCACAGTGGACGCTTCGCTGCAGCCGCCAAGCGCCTCCCTGGGTCACGCGCCGCCGATCGCTTCCCGTGACCAGTTGTCCTCCGACATGGAACTCTTGCCCGCTCCGGACCAGATGTCGTCTTCGCCCGTCGGGTGCCCCGTTCTGATGGAGGTCGACCCTTCGGCCCCTCCTGTCTCTCTACGGGCGCATACACCGCATGTTGGCGTGCACCCTGGACTAGGTTTTCAGGCGTTTCCTAGCTCCCCTCGGACCGAATGGCCGGGTGCGGGTGGCACAGCCTCGCCTGTTGTTAGGCTCCCCACCTCGTCGCATACGTCAACATGGGGTCCTCCCCACGGCGGGCGGAAGCCTTGTAACACAACCGTACGCCGATTTGGGGAGGAGGAATGTGGTGTCACCGCCAGACACCACACTTGCTAGGTGATAGCCTTTAAATCGGCCCCGGTCCGTTAGTATACGTCGGACCCGCGTGTCGCCACTGTCAGTGATTGCAGACCGAGCGCCGCCTAACGGCTGGTCTAGAGAGACTTCCTAGCACTCGCCCCAGTTGTACAGCAGACTTTGCTAGCGATGCTACACTGACAGATACGCTCTCATTTGCCGAGACGATAGTTAGCATAGCCGTCAGCTACGTCATTTGCTACGACCTAGCAAGTCGTCATAGCATTTGATATTTATCTTGTGAAGCATGTACAGTCAAGAGAGATGTTCACCAATTGTGGATTAAAGTTAAGTATTCTACCCGTTACCTCCTATTTTTACTAGACTCAACTCCAATAACTGTTCCAGACCTCACGCCAGCCTGCGTGAGCTTAAACGTCTGCATTTCGGCCTCCTCTAGCTACACGGTGTTGGCTCTTCTGCCAACACATCACATGTGCTACACCGAAGTTCTTGAGACGTAAGCGCGTATTCACCACCGCCCAAGCACATTTTATCTACGACAAATGGAACGAGCTTTTCTTCGTGAGCGAATATATACAACACGGAGAGACTTGGCAAGAACGGATCAGGAACTTCTGGACATTTTCTATCAACTAACTAGCAGAATGCAGCGAGACGACTGGAACCAGATCGACAGCGTCACTCACAGGAGCATGCAGAACGAACTCGAGCGCTGCACCGAGCGGCAGAAGAAATAGTTTTAAAGATGCCGGAGGCAGACCGACAAGGCGTTTCCCGACATGTCACACACAGTGGTCAACCACACTGAACGACAATTGACCGAAGAGGAAGTGTCTGTTCTTCAAAAAGGAGGGAATTTCGCTATCATCCCGAGCACTATACCTATGGAGGACATCATTGCCAACACCGAAGCAGCCATTCGGACTCTTCCTTGTGAAAGAGCAGAGGAAATACGCACTGAAACAGCCAGGATACTGCGCCGAGAAAAACTACCAGCTTGCAACCTGAAGAAAGAAGAGGTACAAGCCATTAAGAATCTCAACGCCGACAAGAGAATATTGGTACTGCCTGCGATAAGGGGAATGCGACCGTCGTAATGAAGACCGAAGATTATGAGCAAAAGATCCGAGGCCTATTAGATCCGACGACGTACCGAAAACTAAGCGCAGATCCGACGCAGTGTATCACTCGGAATACGAATCGATTAATCAAGGCGTCTTCTCTGCCGCGGACATACAGAGAAACCTGCCCAACATAGAAGCCCTACCACCTCGGGTCTATGGATTACCCAAGATCCATAAGAACAACGTTCCACTGAGACCGATCGTTAGCGCTCCTGGCTCACCAACGTATAAACTGGCAAAACATTTGGCCTCTCTGCTCCAGCCACACGTGGGGAAGACCGACACATACATTAAGGACTCAGGACATTTCATTGAGAAGCAGAAGAAACTGAAACTTGCACCAAACGACATCCTGGTCAGCTTTGATGTTGTTTCGTTATTTACGAAAGTGCCACTCAGTGACGCTCTGGAGCACATCGGTGCCATGTTCCCGCAAGACATCAAAAGGCTCTTCCACGCATGTCTCACCACGAGCTATTTCACGTGGAATGGCGATTTCTACGAACAGCTGGAAGGCGTCGCCATGGGTAGTCCTCTCAGTCCAGTGGTGGCCAACTTCTTCATGGAACAATTCGAAGCACAGGCACTGTACTTGGCGACTTGCAAACCTAAGGTGTGGTACAGGTACGTCGATGATACTTTCGTTGTGTGGAGCCATGGTGAAGAACAGCTCGGTGACTTCCTAAGACACTTGAACAGCCTCCATGCCAACATAAGATTTACCATGGAAGTAGAAAAAGACAAGAAACTGCCATTTCTAGATGTGCTGGTCACAAGGGACGGCGAAAACCTGGGACACAGCGTGTATCGAAAACCGACACACACGGACCGATTCCTGCACAAACTGTCAAACCACTATCCGAGCCAGAAAAGAGGCATGATTAGCACGCTCGTAACGAGAGCAGGACGAATATGTGAGCCACAACACCTCAAACGAGAAATGCAACACCTGGAAACTGTTCTGAGGAGCAATGGGTACTCCACAAATTACATTAGAAGTGTAACACAGCCAAGCACTCGTCGAAGTAAGGAACCAGAAAAAGAAATGTCGGATACGGGGTTTCTGCCATACATTCCCAGAGTCACTGACAGAATCGGCTGTTTATTGCGCAAACATGGCGTAAAGACGATTTTCAAACCGACAAAGAATATCAAAGAGTGTCTTAGATCGGCGAAGGAGAAAAGAGACCTGTGGTGTCACCGCCAGACACCACACTAGCTAGGTGGTAGCCTTTAAATCGGCCGCGGTCCGTTAGTATACGTCTGACCCGCGTGTCGCCACTATCAGTGATTGCAGACCGAGCGCCGCCACACGGCAGGTCTACAGACACTTCCTAGCACTCGCCCCAGTTGTACAGCCGACTTTGCTAGCGATGGTTCACTGACAAATTGCACTCTAATTTGCCGAGACGATAGTTAGCATAGCCTTCAGCTACGTCATTTGCTACGACCTAGCAAGGCGCCATTATCATTTGCTATTTATCTTGTGATGCATGTACCGTCAGACCGATGTTCACCAATTATGGATTAAAGTTAAGTATTCCAGAAGCTACGTACTTTTTTTTACTAGACTCAACTCCTTTAACTGTTCCAGACCTCACGCCAGCCTGCGTGAGCTTAAACGCGTGCCTTTCGGCGTCCTCTCCTAGTGGCTTGGCTGTCCTGCCAAGTCACAACAAGACCCACTTGCAATGTCGGGAATATACCGTATACCATGCACATGCGGTAAAGTTTATGTCGGAATGACTGGACGATCAATTAACACCAGGATCAAAGAGCATAAGTGACATTGCAGGTTGAGGCAGGTGAAGAAATCGGCCGTGGCAGAGCAAGCACTGAATGAGACCGACCACGTAATAAAATTCGACGACACGGAAGTTCTGGCTGTAGAGAAGCACTATCACACGCGCTTATTTAGAGAAGCTGTAGAAATACAGAAACACGCGAACAGTTTCAACAAGGAAAGTCTTAAGGTAAACGGATCCTGGCTTCCCGTACTATAGCGAACGACTGTCGCACGTAGCAAGAGGAGATCCGCACCGGAAATGACTGCGGAGAAGCCCTCGGTCGTTAGCGCGCCAGGTACATATAGTCGGCGGCCGTGAGCTCGGCTCCAGTTCACCACCGGCAATGGAGGGTGAAGCTTTGACAATGCCAGCCACTCGTGTTGGCGAAACGTCAGAAAAATCATTAGATGAACGCCGGCCGACGAAACCGAGACAGAATCCAAAAGGCAGTTTGTCAACCAGTGGCCACGAAAGCCTTAACAGTATTGTAAATATTTTGCATGAGTGTATCTAAAAATAAAACAATATGAAAACCCACCACCCATTCAGTGCTGTTAATTTAACTCATATTTCGGTCTTTTAACTTGCTATGAGTCACATCTTTCTTATCGCCGAATTAGTGATGTTAAGTTCCCAAAGAAAGCAGGTGTTGACAGATGTGAACATTACCGAACTATGACTTTAATAGGTCACGGAAGCAAAATACTAACGCGAATTCGTTACAGACGAATGGAAAAACTAGTAGAAGCCGAACTAGGGAAGATGAGTTTGGATTCTGTAGAAATATCGGAACACGTGAGGCAATACTGACCTTACGACTTATTTTAGAAGCTAGATTAAGGAAAGGCAAACCTACGTTTCTAGCATTCGTAGACTTAGAGAAAGCTTTTGACAATGCTGACTGGAATACTCTCTTTCAATTTCTAAAGGTGGCAAAGGTAAAATACAGGGAGTGAAAAGCTATTTACAATTTGAATAGAAACAAGATGGCAGTTATAAGAGGCGAGGGACATGAAAGGGAAGCAGTGGCTGGGAAGGGAGTGAGACAGGTTTGTAGCCTGTCCTCGATGTTATTCAACCTGTATATTGAGCAAGCAGTAAAGGAAACAAAAGAAAAATTCGGAGTAGGTATTAAAATTCATGGAGAAGTAGTAACAACTTTGAGGTTCGCCGATGACATTGTAATTCCGTCAGAGATAGCAAAGGACTTGGAAGAGCAGTTGGACAGAATGGATAGTGTCTTGAAAGGAGGATATAAGATGAACATCAACAAAAGCAAAACGAAGATTATGGGATGTAGTCGAATTAAGTCGGGTGATGCTGAGGGAATTAGATTAGGAAATGAGACACTTAAAGTAGTAAAGGAGTTTTGCTATTTTTGGAGTAAAATAACTGATTATGGTCGAAGTAGAGAGGATATAAAATGTAGACTGGCAATGGCAAGGAAATGATATCTGAAGAAGAGAAATTTGTTAACATCGAGTATAGATTTAAGTATCTGGAAGTCGTTTCTGAAAGTATTTGTATGGAGTGCAGCCATGTATGGAAATGAAACATGGACAATAAATAGTTTGGACAAGAAGAGAATAGAAGCTTTCGAAATGTGGTGCTACAGAAGAATGCTGAAGATTGGATGGGAAGATCACATAACTAACGAGGAAGTGTTGAGTAGGATTGGGGAGAAGTTTGTGGCACAACTTGACTATAAGAAGGGATCGGTTGGTAGGACATGTTCTGAGGCATCAAGGGACCACCAGTTTAATATTGGAGGACAGTGTGGAGGGTAAAAATCGTAGAGGGAGACAAAGAGACGAATACACTAAGCAGATTCAGAAGGATGTAGGTTGCAGTAGGTACTGGAAGATGAAGAAGCTTGCACAGGATAGAGTAGCACTGAGAGTTGCATCAAACCAGTCTCAGAACTGAAGACCACAACAACAACAACAAGTCCCTGTACTGTTGAATTACAGTTTCTTCCCAAGAACAGGAACATAGCTGATAACACTGCCTCAAAACCTCATCGCCACGAGTAAGAAAGGAGGAGAAGATGTCTAGCACCTACGACTCCCTGGAACCTATCCGTGTTCCAGGGTCTATCAGTCACAGAACAGGTTTAGTGAAAGCCATTTATTACTTAAAAAAGTTTATTTTCAGTGAATGATCACTACAAGAAGAGGATGCAGTTAGTAACATTTTTACACTTACTGAAAAACGTGACAACACCAAGAAGGATTTGTGTGACATAAACGAATGCAGCTAAACGGGTTTTGGCATCTGAAAGACTATCTCTATTCAAATTTCGCACCAGCTGCGCAAGAGTGGCTCTAGTAGCTCCACTACGAGGATGCAGATCAGTTTTACTTTAAATACATGCTGTAACGGTTTTGAACGTTAGTTACCTTTGAGACTGGAGGTGGTGAGATGATGTTAGTCAAGGATGCCTATAAGGTGGCAAAGACACCTGTTGTGCACATAGTTCTGCGTAGTCAGAGCGTACACAACTTTCTCACTAGAGCGCGCCCCACTAAGCACAACAGCACAGGCGCAGCGCTCATCCATCTCCGCACTACGAGATGGCGCTGCCTTAGAGACGGACTAAATTCTGCTTCTGCTGATCTCCATATTAATATGTAACGCAGTTAATGAGATTGATGTTAATGTAGAACCTTTTCTCCTCACGGATCACACTCGCGCAGTGACACCTGAATGCGTGAGGTATTATAATGAGTGTACAGACCTCCGATTAGTCAGTCTGCATTTGTCTGTACCAGTCTGCATTAGTCTGTACCAGTTTATAGTCAACTTTCAGTCTGCACCAAAGAAGATTATTATATTCCTGTACATAGCCATGAAGATAAATTAATAGACACTTTGTCAAGTATTAGAGATATGTGAGAATAAGATTAACGTACCTAGACCAAAGGAACTTCAGATTGTCAATTGTAAACAGCATCCAGAATCAAGTTACATAATGTCTATGCTTTTTATTATTTTAATAAATGTGTGTGAAAATTAATCAAATTCTGTTTAAAGTTGGTCACCGTGAATCTGCTACCCTAATTGTGCGAGTGGCATTTCTATCATCTGACCTAACGCAGAAGATAAACACGCCATGATAAGACCACAAGACATATTGCTGACACTCGCCTGCTTCGTTAGAGCGACAAGTCAAATAATCTGATGGTATGTGTACCGAATGTCTCACAGTATGCACACCACAACGCCATTATCAACATTTCACTGAGTTTGAATGTGTTTGTGTAAGAGGGTTACGAGAGGTTTGATTTTTTTATTGCGATACTGAAAGAGACTTGACAGGAATATAGCCACTGTATATGACTGCTGGCAATGGTGGTCACAGGAATGTACGATCTCAAGAAGACCGGTCTCCGGATGGTCATGTGGCACTACAGGGAGAGAGAGAGAGACCATTGCGCTCGGCTTTTGGCTCTGGCGCATCGTACTGCATCTGCAGCAGCAATTTGAGCAGCAGTTGGTACCACAGTGACACGACGGACTGTTACAAAACGGTTACTTCAAGGACAGCTCCGAGTCACATGTCATGTAGCATTCATTTCACCCACCCCAAACCAACACCATTTGTGACATCAGTGGTGTCAACCGAGAATTCATTGGAGGGAAAGATGGAGGTCTGTTGTGTTTTCTGATGAAAGCTAGTTCTGCCTTGGTGCCAGTGAATACCAGTATGTTGGATAGAAGGAGGCCAACTGAGAGCCTCCAAACAACTTGTCTGCGTGCTAGACACATTGGAACTTGTTCTGTACATAGTTCCACGTAGTCAGCGCATACACAACTTTCCCACTAGAGACCGCCCT
The DNA here is from genome assembly GCF_021461385.2 of Schistocerca piceifrons. NCBI lineage: Eukaryota > Metazoa > Arthropoda > Insecta > Orthoptera > Acrididae > Schistocerca > Schistocerca piceifrons. The sequence goes on along the minus strand of NC_060144.1, from coordinate 397,386,757 downwards.
GTTAAGTACAACAATGCAGGTGCAGCGCTCGTCCAGCTCTGCACTAAGAGATGGCGCTGCCTTAGAGATGGACCAAATTCTGCTTCCGCCGATCTGCGTAGTAATATGTAATGCAGCCAATGAGATTGCTCCTAATGTAGAACCTTTCCTCCTCGCGGATCACACTCACACAGTGATACCTGAACGCGTGAGGTATTATAACGAGTGTGCAGAACACCGATTAGCCAGTCTGCATTTGTCTGCACCAGTCTGTACCAGTCTGTATTAGTCTGTACAGTCTATAGTCAAGTTTCAGCCTGCGCCTAATAAGATTACCATATTGCTGTACATAGCCATGAAGATAAATGAATAGACACTTTGTCAAGTATTAGAGATATGTGAGAATAAGATTAACGTACCTAGACCAAAGGAACTTCAGATTGTCAATTGTAAACAGCATCCAGAATCAAGTTACATAATGTATATGCTTTTTATTATTTTAATTAATGTGTGTGAAAGTTAATCAAGTTCTGTTTAAAGTTGGTCACCGTCAATCTGCTGCTCTAAGTGTGCAAGTGGCATTTCTATCGTCTGACCTAATGGCAGAAGATAAACACGCCACGATAAGACCACAAGACATATTGCTGACACTCACCTACTTCGTTAGAGTGACAAGTCAAATAATCTGATGGTGTGTGTACTGAAGGTCTTGCAGTACGCAAACCACAGACCTACACCTGGATTTGTGATCTAGGATGCAATTTCGTATGACAGCAACAGCACCCTCATGGTTATCCCACGTTCCCCAACTCCAAATCTGAATGTCAATGTGCTGATTCTATCTGTCGCGCTGCCATTCATGAACAGCGTTCCAAGAAGTGTTTTCCAACAGGATAACGTTCGCCAACATAGCGCTATCGTAATCAAACATGCTCCCAGGAGTGTCTACATGTTGCCTTGGCATGCTCGATCACCAGATCTGTCTCCAAGCGAGTAGATATGGGACATCATCGAACGACAACGCCAGCTTCATCCGCAAACGGTATTCACAGTCCCTATATTGACCGACCAAGTGCAGCAGGCATGGAACTCCATCCAACACACTGACATCCTGCATCTATACGAAACAATTTACACACGTTTGTATGTTTACATTCGACAATTACGCTGTTAAGTAGGTTATTAATGTATCACCATTTCACATTTACGATGGATTACCTCGTGCTTACATTAACCTGTGATCTCGAAATGTTCATCACATAAATATCTTACCGACATAAATGTAATCCAAAAATTTCATTACTCTACATTAATGATTGTTGGTTATGATTTTTTTCGTCAGTGTATTTTCTTTGTCGGTATGTAAGTTGAAGCATGGCTCTCTGCTTCTTCTGCACTCAAAAGTGCGTGATATAGACTTCAGTATTCTTTCGAAGCTTTATAAATATTAGTTTGTGGATTGTGTTATCTCTCGGTTGGTGTTACGTAAAATGGAAAATCATTAAAGGTACTTGTCTCCTCAATATGTCGCCTTTGCATTTTTTAAATCCTAATTTGTGATCTGATTAAAAACTGTAAATTGCCAATGGACTGAATCATGAGGCAGAACCTTAAAGCGAAAATATCAAAACGGTTGAAATCCCAGACATTATCAGTAATGGGATCAAACAGTTTGTGTACAATAAAACAATACTATTTCTTATAAAGGTGGAGTTGACAGACTAGTCCCTTAAGACATAGCCTTCTCAGTGGCAAAATAATGAAGACTTCATCAATGCTTTAGAAATGGTGAATAAAAAGAATATTGAAAATTGTTAGGCGAAAACAGGCCTCAGGGTGATGGAGGACTAAAATAAATAATTTTGAAAAAAGAAAAGAAACGACAAACAGATGCAATATATTTTTCAGGTTGCATCAAACTACCGTCGTAAATTTACAAGTCTTTATCAAAGAATACAGACTGTTACAACAAAATTTGATTTTCTCATCATACACACCTGGAAATTGAAATAAGAACACCGTGAATTCATTGTCCCAGGAAGGGGAAACTTTATTGACACATTCCTGGGGTCAGATACATCACATGATCACACTGACAGAACCACAGGCACATAGACACAGGCAACAGAGCATGCACAATGTCGGCACTAGTACAGTGTATATTCACCTTCCGCAGCAATGCAGGCTGCTATTCTCCCATGGAGACGATCGTAGAGATGCTGGATGTAGTCCTGTGGAACGGCTTGCCATGCCATTTCCACCTGGCGCCTCAGTTGGACCAGCGTTCGTGCTGGACGTGCAGACTGCGTGAGACGACGCTTCATCCAGTCCCAAACATGCTCAATGGGGGACAGATCCGGAGATCTTGCTGGCTAGGGTAGTTGACTTACACCTTCTAGAGCACGTTGGGTCGCACGGGATACATGCGGACGTGCATTGTCCTGTTGGAACAGCAAGTTCCCTTGCCGGTCTAGGAATGGTAGAACGATGGGTTCGATGACGGTTTGGATGTACCGTGCACTATTCAGTGTCCCCTCGACGATCACCAGTGGTGTACGGCCAGTGTAGGAGATCGCTCCCCACACCATGATGCCGGGTGTTGGCCCTGTGTGCCTCGGTCGTATGCAGTCCTGATTGTGGCGCTCAGCTGCACGGCACCAAACACGCATACGACCATCATTGGCACCAAGGCAGAAGCGACTCTCATCGCTGAAGACGACACGTCTCCATTCGTCCCTCCATTCACGCCTGTCGCGACACCACTGGAGGCGGGCTGCACGATGTTGGGGCGTGAGCGGAAGACGGCCTAACGGTGTGCGGGACCGTAGCCCAGCTCCATGGAGACGGTTGCGAATGGTCCTCGCCGATACCCCAGGAGCAACAGTGTCCCTAATTTGCTGGGAAGTGGCGGTGCGGTCCCCTACGGCACTGCGTAGGATCCTACGGTCTTGGCGTGCATCCGTGCGTCGCTGCAGTCCGGTCCCAGGTCGACGGGCACGTGCACCCTCCGCCGACCACTGGCGACAACATCGATGTACTGTGGAGACCTCACGCCCCACGTGTTGAGCAATTCGGCGGTACGTCCACCCGGCCTCCCGCATGCCCACTATACGCCCTCGCTCAAAGTCCGTCAACTGCACATACGGTTCACGTCCACGCAGTCGCGGCATGCTACCAGTGTTAAAGACTGCGTTGGAGCTCCGTATGCCACGGCAAACTGGCTGACACTGACGGCGGCGGTGCACAAATGCTGCCCAGCTAGCGTCATTCGACGGCCAACACCGCGGTTCCTGGTGTGTCCGCTGTGCCGTGCGTGTGATCATTGCTTGTACAGCCCTCTCGCAGTGTCCGGAGCAAGTATGGTGGGTCTGACACACCGGTGTCAATGTGTTCTTTTTTCCATTTCCAGGAGTGTATATTCCCTCCTGGACATTATACATACCAGTGCTACGAACTGAATTATTAAATCTAAAACAACAAATGAAATAATTAAGTTGAAAGTAATTACTAAATAGCTATTTCAGTGTAATATTTGTGCAGATAAACAGTAAATGAGATTTTTTCGTTTTTTTTTCTTCAGATGTAACGCCCCTTCTCCTAAGAGGCCCCATCACGCAACCAGTGCCTTTGTACGGTGGAATCAATATAGGGAGCAGTATTAAAAAATCATCATTGAAAAATAGGAGCTACTCTACTGTCCATCTCGGAGATCCTCACCAAAACATCCACAACCGACCAACCCACGTGGCTGAAAGGCGTTGGCACCAGACAGCGGGAAATGTGGGCGAGTCGCCTGTGCGCCCGCCATCCCTTAGTCCAGTGCCCACTTTTCCCTCCCATCCCCTCCCCACTTCACCCCTTCCCAAATCTCCAGGCCGCCACCAGGCTACTTCCGGCTCCGCATCTTGGCTGCGTCTCGATGGCAACGGTCTACGATCTGCTATTTCTGGAAGCAAACAAACCGCTACTAGATCAATGCCACCAGATTTTTCTGGACAACAGACGAGGCATCAGTAGCTGCAAGACTTTTTTCCAGCAATACTGTCTTTGGTGCCGTGCTGTTAGTGAATGCCTGAGAAAAAACAATGTGTCTTAGAATACTCCTTATCCGTTCCGGCCATTAACCCTAGCCGTCGTCGTCAATAACTTGACTGACCAGCATTCTGCCAATTGTTTCTCTGCAGCGTTAACTGGTAGGGACACTTTAGAAAATTTATTGTTTCTTTGCGGATGGCGTTTTGCCATATAGCTATAGCTCTGATTTACGAAACTCTTTCTAACGCTCACGCAAGTGAATTATGAAATGAACAATCGTTCATTTTAAAACTTTTGTAATCGCTTGTCCAATCCCCCTATCATTTTGCCCACAAAATGTGAGCTTTGTAGAATTTCACTTTTCTTTTCCGGTGTTCTGTTCGATCAGCTTCGACTAATCGCGGCAAATTCTTTGGGTTATCTCTTCGTCTTTCTACTGGAGCATGTTTGCATCACAGGTGCATCGGAAGTGTTTTCAGCCAATGGGAAATATTCGCTGGTGTCTATCCACGAGGCTCCGAAGTTCCCAAGGGTACTTTCGTTTTCTATTGTGCATTCCGTTCTTGATTTGATGTGCTGCAGTGATGAAGATTCTAATTGAGATGTTTAGAATGTTACTAGCGCGGTGACGAATAGGGGATTTTTAGGTTATTTAAGCTGTGTTTTCTAAATTTTCGTAGGGTTATTTTGCAGTCAGTACTTGTACAGAACTTGCAGTCTGTTGCCATGAGAAATGGTATCCTTGCATTTAGTGACACAAAGGCTCATACACTATTGGTTTTTCTTAAAACACAAGCTGATACATAGGATGGAGTAGTGTCTAATAAACCATTTACACTACAGATTCAAAGTTATCACACTGTGCTTCATTATAAATGGTTTATTGTCTGGCTGGAAGATGTATTTTGATGGCATTTAATGCTGTGACTTTTCTAGAATTTCATTTCACGTTACATAATCTGAAAATCCATCTAGTCTTTGCAAATTTGTTTTCTCTGCTTTGAAGACGATATACTGTATACGTTATCTGTAACATTTCTATGAACTATTTCAACGTAAGTCATTTCTTCATTATCGAACATAAAATAGTTCCATGCTGGCGTGCTGCCATCATCTCCACTATTGTTGCTACAGATATATGCTACTACTGTAGTCCATTAGTGACAAATATCTCGTTCTTTTGATGAATCAAATTAAAGGTGCACAGAGGTAGATCACTGAAAGCTACTCTGGATTGTCGGTGATTTTGAAGACGTTTTATTGTGTTTTTCTTATAATAGTGAGTTATTTCGTGGAACAGATGATAGGGAAGGGCTCACCATTTTCCACATTATGTGGAGGTTTTGTTGTTCAATTACTTTATGATCTCACTGGTTTAGTAAAACGTTTGACTAATATTTCTTTTCGAGTCGAAATTCACTGATTACAGATACGAGGCAACAAATCACTACACCGCTGTTGGCTGTAAGCTGACAGTTAACACATCATGTAACCTTATGGCCTCATTCAAGTATTCATGATAGTAGATCATTGCTGCTATGTAGCACACAACTTATAACATTTAAATGGCAGAAAGTGACAAATTATTATAAAAATTTTAAAATTTTTCTTGTACTTTCATGATACTGATTCTGCACTCTGATTTTATGGTAATTTTTCTTGCTTGCATATACATTCCATTTGAGCTTCTACCAGAAGATCACCAAATATGCATTTTGGTTGCTAGTAGCTTTCTTTTTCAGTATCACCACGGTTGGTGCGGAACAGACGTAGTCTTCATACTTCTTACTTTTATTGAGCTAGATTTAGTAGAAAGCTTGAAAACATCCATGATATCTGTAGATTTAATTGCAGCTTATGATACCGTGTCGAGAAGAGTATTGAGGGTGTGACCCAAACTATCACTCTTGCTTGTCTATCAAGTAATAGGCAATGCAGTTGATATTTTCAATTTATCATAGGTAGGGGTATCAGCAACTGAAGACCAGTGAGGAATAGACTCCCACAGGTTTCTTTACTTGCACCAATTCTTTTAAACCTATATTTTGCAACGGTTTCCTCATAATTATGCAGATGACCTGACCACAGACAACCATAGAGATTTTCGTAGACGAAACTGAAAGAATTTTAAGAAATGATTTCTCAGTCTTGAGTCAGTACTATTATAAATGGTGACACAAACCCGGTCCAAGTAAACTAGAATAATCGTGTCACTGTTGGAACTGCAGGTAGGACAACCGCCAATCACAGTTTTATTTTAATGGAAATCTTGTAAATACTACCATGTTGCTGTGTGGTCTTCAGACCAGAGACTGGTTTGATACAGCTATCCATGCTACTCTATCCTGTGCAAGCCACTTCATTTCCGAGTAACTACTGCAGCCTACATCCTTCTGAATCTGCTTAGTGTATTTCTCTCTTTGTCTCCCTGTAAAATTTTTACCCTTCACGCCTACCTCCAATACTAAATTGCTGATACCTTGATGCCTCAGAATGTGCCCTACCAACGGATCCCTCCTTCTACTCATGTTGTGCCACAAATTCCCTCCCTAATTCTGTTCAGTACCTCCTCATTAGTTACGTGATCTACCCGTCTAATCTTCAGCATTCTTCTCTAGCACCACATTCCGAAAGCTTCTATTGTCTTCTTGTCGAAACTATTTATCGCTCATGTTTCACTTCCGTACTTCCATAGGCAGTCTACATTTCATGTCCTCTCTACTTCGATCATCATCAGCTATTTTGCTTCCCGAATAGCAAAACTCATGTACCACTTTAAGAGTCTCATTTCCTAATCTAAATGGCTGAACATTACCTGATTTAATTTGACTGCCGTATACCGAAGTAGTTGGGTTCCACACCTGAGAGATCTTTTGCCTATCAACCACACGTGAGTAATATTGCAGCCGGAGTTTGAACCAGAAATATTGTATTCAAGTGGCTGTGTGGTACCATAGGGAAATCAACAGCTGGAACGCCCTGTTTCTCTGAATTCGATTAAATACATTGAATGGTAGAATATGGTGCCTCTGTGTGGCTGAAAGCAACTGTACGATTAGACTCGACACCCAACTCAATTCAACGATGCACATGATCACATGCTACCTAAAAACCAACATACACGCTCACACCCCCAAGACTCATGTGTCCACCTGTACTCAGAAGGTAGTAAGCTTTGTTACATGAATAAAAGAAAATACCTGGCGACTCTGAGCCTCCCATTCGTGATTAATTCTCAAGTGCTATATCCGACAGACTAGCAGAAATAACAGCTATTGCTGAACGTCTTGACGAAGACTTCTGTATACGCCATGGATGAGTGGCATGGAGTATGAAGCGACATAAAAATAGTTGTGCATATGAAACCAGAAGGCCTCGATTTCCCTCAGTGTACTTCAATGGCACCTAACTGAATCCGCACAAACGTTGGGGTATCCAACTACTTTCTTTTCAAATGCAAGACAGAAGTCCACCCATCATGCAGTTGTGAAAAGTCACTCACGACCGTATGGAAGAATGTGATTTAACAACATATCCAGAGTGTTTAAACGACTTGCTGACATATAGCCGAGACATAATTGACAAAATTAAATTTAATAAGAGTTTCTCCAATAACTAACGTATCATATACAGATATCCTGATAGTATGTCATATACTGGATTCCACGTACAAGAACAGTATACAGGTATGGGCTACATGTTTTTAGTAGGCAGTAGGTTTCGTAGACAAACTACTACTGCCCAGTATCCTATCAGTAAATGCAGTCCTGTTACTCAGCCTATCTCCATCTGAATCTATGTGTTGTAAGTTTGTTATTTTATTTTTGCTATGAAAGCGGTACTGCTTGAAAATAAAAGCGGGTTAAAAGCTGTGAGCTGTCTGGGAAAAATCTTGCATTACTAAGCAACTGTTTCACCAGGTATCTAGTCTAGGTTTACGAAATTCCCAAACAGATTAACATTAATTATAATCTTTCAATAGTCATACGACAACCGGTGATATATATATATATATATATATATATATATATATATATATATATATAAGAGAATTTAAATAAAATGAAATAAATCAGTTTATATTTGGAAATTTATTTTAAGATTTATCATTGAAATTTCAGCATATTAAATTTGATTCATAAATAAACTGGTGCCTTATTTAGGATTGTGAAAATGTGAGATTGCAATCTTACAGAACACATCAAATATGGAGGCAAGATCGGGAGACTGCATACAACACTGCATTCATAAAACAACACACAAAGAACATTGAAACACATGCAACAGAAAATTAACCACTACCAACGGATTCAAATTTTCACCCAAAGAAATTACGTTCGTAGCACAATCCTGTCCGTCATGTAATTACCACACACTGGTATACTAAATTCATATTAACTCTTTGTGAAATCTTCGCGAAAAGAATAGCTGAGGGGTACTTTGATGATTACACCACATGCTTCCCGTGGTCAACTTGGTTTACACAAAGAGTGTAACTCCACAATAATTTTGATAATTAAAATAAATTAGATCGAAAAGCAATTTACAAAAGAAAAACCTCAAACTGGTTACTAATGTCTTACTGTTAACCTGATGGGTCAAACAGTTATATAAGCACGTGGTACTGGTCTCGCAAAATACACCCCACGTGGGTTGAACATAAAGAAAAGTTGCTATGTTGAAAAATATTTTCAAGACGAGACGTTATAATCACACAAGCATTCGCATTTAAGATTGATCTTAGTTAGAGTTACTGATTAACACGTGGTTCCACTTTACTCATAAAGTAGTGACAAAGCAACTACCGGAAAATAATCTGAACTTCACACGAGAATTACACTGCGCTGCAATTTAAGATAACATTAGATATTTTAGAGCTAAACCTGAAATAAAGGTGATTAAATTTTCAGTTAGACTGAACTTAAGAAATCCATTGTCCTACGGACTTAGCAGACACGCGCTTAGCCGGAGATCTTGCCACTTCAGACGCTCGCCACCGATCGACTGACCTGGTCCCTTTCTGAGGGTGGCTCACAAATACCAACGGAAGTGGCCAGAGGGGCAGCTTCCTATACCAACATGACAACGGACGGACAGAACCATACTAAGGATAGAAACATCTCTGCTTTTAGAAAGCGTAGCTACCTGTTCCGACGTTGGTCCTACTGTTCTCTAGCAGACAGCCTTGTGTGCTACCCTCAAGCATGCAACTAGAAATACATTTGCTCATTCATCCTCTCACACAGAAGGGAAGGGGGATGACAGTATCTTATCATATACAGTATATAAAAGAAAGCGGATGTAGGTTCCATATGAGACTGTGTGGCATGAATTACATATAAACTGTATTTTAAAGTGTAGTAGTGTGACAGATCGTTCTTGTTTATGTGTAAAAGTAACACGTTCCACTACTCAGTCTCCTCCCAGATAGTCAGAAACGCCACAGTAAATTTAGAAGAGGAATTTATTCCATTAATGACAACAGATTTAAGAAATGAAACATGAAAGGAATCCAACAGAGACCTTTCATAACCCCAACGCTCCGGGAAAAGACTGTGCAGGGAATTTTCTGGCCATGCTAGTACATTCCCAAGCAGGCTTCTCGCACCCTACTTAAACCAAAAGTGTAAAGAAAAGGCAAAAGGTCACCAGCTACTTGCTAAAACACAATAATTTCAACAAATCTTTAAAACCTACTGATTTCAAACAGAAAAAAAGAACACAATCTGTGACACCTATTTAAAAGATAGTGTAGACCTAATTCGGTCAGCAAGGAAAAACAATGGTTCCTGTGTCATTAATATGAAAACAATTTCTGGTTGTTACCCTTATGGAGTTCACCAGTATTTGCTCATTGCAAGAGCCAACTGATCACAGGAAAATTTATGACTGTTTATTAACAAGTATAATTTATGAAAATAGCAAAGGTGCCACAACAATTTAAAGAAAACATGAAATAACATCAGTATTATAAAGTAGAACATTACAATGCACAATCCGCAAAAGCAAAAAAATCATAAGAGAAAAAACATGTTTTACAATGTGGTTATCGCAAAAAAATTCTATATCTTATAAAACTAATAATTTGTAGAATTAAAATAACCATGTGGCACTAATTTAATCACTCTACTATATTTCAATTAGTTAGCAAACAATGAGCACTGTGTCATTATACTGAAACTACAATAATTATGTGATTGTTACCCTTAAGGGGTTCCTCACAATAAATATGCCCCATACAAAGGTTAATCGATCACAGTCCAATGAGAATGAATAGCAATCTGACTGATAAACGAAGCAATGCCACTTGAATGAATTTACGAAACAAAATATCACAAATCTAATACATCACACAAGAACAAACATTGATCAATAAAACAGTAGAATAGTCAACATCTAAAAAAAAACATCAATAAATAAAACACCTGCAAAATACAAGAGTCAAAGTCTAAAAAAAAAACAATAAATAGAACACCAGCAAAATACAAGAGGTAGTCTAATAAACACCAATAAATCGAACCCCTGCAAAACACACGAGTCAAAGTTTCTGTGACAGAAACACACGTATATGCACTGGAGTAAGAACCGTATAATCACTGTTCACTGACACACTCAGTACTTCCACTGTTCCGAGGCACAATATAAGGGGAAGGGGGGAGGGTTCGTCGCCGCAGCTGTCAGTAGGGATTTTTTTGTCCATCTGTTGCGTGCAATCCCGCCGTCTCTGCCCTCTCATGAAGTTTCTCTTGGTGGCCCGTGTCACGTACATCTCGATTTGGTTCCATGTTTGTGTTGTCAAATTCGTGCGGTATGCTCGTTTGACACGCCAGGTTGATATTCCTGGGCAAGGATGACACTTAATGGCTCTTCTTTTGTGCCACCCTTAGTGACCAGAGAACATCGAACCATGCTTTACTGTCGCTTGACAGTGGGCATCCGTCAGGAGATGTTGATAGGCGTCGTTGAAGTCTACCAGTTTCTCTGGACAGTATGTGTCAAAAGGCTCCACGCCCTTTGTGTTGTTACATTCTTGAGTTATCCTCAATTGGCTCGCCGGTTTGATATTCCTGGGCAAGGATGACACTTAATGGCTCTTCTTTTGTGCCACCCTTAGCGACCAGTGAACATCGAACCATGATTTACTGTCGCTTGACAGTAGGCATCCGTCAGGAAATGTCGATAGGCGTAGTTGACGTCTGCAAGTTTCTCTGGACAGTACCTGTCAAAAGGCTCCACGCCCCTTGTGTTGTTTCACCGCGCCCGTCTCGTCACGGTCGCGTGCGTGTGGTGTGTTGCCAGCAGATGGATTTCCGCGCGGTGGACCGCTCGTCCATCTCAGGTCATCGCCTCCAGGAAGGGTCGCACGGGCCGGCCGCCCATTAGCTCCAGGTGCAAGGGAAAGTGTTTGCCGCGTACCCTTCTTTTGTTGTCGGCCGCGCTCCCGAAGTGGCCCGGTTGACAGCGTGTCCTGCTGGGAAACCCGCCAGTTTACAACTAGTCCGGCTGCTCCCGCTGTCTCGTAAGAGTTTTGCCGGTTCGCTTTCACGTTCTCAACTGCATTCACAGAAATTTTTCATCATCCTTGTGTGATTACAAAATGTCATACATAATACCACTTTGTATTGTCTTTCACAATTTTTAAGAACAAAAGTGAGACTTAATTTTTTTTAAATAAAAAAATCAGATGAATCGACAATATAAAATAAAAGTTAAATGACTTGACAATGTAAAAAAATAAAAGTGGAATGACTTGACAATGTAATAAAATAAGAATTAAATGAACTGACAATATAATATTTAAATCCACATCACTAATGTGGTTCACTTGTGTTTTAATAAATCAAATGCCACTTATTAACTCACTAAAATGAATAGGGTTATGCCTTGCGCAAGTATAGGTCAGGAGAGCATAGGGTTCACATGTTATTTAAACACACACATGCACACCTGTTGTCTATTCTACAAACTAACTACCCATAAACATGCATTACTCAAAATTTTACTTCAATCCACTACTAGTTAATCCAACAAGCTACTTCAATGCTATTTCAACAAAGTGTTTACACCACTACAACATTGTTCTAATTCGTCCTCTTCTTGACGCTCGCGGTATATGTCTTGTCACATGATAAATATGGAGAACTTTCCTTAAACATACACAGTAAAAAGAACAATGGTTATTCACACGCAAAAACATTTATACCAGTTGACACACCTGATAAGAGACTCGCAATTATACATCTATCATACTCATATGTTTATACATAAAACAGTAAGACAATTTCATCTAAAATTACGTTATCACAAGAATTAATAACGCAGATGACTCTGAGAAGGGTAAAAATATTTTAATTATACAGGTTATACTACATTTTCTTACCCATTTTGCTGCGATTTCGTTCCTTCTTTAAGTTACCTTTCGCTTCCAAATCAGTTTTTTCGCCTGTGGTGGTTATTCTGCATTCATATCTCATGAATGGCAAAATTGTGGTCTCCTCTATTCTTAGAACAGTTTCATCTTATCGTGTTGCACTCACAACAGACACAAAAAATCCGAATCCTCCTGTAGTTTAAATGACAAATGTTTTGCTTCATCCTTATTACCTTAAACCAAGCTTTCCTTCGGTCCCATAATCAAAATTATTTAATCTTCCTCTACCTTGAAGAGGGAAATTTCCTCAGTACAAATCATATAGGCTGCAGTGCATCCCGCACCAGCGAAAACAGTAAGCTGTAATGCTCACAGCATCAGCAAAACACATAAACGTCGCTTTTCTGGGACAAGTATTAACGCAGAATAAGTTTTCCATGCTTTGGCTCAACATCAATCAAGACTACCGAAAGGATCCATATTTCTGTTCCATTCTCCATTTGCTGAAAAAAAAAAAAACTACTCGTATTTGACTACCACAATAATATTTCAGGGCCACATAAATTACACAAACTACAATTCTTCTTTCACCTTGAAGGGAATCAATACACTGACGAAATCCACAGACAGCACTTTACACACTCATCTATAAAGAACAAAAAATACATATATCATCAATATTAACATATCATCGCATATTGGGAAGCCAATGGTTAAACAATCGTATTATCGCATCCTGTTTTCAAGATTCTGAACTTACTCATTCCTTTCTCAGAGTTCTCCTATCTTAAAATATTCATACAGCACGCATACTATAGTAAGAGATCCTCATTTATACTGACAGATATAGAATAGTAATAGATAGATAGTAGCACTGAAAGCAGAAAATCGTAAACAAGGCTACTAACAGCTGGGGACCTGGGTTTGCCAGACCCATAATACCCACAGATCGGATATTCCCCTGAGTTTTGCATTAATTCAACACAGATCTTGCTTCCCTCAGGAGCGACTCTTTTCAATTGACACAAAAAAAACATAAACAGCATTTCACTCGTTCACAAAGAAACCTTTTATCTTCACGTTTGAATCAAACTAAATCCTAATTGCACAAGGAAAGAAAAAAAATTAAAACATCACTTCAATCAATCACATAGAAACATCTTTATCATTATTTTTACCAACATTTTATTCAAAATGCATTTATCACAAATTTAAACTAATCAATTCTTTCTCCTCACCGTCCTCTCTACTTCACACTGTCGTTTCTACTCATTTGATATGTCGCTCATTTGTTCCGATTGGGCGCCTTCTGCGCTGATCGTTTGTCATTGCCGGTTTTGTTCATTTCCATTTTCTGGATTATGTCTAGGGTTGGCCGGCCGAATTTCAACATCATGTGGTGCTCCGCCTACAATCCTATTTCCACCGTGTTCATCGTAGTATCGATTCTGGTTGCCGTACCTGTTGCGTTCACGATCTCGTCCACGTCCTCGATCATTTCCGTTGTTCCACCTGTGTTCGCGACTGTTACCCCAGTTCCTATACGGCCGGTCCCGATTATTATTCCGTTCGCGTCGCGACGACCAGTCACGTCGTTGATTAGTACTACGGCCACGACTGCGATCGCGCTGCTGTGCCCCATAATAACTTTGTGCCTGATTAGGCGGGCGTTCTCCTGTATTGTATTCCAACTCTTGGAGAAGCGTCTTAAACGTTTCCACGTTCTCTTTGCATCGTCCCGCAAGAATGACGTGGCGCACGCGCATCGGCAATTTGGTGATGCATATCCTAATTAGTTCCGCAGGCCCGTATGGGTCGTATAAAAATTGATTTGCCTGCAGCATGTGGTCGAACAGGCGTGCTGGGCTGCCGAAACCAGACTGGTTCAAATTTGGCAGCATAATTATGCCATGCTTGACCCTATTTTGTGCCGCTTCCGACCAATAGGCGGAGAGAAACTCTTGAGGCTTGTCGAAACTCCTGAGTGGAGTTGCAGTGACGCGCTGCTGAGCTCATGCGAGTCGCCGGTTCGCCTTCCAAATAGCCACACATATATTCTATATTATGTGAACTTGCCCAGTCAGGGGGAAGACAAAACTCAAATTGCTCGAGCCATGCTCGTGGATGTAATCCTTTTTGCGAATATCTCAAACTTTCTCACCGTAAGGAAATGTTTGAAATCAAATCCCCGCATTTCCTCCTGGCGAGGCCCTTGAATATTTCTATTTTTCTCATGTCTGCCCCTCAAATTACATTCTTCCCTGTCTTCAAAATCTCCCTCGTGGCCAGAGTCCCTCTCTGCACTGTTCGTACGGCTATTTTTAGTGCTATTGGCGAGTTCGGAATCACACGCCATGCGATTTTCCAGATGCGCCACGCGTTCTTGTAATTCGCCTGTTACAGCTTTGTGCTGCCTGTTCACTTCGAACTGTCCCTTTTGAAATCTCAGAACGAACGCACTTCTTCGGTCTCTGTGGCCGCTACCGGTGTAGTATTGTTCTCGCTTTCCGTCAGCTTCATCGTGCCTACAATGTCCGCTAATGCCGCAATCTTATCATGTATTTGTCTCTTGTCCTCCGCCCCAGTCTGCTTCAATTGTTCTATTTGCTGTTCCAGCGCGTGGATCGCTAACCTGTTGTCCGCTATTGTGTTGCTAACGGACGAGGGACAATGCGTTTCCGCCTCTTGGACCCTCGAGAGTACCTGCTGGTGTTCTCTTCGCATTCTTCTCTCAGCGGTTGGAAATTCCTAAGTAGCTGTTCTTCGCTCTCTTTCGATTCCGCATCGCGACTCCGCTTGCTCTGTTCTAAGGCTTGCAGACGATCATCGATTTGTTCAAATGTACGGCCTAATTCTTTCATAATATCACTTTTTATTTCACTTGCCAGATTGTTTATTCCTTGTGAGATATCATCGGACACTCTCTGCATCGACTTGCCGACTTTATTTGTCTGCTGGATTAGTTTTTTGTCTATTTGTTTGCCTAGCTCTCGGATCGATTTTTCGAATGATTCTTTTTGTTCTCGGAACGATTTTTCTGATTTCTGCGTCATTTGTTCGCCTAGCTCTTGGATCGATTTTTCAGATTTCTGCGTCATTTGTTCGCCTAGCTCGAGGATCGATATTTCAGATTTCTGCGTCATTTGTTCGCCTAGCTCTCGGGTCGATTTTTCTGATTTATGCATCATTTGTTCGCCTAGCTCGCGGATCGATTTTTCAGATTTCTGCGTCATTTGTTCGCCTAGCTCGCAGATCGATTATTCGGATTTGTGTGCGTTTTCTTTATTTTGTTGCAATAAGGCTTTCATGAGTTCTGCCAAATCAATTTGGTTAGTAGGAGGCAAATTTATTTCTGGCTCTGCTGTGAGCCCGTTCGTCCTGTTTTGCATTTCGTCTGAAGTATTTCCCATTGTATTTTCGGAACTGTCCGACGTATTGACATTCGAAATCAAATTATCCCCTTGGTCCATGTTGCTTAAGTTGTCGGACCGCTTACTTTTAGCTTGGTTACTTGTCTGCATTAGTGCAATTTATACCCGGTACGCAACACACGAATCAAAATAAATGTGTCCCCCAAATATTACGACAGTCACACGAAAGATACCCAACCTAGTATGCACTTTTTCACACGCAAAACAAATTTTTATCTTTGATCGAAACAGTGGAATTTACAAGCGAGAAAAAAAACACACACTCATATAAAACGCACAAATATAGAAAACAAAACAACAAGACAAACAACACAACGCCGTTCAACAATGCAGTGAATCCTTTGAAAGTCTCCTCAGAAACAATGCAGAAGTTGTTTGAGCGCTGTAGGAAAAAAAAATTAAGATTATACAACGCTTGCAATCCAACGTATCAGAAGATTCCAGGTTCGAATCCTGGCAGGGTCGCCATGTGTAAGTTTGCTACTTTATTTTTGCTATGAAAGCGGTACTGCTTGAAAATAAAAGCGGGTTAAAAGCTGTGAGCTGTCTGGGAAAAATCTTGCATTACTAAGCAACTGTTTCACCAGGTATCTAGTCTAGGTTTACCAAATTCCCAAACAGACTAACATTAATTATAATCTTTCAATAGTCATACGACAACTGGTGATATATATATATATATATATATATATATATATATATATATATATATATAAAAGAGAATTTAAATAAAAAGAAATAAATCAGTTTATATTTGGAAATTTATTTTAAGATTTATCATTGAAATTTCAGCATATTAAATTTGATTCATAAATAAACTGGTGCCTTATTTAGGATTGTGAAAATGTGAGATTGCAATCTTACGGAACACATCAAATATGGAGGCAAGATCGGGAGACTGCATACAACACTGCATTCATAAAACAACACACAAAGAACATTGAAACACATGCAACAGAAAATTAACCACTACCAACAGATTCAAATTTTCACCCAAAGAAATTACGTTCGTAGCACAATCCTTTCCGTCATGTAATTACCACACACTGGTATACTAAATTCATATTAACTCTTTGTGAAATCTTCGCGAAAAGAATAGCTGAGGGGTACTTTGATGATTACACCACATGCTTCCCGTGGTCAACTTGGTTTACACAAAGAGTGTAACTCCACAATAATTTTGATAATTAAAATAAATTAGATCGAAAAGCAATTTACAAAAGAAAAACCTCAAACTGGTTACTAATGTCTTACTGTTAACCTGACGGGTCAAACAGTTATATAAGCACGTGGTACTGGTCTCGCAAAGTACACCCCACGTGGGTTGAACATAAAGAAAAGTTGCTATGTTGAAAAATATTTTCAAGACGAGACGTCATAATCACACAAGCATTCGCATTTAAGATTGATCTTAATTAGAGTTACTGATTAACACGTGGTTCCACTTTACTCATAAAGCAGTGACAAAGCAACTACCGGAAAATAATCTGAACTTCACACGAGAATTACACTGCGCTGCAATTTAAGATAACATTAGATATTTTAGAGCTAAACTTGAAATAAAGGTGATTAAATTTTCAGTTAGGCTGAACTTAAGAAATCCATTGTCCTACGGACTTAGCAGACACGCGCTTAGCCGGAGATCTTACCACTTCAGACGCTCGCCACCGATCGACTGACCTGGTCCCTTTCTGAGGGTGGCTCACAAATACCAACGGAAGTGGCCAGAGGGGCAGCTTCCTATATCAACATGACAACGGACGGACAGAACCATACTAAGGATAGAAACCTCTCTGCTTTTAGAAAGCGTAGCTACCTGTTCCGACGTTGGTCCTACTGTTCTCTAACAGACAGCCTTGTCTGCTACCCTCAAGCATGCAACTAGAAATACATTTGCTCATTCATCCTCTCACACAGAAGGGAAGGGGGATGACAGTATCTTATCATATACAGTATATAAAAGAAAGCAGATGTAGGTTGCGTATGAGACTGTGTAGCATGAATTACATATAAACTGTGTTTTAAAGTGTAGTAGTGTGACAGATCGTTCTTGTTTATGTGTAAAAGTAACACGTTCCACTACTCAGTCTCCTCCCACTTGTCAGAAGCGCCACAGTAAATTTAGAAGAGGAATTTATTCCATAAATGACAACAGATTTAAGAAATCAAACATGAAAGGAATCCAACAGAGACCTTTCAGTGTTTCCTCTACTTCATGTTTCCAAACACTGCTACTGCTAAGCATTTCTTTCAAAAACCAGTTACAAGTTAAATACTCGTATGTTATAAAATGGAAGGTATTGGAAACTAAGATATTGCCATTTTCAAGACAAGTCAAATTATTAAAATACTGAAGAAAGTTCAATTGCAAATACCACATATATCATGATAAAAGACCTTCTTTCATTTCAAGGTACAAGATGGGGCACAACCAACGAAGTAAGGCTTCAGCATCAACGCAGTTTATAACAGTATTAAAAATATACAGAATCTTACTTACCGTAAAATTAGATAACTGGAGATCGTTCAAAGATCATGGTGCCAAACCGAAGCAGGCAACGCGCAACGATACGATAGACAAATGCAATGCCTCGCTGCAATCTGCAATGACGAATGGGAAGCGCTCCTGGCGACACACTCTCTCTCTCTCTCTCAGCACCACAGCGCCATCACACCGAGGTCGATATAGAGCCGACCGTGGACTCCCACTGACCCGGGTCGTGATCCCCGACGAAGCAATCAACATCATCCAGTTAGGACACCAGTGCTGTTTAAGTCTCAGATGGATCTGTACTTCCGTAAATGTTCAAGTCCTACTTCAAGCTAAGAGTTTTAATTTTGTGCATAAAGTGATGCTTCACAGTTCGAAGACAGTTGTAAATATTCGACACAGTCCCTTGGCAATGGATTGTACGAAGTTAAGCAAATCTTTTTATCATTCTTGTAATCAAGTGAACTACTATATCATATGTTGTAGATCCGATCAGCCGTATCCCAGAGAAATCAAATAACCGACATTTATGACCAGACATTTGTAGTTTCACCAGGTCATTACAGCAGAATTAACAGCGTCTTCTAATAGCTTTAATATATCATACAGCACCTAAATGTATAGAACAGAGAATATGTATAGATACTGCAAAAAACGCAGCCTCATGTCTGACAGCAACGAAAACTGTAGAAAATGCCGATAACTGCTTGTGTTGCTTTCTTGCGCGTATTCATTCATCTGATTCTAAAATTGGTCACTACTTGAAGTACTGACCAAGAAACATTGTGTTCCCCGGTACACTATGTAAAACTACAAGGCCCTAATTGATTTCTTCAGTCGGTATTCTATCTGCCGACTTAATTTGTGACCCTTCGCGTCAGTATCACTGTTCAAATACTCTGAGTTCCTTCTTGCTCTGAATGTACAGTGCTCTAATGTAACTGTCCAGTTTTAGGAACTTCAGTTTCGGACGATTCTTTCACTTCAACCAAAACTCTGTCATTCCCAGTTATGTCATTCAATAGTTGATTCTACTCAGCATTAGGTTGTGTTATAGCAAACGCAACATCTATATTTTCCACTAATCATCAACGAGCAGACGACTAGCTTATACTGCAACAAGAAATTGGGATTGAATAAACAAATAGTACAACTGAAGCTGACCTCTGTCAACTAATTATCGTTAACTGCACAAGAATATGTTGTTGGAGCTGCAGTTACGAAAGACAAAACAAATAGCGATCACTCAACACTACTGGTAATTTCGTAACAGCCGATTCGCAGTATCTAATACGCAACATTCAAGAACGTGCAAGGTAACGTGGACGGGGACAAAGGCTGTGTGTAATTTAGTGGTAGTCTGGTGAGCTGAATA
Source organism: Schistocerca piceifrons (assembly GCF_021461385.2). Lineage (NCBI taxonomy): Eukaryota > Metazoa > Arthropoda > Insecta > Orthoptera > Acrididae > Schistocerca > Schistocerca piceifrons. Next base: position 397,367,075 of record NC_060144.1, on the reverse strand, counting down.
TTTCTTTTATTTTAAAATGTACGCTGATAGTCTGTAACGGCACCACTGCAGGCGTGGAAAGTAGCAGGAGAAGCAGTTAACTCTGAAACACAGAACTGTAGAAACAACTGTATAAATAACTTCGTCTTCCGAAATGGTACACGACTTACGCAAGGTTGCAACTTTAGCACATTTAAGCATTAAATAGCCTAATAAAAGTGGGAGCATACATGAAATGGAGCATTTATTTAAGGCTTGACAAAACTTCACAGTATTATTTAAATACCTGTAAGTTCCTTAAAACTCTACAAACGACTCCTTTAAATAACATAATTCAAACTTTTATTGAAAGTGTCCTTAAATTTTAATCTTTCAGCGTTCTGTGGATTGACGTACAGCAACGCACACGGAAACAAACCCAACACAAACAGTTAATCAACACGTGTCAACACTGGAAAAGAGCAAATGACTACTGGTCAGCATTAATAATAAGGTTGGTTAGTCTACACGCAACAGTTTCACTATGCCTAAAGTAACTAATGTGCTATTAATGTCACCCCACCACAAGTAACATTTAGTTACGCTATGACGCATCAAGTACTTACTCTGTAACGTGCTTGAGATTGTTCTTAACGTAAGACTAAGTTCCGATGGCACTGCCCATAACACTACATTGAAGAGCCAAAGAAACTTGTACACCTGCCTAATATCGTGGAGGACCCCCGCGAGCGCGCAGAAGTGCCGCAACACGACGTGGCATAGACTCGACTAACGACTGAAGTAATGATGGAGGGAATCGACACCATGAATCCTGCAGGGCTGTCCATAAATCCGTAAGAGTATGGGGAGGTGGAGGTCTCTTCTGAACACCACGTTGTAAGGCATCCCAGATATGCTCTTTACTGTTCAAGTCTAGGGAGTTTGATGGCCAGCGGAAGCGTTTAAACTCGGAACATTGTACCTGGAGCCACTCTGCAGCAATTCTGGACACATTGTCCAGCTAAGTTGCCCAAGGCCATCGGAATGCACAATGGACATAAATGGATACAGGTCTTCAGACAGGATGCTTACATACGTGTCAAGTGTCGGTGTCGTGTCTAGACCTATCAGGGGTTCCATATCACTCCAAATGCACACGCCCCACACCATTACAGTGCCTCCACCAGCTGAAATAGCTCCCTGCTGACATGCAGGGTCCATGGATTCATGAGGTTGCCTCCAAACCCCTTTCACGTCCATCCACCCGATATATTATGAAACGAGACTAGTGCGACCAGACAACATGTTTCCATTCATCAACAGTCCAATGTCGGTACATTCGTGAAATGGTCGTACGGGATAATCCCCACTTCATCATTACCTCGGAGATGCTGTCCCCCATCGTTCGTGGGCCGAATGTAACACCACGTTCAAACTCACATAAATCGTAGCATCGGTAACCGATCTATCAACTGCCCAGACGCTTGCTGTCTTATATAGGAGTTTCCGACCGCAGCGCTGTATTCTGCCTGTTTGCATGTCTCTGTACTTCAATATGCATGCCTTTACTAGTTTCTTTGGCGCTTCAGTGTAAATTTATACTACGCTCATCAGACAGGAATCCGTTTGTTCTGAGGCGACAATAATCTGCGATACTAATTTTACTTTGGTTAACTACGAGGATTAGCCTCTTTCTTTCGACTCAAATGTTAGTGTGGATCAACTAGTTCTTAAAGGGCAACCTCAGTTAGAATTAGACAGTGGTCAGCGTACTACCGCTATCCGCAACAGATAAGCCGCTCGCGCTACAGCGTCTATTCTTTAAGACCCGGCGGGAACTAAATACGTGGAGTATACCACGCTAACATATGCCGTGCGTAGCTACCAATTCACGCAAGATTGACAAAACATTCACCACTGACCAAGCAGTCGCATCAAAGCGTCAACAAGAATTTTTTTCTATCCGCAGGTGTCCCCTAACTCTTAAAATCTCTCACCACAACTGAAATTAGATAAAACAAGTCGAGGTAATAACACAACATACATAAAACGGAATCCAAACAATTCGCATTACTCAGACGTAGCATTAGCGACATTACACGCCCAAACAGACGGAAGCGCACTTACCCTCAACAGCTCTTTATCCAACGACAGCGTGGTAACACTCGCTACATTGCTAGTTTCTCAAATAATAATCAGCCAACACAGTCAAGACGTTCCCCTTGCATAACGCGGAGGATGTCTGTTCAGCGATCGACAGTCTGCACAAAACTCTCAGCAGGCGCAATAGAGGAGTACAGTCGAGATTTGATGCCAATGTTCATATTACAGCATCTTGAATCAACAGCGGTGAGTGCACTCTAACAAGGAGACGGCACGACCGTGGTGTCCGGGATTTGTCCGAAATTTTGTGTGGTTAAAATATTAGGACGCACTACTCGGAAAATCCCGAGAAAAATGGATCCAAATTTTCTTAGGTGCCTTATCAGTATACAATGTTAGTCCATTGCCGAGCCGCCGTCTGGCCTACATGGTTAGCGGTCGGACCCTTACGCCAGAGGTCTCGCGTTAGATTCCTCCAATGGCACTTCTTCTTTTTTTTTTTTCTTCCGTTGCTTGCAAAATTGCAGCGCATTGTTACAGGAGAATCGTGAAATTAATTCCAGGGAAGACTGTATAAAAATTCATTCTATATTTCACCGACACGTGATTCAATATGCCTGGTTTGCCTCAAAATTATCAGAAACTCAAAACATTTTCGTAAATGTTAATGGGGCATATTTTTGTACACACTTATTGCAAACGCCCTGTGAGTGTAAAAAATTCGCTTTTATATGTTGCGCAAGATGACTTAAACATTATTGCATTATTTGTTTTTACGACAATTATTACTGCAGTTCTTGTTCATAATTATTATATGTATAAAAATTGAATGTTCCCCAATCAAATTTTTTATTCTGATTAAAAACCCAATCATTCTCCTTATATACTTTACAATGATAAATGGAAAACCCACCGCCACGAACTGTGTTGTTGGACAAAAAGAAAATATGTTTTATTCAACAGTGTAACTAATTTGTTAAAGATAATGTAGGTTCGTGAAACTTTCTGAATAATTGGTGGAATAACAAAAGAAAATGAAACAGAAGAAAAAATATGCCTGAGGAGGAATAGAACCCGAGACCTCTGGCGTAAGAGTCCGAGCCCTAAACATCTAAGCCAGACGGCGGCTTGGCACTGGACTAACATTTTATACTCATAAGGCACCTGAGAAACTTTGGATCGAATTTTCCCGGATTTTCCGGGTAGTGCGTCCTAATATTTTAACCACGTGAGGTGTTAGGGGTCCTCTTTCACCACACAAAATTTCGGACAAATCCCCGACTCCACGCTCTTGCCGTCTCCTTGTAAATGACAAATGCAACTAGAACTCAGTTTCCAGGTGAACTGCATGCGTCACTTAAAGCGCATATCCAAAACACAAAACAAGTATCTGTGAAAATAACACCATCAAACAAACCGCATTTACCAAGACGTGACGACACGGTGCTGTGGGAAACGTACTGACGCATTTGCATGGAGGCCAGGTAGTCCGTTCCTAACGCAGAGACAAGCTCTAATCAAACAAGGCGGCCGATTAGGCATGATGCATGCAACTCAAACAGTCTGCAACCAGCCACGGACCTCTAGGTACACAAACGCCCTTGCCTCGCGGTACTAATCCTGGAAGTGCTATCTCCTACTTCCATCGACCCCAGGGAAACCAGTCACCTTGACGTACGTGTACGTCACGCATGATATCAAAGGTTAACCGCAAAGCGCAAACTTCGCAGCGTGGCCAGTCAAGTCGGCCGCCCACCGCTTCCGCACTAGTCGGTGGAAACAAGAGGAACTTCACGACTCAGACATAGTACGTCTCTCGCTCCTGTAAAACCTCTTTCAGGGCTCATCACAGCTGTAAACAACGCCGCGCACAAAAGGACGCTAAGTTCAAATCCCAACCAATGATGAGCACTCACCTCATGAAGCTATGTGAATATTAAATTCTAATAGGATCACATGCAGAATTGGCCCATTCTTAAACCCATCCACCCATAACCTGGATAATATAACATGTTAAAACCATTTTAAAATCGATGAGAAAATAAAGACTGTGCCGCGGCGCGGTTCCTTTCGTCCTTTTACTTGTACCTACCTGTGAAATCGTTGCAGCAGATAGCCGGTAGGAAAGCCGAGCAGAGATCTACCATGCTACAAGTCGCCCCAGGCTGCATACAACGTTACTGATCTGAGAATCGGGTAAAGGTCTTATTTTTAAATGAAATGTGAAAATACTGGCAGAACTTCGGTATATTCTGAAGTCGGGAATTACACGTTTACTGCCAAGCCCGTGCTAGTCCTAACACAGTTATGTACAAACCCTTTCGTTCACTGTCCATCCGAGGGCGTGGATTAACGCACTGTCCTCCTGAAGAGGCAGATAGGCTGTTGTGTGCTGGCAAACAAACTTAGGCCTACTTCAATACTTTTCGTTCTCTACCTGTAAAGGAAGATCAGGAAATTCCTTAATGACCCACTGAAGAGGGTGTGACTTTTCAACCAAATAAAAGGAGCGCTGGTACCTGTGGAGAAGCAGTCTCAGAAATATTGGGGAAGGTATTTCCACTTGCAGTATTTGCTTTACAGCCAGGGAGAAGTTCCGAAAAACCTTGGTGAGCAGCAGTCATTCTGTCTCCCGAACGGAAAAAGTGGGCAGGTGAGACAGCTTCTGCTCTTTTCATCTACAGGATGTTACAAAAAGGTACTGCCAAACTTTCAGGGAACATTCCTCACACGCAAATAAACAAAAGACGTTATGTGGACATGTGTCCGGAAACGCTTAATTTCCATGTTAGAGCTCATTTCAGTTTCGTCAGTATGTACTGCACTTCCTCGATTCACCGCCCGTTGGCCCAATTGAAGGAAGGTAATGTTGACTTCGGTGCTTGTGTTGACATGCGACTCATTGCTCTACAGTACTAGCATCAAGCACATCAGTAACTAGCATCAACAGGTTAGTGTTCATCACGAACGTGGTTTTGCAATCAGTGCAATGTTTACAAATGCGGAGTTGGCAGATGCCCATTTGATGTATGGATTAGCACGGGGCAATAGCCGTGGCGCGGTACATTTGTATCGAGACAGATTTCCAGAACGAAGGTGTCGCGACAGGAAGACGTTCGAAGCAATTGATCGGCGTCTTAGGGAGCACGGAACATTCCAGCATATGACTCGCGACTGGGGAAGACCTAGAACGACGAGGACACCTGCAATGCACGAGGCAATTCTTCGTGCAGTTGACGATAATCCTAATGTCAGCGTCAGAGAAGTTGCTGCTGTACAAGGTAACGTTGACCACGTCACTGTATGGAGAGTGCTACGGGAGAACCAGTTGTTTCCGTACCATGTGCAGCGTGTGCAGGCACTATCAGCAGCTGATTGGCCTCCACAGGTACACTTCTGCGAATGGTTCATCCAACAATGTGTGAATCCTCATTTCAGTGCAAATGTTCTCTTTACGGATGAGGCTTCATTCCAACGTGATCAAATTGTAAATTTTCACAATCAACATGTGTGGGCTGACGAGGATCCGCACGCAATTGTGCAATCACGTCATCAGCACAGATTTTCTGCGAACGTTTGGGCAGGCATTGTTAGTGATGTCTTGATTGGGTCCCATGTTCATCCACCTACGCTCAATGGAGCACGTTATCATGATTTCATACGGGATAATCTACCTGTGCTGCTAGAACTTGTGCCTTTACAAGTACGACACAACATATGGTTCATGCACGATGGAGCTCCTGCACATTTCATTCGAAGTGTTCGTACGTTTCTCAACAACAGATTTGGTGACCGATGGATTGGTAGAGGCGGACCAATTCCATGGCCTCCACGCTCTCCTGACCTCAACCCTCTTGACTTTCATTTATGGGGGCATTTGAAAGCTCTTGTCTACGCAGCCCCGGTACCAAATGTAGAGACTCTTCGTTCTCGTTTTGTGGACGGCTGTGATACAATACGCCATTCTCCAGGGCTGCATCAGCGCATCGGGGATTCCATGTGACGGAGGGTGGATGCATGTATCCTCGCTAAAGGAGGACATTTTGAACATTTCCCGTAACAAAGTGTATGAAATCACGCTGGTACGTTCTGTTGCTGTGAGTTTCCATTCCATGATTAATGTGATCTGAAGAGAAGTAATAAAATGAGCTCTAACATGGAAAGTAAGCGTTTCCGGACACATGTCCACATAACATATTTTCTTTCTTTGTGTGTGAGGAATGTTTCCTGAAAGTTTGGCCGTACCTTTTTGTAACACCCTGCATAGGTTTGGTTTTTATGTTTTTAGTCCATTTATTTCTACACGGGCACAATGGAGAATTTTAAATTCATTGTTCCCAGTTTTAATTTGTTTTGCTTTGGTTTTCAGAGGGAGTGGTATAATCTCAGGTCAGGGAAATCCCTCCAAATTCTCACTCTGTATTTTATTGTAAACAATAAGTTGACTTTGTTTTTTGGCTCTCTTGTAAGAGATGGTTGTTTTGCAGTTAGTTTCCTTTGCAGCTCTGTTTCTTTGTGGTCTTGGCCTGTTTTCTTTATGCTTTGGTCTATTGCACAGTATATGATGGGTAACTGTACAGAAATCACAGAAATTTGTAAATTATTATGCTCTCTTAAGCATGTCCACTGTCTATTTAATGATATGTGTTCAGTTTTACTAGTAAATTCAGTGAGTCGGTATTTTAATGTTTTTATACTAGCTATCGCATATGGAGCGTAGTTTGGCGTATGTGTACAGGTCATGAAGCTCTTCTTGTGATTCTTTCTTCTGTAGTGAAAAATCATTTTATTGATTTGGGTTGGCCAACCAAACGACCGGTGAATATTCGAGAACTGGCGTAAGAAGGTCTTGAATGTATGTACTATTGATTCGTTTGGTTTGGGGAACAAATGGATGTACGTCATTGAACAATACGTTCATGCGACGTTTTTTCCTGCAACATTCGCCTCTGAGAGACGACTGCTTACCTACAGAGGCAGAAATGTCACTGTATGTCAGTTATAGTAAATGAGATTTCATACAGGAGAACTATCTCTCTCGACGCTCTGGAAAGAATTCTACTGTCTCGAGAGTAGAAGATTAAAACCAAACATTGCATCAGATAACAATGATGAAGGTGCATTCAGAACGGAAAGGCTTCGAAACATCTTATCCGCTACTGTTCGAAAATAATACCGAATGTGTAGAAGCATGCAGATAGGGTATTTTCGCCGTCAGAGAGTCAAGCAATATTTCACACATAACAAGAAGAATGCGTAATAACAATAGGATGCATGATGAAAAGACAATATTAACTGTGACACAGTAATAACCACGAAGGAAAAGAAAATGACAAATGAAAACGTAAGAGATAAGAGAGTTGTTACTAGGATTAATTCAGTTTATCGGACGATGACAAGAATGAAAGCTGTAAGTCAGTGTACTTTGCTACTAGCAAAAACGTTAGTAGGAAGACACGAAAATTTAATTATTTTTAAATTTAATTTCTGTTTTGAGTAGTGATTGCGGGGTCATTTCTAAAGGTACTATGTAAGGTTAAAAAGCTAACATATTATTTAAACGTTTCCGTCTCTCTTGTAACGTAATGTAGTTGTAGCAATACTAGCACTACGGTCTGTATGGTGTTTATACGGATGCGCACACTGTGAAACACGCCATTTTGCTTTTCCCTTCTGCTGCTGCGAAGACAGCTGCAAAGTTCCTGAAGCTTTCTCAGTTAAGCAGAAAGGAGGTAAAAAGGTATTATTTGTACAGTGGCGACATTAGTATGTTTCTTTAGTAATAGACAGGTCATTCATCTTATTCATGAACGTTATTTCTTCTCATTAATATGACCACGATAATTATATAAACGTTTTTAAGATTAAAAATGTAGAAAACTACGTACAGTACTGATTTCATTGTAAAAGTTGCAATGAAAAGAGTGCCTACCAAAAAATTAAATCCCACATAGACAGAGAGAGACAGAGAGAGAGGGGGGGGGGGGAGAGAGAGAGAGAGAGAGAGAGAGAGAGAGAGAGAGAGAGAGAGAGAGGGAGAGACCATTCGCATTCGACATCAAGTTCTGTTTGTTGTGCTTGCATGCTCACACACACACACACATACACACACACACACACACACAGGCTCTCCCAATCACAAAAATGGTTCAAATGGCTCTGAGCACTATGGGTGGTCATCAGTCCCCTAGAACTTAGAACTACTTAAACCGAACTACCCTAAGGACATCATACACACCCATGCCGGAGGCATGATTCGAACCGGCGACCGTAGCGGTCACGCAGTTCCACACTGAAGCGCCTAGAACCGCACGGCCACACCGGCCGGCTCTCCCAACCACAGTCCAGTATTTCAGAAAATCCCCATATTCTTTTCTGTACCTCCCACTTCTCAACGAGCGCACTTCTGTCACGTACCATTCCTAGTGAAAGACACAACGGACGCTAAAATTAAATCTGTCCAAGTCGAAAACACCTGTGTTCTTTGTCAAAACACACATGTTTACAATATTGGCGATAGGAATATAACTTACAGATTAGACAGCACCTTTCAATGAGGATAGTTAAACCTTTGTATCACACCTGGTGTAAGGCACAGTGGAGTCCCAGATTAAATTTATTCACATCAAAATTTTCTTACATGTTCTCAAGATACTTCTGGGTGGAACAGTGCTCAATAGCCTTTGTAAATACCGTGTGTTTCACGTTCTATAGTCGCTCTCTCTCTCTCTCTCTCTCTCTCTCTCTCTCTCTCTCTCTCTCTCTCCCTCTCTCTTTTTCTCTAAAGTTACAGTACCAACCTCAGGTTATTCCCGATCATGCAACCGTCACACTTGCTCTCCAAGAAGTTGTGGCGAAATATAAAAATGGTTCACATTGCTCTGAGCGCTATGCGACTTCTGAGGTCATCAGTCGCCTAGAACTTAGAACTAATTAGACCTAACTAACTTAAGGACTCAGATCACAATATAGTAGTGATGAAGAGTAGGCTGAAGTTCAAGACATTAGTGAGGAAGAATCAATACGCAAAGAAGTGGGATACGGAAGTACTAAGGAGTGACGAGATACGTTTGAAGTTCTCTAACGCTATAGATACAGAAATAAGGAATAGCGCAGTAGGCAGTACAGTTGAAGAGGAATGGACATCTCTAAAAAGGGCCATCACAGAAGTTGGGAAGGGAAACATAGGTACAAAGAAGGTGGCTGCGAAGAAACCATGGGTAACAGAAGAAATACTTCAGTTGATTGATGAAAGGAGGAAGTACAAACATGTTCCGGGAAAATCAGGAGTACAGAAATACAAGTCGCTGAGGAATGAAATAAATAGGAAGTGCAGAGAAGCTAAGACGAAATGGCTGCAGCAAAAATGTGAAGACATCGAAAAAGCTATAATTGTCGGAAGGACAGACTCAGCATACAGGAAAGTCAAAACAACCTTTGGTGACATTAAAAGCAACGGTGGTAACATTAAGAGTGCAACGGGAATTCCACTGTTAAATGCAGAGGAGAGAGCAGATAGGTGGAAAGAATACATTGAAAGCCTCTATGAGGGTGAAGAAATTGTCTGATGTGATAGAAGAAGAAACAGGAGTCGATTTAGAAGAGATAGGGGAGCCAGTACTAGAATCGGAATTTAAAAGAGCTTTGGAGGACTTACGGTCAAATAAGGCAGAAGGGATAGATAACATTCCATCAGAATTTCTAAAATCATTGGGGGAAGTGGCAACAAAACGACTATTCACGTTGGTGTGTAGAATATATGAGTCTGGCGATATACCATCTGACTTTCAGAAAAGCATCATCCACACAATTCCGAAGACGGCAAGAGCTGACAAGAGCGAGAATTATCGCACAATCAGCTTAACAGCTCATGCATCGAAGCTGCTTACAAGAATAATATACAGAAGAATGGAAAAGAAAATTGAGAATGCGCTAGGTGACGATCTGTTTGGCTTTAGGAAAAGTAAAGAGACAAGAGAGGCAATTCTGACGTTACGGCTAATAATGGAAGCAAGGCTAAAGAAAAATCAAGACACTTTCATAGGATTTGTCGTCCTGGAAAAAGCGTTCGACAATATAAAATGGTGCAAGCTGTTAGAGATTCTGAAAAAAGTAGGGGTAAGCTATAGGGAGAGACGGGTCATATACAATATGTACAACAAAATAAGAGTGGACGATCAAGAACGAAGTGCTCGTATTAAGAAGGGTGTAAGACAACGCTGTAGCCTTTCGCCCCTACTCTTCGATCTGTACATCGAGGAAGCAATGATGGAAATAAAAGAAAGGTTCAGGAGTGAAATTAAAATACAAGGTGAAAGGATATCAATGATACGATTCGCTGATGACATTGCTATACTGAGTGAAAGTGAAGAAGAATTAAATGATCTGCTGAACGGAATGAACAGTCTAATGAGTACATAGTATGGTTTGAGAATAAATCGGAGAAAGATGAAGGTAATGAGAAGTAGTAGAAATGAGAACAACGAGAAACTTAACATCAGGATTGATGGTCACGAAGTCAAAGAAGTTAAGGAATTCTGCTACCTAGGCATTTAAATAACCAATGACGGACGGAGCAAGGAGGGCATCAAAAGCATACTCGCTATGGCAAAAAAGGAATTTCTGGCCAAGAGAGGTCTACTAATATCAAATACCGGCCTTAATTTGAGGAAGAAATTTCTAAGGATGTACGTCTGGAGTACAGCATTGTATGGTAGTGAAACATGGACTGTGGGGAAACCGGAACAGAAGAGAATCGAAGCATTTGAGATGTGGTGCTATAGACGAATGTTGAAAATTAGATGAACTGATACGGTAAGGAATGAGGAGGTTCTACACAGAATCGGAGAGAAAAGGAATATGTGGAAAACACTGTTAAGGAGAAGGGACAGGATGATAGGACATCTGCTAAGACATGAGGGAATGACTTCCATGGTACTAGAAGGAGCTGTAGAGGGCAAAAACTGTAGAGGAAGACAGAGATTGGAATACGTTAAGCAAATAATTGAGGACGTAGGTTGCAAGTGCTACTCTGAGATGAAGAGGTTAGCACAGGAAAGGAACTCGTGGCGGGCCGCATCAAACCAGTCAGTAGACTGATGACCAAAACAAAAAAAAACCTAAGGAGATAACACACATCCATGCCGGAGGCAGGATTCGAACCTGCTACCGTAGCGGTCGTCTGGCTCCAGACCGTAGTGCCTAGAACAACACGGCTACTCCGGCCGGCAGTTGTGGCGAGAATTTGACAGACCCACTTAGGAAGTGAGCGTGACGACGGTTTGCCAGTGAGTGATTTAAGGTTGGTATATACCACTAAAACTAGTGGCCTGTAGGCGACAGTTTAAAAAAAAATGTGATTATAGACTAAAACATATTTTATTTCTAAATTATCTGTATTACTGTCCTATAACTGTGTTGAACACGTAGTCTAGAGGTAGCACTGACATCATCTCCAGGGTTTAACTAGCTTTCTGTACCTAATATTAGGGGATCTTCACTGTCTCTCAGGAGCACTTCAAATTTTGGCACTACCTTGCGAATGCCTTGGCAGTTAACCACAAGGATTTTAATATTCTCGACAGTAGGAAACAGTTCTTTGAGTCTCACACAAATACTTCTGCGCCTCCTACAGCTGTAGTTATCTGGACTGTGCGGAAAGTCACATAATCTAAAAACAACGTTGTGTGCACCCCACATACTGGGCCACGTTGTGCTTGGCTGAAGTGCACGAGTTGTGGCGTCCGCTATTAGATTTCCGGCTCCATGCAATCAGAATAAAGCATCTTGTTTCTCTTTGGAACGAGATCTAAGCCCAGTGGGAATTTTAAATCTGAAAGTGTACAACGACAGGAACTTACGTTTATGTTCGGTAATTCGTCAAATTATAACATTCCGAAAATCATAAGTGAGGTTGCTCCCTTTTACAATTACATTTGGCACATATTACAATTTTCTTGGCTTATTGTTGCAAAAATATTCACGGTATTTTTTAAATTTTACACGTCTTTCGGTTTTGCTTACTAATCGAGCACAGCACTTTCACAGAAACAGTATTATATAAAAGGGTGTTTCCAACTCTTAGTTGAGTAAATGTTATTTCGTTACGGTTCTGAGTTAAATATGTAGGGACTGTTTCGCTGTTGTAATTCGATATTTCAAATCTCTTCCGAACCGATTTCGTTATAAATTGCAGTTCAGCTCACAATTAAAAAGGGAGAAACGTTTTTCATCCCGTCGCAGAAAATAAATGCCGGGCTGTCGTATTACCGTTGGTCGTATTCCTAAACTGGCCGAATAAAAGAGTAAATGTACAGTTTTTAAACGTGTGACGCCACCGCGACTCTCAATAAAACGAAACATTCATTTCACTCTGACAGAGGTAGCAGTGGACGGAAAAAGCAATGTTAACTGATTTCATAGAGCTATTCAGCGTGTCACTGCCAGGACTGATATTATTCTCCGATAGAAATTAAGTGAATGAAACGAAAATCCTTTGGTACATTTACCAACTCACTTCCATTTCATTTCCTCACGCTCGTAATTACATCTTCCATTCTGCTATGATCCCTGATCCATATGACGTAATAATTAACATTCTTTTCTCAAAAGCTCTCAGAGCATTCTCGGTATTTTACTGTCTTTTTGCATTAGAAGTCTAACCCTTAAGTTGTAAGTCAAGAATGGTAATACACTCAAAAACTTTTTTTTTTCAAAGATATCGAAAGATAGATTATGAAAACCGTATGCAGTTTATCAAAAGCATTCGAAACCTTTTAACTCTTCTGTTTATTTCTTTTATGGTCCATTCAATCATTGTCTTCAACCGCTTTAAATACCACAATTCACCTGCTGCCACGATAATTCACTTCAAGTTGTTCTGTTATCTATTCTGTATGTTACGTATACGTTCTTACAGTCTTATTGTAACTGATTTTCAGATGTACTTTCAAGCTTACTCTTTAAATTATTAAATCCACCGTTGAAGCTTTCCTGCAGAAGATACAGAAAGTATCATATCATTTGCAGAACGAATATGGTTCGAATGTCGTGCAGAAACACTCATTCCTTCTATTTTTCCCAGTTAGTGGATCTGAAAACTTCATCAACTTTTATCAGTTTTTTTCAATATGGATTCTATGACTAACTTTTCAGTTCTTAACTACTCAGTGTTCTGATGAAGTCCAACGAAACGATTGACAGATGCGATGTAGAGATACAAACACCTCTTTCTCAAGGAGTATTGGAATAGAATCATTGAAACTGAGTTAGAAGCTTTCTCAGAATCTACGGATTACAGACAGATTCATTATGCTTTTTTATAATTTTTATTTGGTTAATTTTGCCGCTTCTGCTTCCAACGCCTGCTTGTTCCTTTGCCTGATTAACGCTTTACCATGCGGTTGGCAATTATCTCCATCAATTTCTTGGACATTACGTGGAGGACGCTGATAGGTCTACCGTTTTAGTGAGTTTTCAGCCTCCTTCCTTGTGAAGTAGAATAATTACTACGTTGCAGAAATTATTGAGAAATTGTATTCCTTCAGAACCATTATCTATAAAAGAGGCAAATTCCTATTTAGTTTTGAATTGTCAATTCAAGATAGTTACCTTTTCTTCGGAGTTCAAATGAATTTGTGCAATTCGTTGGTCCGCGTTGGACAGCTAATGAACCATGGGGTGGTTACCAATAATCACTATACCTTTGACACTTTATCTGCTGGGCAGGTGTTTTGAATTCTTTTCAGTTTCAATATTTTTTTGGGCTCCTTTAAGGAAAGTAATATGTCTAGGAAAAATACACCACATATGCAAAAAGAAACAAAAGGTATGAATAAAAAGTGGTGCAAAATGCCTGAGAACTCAATCAACGTGAAACGTTAGGAGGCTGTAAAGGAAGCTTTACAGTTTCTGAAAACATTTGTTTCAGGAATAAAGTATTACTGTACACACGCTGTACAAACATTACCAATAATGCGTAATGTTTTGCAACTAAACGTCGAACGATCACCATTTGCAGAGCGATATGCATTTAAACGATGTTCTGTCTCTACCCTCGGTCACTGGATCACTTCCGGTCTGACAGTAGTAACCACTTCCACTTAGTTTTCACGTGACAACTAAAATCAATAAGCTTCATACAATAAAACATGTTCTTTACAAAACCGCAGAATAAGCATTCTAACGCGTGGTTCAAGCCGCAGACCTTTTTTAATAATTGTTCATTGCTAAACTGTTCCTTAAGCACATATTGTTCCTCGTCTACATTAACATTCTCAGTTTCTGTCACTCACCCAATGTGCGGTGTGTGGTAGAGAGTACAAAACACACCACAGCATATCTCCCCAAACCCCACAACTTTTTTGTAAACTGTTCGCCGATCGTACAACGGAAACAATTTTTTGCACTGTCTAACTCCCATCTCACCGTCTCACTGAGGAGTACTGATTGTTTATTCCCATTTTTATTCCCATTCTGACTAAACGATCCCTTGGGGAAGCAGGAAGCTCCAAAGTTGCAGTGCGATGATACACCATCTTCACGGAAAATAGTTTGCCCGTGATATTCTCCATTCTGTGGGAACTCGTAAAACTGCATTATTTCAGGGTAGCTCCTTTTCATAAAAATTTTTCTCCGACGAAACTGTATCACTTTCGGATAACATGGTCCACGAGCGCTTTACCTGAATATCGATATCACTGATATATTTATTTTAGTCGTTTCTAAACCCGAATTCCACGTTATGCATCTTTTGAAATAGAAGGAATTTTCCTCAGAGATGTGCGTCTCTTAAGAAAATTACTCGACTTCTTTTACAAAAGACAATCAGTCACTCCGATTGTTTCACAGCATAGGCCTCACGAAAAACGAGTAAATGGACTCAATTAAGCGAAAAATGTGTTCCGGTTCTACGTGCTCAATCATTTTCTGAATGTATTCCAATCTGCAGCTCCCTCCAGTATCATGGAAGTTAATCCCTCATGTCGTAACACACGTCCTGTCATCCTGTCCCATCTTCTTTTCACTGTTTTCCATATCTTCCTTTCTTCACCAATTCTGCGGAGAACCCCCTCTTTACTTATCTGATAAATTCACATACTTTTCAACATTATTCTCTAGCACGACATCTCAAACACTTCGATTCTCTTCTGTCCACGTTTTCCCACCGTTTATAATTCACTTCTGTACAATGCTTGGTCCAGACGTAATTCCTCAGAAATTTCTTCCTCAAATTTAGGAGCATGTTCGATAACAGTGGACTTTTCTTGACCACGAATGTCCCTTTTGCCTATGTTAGTTCGCTTTTCTGTCTCACCCTTGCTTCGCCTGCCATGGGTTATTTTGCTTCCACGGTATCAGAATTACTTAACTTTCCCTACTTCGTGGTGTTAAGCTTCTCGCTACTCTCATTTCTGTCACATTATGCTTGTCTTCTTTCGTTTTACGTACAGTCCATATTCTGTACTCATTAGAGTCTTCGTTTCATACGAAGGATCCTGTAATTCTTCTTTACGTTTACTAAGGAAAGCAAAGTCCTCAGTGAATCTTATCTTTGACATCCTTTCAGCCCAAATTTTCGTTTCACCCATGAACCTTTCCTGTATTTGGGTCATTGTTCCTTCACTTTACAGATCCTCTTTTAAAAAAAATTTTAAATTTAACTTTATTCGCGTTTTTAATTATTACACATTATCACTGTAATAAGTTACACATTTGGCAATCCCATTATAGATTTTACCTATTGTAGTCTTCACTAGTTGCATACTGTGCAGTTAAAGACAAGTATTTGTAGACTTACAGTAACGACATCTAATGAACTTACGGCAAGAACATATGTTGTGGCTACTGTACTGAACTTTCTTATAACCAGAAGCGGTAGAGACAGTTCGACTCTGCCAGAACTGTGACCTAGTTTACATCACATTTCAAATATGTGGGACCATGCTATGCCGATTTTCTGTATATTTTGTGACGTTGCCAATATGGATTTATTATTTTTGGACATTTGATGTAACAGGTTTAACGCCTCCTGAACAGGCCATGAAGGCCCAACAGTACAGACCGGCCGCCGTGTCATCCTCAGTCCATAGGCGTCACTGGATGCGGATTTGGAGGTGCGTGGGGTCAGCACTCCGCTCTCCCGGCCGTAAGTCAGTTTCCGAGACCGGAGCCGCTACATCTGAATCTTGTAGCTCCTCAGTTTACCTCACAAGGGCTGCGTGCACCCCGCTTGCCAACAGCGCTCGGCAGACAGGATGGTCACCCATCGAGGTGCTAGCCCAGTTCAAAATGGTTCAAATGGCTCTGAGCACTATGGGACTTAACATCTGTGGCCATCAGTCCCCTAGAACTTAGAACTACTTAAACCTATCCAACCTATCCAACCTAAGGACATCACACACATCCATTCCCGAGACAGGATTCGAACCTGCAACCGTAGCGGTCAGGCGGTTCCAGACTGAAGCGTCTAGCACCGCACTGCCACACCCGCCGGCACTATCCCAGTCCGACAGCGATTAACTTCGTTGATCTGAAGGGAACCGGTGTTACCACTGCGGCAAGGCCGTTGGCATATAGCAGGTAGGCTTCGTCGTATTTTAAGCGCATGTTGTCATATCCATGGAAGTAATAATTTTTCGTTATGGTATATTTTATTGTTCTAAGACGTAATCCGTTCACTAGTATTTTTGTTGCAGATCTGAAGATTATCATTGCTGACAGAAACGGTAATCTAAGGACCATAAGTTTTGTGATCACTGGGGTAGATAAGAGAAATTCATTCTACTATATCAACTTACTGTTTACGTTACTATGGAAAGTGAGTAATAACACCCAACAGGAAAATATATATAAGTGCTGTTCAGAACTAGTCAAATCTGAGGAAGAAGTTTGTTCTGGAGGTGAACAAAATATGGTACGTTTAACAGATGAGACGGAGGAAAGGAAACGGAAACAGGTAATGATAAAGAAACTCTAGATATGCCTAAAATTATGGTTCGCTGTTGGACAGAAGGAAAATGGCTGAGATACGCCGAAACAGAGGTTACGTCGATTATAACATTTGTAACTTTAATCTCGTCTTAGATGAAGAATGACAACGGAACAGATGCAGGCTACTGGGTAGGTTGTTCCAAGTTAGTACATTGGAAATGAAGAAGAAGACGGTAAAGGATTTAGTTTTATGCGTAGGTACAGTGAAGGAGATGGTCAAAAAAATGGCTCTGAGCACTATGGGACTTAACTTCTGAGGTCTTCAGTCCCCTAGAACTTAGAACTACTTAAACCTAACTAACCTAAGGACATCACACACATCCATGCCCGAGGCAGGATTCGAACCTGCGACCGTAGGGGTCGCGCGGTTCCAGACTGTAGCGCCTAGAACCGCTCGGCCACCCCGACGGAGATGGACACATCAGATTTTTTTTTGCTCATCCCGTCGAATCCACTCAGCCTGACTGACCCAAGGACTGAAGTGACCAAGCAAATCGAATGTTACACACGACTCTTAACTAAGCAATCATGTACTGCTCGAATCACCTGGAGTTTTGGGGCTCTCACTGTTTGTGCCGTGTTGCACTACATCACAGCAGTGAATATTCGAACGGACTTAAGACTACACTCTTTGTTATTCTGTTTTGGTGAAATCAGTCTTTTAAAATTTTGGATTGCATGTGGTCACTGTGAGAATCTTAGTACATGCTGTGACAATTCGTTCTTCCCAGCGCAAACACTTCCTGCTGATACCGTTTCCAGTGGGGAGTAGAGGATCAACCGTTTCCCGAGAAAGTTTGCTGATAAATTTTTAATATGAAGATCACCTTTGCTTTCTTCTGTTTGCGTCTTTAAAGAATATTATCATTTAAACCCGATACGACAACAGCATTGTTCTTAGAACTGTCGTGTTGATAGAACTGGATAACACCAGCAAATAAGTGTCTGTTACAGCAAAGCAAAGTGGCACAGACAAAATATCATTATTCAGCGAGAAAACCAGTGGATTGAGGACTTAACCCTAGTGGACGCCATGAAAGCACATGTCCTCCCACCCGCAGACCACTCGTTGATATCCCTCTTGAAGCAGCTATCGAACCACTGTACAGCACAGCTTAAGACATTTAGCTGCTTGGTATTCGTTGGTAAGTGACATCGGTATGAAACAGTGTTGAAACGGTCGCTTTGATCATTTCCATTACGTTTTTTATTTCAGAAGTCACTTCGATTATCTCAATCTATAAGCCACATATCACCTATGCGATCGATAATCGAGTGCTGGCCGCGGTAGTCTAGCGGTTCTAGGCGCTTAGTCCGGAACCGCGCGACTGCTACGGTCGCAGGTTCGAATCCTGCCCCGAGCATGGATGTGTGTGATGTCCTTAGGTTAGTTAGGTTTAAGTAGTTCTAAGTTCTAGGGGACTGATGACCACAGCTGTTAAGTCCCATAGTGCTCAGAGCCATTTGAACCATTTTTTTGATAATCGAGTCAACGCACTTTGTTTCTCTTTTGTCTGGGGCATAATTTGGTAACAGTTGGCGGCAAGTATACCGAGAGAGGTAAGTTTGATGGGAAGCGCAAGGTTGGCTGGCTCATGCGACGGAACTAAGACAAGATGCTAATTTTGTGTCGAAGTGTGTTTAGTATTGTTGATTCGTACGTACACATAATTGAATAGTAAAGGCGATTCGATAAATGTATAAATTTGAATCAAGCATCGAGAAATACGAACTCATGTCCGCGTTAACTCCCGTGCCTCGTGCACGGATTAATTTGATTAAGTATCGTGCTTACGAACAGAAATCTGGTGGATTATGTGAACAGTGCAGTCCTACGAAATGAATTATTTTCAGTACACTGAAGTTCTATGAGGTTAGTGCTACATTATCCGGCAGTCTAGCAGCTATTAATTCCCTCTGTAGTAAACTGTATTAAGCTGACGTTTCAGCTATGCCTCAGCGCAGTGCTGTGGAGGAAAATACTAACGTGAAATGGACGTATGGTGACCATCGTGCATGGGCATCGCAATCCTTAAACACATTCCTCCTCCCCCCTCCTCTTTCCATCCTCCTCCCTCACCCCTAACCCCTCCACACGTACACACACACACATGATAACACGTTAGTTCGCTTATAAGTTGCTGTACTATTGTGTAGAAATATCTTTGAAGAAAAACGTATCTCTCACAAAGCTGATATCTTGCGCTCGTAACTCATCGCAACCTGAGAACTAACTGAGGTTAAGAAAATGCCATTTAATTTGTCTGCGTAGGCTTGAAAGATGGCATCATATTTCCTTTTCCCCATCTTGAAGCTGCGTAGTTTCTTCCACAGTACTGCAGCATTCAGCTCACTGCGTTCAACTTGATAGGTATGCTTCATTTTTGCGTAATGCACGTTTTACTTTTCCCTCAGTTTTCTGTACACTTCATAATGTTCGGGTGCAGATCAGTTGATCGAACAATTCTACTGGTGTACTGCTGATCCGTGGTGTGCAGTGCTCACAAGTTGACAAACAGAGACATCATCGTCAGAAGGCACACTTGCAACTTACATCAGTAGGAGGGCAATGTCTGTACTGAGTCATTTTGTTTGTGTAGGTATCACACATTCAGGGGCAAGCATACAATGAGGGGTACACCTACTGTTGTGTTAACTGATTTATGGCCCCCTGGGGATAATCTGTCCTTCTGAGGAACCCACCAAACCTCCCTCTTTCCCTCTCCTTAACCTTCTGTTATGCTATAATTTTATCTTGAAAATCTTCCATTGGTCCCTGTTAGCATACAAAAACAACAGACATTGTAGGACCACTTTTATGCTAAACACTTTTATTATTTACTTATTTATTTATTCCCAAATTAGTTTCAGTGACAAGTATTGCCATCATCAGTGGGTTCTTCCATTTTAAAACAAGTAGAAATAGCATAGTTTTAAAACACTGTAAAATACTATTACATATGTACCGTTTCGTTCCAAATATTGTTTTCTGTGAATAATTTCATAATACCTTATCTTCTATACATCACAGCACTCTTTTACAGCTGTTGCCACTGTTTCCACCATATTTTCTGAATTTTTTTTAGTTTTTTGGTTTCGTTTCTCTCTGTAACAGCTTTCATGTCAATTGCAGCTGCATGAGCGGCTGTTACTAAACAAATACAAAAACTTGAACTTATATATGTCAGCTTTATACAGTAGGGACTGCAGTAGTGTTGTGGATTCTGTTTGAGCGTGTACTAGGTAGTTATGTTGTTTGTCATGTACTCACGTTCGTTGGATGGCTTTCAGCTACATTTAGGCACAAAAAACCTAACTTCAGAACCTTGTTCATAATCCAGAACATTGCGCTATCTTGCTATTTGAGTGTGCCACAAGAAGTGTATCGCATATTTCGAGAAGGTTATGAAAATTTTAGCGGGCGTTCTGAAGACTTCTCTGTCTCATTTATGTCTCTGTGTGATGAGGGAATGGTTTGTGTGTGAGTGTGTGTGTGTGTGTCTTTGTCTGTGTGTGTTTTCCTGTTCTGTGTCCTGTGTCAGTTGTCAGTTATCTTAGAGTGGTAAAAAGTGTGTTGTTGCACAGTCCTGTGTTTTCATTTATTCCGTTTTTCCCTTCCACTGTAGCCTTTTGTACATAATAACTTTATTTTATTGTTATTTTTTGGTATAAATTGTTTCTATGTTACAGTATGTCAACCACTTTCGATAATAGGGGTGTTGTTGATTTTGTTTATTAGGTGTTCTGCAAAAGTGTAATGAGTGCTCTCATTCTTTAGACCTCTCATGTGCTTTGTGTAACTATTCAACAATATTGTGAAACAAGACAGATACAAAATAATTTACTGTTACCGATAAGTAGATGACATAAAGTGTCTCATAGATGAAACATAAAACACGATAGAAGAGCTACATAGTAACATCAACTCAGTACATCCGCAAATCCACTTCACAATGGAAATAGAAAAAAACAATAAATTAAATTTGCTGAATCTTACAATTACAAGAAACAACAATCAACTTGAATTTTTCATCTGCAGAAAACCAACATCCACAAACACTGCTATCCATAGCTCATCCAACCACTCAATAGTGCATAAATACACCATTTTCACTCGCGTGCTCCACACGATAAACAGAACAACTCTTAAATCAGAAAACTACACACACGAATTAATACAATCAAATTGATTTTGAAAATGACTACAAAACAGACGCCATAAACAAGCCTGACAAGAAGGTAAAAATTAAATATAACAATAGTGGCCATCCACTCCACAGCACAACCAAAGGATGTGAAAACTCAGAGGCAGGACACACTAACAACACAGCAGAACACATAGACAACACAGCAGACCACACCACATAAGGAAAAAAAACAGATGGTACACACTAACATTCAATAATGAAATACAACGTAGAATTCGAAACATGTCGAAAAAGGAATGGATCCCAATAACATTCACATCAAACAACATGGTTCAACAAAGGCTAAGACCAGACAAAAGAATCTCAGACAAATTTGGCAGTGCTGGAATATACCAACTCACATGTAACTCCTGTCAGGTCTAATACATACGATAAACAAGGAGAAATATTCAAACAAGCTACACAGACCCCAAGAGTGCTCTAAAGAGTGACAGCACACATTTAACTTTCATAGAAGATGTAATGAACAAAAACCACAATCCCATTAATATCGAAAGTGATCTACACATCCTGAAACTCAGCAACAGTTTGTACCGAAAACTAAGAACAGAACATACTTGTCATGTACAAAAGATTTAGATAGAAGGGAAAAAAGTAATGAATGAAAACACAACACTTTGCAACAACACGCTCTTTACTGCTCGGCCGGCCAGTGTGGCCGAGCGATTCTAGGCACTTCAGTCTGGAACCGCGCGACCACTACGGTCGCAGGTTCGAATCCTTCCTCGGGCATGGATGTGTGTGATGTTCTTAGGTTAGTTAGGTTTAAGTAGTTCTAAGTTCTAGGGGACTGATGACTTCAGATGTTAAGTCCCATAGTGCTCAAAGCCATTTGAGCCATTTTTACTGCTCTAAGAAAATTGACACTGGACACAGAACAGGAAAACACACACACACACACACACACACACACACACACACACAAACCACTCCCCCATCACACACAGAGACATAAATGAAACACAGAAGTCGTCAGAACTCTCGCTACAAATTTCATAACCTTCTCGAAATATACGATGCATTTCTCGCGATACACGAGAATAACAAGATGGCATAATGTTTTGGATTAGGAACAAAGTTATGTTTTCTGTGCATAAAAGTGGCTAAAAGCCGTCTAACGAAAGTGGGTGCATAAAAAACTACGTAACTACCTAGTACACAGCAAAACTGTATTCACAACACCACCGCCGTCCCAACTGTACAACACCAACACACATAAGTTCACGTTTTTGTATTTTTTTACTAACAGCCACTCAAGCAGCTGAAAATGACGTGATGATTGCTGAGAAAAATAGCAACAAGAAACGCATAAAATAAGGCGGAAACGTCGGCAACAATCGTAAAACAATGCTGTGACGTATAGAAGATAAGGTATTATGAAATTATTCACAGAAAACAATATTTAGAACGAAACGGTACATATGTAATAATATTTTACAATGTTTTAAAAGTATGGTATTTCTGCTTGTTTTACAATGAAAGAACCCACTGATGATTGTGATACCTATTAATCAAACTAATATGGGAATAAATGAATAAATAGGATAAGTGTTTCGCATCAATAAGACCCACAACCTCACGTTGTTGTTATTGTTACGCTGACTGATTTATGAACCCCTGGGGATAATCCATTCTTCTGAGAACCCCCCCCCCCCCACCCCTTTCCTCCTCTCCTCCAACACCTCTGGTATATACCCAAACCTTCCATATCCTCAAATCTTCCCTTTTCCCCTTGCCAATACAAGCACACGTTTGATATCGAATTAACCTGCTAATTAATTATGTCAATAAATTAATTAATCTCTCCTCCTATGACAAATCTGCTGCCCTCCCCCTTCCCTCCCCCAATACACTTCCCCTCCTACACCTGGAAAGTGATGGGTAAAAACTCTCCTGGAGAGGAAGGCTCTCATGAAAGAAATTCAAATCGATGTCAATAATGTATTGAGGCATTTTCTTCATTTAATCAGTTTGTGGCAGACAGTGCTTCCCCCACTTGGGTAATGCTCACATTTGCACCCCCCTACAGAGCTTCCCATGTCGTAATAGCTGTAAGCGCCGAGGAATGAAATGAAGTGGGGTACAGTAGCCACTGTTTGGAGTCCTCTGGGCACCGCCACGGTAGTCAGAAACTGCACAGTGTTCTAATACACATCATGATACTAAATACAACCGACCGTGGACTCTATGTTGGCCTGTACGGATCTCACAGCCCAGAAAAAAGCATTAGGTGGCGACATTTCTTTGATTGAAAAATTTCACACCGACTTCCTGACCCTCTCAAGTGGCTACTTTCTATTAGTATGTAAATCAATGTGTCCAATCACACAGATGGATATCTTCATGTCTCCTCAGAATATCACATACCTCATTTGCACTACCCTTTTAAATTAATATTTAAAAATTTATATAGTCAAATAGATCACTTAAACCATTAACCACCTCCTTACGATCATTTTTCTTCATAGTAAAATATATTTTCAATGTTCGAGAATCACACTCAAACATTTTCAAATAAGGAAATAAAGTTTCCGCCACAAATAAATTGTAGCATTAAATATATCTGAAATCATGTATGCGCCGACATTTGATAATGCAAGCACGCTCCCCACGCGACAACGTTTCCACCTTTCCTTAAACATATTTTGTGGAAAAAATCCTCGCAGTCGCACATTCTCGCGATTACGAAATGAGTCCCACCTACCGACTTTCGGGTAGTCACACCTGCGACGGGTGGGAGAGACCCCCACCCACTCCAGGCATGCTGGCAGCTTCATGTCCATCCCCTGGTATCAACACGCCAGCACTATTGGACGATTAGAGATCGGACACACCAAGCTGTCAACCAATCAATTAATGTGGGGAGAATAATCTTCCAGCACAAACACCAGTCATGTTGAATGTCCTCACGCTACACACACGTCTGCTTCTGTCGCCGCTCACCCAGCACACTGGTTACTTTGGTATTCAGTCATCAAGACAGTGCTGCCGCTGGGACTTCTCTTCGCGAATCGGGCAACAATCGACAGGTTGGAGGATTCTTTGTAACCAACTGCTCATCACGGCTAAGGCGTGGCTTTCAGTTGACAAAAAGCCTCTTGGCCACTCCTGTCACTGTCTGTGACCCACTGCAGGACAAGCAGGTGCGATTTGGAGTGTTTTTATAACTGCAATTCCCTCCCCAGTTTCCAAATTTCCACTTTACCCAATCTGAGAGAGGGATCTTTTATTCATACATCTCCAAATTACCACAAAAATGTAGATTCCCCCTTTTATACAAGGTATTTTTGAAGAGAGAAGAAATGAGAGCATACGCGCATTTTCGCATTGCTAAAGTATTGTTACTTGTTGTGAAAATCCTGTACAACGGTGTGGCATAGAATGTATTTCCTTTACGTCTTATCTCATCAGGTAAAAAAGTTTACATATTTTATTATCAGCTTAATATTTGCTATGTCCTGCTTCACAAGACTAGAATATTAAACTCATTTCTAGCTTATTATGGAGTGCTAAGGGTGTACTCTACCTCTGCCAAAGGGTACCTCCTCACTTTCGATCTCTCTTAAACTAAAGAAATGCTTCGTCACATAAAAATATCTTAAGGTGGCAGCACAGGAGTTGTAAATATCAGGTTTACACTACGTGTAACATTATAAATTCGTAAAACTTTATGAATTCGGCACTATAGCTGATTTTATTACGATAATCTCTCGCTGGGTAGGAGCAAGACTGATATTTCGTAAAAAGATATCACATCAAAGAAAGAAGCCTGATTACAGCGAATCGTATCCGTTGTACTCTAGCCCGCGCTTCCACGCGCCCTACAGTATGTCATTGACATCAAACTG
Source organism: Schistocerca piceifrons (assembly GCF_021461385.2). NCBI lineage: Eukaryota > Metazoa > Arthropoda > Insecta > Orthoptera > Acrididae > Schistocerca > Schistocerca piceifrons. The sequence continues at coordinate 397,341,967 of NC_060144.1, read as the reverse complement.
ATTGAGTAATTAATCAAAGAGTCACATTTCATTCTGAGTAGGATTTTCCTGAAGTCGGAATACTCTCGCCAGGTAGCTCAAATGGGGTTCCCTGGAAGGAAGATGTTCTTCTTGAGGAACATTATTCACAAAATTTATTCTCTGCCTCGTGATGACTGGGTGTTGTGTGATGTCCTTAAGTTAGTTAGGTTTAAGTAGTTTTAAGTTCTAGGGGACTGATGACCATAGATGTTAAGTCCCATAGTGCTCAGAGCCATTTGAACCATTTTTGAACCACAAAATTTAAATGCGACGTTTGAAAGCGACTGCTGGCTGCAAAAGGATTCTACCACCGCTAACATACATTTTGCGTAATGACCACGAAGATGCGAGAAATTAGCGCTCAAATTGAGGCATATATACAGTCTTCTTCCATTGCTCTATTTGGGAGTGGATTATGAAAGGAACCGAACATTAATGGTACAGGGTACCCACCGCCACACACCGTATGATGGCTTGCGAATTAAACATTTAAATGTAAGTGCAAATTTACTCTACTGGAAGATGTCACTCCATCCACATAAATATCCCGGAAGAGTGTCGTCTCTCAGATACCAAGAAAACAAAAGACGGAACTTCTGTTGGCAAAAATCTTCCTATTAGCCCCCAATGTTCTCGCTGCTGTCACTTCGTGAGACGTATGTGAGCGGTTGTAATATATTTGCCCACAACACTTAGAAGAAGCGGATTAGAGTTCACCTCTCAGCTGCCCTTTCGTCAGAGTATCGCCTTCTGTATTCTTTTGAATCTTCCAGTCTTTGATACAAAGCATATGATTCCACCTGATTTCGATGAGTAAGAGAGGTCCACCACTAATTCACATCACAGCCGCCTACTAATTCTCTCGAAATCTCCACCTGTCAAGTTCCCTGTCGTCAGAGTATCGCTTAATCTCGCGTATTCTTACGAATCTTTCACTCCTCGATATATAGCACTTGTATTCACATGATTTCGACGAGTAAAAGATATGTACGCGCCACGTCACAGACCCCCAGTAAATCTCTCGAAATCCCATCACGTTCCGACAGCACTGTTCCATTAGTTAGAAGGCTATCTAGTCCTCGACCAGTCACTGACTAGGTAGAGAGCCATCACAAATAGAAAAATCGCACAGTAACGTACAGGAGTAAATTCACAACCATGCTGAGTATACGCTTACTGCACATCCAAATTCAGAAGCACAACATCTACAATTCATCGATAGCGAATGAATGTCTATAAATATTACCCCTGTACATGGCCTAATATCCTTTATCGTATTGCAATGATTACTACGCTAGAAATACGATGTGTTATGGTGTCAAGAGTTTTCGTTAACAGCAGAGTGTCTCTCTCTCTCTCTCTCTCTCTCTCTCTCTCTGTCTCACTCCCCTTTTCTCTCTCTTCTGTAATTTTATAACATGTAATGGAATAAAACCTCAAATTCATTAAAACTTCGCAAAAGTCGGACCCTGTCAGAGCTGTATCTTATGGTGGATCCATCTTTCAAACTGAGGCTTGAGTTAATGCATGGTGCATCTACCTATGATGCTCTATCCAGGCCCTATCCCAAACCTATCCTGTACCATGGGGGTCTGTTCATGAAAGTGATACATGCCATGCAAACATACAGAAAAAATAGCGCACTGGCTCAAAGTATTGACATTTACAAGCAGTTTAGCAGTGGCCTGAACAGAGGTCATGATCACATGGGCAGAAATGACATAAAATAGGTAAAATTACGAAAATTGACGGAAAATACGTATAAATTGAAGATGACAAAATGTGGAGTAATCGAGGCAGAATGAGGGAGTACTTCAACGTCCGCTTTGAGCAGAAAAAATCTTGTACATGGAAACGAGTGTGTGACACGAAGGGGAATACGTGAAATCTCGACGTGGAAGCTTTGGAAATGAAGTAAACAGTAATTTTTCGTTGACAGTGATAAGATGGCTGGTACAGACTTTTTATGGTCGATTACAACCAAATGTACAGTAATAAATTTATATATCGCGGATCACAAGCCCAGATGTGACCACAAAGTTATCAGTAACCATCTTAAAGATTATTTATAAAGTGTCCTGACATATGACTACGATAAACTTTACATCTTCATTCGCTAAAAAGCAATGGATTACCAGCGTTGGACTGCAATAAGCAACTACCGAATAGATCGCATGTTTAGTCGTGTGCAAGACCGTTTATGTGTTTTAAACTCTAACAAATAGGATTTATAATGTGATTCTCTGTACACTCTAGCATCCACAACCATCCGATGTCAACAAACAAATATCTTACAGAACAGGTGCTGCGTGGTTTTTACCACCATTTTGCAGTATGTCTACAAGGTAATACATGCAAGTTGAATGCTGTCTTGGATGCTTTCCTAGAAAAGAGGATGTATATCTGCGTTAAATGATGGTAGAAAGTAGATGGAGAAACCGGTTGAGAGGGGTTGTAGCGAAGTAGTATTTAATGTCAGACCGATGATGCAGTATAGAGAGAGAGAGGGAGATGTCGTGGTATGTCATTCATCGCACATTTAACGATTTTTTTCTTTCTATCAGGCTCTATCAGTTTTGTGGTATAACCTGCATTCAACTCACGTACAATTGTGTGTTCTGTGTTTGACTTAGAACGCTGTCTAGCTGCAGTAGTTAACAGCAAAGCTCCCCATACCACAGTCAATGTAGAACTACCATGCATGTGTGATGAATCATGTCCACCAAACCTATTGAAAACCTAGTTTGGCACCCTCCTCCAGATGAACGATGATGTATGCAAAGTACTCCATTTCCCTGCCTTATCCTGGATCTAAATCGAGTCATCAAACTGTGGTGGTTCTAAGTCAGTGACAAGTGCTTGTGAGATACTGCAATCCCTATATATAGCTTTGCCTGACCGTTGTTCTGTGCGTAGAAAAGACTGTGTACTGTTCTCAGAGTTCATCTACATCTACATTTATAATCCGCAAGCCACCCAACGGCGTGTGGCGGAGGGCACTTTACGTGCCACTGTCATTACCTCCCTTTCCTGTTCAAGTCGCTTATGGTTCGCGGGAAGTACGACTGCCGGAAAGCCTCCGTGCGCACTCGAATCTCTCTAATTTTACATTCGTGATCTCCTATGGAGGTAGAAGTAGGGGGAAGCAATATATTCGATACCTCATCCAGAAACGCACCCTCTCGAAACCTGGACAGCAAGCTACACTGCGATGCAGAGCGCCTCTCTTGTAGAGTCTGCCACTTGAGTTTGCTAAAGATCTCCGTAACGCTATCACGCTTACCAAATAATCCTGTGACGAAACGCGCCGCTCTTCTTTGGATCTTCTCTATCTCCTCTGTCAACCCGACCTGGTACGGATCCCACAGTGATGAGCAATACTCAAGTATAGGTCGAACGGGTGTTTTGATGGGCTACATTTTCTAAGGACTCTCCCAATAAATCTCAACCTGGCACCCGCCTTGCCTACATTTCATTTTATATGATCATTTCACTTAAAATCGTTTCGTACGGATACTCCCAGATATTTTACAGAAGTAACTGCTATCATATAATCATACAATAAAGGATCCTTCTTTCTGTGTATTCGCAATACATGCATGCAGCATGGTGTGTAATTTCACATGTCAAACACTGCTGCTATGCATTTGTCTACCTCCTCAAAGATGTCAGTGTTTCATGCATTTTTCCATCGTGGACGAGCTTTTATAGGACTGATGTGAACATAGCATAATTTCGAAGCCATAATCAGATGTGAACAGTGAGTGCTATACACCTGCAGAAAGTTATATAGTGCAAGTATCACAAAGATTTTTTTCCCTTTGGTGTACAAGGTAGTAGTTTTATCATGTTAAAGGCTCTCACTGTAAAGAGTGGAATAGAAAACTTGCAGCGTCAATATATGTCAGGTGTTAGAAATACATTTTCGGCGTTGGAGTATTAACAGCGTTGTATTCCATACGACTGATAAATTGTAAACCACACTGCTTTAATATAATAGCATGACTAATTCCAGAACCGTGTAGGTCTGGGTTTGTGTATGTTCATGTTCTACGATCATTTGCCTAATTCCAGTACCTTCTTGGAATGGAATCCAAGCACTACAACAATACTACAGAATTGATAGCACAAGTGGTTTATATAAAATGCTTCGAACTCCTACCATGTGGCGCTCCATCCTGCATAAACCATACATTTCTTCTTCTTCTTCTTCTTCGTCTTCGTTTTTTCTTCTCCTGAACTATCATTTATATCATCACAATATTCTCAAATATATTAGGCTGGTGTCTTCTATACACCAACAAGGAGTGACAACCTCTTCGGCTTGCGTACATCTAGTGAGATCGTGTGTAATAGTATGGGTTATTTGAGTAAGATTAGTGCAGAACAGTCTTCGTAGAATGGAATTACAGTATTGTAATGAGAATACTGGACTGTATCACTAGCATCAGTTGGCTGTGTCAGTTTGTAACACATGTTATGAATTTTCTAAAATGAAAGATATGTGGGACTCAACTCATTCTCTCCCTTAACGAGATACGAGATGTAGAGGGTATGGTGCGCCCCTCATTCTGGTGAGTTCCAAATTAAATCGGAGACAATTTTGCAGTGTGGGTTGATTAAAGACAGAGTTACAACATGCATCTAGTGTTTTGCTCAGGATCCACGAATGTGAGAATACTTTGTGACTCCCAACCACATAGGGAGAGATGGGTAATTGTAATAAAATCTTACCGAATTTACAAAGTGTTGCGTCTAAGGAACGTAGTTTTTGCGGCTCCTGTCTGCTGATGGCTATTTACTACACTAAGAAACAGTAGTTTCTGTTGTCAGATGCAGGCAGTGTGTAACAGGATTCGCGATTTGTCCACAAGCATATAGAACTTGCAAAGTAATGGTGGAGGATGGTTTAGCAATAATACCGAAATTCAGAATCACGCTAAGAGTCATTGGCTGATAACAATACTACTTGACGTGATGAAACAAGTCGTCGAGAGTAGTGGTTTGGAACTCAAGTAATTGGGTAAAATGCGTTTGATTACAGAAAACGTGGTAAAATCACGAAAACAAAGAAAATACCTTACCTGAGGTAAGCCCAACAAAAATGTGGATGAGTGAGGGTACTTTCATGCTCGCCTGGGTGTATGTAATTCATTCCATTCCGCCACTGGTGTGACTGACAACTGATGTTGCATTGTATCCATACTCTTTGGGGTAAAGTCCTGCAGAATACTCCTTCTCTCCCCCCCCCCCCCACCCCTTGTTTCACATGCAGTTATGCTTACAAAGCCATAGAAAGGAAATATTCAGTGTCCAAGACTTGGAGGTAATGATGGTTTCCAACTAGGACACCGAAACAGTGATCATATGCCTGGGTGCAATATGACCTGACAATACCTAATCAATGCTCTTGGTCTCATCGAAAATGAAACACCAAGCCATCTGCTACCTCATGACTGTGGAACATGCGTTTAAAAGTAGAGCAGCTGTTCGAAAACGCTCAACAATGCTGCCAACTCTTCCAGTTTTCATGTGTTGCGATGTGTTCAATAAGAAACATTACCTCTGTCTTTTACGTCAACCATCACCTGTGTTGGGGCAGCAGTGTACCTCACACCATGCAGTGTGCAGCTTTCCATGAGAGTCGATGGACTGAAACATGTTAATCTCGGTTTAGCACCTGACATGTGCCCAAAAGTCGTGGTAGAAAAACAAAATGTGTGGCTGTGTACAAAGCTGTATGTCGTACACCGCTTTGATGCGTTTCAACAAAAAAAAGTCATTGTATCAAACTAATTATGAAAGAACACAGAATCTGTAGGATATGGTCCTCCAACAGTACAGGCGATAAAACTTTATACATGTTTGTGTAAGCGACTGGCCATCTGCTCCAGCAGATCAGCACATGTCTACATGTTCATGGATCACGATATATGCTGGATGTTAACATGTGGTGATATCTGTTTTGATATATCAGAAGAGAGAGATGCGGTAAAATCTTAGCGAATTCTCTACCAGGTGACTTCAGTAAAGTTTTTGTAGTTTGTAGATTTACTCCACTGGATGTTATAAAAATACCGTGGGGAGAGAGGGGGGGGGAAGGTATGGAGAGAGAGACAGGGAAACTGTGCTATCAATGAGGGGTCTGACACCATTACGCTGTCACATTTCCAGCATATGAACCACTGGACTACTATAAAAGAGATCAAGTCATGTACAGGGGAAATATTTATAGACATTCTATATCGAGGAATTGTAGATGTTATGCTTCTAAATTTCACTGTACAGTCCACATATACTCACCACGGTTGTGAATTTTCTACTGTACGTTAGTGTGCTATATTTCTCGTTGTGATGGCTCTCTACCAGGTCAGTGACTGGTGGAGGACTAAACAGCCTTCTAACAAATGCAACAGTGCTGCCAGAACGTGATAAGAGTTTGAGATAATTACCAGGGGTGTGTGAAATGGCTGGGGACGGATCTTTTACTTGTCGAAATCAGGTGGATTCAAATGGTACATAAAGAAGACTGGAAGATTCGTGAGAGTACGTCAGGTAAAGCGACACTCTGACGAAAGAGTTGAGAGGTAGACTCTAAACCTCTTCTTCTAAGTCTTTTGGGCAGACATATTACAGCCACTCACCTACATCTCATGAAGTGACTGCAGTGAGAAAATTAGGGACTAATCGAAGATTTTTACTGAGAGTGAATCAGAGCGGAATTTCCGTCTTTTGTTTTCTCGATAAATAAGAGACAACACTGTTCCATGAGTTTTGTGTGCCTGTACATGGATGGAGTGACATCTTAAAAGGGTGAGTAAATTTTACAATTACATCTATATGCTTACTTCACAAGCAGTCACATGGTGGTTAAAAATGGCTCTGAGCACTATGGGACTCAACTGCTGAGGTCATTAGTCCCCTAGAACTTAGAACTAGTTAAACCTAACTAACCTAAGGACATCACAAACATCCATGCCTGAGGCAGGATTCGAACCTGCGACCGTAGCGGTCTTGCGGTTCCAGACTGCAGTGCCTTTAACCGCACAGCCACTTCAGCCGGCAGTCACATGGTGGGTGGCTGAGCGTACCCTGTACCACTAATAGTCATTTCCTGCCATATTCCACTCAAAGAGAGCGAGAAAAAAGACAATCTATATGCCTTCTTATGAATGCTGATTTCTCATCATCATGGTCCTTACGTGAAATGTATATTGGTGGTTGTGGTGTGCATACTGTAAGACCTTCGGTACACACACCATCAGATTATTTGACTTGTCGCTCTAACGAAGTAAGCAAGTGTCAGCAATATGTCTCGTGGTCTTATTGTGGCGTGTTTATCTTCTGCCGTTAGGTCAGACGATAGAAATGCCACTTGCATGCTTAGAGTAGCAGATTGATGGTGACCAACTTTAAACAGAACTTGATTAATTTTCACACACATTTATTAAAATAATAAAAAGCATAGACATTACGTAACTTGATTCTGGATGCTATTTACAATTGACAATCTGAAGTTCCTTTGGTCTTGGTACGTTAATCTTATTCTCACATATCTCTGATACTTGACAAAGTGTCTATTCATTTATCTTCATGGCTTTCTACAGGAATATGGTAATTTTATTAGGCGCAGAATGAAACTTGACTATAGACTGTGCAGACTAATGCAGACTGGTACAAATTGGTGCAGACAAATGCAGACTGACTAATCAGAGGTCTGTACACTCATTATAATACCTCGCGCATTCAGGTATCACTGCGCGATTGTGATCCGCGAGGAGAAACGGTTCTACATTACATATTAATACGCGGATCAGCGGAAGCAGGATTTGGTCCGTCTCTAAGGCAGCGCCATCTCGTAATGTGGAGACGGACGAGCGCTGTCCCTGCACCGTTGTGCTTAGCGGGGCGTGCTCTAGTGGGAAAGTTGTGTACGTGCTGACTACTCAGAACTATGTACACAACAGCGGTGGTAGACTCCTTCTGCAGCCAGCAGTCAGCTTGAAATGCCGGATCTAAATTTCATCAATAGTGTTCCTCGAAAGGAACATCTTCCCTTCGGGGAATCTCATTTGAGCTACCTGACGATAGTATTCTGAGTGCAGGAAAATGTTACCCAGCATGCAAAAAGGGACTACCAGTTTGATGTCAATGACGTGCTGCAGGGCAGGTGGAGGCACGGACTAGAGTACTACGGATATGATGCGTGATAATCAGACGTTTTTTTCTTTGCGGTGAGGTCTTTTAATGGAATTTCAGTCTTTCTCCTACATAGTGAGAAATAACTATCGTAATAAAATCAGCTATATTGCCGATTTCATAAAGTTATACGAATTCATAACGATACACGTAGTATAAACCTGATATGAACAACTCTTCTGCTACCACCTTAAGAAATTGCGCATTTGTTTACTTTAAGAGAGATCGAAAGTGAGGGTGTATCCTCTGGCAGAGGTAGAGTACGCTCTTAGCACTCATTGTAGCCACAAATGAGTTCAATACTCTAGTCGTGTGAAGCAGGACACAGCAGGTATTAAGCTGTTAAGAAAAGATATTTCTTTTTACCTCATGTACAAGGTTTTCACAAAGTGTAGGAATACTTCAGCGTTGTAAAACATATGTATGCTCCGATTTCTTCTTCGAAAACAGCTCATATAAAAGAGACGAATCTACATTTCGCATGAGAATGTGGGGATGTATGGGCAAAAACATCCCTCTCCCGGATTGAGTGAAGTGGAAGTTTTAAAGCTGGGGAGAGTCTCTGTTGACGTCAGAACTACAGTTAGAACAATACATCCATGTCGCAGCTGCTTGTCCTGCAGTGGGCCGCATCCAGTGGCAGCGGTGGCCACAAGGATTTGGTCAACTAGAAGCCATGCCTTAGATTGTGACGAGCAGTTGGTTACAAAGAATCCTCCAGTTGACTGTTGCCCCATTCATGAGGGCAAGTCCCAGCGCTAGCCCTCTCTTGATGACTGAATACGAAAGTAACCGGTATGCTGAGTGCGCGGAGATATAAGCGGACATGTGTGTTGCGGGAGGAGGTTCAACATAGCAGGTGTTTGCGCTGGACGATTTTGCTCCCCGCTAAAATGTATTGGCTGACTGCTTGGTGACAGTCTTTTCGACCCCTAATTGTCCAATACGGCTGGCATGTGGATGCCAGGTGATGGGCATGCAGCTGCCAGCGTGGCTGGTGTGGCTGATGGTATCTCCCAGCCGGCGCAGGCGTTTCGTGATCGCGAATATGTGCGATTGCAAGGTTTTCTTATACAAGATATGTTTAGGGAAAGTGGAAACGTGTTCTTGGCGGAGAGTGCGTTGTGAAACGTTGGTGCATACGTGACCTTGGATGTATTTAGTGCTACAATTTATTTACTTAATTTGAAAAATATTTGAATGTGATTCTCAAATTTAGAAATTATGTTTTATTTGGAAGAAGAATAATCGTAAGTTGGTGGTGGGTGTTTTGAGTGAACTATTTCATTATGTAAATTATTAAATAATTAATTTGATAGGGTAGTGCTAATGGACTATTTCCCATCATTTTTTATATCTCAGTTCCTCAAGCTCTCCCTTTGCCCCAGCCTTAGCCAATAGGGGAGGGTATTTTGAGGAAAGATGAAAACCCCCGTTTGTGTATTCGAACACACTGATGCTCACACAAACAGGAAATAGCCACTTGAGATAGTAACGGAGACAGGAAGCAGCTCTGAAATTTTTCGCTCAAAGGAATACCGCCACCTTATGCTTTATTCAGGCCGAGAGATCTGTGTAGACCAATATACAGCCCATGGTTAGTGGTATTTTATTCAGTATTGTGATGTGTAATTAGGACCTTACGCAGTGCCGGTGCCCTGAGAACATACACATGTGAGGGACACCCCAAATGACGACTAATGTACTGCACTTCATTTCATTCCTTGGTGCTTAGACGACTGGTGTGGCCGAGCGGTCGCAGGTTCGAATCCTGCCTCAGGCATGGATGTATGTGATGTCCTTAGGTTAGTTAGGTTTAAGTAGTTCTAAGTGCTAGGGGATTAATGACCTCAGATGCTAAGTCCCATAGTGCTCAGAGCCATTTGAACCATTTGAACCTTGATGCTTACTTATGATATATAAAGCAGGGCTTCGGATGCAGATGTGAGTCAGAGGAGCCCTGTCTACAGTAAATTGATTAAAGAAAGAATTTACATCACCATATTACTCACATTGATTTGAATTTCATGTCGTGAGATCCTCTCTCACCAGCACAGATTGAGCCTTTCTCCCGGAATTTCCTGATTGAAGAGAGGGGGGAACGGGGAAGATAGAAGGGGGAGGGATGGGGGTTTCTCAGAATGATAAATTATCCCCAGAGGACATAAATCGATTAACAAGGCAATGGGTTCTGATTGTATGCTTGTCCCTGAATGTATGCACCCCACAGAAACAAAATGGCTCAGAGCAAACTTTTCCCACAATTTACGTCCTCTGCACAAATTGGTTATCTGTATGTGCTCTGTGTTTACTGAAACTCGGGTTTTACCACATCTCATTCCATTGTGGCAAGACGTATATTGGACAAATGGTACACACCATGGAGACATCAGCTAGGAAAACCAGTGGTAAACTGTACTAATGTATCCTCATAACTCAGAAGTAGCAGTGAACTCTTTATCCAACAATCATGCAGTGGAATGTGAAGGCAGCAGGATTATAGCACAAATAGTGAAATGCACAGAGGAGGGATAAGACTTCTCTGTTGACGTGATTGGGAAGAAATGAGAATTGATGCGGGAGATACACGAGGCCCAGTATTGGAGTCGTACTGTAAGAGATGTTTGGAGGACTTGTGAGCAAATAAGGTGGAAAATGAGAAACAAATGGGAAGGGAGTGGTAGCTAGCGACTTATCAAATTGGTCTATAGAGACTATGAGACGAGACGTACCATCAAACTATTGCAAAACTGTTATTCACATGGGAAAATATTATCCACACTAATTCGCAAATATAAAGGGCAGATAAGTGCGAGAACTATTGCACAATCAGCTAAACGCCTCATGCATCCAAGTTGCTGACGAGAATAAAACACAGAAGAATGGGAAAGAAAATTAAGCATCTGTTAGATGATGAGTGGTTTCAGAATGAGATTTTCTCTCTGTAGCGGAGTGTGCGCCGATATGAAACTTCCTGGCAGATTAAAACTGTGTCCCGGACCGAGACTCGAACTCGGGACCTTTGCTTTTCGCGGGCAAGTGCTCTACCAACTGAGCTACCCAAGCACGACTGACGCCCCGTCCTCACAGCTTTACTTCTGCCAGTACCTCGTCTCTTACCTTTCAAACTTTACACAAGCTCTCCTGGGAACCTTGCAGAACTAGCACTCCTGAAAGAAAGGATATTGCGGAGACATGGCTTAGCCACAGCCTGGGGGATGTTTCCAGAATGAGATTTTTACTCTGCAGCGGAGTGTGCGCCGATATGAAGGAGACGAGGTACTGGCAGAAGTAAAGCTGTGAGGACGGGGCGTGAGTCGTGCTTGGATGGCTCAGCTGATCAGTCTGCTTTAGGCAGTGGCGCGGCACGGACCTGCTGTCCCGGCCGCGGGCGCGCGTGAACGAGGAAGTGTTTACACCGCCGGTACTCGCGCGTGTTGTTGTCTGACTCGATCGCCATGGCACACAATTTTGGAAAGACTACGCTCCAATTTACGTTCGACAACGAATTTGCCAGACCCAAAGCTTTTGAAATAGAGCGTTTTTTGCGGGAAGAAGTTCGTTTACCTGCTGCAGACATAATTGGAATACACCTGTCCATTGTAAGCAGTACAATGTACGTAAAGATGACCGATGAAGCTGCGTGTGAAAGAACTCTCTCCGCTGCTCAAAGAGGATTTAAATTTCGACGCTCTGATGGCCATATCAGCGACGTAACAGTAGCTCCTTCAGGATTGGGTGTGAGGGTCATTCGGGTCTTTGAATTGCCGTTTGAGGTGCCTGAATCCATGGTTACTGAATCGCTGCGACCATATGGAACGGTACTTGGTCATACGCCTGAACGCTGGGCTAGTTTTAATACCTATCCTGTGCTAAACGGCGTGCGACAGGTGCGGATCGTCCTTACTAAACATATCCCGTCTTATTTATACATTGGCGGATGTCGAGCTATTGTGATCTACGATGGCCAGCCATGCACCTGTTCTGGCTGTGGTGGAGAAGGACGTATCCGCTCGGAGTGCATACAAAGCCGCGTCGTGCAACTGCCACATGGGGAAGCGTCACAGCGAGAAGTTCCCACGCAACTGCCGATGACGTACGTGTCGGTGGCCCGCCGGGAAGTGTTGCCAAGTTCGGAGCGTGACAAGGACGTGTATATGCAAGAGCAGACCGAGTTACGGGAGCACGGAGGTGACTCGGAGAATGTCCCTGCACCCATGTCACGACAGTTGAGGGAGGAACCTTCCGAAGACTCACATGTAACAAGAGACGTGGAAGTGGAGGTCCAGACGGTGGCGCCGGCAACGGACCAACGAACGACCGACGAATACAGTGAGGCAGCAGAGGGCAGGGCACGCAAACAGCGATCGCCGAAGCGTCGCAAAAAGCGTCGCCATAGTTCGGGTGACACGTCCCCCCCTAGCCTAGGGGACACGGAAGGTATCCTAGCCGAAGAACTGTCTGACACAGAACACGTGTCTTCAGAGGACGCTGACAGGATTCCGTCCGATGGTGACCGGATGACCTGCCTTTTAGATGGTCCCTCTTCATTGACACCGACTGACCCAGCGCTGCCGACGGAGGAGTCAGGGACACCAATGTCCCGGCAGCCACGTCGAAATACATCAGAGGACGTTTCTCGGATGGATGACCACTGCGACTGGGCGGAACCAGTCGAAGACCTACAGGAATTGCCACCCCCAAATGATGACCACTCACCTACAGGATGCACACCACGGAACGACAACGAAGGAGGGCAGCCCGTTGGCGGGCACCCCTCTGAGCACGAATAGTGGACTAAAGCCCTGGGAGTTCTCAATGACATGACACGAGCATGACAACGACAACGAACCAAGCATATAAGGTGGGCACAGTGAACATTAACACCGCACGTTCGCTTGCAAAGATGCAACTTCTCCGGGACATGATTTACGCCACAGACGTTGATATTCTGCTGATGCAGGAAACCTTCAATGCTGCTTTTCCCGACGTGCATGGATACCACACTTATCTAGCGCCGACTCCAGATGGAGGACGTGGCACAGCGATACTAGTCCGGGAAGGGATTCCGATGTGTGACCTCGATTACCTTCCTTCGGCTCGGGGTTTGGCTATGACCGTGAACGGCATTCGTATCGTCAACATCTATGCACCCTCCGGATCTGACAATCGACAGGCGCGTGCACGATTCTACTCGGAGGAGATTGCCCCCCTATTCCATGGGAGGTATGACCACATCTTGGTAGGGGGGGATTTTAACTGTGTACTCACACCGAAGGATCAAACTCCTAATTTCAGCTCCTGCCACGCATTGAACACGATCTGCCGGGACATGGCCCTTATGGACACGTGGGAAAAGATCCATGGGCAGCGAGAGGGCTACACGTATTTTACTAGCCACTCGGCGAGCAGGCTGGATCGGATTTATGTTTCTGACGGATTACGAGATCACGTGTTGGCTGCCGAACGTTGGCCCACAGCTTTTACGGATCACCTTGCGTATTTATGCACGTTAACCCTCCCACGGCAGCGGATCTGGCGGAGTCGTAGTTACTGGAAACTTAATTCCTCCTTATTGGTGGATCTCGAATGTCGCCAGCGGATCGAAGAAACATGGCAGACTTGCACTCGCCGTCTGCCGCTGCACCGTACGGTTCTTTCGTGGTGGCTGCAGTGTGCAAAACCGGCGATACGAAGAGCTCTCATAACGTATGGCAAGGAAAAAGCGAAATGGCTCCGAGATACACTTGACTATTACTACATGGTGCTCCGCGACCTGTCCTCCAGGGCCCCATCGCCCGAACGTCAAGCGGAAGTCCATCGCATTCAGGTCTGCATTTTATCGATCACGAGACGTCGACTGGAGGGACTTTCGATCCGTGCTCGGTGCTTGGACAACGTCGATGGAGAACGTATTGGCATGCATCATGTGTCCAAGGGACATGCGCGTAATCGCCGATCCCTAATCACAGTCCTCCATGATGACGATGGTCGGCCCTTGACGTCACAACAGGCCATTGCTGCTGAGTTTCTGGAGCATTACCGCCTCCTTTTCACTGGGACGCCAACGGACAATCGGACAGCAGAAGAAATTTTGCGACAGATGCAAACGGAGGTGGATGGTCCGGATGCAGAGGTGCTATTGGCACCCCTAACGGAAGATGACATCCGGGGCGCACTCGCGAAGGGTGCGGTGCATAAATCCCCTGGGCCAGACGGGTTGACACTCGAATTTTACCGCGCATTTGCGGATTTAATGATGTCCCAGTTGGTATTGATGTATAACGAGTTATTGAGCCCTGACACGGATGTTCCGTCGCAGTTCATGGCGGTACTGCTTATACCAATACCTAAATCGACAGCGAGTGACGGCGCCCATCAATTTAGACCGCTCACGATGCTCAATACTGACTATAAGATCTTTGCGCGAATGTTGGCGGCAAGGCTCAAGATTGTAATATCCAAAACAATACCACCAGACCAGGCTTGTCTAGGGGTTCGGAGCAACATACATTCTATCCTCGGCGAATACCGTGACGTAATTTCCCTGGCGGAAGCTTGTCGCATGCGAGCGGCGTTCGTATCGGTGGATTTTGATCGTGCCTTTGACAGGATCAACCACGATTTCCTTGACTCGACCATGCGACGCATGGTGATACCACAGGATTTTATTACCGTCCTCATGCGCCTCCTTCGCGGCGCTTCTTCGACGGTGAGAGTCAATGGCAGGGAGGTAGGAACGATTCCTGTTCGCAGCTCAGTTAGGCAAGGATGTCCCTTGTCGATGATACTGTTTACAATAGCGCTCGAACCATTGATGCAGACTCTTAGACGGACTCTAACAGGCGTCCGACTCCGTGCGAGCTCCTTCACGTGTCGTGCATATGCCGACGACTTGATGATACTCGTCCGGTCGGAGAACGAAGTAAGTCAGGTGGTTACCCTTCTTACTACGTACGGGGTAGCTGCGGGAAGCAGGGTCAACATGAATAAAACCAAGATCATGCACATCGGTCGAGGGCTGGACGCTCTGCGAAGTCCGTTTACGACGGTGCACATCTTGCGATGCTTAGGTGTCTTGTTCACCCGATCGCTACGGCAATCAGCGGCGGCGAGCTATCGACGTCTCCTCCAGAACGTCCGACTGCACATACGCAACAATTCACTCCGAACGCACGACCTGCTCCAAAGGGCGGACTACACTAATGTTCACCTGGCCTCGCGACTGCCGCACTTGGCACAGGTACTGCCAATGCCACATGGTCTCGCTGACAGATTAATGGCGGCCTTTGGATACTATGTCAGCCAAGGAATGTTGTTTAAGATCAAATACGAGACTTTAACTCTCCCATACCACTCTGGAGGACTTAACCTCACGGATGTGCGGAACAAGGCTCTAGCTCTATACCTGCGAGCGACGCTACGAACTTGGAACCAGCGGCAACACGCCATCACGTCGGCCATCCTGGATGTGCTTCTTCCCACGTCCTTTGAACCACCGGTAGCAGTAGGCACCATCTCGCCCTCGTTTTCTCACGTCGCGCGATTTTTTGTTGATTTTAGTTATGTTCAGTTACAGATACCTTCTACCAGAATCCCCACTACCCGTGAGATATATCGATACTTGCGGCGTCATCATGGCAGCAATGTTGTCGAACTTAAATACCCAACACGAAACTGGCGACAGATTTGGCGAGCTGTCCACACACCTCTCCTCACCACAGCAGCGCGATCGTCATGGTATACACTAATCAACCGCAAGACAGTCAACCGCCAACGACTGTACGACATTCGCATGGTAGATTCCCCGCTCTGCCTTATATGTGGCATGCAGGACACCGACGAACATTCTCTGCAGTGCGGCGAGGCAAAGGATGTTTGGCGGCTGACGCAACGCATCATGGCCCTCCTCCGACGCACAGACGAATCCACGATCACGACGGACGCTTTATTTTTCCCTGACCCTGTCTTTTTCCCCTCACACAAAATATCGGCAATCCGATGGATTGGAGGACACGCATCGCACTACGTGCTCTCGCGGACCTTGATATCGGGCATGGACTATTGGCATTATCTACTAGAACAACACGAAATCATCAGACGCCAATCTAAATATAAAACGCATTTTGCGAACTTTCTAGGCAGCATGTTTCATAACCCCCCGAAGCGGTGGGGAGTCCCAGGTTTACGTTGTTTCGAGGGATAGGATTTACTCCCAGTGAAGTGACGAGGATGTCACTTCGGCTCTATATTTATTTCCCTTCTTTTTTATATATGATTTTTCTTTTGGGACATTAAAATTAAATGAATAAATAAAATATTATTGTTACTAAAAAAAAATTACAATATCAATGTTTCCTTCCTGCTGCCTCTCCCTTATCCTGTCAGGAGACGGGGACACCGTGGCCAGGCCCCCAAGTACGACCCCTGCCCACTCTGCCCCCTGACCTACAAAAAAAAAAAAAAAAAAAAGGATGGTAGAGCACTTGCCCGCGTAAGGCAAAGGTCCCGAGTTCGAGTCTCGGGAAAAAAAAAAAAAAAAATATATATATATATATATATATATATATATATATATATATATATATATATAAATTAAAAAAAATAAAAAAAACAAAAGCTGGTAGAGCACTTGCACGCGAAAGGCAAAGGTCCCGAGTTCGAGTCTCGGTCTGGCACACAGTTTTAATCTGCCAGAAAGTTTCGATGCGTAGTTTCACTTTCGGCTGTGATGTTCCGATTGACGATGGAAGCAAGATTTTTCCAGGCCACGGTGCCCAGTAGCCCCGGGGCTGTCGTGTGTCGTTTGGACGGTAACGGCCCGTGCCGCGTATGTGTTAAATCTGGCATATGGCTCTCAATACCACTCACGACCGGCCGTGAACGCGCTGCCGTATAGACGGCTCCTGGTCATGTGTAAAAACTTTGTCAGTCGTGCGCCCTCAGGAAATCAGTTAGTCTGTGCACCTTATGAGTGTGATCACCGAAATATTGTGTCTGTTGGACGTTATGAACCGGCAGACTGTTCCATCAATTCATTACTACTGTTTGTTGCATTTTGTGTGAGAATGAAAACTGCGAGCAACAAGTTAGGCAAATGCTGTTCAGTGGAATTGTTCGATGTTGCTGTCAGAGTTGATGGGAAACTTACTTTTCGCCTACTTCTTTCCACTATCAAGTTAACTGAAATAACAGCTGCACATCAAATAGTAAAGGGCACAGCAATCAGTCGGAAATGATGTTTATTGTATATCTAGATTTAGGTCAGTCTTTGGCCATCCTTAGTGCTAAAAAACTTATGAAGAACCAGTTACAAGAAGGTAACTCGAACGCCTTAATAAATGCTTTAAAAGTAATTCGGTCATAGAATACATACCAGTGAATGTAAGACAAAACATTGAAGACTGTTGTATATGCACACAATCCCAACAGGCCTTTTCATGTCAGAGGTTGGGTACACACTGAGGTCACTGTTTACAATTACAACAGCATCCTGTTTACGTGTATGGTGCATTGACATTGTGTATTAACTTTATTTTACATTTCGTATGTTTTATCATTTTATTTATTATGTTACACTTTTTAAACCTTTTGTACATAATACAAATAAGGTGGTTGTAACTAAAGTTTGTGAATAATGTTTTACAGCTATACATGGTGGTAACTGTGTGAATTAGCCTATGGCCTCGGTTGCTGCTGCACGTATTAAACTGAACGTAGTTTTAAAAAATATGAAACATCGTTTTCAAATAGCTAAGTTAGTAAGTACAGCTAAGGGAACTGGAACAGACAAGGGTGGTGCTACATGTGATAGTATCATCAGCAGTATGTCGAGAGGACAGGAATCGTTCTGCTTTGAAATGTTCTCTCTCATATGTATCATATACGAATCCATAATAATTTACACTGTTTCGTATTAATACTATCATTACATTTGTCCCCAGAAGTTTCTTACTCATATACAATCCTGGAAGAATGTAATCATAACTAGATTATTATTGTTGTGGTGTCACCGCCAGACACCACACTTGCTAGGTGGTAGCCTTTAAATCGGCCGCGGTCCGTTAGTATACGTCGGACCCGCGTGTCGCCACTATCAGTGATTGAAGACCGAGCGCCCTCACACAGCAGGTCTAGAGAGACTTCCTAGCACTCGCTCAGTTGTACAACCGACATTTCTAGCGATGGTTCACTGAGAAAATACGCTCTCATTTGCCGACGATAGTTAGCATAGCCTTCAGCTACGTCATTTGCTACGACCTAGCAAGGCGCCATTACCAGTTACTATTGATATTGAATCATGTACCGTCAAGAGCGACGCTCATCATTAATCTATTAAAGTTAAGTATTCCACGAGCTACGTCCGTTTATCTAAATTCTAATTACCTTGTCCTGTTCCAGACCTCACGCCAGCCTGCGTGAGCTAAAACGCGTGCCTTTCGGCTTCCTCTAGTAACACGGTGTTGGCTCTCCTGCCAACCACAACAATTGTCAGATTAGTGCAAGTGTGGACCTTTCATCCTACGGGCGACACACACACACACACACACACACACACAGAAACACACTTTCACACAAGAAAGAAAGAAAGATGGGGTCAGAGTATCTGTTGCGATCGGAGCATACTAGACGAATGATTTTCAAATATATGAAATCACACATGATATCACTGCAGGTCTTTGTGTTGAAAATAAAATAAGACGAAATATAATAATGGAAAATGCTGTGAAGACTGGAAAGAAAATCAGCAATAAAGGAGAAGAAATTTTAAAATCAGGAGAAAAATAGCGAATTACTAAGTTTCATTTATGACGACGCGATATGTTGTAATGTTTATGATGGTTACGTAGAAAGAAACAGCTGCCGCTTGGTAAATTATTGCTCATCTTTGATAAAATAGGTTTCATTCCCGGCTGTCGTACATCGCTATCACATGGGTTTCCACTACGGATGTCTCTCTACCGGTCAGCTGTTGATCGAGGAAGGCGCTATAAACCTGTGATGATGACAATTTAATTGACACGGGCCTAAGTTAAGGAGCGCATTGGCAACAATAATAAAAACATTTCCAGGAATAGTAAAAACCACTTGCCCACATTCGAAACTGTTAGGAGTGTCACCGCTGAAGGCTGGAAGAAAGCCACCAAGAATGGAAAACGCATAAAAAAGGAGTCATTTTGCAAATTTCAATAGAGAAAATGATCAAGTCACTCAAAAAACTACAGTGGCTTGGTCCGTTCTAGCGTCTCTGATAATGATGAGAGGAATATCACTAGAGTTTTCCTTTGCCACTATAAAGAAGACGCACAGCCCAAGTCAGATGCCTAGCAAGTGCGTTAAGAACGGAAAAGACCCATCGTGCTTTAAGTACGAAATTCGGAAAATGCTGAGGGAGCTAAGACTGTTGCATTCTCGTTTCAAAACAGAACGCGCAAATGAAGGCAGACAAAGGTTAGTAAAGATGCGTGCGTCTGGAAAAGATGTAACAAAATACGTAGCCGGAACTCGAGAAAATTCCGGTCCTTCGTAAAATATCCAAGGCTTCCATCTAGTCACTCGCTGACCAGCTTGGTGCGGCAGTAGAACATAGCAGAAGTGAAGCCGAAGTCAGAAATTTCGCATTTGAGAAATCGCTCACGCAGGAGAACCGTACAAGCATACCGTCGTCCGACCGTCACACAGACCACCGAATGTAGAACATAACCTTATAATAATCGTCCCTGCGTAAGAGAAACAACTGAAAGAGTTGAAAACAAATGAGTCACCAGGTCCGGACTGGGTCCCAGTTCGTCTCTACAGAGAGTACCCTACGGCACTTGCCCCTTATTTACCTCGCATTTATCGCGAAACTCTCTCCCAGCGCTAACTCTGAAGCGAATTGGAAAAAAATGCAGGTGGATTCATCAAATAAGAAGAGTAAATGAATATACCCGCATAATTACGGGCAAATGTCCTTAACACCGTTTACTGCAGAATACTTGAACATATTCAGTGGCCGAATATAATAAATTTTTGCGAGACCGGAAAGCTTATGCCCCTGAAACAGCACGGTTTTAGAAATCATCATTCGCGATTAATTCAGCTTGCTCTTTTCTCCCATGACATGTTACGAACTATAGACGAAGGGCAACAGGCAAATTCCGTATTTCTAGATTTCCGAAAAGCACTTGGTACGGTGCCCCAATGCAGACTGTTAACGAAGTTACGATAATAGGGAAATGGTTCCCAGATAATTATGTGAGTGACTTAAAAGAGTTCTTATTAGAACCCAGTACGTTGTCCTCTGCGGCGAGTGTTCATCAGAGACGAGAGTGTGGCAGACCGCTATTATTTTCTTCATACGCAAATGATCTCCAGAACGGATTGGCAACAAACTGTGGTTGTTTGCTGATGATGCTGTGGGGTACGGGAAGATGTCGAAGGTGAGTAACTATAGGAGGATACAAGAAAATTTCGAGTTGGTTTGATGAACGGCAGCAAGCTCTAAATGCATAAAAATATAAATTAATGCTGACGAAACGAAAAAAAAAACCGTAATGTTCGCATATAGCGACAGTAGTGTCCTGCTTGACGAAGTCACTTCGTTTAATTATCTGACCGTAAGGTTCCAAAGCGGCTGAAATGAACGTTCATGTGAGGATTACGGGGGATTACGGGACTGAAGTCAAATGGTCAACTTTGGTTTATTGGGAGAGTTTTAGGAAAGTGTTGTCCCTTTGTAAAGAAGACCGCAAATAGGATGCTAGTGCGACCTATTCCTGAGTGCTGCTAGAGTGTTTAGGACCCTCACCAGATGGATTAAAGGAAGACACCGAAGCAATCCAGAGGCGAGCTGCTAGATTTGTTATCTGTAGGTCTGATCAATTCGCGAGTGTCGCGGAGATGCCTCGGCAACTCAACTGTGAATCTTTGAAGAGAATGTGAAATTATGGCTCATAGGAAGGTATATAGATGGCCGTTTTCTCTCGCTCCATATGCGAGTGGTGCAGGAAAGGAGATGGCTAGTAGTGTTACAGCCACCCTCCGCCACGTGCCGGGCGTTGGTTTGCGGAGTATGTATGTAAGTGTAGAGCAAGAAAATCACATAATTGTAAGTTTCATGTACTAATAACAATGCTGTTATCACCAACTGAGCCCGACTGAAGTTTATCCCAGAAAATTCAGTCATCATTGCATAACAGAAATCATTCACACTGATTACCACATAATTGATGCTTCACTGAGGTAGTGTATTGCGTGTGGCTACTCTTCTTTCCTCCAAAACTAAGGATCATTATATAGATTAGTCAGAGTAAATTTTGTGTCGTTAGAAATGCCAAATGCCAAATTAACCATAGTTCTTGCAACCTCGTAATGAAAACAGCCTGGCGACTCTTAGCTTTTGACTCACGAGCGGAGGATAAAGCATCATATTTAAATCATATTATCTCGTTTTAGTAAGTCTGACTGAGTTCCGGCTTGGAGCAGATGAAAAAACGGTATACGAGATGCGGCAATAAAGTAATGAGACTGATCTTCTTTGCAAGATGTGGCAACTCTGCAGGCTTGCGTAGGCACAATATCTTTGACCTTGGTCTATAAGCTGCTTCTAGTCCAAGCAGCACATCGATGCAACTGCTCAGTCATGAGTTGTGCTGTAATATGTTAACATGTGCTTGTGTCTCTCGTCACGGAAATGGAACCGCATAATACTGCGCAACAATATGCCATTTCTTTTTTCGTTATATTGGGTAAGAACGCGATGACAACTTACCATAAGCTTCAGAAGGCTTTTGAAGAGGGGGTTATGTCAAGAGTTCAAGTTTTTCGTTGGTATAAAATGTTTAGTGAAGGCAGAACGAATGTTGTAGATGAAGACCGCAGTGGGTGACCATCAACCTCAGGGATGGATGTCAACTTGGCCAAGGTGCGTGGACTCGTACGATCTGATCGAAGATTATCCGTGAAAATGATTGCAGAAGAACTGTACATCAATCGAGAAATGGTTCGTCTAGTAATAACTGAATATCTTCGTATGAGAAAGATTTGTGTAAACATGGTCCCCAAAAATCTCACACTACAACAGGAAAAACACAGAAAAATGTGGCAGCCGATCTGTTACAGCAAACAGAAAACAATCCATAATTGTTGATCCGTGTTATTACTGGTGATGAAAGTTGTTTTTTTCAGTACGATCCAGAGACAAAACGTCAAAGTTCGCAATGGTGCTCAAAGGGATCACCTAGACCAAACAAAAAAAAAAACTCTCATGTCAAAGTCAAAAGTGAAATGCATGCTTGTGTGCATCTTCCAAGGGAACTGTTCATAAAGAGTGGGTGCCTCCTGGACGAACAGTTAACCAATATTACTACAAATAAATTTCAGAAAGGCTTCATAAAATAGTTCTTCATGTCTGTGCCAACATTGCTGACAACTGGATTTTGCATCACGATAATGCGCCATCCCATACTGCTCTGTCAGTACAGCAATTTTTAACTTCAAAACAAATTTCAGTACTATCACAGCCACCTTATTCACCAGATATCGTTTTGTGCGACTTTTTTTCTATTTTCAAGAGTCAAAACGGCGGTCAAGGGACACCATTATCAAACAAAACAATATGTCCAAAAACCTGTCACGAGGGTCTTGGAGGATATTACAGAAGATGAATTCCAGAAATGTTACCATCAATGACAGAAATGATGGAAAAAGTGTGTGCAATCAGAAGGGAACTACCTTGAAGGAGACAACACTAAACTTGACTAAAATGGTAAGCAACATTTTTTTTCACATCAGTCTCATTACTTTACTGTCTCACCTCGTATTCTAAGTGTTTCGTTCATAATTTATTCACTTGGTTTCAGTAACCAAAAGGTATAGCGCATATCGAAAATCTCATCAGGAAACATATTTTATTCTGGATTACGGCAGATCTCATTCACAGCTCCGACTGGAAAACTCTCGATGTTTGGTCCAGAGCCCAGGTCCAGGTCTGTTGCCGTGAAACTCAGCTGCCTTTGGTGCGCTGCAGTCATTCCTGTTACGCGTGGCAGCCTCTTTTCCCTCGACAGAATGTCGACAAATCCGTCCGACGTTGCATGACGTAAAGCATTAGCGTTGTAGCCGAAAGCAGATAGCGGCCGACTGCACTGCAGAGAATTCGATAACAACAGGCAGCCCGTCTGTAATTGAACGAGAGAGGATTCTGACAGTTCGCCAGACGCTAATCCCGGATTAATCTGGGATTACAGCGTTTCCGACTTACCGTATCTTTACTCTCCTCAGCTAAAACCAAAACGTCATGTACAGAGCTCGAAAAATGTTACACTGGGACACACACACGAGGCACCTATTGTCGTCTCAGCCAGAAATCCTTCAGCACATCTATTTGTTTCTGTGCTATGCATCAAGGAATGAATAAAATATTCCAAAATTTCGACGCAATGTACAACTGTTATTTTTCATTCAATCTGTAGTGTGAAAGAAAGATCCGTTGGTTATAAACAAAGTTGAATAGTTTGCCACGTACGAAATGGCACTCACGTTTGAAGTCAACTGTCATTTCTTAAAATCTATTCAGGTAACATTTATGGACATTCCTGCCTGTTGACACAAATCACAGAATGTTTTTATTGCGCAAACATCATTAGTGAGACGTATTCCAAAGACGTCTGAAAATATAACTTTATTATTCATAAGTTGAAAATTGTACATGGGAACATTTATCATCTATTGCAACCTTTTATAACCTGTTCACTTTACACCTGCCGTTTTAGCAGAGCACGCTACGAACTATAGATGTGTTTCGCTGTTTTTTGTTTAGAATGACGCACGAGGGGTATAAATATGCTCACTTAAATTGTAGCACTGTTCTGAACTGTACTTGGTATATGTGCAACAAATAAAAGACACACATTCTATTAACATAAAGACACACATTCTATTAACATATTCTTGTACAGAAATACAAACGAAATGAGCAATACAAAAATAAAACTGTTATTTTACGGTCGAATAATGCTGCAGAAGGTGTAGGAGACAACGGTACACTCACTTTCAATATATTCTTCTACTGTAAACGGTAGGAAATGAAAGAGAGCTATTGCATTAGGATCTCAACCACGAATACTAGAATACACGGTATGGATCACAAGGAATTTTGCCGTAAAGTATTCTAATAGCGTTTACGAGCGAACCAAGGTTTTTTACGACAGTGTGAAATTTTATTAGTGACTGGCGATTGAGCACAGAGCTAAGCCGTAATTATCAGCGTATTGAGATATTTTTACAGTAAGTTTTTAAATAAAAAAATGGCTTGCTTCGCGATCGCCAGTTATATACTCACAGCAGACAAGTAATTAAGTTTGGAATTAAGTTTCACGTATTTCCTAACAATAACGAGACGAAACGAAACCGGATAAATGCTTGCATGCTTGTAAACATGCAGATTCCAGTTGAAAATGCTCGTGTCTGTTTAACACATTTTACTGATCAGGATTGTGAAAGGGCTTTCAAAAGTGAACTGTTGAATATGAGTATTTATTCCTTTGAAGCTCAAGTTGATGATTGATGCTGTTATGACTCTACCATCCTCCGGTGCTGATTTAGGGCATACTAATGAGGCTAAAATGAGAGAAATATTCGGGCACAAAGATAGAGCTACAGTAATAAAGTACAAGATATGTTGTAGATAGGTTACAAATATATTGCCAATAACTGAAGAAATTACTACAAGATATAAAATTAACCCTGAAAATAAATGCTGCTGTGAATGCGACAATGGGTTCTTACGCCAATAATCAGAAGTTAAGGAAACAAAATAAAATACCTTAGGCAAAAGAGTGTATATTTACAAGAGCGTCTGTCTCGATGTAACGATGAGTTACTGAAATTTACACATGTTCAGAAAATGATTCAGGAATCTTTTCCTGTCAACAACAAGTGGTTATAAAAGAATGCTTTAACAACTGGTCATATGAAAATATTGTAAAGTCTCCGATTTTATGTTCCCTACCTTATAAAGTGTCATATTTTGTCAGGTACGTATTATAATATTCCCTTCCTAGAGAACCACTACCAAAAAAAAAAAAAGGCTTAGGCAGTTTAACGTTTCAGCAGGTTTTATTGATTTAAGCCTTAGTGTTTTGAAAATTCAATCAAAGTTACTAACAAAATTTGAAAAAGACGTAATTCTTAGCTTTTATAAAACGATGAAAACAGTGATTAGGGTTTTGTCCAGGTAGAGGAAATTATCAGTGGACCACACAACGATGCTCAAGTTATGGTCATCAGAAGTTTGTTAATAAAATGGATCCAACCCATGTATTACAACTTTGACACAGCCGTTCCTAAGTACCTGTTAACAGAAGTGGTATAGTACTGAAAAATGTTTAAAGTAAGAGTATTTGCATATGATATAGGACCACCAAACAGAATATTTATAGGGAATCAGAAGATTACACTCGATAAATCTGGATTTGAAAATTCATCAAATGTTATTCTTGTCACGTGCTTCACTCTTTAAAACTGCTACAGAATCATTTACTTCACGATGATTATCGACTAAACTCTAGTAGTTTCCTCACAACAAAAGAACCATTCATTAAGTTAGATGAAATTTGAAAATCTTTCATCGATTTACGTTATGTTCATAAAGTAATAAAGAACCGTTTGGTTGTTCCTGATACGGAAAGGCCAAACGTAAGGAAAGCAGCAGAGCTGATTTATCTCACTGTAGGCAAGCCATTTGCCACAGGCTTCCTCAGTTCAATTATGATGGTGAGGCTGTAAACTTCATAAATATGGATTTGATGTACTGAACTCCAGAACTCCTGTTAATGAATACAAATTAAGAAACCCTTTTTAAATTATTTACCGTAACAAGATAAGGCGTGGGAAGACCTCTACTATCTCATTCTAACAATGAGAGCCACAAGAAGAAGAAAAGAGAGAGAGAGAGAGAGAGAGAGAGAGAGAGAGAGAGAGAGAGAGAACATGAAAAATCAAAAAGCGAATTTCTCTTACACCGAAGGAAAATGAGAAAACAGGAAGGAGTTAACCCAAAAAATATAATAAAAAACATACTGATGATTTTATTCCTCTTCAGAAAATGTTCTGGTGTCTACAAACAGTCTACGCTCTTTCTTTAGGGCGTTAACCCTGGGAGGCTACATCATATCTTCACGATGGAGACTTTTCCAAATCCAGATGCCTGGGGAGATTCTATGACCACATTTGCCTACCACTGTCTCCCAAAGGCTTACGTCTTCGTTTCTGAACCGTAATGAGAGCTAAATCCTAACAGGTAGCACATGTAAGAATGAGAAAGAATTTGATGCTAGCAGTCGAAATATATTGGCGGAAACACGAGATACGACTATAGAACCGTCATATTCTGAGAGGCAAGACACTTATTGTCTACAGGAAAGTAAATGTGACAACGAGGAAGTTAATGGGATTGTTTCAGGGGTGACAGAAACGTTTGAGAACTACACCGAACACGAAAGGGAAAGCTTCCAGATTTGAAGTAAAATGTTGAGCTGTTAGAGATGATTGCAGGATATGTTGCTTATAGGATTAATTGCAAACACCCCGAATTAGCACATTTGTATGGTAAACTAACAGATAACGTAAATGTTTCAGGAAAGAACTGGCTTGAAACAATTTCAAGAGGGTCTTTAATTAAGCCAACTGGAAGTTTTAAGGAATCCGCTTTCAAATTGCAAAGAGAGTTCAAACAATTCCATGGAAATTTCATCGACCATAACCCAAAAGTCTTTTTAATATGAAAGGACATTGTACTGTTAACCGTGGACCTAGAAACGACGGAGAGGCTCCGTCCTTGCTGCAGCCGCAGTGGTCCACACCCCACCCCACGACGACTACCGCAGTCCACTTCACCCCTCCGCCGCCCCCCACCGAACCCAGGGTTATTGTGCGGTTCGGCCCCCGGTAGACAACCCCCAGGGAACGTCTCACACCAGACGACCAGACGAGTGCAACCCCTATGTTTGCGTGTTAGAGTAGTTGGTGGTGTTCGTGTACGTGGAGAACTTGTTTGCTCAGCAATCGCCGAAATAGTGTAGCTGAGGCGAAATAAGGGGAATCAGCCCGCATTCGCCGAGGAAGATGGAAAACAGCCTAAAAACCATCCACAGACTGGCCGGCTCACCGGACCTCGACAGAAGTCCACCGGGCGGATTCGTTCCAGGGACCAGGCGCTCCTTTCCACTCTGGAAAGCAGTGCGTTAGACCCATCGGCTAACCGGGCGAGCCTAAAGGATATTACAAATGAGAAGTATCCTAGAATATGAGATTTTTCTGTAATAAGTTACGTATTGATAGGCACTTTCATCAGACTGAAAGCTCTCAACAAGAAAAAAAAGTGAAGTTAGTGAGAAAACTTAGAGTGAACACAGACAACTACTGGAAAAAACTGAAGAAAGTTGTGACATAACTTTACAGAACAGAAAAGCAGAAGCTGTTATTGCAGTTTAAAATGTCGTTATAGTGAGTTTCTCTGCACAACAGGTTATTTAAATCTAAGCCGCTGTGAGCCTCTTCTCCCCGAAAAAGGAGCAATCCCCTTCGAGATTGTGAAAGAGGTTGACGTCCTTCGAAAGCTTTACACTAGCGTTTCCCAGAACGTAGAAAATATAGTCTAAGTAATATAAAACTTGATAATGACACTAGCTCCGCCATTGCTGGTTGCAAGCCCGGGGCCTCATTGAGCAAGTGATGAGGAAGGAGGAGCAGGAGGAGTATCAACCTCGTAAAAAAACCACGGTCCATCTGGTTCCAGATGGTAGTACCCTGTTCCAGAGACCCTACCTATGGTTAGTAGGCGAAGCAGGTCAACAGTCTTAGCGACAAAAGAGGAAGCTGGACATTTCCCAGTAGCGTTGAGAGCGGAAAAACAGAGGGGAGGAACCCCATAATGAAAGCACATTAAACCCAGGCGAGACGGTTCCCGTATCGGGTGGCTTCCTGGTCAGGGTCTGATTCCATGTTAGGGACGGCTGTTCTAGTTAATCCAGGTCTCACCAACTTGGTTTTAGTTTTGAGTAGGGTTTCACCCTATCCCACAGATCTAAGCCCACGCAACTACCATGATGGCACAACGTACGGAAACTAGTACCCTAGCTGGTTCAATCCAGGGCCAAAATTTTGGTTCAACTAGGGCAATGGATTCTGGGGGTCCTACACCATCATGTTTGGATCAGTCGGAGGATCCATCACCCCATAAACTCAGAACGAAGGAGAAACATTTCTTTGGTATACTTTACGTGAACACCCTATTGAAAATTGGAAAACAAAAGGAACTGATCAAAGTACTTGATGAATACAGAATCAAACTTTAAGCAGTCCAAGAAACATCATTCACAACAGATGAAGGGTCAGCGATGGGCAATTACAGGATATTGAAAGGACGACCACCTATCAAGATTAAGAAAACAGAGAAAACGAAGAATGCAGTGTTAATCCTTGGAACGGCCTTCTTCATTCATAATTCTATAACTGAATCTATAGTAGAGTTCAGATCTCCATCTCTTAGACTATAGTAAGTCTTGCAAGTGGAAACAAATTATACCCCATATTCAATGCCCATGCGCCAATCAATGAAGACAATAGAAAGAACCCACAGAAGGTAGAAGAATTTTGGTCACAACTCGAAAAAGAACTGTTCAGAACTCCAGAAAAGAAAGTCAAGATCCTTGTCGGGGACTTTAATGCCCAGATTGGAAAAGAGAGAAAATTCCGCAACATTGTGGGCAAATATGTAGCTCACAGCAGGACACACAGAAATGGTGAAAGATTGATTGATGTTTGTGAATCATTTGGAATGAAAATTATGTGTACCCAGTTTAAGAGGGCTCCAAAGCAGATGAAAACATGGCGATCACCCAATCCCATGCCAGGAGAAGTTCAGATTGATCACGTAGCGACCACCAGCCAGAAGGAAATAATGAATGTCAAAGTGCAGAAAGGTGTTAGGTTTGATTCCGACCATTATCTTACAAGGGTCAAAGTGAAACCAATCCCTGGCAATTGGAGAAGGAACACCTTCTGAATACAGTACAGAATTGAAGAACCGAAAATCAGTGAAGAAATAATTGTCAAGTATCAGTATGAACTTGATATGTTAAACTTCAATGAGTGGGACAAAATGGCTCAGAAGATTCAGGAAGCAGCGAAACAAACAATTTTCCTTGTGAAGATGGCTTACAGAAACGTTCTGAAGCATGGAACAAGTGGAATTCTACCAAAAAGAACTTCGAAGAATTTAAAACCCAAAGGAGGACGACAGCAAAAGTAGTCAGGAATACCAAAGGAAGGGTTGAAAGAGATAAATTAAAGGAGCTGTAAGAGAATTTCCAGAAGAACAACACCAGATGCTCCCATCACACATTTAAATCAAAAATTAGAGGATACTCATGACCCAAAATCTGTTTCAAAAATGATCAGGGAAAATTGATTATGAGCAACAAACAGAATTGTGAACACTTGGCTAGCTATTTCAAAGATTATTCAACTGCGACCCACCACCAGAAAAATTAACCTTCCAGAAACCACAAAACAAACTTCCTGATTCCATCCCACCAGATAAAAAGGAAATACGAGAGATCACCAGGGGCTTGAAAAACAACAATGTGTCTGGCAACGACTCAATTCTTGCAGAGATTTTGAAGTACACAGAAGACTGTTTCCTGGAGTAACTTGAAAGACTCTTTCAAAAAATCTGGCTCACGGGAGAGATCCTAGAAGAATGAGAAGAATGGAGAGATGCTGTCATCCACCCATTGCACAAGAAAAGAGACAGATCCAATGTCAACAATTACAGAGGAATACCACTTCTACCACTAACATACAAGATACTTGCCATTGCTGTCAAACACAGAATAGAACAACAAACAGATCAACAACTAGGTGAATATCAAGCCGGCCTTAGGTCAGGAAGATCGTGTGCAAAGCAGATCTTTACTATCAAAAGCTTAATCGAAACTAAGACACTAGCAGCTGATAAGAAAGTGAGCATGACACCTGTGGACTTTGAAAAGGCTTACGACTCCGTAAATAGAGACACATTAATAGAAGTGCTGAAAGAATTTGGAATAGATGATAAGACAACGAGGCGTATTCAGCAAACACTAACAAACACCTGATCACAAATTAAATTTTTAGGAGAACTGTCAGAGGCCTTTGAAATCTAAACAGGTTTGGGACAAGGAGATAGTCTCTCTCCATCCTTGTTCAACTGTGTTTTAGGAAAAGTTATCAAGAATGGCGAAAAGAAATGAGTCAGTTCAACTTAGCAAATGGAATCAGGCTAGGCCACGAACCGTCTGGGCTTGCATTTGAATGCTTCGCGTATGCAGATGTCTTTTGCAGAGAATCTGCAAATTGCAACTAAACAGATTGAACTCCTCAAGGAAACAGCACCGAAAGCACGATTGCAAATATCTTTTGAGAAGACACAATATATGAACATAAATGACCCTGATCCAGTCTGGACAATGAGGACCAAGTATGGCGACATCAAAAGAGTTCAGAAGTTCAAGCAACTAGGAGAGATTTTAACTTCAAACATCAATGAAAAGGCAGCAATAGAAGAACGAGCAAGAAAACCAGAAATACCATTCATATTGTATCAGAAAACATAAAAATCTAAATCACTCTCATACCAGGCAAAATTCCAAAACAACAGCACAGTCGTCAAACATGAATGTTTATATGCATGCGAGACAATAGCTAGGAAGTGACTTTCAGACTTGGAAAAGAAAGAAAGGAAATTCCTTAAAAAGATTCTCGGGCCCAGAAAAATACCTAATGAATTTACATTCCGTCTAAGGTCAAATCAAGAATTTTATCAACGATTTGAAAATATCACCACCGCAATGAAGATAAAAAGACTGTCTTTCTATGGACATATTAAAAGAATGGAATCAGAGAGGCTTGGTAACAAGATTCTTCTCTTCCAGGAAAACAGGAAGACACAAGTTCCATGGGTGAAAGAAGTGCACTGGGATCCAGAAAAATGCGGGATCACGACGGAAGAAATTGTGCTCAGGTAGATCTTTAGGAAAAAGTTTGTGGAGGTGAAGGATTTCTTAGAAGAGAAAACGAGGAAGAACATTCTCGGCAGAAGTACGTGCACGAGTGAGCCAACGGATGAAAGAGTACTGGCGAAAGAGGAAGGAAGAGAACTTTAAAAAGCGAGGGAAGTTGTGTAAACGTAGCCCATAGAGAGCTGTAACGATAATAAATAAATAATACTACTAATAATACACTAAAACGTGGAAAATCTCGATTGTATTCATACCTGCGTATTGGATAAACATATGAGCGCCATGACCCTATAAGATGAAGTGCAGTGCAGTGTGGACATAGGTTCATGATGATGTCACACCTCACAGTCTGTCTGAGCGTGGCCCCTTTGTGTGACAGAAGCGAACGTGCAGTATATTTGCTATTAATAGTTTATTCCACGCAGAAACGTACGAAATAAAAATAAAACTGTTGTTTTTTGATCTAATAACTTGAGTTGGGCGTGTAGCATGTAAAAATATACTTGCTATTAATACATCATTCTTGAGCAAAGTAAGAAATGAAAATGAAATAGAAACTTCGGTGTACGATCTAGTACCTAAGATAGGTGAACATATATAAAACTGAATTTGCTATACACACTTATTTTACAGATACACGTGGAAAAATAAAATTAGTTTTATAATCAAATAGTTAAAGTGTAAAGCGTTATGTGGTGAGATGCTACACAATAAGCGTGCATAATACCTTTAATCTGTATGTAAGGGTTGAACACCTAACTCTTCTGCACACAATTCTGCCGAATATGTTGACTCACTAGAGGTGTTGCTGATGTCTGAAGTAGCTGTCTCTGCCGGTTCTGAATCTGCCTCGTTGAATACATCCTCGAACCATACGACGAACTGTCTGGTTGAAGCTGCATAATTATGCTCTCAGTAACTTCGTTCATCACTGAGTCCCTTTGCCCTTATTCGTCCATAACCGTTTTCAATTTATTACACACACACGCATAGACACACACACACACACACACACACACACACACCCCTTCTTCCAGTCATCTTTCACAATGCTCTGTAATGCAGTTGTAGTTACACTACTGGCCATTAAAATTGCTACGCCACGAAGATGACGTGCTTCAGACGCGAAATTTAACTGACAGGAAGAAGATGCTCTGATATGCTAATGGTTAGCTTTTTAGAGCATTCACACAAGGTTGGCGCCGGTGGCGACACCTACAACGTGTTGACATGAGGAAAGTTTCCAACCGATTTCTCATACACAAACAGCAGTTGACCGGTGTTGCCTGGTTAAATGTTGTTGTAATGCCTCGTGTAAGGGGGAGAAATGCGATCCATCACGTTTCCGACTTCGATAAAGGTCGGATTGTAGCCCTTCGCGATTGCGGTTTATCGTATCGCGACATTGCTGCTCGCGTTGATCGAAATCCTATGACTGTTAACATAATATGGAGTCGGTGGGTTCAGGAGGGTAGCAACATGGCGGCGAGTGAGTGACGTGCGTTAGCTTGGCTCGCAAGTTTACGTGAAATCTGGAGGTGTTTTAAGCAGTTAGGCTAGTCTACATATACTAAAGCCGTATATCTACTGCCGAGTGTCGTATTTTACATCACATACTGAGCACCAATTACACGGAATCGTACTAAAAATGGAAAATCGCCGAACAACGCGCAGTGCAGCCAACGGCCAGGCCGGCGACAGCGCAGGGGTGGAGTCTACACCGGGAGCTGCGGCCGCTCCGCCCGCCATCGCTGACATCGCCGCACTCGTGAAGGCTGAGGTGAGTGCCGCGCTGCAGGCTAAGGAGACGCTCGGGCTCGTTGTTCAAACCATCACTGATGCTGTCACTGCAGCAGTGACGGACAAAATACAGAAAACTCTGGAGGCGAATGCGAGCGAGATCCGTGCACTGGACACATCTTTAAAAGCAAGTGAGGAGAAAGCACGACTGCTCGAACAGAAATTGATCGAGAAGACGGACGAGCTCGAACAATATCAGAGACGGAATAATCTCAGACTGTTCGGCATTCCAGAGAGCAGCAGAGAGAACACAGATGAACTTGTGATAAACCTTGTCCAAGAAAAGCTAGGCGTGCAGGTGACTCTGAGTGACATTGACAGAAGTCATAGAGTGGGTCGTAAGTCGCCAGGTTCTACAAAACCAAGGCCTATAATAGTGAAATTTATGTCGTATAGGAAGAGATCTGAAATCTTCAGAGCAAAGAAGAATCTCGCGAAGTCGGGTCTGACAGTACGCGAGGATCTGACCTCTGAAAGACTAAACATTTTGAAGAGCGCGATTTCGAAATTTGGGCTACATAACGTATGGACAAATGACGGCAGGATAATGGTTAAGACCGAAAACGGAAAGAAAACAATTTGCAGTGTTAATGAACTCGAAAGCCTGTGCTTTAGAAGCTAAATCATGTCTAATCTTGCTGCCACTAACCTGTATGTTTATATTGTTTACACTGTCAACCATATCGTAACTAATGTATCATCAAATTGTTCGTTTCTCTAAATAACTATTTTTTTTTATCTCTAATTATTTTTTCTCGTGTAATATTTGTTATTATTTGTATTATCAACTCTTCGTTTCTCCACATAACTATTTTCATTTTTAATTGTTTTTCTCATGTAATTTTGTTAATTATTGCATTAGGTAGTCTCACTTCCATCCTTAATTAGCAACCCACCATCATACTTTAGTTGTTATCCTCATAAGTGCAATTAATATCACACTATGTCATAACGTGCAGATTACTCCCGTTGTATTTAGCGAAATTCCTTCCCCTGCCAGCCCACTGCTACTTCCATAACCGTTGCAGACCTCGCTGACCTTGGCCGCAGATCCCGTTGTCTCCCCGGGGACCTACCCCCTCCCGGCCGCTTTCACTGCACAGAACTGGGAGGACACTCCCTCACCCGCCTCTCCTTCACACGCTTTCCGCATTCCTCATGCCAGACCCTCTTGTCACCGCCAACCACGACCCGCAAACATCGGTCGGCAGCCTCCTCGGGCAATCAACACCCGAACGCACCAAGCTGCATATTGCACATGCAAATGTCCAGTCTCTGCCAGCTCACTTCGACGAGTTCAAATATATATTTCAAGCTGCTGATATACACGTAATACTTTTGTCAGAAACTTGGCTCAAACCAAGTATTCCTACAACTTCCGTAAACCTAGATGGCTATATCTTTCTCAGGCACGACAGATGCAACAGACGAGGGGGCGGAGTAGGGGCGTACATACGCTCTGATTTGTCACCTACAGTACTACACACATCCGACAACAATGTAGATAAACAAGTGGAATATATGTTCATAGAGATCAAATCACTTAACAGAAAGTGCTTAATATGTGTCCTTTACAAACCTCCTAAAGTAGGTGGGTTCGCCTGCTTCGAAACTGCCCTCTCTAGTCTCGAATCGTCATATGAGCATGTAATTATAGCTGGTGACACTAACATTAATTTTCTGTGCAATAGTCCTTCCACTGGGAAATTTAAGAGGATGCTTTCTTCCTCAAATATGACGCTACTTCAGCTGGCACCTACTCATCACACGACTACCAGTCACACTTTCATAGATATATTCGCAACGAAATCTCCGAACAGAATAATCCGCACCTCTCAAATATCTGCGCCTGGCATGTCTGCCCATGACATCATTTCCATGACGTATTCACTAGAATGCCCTAGAAAGAAACAAAAACTGTCTACATACCGAGACCTCAAACGCATAAATTTGCCTGAACTCGAAACTGAGGCACAAAAAATAGTTTGGGGGATGACCTCTACTCCCCTCATAGACATAAACGACAAACTCTACGATTTCACTAACAAAATTACTCAGCTATATGACAAATATGCTCCAATAAAGACCAGAAAAGTAAAAAGGCAACCTGCACCTTGGCTGACTGATGAACTAAAACAGCTCATGAATCTCAGAGATGCTGCACATCGAGCATACAAGATACACCCTACACCTGAAAATCATGCTGTATACAAGCAGAAACGAAACAAAGTCAGTCAAGCGGTGAGAAACGCTAAGCTCAGACATGCCCGTACATTAGCTGACAATAGATGTAGACCAGCTATCCTGTGGAAAAATCTCCGTAGTCTCGGTTTAGGCAAAATAAAAGTTGCAGAAAATCCCATGGTCCCAGCTGAAGAACTAAACCGATTCTTCACATTACCTGCAACCAAAATTGATCCGCAAAAAAAACAGAGAATCATTGATTACTTCATTGGGATGAACGACTGTAGCAAAGAAAAATTCTATCTACAGCACGTCACTTGCAGTACTGTCAAGAAAGCCATAATGCGGATTAGATCAGCATCTACTGGACATGATGGTATCACTATCCAGATGGTAAAACTTATTATTGACCAACTACTGCCCTCTATAACAGACATTTTCAACGATTCATTAATCACAAGTGTTTTCCCTGAGGCCTGGAAACTGGGACAAATTAAGCCACTGCCTAAAAAGGACATCGCCACAGCAGCCTCTGACTACCGCCCCATCTGCCTTCTTCCTGCACTATCAAAGGCCTTAGAATATATAGTTCATGACCAGCTCACCAACTACCTAATTACTAACAACCTACTAGACGAATACCAATCAGGTTTCCGTAAACATCGAAGCACAACATCCGCTCTGATAAAGGTGACAGATGACCTGAAACTTGCCATGGACAGACAAGAAGCGACTATTATTTGCTTCTTAGATTTCAGCAAAGCATTTGATACTGTCGACTTCGACATCTTACTAGCCAAACTTAGCGGTCTAAATTTCTCACAAAGCGCAATGCAATGGTTTCGCTCATACATGATGTCTCGTCAGCAACGCGTCATGTCTGGGGATATAAAATCACAATGGCGGCAGGTAGTGTCAGGCGTTCCCCAAGGCTCAGTATTAGGTCCTATACTCTTCTCTCTTTATGTCAATGATGTGTCATCGGTCCTGACCTATTGCAAATACCATATGTATGCTGATGACCTTCAGTTGTATCTAAGTGCGAAACCAAGCAATCTCAAGAAAGCTATTGAAAATTTCAATACTGACCTCGATGCACTGTCAAACTGGGCACAGGACATAGGTCTAAAACTAAACCCATCTAAAACCCAAGCGGTACTTGTTGGTCACTCTAAGCTCATTAGCCCAAAACATCGGGAATCCGTACCACCTCTTATCCTAAATGGAACAAATATTAACTTCTCGCCATCAGCAAAGAGTTTGGGAGTAATAATTGATGAAAATCTAAATTGGACAGAGCACGTAACTGCAGTGTGCAAAAAAGCATCAGCATCCCTTCATGTCCTACAAAAATACAAAAAACTCTTCCCTTTCGATCTGAAAAAGAAATTAGTACAAACGCTTATACTCCCAATCATTGACTACAGCGATATTATCCTACAAGGCCTCTCTCAGGAAAATTCCCGACGTCTAGAACTGGTCACGAATGCCTGCGTCCGATATATCTGTGACGTTCGACTTTTTGATCACATTTCACCAGCATATGCAAAATTGTCCTGGCTGCGTGCAGACAAACGCAGAGATTTCCATACACTCTGTCTCATCTACTGCCTTATAAATGTACACTGTCCCTCATATCTCTCCTCTTCCCTAACACTCATGTCGGAACAACATGACAGAAACACACGTTCCCATCATAATAAAATCCTCTCCGTTCCACTGCATCGCTCAGTCACCTTCTCCAAGTCCTTTACAGTAGCGGGAACCCGACTCTGGAATAACCTCCCTCGTTATGTTAGAGAACTTAAAAACATGACCGGCTTCAAAAAACAGTTAATGACGTATCTACTTAAGCAACAGTAATGCCTTCCTCTGTACATGAGTGCACTTCACCTCATTACTTCCCTCTCTCCCCCTCCTTAAACCTCCCTTACCCAAAACTCGCTATACTAGTAAACATCTACTTTACACACCAATATATTAATGTACATCTGCACAAACCTTCATTATTATTGCCACTCTTTCTCATGTTTGTCATTATTATTTGATTTTTTTTTACTGTTATTATTATTGCTTTCACCATAATCTGTATGTATAGCACCTGATGTAAAAATACTGCCAGCATTTACTTTATTAGGTCTTAGTCATATTCATCATTATTATTTGATTTTTTGTTTTACTGTTATTATTATTGCTTTTATCATAATCTGTATGTATAGCAACTGTTGTAAAAATACTTCCGCATTTACTTTATTAGGTCTTAGTCACTACTCTTTATTCATATTGTCACTAGAGTAAGCTAATTTTCTCATTTAAACTATGTTCATGATGTAACTCTGATGTGTGAAATGCTGCATGTGTGAAACACTGGTCCGATGTAAGAGAGGGCCTGATGGCCCTAATCTGATCAGGTTAAATAAATAAATAAATAAATAAAAAATAAATAATACGGAACGCCGTGATGGATCTCAACGGCCTCGTATCACTAGCAGTCGAGATGACAGGCAACAAAGCCCCTCGTTGTAATTTTTGGGCAGTTCGTACGGGAACCGGCTTCACCGAATGACACAAGGACAGCAATGGCTTGTGACCCGGTACTAAGTAGAATTTTCTGCCGTACAAATAGTGGTGGAATTTGGAGACACCATTCACTATAGCCATGCCTCTTTCTCTGTTTGTGAATAGTTACACTGATCTTTGGACACTTTTGATGCGAAAGAAATAAGCATGTCTTTATCACCAAATCTGTGCGAAAGCACTGCACCGATTCCATAAGAGGAAGCGTCAACTTGCAACACAACTGGTTTGTCAGGATCAAAGTACACCAAACCTCGATCACTAAGCAATGTATATTTAAGTTTTTGAAAAGCTTCTTGCTTCTTATCGGTCCAAACAAAGGGGACATCCTTGCGAAGCAAGTGATGCAATGAAGCTGCGATTTGTGCAGCATTCGGGATGAAGCGAATATAATAGTTCATTTTCCCTAAAACTTACTGCAGTTCAGTGACATTGCGAGGTACTGGCAAATCTCGTATGGCTAAGAAATGAGGCTGATTAGGATGCACACCTTGACTGTTTATGGCACGACCTAGACCCTGTAACTCAGGTTAAAAAATTCACACTCCTCCAGTCTACACTTTAGTCCTGCATCAAATAACATACGAAACAAATCACGCAATTTGCGATGTGTTCTTCGGGTGTACGACATGCTATGACAGGATCGTCCAAATAGTTTTAACAATCAAACAATGGAAAATCCAGGGTACAATGTAACAATATTATGGACAGAAAGGTTGCTTACTCACTATATAGCGGAGATGCTGATTCGCAGATAGGCACAACAAAAAGACTGTCACTATCGGTCATTAAGGCCTTCGTCAACAATAGACACACATACACAAACACACACACACAGTCGCAAACGCAAC
Organism: Schistocerca piceifrons; assembly: GCF_021461385.2. NCBI lineage: Eukaryota > Metazoa > Arthropoda > Insecta > Orthoptera > Acrididae > Schistocerca > Schistocerca piceifrons. Next base: position 397,303,290 of record NC_060144.1, on the reverse strand, counting down.
TGACACGTATGGCTGCAGTCTCAGGCAAATGAAACCAGTTGAGTGCGGTATTAGTTGCCCGAGACCGCACTCATGTGTGTGAGTTGCGTTTGCGAATGTGAGTGTGTGTGTGTGTGTGTGTGTGTGTGTGTGTGTGTGTGTGTACGTGTGTATGTCTATTGTTGACGAAGGCTTTAATGGCCGAAAGATTTATTTGTGACATCTTTTTGCTGCCCCTATCTGCGACTCAGCATTTCCGCTGTATGGTAAATCGTTTGAACAGTATGGTACTTGAGCAGTCAGCTGTTCCAAATACCGGCTGGAAAATGGCGGGTGCGGAAGCACTGCCAAGAGGCAAACGCAAATATTTAAACAAGCCGAAATAAGTATTCATTACACACACTTTTGAGATTCTGCATTGAGCGGTATTTGAAGATATGCGTCACGCAAATCAAGTTTTGAAAAGTAGCGACCAGCACCTAATCTGTCCATGAGATATTCTGTGCGTATCAATTGGTAAGTGTTAATCACTGTTCGTGGGTTGACTGTAGAATTAAAATCAACACAGAGACGAATGCGGACTGAAGATTTGGAGATCAAAACCAGTGGATTTGCCCATTAACTAGCTGATACGGGCGCAGTAACTCCGCTATCTTGCAATTTGTAAGTTCAGCAGCGACTTTGTCCCATAATGCAATGGGAACAGTTCTGATCTGGGAAAACGTCGGCTGAGCATTGTCTTTCAGAGTAATATGTGAAGCGGAATTGTTAGCCTTGCCTAAACCTTCAGAAAAGAGTTCCAGGAATTCTTTCAGCAAGCTAGCTACACTGCCTTTTGCATTGAATGCCAACTCTGACAACACATTGTCCTGGATTTGAAAACCAAACAAGTCAAATGAATTGAGACCAAATATGTTCTCACAGTCGCGTGATTGTAGCACTGTAAAATTCACTGTTCGCGTCTGCGAGCGATACATGGCAGGAAACATATATTTTCTGAGATCTCGTGTCCATCATAAGCCGTCAGGCGTGTGCTAGTTTTAGACAGGAGTGGGGAGCCTAACAGTTCATATGTCTGACCGTTGAGCAATGTAACAAAGGCACCAAAGTCCAACTGAAATTTCAGACATTTTACAGTAATACGCAAATGAGCGAAAAGCTTCCAGGACTGGCGTAGCACAGAAGAAACTGTTCACTTGCTAGTTTTGCTAATGCCTGCAGTAGGCTTGAATACAGTGCATTGATTACAGGGGCCTTGCGACTAGAATTCTGTGATTGGGCGGAATTCCAATGTGTGTTCCATTGAAAACAGACGGATTTTACGTTCAAATGGCTCGGAGCACTACGGGACTTAACATCTGAGGTCATCAGTCCCAAAGACTTAGAACTACTTAAACCTTACTAAGCCAAGGACATCACACACATCCATGCCCAAGACAGAATTCGAACCTGCGATTGTAGCAGCAGCGCGGTTCCGGACTGAAGCGCCTAGAACCACTAGGCCACAGCTACCGGCCACACAACATAACATCTGAATACAGAGCACCACAAGGAAATCTGAATTTTCATTTCCTTGTCAAAACCTGCGAATCTGATACCCACTCGCGATTATTTTGTTCCGACCTCTTCTTGTAATTAAAGAATTGAAACCAAGCTGCTGCCAGTCCCAGCACTCCATTGTGTGGGGGGAGGGTAAGGAGGTCATAAAAAACTTCAAATGTGTGTCCTGCAGATGGGAAATAATCAAAGGCTGCCTGAAGTCTGCGACCTATCACCGCCGCTAGGTGAAGAACGCCAAATAGAGAGGCTCAAGCATTCCACACGTTGCAGCCAGTTCAAGTCTCGCAGCAGGTTCTGGTGCATCATCACATGTACAGGATGCAGTAGCCGTTGATAGTTTGCGGCGGCCATTCTGCACACATCCTCCATAAACAAATACTCAGGTCAGTAACTGGCGGGGGTTATTGATGTTCAGAAGGCTGCTTGCAACCTGTCCATGTCGCTTGATCCATTTCATACGCTGAGGAATTCAACAGTGGAACAACCACTAATAGCAGGTCGCCAGCATACGTCTTATAGTGGAAGGTGATACCCGCGGATAATGCCGGGTAGCTTGTGGTCGAGGCCCGTGAGGAGTGGATCCAGCGCGATAGGATGAAAGTAGGTAGCAAGATGGAAGCCTTGTCATAGGGACCTATTAATGGGTATTGGGCTCACTGTCCATCGATCTGGACCTGAGAGCTGGCTGCTACCAGAAGGATCAGCAGAGTGTCGATGAGTGTCGTAGAAAATCCAATACTGTCCATCACCTGTAGTAGGAAGTTGAGGTGCAGTCTATCGAAGGTCCTATTGAAATCGATGGAGACGCTGTCAAGCAGCGAGTCGAGGAGATCGCTTCTAAGTCTCTGTGGCCGTAGGTGGCCATTCGTATGTTGACATCTTACCACTGCAATATCTGTTCTAGGGGAGGATTGTTGACGAAGTCCCCTTAATGTGACCTGCCAAAGATCTTGCAGTCGGCATTAAACTTTGTAAGTGGCCGATAGTGTCTGACCATTTGCACTTCAGCTGGCTTGTGTACTGGTATCAGAAGGCATTCGACTAATTTAGGTGGTACTATGCAGTGTGGGTACATGAGTTCTCAGAACAGTGTAACCCAGTAGGGCATCATGATGTCGCAGAAGGTCAGGTAAAACTCGACAGCTATTACATCGGGTCCTGGATACTTATTGACTGCACCATTGTGCAAGGCATCCCCCACTTCCTCAGACGAGACTTCCTCCATTGATGTCGTTGCTGTTGCCGTGTGGAAGATGCATGTCATCCTTTGTAATGCTTCTGCCCTGGCCCCATGATCAAAGGCTCTTTCCAGGTAAACATTGTTCCAGCATAAAAGTCAAGTGCCGGCACGACGTTCAGGAATGGTAGAGCAGAGAGACCTGTGAAGAAAACATCAACCAATAGTACGCTGATCGACCTCTCTCTTGGACAAAACCGAGACAGCAGCAGGCTCTAGGCGAAGAGAACGTAAGCGACGCTCCGCCTGGCTGCGACCCAGCTGAAGACTAGCTGTTCTACGAGCTCTACAGCAGCTACTTAGGATCTGTATGATTTCACTTGTATTAGACATTGTCTATATCCAAGAGACTACTTATTGGTCTGTCGCCATTTTCTTGTGACATACCGTTGTAAATTCTCAAAGTTTTGTCATTTATCTGGGAAATGAAGTCCCATGCTTCTTGGCAGAGCATAGGGGAACGCTGAGGGAGACCCACACAGCCATACTACGAGGCGGGACCCAAAAGAAACCGGACTCCGAGGGCGCTGCCACTCGTAGACGTAGTGCAGGGTTCTCACGCTAGATGGTGTTAGTAGAGCCCTTCATGAAGCAGCTGTGCAGACGGCGTCAGTGTAGAGCTGAACGTGCAAGTGTGGTATTGTGTTTTTCTTGCTGTTGGTGGGTTACCTCTGCGAAGTCGTTATGGCAACTTTAAAAGAACAAAGAGTGTGTGTGAAATTTTGTTTCCCGCTTTAAAAAAACTGCAACAGAGACACACCAGATGCTTCAGGAAGCTTCCCAGGAGGACGCTATGAGCCACACACAGGTTTTCGAGTGGTTTCGGCGCTTTAAACGTGGTGAGATGTGTGTTGAAGACCAAGCTCGTTCTGAACGCCCTTCAACATCGCGAAATGAGGAGAAAATAGAAGGTCCGCCAAAAGACCAACGAGGATCGTCGCCAAACGATCGACCAAATTTCAGCAGAGACAGGAATCAGTTGGAGCTCGTGCCAGCGGATTTTGAGTGAGGATCTGCACATGAGACGTGTTGCTGCTAAATTTGTTCTGCGTCTTCTCACACAGGAGCAAAAAACCATCCGCATGAATTTGTGTCAGGACTTGAAAACAGAGATTGCACGTGATCCAAACTTCTTGAACAAAGTCATTACAGGGGATGAGAGTTGGTGTTACGGGTATGACCCAGAAACCAAGCAAGCATCAAACCAGTGGAGGACTCCCAACTCTCCCAGACCAAAAAAAAAGCAAGGCAAGTGAGGTCAAATATGAAGACAATGATTATTGTCTTTTCTGATGTTCGTGGAATTGTGCATCGGAAATTCGTACCCCCTGGCCTGACTGTTAACCAGCACTTTTACTTGGATGTTTTAAGGCGTCTGCGAGAGTATGTGAGGAGGAAACGCCCGGAACTTTGGCGATCAGGTGACTGGTTTCTGCATCACGACAACGCTCCAGTACACACGACCTTACGAGTGACCCACTATTTGGCATCTCAGAGGTGGTCTGTCGTTCCCCACACTCCGTATTCGCCGGACCTAGCCCCGTGCGACTTTTTCCTATTTCCACGAATGGAAAAAACGCTAAAAGGGGTGCGTTGTGATGATGTGGAGGCGGTAAAAACAGCTTCGCAAAGGACACTGGACAATATCAAACTTGAAGATTTCCAAACATGCTTCCAAGAGTGGGAAAAGAGGCTGGACAAGTGCATCGCATGTAATGGAGAGTATTTTGAAGGTGACTGAAGCAATTTTGTAAAAAGGTTCATCAATAAATTTTTTATGACAACAATCCGGTTTCTTTTGGGTCCACCCTCGTATGCACGGTCCTAATGGAGGTACTTTGTCGTTGTGATCCTCTGACCGTAATGGGCATGAATTATGATGATGAAGACGACACAACTAAACCCAGTCATCTCGGGGTATGTGAAAGTCCCATGCCCCATCGGGAATTGAACCAGGGACGCCGTGCTCGGGAAGAGAGAACGCTACTGCGAGACCACCAGCTGCGGACTCATTTGCGGCTAGCTGCCCTTTATAAGAGCAGTATGGACCGTCAACACGCCTCTCTCAAGGGGTGTCTAGTGAAGGCCTTGATGCTAGTCTGTTACGTTCCGCCATTGTCGATGGCGCACGTCATCTACAGCTCTCCCATGTGTCAACATTCATTCTGGATCTCCCTGCAATGTGATCTTCGAAGGCAAAAGACGTTTATGCTACCTTCTGCAGGCAGTTCTACGTGACGTGGAAGAAACCAGGTACACAACTGTCAATCGACCACGAGCGTGGAAAACGATACACCAACACTTTCTGCCAAACACTGTGCACGCCACTTGGTTTCAAGATGCCAAGAAACATGTAACGAGCCACCAATTCTACGCAGTCGAATTGATGTACTCCCCACTTTGCCCTGACTGTTGCCTCCTGGACACCTATGAACATAATCTGACGTGCGTATCGTCGTCCAGCGTTTGGCAACTGATGCAGAAGACCTTAGCTTGTTACCTCTGTGTCACACTTGACGTGACTGAACTTCGGACCTCCCAATGTTGGATGACTATTACTTTCCCCTCGCAAAATATTATTCGCTTACGTGGTTCAAGGGAGGGAATAGCCATCTTCAGCGAAGGGGAGAAACTAGAGCTTGATTACTGATGGTACCTGCAAAACGCTCACAACGATCTTGAACCCACACCGACGTACCGTACGTTATTTGCAAATTATTTGTGCAGTGTTTTCATAAACCCCCAATCAAGTCGGAGAGTGCCAGTCCCAACGTGACGTACTACGCAGCATCACAGACAGTATTACCTGCAGTGTAAGTGGTAAGGAGGGAAAGAGACTGGCTGTATCATGGAAAGCTGCATTCACTGAGACGTTACGAATGCAGCATGAGTTTGTTGTAAATATTAGGAAACTCCAGTTGCACCATTTCTTGAAGGAAGATTCTTTTAGCTCAAGTAGCACAAGTAATATACAAATAAATTTTAGTTTATCCTTTGAATCGCATATTTGTAACATTGTTTTATGGAATTACATTACAGGCTCGTAGACCCAATTGCCTTGGGAGAATTTGTGTGAATAGTTAGAGGCAATGCCTGAAGACGGATCGTTCATTTGTATGTAGGGTAAAAGTGCTGGTGCCAAGTAGGAGTAGATTTTTTTCATTTCGTTTTTTTTTTATTAAACTTAGGTACGTAAGGAGAGAGATAAGAAAGGGATAGCGTCTTTGATTAATAATCAAAACGTCCTTGGTCCCAGGTTCGAACATCGCCTCTGCCTAAATTTTGAATAGGAATCTACAGCAATGGCAGCGGGAGACTTCCGACATGAGAAGTCACCTTCATTATGCCAATAGCCTTGTCACAGAAGGCGGAGGAGCGGACAGAAGTTCAGGGCAGTCTCTTGCCCTTGGTGTAGGAAACTGCTCCTAAAATGCGGAAGAATGAGCAGTGATCAATGGCATGAGGATGAAGAAGGCAATGAAAAACACTGCACTGAAGACAACGTGCATCTACAGGCCAGGTGGAATGTAACTGAAGAAGTGTCATGATGGTCTCTCTATTGGCAAAACATTCTGGACTAGTCCTCCTTCCGGATATAGGGGAGGGGTCTGCAAGGAGAAGGTGACCATCATTAAAAGACTGAATAACCAAAAAAAGGACAACTTTCTATTAACTGTGGCATGGAATATGTGAATCTGAAGGTAGTTGGGAACTTAGAAAATCTGCAAACGTTAAATGTTAATGCTCAATCTAGAAAGAATGAGCGTCATTGAAGTGAAATGGAAAGAAGACAAGGATTTCTTGTCAGAAGAGTATAGGGTAATATCAACAATAGCAGAAAATGTTATAATAGAAGTGAGATCCATCATGAATAGGAAGATGGGACAGAGAGTGAGCCACTCTGAAAAGTTCAGTGATACGTTTGTCCTCATCAGAACGGACAGCAAACCAACACCAACAACACGAGTTTGGCTATATTTGCCGAAGCCACAAGCAGAAGATGAAGAGACGAAGATGGAATATGATGATACTGAACAGGTTATTCAGTATGTAAAAGGAGATGAAAGTCTAATAGTCATGGGAGATTGGAATGCTGTGGCAGGGGAAGGCGTAGAAGAAAGGGTTATAGGAGAAAATGGGTTGGTAGTAGGAATGAGAGAGGACGAAAACTGAGTTCTGCAATAAATTTCAACTATCAATAGTGAATACTCCGTTCAAGAAACGCATGAAGAGGAGGTATACTTGGAAAAGGCCGGGAAATACAGGCAGAAGTTTCGGAATCAGGTATTGGATTGTAAGACATACCCGGAGGCAGCTATGCGCTTAGATCATAATTTGGTAATGATGAAGAATAGGCTGAAGTTTGAGAGACTAGTCAGGAGAATCAGTGCACAGAGAAGAGGGATACGGATGTACAAAGAAATGAAGAGACCAGTTTGAAGTTCTCTGAGGCAGTAGCCTCAGTACGCAGCTCACTTGAAGAGGAATCAACATCTCTAAAAAGGGTAACCGCAGAAGCTGGAGAATAAACGTAGGTACACGGAAAGTAACTGCAAAGAAACAATGGGTAATAGTAGAAATGCTTCAGTGATCTACCAAAGAAGAAAGTACAAAAAATTCTGGGAAATTCAGGAATACAGAAATAAAAGTGACTTAGAAAAGAAATAAATCGAAAAGTGCAGAGATGCTAAGGCGAAATGGCTGCATAAAAAATATGTGAAAATATCAAAAAGAAATGATAGTCGTAAGGACTAACTCAGCATATAGAAAGTCAAACCAACATTAAGAGTGCAATGAGAATTGCACTTTTAAATGGCGTGAAGAGAGCGGGTAGGTGGAAAGAGTACACTGAAGGCCTCTGTAAGGGAAAGAACTTGTCTCATGACGTGACAGAAGGGGGGAATAGGTGCCGACAGGGAAGAGATAGGGGGTACAGTATTAGAATCACAATTCAGAAGAGCTTTGGAAGATCTAAAATCAAATAAGGCAGGATGAATGGATAACATACTATCGGAATTTCTAAAATCATTTGGGCAAAAAAAAAAGAATTATTCACATTGGAGTGTAGAATGTGTAAGACTGGCGATATATCGTTGGACTTTCGGAAAAACCTCATCCACACAATTCTCAAGATTGCAAGAGCCGGCAAGTGTGAGAATTATCGCACAATCAGCTTGACAACTCATGCATCCAAGTTGTTGACAAGACAAGAATAATATTCATAAGAATGGAAAATAAATTGAGGATGTGGTAGATGACGATCAGTTTGGATTTAGGATAGGTAAAGAAACCAGAAAGGCAGTGCTGACGTTCCGGTTTATAACGGAAGCAGGACAGAAGAAAAATAAAGGCACGTTCATAAGTTTTGTCGACCTGGAAGAAGCGTTCTAAAATGTAAAACGGTGCGAGATGTTCTAAATCTTTTCATCATACAAAACAAGTATTATTTCTCACAATCCACAGCAGCTACGGAAGAATGTACTGTGAAAGATACTCCATGAAAGAGATGGAGATATTTCACTCATGCACTTAAATATCTAAAGAGAACAGCACACACTAAACACGATTTGCTTAACCTCATAGTACAACGTCAGCTGACCCTTTTTTATCTGGAGCACAGATGTCTAACTGATCTGATGCGGCCTGCCACGACTTTCTCTGCTAATCTAATCTCTTCATCTCAGGTATCGGGTTTTAGCAGACGTCCTAACTTTTTTTATATACAACAATATCTGTCTTCCTCTATTTTGGACTATAATTTTCCCTCCATTACTCTGGAAGTTATTCCCTGATGTCGAAACGTACGTCCTGTCACTGTTCCTTATTGTAGCTAGCGTTTTGAATATATTTTCTTCCTCTCCGATACTGCGAACTTCTTCGCTCCTGATCATTGCAGTTCACTTTCAGCATCATCCCACATCAGACACATGGACCTTGAGAAACCGGAAACGATGAGAATCAGTCTTTTCCGGTTTCTCAAGGTCCATGACTCATTTCAATTCAGTGCTGTGCTCCAGACATACGTTCCCGTAAATTTCTCTCTCAAATTAATGCCTACATATTATAAGGCTTTCGGCGAATGATGCTCTTAGCTGTGATACTCCGCTCCATATCCACCCCTCCCCTCCCCCCCCCCCCCCCCCAACCGCAAACTCTGTCCTGTGTTCATCACTTTGTTTCAAAGTAGGTAGTATTCATTCTCTTCTACTATGTGGTGCAGAATTTTCATGCTAAGATTCTTGTTTATCTTATTTCTACCACTCCTCAAACAATTTATTTTTCTTTACTTTACTCTTAAGCCACATGCTGTGTTTAGTAGACAATTTATTCCATTCGTTTGAAACACTCTGCACCCACATGCTTACGGAGAATGTTTCTATGATATCCTGCTCCGTGGCAATCGCGAAACAGTTTCAGTTCCTCCAGTAACACGACACAGTTCAAAGCCTACTGACATCAATGCTGAGTCCTCGTAGTAGATCTCGATGCAAAGAAAACCGCCTTTGTTTCAGTGACTGCGTAACATATCAGTGACACTCTCACCCCAATTGCGCGATAACACGAAACGGGCTGCCCATCTTTGCACTTTTTCGACGTGCTCCGTCAATCCTACCTGGTAAGGATCCCACACCGTGCAGCAATATTCCAGCAGAGGACGGACATGTGTAATGTAGGCTGTGTCTTTATTGGGTTAGCGGATGCGACAAACCCACTAAAGAAACATCCTAGGTTACATGTGTCCGTCCTCTGCTGGGATACTGCTGCGCGGTGTGGGATCCTTACCAGGTAGGATTGACGGAGCACATCGAAAAAGTGCAGAGAAGGGCAGCCCGTTTCGTGTTATCGCGCAAATGGGGTGAGAGTGTCACTGATATGATACGCGAGTTGGAGTGACAGTCACTGAAACAAAGGCGGTTTTCTTTGCGGCGAGATTTATTTACGAAATTTCAATTACCAGCTTTCTCTTCCGAATGCGAAAATATTTTTTGACATCCACCTACGTAGGAAGAAATGATCATCATAATTAAAAAAGAGAAATCAGAGCTCGAACGGAAAGATTTAGGTGTTCCTTTTTCCCACGCGCCATTCGAGATTTGAATAGAGAAGTTGTATGAAATTGTTTCGATGAACCCTCTGCCAGGCACTTAAGTGTGAATTACAGAGAAACCATGTAGATGTAGATGTAGATGTAGAAATCTGATATCAAACACATGCATTTTTTACTCAACGATACACAGATGTGCGTCCATTCTACAGGAGAAACCCGTTTTAGTTCATCCAGGAATGAAAGAACAAGGCACAGTTCGCAATTTTCTCAATAGTACACATTTTGTTTCTGCATTTAACATTAATACGGTTCACATTTTAGTTTAAATGATTCATCTGTGTCCTCACACATCAAAGCCAACCCACCAATCATACCGTTAAGTCAATAATCGTTGCCCCCGCCCCTACTCTTCGATAATCGAAGCAGACTCTAGTATAGCAAACAAACGTAAAGATACAATGCAATATTTATGTTCAGATGGAGGTATTTGTAATATTTGAATGTAATGACATTTATTACAAAATACAACAATTAAAACAAGATAATAAAAGGAAAAAAAACAATATTTACACAGACTCCCTAGAACTATAACTTTATATACCCTTCTTTGTGTTTCATGAATCGATTCTGTCTTCACTACAGAATCCCGCGATGAAGAACCTTCGTCCGCAGATAAGCAAAATATTTTGTCTGAACAGCTCGTCAATATTTATAGGATTCGTTTCAGGGGTGGATGATTCGGTCGTGAAATGCATGTTGCTTTAAATGCAGTCGTAACACCCGGCTCCTCTCCAGACGTTTCCCCTCATACGAAGATGGAGAATACGACGAACTAAAGGAAAAATAGGAAGTAAGAGAGAGAATCAAAAATTCGCACGGACTGTCTCAGTTTTCTTCCACCTCAATGTCGATAAATAATTCCGATCCTTTTCATCCGCCAAATAATATTTCCAGGATATACTGCAGTGGAAGCTTTTCGCGGGAAATTACCCTGTTGCGAGGTATTCCCCGGCTGCGCTGCCGCTATCACGTTTCTCCCTCTGGAATAAACCGAATATTGTGTGATAAAGTGGTATCTTGTGTTTTCATTTTCCTCGCTGCAAGCGTTATATAAAATTTAGTACTATTTCATATTAACGCGCAATGTGGAAGCAGGTTACAGAAAGAGAAAAAGAGGAAATGCTTCCTCCAAAGCATGGAGCGCTCGGTTGTTAGATGTCTTACGCATCTCGGTGTTTATAAGAGCTGCTATTGTATTGTGCGCGGTTTTTGCTACACGCGCCTCACTGTAGAGAGCAGATTGTACAAACTCGACTGATTTTTCATCGCGTGTCAAAATCAGCTACCAAATCAAGAAGCGTTTGTTATTTGAGCTTGTAAAAGGTTCCACTAAATCTTCACTGCCTAATACGAAACCAGTGTCAAGGTGTAACATGGACTGGCGGTACATTTTCATTTAACACAAGATATTTACTGTTAACATAGAGGTTTAGATGATCCACTTTGTTACACAACTATGGAATGTATGACGTTTGAATTTTTGCATGATTTAATGCAGATCTGAAGTAATCTATACCATTATGTAAAGACAAGTTGCAGATTAAAGTTTCTGGCAAAAATCTCGATAAATTCTTGCAAGATTTCTACAAATTTTTATACCATAGTCCAACAACATTCAGAGTAACATGGGCTACGTATTTTCTGATGTATATGGTGTTGTGGATTGGCAAGAGAGCCAACCCGGTATGAGAGGAAGCCGAAAGGCATGCGTTTTAGCTCACGCAGGCTGGCGTGAGGTCTGAAACAGGTCAAGGAAATTAGACTAACAAAAAAGGACGTAGCTGTGGAATACTTAACTTTGATCCATAAATGGTGAACATCGCTCTTGACGGTACATGTTTTACAGCATCAATAGTAACTGGTAATGGCGCCTTGCTAGGTCGCAGCAAATGACGTAGCTGAAGGCTATGCTAACTATCGTCTCGGCACATGAGAGCGTATTTTGTCAGTGAACCATCGCTAGCAAAGTCGGCTGTACAACTGGGGCGAGTGCTAGGAAGTCTCTCCAGAACTGCCGTGTGGCGGCGCTCGGTCTGCAATCACTGATAGTGGTGACACGCGGGTCCGACATATACTAACGGACCGCGGCCGGATTAAAGGCTACCACCTAGCAAGTGTGGTGTACGGCGGTGACACCACATTCCTCCCCCGCAAATCGGCGGACAGTTGTGGCATAAGGCTTCCGCTCGCCGTGGGGAGGACCCCATGTTGACGTATGCGACGAGGTGGGGAGCCTAACAACAGGCGAGGCTCTGCCAACCGCAGCCTGCCATTCGGACCGAGGGGAGCTAGGAAACGCCTGAAAACCTGCTCCAGGGTGCACGCCAACATGCGGTGTACGCGCCCGTAGAGAGACAGGAGGGGCCGAAGGGTCGACCTCTATCGGGCCGGGGCACCCTACGGGCGAAAACGACATATGGTCCGGAGCGGGCAAAAGTTCCATGGCGGAGGACAACTGGTCACGGGAAGCGATCGGCGGCGCGTGACCCACGGAGGCGCCCAGCGGTTGCAGCGACGCGTCCACTGCTGGCGTCGCCGGCGGGAGAACAGGCGGCGGCGCGGCGCCACGGGCCAAAATGGAAGGCAGCGTCGGTAACACCTGGAGCTGAGGCGAGCCAGTAGATGGGTCCCCAGGGCGCTGACCGTTCGGCACCGTCGCCGAAAGCAGACGGGGAGCGGCAGAACCCGTGCGACGACAGAGGAGCAGCTGATTGAGATGCCGACGCACGTCACCAGAGGCCCCCAAAACCAGATACAGAGCGCGGCCGAGGCAGCGAAGAATGCGCCCTTCGAGCCAATGCCGTGAACCTCGAGTTGCGGTAGTAGACAACGTCGCCTGGGGCAAAAGCAGGTGTCTGCCGCTGCACAGGAACCTGATGCGGCGAATGTACCAAAGGCATCAAGGTGCGATGAGGGCGACCGTGGAGCAACTCAGCCGGCGAGCCATCATCTCGAGGCTGAGAGCGATACGAGAACAAAAAGAGCAATAACGTGTCCTCCCGAGAATGCGACTCTTTCAACTTGAACATCTGTGGCTGGAAAGTCCAGACCAATCGTTCAGCGGCACCGTTTGACTGTGGCGAAAACGGCGCGGATGTCGGATGTTGAATACCATTGGCCTTGCAGAATGACTGAAATTCTGCGGACATGAATTTTGGGCCATTGTCGGAAACAGTAGTCTGTGGAAGACCTTCAATGCAAAAGATAGCAGATATCGCTTGGATGGTGGCAGATGACGTGGAAGACATCCGGACAACAAAAGGAAAATTACTGAATGAAGGTACCACAACCAAGCATCGAGCATTCCAGAATGGACCAGCAAAATCGATGTGTAAGCTTTGCAAAGGGGAAGTGGCTTTTGGTCATGCAAAAAATTTCCGCGGTGGTGCTGATTGTTGTTCGGCACACACCATGCAAGAAGGGCACATATGCGTAATCGCGGCATCGATTCCGAACCAAGTACAGTGCTGACGAGCAAGTAGTTTCGTTCTCACTATACCCCAATGTCCTTGGTGGAGAAGCTGTAAGGCAGAGGACTGTAATGAACGTGGGACCACGACCCTGGACTGATCATTATCAGAACGCAACAGCAAAACACCACGTCGTACAAAAAGTCTCTCCTTGTGAGCAAAAAATCGGCGAACCAACGGATCCCCGATCCGTGACTTTGACAAGGGCCATTGCGTAGCAACAAAACGCAGAACGGTAGCAAGGACAGGGTCGGCAGCTGTGGCTGTAGCTACACGACGAAAATCAATCGGAAACGCTTCGACCACGTCATCGGTTTCCGAATCAATGAACATCCAAGCAAGTTCGGAGGAATCGAATGCTCTATCCTCAACAACAGGCAAACGAGACAACGCATCGGCGTTTCCGTGCTTAGCAGTGGACCGATACAAGATATCGTAGCGGTACTGCGAGAGGAAAATAGACCAGCGAATGAATTTCTGCGCTGTACGTGGAGGTACAGGCTTGGTCGGATGAAAAAGCGATGTCAAAGGTTTGTGGTCTGTGATGATGGTAAAGTGACGACCATACAAGAAATCATGAAACTTTGTAACACCAAATACGAGAGCCAATGCTTCTTTCTCGATCTGTGAATTATTTCTTTGCGCAGACGAGAGCAATTTGGACGCAAAGGCAATAGGGAGATCGTGCGAACCATCTCTGTGCGCAAGCACAGCACCGATCCCGAAATCTGATGCACCACCATCAACAAAAGGGGCTTCCGGGGATCGAATGGCGTAAGGCAAGTATTGGAAAGCCACGCCGATTTTAACTGGCGAAAGGCGCGTTCGCATTCCGTCGTCCAGACGAACGGAACACCTTTACGGCGTAAGCGATGAAGTGGAGCTGAAATGGATGAGGCGTGTGGGATATAACGGTAATAATAATTAATTTTTCCCAGCACACTCTGTAGCTGCTTGAAATTCAGCGGCGAAGGCAAGTCTTGTATGGCACGGAGGTGCTCTGGACTGGGATGTATGCCTTGGGCATTGAGTACATGTCCCAGGTAGAATAAGTCACGAGCAAAAAACACACATTTGTCCTTCCGCAAGCGAAGACCATTTTGTCGCAAGACCTGAAATAATGCAGGGCTAAATGTTCTTCTTCCGTCTTTCCGGAGATCACAATATCGTCCAGATAGTTTGGTGCAGTAGAGACCGACGCACAAACAGTTTGTAGATATTGCTGAAACAAAGCAGGGGCGGATGCACACCCGAATGGCAGTCTTTTGAATCGATACAAACCAAGATGCGTGTTAACCACCAAAACGCGCTGGGATTCATCGTCTACCGGTATTTGCAAGTACGCATCTGCTAGGTCTAACTTCGAACAATATTTACCCGGGCACAGTTTATCAAAAAGATCATCCGGGCAGGCTAAAGGAAAGGTTGCAGTCACTAGTTGAGGATTCACTGTTGCCTTGAAGTCCACGCAAAGTCTAAATTTTCCGGAAGGTTTTGCAAAATTACTAAGGGTGATGCCCAGAGAGAAGCCTGCACACGTTCAATGACACCTTGTGATTCCAAATCGTTTAATGTTCTTGCGACTTCATCACACAATGCGTGGGGAACATTGCGCGCTCCGAAAAATTTCGGTTGCGCATTTACTTTCAGTTTCAAATGTGCTTTATAGTTCTTAGCGCAACCGAGGTCCGGTGCAAAAATGTCTGCAAATTCTTCACATAGACGAGAAACACTGTCTGAAGGCATAGTCTTGTTCACTCATAGGACCTGATTTACTACAGACAAGTTAAACAACTGAAATAAATCGAAACCAAACAAGTTCACTGCAAAAGAAGAACGAAGGACGTAAAATGACACAAGTTTTGTTTGTCCTTTGTATGTTGCAAGAAGGCTGCACTGTCCTAACACAGGGATATGCTGACCTAAATAGGTACTTAACATTTGCGGCACACAATGGAGGTGTGCCCAGCTGTTTGTACGTGTCTTGATTGAGCAGTGAAACTGCAGCCCCGGTATCGAGCTGGAATGGTATCACTTTGCTGTTAATGTCCAAGTCCACAAAAAGTTTATTGTCCTGCTGACGACAAGAGCGACTGTCTCGTGCAGCGTGAACTGACACTGGTACAAAATCACTTGCGTCTTGACTAGAGTTCAAGCGATGTCGACACACTGTTAGAGACAGTGGCACTGGGCGGAGTGGCATGAACTATATGAATTTCCATGGGCGAAGTGTCACGAGCCTCAATATCCTTGGTTTGATTCGTATTCCGGCACGAAGCAAAGGGCCTGGAATGGTTTTGAGCTTCCGATCTGAGCTTTTTCTGGTAAACACTTTGAACATGTCCTTTTTTATTACAGAAAAAGCAGATAGCTTGGCGTGACAGGCAATTCTCACGCGAATGTCTAGTAGCACACTGCGGGCATGATTCTAGCACTGCATTTGCTTGCTGGCGTGGTACACGTGGCTGAGAGCCAGGCGGCTTTGGCGCGGCCAGGCGCGAGGACTGTTTACTGTTCCATGCAGCTCGCCCGGCGGGCCGGTTAACCTGACACACAGGTGGCGAAATTTCAAATGATTCCTGAGCAAGGTCAAGTGTGTCCTGCCGATCCAATATGTCTATCACTTGTTGAATGGGGGGATTGACTTGTTTCAAAATCTGTTCCTGTATACGAACATCTGAAACGTTCTGTGCAATTGCATCACGTACCATAGTATCTGAATAAGGGAGCCCACATTGACACTAAAAAGCACAATCCCTAGTGAGGCCTTGCAAGGTTGCAACCCACTCCCTATTAGTCTGACCTGCCGTACGTTTTGTACGTAAGAAGGTATACCGTTTGGCAACTACATTCACTGATTCTTTGAAATATGCATCTAATGCAGACAAAATTTCGTCGTAGGACAGAGTTGCTACATCGCGTCGGGGAAATAATTTGACTATCACACGGTACGTGGTCACCCCGATGGAAGATAATAAGAAAGGCTGCCGCTCGTTACCATGAATTCTCTAGGCGGCGAGATGGAATCCAAATTGGCGTCACCATTCTGTCCAGCTTTCCAGTGCAGCATCAAAAGGACGAAAAGTTGGTGCAACTGCGTGTTGTGGCTGCGTTAGCGGTGGAGCGGCGGCTGCCGCATCGTTTTGCATTGCACGTTGACCCTGGATGAGCTGTCCAAGGGCATCAAGTAAGGCCTGCGTCTGCTGGTTCTGTAAGCGATAAAATTCGGACAGTACATCTGGAGATGGTGGCGAAGCCATTACACAAGTAAATCAGGACAGTGTAGGTACGAACGCGGTGTGGCCTCGTCGCCAAATGTTGTGGATTGGCAAGAGAGCCAACCCGGTATGAGAGGAAGCCGAAAGGCACGCGTTTTAGCTCATGCAGGCTGGCGTGAGGTCTGGAACAGGTAAAGGAAATTAGACTAACAAAAAAGAACGTAGCTGTGGAATACTTAACTTTAATCCATAAATGGTGAACATCGCTCTTGACGGTACGTTTTACAGCATCAATAGTAACTAGTAATGGCGCCTTGCTAGGTCGTAGCAAATGACTTAGCTGAAGGCTATGCTAACTATCGTCTCGGCGCACGAGAGCATAATTTGTCAGTGAACCATCGCTAGCAAAGTCGGCTGTATAACTGGGCCGAGTGCTAGGAAGTCTCTCCAGACCTGCCATGTGGCGGCGCTCGGTCTGCAATCACTGATAGTGGCGACACGCGGGTCCGACGTACACTAACGGACCGCGGCCGATTTAAAGGCTACCACCTAGCAAGTGTGGTGTCTGGCGGTGACGCCACATATGGAACAAAAATATAAATGAAATACATAAAGGAGAAACATCGTTAGGAAATAGCTCGAAAAGTTCTTGACCGATTTTTTTGTATTTTTACACCACATTTTGGATGCACATAGGCCCCACACACACACACACACACACACACACACACACACACACACACATATATATATATATATATATATATATATATATATATATATATATATATATACCAAGAGATGAATACACTATGCAGTAGGTACTGGGAGATGAAGAAGCTTGCACAGGATAGAGTAGCATGGAGAGCTGCATCAAACCAGTCTCAGGACTGAAGACCACAACAACAATATATATATATATATATATATATATATTATTGGTGTTTTGCCCTTAAAGAGCGCATTTGGACTAAACTACATGGCGAGTTCCTTTTGCTGCCTTCCTTGCTGCCCAAACTTCCCTCATTCGCTCGCTGTGTTTCTGTTTCCGGTATTCTGTCCATGCTTCTTGTCGCCTTTGTGCCTTCGGCTTCATCTTGATTGTCTTTTTGGTTACCCATATTTCTTTCATCTTCTGGCTGTGATCTTGCTTGCGTTCTTCGGTCCATTTTATGCCTGTTCGTTTGTCACATTGTATCTCATGTAGTTTACTTTTCTTAATGATGTTTCTCAATTTTATTCTGTCGTTTATTGTGCCTGCTGTTATGTTGAGTAGGTTCAGGTCGTTTTCTACCTCTGCCACCCATTTGTTGTTTCTAGTGTTTACCCAGTCAAAGATCTGTTTGGTCAGCCTGTGTCATGGCATTCTGTATAGGTGTCCATAGAATTGTAGTCTGCGTTTTCTAATCTTTTCTGTGATTGTTTCTGTATGTTTGTACAGTTCCTCTGTAGGTTTCTTGATCCATATTCCATTGTTGTTAGTTGC
This sequence comes from Schistocerca piceifrons, assembly GCF_021461385.2. Taxonomy (NCBI): domain Eukaryota; kingdom Metazoa; phylum Arthropoda; class Insecta; order Orthoptera; family Acrididae; genus Schistocerca; species Schistocerca piceifrons. The sequence continues at coordinate 397,285,232 of NC_060144.1, read as the reverse complement.
ACCAAATTTTTTCCTAAGTATTTTCCGTTCTACTTTTTCTAATTGTCTGATAAGTGTATGCCCTAGGATTAGTGTGGTCTCTGCTGCATATAGTGCCTCGGGGAGCACCACCGTGTCGTAATTGCGTAATTTGGCTTTTTGTGAGATAGACTTCTTGTTGTAATGATTCCACACTACTTTGTATGCCTTGTCCAGTTTAGTCTTTCTTTCTTCGTTTGAGTCTCTGTTATGTCCACTCATTTGTAGTGTTTCACCGAGGTATTTGAAGTTTGCCGTTTTGTAAATCGTGCCATACTTTGTGTTTAGAGATGAGAGTTTCATTGTGCTCATAAACTGTGTCTTTTCGTAAGAGATCTGTAGTCCAGTTTTCGAAGCGATTTCGTGCAGTTTTTCAATAGCGTCTTTTGTTTCCTTTATACCTTTCGTGACAATCGCCAAATTGTCTGCAAAAGCCAGGCATTTAATATGTAGGTTTCCTGTTGTGATGTTTCCCATTCGTTTATGACCTTATCTAACACCAGACTGAAAAGGAGAGGTGAGAGGCCATCGCCTTGTCGGACACCTGTGCGAATTTCAAAGGGCTCTGATAGTTCCCCACATAACTTTACTTTGGAGGTCGTGTTGGTTAAAATTTGCCGTATAGCCCATGTTCTGTTGTCTACTTTGTATTCTGCTAGAATTTTGAAGAGAGTTTTCCGGTCGATAGAGTCATACACCTTTTTGAAGTCAACAAAGATAATGATCAGTTTCTGTTTGTGTTGTAAAATCATTTTCAAGTTCCAAATTTGTTCCGCACAAGACCGCCCTATACGGAAGCCTGCTTGGTATTCCCCAATCAAGTGGTCGGTCTGGCATTCTAGTCTTTTCAGTAAAGCTTTAGAGAGGATCTTGTATGTGACCGGTAGTAGGGATATTCCTCTGTAGTTGTTCGGGTCAGTCTTGTCACCTTTTTTGTGTAGTGGGTGTATCAGGGCAGTTTTCCACTCATCAGGAATTTTCATGGTCTTCCAGATGTCAAAGTTTCGAAATGTTCTTGGCTAGTTTACTTGAAATTTTTACACGGTTCTCTTGTAACATTTTGGATAGACATTATCTGTATAATTTCGTATTAGCAAAAATCTCTCAACGTTCTCGACCGTTTTACTTCAAACTATTACACGATACTCTACTAACAATCAGGCCGACATAGACCAGATATATTTTTAAACAACAGTGCTGAATCTGTATTAAAACCAACCGTGATAAAAAAAGTGCTGAAGTGTGAAAATGTGTGGTTTCCATTTCTTTCTCGCGGTCAGTTTTAATTAACATAACTATTTAAACTGTTAGACAAACTGTTCGTTTTAAGAATTTTTTGTCTCCTTATTTATGTTAATGTTAGCTTTATGAGAAAACAAAAACGTTGTATTTACGACTGATTGAATTACTTGTTTTGTGCTACGCAGATTGAATCGTCCTGGACTTTGCTATCCTATCCGTTCACAGTTTAAAATTATAAGAAATACCGTCACTGAAGCTACGATCCTGACACATCAAGCAGCTAAAGAGGTCTCTCCTGTGCCCATTATATTAAGGATCCCTATCGATTTACGTATTCAATTTAGAAGTCTTCATTTCTCAACCGAGGTTCCTTTTGCAGCGACAATAAACGAGATGGGAAGTCAAAGAGGTGGGGAGATAGGGGAAGGGGGAGAGAATAGACAGAGAAAGGGGTGAGGAGGAGATGGAGCGAAACTGAAGAGGGAGAGGAGATCGACATTGAGAAGTGGGATGAGGATGATTTGGACAAACAGAGGGAGGAAGAGAACGAAATGAACAAAGAGAGGAGAAGGAGACGGGCAAACAGAAGGCTGGAAAGAAATTAGGATCTTTGCACATATCCAGAAATTGTGAAGCATTTCCGGCTTTGCTAGTTAAATAATATTTTCCAGGATAGTCCACCTCAGGAGACTAGTGGTCAACGCGACAGACACGCTTAATGGGCATCCGAGTACGATTCCCGATACTGAGAGATTTTTCCGTGAGTGGACGACTGGACTGGGTGCACTCAGCCTCATGATGCCGGCTGAAGATCTACCTGACTGAGGGGTAGCGGCTCCAAGGTCGCAAAGTCGACAACGGAGTACATTGCTGCACGCCGCATCCCATCACGATTGACAGGATGACACGGTGGTCGATCGACTGTCAATAGATCTTCAGAACCGGATGGCGGGATTTCCTTCTTTCAGATTATTCAACATTTTACCAGCTACTGTAAAGCTATGCCGTCGTCTGTGAAACTAAAAGCAATTTTTTTTATTATAATAGTATGTGTGAGAATTATTAATTTGTAAAACAGCATTTTTTCTCTCTCATAAGCATTCTGCTGTGCTTTAAACTGCAATTGTTAGTCATCAGACATTCAGAGGGCAAAATACAAGAAATCTAAAAGCCTTAAGGAAAATATTAAGTACAAATTAGAGTATCACTAGAAGCGTATTTTGACATCAGGAACCAATGAACTGAAAAAATATTTCAACTGTTATGAGCTCTCTAATGTGTGAGGCACATGTTGGGGAAGTAGTCCTACTTCACAAGAAATAACTGCTTGCCGCATCGGAGTTGGCAGCTCTAGAATGAAAACCATTTGCGATTAACTGAGATGCAATTGAAGTCTACCATTCTTTGTAGTTCATCATTGATGAGAGAAGATCGAGCTTTATTCGTTTCAGAAACTTTCAGATACGCAAAAAATGTATGGTGCTGCAAGATAAAGAACTTGTATAGCCGAACGAATGTATAGACAAAGGTTTCGCAACAGGTGTCGTTCTGTGAGAACGAAGGCTTTCGCTACGGCACTGTTGAATAAAATATTCTCGGACAGTTCGGGTTAAATCCTTGAGCTTTCGATTGTGAATTAATCTGGGTGATGTATCAATGATCGGTCAAAAATGGTAATCGGATGCTTTTATAGACCAACTGAGTCAGGAGCCCTAGTGGTAGAGTGCTTAAGACAGGCAGAATATCGTTTATAATTTTCTTGATCATTCAGTTGTAACAGGGGGTGAGTTCAACTCGCAAGGGATAGACTGGGAGTGTCACGCTATAAAAACTGGTGCCAGAGAAAGGGATTCCAGTGACATTGTTCTGGACGTCTTTATCCGAAAATTACTTTGAACAGATAGTTAGAGAACTAGCTCAGGAGGGTAACTTCTTAGACCTGCTGGCAGAAAACAGACTTGGACTTATTGAATCAGTTAACGTAGAGGAAGGTATCAGTGATCATCAGGCTGTCATAGCATCTATGACAATGGGTCTTGTAAGAATGTTAAGAAAGGTTGGAAGATGTTTTTGCTTAGAAAGAGAGTTGTTGTTGTTGTGGTCTTCAGTCCTGAGACTGGTTTGATGCAGCTCTCCATGCTACTCTATCCTGTGCAAGTTTCTTCATCTCCCAGTACCTACTGCAACCTACATCCTTCTGAATCTGCTTAGTGTATTCATCTCTTGGTCTCCCCCTACGATTTTTACCCTCCACGCTGCCCTCCAATACTAAATTTGTGATTCCTTGATGCCTCAGAACATGTCCTACCAACCGATCCCTTCTTCTGGTAAAGTTGTGCCACAAACTCCCCTTCTCCCCAATCCTATTCAGTACCTCCTCATTAGTTATGTGATCTACCCATCTAATCTTCAGCATTCTTCTGTAGCACCACATTTCGAAAGCTTCTATTCTCTTCTTGTCCAAACTAATTACCGTCCTTGTATCACTTCCATACATGGCTACACTCCATACAAATACTTTCAGAAATGACTTCCTGAGACTTAAATCTATACTCGATGTTAACAAATTTCTCTTCTTCAGAAACGCTTTCCTTGCCATTGCCAGTCTACATTTTATATCCTGTCTACTTCAACCATCATCAGGTATTTTGCTCCCCAAATAGCAAAACTCCTTTATTACTTTAAGTGTCTCATTTCCTAATCTAATACCCTCAACATCACCCGACTTAATTTGACTTCATTCCATTATCTTCGTTTTGCTTTTGTTGATGTTCATCTTATATCCTCCTTTCAAGACACCATCCATTCCGTTCAACTGCTCTTCCAAGTCCTCTGCTGTCTCTGACAGAATTACGATGTCATCGACGAACCTCAAAGTTTTTATTTCTTCTCCATGGATTTTAATACCTACTCCGAATTTTTCTTTTGTTTCCTTTACTGCTTGCTCAATATACAGATTGAATAACATCGGGGAGAGGTTACAACCCTGTCTTACTCCCATCCCAACCACTGCTTCCCTTTCATGTCCCTCGACTCTTATAACTGCCATCTGCTGTCTGTATAAATTGTAAATAGCCTTTCGCTCCCTGTATTTTACCCCTGCCATCTTTAGGATTTGAAAGAGAGTTTTCCAGTCAACATTGTCAAAAGCTTTCTCTAAGTCTACAAATGCTCGAAACGTAGGTTTGCCTTTCCTTAATCTTTCTTCTAAGATAAGTCGTAAGGTCAGTATTGCCTCACGTGTTCCAGTATTTCTACGGAATCCAAACTGATCTTCCCCGAGGTCGGCTTCTACTAGTTTTTCCATTCGTCTGTAAAGAATTCGTGTTAGTATTTTGCTGCTGTGGCTTATTAAACTGATTGTTCGGTAATTCTCACATCTGTCAACACCTGCTTTCTTTGGGATTGGAGTTATTATATTCTTCTTGAAGTCTGAGGGTATTTCGTCTGTTTCATACATCTTGCTCACCAGATGGTAGAGTTTTGTCAGGACTGGCTCTCCCAAGGCCATCAGTAGTTCCAATGGAATGTTGTCTACTCCGGGGGCCTTGTTTCGACTCAGGTCTTTCAGTGCCCTGTCAAACTCTTCACGCAGTATAGTATCTCCCATTTCATCTTCATCTACATCCTCTTCCATTTCCATAATATTGTCCTCAAGTACGTCGCCCTTGTATAGACCCTCTATATACTCCTTCCACCTTTCTGCTTTCCCTTCTTTGCTTAGAACTGGGTTTCCATCTGAGCTCTTGATGTTCATACAAGTGGTTCTCTTTTCTCCAAAGGTCTCTTAAATTTTCCTGTAGGCAGTATCTATCTTACCCCTAGTGAGATAAGCGTCTACATCCTTACATTTGTCCTCTAGCCATCCGTGCTTAGCCATTTTGCACTTCCTGTCGATCTCATTTTTGAGACGTTTGTATTCCTTTTTGCCTGCTTCATTTACTGCATTTTTATATTTTCTCCTTTCATCAATTAAATTCAATATTTCTTCTGTTACCCAAGGATTTCTTCTAGCCCTCGTCTTTTTACCTACTTGATCCTCTGTTGCCTTCACTACTTCATCCCTCAAAGCTACCCATTCTTCTTCTACTGTATTTCTTTCCCCCATTCCTGTCAGTTGTTCCCTTATGCTCTCCCTGAAACTCTGTACAACCTCTGGTTCTTTCAGTTTATCCAGGTCCCATCTCCTTAAATTCCCACCTTTTTGCAGTTTCTTCAGTTTTAATCTACAGATCATAACCAATAGATTGTGGTCAGAGTCCGCATCTGCCCCTGGAAATGTCTTACAATTTAAAACCTGGTTCCTAAATCTCTGTCTTACCTTTATATAATCTATCTGATACCTTTTAGTATCTCCAGGGTTCTTCCATGTACACAACCTTCCATCATGATTCTTAAACCAAGTGTTGGCTATGATTAAGTTGTGCTCTGTGCAAAATTCTACCAGGCGGCTTCCTCTTTCATTTCTTAGCCCCAATCCATATTCACCTACTACGTTTCCTTCTCTCCCTTATCCTACACTCGAATTCCAGTCACCCATGACTATTAAATTTTCGTCTCCCTTCACTATCTGAATAATTTCTTTTATTTCATCATACATTTCTTCAATTTCTTCGTCATCTGCAGAGCTAGTTGGCATATAAACTTGTACTACTGTAGTAGGTGTGGGCTTCGTATCTATCTTGGCCACAATAATGCGTTCACTAAGCTGTTTGTAGTAGCTTACCCGCGTTCCTATTTTCCTATTCATTATTAAACCTACTCCTGCATTGCCCCTATTTGACTTTGTGTTTATAACCCTGTAGTCACCTGACCAGAAGTTTTGTTCCTCCTGCCACCGAACTTCACTAATTCCCACTATATCTAACTTTAACCTATCCATTTCGCTTTTTAAATTTTCTGACCTACCTGCCCGATTAAGGGACCTGACATTCCACGCTCCGATCCGTAGAACGCCAGTTTTCTTTCTCCTGATAACGACATCCTCTTGAGTAGTCCCCGCCCGGAGATCCGAATGGGGGACTATTTTACCTCCGGAATATTTTACCCAAGAGGACGCCATCACCATTTAATCATACAGTAAAGCTGCATGCCCTCGGGAAAAATTACGGCCGTAGTTTCCCTTGCTTTCAGCCATTCGCAGTACCAGCACAGTAAGGCCGTTTTGGTTATTGTTACAAGGCCAGATCAGCCAATCATCCAGACTGTTGCCCTTGCAACTACTGAAAAGGCTGCTGCCCCTCTTCAGGAACCACACGTTTGTCTGGCCTCTCAACAGATACCCCTCCGTTGTGGTTGTACCCACGGTACGGTTATCTGTATCGCTGAGGCACGCAAGCCTCCCCACCAACGGCAAGGTCCATGGTTCATGGGGGGAGAAAGAGTGATAAGCTACAAATTTCAGAGTATCTGAGCCGTCAGCATCAAATAGTCTGTGACGAAGACAAAGATGTGGAGAATAAATATAAAAAAATTCAGAGGCATTATGCAACATTCCATAGACAATTATATTCCGAGTCAGGTCTTAAGACCCACCCGTGTCAGAGAGTTGCTACGTAAATAAAGAGAACGTCATCTCAGATTCAAGATAAGTAAAACTTAGCTGACAAACATAAGCTGAACGTAGAGAAAATGAGCGTAAGGAAGGAAAGCACGAGAGAAGCGTTCAACGACTTTGAAATGTAAAACTTTGTCAACCAATATGAGTTAAAACCCTAAGAGGTTATGGTCATATGTAAAGTCAGTAAGCGGGTCAAAATCATGTGTTCATTCACTCAGTGACCACACTGGCACCGAATCGGAAGATAACAGAGAGAGGAGCAAAATACTGAATTCGGTCTTCCGAAATTATTTAATGGCGGAAGATTGTAATACGGCCCCTCCTTTCAATCGTCGTACGAACGTCAAAATGGCAGATATTGAGATAACCGATCGCGGAAAAGAAATACTACTACAATCGCTAAATAATAGGAAGGTGTCAGGATCGAATGGGATACCTATAACATTCTGCAAAGATTATGAGAAAGAACATGCTAACCTTCTAGCAGTAATTTATCGTATGTCGCTTGAGCAACAGAAGGCCCAACGGATGTAAGAAAGCGCAAGTCATTCCCGTTTCTAAGAAAGGCCGCAAAAGAGGTACACACAGTTATAGAGCTTTATCGTTGATGTCAGCCTGTGTTAGAATTACGGAACATGTTTTATACTTTGAATTATGACGTGTTTGGAGAACGAAAATTTCCATAAAAATCAACATAAATTCCGCAAACAGAGATACTGCGCAGCTCAGCTCGCTCTGTTCCTCCATGAGATCCACAGCGCTCAGGACGATGCCGTGTTCCTTGACTTCAAGGAGGCATTTGACACCGTCCCGCACGCACTGCCGTTTAGTGAAAAAAATACAAGCTTATTGAGTATCGGATTTGCGACTGGATCCAAGGCTTCCTTGCAGACAGAATTCAGCACGACGCTCTTGACCTCGAGGAAATGAGGTAGGACCGTTATTGTTTACAATATGTATAAATGATCTAGTAGAAAGCAGCAGATGCTCTTTAAGGCTATTCGCAGATTATGCGGTTATCTATAATAAAATAGTAACGCCAGAAGATAGAAACAATTTCCAGCATGACGTCCAGAGAACTGATGAATGGTGCAGGATCTGGCAGTTGACTCTGAACATAAATAAATGTATGATATTCCGCATACGTAGGAAAAGAAATCCCTATTATACAGCTACACTCTTGATGACAAACAGCTGGAAACAGTACCGATCGTAAAACATCTAGGGGTAACTATCCAGAGCGAACTTAAGTGGAATGACCATATAAAACAAAAGGGGGAAAAATAGATGCCGGACTCAGATTCATGGAAGGAATCTGAAGGAAACGTAACTAACCCACGAAGGAAGTGACTTGCAAGGGGCTTCTTCCACCGATTCTTGAGTCTTGTTCATTTGTCTGGGATTGTTATGAGGTAGGACTGATAGAGGAGATAGAGAAGCTCCAACGAAGATTGGTGCGTCTCGGGATCGTTTAGCCGGTGCGAGAGCATTACGGAGATGCCCAACAAACTGCAGTGGCAGACGTTACAAAAGAGGCGTTGTGCATCACGGAGAGGTTTACTGTAGAAGTTTCGACAGAGCACTTTCCGGGAAGAGTCGGAGAACACATTATCTCCCCCCCCCCCCCCCCCCCACACACACATACACACATACGTCTCGGGTAACGACCGCGAGGAGAAAATTCGGGAAGTTAGAGCAAATACAGAGGCTTACCGACAATCACTCTTCCCACACGGTATTCGCGAGTGGAAGAGGGTTGTAGGGCTCAGTTAGCTGTACAAAAAGTACCCTCCGCCATACACCATTAGGTGGCTTGCGGGTTACGATGTAGGTATAATCGTCTTCGGGCAGAAGCAAAGGTCTGTCAAAATAGCTGCTACGGTGGCCTTATATGGCCTATAGACAGCTTCTGATTGACCGGTAATTACGTAATGCTGTCGCAGGTGGTGTCAACGTCAGTGCTGGTAGCGCCACGACTCCCTTCGTAGCGTAAACACTGAGACGAATATCTCTGGCTCTCCCTTGGACTGAGAGCTCGCTTCCATGCACCGCCGTCACGGCTACCGGTTTTTTCTCACATTCTTGTATCTACAGCCTCTTTAATTACAGAAACCCAGAATTTTTACTTCATCAAACATTATTTTGTATTTGTTTGTGTTTCTGTGATCAGCAATTGCAGATCTCTCCAGCTCTCAGTTTTTAAAATGCCATTGGTGTTCTGCACAGTGATCGGATACAGCACGTATGAACTAACAGATGTAATTGCTTCCATGCTCACAGGGGATGATGTAAATCCTATGGATTCTGAGGCCGAGACTGTCCTTAACAGGGTGTAGCATTTTCTTTACTTTCCTAGCAAGACGCCCTTGAGACGCCCTGCCAAACCCACAGACCAGGACGAGTAGTAGGAATTGTGGAAGAGGGGGGGGGGGAAGACGACAGAATGAGCGGCTGTCGGTTACACTCCAAACATTCTAATTTAGTTGTACAAACATTACTGCTCAACTTCTAAGCTTGACTATCGAAAGAAAACATCTTTAATTTTAAAATGGCTGATGGCCCATAAATTAAATACAACTGCTATATTTTATTTATTAATTTTTGTTTTGAGACAGAAGGCTCTAGGCTTTAACCTTAAATAGTATTTAAGCTAAAGCAATGTAAGACTTTACTAGTCAGATAAATTAAGTGTTTTTTTTAAAGCGGCTGAAGGCTTAAACAACATAATTACAACAACCTTTCAATAGGCAGAAGGTCCAAGCTTAATGCCCAATAAGAAACCTTACTCCAAAATGGCTGAAGGCCTTTGTTTCAAAAGACCTGCAACCAGTTTTCCAAGACAGAAGGCCCAAAGCTTTTAACCTTCAATAGTATTTAAGCCGAAGTGATGTAAGACTTGATAAGTAAGAATCCTAAATTTTAAAGCGGCTGAAGGCCCATCATTTTAAGAACAATATAACTACGATAAATTTTCGACAGGCAGAAGGCCCTCAGCTTTATCTTGAAAGAATGTAATACTAGATAAGTTAGAACCTTAAAGATGCTGAGGGCCCATACCTTTAAAAAACAATACAACTACAATAAATTTTCAACAGGCAGAAAGCCCACAGCTTTGTCTTCCAAAAGGTAACCCTTGATAAACAGGATCCTTAAAACTTAAAGCAGCATGAACGCCGATGCTTTTAAAAACAATACACTACAGTAAATTTTTCAACAGGCAGAAGGCCCACAGCTTTATGTTCCAAAAGATAATACTTGATAAGTAAGATCCTTAAAACTTAAAGCGGCTGAATGCTGATGGTTTTAAAAAAACAACACAATAAATTTTCAACAGGCAGAATGCCTTTGATTTCAAAAACACAATTACAAGCATACAAATTCAAACCATCAGCTATGAGCCATTAAAAACACACAATTAAACGCCAATAAGAAAGGCAGTATAGGCAACGGCGCTCGGAAGTTTCCAGGGGGCTCGGTCTGCCATTGAAACCTCAACGTTCGCTTAGGTGAGACAATAAGGCGGCCCGACGATACTCGATCCGCCGGCAAAACAACCAAGAGACGTCAGGGACCCACCGACAAGACGACTTGTTAACCACCGACCTGTATACGAGGATTCCAAAGCCGAAACGTTACAGACACAGCCGCCCACAACCAAATATACATTAAGCTGTCAAAAACTACACACAATGTTGGACAGAGACAACAGAGGAGGAAAGGACACTGCCTGAATTTACGCCAGCGACCAGGGCAGGTAATCAGAACACTAACGGCCACAAGGCAGAAAATTCCAGTGGTGCACTTGAATTTCAAATCGACAAGTATAGTTAATTCCACCATACGGCGGCTAAATCTTCAACACCTTGAACGTTCGCTGTTGCTCCCAGGAATACCGTCAATAGCGAACCACCAGCCAAGGGGACAACGAGAACAGACATGGCTTCCTTAGTAAAATCACCACTCAACTTTCATGTCCTGGGTCGGTGAGCCACGAACCTCGTAACACTCAGAACAGCCCCCACACGCTCCGACACTGCTTCGAGACCACCAGCGAGCCCGGTCAACTGCGCCGCGTGGAGACTTGCTCGCTGATCGACTCCAACCGACCGACTCACTGCCAGTACGCCGGTAAGATTTAAAACAAGTTTTCAGTGGAAATGACACCAACTACACACACAGTTTGACAATCACTTGCACGAAGTCTTGAACGACACTCAGCAGTGGCTGTGCAACCATGATGACTAATCGGAAGTCGACACACACACACACACACACACACACACACACACACAGATAACCCATAAACGATCGGCGAGCCAATTCAAATCGTCCAGTAGGACGACTGACTGACGATCCACGACGACTGTCCCCGGATCAAGTGTTGCGTGGCGGCAACGGTCGGACGAACCATGGACATTGTGGCCTCACTTCTTCTCGAACCCACCTGAACTAGTGCTGCGTTACAACTCCACGGCTGGCAGGTACGAACTGCCCTCTTGTCACTTTCCAACTCTCTACGACAGACGACAACTGGGATGTAGTGGCAGTGCAGCAAAGCTACCACGTGAGGGCTATATTGATAGGCGCTGTTGCTGCCGCTGACGGGCAGACAAAGCAGCAACTCAGTGACAACAGAAATTGAAACTAACATACGAGGTGGCAACACGAAAAAAGAAAACAGGATGTAAAATAAGAAATGGCATGAGTGCGAGCCATGCACGGCTCATACCTCATCTTCCTAGAATATAACGCAGCAGAAAGGAAAGACTGCTGTCGGTGGCTCTTCATGCGAGTGTTCAACACTTTCAGGTTTCCTCTTCTTGCAGAACGCCAACTTCGTTACGTGACCCATAGCCGTTCTCTCGCAACACGTGCTTCAGATAAGACATTTCGGAATCCAAGTGGTCCTTGTCATAAACAGTTTTTGCTCCTTGTACTAGTGTAATCAAAACTCCTCTTTTCTGGACTGGGAGGTGAAAACTGGGCGCTGCGATATAAATCAGTGTGGGTCGGCTTGCGGTACACAGAGTGGCCGAGACGTCCACCCGACTTTCGGCGTACCAAACCAACTAAAAATGGCAGCCACCCTTCTTTCTCTATCTTGACAGTGTACTAGATGTCTGTGCGCATACTGTTCACATGACGAAGACGATACAGGTAACTGTCGAAAGCTTGTGCTCTTACCCGGTACCGACACGGCTAGAAGTCCGAGAATGTTTTATACAGGTATCGTTCTAATTGAAAGATACTTTGAAGTCGTGAGTAGTAACTGATGACAGGCTCAGTAGTTCAAGCGAAAGAGAGCTGGTCAAGATTCTACACCGAGAACGTTTCACGCAGTAGTGTATGTCGTGGAGAGAGTGTGGAAATGTGTAGGAAAGGATTCACCAACGAGTAGCGTCACTTCCCTGTGAAGTGCACTCATGGAAGAACGCAGTGGAATGACTACTTGCAATGCCACACACTCCAAAGTGGCGAACTGTTATCCCATATCAGAATTTGGTTAATTAGTGATTAACAAGCCTTTGTGACTAGAAATAATAGTACTAAATTAATTACATGAGTACTGGGGATGTATTTCAAAAATGGTTCAAATGGCTCTGAGCACTGTGGGACTTAACTTCTAAGGTCATCAGTCCCCTAGGACTTAGAACTACTTAAACCTAACTAACCTAAGGACATCACACACATCCATGCCCGAGGCAGGATTCGAACCTGCGACCGTAGCGGTCGCGCGGTTCCAGACTGTAGCGCCTTTAACCGCTTGGTCATCCCGGCCGGCTGGGGATGTATTTATTTGTCACCCTACACTCTCTCTCTATCCATATCATCTGCCCCTCCACCTCTCCGTCCATCTCCTACCCCTTGTCTGTGTCTATCTCCTCTTCCCGTTCTCTGTCCACCTCCTCCTCCCCATTTCCCTATTTCGTATAATAATATAATTTTGTAGGTACCTTCAGTGGTATATGAAAACACCGTCAGCATCATGTGTCAGGAATACAGTTAGTAGCAAACAAGTGACTAATTTGAACATCACGACCTCATTCTTGGTGCGACAGTTTTACTGCATGAACATTGAAAATGTTATTGTGGTCCTCAGTCCAGAAACTGGTTTGATGCAGCTCTCCACGCTCTCCATCCTGTGCAAGCTTCTTCATCTCCCAGTACCTACTGCAGCCTACATCCTCCTGAAGCTGCTTAGAGTATTGATCTCTTGGCCTCCCTCTAAGATTTTTACCCTCCACGCTTCCTTCCAGTACTAAACTGAGGATCCCTTGATGCCTCAGCACGTGTACTGCCAACAGATCTCTTCTCCTAGTGAAGTTGCGCCACAAATTCCTGTTCTCCGCAATTGTATTCAGTACCTCCTCATTACGTTACGTGACCTACCCATCTAATCTTCAGCGTTCTTCTGTAGCACCGCATTTCGAGAGCTTCTATTCTCTTCTTGTCTAAACTGTTTATTGTCCACGTTTCACTTCCATACATTGCTACACTCCATACAAATACTTTCAGAAAAGACTTCCTGACACTTAAATCTATACTCGATGTTAAGAAATTTCTCTTCTTCAGAAACGCTTTCCTTGCCATTGCCAGTCTACATTTTACATCCTCCCTACCTCGACCATCATAAGATATTTTGCTCCCCAAATAGTAGAGCTCATCTACTACTTTAAATGTCTCATTTCCTAATCGATTCCTGCAGCATCACCTGATTTAATTCGACTACAGTCCATTATCCTCGTTTTGCTTTTATTGATGTTCATTTATATCCTCCTTCCAGGACACAGTCCATTTCGTTCAACTGCTCTTCCAGGTCCTTTGCTGTCTCTGACAGAATTACAATGTCATCGGCAAGCCTCAACGTTTTTACTTCCTGCTCCAAATTTTTCTTTTGTTTCCTTTACTGATTGCTCAATATATAAATTGAATGATATCTGGGATAGGCCACAACCCTGCCTCACTCCCCTCCCAATCACTGCTTCCCTCTCTTGCCCCTCGACTCTTATAACTACCATCTGGTTTCTGTATAAATTGTAAATAGCCTTTTGACCCCTGTCACCTTCAGCATTTGAAAGAGAGTATTCCAGTCAACAATGTCAAAAGCTTTCTCTATGTCTACAAATGCTAGAAACGTAGGTTTGCGTTTCCTTAATCTATAGTCTTTGGTAAGTCGTAGGGTCAGTATTGCCTCACGTGTTCCTACATTTCTACGGAATCCAAACTGATCTTCCCCGAGGTCGTCTTCTATCAATTTTTTCATTCGCCTGTAAAGAATTCGTGTTAGTATTTTGCAGCCGTGACTTATTAAACCGATATTTCGGTAATTTTCACACCTGTCAACACCTGCTTTCTTTGGGATTGGAATTATTATATTCTTCTTTCAGTGGTATATGAGAACGCCGCCTGCATTACATGTAGTAAGTGACAAACTTCCTTTCGTTTCACCATTTTTGTCAGGCTGTAACCGAGAAGGGGTTCCGTAAGGGTTTGATAATATGAGTAAAGTTTCTTGCTAGTCACTAAGTGCTGTCACTGTCAAATACTGAATAGCCCACGTGGTAGCTACAAATTATACATCGGGTACATCATACAACAAATAGTGTGGAAGTACGATTTTAAAAACTATGAAGATTGAGTAAACATTGTGTTCATTACTTTTGAATCATATCACGTAGCACATATGGACCAATAAAAGCATTTTGACAAATAAAATGCAGTTCAAGATTCAAAGAAGAAATAGCTTTTGCAAGGAGTAAATATTTTCCCAAATCGAGTAATATTCTTTAAATCAGTAGGTAACTTGGACTACACACTTTCTAACGCAGCCTTGGTTCTTCCTCTGCGTTCAGGCTATCTTGTTATCAAATTTCATCTAAGTCGGTTCAGCGGGTTAGAACGCACAACGATATAATTTCGCAGGTAGATTCAGTAGTATATGTGAGCATAAACTTCTTTCCTCTGATCATTTTGTGTGGGGTGTCAGAGTAAAAAAGATTCTTAAAGATTAGAAATTATGTGTAAAGTTTTCCGGGCGGGAAGGAGCGCCTGATCCCCGGCACGAATCCGCCCAGCGGACTTGTGTCGAGGTCCGGTGAACCGGCCAGTCTGTGGATGGTTTTTAGGCGGTTTTCCATCTGCCTCGGCGAATGCGTTTTCGTTCGCCTCATTCCGCCTCAGTTACACTATGTCGGCGATTGGTGCGCAAACAAGTTATCTACGTACGCGTACACCACCATTACGCTACCACACAGACATAGGGGTTACACTCGTCTGGTGTGAGATGTTCCCGGGGGGGGGGGGGGGGGGGGGGGGTCCACCGGGGGCCGAACCGCACAATAACCTACCTTTGGTTCGGTGTGGGGCAGCGGAGGGGTGAAGTGGACTGCGGTAGTCGTCGTGGGTGGTGGACCACTGCGGGTGCGGCGGGGACTGAGCCTCTCCGTCGTTTCTAGGTCCCCGGTTAACATACAATACAATATGTAAAGTTTGTTGCAAGTTGTAACACCTATTTTCGACCTATTTTGTATCTGTAGTGATATCTGTATGTCATTTAGTAGTGTTAATTATGCAGAGTGTTGTGTCTGCAATGGAAATTCTTTGACTATGTATACATTTTTTTCAGTTGTGGAACTTTTTGAACATTGTTGTTTAAACTATGCTTCTGGATTTAAATAACTAATGGAATGGTTATTATATATTGTACTGTAAATGACTTGCTCCATAATTACGGAAAGTAGGGTTGAGTGTAAAATATGTGGGGAAGCCCCGCTGCTCCGGAAGTAGCTCAGCGGAGTGGGAATGCTGTGGTTGGCGCGCGAGTGTCAACTCGTCCTTTGTGACAGGTAAGGAGTCTGGGCTGAGCACTGCTGTGGTTAACATCTCACTAGCAGTAGCGGTTCATTGTGGCTCATATTCTTGGAGTTCTGAGGCCAGAGGAGCTTAAGAGCAGTATTTATGGGCCTCGGATGCTGCATTTAGTGATACTGTTATCATGGCATGGTGCCCTTTGAAACTATAATTCTGACACCAAAAAGATCTGTAAAAGAGCGAGGCCAACTGTACTGCCGTGACTGGATCGCCGCAATGTTAAGAGCCACTAGATTAGATTAGATTAGATTAGATTAATACTAGTTCCATAGATCATGAATACGACACTTCGTAAGGATGTGGAACGTGTCAGGTTAATAAAAGTTGTCTGTACGAGATATTACATTACACAAAATATTGTATAACACTAATGTTTAAGTTTTTTCCCCCTTAATTTATATCCAAAAATTCAGCCAATGAGTAGAAGGAGTTGTCATCTAGAAATTATTTTAATTTATTTTTAAATGTTAGTTGGCTATCTGTCAGGCTTTTGATGCTGTTTGGTAGGTGACCAAAGACTTTTGTGGCAGCGTAATTTTCCCCTTTTTGTGCCAAAGTCAGATTTAACTCTGAATAGTGAAGATCATCCTTTCTCCTGTTGCTATAGCTATGCACACTGCTATTACTTTTGAACTGGGTTGGATTATTAACAACAAATTTCATAAGTGAATATATATATTGTGAGGTTACTGTGAGGATCACTAGATCCTTAAATAGATGTCTGCAGGATGACCGTGGGTGGGCTGCAGCAATTATTCTGATTACACGTTTTTGAGCAATGAATACTTTTCTACTCAACGATGAATTACCCCAGAATATGATGCCATACGAAAGCAGTGAATGAATGTAGGCATAGTAAGCTAATTTACTGAGATTCTTATAACCAAAATTTGCAAGAACCCTAATAGCATACGTAGCTGAAATCAGACGTTTCAGCAGACCATCAGTGTGTTGCTTCCAGTTTAACCTCTCATCAATGGACACACTTAAAAATTTTGAAAATTCTACCTTAGCTACAGACTTCTGTTCAAAGTCTATATTTATTACTGGAGTTGTGCCATTTACTGTACGGAATTGTATATACTGTGTTTTATCAAAATCGGTTTGCTGAGAACCACTTAATAATTTTGTGAAAAACATCATTTACAATTGCATCACTTAGTTCTTGGTTTTTGGATGTTATTACTATACTTGTATCATCAGCAAAAAGAACTAACTTTTCATCTTCATCAATGTGGAATGGTAAGTCATTAATGTATATCAAGAACAGTAAAGGACCTGAGACCGAACCCTGTGGGACCCCGTAGTTGATAGCCCCCCCCCCCCCAGTTTGAGGAATCAGCTGTTGTTTTAACATTACATGAACCACTTATTTCAGCTGTAAAAGTAGTTGTGATTGCTCTCTAAGCTGTACAGTTATAGTGTTTAAAGTTCAGTTTAATATCTTGAGAAATGCTCCACTTCCAGTGCACTTTAAAATCAATCTGCAGTCATTTCCTTAAATAAGTTGCTTTACTTGAAAAGCTGCCTTAAAATAGTCGGTGTTACCGTTAAAAAGTCACTACGTTGTCTCGTACTCACGTACCGGATGAATAAAATCTATGTATTCGCGCATCGTGGCCTGCATTTCTTTTTCACTCCCACCCCATCCCTTTGATAGGATGGTGGCTCTTACCCCCACAGCGATTCTGTCCAGACAGTAAGTGGAATGTGTAGCAAGTTTGGTTGAAATCAGTTCAGTGGTTTCGGAGGAGATATGGAACATTTTAACAATATTTATGAACATTTTAATGATATGTATGAATATCTTTCCTTTTACGTTATCCGATTTTGATGAAATAAAGGACATACCGTTCCCAAAGCTATACTCAGATTACACGGGAAACCTCCATGAAAATTTGTCTAGTATTTTGGAGATTTGCGTGTTCGGACAGACATAAAGACAGATAAGAAAATTTTAGTAAATCGTTAAATCAGGGTATAATTTTTTTTCGTGATCTGATTTTGATTAAATAAAGCTTATACGTTACCCCAAGTAAAACTTAGGTTACTAGTGAAAATCCCACTGAAATCCGGCTAGTAGTTTCGGAGATGAACGTGTTCAAAGACAAACAGATACGACGGTTTTATAGTTTTGTTATCAGTATAGAGTTTGACTATAATTTGATGATGATGATGTCTGGTTCTTGGGGCGCTCAACTACGCCACTTTCACGAATGATGAGGAAATGATGAGTACAACACAAACATCCTGTCATTTCGACGCAGGTGAAAATCCCTGACCCAGCCGGGAATCTAAGCCGGAACCCCATGATCGGGAAGCGAGATCGCGACCGCTAGACCACGAGCTGCGGACCTGTAACTTGAGTCGTGGTTTTTTGTATCTTGTAAGGGTAGACTAGAGTTATTTAGACACTAATGATGCCAGGTGTCAAGGTATTATTCATAGCTTTTGCTGGACATAACCTGAATTACATGAAATGTTTTCTCAATTAGTAATATGGACTACCATCACTTGTACAGTGAAAGGGGCCGGGACTCGAACCCGGATTTCCGATTTATCGCGAGCGATCACCTTCCTATCTAACTATCGATGCACGACTCGCGGCCAGACCTAAACTTCTATATGTCGTCAACCATGTGCCCGCAACCTGTACTTGTACATCCATTATGGATATTCCCGTGCACGGGAGACACTTTATTTGAAAGTCGCTTGCCCGATGTCGGCGGATTAGTACAATATTGCAGTGCTTGTGTTATTCCGAATTACGGCGCAATGTTCCTTTGGACATACATGCACGCATGCATAATTCGGAATAAAAGAGGCACTGCAATATCGTATATAACTTTAATTGGTTCAGAAGTTAGTAATTTTCGTCAACATGGCATTTTCCGTTATTAAGAAAGCCCGTTGTGCTACGTTTTAACGGTCCTTATAGCACGAATATAGCAGACAGGTGCAAGAAAAGCGGTTCAGATAGTTAAAAGAAGTCAGTCTCTGCACACCTATCCTGACTAAGCAGCCTGCCTGAAACTGCGTAGATGAGTCGAAACCAGAGATTTTATATAACCCCCACAGCAAGAGCGCTGCATCATTAGGACACGGGTTTTGCTATCACACACGTTTCTGTGGTCGGTGCAGTTCTACTTCAGATCCGAACCCGTTTCCGTAGCCAAACTGCCAGAACTTTTAATCAGTTCCAATTTCTTGTTCGTCTTTCTATCGTGATGTGTCTGTATCCTGAACCATGGGTCAGGTATTTTGTTTCGTATATCATCACATATGATAAACACACCAAAAACAACCACGCACACACACACACACACAACGCTGCTAACGAAATACACACGTTTCATACGCAACACTAACAAAACACTACTGGATACTTACGCACATGACGCTATTTAGCGTCACATATACAGTTGTGATAGTCGCACAGATCGGCTTACAAGCTTCGCACAACATTGCGTGAGGCCCAAATTTTGAAGACTCCAATTCATCCTCGTGACTGGGTCACTATAATTGGAAATATAACTATTTAATCCAGTGTTGTGGCGTAGCCCAATGGCTAGCGCATACAACCTCCCGTGCGTTCGAGTCGTCAAATGTAGCAATTTTTTTAAATTCCTGAATGTAGCCAAAAGAGTTTGGTTATTATTTTTATTCAGTTAATTGTTTAAATGCATTTTTTTATATTTATCATACTTTGCCGCGTTATTTTCATCATCATATTGACCATTTTATTTGCCCTTTCTTTCTTCCTAACATTCTTTTTACTTTCGGAATCTTCGTGTGTCGCACATAATCTTCAAACCATTGCGAACCAATGACAGCTTCTGCAACCAGTGCGACGATAGTTTTAGGTAACTTGTAGTAGCAAGAAATTAACGTTTGCTTTTAGCACTGAAAGTGTATTTTTTTTTTTTTTTTTGACTTGAGATGGGTGTTGAGATTAACTTTAATCGCCGTGAACACAGCGAATATGTTTTTAGTTCTGCGATAGACTGTCGACCGCCGTTTCCTCGGATACATTGCACACCGCGAGGTTGTGTTTAGCATAGGACACGAGTTTAAATGCAGGGTTACAAAACGGGTCGTCTGCTGCAGTTGAGTCATTTATCACTTAAAATCTCGCATTTCTGACACGCCTCGCGACCGCCGCTTCCAACATTGCTCCGCGTTACTCTTTAACAGCATCTGCGAAGTGACCAGCCGTGTTTGTTTGTCTCCTATAACCGATCGGTAGCCGACAGACGATGTCTGAACACTGTAGCGGATGTCACCTATCAATTAAATTTAATAGGACTATAGTTCTGATAACGAGATTATACAGAATTACGATGCCAACTCGCTATTACGAGCGCATCTGGCTCACCAATGCTTCCAAGCAACCGCTAAGTTAATCTGCAACTGCCACTGTCATGTGCCATCATTACACAATATCTCTCTCGCTCGTTCTGAATCATAAGGTGTGTTTCAACACTTTGTAGATCTACATCTACATCTACATGGATAATCTGCAAAACACTCTCAAGTGCCAGAGGGTTCATCGAACCACCTTCACAATAATTCTCTATTATTCTAAACTCTTACCGCGGGCGGAAAAAACTAACATCTTTATCTTTCCGTGCGAGCTCTGAAATGGCTCTGAGAACTATGGGACTCAACTGCTGAGGTCATTAGTCCCCTAGAACTTAGAACTAGTTAAACCTAACTAACCTAAGGACATCACACACATCCATGCCCGAGGCAGGATTCGAACCTGCGACCGTAGCGGTCTCGCGGTTCCAGACTGCAGCGTCAGAACCGCGCGGCCACTTCGGCCGGCGCGAGCTCTGATTTCTCGTATTCCATTACGATGATTATTTCTCCCTGTGTAGGTCAGCGTCAACAAAATATTGTCACATACGGAGGAGAAAGTTGGTGACTGAAATTTCGTGAGAAGAGTGTGTGTGTGTGTGTGTATTTTGGGATCTAATGGGCACCCAACAGCGAGGTTATCAGCGCCCTGACATTTATTAAAACAAACGAATGTGGATGAGAACTAAAATTGTCGTACATGCATACACTCTAAATGACCACACAATCTCCCTATTGCATGGGCACTCTCACATGCACTAAAACCAATGAGGAGGGAAGATAGCCAATCAAGAAAGTAAAACAGAGGGTACACAAAACACAGAAGAGTTAAAAGAACAACACAGGGAAATGTGACTGGCTGACCACTTACAAAAATCTTGGGTGAGCCAGCCACCCTAATGACACATTAAAAACATCTCCCCAAAATCTTGTTAAAAACGTGGGACAATTCCCAAAACTTTAAAACGCAAACCACATTCGTTTAATCATTACATAAAATATTCTGCAGATCCGCCCGCAAATCTGCTGCAGTCAGCTGGTCAGCAAATAATACGCAGTCCAATAAAATGTGGTGCACCGTGATCTGCGCGCCACAAGCCCCACACATCGGAGGGTCCACTCAGTGGAGTAAAACTCCACGCGTGATAGGGCTGTGGCCGATGCGAAGACGAGTAAGAAGGACCTCGTCCCGTCAACCTGGCTGGGAGGAAGTACCCCACGGCCGAGCTGTAGGCGCGACGATACGGAGCTTGTTGTCCGTCACTTCTAGCCACTCGTCTTCCCATCGACACAGGACTTTATACCTCAACAGCGAGGTGAGAGCATGCAGGGGGAGAGCACACCGAAAGGCCTGACGGTCACGACATACCAGCTCGATCCGCCCTTTCGTTCCTCGGAATTCCCGAGTACCCTCGTACCCAGCGGAAAGACACTTCCTTCCCCAGCTGCTGTCCTGAATATTCTGGGTTGCTTTATCTGCTGGGTGCAAACGCTGGATAGAGTAGAGGGCGCTCACAGAATCTGAACAGACGAGAAATCTAACACTGGAAGAATGTCTCATCTGCTCCAGTGGCCGCAAGATCGCAAATAATTCTGCACCAAATATGACATCACTCTGGCCCACTCCAGTAACCAACGTGGCAGACTATTTAAACCCTGGATTTGGGGCTCGACTGGGGCTATACCGGTGACTCCAGCACACGCTTCACGCGGATCTCAAGCGGCATCATGGCTAGTCGATGCGGGTGAAGTAGGAGCTGTCTGGTACTTACAAGCTTGGCTCACCAGGAGGAGCTAGCGCCGGATGGTAAGTGGCGGTTCTCCCGCCTCAGCACAGAGGCTGGGTATGGGATTGGTCCGATAAGCACCTGTGGCCAGCCGAATCCCTTCATGTTGGACAGCGTCAATGACCCGCAAATAAGAGGACCTCGCTGACCCATACACCGCTCACCCGTACTCCAGAAATGAACTCACAAAAGCCTGATAAAACTGAAGGAAACGGGCCCTGTTCGCTCCCCAAGACCTGTGCCTAAGGCATTTGATGATGTTCAGCGCCTTCAGGTTTCTGGCTTTCAAGTATCGCAGGTGTGGCAATCATGACAAGCTGGACAGGACTCCTTATCGTAGACGTAATACTGTTGATGGCTATGGCAAAGAGGGTAACACTTAAAACACTGCCCTGACGGATACCATTCCCCTGCTCAAATCGATCAGAGAGTGTGGCACCAACTCGGGGCCGAAAAAACCGTTAAGACAGGAAAGACCGAATGAAAATGGGGAAGTCGCCACGAAAGTCCCACTGACGCAGTTGAGCGAGTATACAGTGTCTCCAAGCAGTATTGTATATCTTACTTATATCGAAGAAAATGTCAATACAGCGATGCTGACAGAGGAAAGCCTGCTGAATAGCCGCCTCTAGGAGGGTGCGGTTGTCTACAGTGGACCAATATCGGCAGAATCCGCGCTGAAAACGTCTAAGGAGTTGCCCAGTCTCTAACAACTAGACCAGACGCTGATTAACCATTCGCTACATGGTCTTTCCTATACAGCTCGTTCAGGCGATGCTCTGATAACTACTTGGACACATGCAGTCGCTTCCTGGTTTGAGGAGAGGGATCAGAATTGCCTCCCTCCACGAGTTGGGGAAGTTGCCTGTCTGCCATATCAGATTAAAATGTTAGAGGAGGATTTCCTGGGACGCCACTGGCAAATGTCGAAGGATGCAGTACCAGATGTGGTTGTGACCGGATGCAATGTCATGAGTCTCAGCCAGTGCTGATTCGAGCTCCCACATAGAGAAAAGGGAATTATAGGCCTCAGAACCGTTGTACCTGAAGTCTAACTTTTCCCTCTCCACAGTTGCACGGTAGCGACGAAACACCGGAGCCAGTCTTGCATTGGCAGTAGTTTGTGCAAAATGCTCGGCCAGCGTCTGGGTAATGTCTCTGGGTGTCGTATGGAAGCATCCCTGTTTCAGTACTGCTGCTATCGGTAAACGGCTGAGTGCACTGGAAATCCTCTGGATAGCTTCCCATACATTTGTGGAACAAGTGGAATGGGTGATGGAATCCAGGAACTCCTACCATGACCGTTTTTTGCTCTCTTCAATGACATGACGATCCTTGGCTCTCGCGATTCGAGAGACGGTGAGATTGTCTGTTGTTGGATGGCATTTAAACAGTCGAAGAACATGTCCCGGATGGCTGAATGGCAAATTCTGTCTCCCAACGTAAGGATCGCAGCTTAAGAAAGGCCGAGAGACTTTGGTACAGACAGGTCAGCAGCGTGATGAATCACATGTTTGATGTGAACCACCCATTCCAGGACGCTGTTACGGCTTTAAAAGACAGCCAACTGACTGAACAGTGGCCAGTTAGCCCTGCCAATCATTTATGTTGGCAGCTTCTGTTCCGTGCAATACACCATCCAGGAGGTGAACGCGGTTTGCAAAGTGATCGTTGGAATGAAGGTCGTCATGTTCTCCCAGTGAACAGAGTCAGTGAGGGCTGGAGAGTAGACAGATAAGTCGATGGCTGAGAATGACCCAGTAGCAGCACAGAAATGTGTTGGAGTACCAATGTTGAGGATGCACGGCACTTGAGATGTCAGGAGGTTCTCCAAAACTCGACCCCGATGGCAAGTAGAGGTTGAACCCCACAGGACATGACGCGCATTGAAGTCTCCCAGGAGGGGAAATGGTTGGTAGAGTTGTTCCATAAGGTCTGTGAGAGCCTCGAATGCTACTGCATCAAGAGAAGGTGAATAAAGGGAGCAAACTGTAAGCCGCCAAGGTGAATGAACGTCAACTGCAACTGCTTGCAGCTTAGTGTCCAGGGGGAAAGGAGAGGAGTGGTGCCCATTACTGCAAACACAGCAACCCCTCCTTTGGCCCTTTTCCCAGTCAAGTCATCCTTGTGATATAGTGTATAGCCATGTAGGGCAGGAGCATCAGATGCTTCGAAATATGTTTCCTGCAGACACAAGCACAGAGGGTTAGGTGTTTCAGTTCCTCCATGTGTGTCCAGAATCCATTCACGTTCCACTGTATAATGGGAGTCATCTGTAAGGGGGTTAGTATTTTAATACTAACTTTCTGACGGAGAGGGGAGCCTACAATGGGTGGGGGCTCAGTTTTGGAGCGAGATGGTTGCCCTGGTCTGATATCAAGCTCCATAGCCCTTAAAGAAGAATCGAGAGATACGTCAGAGAGGTCGATGTCGATATCGTCAGGCTGCTTTCTCTCCGATTCCATCTGTGTTGGACGTTTTGCCTCGGAATTTTTCCCTGGGTAGACTTTGCAGCCACAACTGCAGTTGAGGGTGTGGCAGCATTTGACAACGTACCAGACGGAACCTTTGGAGGTGCAGGGAGCTCCACAATGCCAGCAACCACAGCTTTTTCTGTAGTTCTTGGGGGAGGGACACGCTTATAAACGACTGCAGCAGCACAAGTGCAGAGACATACGCAAGTATTAGTGCCGACACTAGAGCCTCCATTTGTGTAGCAGCGTCAGCTTTCCGCATGGGCTGTTTAACAACTAAAGTGAAAGATGTGGCAAAACACAAGGGCAGCATGGCTTTACACAGTTATTTTGCCTCAGTATGGGGGAGGCGCTTCTTAGTTTTAATCTCCTGTATCTTCCATTCTTCAAGATATACGCTGCAGTTTCGACTCCAGACAGGGTGAGGTCCAGAGCAATTTACACATTTCAATGGAGACGAACAATAGACACCGTCATGGGCAACCTGAGCGCACTTGCCACAAGTAGCTTCTCCATAACACCCAAGAATAGTATGCCCAAAGCTCTGTCATTTGAAACACCACATTTGGTTGGGTACATAAGGCCACACACTTAAGCGAAAGAAGCCTGCCTTAATATGCTCAGGGAGTTTCTTGCTATTAAACGTCAGGATAAAGGAGTTGGACTTACCAAGAACCCCATCCACCCTCTTCTGGATATTTTGGACGTCAACTGGTCCTGCTGGAGCCCACTCATCTTTCAGTTCCTCTTTGGGAATGTCCACCAGATCTCTGCACGTCACATCACCTTTGCTATAATTCAAGATGATGTGCAGTTCAGTTTCGATGGCTTATTCCCCAAGGGATCGCATGTTCTGTAGATTCTTAGCTTTTTGGGAACTAGCGGTTTTCACCAACAGCGTTCCATTACGCAATCGCTTAACAGATTTAAATCTGCCAGCAATGCCCTCGAAGTAGCCCTCTTTCCCTTTAACGATTAAAAACACATTCTGACAGCCAGCATGTGTTCTGTTATTAGTCATGATTCCCTGAGAATTCGCTCTTCAGTCAGGACGACTGGCTACACGCGCCCTCTTGTTGGATTGGGTGATGGTACCCACCAGTGGCCCACCATTTTCTGCTGGGGAGGAGGGGAGGGGGCAAAGAAGATTTCGAAGGACCCATCTCGGTCTCATGAGCAGCTAGGGAATTAGAAGTCCACCTAGACAAAGCCCTGCATTCTTAAGTAAGCCTTATACAACTGAGGTGTTGCAGGTTCCCCAGAGGTTGCCCACTAACGACTGTTCCATCTCAACAGCCATGCATCTCATCAGCGCGCAGCACACATTGCGTTTGAGGTTTTTTTTATAGAGGTTTACTCCATCCTCACGATCAGGGCGGTCAAACCTAGATCCCCATTCCTTGAGAAACACAATGTTCCACCACCGCGCCTCATGTTGGTCTCTGAAGCATGCCCAGAGCTTACGGTGGCAAGGGACTAAAGGCGCTTACCAGTCCTCACCACAGGAACCCTGGTGTCGCCAAGTCCGTACTCAGCAAACGAACACAGAGCCCATGAGGGCTGTTGAGAAGATTCCACCACAGCGAAAAAAGCCTTTGCTTTAATTATGTCTATCCCAAATCTTGTACCATGTCAGTGACAGTCTCTCCTATATTCCTCAATAATGCAAAACGTGCTGCTCTTCTTAGAAACTTCTCAAAGTGCTCCGTTAATCCTATCTGGTAAAAATCACACACCGCACAGCAGTATTCCAAAAGAGGACGGGCAAACGTTGTGTAAGGAATCTCTTTAGTAGATCTTTTGTATCTGTTAAGTGCTCTGCCAATAAAACGCAGTCTATGGTTCGCCTTCGCCACAATATTCTCTTTCTGTTCTTTCCAATGTTCGTAATTATAATTCCAAGGTCTTTATTTGAATTTATGGCCTTTGTATTTGATTGATTTATCGTGTAACTGAAGTTTAATGGATTCCTTTTTGCACTCATGTGGATGATCTCACACTTTTCATTATTTAGGGTCAACTGCCAGTTTTCGCATCATACAGATGTCTTTCCTAGATCGTTTTACAATTTTTTTTTTTTGGGCTTCTGATAACTTTACTAGACGATAAACCACAGCATCATGTGCAAGCAACCTAAGACGGCTGCTCGGACAGTCTCCTAAATCATTTATATAGGTCCACCTTGAGGAACGCCAGAAATCACTTCTATTTTACTCGATGACTTTCCGACAGTTACTACGAACTGTGGTCTCTGTAACAGGAAATTACAAATCCAGTGTCATAACTGAGATAATATTCCATAAGCACCCAATTTCACTACAAGCCGCTTGTGAGGTACAGTTTCAAAACCCTTCTGGAAGACTAGCAATACGCAGTCAACTTGAAATCCCTTGCCAATAGCACACAACACTTCGTCTGAGTGAGGAGGTAGTTTTGTTTCACAAGAACGATGTTTTCTAAAACCGTGTTGGCTGTGTGTCCATAGACCGTTCTCTTCATGGTAATTCATAATGTTCGAACTCAATATACTTTAAAAACCCTGCAGCATATCGACCTTAATTATATGGGCCTGTAATTTTGTGGATTATACCTACTGCCTTTCTTCCGGTCTCTGGGTACGGACATTTCGTCGAGAAAGCGGTTGTATATGATTATTAAGTATGGAACTATTGCATCAGCATACTCCGAAAGGAAGCTAATTGATATACAGACTCGATCGGAAGACTTGCATTTACTGAGTGATTTAAGTTGCTTAACTACTCTGACGGTATCTACTTCTAAGTTATTTATGTTGGCAGCTGTTCTTGATTCGAATTCTGGAATATTTACTTCGTCTTCTTTGATGAAAGAATTTCGGAGGATTGTGTTAAGTAATTCTCCCTTATGAGCACTGACGTACATAGTATTTCAATTGCTTTCGCGCAGAGAAGGTATTTATTGTGTCTTGCCGCTAGCGTACTTTACATATCACCAAAATGTCTTCGGATTTTCTGCCAGGTTTCGAGACAAAGTTTCTTCGTAGAAACTGTTATAGGCATCTCGCATTAAAGTCCGCGCTAAAATTCCAGCTTCTGTAAAAGATCGACAATCTTGGATATTTTGCGTTCGTTTGAATTTGGCACGCTTCTTTCGTTGTTCCTGCTACAGTTCTCTGACCCTTTTGGTGTACCAAGGAGGATCAGCTCCGTCGTTTGTAATTTTTTTTGGTATAAATCTCTCAACTGCTGTCGATGCTATTTCTTTGAATTCAAGTCACCCTCCGGCCGGTGTGGCCCAGCGGTTCTAGGCGCTTCGGTCTGGAACCGCGCGACCGCTACGGTCGCAGATTCCAATCCTGCCTCGGGCATGGATGTGTGTGATGTCCTTAGGTTAGTTACGTTGAAGTAGTTCTAAGTTCTAGGGGACTGATGACCTCAGATGTTAAGTCCCATAGTGCTCAGAGCCATTTGAACCATTTTTTTTTTCAAGTCGCCTGTGGTCTGCACTTACATTGGTAATTTCGAAGGAGTGGAGGCTGTCTCTTAGGAAGGTGTCAGATATATTTTTCGTTCATTTTTGGAAGATTTCGGGATTGCAAAATTCAGTCTCGCTACGACAACGCTGTGTTCTTTAATCCCTGTGTCCGCTTTGATGCTCGTTATTGCCTCAGGATTATTTGTTGCTAAGAGGTCAGGCACGCTTTCAACAAACGTTTTCTATTCGAGTGGGCTCATGAACTAACTGCTTGGAATAATTTTCAGAGAATGCCCTTAGCACGATATCGGGCGACGTTTTATGCATACCGCCGGATTTAAAAATGTATTTTCTCCAACATATCGAGGGCAAATTGTAGTCACCACCATCTATAATTTTATGAGTCAGGTATGTGTTTCAAATTAGACTCAATCTTTCTTTGAACCTTTCGTGCGGGTTACACTATCGCATTTGACCACGAACGGCACCGGTGTAATGCTCTCAGTACTTTGCATATGTCAGTCATAGTTAGAAAAGCGTTCTGTCTTATCGTTCCTGCCTTATATCTGTAATCAGTGAATTCGAACGTGGACAGTTGTCAGTGCTTGTAGTGTCGGTACTTCCATAACAAAGGGAGCCAAAATGTTTCAAGACGCACAGTATTGATGATTTATACCGCATACTGGAAAACGGAAAGATATCATCCGCTATGTCTCGAAGCTGACGGAAGTGTGTATTAAGTGGTAGTGATGGGCTGTGAGTGAGGAGAATGCAAATAATAAGAGGATGACAGATGGAAAGTCACTGCAGGACTCAATGTCGTACTCGCGAACCTCGTCAGCACCAAAACAACACAGAGGGAGGTACAGATGCTCGAAATTGCAGAGTGAGCTGGAAACCACTCACGAGTGACGCAAATGCCCTTAACAGGGAAACGTGTTGCAGAAGCCATAAAACCTGGACTAAGCAGCAATGGAAGGATGTCATTTGGTCACTCTGTTTCCAAAATCTGGCCGAGTTTACCTTCCAAGAGCAAAACATGACGGGGGTTCGATGTGATCTGGGCAGCCATATCGTGGTATTCCATGGGCCCAGAGGTTACTCTACAATCTCTACATCTACATCTACATCTACATTGATACTCCGCAAGCCACCCAACGGTGTGTGGCGGAGGGCACTTTACGTGCCACTGTCATTACCTCCCTTTCCTGTTCCAGTCGCGTATGGTTCGCGGGAAGAACGACTGTCTGAAAGCCTCCGTGCGCGCTCTAATCTCTCTAATTTTACATTCGTGATCTCCTCGGGAAGTATAAGTAGGTGGAAGCAATATATTCGATACCTCATCCAGAAACGCACCCTCTCGAAACCTGGCGAGCAAGCTACACCGCGATGCAGAGCGCCTCTCTTGCAGAGTCTGCCACTTGAGTTTATTAAACATCTCCGTAACGCTATCACGGTTACCAAATAACCCAGTGACGAAACGCGCCGCTCTTCTTTGGATCTTCTCTATCTCTTCCGTCAACCCGACCTGGTACGGATCCCACACTGATGAGCAATACTCAAGTATAGGTCGAACGAGTGTTTTGTAAGCCACCTCCTTTGTTGATGGACTACATTTTCTAAGCACTCTCCCAATGAATCTCAACCTGGTACCCGCCTTACCAACAATTAATTTTATATGATCATTCCACTTCAAATCGTTCCGTACGCATACTCCCAGATATTTTACAGAAGTAACTGCTACCAGTGTTTGTTCCGCTATCATATAATCATACAATAAAGGATCCTTCTTTCTATGTATTCGCAATACATTACATTTGTCTATGTTAAGGGTCAATTGCCACTCCCTGCACCAAGTGCCTATCCGCTGCAGATCTTCCTGTATTTCGGTACAATTTTCTAATGCAGCAACTTCTCTGTATACTACAGCATCATCCGCGAAAAGCCGCATGGAACTTCCGACACTATCTACTAAGTCATTTATATATATTGTGAAAAGCAATGGTCCCATAACACTCCCCTGTGGCACGCCAGAGGTTACTTTAACGTCTGTAGACGTCTCTCCATTGATAACAACATGCTGTGTTCTGTTTGCTAAAAACTCTTCAATCCAGCCACACAGCTGGTCTGATATTCCGTAGGCTCTTACTTTGTTTATCAGGCGACAGTGCGGAACTGTATCGAACGCCTTCCGGAAGTCAAGAAAAATAGCATCTACCTGGGAGCTTGTATCTAATATTTTCTGGGTCTCATGAACAAATAAGGCGAGTTGGGTCTCACACGATCGCTGTTTCCGGAATCCATGTTGATTCCTACATAGTAGATTCCGGGTTTCCAGAAATGACATGATACGCGAGCAAAAAACATGTTCTAAAATTCTACAAGAGATCGACGTAAGAGATATAGGTCTATAGTTTTGCGCATCTGCTCGACGACCCTTCTTGAAGACTGGGACTATCTGTGCTCTTTTCCAATCATTTGGAACCCTCCGTTCCTCTAGAGACTTGCGGTACACGGCTGTTAGAAGGGTTAGAAGGGGAGCAAGTTCTTTCGCGTACTCTGTGTAGAATCGAATTGGTATCCCGTCAGGTCCAGTGGACTTTCCTCTATTGAGTGATTCCAATTGCTTTTCTATTCCTTGGACACTTATTTCGATGTCAGCAATTTTTTCGTTTGTGCGAGGATTTAGAGAAGGAACTGCAGTGCGGTCTTCCTCTGTGAAACAGCTTTGGAAAAAGATGTTTATTATTTCAGCTTTACGCGTGTCATCCTCTGTTTCAATGCCATCATCATCCCGTAGTGTCTGGATATGCTGTTTCGAGCCAAGAATTATGTAGCTGTTTTGGCTATTCAGGTCCATCCGATGGTAAAATGTTTGTTCCCGAATGTCGATGCTGTGTTTTAAGACGACAGGCCGCTGTTCACATAACTCGTGTCGTTCAGGACTGATTTTGTGAGCACAAGGCTGGATTAACGCACCTGCGCTGGCCACTAGTCACCAAATCTCAATGTTACTGAGTCTTTGCGGTCGACTTCGGAGAGAAGCTTATGTGATATCTATCTACCACTATCGTTACCTACATTTCCCTCTATTTTGCCGGAAGAATGGTATAAGATTCCCTTAAAAACCTTCTGGGCCTGTATTTCTCCATTAGAAGACGATTCGAAGCTGTTTTACATGCTTCTGGTTTTCCTATACTTACCTAGGCATGATAATGTGTTCGGGGAGTTTCCGTATTTGTCTCCACTCCCTAACATAGATCAGAGGGTTCTCACTACCGCTAAGCATTGTGCTGAAAACAGGTTGCACAAAATACAGGCTCGAGAATGTTCTGGCTGAACATTCCAACAGAATGTACATGAAAAAAAATTGAAGAAAACGAGGTTTTTGGCTCATGGGCCATGGTTGGGTATTCTATCGTAATGAAGGTGTCCGAGATCAAAATAAAGAGAAGCAATTTTAACCGAGATCAGAGAGAATCCATGTGGGGCATGAGGGTGGGCTCTGGACACTGTTCGACATTTCTATGGACGTGGAGCACTCCCTATTCGCCGATATTTCAGTGTGTATAGTAATATGATAGATTGCTGTTAATTTGCACAGCACCACATTGTTGCTTACTTTGGGAAATGCCCACCTATGCATGAGATCTTACGACTGCAGCCGGATGACGTCGATCTTGCCACTGGGCCGTGTGCGGCTCGCGTTCTTGCCATTCATAACTTGGCGTCTTGTTATAGCGGTAGTGGCGTCTCATTTCCTTCGTGTGTTAATGTCGCCATTGAGTTTGCTAGTATTGTTTGTCCGCGAGTGGCAGCAGCAGCGGTTATCGATACCCGGTATTGTGGTACCATCTTTGGTGCGACCGCTTGTATTTCTGGATCGTGGTGTGTGTCAGGCAGTTCGGCTTCGGAGGGAGCACCAAGGATGTCTGCAGCGCGAGGGTAGGCCAGGACCGCTGGTGGCGTGCAGGCACTGTCGGATCTAGGGGCTGTAGCCGACGACTGAACCAAGGATGTTTGAAGCTGAGTGAAACTTATCCAGTAGTGAAACCTCCACTGTCTGACATCTCGCTGTTGTTTGCATGTTGCTGCTCCCAGAGTCGGTGAGACCAGCCGCAACAAGTGGAGTCTGTCGGGTTGGCGGAAGCTATTAGCCGCCTCCTACTGCTTGATATTAGTTTGAATTTGATGTTGTTATTGGTGAAATGCAAACAGCAGTATCTTACTGCCTAGTGGGCACTAACACCCCAGTTACCTGCCCTGGAGGTTAGCGTAATTTACGGTAGTGTACTTTTCCTCATCTTGCCGATGCTGTGTGGCATGTATAAAAATGACTTTTTTTTAATAATGTCAATATTCATATTTGTGTTTGGAGAGAGAGAGAGAGAGAGAGAGAGAGATTGATTTTTCATTGAGATCTTTAAGTCGTAACTGGTACCTGAATTTTGGTTGCTGCCTCCTTCAATGATCAGGTTCGGCACCAGTTGTTGACGTATTGAAATTTAGAGGAAGTTATTGTAATTGAAGGTTTAAAATACGATTCTGTTAGTTACATGGCCGTATTGTGGATAGCTTTGAGCCCAAGTTTTCGTAGCTTTTCGTACCTAAGGGACCACTGTTGTAAGTAAATAATATCAAACAGCAATCTACTTTTCGTGAGAAAAGGAGATTGCTTGGCACACAAAATTCCTTCAAACTACACGTCATGCTACATCAAAATTGGTCAGTGGAGTTCAGCACCATACTATTGTACAAGAACGTGATCCAATTACTGTAATTAAGAAATTATGAGAGATTGTTACTTATTGAATGAAAAGTATATAGAATGCATTTCTTTTCCTGTATTTTAGGGAATTTTGTACACTTACAATTCTGTCGATTGATAGACGGCAACGACAGTGAAGTTCACCTCCTTTTCCAAAACAAGATATTTCTATTCATCACTTCCAGCAAATTTGTACATATAAATTTTTGGCAACTCTTACACATACTTCACTCGGTTTTATCACGAGAATATCAATGTTCATTGAATGTAACAATACGGATGCAAATTAACAGTCTTTTTTTTAATAAAATCAATTGTTCTTACACATACTTCACTCGATTTTATCACGAGAATATCAATTTTCATTGAATGTAACAATACGGATGCAAATTAACAGTCTTTTTTTAATAAAATCAATTGTCATTTTTTTTGAGTCCATACTCAAAGATTCTCTCATAGTATCGTCCTATCGTTGCGGGAATTGCGCACTAAAGAGTTTGTTGCTGTCCAGCTGCGGTTCGCTTCACTTCAAGTACTTTTTGATTCACACTTACATATTTACATTTACGGTATTTACATACATTATTGAGCTTCTCAGAATAAAATCAGGCATAAGTAAGTTAAAGAAAAAAAGCATTGAGGCACACATAACATTACACATGGTGTGTAATTTTGACAGCTTCCTTGATTGGGGTATGGATAATTTTTTCCTTGTCTACCTTGGTTATAGTGGTTCCTGCTTGCTGCCTTACGGTCCTGGAGACGCAGTACTGTCTGTCACTTCGCCCTCGCCTGAATAATTCCATCGTTGTACTGGTTATCTGGCGTTAGGTGGATTTGATAAGAGGGTTCATCGGCGTTTAAACAGTCTCAAGTTTGAGTTGCCCTCCTTACGTGAACATTACTCTTGGCTGCCAGTCTCACTGCTTGCACAGCTGTAGTGACCTCCCTCAGGTCGATCCGTAGAGCACTGTCTGTAGCTCACTCCGTCTTACTTGATCAAGTTGTCATAACTGTTTAAAATTTACCTTAATGTTTTAACGTGTAATTGCCCTCCTCACTGGTAATTCAGGACATTCAGCTGTTGAATATTCTGAAGTTGCTTGTGGTCTTCAGCCGACAAATAATTTTGAATTTTTTCTTAGTAAGGCCTTCAGCCGTCATTGTAGTTAATTCCTTTAAAATGATTGTTGAAAATTATTTCCTCAAATAAAGTGTATGTGATTGCTGCAGCCAACGAGAGCTGATTACTGTCCCATCAACAATCGTTGCCTTATCGTGTCTCTCCCTGACTACCAGATCCCAGCCACGATATTTCGGCTGACAGCCATTCAGCCATCTTCAGGTGAGTGCTTTGACTGGAGAGTTTTGTTGCCGCTAAGCTTATAGCAAGCCGCTAAGCTTATAGCAAAAATTAGGACGAAGGCCGCTGCATATGCGCCCTGTGTCGAGTGTACCACCCTCCCTGAAGTCTGCACTGAGGAGAACAGGCGTACGCGTAATGGTGATACATCCAAGATCTCTGTCGGAATGCTTGTCTGCGAAGTTAAAATTCAGTTGTCAAAGTAATGAAATTAACTGCCTTTAGATCATAAGGCGTAAACTTTTTTCCTTTTTAGAGACATTAAAGACATCTCTCGGTCCCACGCCTTATTTAGTTGAAAGCCACCTTCACATTTAATAAGGCCTTCCGCCAATCGTATTTCCTCATATTCTTTAATAACCGAATCCCAAAATCGAGGCCAAGACTTCCGTGGCAGAATAATCCATACATCGTCACGTGGAAATACAGTGTTCCACTGAGGCGGACTTGTGGCCTGCGAAAAGTGAGTGTTGCGATGGTGTTCAACACACGTTTCAAGAACTGTACTTGTTGTCTGACCAATCCACGCTTTGCCATACTGGCACGGTCCTCTGCTGAATCCCAGTACGTCCTTTACAGGACTTAGAAGAGCACAGGTCTTTTTAGGTAGCCGATAGATTAACAAGACATTTTTTTTAGTATTCTGTCCAATTTTGACGTGGTACTCCAACATATGGGAGGACACCATGGGCTTGAACAATTCATTCTCTTCTCGATCTTGTGAGTGAGACGTTTCATCCTTCTTAAAAATGTTTGAGGAGCGAATATCCATAATCTTTAATCACAAATACTAGGGGTTCCAGTTCATTATAAAGATGTCTTTAAGAGGTCAACATGTGCCCAGTGCATCACTGTTTGAAGGACGCCCACAGTTCATGATGGTGGTGGCAGCTAGACGCCTGCAACTATAGGTTCTTAAGTGTGCCGTTACATTAAATGGAATGCACCAATGATCCATAGGCTTGCCGACTGACTAAGGCGTTTAGAAACGTTAGATAATCACCTATTTCCACTGCTATTGTAAACTGGATATTCTCATCGATTACATTCAGAAAAAAAACTGTCACAGGTTATCTTCACTGTGGGGCTGCACTACAGAACTATCATCCATACATCACCTGAAGACATCTGGTGTAAGTTACGCCGAACAAAGTGCCCTCTCCTCAAAGTTCTCCTCAAAAATATTTGCTGCCATAGGCGAGAGGGAACTATCTAAGACAACACCACTAATTTACGCAAAATCGTGCATAAAAAGTACGTTGAGTAAAGGGAGTGATGGAGCAGCGCTCATAGATAGGTTTTGAATTTAGTGCCGATGAGTGACAGTGAATGCGTAAGACGGCATCACATTCACAATCCTGCCGTCTTACGCATTCACTGTCACTCATCGGCACTGCACCTCTCGAGGCCTTTAGAAAATTTATAATGTCCTTTGCTATTCCATACCTCCTCGTTTTCTCCCACAACTTTTACCTACTTCTACATACATATGATTACTCTCCAATTCACATTTAAGTGGCTGGCAGAGTGCTCATCGGACCACCTTCAAGCTCTTTCTCTGCGGTTCTACTCTCGAACAGCGCATGTAAAAATGAACGTTTATATCTTTTTGTGAGAGCTCCGATTTTTCTTATTTTTATTGTGATGATCATCTCCCCCTATGTAGATGGGAGGCAACAAAATATTTTCACACTCTGAGGAGAAAGTCGGTGATTGGAATTTCATGAGAAGATCCTGCGTTTCTGTGTTATCGTATGCTATCTTAAATCGACAATGTCGCCTTTCTTTTGTTATTCACTTCACTTCCTACACATTTCAATGCTATGTAATGTGTTAAAGCTGTTTGTAATATACGTTAATTATTCAGGTACAGAATTTCATAGTGAGCAAAATTCTGTATAGTTTAGAACTATTTATATAACATTAGGACAGTTAAGCCATACTTCCTAGATTGTGCACCAGAAAGAGAAGAAGCTCTTTTACCACGGAACATGTGAAGCTTACAAGTCAACTAAGTTACTTTAATGTCTTGACAGTTTTACCTGTCTTGAAAATGGAAATTTGTGATAGTTTTCAGAAGTTTCCATTTCAAAAGGTGTGAAACTTCTAATTGGTTTTTGATAATACTTCCACTTAATTTGATTTCAGTTACTGATTATTAGAATGTTGTTGTTGTTGTGGTCTTCAGTCCCGAGACTGGTTTGATGCAGCTCTCCATGCTACTCTATCCTGTGCAAGCTTCTTCATCTCCCAGTACCTACTGCAGCCTACATCCTTCTGAATCTGCTTAGTGTATTCATCTCTTGGTCTCCCTCTATGATTTTTACCCTCCACGCTGCCCTACAATACTAAATTGGTGATCCCTCGATATCTCAGAACATGTCCTACCAACCGATCCCTTCTTGTAGCCAAGTTGTGCCACAAGCTCCTCTTCTCCCCAATTCTATTCAATACCTCATTAGTTATGTGATCTACCCATCTAAACTTCAGCATTATTCTGTAGCACCACATTTCGAAAGCTTCTATTTCCTTCTTGTCTAAACCATTTATTGTCCGCGTTTCACTTCCATACATGGCTACACTCCATACAAATACTTTCAGAAACGACTTCCTGGTGTTTAAATCTATACTCGATGTTAACAAATTTCTCTTCTTCAGATACGCTTTCCTTGCGATTGCCAGTCTACATTTTATATCCTCACTACTTCGACCATCATCAGTTATTTTGCTCCCCAAATTGCAAAACTCCTTTACTACTTTGAGTGTCTCATTTCCTAATGTAATTCCCTCAGCATCACCCGACTTAATTCGACTACATTCCATTATCCTCGTTTTGCTTTTGTTCATGTTCATCTTATACCCTCCTTTTAAGACACTGTCCATTCCGTTCAATTCATTCCGTTCAGCTGCTCTTAGAAGGCCTTTGCTGTCTCTGATAGAATTACGATATCATCGGCGAACCTCAAAGTTTTTATTTCTTCTCCACGGATTTTAATACCTATTCCGAATTTTTGTTTTGTTTCCTTTATTGCTTGCTCAATATACAGATTTATTAGAATGTAGCAGAGTAATTATGCATTATTATTATAATGTAGCAGAGTAATAATGCGACGGGTAGAGTGTTTAACTACTGTATTGACAATAGTTTCTCAATTGCAACGCCTTTAAATCCGAACAGAATATTTGTTTTGTTGTGAATAACTTCGTAAACAATAGTAAGGAGAGACAGTCTACAGAATGGTGTGGCAACTATCGTCGTAGGAAAGCTGGAGAGGAGCAGAAATGATTAGCGAACATGGTAACACAACAAACAGAAGATTTACTTAACTTGTATTTCTCTAAATGAACCAAGAGACACTACATGTAATGCAGCAGGAAATACACTCCTGGAAATTGAAATAAGAACACCGTGAATTCATTGTCCCAGGAAGGGGAAACTTTATTGACACATTCCTGGGGTCAGATACATCACATGATCACACTGACAGAACCACAGGCACATAGACACAGGCAACAGAGCATGCACAATGTCGGCACTAGTACAGTGTATATCCACCTTTCGCAGCAATGCAGGCTGCTATTCTCCCATGGAGACGATCGTAGAGATGCTGGATGTAGTCCTGTGGAATGGCTTGCCATGCCATTTCCACCTGACGCCTCAGTTGGACCAGCGTTCGTGCTGGACGTGCAGACCGCATGAGACGACGCTTCATCCAGTCCCAAACATGCTCAATGGGGGACAGATCCGGAGATCTTGCTGGC
This sequence comes from Schistocerca piceifrons, assembly GCF_021461385.2. Lineage (NCBI taxonomy): Eukaryota > Metazoa > Arthropoda > Insecta > Orthoptera > Acrididae > Schistocerca > Schistocerca piceifrons. The sequence goes on along the minus strand of NC_060144.1, from coordinate 397,247,575 downwards.
CAGGGTAGTTGACTTACACCTTCTAGAGCACGTTGGGTGGCACGGGATACATGCGGACGTGCATTGTCCTGTTGGAACAGCAAGTTCCCTTGCCGGTCTAGGAATGGTAGAACGATGGGTTCGATGACGGTTTGGATGTACCGTGCACTATTCAGTGTCCCCTCGACGATCACCAGTGGTGTACGGCCAGTGTAGGAGATCGCTCCCCACACCATGATTCCGGGTGTTGGCCCTGTGTGCCTCGGTCGTATGCAGTCCTGATTGTGGTGCTCACCTGCACGGCGCCAAACACGCATACGACCATCATTGGCACCAAGGCAGAAGCGACTCTCATCGCTGAAGACGACACGTCTCCATTCGTCCCTCCATTCACGCCTGTCGCGACACCACTGGAGGCGGGCTGCACGATGTTGGGGCGTGAGCGGAAGACGGCCTAACGGTGTGCGGGACCGTAGCCCAGCTTCATGGAGACGGTTGCGAATGGTCCTCGCCGATACCCCAGGAGCAACAGTGTCCCTAATTTGCTGGGAAGTGGCGGTGCGGTCCCCTACGGCACTGCGTAGGATCCTACGGTCTTGGCGTGCATCCGTGCGTCGCTGCGGTCCGGTCCCAGGTCGACGGGCACGTGCACCTTCCGCCGACCACTGGCGACAACATCGATGTACTGTGGAGACCTCACGCCCCACGTGTTGAGCAATTCGGCGGTACGTCCACCCGGCCTCCCGCATGCCCACTATACGCCCTCGCTCAAAGTCCGTCAACTGCACATACGGTTCACGTCCTCGCTGTCGCGGCATGCTACCAGTGTTAAAGACTGCGATGGAGCTCCGTATGCCACGGCAAACTGTCTGACACTGACGGCGGCGGTGCACAAATGCTGCGCAGGTAGCGCCATTCGACGGCCAACACCGCGGTTCCTGGTGTGTCCGCTGTGCCGTGCGTGTGATCATTGCTTGTACAGCCCTCTCGCAGTGTCCGGAGCAAGTAAGGTGGGTCTGACACACCGGTGTCAATGTGTTCTTTTTTCCATTTCCAGGAGTGTAGATACTAAAATGTAGACTTCCACGGCCGGAACTATCATGTCCATTATAATTATCCCGGCTGTTATGCCGTGGTCGGTTGATGAATTCCGTGTCAATTCCCAACGTTTCGTCTCCGACTGCGGGAAACGTCTTCAAGGGGGTCCGTAGCTCGATGGAAGATCCAACACACCCACTGGCTTCATCAACCGACCACGGTATAACAGCCCGGATAATTATAATGGACATGAGCAAGAAATAGTCTGTCTCTCACTATGTCAGCTAGCTTGCGACACGAACGATGGAGTCCGAGATGCGCCTAGGCGGCGTCTGCATCGCGAAGTGGCTCCAAGCGCTGGTGGGTTCAGCGGCTGCCTCCGGCTGTCCCGTATTGCGGCGGCAGAAAGCGCTCAGAGTCCAGACCTGCTGCAGGCGTGCTTCAGCAGACGTGCGCTGTTGGGTCTTACAGATCCCACACCAGTCCTACCAACACCAGACGGAAACCTGCAGTTCGGTTGCCATGACGACCGTGGGGTGCTATCGATACGTGATTCCACATGTTCGTGGACACTTGACCTTATTGTATCTTGGGAACATGTATGCAAATGTGGAAAATCTGTAACTTTCTGGAGTAATATTTTTTAATTTCAGAATAAGACAGTAGCACACAAAAAGTGAATCCCATGATTTGAAAATGGCGTAAGAAAATATATTAAATTCCTAAAGTCTGCAAATTGTGTCAACGTACAACACTCTCCCCTACAAATATTTGATCAGTGGAGAACCGATTCTTGATAAATCCCGTTTGTTTATCATCTTTTACCTATTTAAAATATAGTTTCAGCATTTTTGTAGATTTTTGGGGAATATTTTGTAAGCTGTGGTAATTAATGAGATGAGTATAATTTCTGCATTCTTGTTTGTCGCCCTATTTGTGGAGTGCTATTACGAATGCTTCATTCTATATCTTACATTTCTTCTTCGTTCATGAGTTTGCGTATTATTTTTGCAGTTGCAACCCTTCGCTTTTTAGATAGTATATCTGTTATTCCATCTACCCCTGGAGCTTTGTTGTTTTTTAATATTTTTATTGTGACTACAGTCGCTTCACTGTCAATGGCGCAACTAAGGGCTTGAAGTTCTGATACTAATGTTGTTCCTCCAATGTTGCACTTACATGCCGGGCGCTGTGACCGAGCCGTTCTAGGCGCTTCAGTCCGGAACCACGCCGATGCTACGGTCGCAGATTCGAATCTTGCCTCGGGCATGGATGTGTGTGATGTCCTTAAGTTAGTTCGGTTTACGTAGTTTTAAGTCTAGGGGACTGATGACCTCGTATGTTAAATCCCATAGTGCTTAGAGCCATTTGAACCGTTTTTTGTACTTAAGCTTCTTAAAATATCCCTTCCAGAGATCCATACCTTGTGGTCTTTCCAAACTGTATTGCCATTTTTATCTTTAATTCCATACATCCATGGTATCGGTATATAACCATTCCTGAAGAATACAATTGACCAGTAAAAGTATCTTTCTTTCCCTGAAGTTTTATCGTCTTCTGGCCTTTTAATTAGACTCCCTACATACTCTTTCTTTTTTCTTCTGAGAAGATATTTTTGTTTTATAGCATTTTCATAAGCTTCTTTGCTTTTTTCGGAATCTTCCTAAGACTGTTGTAGCTTTCTTCTGTCTTTCACTTTTTTTTCACTTACTTCTGAGAACCACAGACTGATCTTGGTTCTTTCCTTTTTTCCGCACCGTTCTTCTACTTCTTTCGAGGCCGTCTACCATCGGTAGAGACCCACATCTATTTTAAAGCTTAATGTCAAATTCCCGTGTCTCTCAATATCTTTCAGTTGCCTGCGTCAATATTCTCATCCTTTACGTCTCTCCTCTCCGTGGCTTTTCAATAGATATTCGTTGCTGATAAAGTGGTGCTTTTTGCCTACCCGGTTCCACTTATGGTTTTCACATTCTTTACACTGCTTTTATGCTTTTGGTCTACAAGGGCATGTTCTGTTTAGCGTTTTGCTCTAACATATGACCATATCTAAGTCTTTATCTACATCTACATACTTACTCCAAGAGCCACCGTACGGTGCGTGGCGGAGAGTACGTTGTACCACCACCAGTCATTTCCCTCCCTGTTTACGTTCCTGTTACTGATGTTCCTGTGACTGATGTAACATTTTATCTTCATGGTCCTTACGAGAAATGTACGTAGGCCGCAGCAGAATAGTTCTGCAGTCAGCCTCAAATGCCGATTTTCTAAGTTTTCTCATCAGCGCTCCTCGAATACAACGTGGCCTTCCCTTCAGTGATTCCCAGTTCAGTTAACGAAGCATCTCCGTATCACTAGTGTGTTGTTCTAAATTACCTGTAACAAATCTAGCAGCCTGCCTCTGAAATGCCTCGATGTCTTCTTTAAATCCAATCTGGCGAGAATCGCGAACACTCGAACAGTACTCAATCATGAGTAGCACTAATGTTCAATATGCTGTATCTTTCGCAGATGAGCCACACTTTCCTAAAACTCTCCCAATAAACCGAAGTCGGCCATTCGCCCTTCCCATTACAATACTTGTATCTAGTTCGATTTTATATCACTTTCCAACGTCACTGTTAGATATTTAAACTACGTGACTGTGTCAAGCACGACACTACTAGTGCTGTTTTAGAACATTACGGTATTGTTTTTCCTACTTATTTGCATTAACTTTTTTTCCACATTCATCACATCGATTAGAGATTTTGGCTAAGTCATCTTGTAGCCTGCTACAATCGCTTAACGACGATAGCTTCCTGTACACCGCAGCATTATCATAAAATAGCAAATAATTTCAGCTCACCGTATCCATGCGGTCATTTGTATGTGTGAAAAATAATATCAGTTCTATTACATTTACCTGGGACAATCCTGATGATACCCTGGTCTCGGATGAACACTCGCCTTCGAGAACAACGTAGTGGGTCCTATTGCTTCGGACGTCTTCGAGCCACTCGCATTATTATCAGGGAACCTATTCCATATGATCGTACCTTCGTTAACAGTCTGCAATGGGGCACCGTGTCAAGTGCTTTCCGGAAATCTAGAAATACGGAATTTTCCTGTCTCCCTTCATCCATAGTTGGTAATATGTAATGTGATAAAAGGGAAAACTGAATTTCATATGAATGATGCTTTCTAAACCCGTACTGTTTCAGGGGCATATGCTTTTCAATCTCATGAACATTTATTATATTCGAACTCTGAACATGTTCGGGAATTCTCCAGCAAACCGAAGTTAAGGGTTTTGATCTGTAATTTTGCGGGTCAGTTCTTTTAACCATCTTATATGCAGGAGTCAACTGCTCTTTTTCCAGTCACTTGGAACTCCGCGCTGGGCGACAGGTTTGAGATAAATGCAAGCAAAGTAGGGGCACAATGTCGTAGAGAACTCTCTGTGAAGCCGAATTGGGATTCCATCCAGACCTGGCAACTTATTTCTTTCAACTGTTTCAGTTGCTTCTCCACGTCAGGGATATCTATTTTTATGTCCTCCGTACGGGAGTCTGTGCGATGGTCGAACGACGGAATGTTTGTACGATCCTTATGCGTGAATAGTTGCAGTGGGGTGGGTTGTGCTCTCACTATCCATTGAACAATCAATCAACCTACGTGGATAGGCTTCTTCAGGTTGTCTGCCCCTTCACTCTGTGATGGTAGATACTGGCTTAGCCGACAGAAGCAGTGTTGACAAAAATTCGACTAAATACGAAGGCCACATAACTCCAGTCCATGAGTAACAGCTGAAAGTACGTTAAACTATCGGGCATGCGGGATTCTTGCGTGACTCGTTTGAAAAATGTCTAAGACATTTATTCCAAGCGGATAGTTTGAAACTGCTAAACAATCACTGACCCACGAGTACTTGCGAGTTAACACAGTGTGGTGTGCATACTGTAAGACCTTCGGTACACACACCATCAGATTATTTGACTTGTCGCTCTAACGAAGTAGGCGAGTGTCAGCAATATATCTCGTGGTCTTATCGTAGCGTGTTTATCTTCTGCCGTTAGGTCAGACGATAGAAACGCCACTTGCACGCTTAGAGTAGCAGATTGACGGTGACCAACGTTAAACAGAAATTGATTAATTTTCACACACATTTATTAATATAATAACAATCATAAACCTTACTTAACTTGATTCTGGATGCTGTTTACAATTGACAATCTGAAGTTCCTTTGGTCTTAGTACGTTAATCTTATTCTCACGTATCTCTGATACTGGACAAAGTGTCTATACATTTATCTTCATGGCTATGTACAGGAATATGATAATCTTATTAGGCACAGACTGAAACTTGACTATAGACTGGCACAGTCAAATGCAGACTGGTACAGACTGGTGCAGACAAATGCAGACTGACTAAGCGGAGGTCTGTACACTCGTTATAATACCATGCGTGTTCATGTATCACTGCGCGAGTGTGATCCGCGAGGAGAAAAGGTTCTACGTTAGCAGTAATCTCACTGGCTGCGTTACATATTAATACATGGATCGGCGGAAGCAGAATTTGGTCCGTCCCTAAGGCAGCGCCATCTCGTAGTGCGGAGACAGACGAGCACCGCGCCTGCAATGTTGTGCTTAGCGGGGCGCGCTCTAATGGGAAAGTTGCGTATGCGCTGACTACACAGAACTATGTACACAACACACAGTCAGCCATTCAGTAGCCGTCTTGTAAAGAAGTTCTCACCTTAATGTCTCGTAACCTGCACGAAACACGACACGCGGAGTTTGTGTACTACATGTAACGTTCACAACCGAATATTTCCTTAAATAAACCACTCACAAGGCTTATACTTCCACAAAATACTCAATACTGCAGTCACTCTTCATCAACGACACGAGAATCTGTCATCTCTTCATTTCATAGATCTTATAATTAAGTCACATCTTTATCTACTTTAATGTTGGAAGCTGAAGAACGCAGGGAGAAAATGAGCTGGATATACGAATTGAATTTGTAATGGGGAGGGCATTCGACTCGGGCACTTTGTGCAGAAATGTTGACTATAGTGTTGCGGTGGGGTACTGATCAACATTTCTACCTAGTAAACAAGATGACATGGGTTCGAGTCCCGGCCACGTCACAAATTTCGATTCATTCTTCAGATTCCAACATTATTGTAGATAAAGACGAGTCTTAAATGTCTAAGAAAATTTAATTATAAGATGTATATGATCACCAGTAGTATAGGACTTCACCCTTACTTGCAATGCTGGGGTGTTATTCCCATGCCGGAGAGCCTGGTAATAGCGACAAAGTAGAGGTAAAATAAGGTGGAGGTATGAAGTGAATTTTCAAAAATTTGTAATACCTTTGTGCCTGAGTGTGCAGTTTTTAGTCGGCATCTAGTTATCTCAGGTAATTTTATAGCTTTTCTGCCTTCAGTAGAGGTACCAACTCCCATGAATTAATCCTACTATCAGCATATATGTTTCTAAGAACTCCAGTCAATAGTACCCTTCGTCTTCTTCTCAGCATGTTTTACGAACTAAGAGGTACGTTAGCAGTTGGCGTGCCAGAGAGCTGGCAGTTAATCACTTTGTATACGACGAGCCTTGGGGTTTGAACTCAAGATTTCTCAATAGTAAAGCTAGGCTGACAGACTGAGTCAAGCGTCCTCACAGCACTTAACTCGGCTGCACTTTACTTTTGTTAGGCCATATGCTCATCACGACTTACAAGTGGACAACACCTGCCCCTCATCACCGATTTCGTCAAAATTTTTGATATATGCATGGCTTGGCCAGAAATAAAAGCGACAGTAGTGGGTGCTCCAGATGGCTAAGCGTTCAGGGACAACAGCATTTTAAGCACGGGTCCGGCATAGCATGAGCCATTACTTGATAACCATGCAGCGGTTGACGCGGCGGAAGAGTACTTAACGGTAATTATGGGATCGTGAGGTCGCGTACCATTATGGAACTGGTACTTTCTTTTCTTTTCTCTTCTTATTTCACTTTTAGTGAAACTAACCGAATTGTGCTCGGTAGATTTTATCTATTAAAATTTTAATAAAAGGCTTGGATCAGAAGGACAAATGAAATTTTGGAATGCAAATAAATCCCTAGATGCACGAGAACAAATTTCTTTCGCTAAATGTCTAGTAGGGGAACAAACAAATCCACACTTACACGACGAGATTTTTCAGGTGAATGATTGCCATCGTGCACTATCAAAAAGAGTCGTCTCCAATGCAATCCGCTAGTCCAATCCTACAATGTCTGTTTTTGTCGTTAGGTAAAGCATTTAACGAAACAGCTTCAAAACTGATCTTGTCTCATCGAGAGGGAAAAGTTAAGCGCATGCCGAGAAGACTACATCACACTGTCCATTACCAGCTCATGTCGGCAATATTTGCCGAAATCGTGCATAACGCGTGGTTTGCTACCATACTCTGTGATGAGAGAGAAACTTTTATCACTGTAAACCAAGTTTGATTTTCTATTGAAACTTTAAAACAACCATGTACGGGTAAAAATTCGGCATTTATAGCGTGTGCAAGATTCCGATGTAATTCCTGCTGCCACTGTTTTTACAATGAATGTCAGCCCAGCAAGCGCTAATTATCAACTGTAAAATAACAAAAAGTACTTAATTTAATATATGAAATCCTCGTGTACACCTTATAATCGCTTCCTGGAAATTTGTTTGCAGTCTCAAATTTTCCACTGCCATTTCTTTCCGTGCGTTTTATGAAAATATTAATAAATGCATTATACTCATGATTATTTCAGTTTTCTTGCAATGTAAGTAACGTACAAAACTAAATAAAAAAGTTGAAGGTGGAAACTCGCCCCGCGACCCTCTACGATTGTGCACTCTTTCCGCAGCGCCAAACCTCTACATGCAAGCAAACCAAAAATAAATGGTTGATGATTTCCTTGACTCACACAAAAAATGCTATTTGCAGTTTGGCGCTTGGCCACCTGGAATTGGCAATTCTGCCACTTCAGTTTTGGCGAAAATATGTGTATATAACATAAATTTGGATGAAATTGATGACGACGTGTAGGCACGATCCCCATGATAGTAAGTTCATAGAAATAAATCTTCATTTATGCCCATTATTATTACGTTGTGCAAAGTAAGCTACTCTTGTTCTCCTCTTGCTCTATTCCTTTAAAAATATGATACTCAATTGAGGATGGTTATCATATCATTCCGTGCGATTAAAAAGAGGACATTTTATTCTGGGCACGTTTCAGGCACATATTTGCATATAATCCGAACATTAAAACAGAAGAGAGAGCTTAAAACGTACTAACGTGAAAGAAATATTCGCTAACTGTCGTCTTCTGCAAGAAAATGCCAGCCTCAGTACAAGCGACCGACCGGAAAACCTCTAAGTCTAATTTTTGCAGCATTAAGAGGCTATTCGCCTTAAATAGCCCGCCATGGAGGCGAAACGGGCGCCAACATTTACCTACACCAAATCTGAAGTTTTGCAATTTAAACTCAGTTAATTGCGACCTCGAGTAACTCAGCGTGCCCTGGAATTTTAATGGCCCACATTATTCTCGGTAGTTACTGTGCGAGAACTGCTACGCCTAATGAACTCGGCAAGTTTCCAGGGTCTTTTTTCTGTGCATTTTTGTTCTACTTGTAGAATCCGGAGCAGTAATGTGAGAAGAAAAGTACGCCATGACCTTATCTATCTGTCGTCCGTCTCCAATCACCACGATGTCGACGGGATGTTAAACCCAATCGTCCTTTCTTCCTGTTTATCGTTCTTACTTAAGTGTGGTATTTCTCTTCTTTTTTTTCCCCAAACTACGACAGAAAATGTGTTGTGGGTATTTGAATACATTTTCATGACTAATTAATATCGCCTGTATTTTTCATCTATAGAATAAACTTCTTTCATTTCTGTCTATGGTAACAAAATAGTTAGGTCCTTAGACAGCCGGTTTCAGTCAGCGATGACCATCTTTAGATCCGTATTAAAACATGTCCTAATACATTGAAGCATCGTCAAAAGCTATATTTTTCTTCTTCAGTTTTCATAAACAGTGCTTTAAAAATCTTCTTCAAAATAGTTGTAGCATAGAAAATTTCATTTTTACGTGAATTCCTGGAACTGAACGACGCGCCCTGACCAAAAAATTGAAGCACACAGAAGAGGTGGCCAAATGTAAATCTAACTCCGTACTTGTACTCAACATGCCTAAGTTTTGTAAATGATTAGGTTTGTAATTCTACGTAAAAGGTAAAACGGCCACTAAAATGCGTTAGTGTTGTTCGTTTTTACGTCGTTAACAGACCAGTTAGGTTATTGCAATATGCGCCCTCTGTCGGGCTGAAAACCCTTACTAATTCGTCAGGGTGCAGACCGAGGAGCGGTGTGTCGTCGTTAACAGTGTAAAAGGATACCATGTACTCCTATGAGACAGCGTTATCAGCATCTGACAGACTTTGAAAGGGGCCTACTTGTGGGCCATCATTTGGCCGGCTGATCGAATCGCGCAATACCCAGAATTGTGGGGAATTCAGATGTGATAGTGGCCCACTGCTGGACTGCATGGGAATGTGAGGACAGAAATATTCGTCCTGAAGGGTCCAGTCTACCACGTCAGAACACCAGAAGGGAGAGTCTTCGTATTGTATACGAATCACATCGTAACTCTTTCACCTTTGCACTGATCATGTGAGAACAAGCAATGGACTCTTTGCAACATTCTGTGTCATCCCACATCAACCTGTCATGATCATGACAGCCAAAGCATGGGAAGCTATTCTATAGTCTGGCTGTTGCTAGTCAGAGGTTAGCAGTAGCTGGACCAGATAATTACCGCCTGTGCATAGGTTACCGTTAATGCAACATAATTGGCTGCATTTGGATTGATGTTGTGACCAGGAAGCAAGGACTGCCGATAAATATCATTGCACTACATTCAGAAATGAACTCAGGTCTGTACCTCTCTGGATAAACATCGTTGGGGAGAAAGGCAGCGACCTTTTAAGAAGACCCACTCTTCAGATGTTTTGTAGAGGCACAGCTATATTACTCATGGTATGAGGAGCCATTCGGTACAGTGCGCGCAGAATTTCATGGTTGATAGGTGCGCAGATGAGAGGGCATGTATGGGGAGAGCGGCAGTGGTGGAGGCTGCGGACAGACGCTGTAGGGCAAATGCTGAGCGCTGGAGGGGAAGTGCCATTCTAAACTGAAGCCTACACTCACACTTCTAGTAAATATTAAGTGGAGCCTATCCACGCTCACACTTGCATGGTGACTATTCAAAAAGATCTGTCATCTCTGCTTTGGTTAATGATGATGATGATGAAGTCCCATGCTTCTTTACAGGACGTAGGGGAACGACGCGGGAGACCCGCGCCGCCTTACTAGGCAAGGTCGTAGTGAAGGTGGTTTGCCATTGCCTTCCTCCGACCGTAATGGGGATGAATGATGATGATGAAGAAGACGACACAACAACACCCAGTCATCTCGAGGCAGGAAAAATCCCTGACCCGCCGGGAATCGAACCAGGGACCCCGTGCTCGGGAAGCGAGAACGCTACCGCGAGACCACGAGCTTTGGTTAATATACAAAAATAATTCCGCCGAAAATGCAGCGATTTATTTTCGCCTGGCTTGTTAACCCTTTGTAACTTTCAGAGAATTGTCACGAGTGGCGAATTTTGAGTAAAATCTACACATTTCTCTTGTTGTCATATTACAATGTGTTTCCTCTGCCAAAACACCACGGAGTACACATAGTCCCACCTCGCGAACATGTTGTGCAGACGCAACTGTGAGAGAATTCTGAAATAATGGTTTATTAAGTTCATTATGTGAGGAAATGAGGAAAAGTTAGGTCAGTAGTTTATGAAAAACCAATGCTCAGTACCAAACAAAAGTGTAATGTCTTCACAACACCCATAGTATTTCTCGTATCATCAGCTATCGATAGTCCTTAAAAATTAAACCCTTTCATCGAAAAAGTCTCTAGTTAGTGATACAACAGGGTAGATAATGAAGTTTTGCGTAATAAATATATGGAAGAATACTCTCCTCTTGATGTGCTTTAATCTGCCAAAATCTCATTTTGATATCTCAAACCACTTAGGAAATGTGGGGATTGTTGTGGATATTTCACTCTGGCTTTATCGCTGGCGTAGCGCGATCGCAAATGAATGTGCGACTTCAGATCAACTTTCTCGAGATTGTTGAGAGGCAGAGAGCTCACCCAATTCTAAAGAAAAAATTTCATACATAGCGACCCCTCTTTTTCATTGCAAACTTTTTCGAATCACAATAGCTATGACCATTAACGAAATGTTGGGCACATCGTAATGAACCTGACATGTAAAGCAACAGGCAAAGCGAAAATGATTTCTTTTTGCTACAAGGTTTCTGTAAGATCGTTTCAAAAGATTGCAGGGCGCACGCCTCGATTCTGCCGAAAGGTAGCAGACAGTATCAACCTCCCCTTCCGAAGAAACGAATGAACTCGCCCAGCGCCCTGGACATAAATTGGTCACTACGCATCTGCCCCAGAATCCTGTGCACACTCTATGACTTAAGGTTATTGCTGATGATTGAGGAAACTGTGACTACACAGCGTTATGTCTTGGACATTTCAAGTATTATTTTATTACGTCTCCTCCGACAGTATCGTGGTTCCATTTCTCAACACAACAATACTCATTGGCACATTGCACGTATCTCTACGGACTGTGTTACGTCGCCATTTGTTACGTTATATATATATATATATATATATATATATATATATATATATATATATATATATATATATATATATATAATTTATCAGCATCAATCTTTCTCTTCTTAGAGCATGATTCTTTCTCTCAGGGATATTATCTTTTCTTATCACTTACGTGCATAAGTAAATATGAAACGGGTTCATGAAGGGCCGCTGTTATTTCTGTGCCAACTTTAGATTTTGAATATGATGACTAAAATATAGTTGCCTTTAACTGAACTGAATGTAATTTTGTTAATTTCTATTTATTGATTGCAAAGCAAGGCTCGAGAGAATTTCGATTGTTGCCGTGGAGCGGCCAAGATAAAACTTACTGAACTCATGGAATCTGTATAACTTAAAAAATGAACTTTAACGTAAACTAATTATCTGTTGCAATTTAGGAAGGTTCTTACAACGAAATCTCTCGCATTTACAGTTACTGTTAACACCTTTGAAAAATAAATCAATACTTCGGCGCGTAATAGCCGGCCGGAGGCTGCATCGGAAGATGAGCTTCCCGCAGCGCAGATTGCTGAAAAAATTTGCTTAATAAAAAATAATTAGCAACTGCGACCATTTGAGGTGACAACTATTACAAAGAAATTCATTTTGTGATAACAATAGTTAGTTCATTTTAGCAGAATACCGACTGACTTACATAAAATATGTGTAGTCGCTCAATGGCTGCCTCCCGTATCGTGAAACAAAACAATGTGAGTACCATAAAGTACGTCCTTCCTCCTCGGCCGTACAGTCGCGTCTCATTTCGATCCATTTTTATTTTCATAGACATGTTTTAAATAAAGATGCTTCTTTTAAATTATCGCTGCATATCAGTTGTTTCAAGAACATAAACTGTATCTTTAATACTTATTATATTCATAAAATACGTTAACTACGGTTTCCAACCGATAAAAATATCAATATTTATGTGACGTACCGTCACTTGGGCCCCCTAGTGAGGGTGTACGTAATAAAGTCCACTGTTTATGTACAAACTCACTACAGTTTCATATTTAGTTCAGTTTTGTGGACGGCCAAAAGTTTATGTTTGGCCCGCCTATTTCAATTCACTGTTTAATACTCTGTTCATTACACAGTTATGGATGTCATAAATAATTCACAATTACAGGTGAGTACGTCTATCAGTCCCATCTGTCTTTCTGTTTTATTATGAATGGGAACAATCCGGTATCTTACAGACCCGAGGCACTTTGACTTACGCTCCCCCATTCGGGTTACAGGCGTAAGGGAAAAAAACTGGCCAAAAATATCCCCGGCCGGAGCCTACGGATTGAAGGTATTACTTCAAATGGTTCAAATGGCTCTGAGCACTATGGGACTCAACTTCTGAGGTCATTAGTCCCCTAGAACTTAGAACTAGTTAAACCTGACTAACCTAAGGACATCACACACATCCATGCCCGAGGCAGTATTCGAACCTGCGACCGTAGCGGTCTCGCGGTTCCAGGCTGCAGCACCTAAAACCGCACGGCCACTTCGGCCGGCGATGGTATTACTGTTAATTTTTCTTTTACATTGAATGCGTAGCACCTGCACACACATTAACAGACAAATATATACACATATACATTTGCATTAAAAAAATTCATCATTAAAACGTGAAATTACATAATGAACAACTGTCTTTTTTCTTCTGTACAGATTGTTGTTTCAGACTTTATGTTTTTGTGCAGGGTGTATCAGTTTATCGTCCATTACAACATTTTTGGATCTGATCGAAGTAAACGTTGCCGATTGCCGGTTTTTTGCTGGTCTGGCGGTGTGACGCTGCTTGCGTAGACGGTAGTGAGCGTGACTCAAGGCATACTAAAAATGAGGAAGATGGACCACAACTAGAACTATAAAGAAGAATAGATAAAGACCCCGAAACATGGGACAGAATACACGTGGGAACATGAAATGTTCGTGATTTAATTAATTAGGAAACAGAAATCAAGAAAGAATGAAAGGAAAGAAAATCTGATACAATGGTTGTAATAGAAACGCAAAGAAACTCGATGGAACTCAATACAAATGAGACTAAACCTTTATTTACACTGATGACAAAGGTGATGGGATACCTCCTAATATCTTATCAGACCTCACTTAGTCCAGCATAGTGCAGCAGTTCGAGGTGGCATGGACTCAAAAAGTCGCAGGAAGTCCCCTACAGAATTACGAAAGTGTTTCCGGTGCCAGATTTTAAGCACGAACTGACCTCTCCATTGTGTCCCATAAATGGGATTCATGTTGGGCGATCTGGGTGGTCAAACGATTCGCTCGAATCGTCCACAATGTTCATCAAAACAACCTGAACAATTGTGACCTTGTGGCATGGTACACTATCATTCATAAAAAATCCGCCGTTGTTTGGAAACAAGTTGCTAAACATAACTATTTTCAACCAATGATCATTCCAGTTGGACCAGAGGGTCCAGTCCTTTCCATCAGCTTGCACAGTGCCTTTCTGACAACTTGGGTCCTCGGCTTCGTGGAATCTGTGACAAACAGAAACCCTGCCATCAGGTCTTACCAACTGAAATCGGGACTCATCTGACCAGGCCACAGTTTTACATTTGTCTAGGATTTAACATTTACGGTCACGAGCCCAGCAAAGTCACTGCAGGCGATGTCATGCTGTCAGCGTAGGCACTCGTGTCGGTCGCCTGTTACCATATGCCATTAACGCCAAATTTCGCCGGCCTGTCCTAACGGAAATGTTCTTCGTATGTACCACATTGGTTTGCTTATTTCACCCAGTGTTGCTTGTCTGTTAGCACTGACAATTCTATGCAAATGGCGCTGCTCGTAGTTGTTAAGTGAAGGCGGTTGGCCACTGCGTTGTAGGTTGTGAGAAGTAGTGCCTGGAATTAGGCGTTCTCCGCACACTATTAACACAGTGCATATGAGAACAAAAGACAGCTCCGCCAATGCACTGAGTGATTACACCTTGTGTACGCGATACTAGCGCCATATGTATATGCGCGTATCGCTATCCCATGATTTTTGTCACCTCAGTGTAAAATACGTGAGCATCTATCCAGGAAGTGGTATATGAATAGATCAAATGGCTCTGAGCACTATGGGACTTAACATCTGATGTCATCAGACCCCTAGAACTTAGAACTAATTAAACCTAACTAACCTAAGGACATCACACACATGCATGCCCGAGGCAGGATTCGAACCTGCGACCGTAGCGGTCGCGCGGTTCCAGACTGAAGCGTCTAGAGCCGCTTGTATAAACAGATCACTATTTGTTAATATCAATGATACATCTCCCAGCATCGTGGAAGAAAATGAACAGCAATGAAAGAGCGAATGAAGAAGCGTTTGAGATTTATCTAATACATGAAGAGAGTATAAAAACCTTATGTTAAAGTAGGTTATCTACTTACCTACAGAAGCAGGGAATTAGCCAAGATACTGATGGCGAATGGGTTAACATCATATAAACTCCAAGAAGAATAGGTAACAAACAATTAGTAAAAGAAGAACGTCCTGGAAGAAAAAAGGATGAAGGATATGGAATGAAGAAATTGCATATGCAGTTAAAGACAATAATTTAGCTCATCTATAAGCGCACCTAGACTATTTCGAACAAATGTATAAGAACCGTTCACGAGGATATATAAGGGAGACAAATGATGTCCTGTTTATGGAAATGTAGTTCCCAATTCTCTAGAGAATTGGGAAACATAAGAACGCGCTGAAAAGTAATGCCTCCGAATTTTCAGGTGAAAACTCCTAAAACATTTGAAATAAAACAGACCTTATTAACATCCTACATCATTAGTATTCATGTCTACACGTTTGCAACCCTCTGCCGCGAGACGGCTCCAAATCGTAGATTGTAACATGGCAGTGTGCAGTGTAACAATGTCGGTGCGTGAGAAGCAGCTTGCTGTAATCGACTTTCGTATTCGAAGAGCTCGCCCACACATGGAGCATCCTCTCCTTTCAGCACGACAATGCCAGACCACACACGAGCCCTGCGAAATCTGCAACAATACGACGCCTTGGGCTCACTGTCACATCACACTGTAACGTCTAAGCCCCAACCAATTTTCACTTGTTTCCATAACTTTAAGTATACCCTAGAGGATTTCACTTTGATAGTGATGAAGAGTTGTAAGCAAAGATGAGATTGTGCCTTCGTCAACAAAGTAAAACAATTCTACATCAACGGTGCCAACAAAATGATCTCTAGTTGGTAGAAATGTTTTCGCCGCCGGGGTGACTGTGTTGAGAAATAAATAAGTAGACATGAAGAATAAAGATATAGAACGTTGATAGCGTCTGTTTGATTTAAAAAGCTTTAAGTGCTTTCACATAAACCATTCCGCGGCATTATTTTTTATCACGGCCTTGCAGCATTAAGAGAAATGAAGAGTAAGAAGACTACAGGAAAATATGGAATAACCGCAGAATTATAGATGTATAGTGACCCAATATTGAGTCAGAGATTTATGGGTCTAATTAATAGATACTGGAATGGATATCAGATTCCAATGTCCTTGTCGCATGCCCACGTTATGCCTATATTCGGAAAAGGTGCTAGAACGGGTGTGAAATTTATAGAGGAATAAGTATTTTGAATACAGGATATAAAACATATGTAAGACTATTAAGTAAAACGGTATTACCCATCACGGACAAAAATGTTCAAAGGTGTGTGAAATCTTACGGGACATAACTGCTAAGGCCATCAGTCCCTAAGTTTACACACTACTTAACCAAAATTATCCTAAGGACAAACACACACACACCCATGCCCGAGGGAGGACTCGAACCTCCGCCGGGACCAGCCGCATCACAGACATTTTATTACAAGAAGAACAGAACTGTTTTATAAAGGAACGATGTTGTACCTATGCCACTTTCATAGTAAACCAGAAAACTCAAAATCAAAGCACTATAACCTAGAAATTCAAATACGAGTAGCTTGCACTGATTACGAAAAAAAAACGTTAAGATATTAGACCGAGTAAATAAGTAGACTAAATAAGTAGAGGAAATTAGTTTAAAATTAACATAGGCACCTGTACTGTACCAAATATTGTACCAAATTTTACGCTAATTGGTGATCAGTTTAAATGTAAGGAAAACTGATGACGAGCTGCAAAAAGCAGTATGTATTGTACAGAAGTTACGTGGGCATTATGAATTTAAAATTTCCATAAACGAGACAAAAAGAGTGCTGTTCAAAGGTAAATATATTAGAAACAAAATTGTAATCAGTCATACTTTATTAGATCAAGTCATGGGTTTAAATTACGTATGAACCGATAAAAAAAAGATACAGGCTACCAAATTGACATTTTTAAGCATTGTGAACGATACCCTTTCAGATACAATAGCAAATGAAAAATAAGGAAGAACCATGAATATATTGTTTGGAAGACAACATTGTAAACTGTCGAAACGGCTGGAAACTACATTTTGATAAGGTGCCAAAAGAGCGGATCCAAAGAAGACTGTTGTGTTAAAGCACTGAGGGAAGGAGTATCTCCTAAGGCCAAAGAACTGATGTTCTGATATATCTAGAAGCCCGGATAATACAACACTGTCTAGTGCATGGAGTGCAGAAGAAGAGGATGAATCAAATTTACAAAGAAATAGGCAGTACTGGCCCACTGATCAGTATGGCGTTGCTACCTCTGGCACAGTTGGAGGCACTGATTCAGATGGGAACGGTGTCATAAAGCTGTTGTATTCTCTCCTGAGGCAAGCTGGTACACAAATAATGTAACTGGCCTGTGACATCCTAGATAATGGTACTGCGGCGGAGTTGAGGTGTTTCCAGATACAGCACGTGCTCTGTCAGGGGCAGATCTGGGGATCTTGGTGATCACAGCTGACCTCAACATCATGCAGACAGTTGTGACGGTACGTCACATAAATATTGACATTTTTATCGGTTGGAAACCGTAGTTAACGTATTTTATGAATATAATTAGTATTAAAGATCCAGTTTATGTTCTTGAAACAACTGATATGCAGCGATAATTTAAAAGAAGCATCTTTATTTAAAACGTGTCTATGAAAATAAAAAAGGATCGAAAAGAGACCCGACTGTACGGCCGAGGAGGAAGGACGTACTTTATGGTACTCACACACTGTTTTGTTTCGCGATACGGAAGGCAGCCATTGAGCGGCTTCACATACTTTATGTAAGTTATTCGGTATTCTGCTAAAATGAACTAATTATTATCACAAAATGAATTTCTTTGTAATAGTTGTCACCTCAAATGGTCGCAGCGGCTAATTATTTTTAATAAGCTTTTTTTTCAGCAATCTGCGCAGCGGGAAGCTCATCTTCCGATGCAGCCTCTGGCCGGCCATTACATGCCGAAGTATTAATATATTTTTCAAAGTGTTAACAGTAACTATATATGTGAGAGATTTCGTTCGAAGAACCTTCCTAAATGGCAAAAGATAATTAATTTACATTGAAGTTCATTTTTTAAGTTATACAGATTCCATGAGTTCAGTAAGTTTTATCTTTGCCGCTCCACGGCAACAATCGAATTTCTCTCGAGCATTGCTTTGCGATCAATAAATAGAAATTAACAAAACTACATTCAGTTCCGTTAATGGCAACTCTATTTTAGTCATCACGTTCAAAATCTAAAGCTGGTACATAAATAACAGCGGCCCTTCAAGAACCCGTTTCACATTTACTTATGCACGTAAGTGATAAGAAAAGATAATATCCCTGAGAGAAAGAATCATGCTCTAAGAAAAGAAAAATTCATGCTCCGCAAACAAGTGTATAACCTGGAACCATTCAATCCCCGTTCAGGTAACTTGAGAAATTGTTTTGAAAGATACCTGAACAAAACGAGATACTGGGACGAACCCACATCTGCCAGGGACATCTAAGAATTTTGGAAGGTTGAAAGGTGGCTACACTGAGTCACAGCGCCAGAGATTGCGCCACAGATTATTATTCCGCCGCCTCCACTGGTGTAGTAGTAGTTCAGAGGATGTCGAGGACAGTAGTAGTTCAGAGGATGTCGAGTGCAGTTGTTGTTCTGTTGGGCGAGAGAGTAGATGCTGTTCGGTTGGTGTAACGTATAGACGGAAGATGTTGCAATGATCACAGTGTATTTTTCGTCAATATATATTTAGGTAAAAAAAAGTATTACAGATTTCCTTAATGACAATGCCTCTTGGTCACAGGTTCAGTCAACAAAGCATCTGGCTAGTGTTCAGTATTAGACTTGTAACTCTCGTTTCTATGTGTAATTGTACGAGTAGTATAACTTGTTTTTCATTTAGTTCATTGTAAATGGTGTTTAAAATTGTAAGTAGGCTGTTTATGTTTTCTTATTAGCAACGTTACGTAGCGCTCTGTATGAAAAACACTGGCTGTGCTGTGTGCAGTCTGTGGCTAGCTTGCATTGTTGTTTGCCATTGTAGTGTGGGGCAGCGGCAGCTGGATGTTAACAGCGCGTAGCGTTGCGCAGTTGGATGTGAGCCGCCAGCAGTGGTGGACGTGGGGAGAAAGACGGCGGAGTTTTGAAATTTGTAAGACTAGATGTCATGAACTGCTATGTATATTACGATTTTTCAACACTATTAAGGTAAATACATTGTTTGTTCTCTATCAAAATCTTTCATTTGCTAACTATGCCTATCAGTAGTTAGTGCCTTCCGTAGTTTGAATCTTTTATTTACCTGGCAGTAGTGGCGCTCGCTGTATTGCAGTAGTTGGAGTAACGAAGATTTTTGGTGTGATAAGTGATTTGTGAAAGGTATAGGTTAATGTTAGTCAGGGCCATTCTTTTGTAGGGATTATTGAAAGTCAGATTGCGTTGCGTTAAAAACATTGTGTTTCAGTTTAAACACAGTCATACATAATTTTTCAAAAGGGGACGTTTCATATGTCGACCCTTAGCCGAGGATACCTCACTGGAATCTTCTAATTTTATCTTGTAGTTTGTGTAATTAGTGTAGATTTTGATTATTGCTAGCGCGTAATTGTAGAGAGAATCTCCTTTGTAGTTGCAGTCTTTCATTGTTGTACAGTAAAACAGTTGTGGCATGTATGTAGATTTGCAGCAAGTATTTCGCAGCTGCGCTTGCAATTAACTAGATATTATTTTCAGTGCTATGTTAATGTGTTCTCTTATTTTTTCTCTTCAAATTGTGTTTTTCTGTGTTGTCGTGTGAAATATTGTGGCAATTATGGCGTGTGAAAAACGTAATACTAGGCTTCAAAGTAAACTGAGAAATGACAGTGAAGATGAAAGCAGTGTGTTAGCGCCACCGTCTAATGCATTAAATAATCTTCAACATAGTAATTTGGTAATTGTGCATAGGGAAATGGAGCGGGCGGCAAACAATGGCGTCGGCAGTGAAACAATTAGTGAACAGGGAAGCATTATCGATCGATCGGTCGGCAATAGCTCGCCTCAGGAATCCGAAATGACAGGACACAATTTTGCAAATACTGTAGATTCAGGTTTTGCGTCCTCACCGTTTTCTCAAATAAGTCAAGACACATTTTCTGCTTGTCAAAATGTGAATGTTGCCGGTGCAAATGCACTGCCGAAAAGCGTAGAGGAACAGATTCCAGACATTAATGTATTGTTATTACAGCTAATGCAACAAATGGAACAAAATCAGAGACAAACACAGCAAAAGCTTCAAATGTTAGACACAATGGAACAACACCAGAGACAAACACAGCAACAGTTAGACGCAATGGAACAAAATCTTCACACCACGCTTGAACAAACACGTGAAGATTTAACTGCTGAGTTACATAAAATCGAATCGAAATGTCAAAAAGTCTGTAACGACGTACAAACTCAAATTTGTGAGCATTTTCAACCTATTTTTTCGCGGCATGAAAATGCATTACAGAATCACGAAGCAGCCATAAAAGAACTGCAAACCATTGTTCATGAAAATCATGAGACCTTGTGGGCTAAAATTGACTCAGTTGCATCTACCGATTCGGTTACGCAACTTGCAAAAACTCAGGAAAACTTAAAGGACACAGTAGATTCGATTTCAACACAAATGGACACTCTGAACTTGGTTCAGAAAAACACACTGAGGAAATGTGTTCACTATCGGAGAAAGTAGCCGAACTTTCGGATCAGTTCTCTAACTTATCTACCAAGGTGGATGATAATCTGAATGACACAAAACCGGTAGTCTTTAATGACACAGAAGAGTGCGAACAAATTAGGAAATTCAAACAAAATCAGAATCAAATTAATACGCAACACCAAAGAGAAATCCGGGAAGTACAAGATCAGCTGACACAAGTAATACAAAAATTATATATTTCAGAGGACACTCGCGCTCCAACACGGGAAGAGGGACTTAGAAATACGGAACAACCACAAAATAATAACACAGGACACTTCGGAAATTATGAAAAAAATTGCCAAGGCACACCGAATTTTGAGATGGAACCGCCGAAACGACGTAACAATGACCGACATGCGACTCGCCGACATGATGATTTTGACTATAAGCTGTTCATTACTACACGTAAATTCAAAACATTTAAGAATTCTGGTAACGACATTCATCCACAAGCATGGCTCCATCAATTCTCTCATTGTTTTCCTCCCAACTGGTCATTAGAACACAGATTAGAATTTATGTGTGGCTATTTAGAGAATGAACCAGCTGTAAGAATGCGATCGGTCATTCACGATTGTCACAGTGAAGGAGAATTTTACCATGCCTTCCTCTCAGCATATTGGTCTCAAGCTACACAAGACCGAGTAAAACATAGCATCATGATGATGAAACACTTTGAACAATCAGAATTTTCCAGTCTTGTCAAATATTTTGAAGACATGTTGCATAAGAATCAGTATCTTTCAAACCCATACAGCCCTTCAGAACTCATCCGCATATTCTTAATGAAATTGCCTGAACATTTAAGAAATATTATTTTAGCAGGACGTTGCAAAGACGACACTGAAGCTTTTCAAAGACTCTTACAAGAATTAGAAATTGACACAGACAGTCGCGGGATGCGAAAACAGGAAAGTAATCACTACAGGTCACATCTGTCACAATTCTGTGACGACAGAAACAATAACTGGACACGAAAAGTCTATTCTTACAACGCAAATCGTGAACAAAACAGACACCACCCATATGACAACCACTGGCAGAGAAAGATCGCATTTCCGTAGTAATGAATATGACAGAGATTACCTTAGAAACAGACAATATGGGAACCAAAACAATAATTATCAAGGGAGACAGAATAACTTCAGACACAACAGTTCAGCGCGCAGTTACGATTCAGGAAGAAATTCTCCACCACATGACCGACAAGAAAGAAATTATGAAATCTACCGACATGACGACAGACGAGATAATCATAACGACAGACCTGAATTTCATCAGAACTGGCGGGATTCAAACAGAGCAGGGCACTTTCGACAACATGAATTTGTAGAAGCTAGGTCTCCTAATCCCAATAACTACGAGCGCCAACAAAGGAACAGACAATGACTCGCACCGCAGGCAGCCACGTGCGCCGGCTGGCTCAGAGAAAAATAACATAGACGCTAACCTTGAGAAAAATTTTAGCATTCCTCACCGACGTATACCGCATGATAATTCCGTTCAAGTTGAACCTCTTCGTACTAGGAAGAGTAAAGGATTGCACCACATTTCACATGTAAAACCGTTTATTGAAAGATAATCTGCTTTATAACTTAGTCTTTGCCATAAAATTTTTCACTTCACATTTCTAGTATGCTTTGTCAGACTTAGAATCTGTTAACATGCAACAATGTTTGAAGTTAAATATCCAGTCAAGAACCAAGAGAACTTATTTAAACAGAAATTACGAATGCACTGTTATTGTGAACAGACGGCACAGTGTTATTGTGTGTGTACATTCTTGCTTGTTAGTTGCACGATTACGTAACGACTATAAGGCTCACATACTTAGAACATTTACCAGTACTGCTAATGAGATTTGACTGAGGTGATATGCAACATTCTGGTTTACTTGAAAATACATTCTGGATTTAAAGTACTTTCTGTGAGATACCAGATGACGCAGTGGTTAGTTTATGTGACAGCTACACGATTTTATCATGATGCTACTAATGAATGACAATTTACAATGTTGTTTCTGTGGTGTATCTGTTTTATACCTGCAAATTTTTTCTGAATTCTTCTGGAAAGTAAAACATGTTTTAGTAGTACCTTTTGTGGTATAGCTACAATGAGACAACCTTTTTCGTAGCACAACAATACGTTACAGTATAGTACTTTCTTGATCACGGTAATGTACATGATAACTACGATATCTATACGCATAGCATTTCGCTTTTGTTTATTACAAGGTAAGTACATTGACTTCCACAGAACTCTGCTTACGGTCGACGATAATTACGACACTAGGCACATTTTTTACCAGCGCTACATTTTTCCGTGATACATTTCATTCCATTGCTGTAATCTGTAACACCTGAGGGTATAATTACATTAATCCTCAGGGGGGTACACACTTACTTTATGTACCATGTATTTGGCAAGCACAAGGAGCCCTAGCTAATATGGTATTTGCTTGTACAACTTTACATATCGGTACCATATTTCTCTAACACACAAATTACACAGGTATCTGATCATTTAACTGAGAGATAAACATTTTTTCTACTACGTCAGTGACACATGTTTACGCAATTACAGTGTTGGATTACTTCACACTTACGAAATTGTATTTCGTCTGTACTTTGTGAACTGTTCACATTTTTTCAGAACCATTGTGATACTATGAGAGCGTTGAATGATGTATTTGGTAAGGGAGCATGATTTTAAAGTACGTTTGAGGTAGATGACACTTTTGAAACGAGCAGAGAAATTTTTGTAGGTTTTAAAATATTCAGAAAGCTACAACGATTTTGAGATGTGATTGATCTGTTATGATGTTATTATTATGCTGTTGAGGTATGTTTATGATCAATGAGATGATGCTATATGAGGAATTTGATTATGCTATGTATTTATTATGATGAAATGTTAAAGAATGTCTACGAATATGTATATGTGTAATAAGGTATGGAATAATGAGTAGTGGTTAGGGACACTGATTTGTGAAAAAGGTTGTTGGAAACCAAGAATCGTACTTTAAGAGTTATGAAATGTATGTAAATGCGTGAATGTATTACAATGCCGACGAAAATTTTTTGGACTCTGTTATATCAATAGGATTTTGTTTCTACAGATTTGTAACGCAAATTCTTGACCTGTGAAATATTTTTATATGAGACTGTCACTGTAGCAGAAACTGCTGTCGTAAATATTTCCGTAAGAAAGTTAAGTGACCACCTGCATGTAATGCGTCGTGGGCAGCTGCGCGACAGTCGCCTGGAAAAAACCCATTAGTGTGTGCCTTTCAGAGGCACAAGTAGAAAAAAAAAAAGGGAGGCCATTATCCTCGCTATTGACATTCCTATGTAGAAAGCATCGCAAATACGACACGCTCAAACTTGAAAACATATGATTATACTGTGGAGCTCTTAATTTATGATATTTACTAAAATGCCTAATGAAACGATGAGAAACATTTCATGGCTATTGTATTGCTAGTTGAGAGAAATGCCATATGGCTTGCTTTATGTATTTATTTACTCATGTTGTTTAATTTCTAGTTTCTAGCTGCACTGCAGCATTGGTTAAAATAAAATTTAATAGATGTACTAATATAAATATTTTATGCCTACAGATCCAGTAAATAATTTTATGATCTATAAATAAAAACGAAGGAGTATAAAAAGACATTTCCCTTCACAGGAATTGCATACGGAAATTTCTTTTCAAGTACTTGGTAATTTTTTTGGAAGAACTACTTCTTGTGGTGCACCACTTTAATTACATAGACATTAAGATGTGAATATACATTTCCTTTATCTGCGTTGTTGTCTTTAGTGTACTATTTTTTCTGCTTGAGCTTTGTCATGTTTAGGTATAAGTTATTTCATTTTCTGCTGCTGTTTGCCAGGCATAGTGTTACTGAATTTGACTTTGTATTACGCTGTTAAGCCAGTTTTACTACGGATTTATTTTTCTTGTTTGCTGCACAGTGCCTTATATTAGTTGTAATATTGCAATTGCTTTGCCAATTTGAATTTTTTGTCATTGCTGTTTGTGTTAATTGTTTTGTGCTTCTGCATTGCCTCATCCCTTAGTTTAGCATCTGAGCTTGGTAAATTTTAGTTAGCTTAAGAGGGGGTAGACTATATAAGAAACTAACTATGATGAAACGGAAGAAATGCATTGAGAAGCTATAAGAAAATGGTTTGGCCAAAAAAGTATTTTGAAAGAGGATATGAACAAAAAAAGTAGGGTTTAGAGACAACAGGTTTAGGTAGGATTTTCTTGGAAATAAACGATGAGGTAGGAAAAAGGTTAAATAAATAATAAGGTAAGAAATGTGTGAACATATAAGTACAGAAAGCATGCTTGGATAGAATTTTTTTGGTGGAAATAAATGTTGAAATAAGAGGAAAGATATATGGAATGAAGTTTTGGGGTGGACTGCAGTACCAAATGTCACACTGAAAACAAACCCTGTCCTGTATTTTTGTGTTATTACACTATGTGAATTTGTGTTTTTCCTGTCTGTATGTGTCTAGCTAATACAATTTATGTTGTAGAATTTTTCTAATAATATGTTATTTACTTTGTAAAGATGTTTAGACATTATTTATTTTGTTCTGTTTTAATGCTCATGTGTAAAGTTGATGTTTCTAAAGTTATTCTGATCTTTTATGTATTTACTTATGTCATAATTCCTATAACACTGATGTATATGTTAGTTTGATTCTTTTGTAAAGCCCATATTACTACAAATGTTATCTGTATTATTATGTTTTAATGCTGTATTTTGTACCTTTGTAATTGTATTCTTATGTTATAAAATTGTAATTGACACCAGTTCATCATATTATTAACTTGTAAGTTCCATTTCACTGCACACGTTTCTGTTGGTCATAGTATATGGACAATATGTGAGATGTAGTGACTGTTAGTGTTTGCACATGTGTTAATCATTCAGCAAGGGACTGGACAACAGCATTGCTGGTTCTAAGGACAATTCCAAAAACTTTGTGAGTGCACAAGTGGTGGTTATGGACTTGCTATATTATCCGCAAGACTCTTCAATGGTGATTGTGCAGCTGCACAGTCACAACAGATGGCTGCTGGCCATCTCTACAAGGACTACAGTGGGTCTGCATCTTTGATGATCCACCAATACCATTATTTCTACAAGGACTACAGTGGGTCTGCATCTTTGATGGCCCACCAATACCATTATTTCTACAGGGACTGCAGTGGTACTGCACCTCTGGTACCCCACCAATACCGTAATCTCTACCAGGACTACAGTGGATCGGCCCTGTGATTACCTACCTACCAATATTCTTCAAAACTTCGACTGACTCTGCTGTGGGTTTGCTCTGTTGTGGCCCATTACCTGTCTGCATGTCGAGAGTCAGCACTGTCTCACCGTTGGAAGGACAACACTACTTCTTCAAGACTGCATGGAAATCCACTACTACCGTGTGCATTTTCTTTTACTGCTCAGCCTTTGAGAAAAACACTGCAATTTGACTGTGATGAATGATCAGGACTGTCTTTATGGACTGTGAGAAAATTTTAGCATTTGACCAACATTGTATCAATAAGTGTGTGCCTTTGATTTCTTTGTTATTGTAATTATGAAAAAATTTTTCAAATCTGCATTGGCCACTGCCCAAAACAATTTGTAAATTTTTTTGTGGGGAGCATGGGGGCTATGTAAGTAGGCTGTTTATGTTTTCTTATTGGCAACATTACGTAGCGCTCTGTATGAAAATCACTGGCTGTGCTGTGTGCAGTCTGTGGCTAGCTTGCATTGTTGTCTGCCATTGTAGTGTGGGGCAGCGAATGCTGGATGTTAACAGCGCGTAGCGTTGCGCAGTTGGATGTGAGCCGCCAGCAGTGGTGGATGTGGGGAGAAAGATGGCGGAGTTTTGAAATTTGTAAGACTAGATGTCATGAACTGCTATGTATATTATGATTTTTCAACACTATTAAGGTAAATACATTGTTTGTTCTCTATCAAAATCTTTCATTTGCTAACTATGCCTATCAGTAGTTAGTGCCTTCCGTAGTTTGAATCTTTTATTTACCTGGCAGTAGTGGCGCTCGCTGTATTGCAGTAGTTGGAGTAACGAAGATTTTTGGTGAGGTAAGTGATTTGTGAAAGGTATAGGTTAATGTTAGTCAGGGCCATTCTTTTGTAGGGATTATTGAAAGTCAGATTGCGTTGCGCTAAAAACATTGTGTGTCAGTTTAAACACAGTCATGTATAATTTTTCAAAAGGGGACGTTTCAAAATATCTTGTCATATTGAGGAAGAACCGAGCCAAATACACGTACGTTTAGTCACACTACCACACACAGAACAGTTACACTTGTGCTTTATTGTTTCGTAGTTTTTATAGTTGCTGGGGACTTAATTAATCAATTGTGTTAATGGAAATTTCTGGTCATTCTTTATTTTTATTTTATGCAGTCAGATTGCGTGCTAATACTGCTCAGGGCCAACCGGTTACGAGATTTCGTAACCGGACACACAGCTAATAAAATTATTGCATTCATCGTTTCTTTTTAATCAAGCACTCATGCACGTGGCTACTGCTGCTTCGGATCGTTCCTTGGAACTCTTTTGATAGTAAAAACAGCAGACGGTAGTATTGTTGAAGTAATTCGTAGTTTAGTAATTGAATATTTTCAGTTGTTTTGTCTTCCTTCTAATAGTATTTTTGCAGAATTTAATTTTTGATGTCTTGTATACACGTTTGACAATTTTGTGCAATTATGAAGATTTCAATTGTTCGTTAATCGTGTTTGAGGGAATCATTTCATATGAATGGTACTGTTGGTGATAAAGTGTCATATTGTGTGTAATTTTCGTATAGTGACGTGTTTTGTATGTTTTGTAAATGATTACGCGATGAATGAAAAAGGCCAAAATGATGGATAGTCAGAATGACGAAATTGTTAACATGGCGAACTCGCCAACACAGGAGAACAGTATGATGAATAGTGAAGTAGAAAACAATTTAATAAGCCGGGAAAATAGTCCGGAACCAATTCAAAATTTTTCACAATCAAAAAATTTTCAGAATACGATATTAACGGCAGAAGATTCTGGAACAGTATCGAACACAGATAGCTTTACAGCTATGACGAAGGAAGTTAATTTTACGGGAAATGTTAGGCGCGAAAAGAATTTCGAACCAGTTAATATGGAGCAGTTGATGAGTGCAACATTAAATTTAGGATCACAAATAGGAACAATTAAAACTGATATGGGATCAATGGCAACACGGTTAGACTCACAAATAGGAACAAATAAAACTGATATGGGAACAATGGAAACACGGCTAGAATCACGAATAGGGACATATTTTAAAAACATGAAAGATGAATTAAAGAAAGAAATTAAAGAAGAAGTACAACCGATTTTGAATGCTCACAATAATAGAGTAATTTCAATAGAAATTAGACAAAAGGAGCAGGATAGAGAACAGCAAGAAAGAGATCGCGTGATAGTACAAAAATTTTCAGAGTTAAATTTTCAACGTGCACACGATAAGGAAAAAATATTTGAAAAAACCGAGGAATCCGTACCAAATGACAGAATAAACAACCTAACACAACAATATGAAAATTTAACTACTAAATGTGTCAATTCTGAAACCAGAGTCGTGACCCTTATGGAAGATGTAAATAAACAGAAAGAACAAATAGGTGACTTATCAGAAAGAGTTAAGGCGATTTCAGGTAAATTGACAAGCCTTCGTTTAAATGGGGACAGAGATTCAGATGATACAGCTCCATTGCCATTTTAAGAAACAGAAGAGTACCAGAATATAAATAAACATGCTGAAAATCAGGGAAAATTTAATGAACGCGTTAAAAGGGAATTTGAGGCGTTACGAAAGCAAGTTAAACAAATTGAAAGCGAAATCGTAGGAAAAGCCAGTAGGAGAAATTTAGAATCACCGATAGCAGCGGGTTTCGAAGAAAATAATTTATTGCATTTACGAGATGCAACAAGAGAGCGCCAGGAGCGCGAACTTGACAATAATCGACATTTGGACTGGGACAGATGCGGTAGGTCTTTGTCGCCATGATGTGAAAAATTTGACTATAAACACTTTTTAACTGTTCGGAAATTTAAGATCTTTCGCAATTCTAATAATGACATACATCCATATTCATGGTTAGATCAATTTATGTACGCACTTCCGCCAAATTGGCCACTAAGTCACAAACTGGAATCTATTTGTGGCTATTTAAGTCCTCAGGGGATTCACTACACTAAGTGATTATGTGCCGTAACGTGCACAGGGCCCCGAACTGTAGTAGTGCTGTTTGCATTTTAGTTTTCTGCACTGCTGCCTCCTCTTTTACTATTCTTTGTATCT
Source organism: Schistocerca piceifrons (assembly GCF_021461385.2). Taxonomy (NCBI): domain Eukaryota; kingdom Metazoa; phylum Arthropoda; class Insecta; order Orthoptera; family Acrididae; genus Schistocerca; species Schistocerca piceifrons. The sequence continues at coordinate 397,218,309 of NC_060144.1, read as the reverse complement.
GTCAAAACAACTCTTCAACTGTGAATCTATCTAGAAAAGGAGTCAGTAAAGAATAACTGGATATGACTATTTTATCCAAAAGTGACAGTTTTCAGGATATTGATGAAAAACGAACCGGCGACGCGCATGCGCGCACTTATTAGAGATTGTAATAATTTAAATGATTTTTATCATGCATTTCTATCGGCATATTGTTCCGAAAACACGCAAGACAGAGTCAAATATAGTCTTATTATGCAGCGTAATTATAAACAGTCTGAGTTCCGCAGGCCGGCAGAATACTTTGAAGATATGATTCGAAAGAATCAATTCCTTGCCAACCCTTATAGCCCGACTGAATTAATTCGCATTTGTTTAACTAAGTTGCCACAATCGATAAGACACATGGCTTTTACCGGAAGATGTAAAGACGACATTGAAACTTTTAAGACTTTGCTACAAGAACTTGAGTATGACAACGACGACGGAACTTCTTGTAACTTTTTCAGTAACAGTAATCACAATATATTTTTAGAGAAAAGGGATAATGATCGGAACGGTAGTTATAGCGGTAATTTTGAAAATGACAGACGACACAGATAGGACAAAAGATACCAGCCTTATGACAATAACAGGCATTCTAACAGAAATTACACAGACAAGTATAATAACAGAAATTCTTACCGGAATGATCAATCATACGGAAACAGTAATCGGTATCATCAAGACAGAAATTATTCATACAATAATAGAAATTCTTACTACAGAAATAACCTGGGTAGTAGACCTAACAATAATTTCAGAAGTGACAGTCGAAATTACACAAGAAGTAGTCATGCAGATAGCCCGGAAAATAGAAATTTTAATAACAGACACAACCAAGAATTTACAAGTAACAGACAGGAGGAACCTAATTGGCATCCTCCACGTGACAGAAATTCAGAGAGACAAGTGCAAATCGTAGAAATTGATCCGCGAAATGACGCGAATAATCAAAGACGTGACGCAAACAATCGACAATGAATTGTAGCTTCGGCTTCTGGAAGCAATATAGACGGTTCAGAAAGTAATGACACTACGACGTTACACTACGTACGCTTGGAAGACATGAGAGATAATTTGCTAGACGAAAAGGAAAATAATGTAGACGCATTTTACATCCTGTTATTTAAGTATGTGTGAGTAAGAATAAGTTCACTGCGGTCTTAGATTCTGGGAGCCCATTGAATGTTATTAGTGAATCAATTTTTCGTTGTTGTGTAAGAACTATTGCCTGTCCTGTGTTAACTGTTTCTAAAACTACAATTCGAGGAGCTATTTCTGGAAAAATTGAGGAAGTCCAACAACAGACCAACTTAAATCTCATATGTCAAGGATATGAATTTTCTGCTAATTTTATTATTGTTCCATGACTCGGTACACAAATTATATTAGGTATGGAGTTTCTTAACACATATAAGGCAATTTTAAACTTGAAGGAAGGAAGTGTGAACTTGACTTGCCGGAATACCGAGATATTTGAAATTTTTCGAGTGTGTAACGAAATATGAATCAGACAGAAATTGTTTAAGGTTTCTTACTTCTGATGTTTTAGCTGAGTATTATGACGACAATGTGTTCATTCATGACAACGACAATAGATACAGAGACGCGGTGGATGATATGATTAATATTGTATACACATTTAAGTTATGCACACTTTGGTCCCAGAAAATGCTTTAATAAATTACGCGAAAATTGCTGCTTCAGTAATATTGAAAAACCTATTCGACTTGTTCTTGCTAAATGCAAATTATGTCAAAAGGCTAAGCCGCCAACTATTTCTCACAGAGCATCGTTGTTTTCTATCATTCCAGCGAAATTAAAGGAGATGGCTGCAGTCGATTTGTTCGGTGCAGTGGTTCGTTCTACTAATGGTTTTGCGTACATTTTGGTAGCAGTGGAATTGACATCAAAATATGTGTGTTTTAAACCTTTACGCAAAGCAACAGCTCGTTCAGTATCTAACGCTTTCATCAAACATTTTCTTAAAGAAGTGGGTCATGTTGATGAGGTTATATCAGATAATGGATCACAGTTTGGCTCTAAAATTTGGCTTCGTACTCTACGGCGTCGTAAGATTAAACCAATTTTCATTTCACTTTTTCACCCTTAATCTAACGCTTCAGAGAGATGGATGAAGGAAATCAGTAAATTGTGTCGTCTTTATTGTCATCATAATCACGGACCGTGTGATCAGTATCTTCCTATTCTTTTAAACATTCTGAATGAACTCCCTAATGATTCAATTTCTTTACCGCCTATATAGGTATTAAAAAAATAAAGCACTGACAAATCGCATTTCAGAAACCGTTTCTTTTCCACTTACACGGAAACTGCGGCGTTCTGAAGTTGTGAACCTGGCTCTACAAAATCTTGCATCTGCGGCTGCTGGAAGAGAGAAATCAGCTAAACGTCCTGGTCGTTTAAAAACCTTGTCAGTTGGTCAAAAGGTGTTAATTAAGTCTCACCGTTTGTCTCACAAAGGAAAAGGCTTGTGTCGCCAATTGTTTCTGCTTTATAATGGTCCATATCGAATTCGCAAAATTATTCATGATAATACTGTTGAGGTAGAAACTCTTAAATCACGGCGCACTAAGGGAATACATCATATGTCGAACGACAAAATTTTTGTGGAATGACATACTTTTGAGAAATTAACAGTTACACGTAAACACGCTGAGAATACAGGGATACCGCGCCGTGTTCTAGCGGCAGAACATACACAAAGCGACAGTGAGTCCGCGCGCCGCACAAGGTAGCCGTTGACCACCAACAATTACTTCCTACATCACGCGTACCTACAGCTGATCGAGCGCTCAGTGTGAATGCATTGACAGCCGTAGACAAACACACAGTCTAATTTCTCCGGGCGGGGACTACTCAAGAGGACGTTGTTATCAGGAGAAAGAAAACTGGCGCTCTACCGATCGGAGCGTGGAATGTCAGATCCCTTAATCGGATAGGTAGGTTAGAAAATTTAAAAAGGGAAATGGATAGGTTGAAGTTAGGTGTAGTGGGAATTAGTGAAGTTCGGTGGCAGGAGGAACAAGACTTCTGGTCAGGTGAATACAGGGTTATAAATACAAAATCCAATAGGGGTAATGCAGGAGTAGGTTTAATAATGAATAAAAATATAGGAGTGCGGGTAAGCTACGACCAACAGCATAGTGAATGCATTATTGTGGCCAAGATAGACACGAAGCCCATGCCTACTACAGTAGTACAAGTTTATATGCCAACTAGCTCTGCAGATGATGAACAAATTGAAGAAATGTATGATGAGATAAAAGAAATTATTCAGGTAGTGAAGGGAGACGAAAATTTAATAGTCATGGGTGACTGGAATTCGAGTGTAGGAAAAGGGAGAGAAGGAAACGTAGGAGGTGAATATGGATTGGGGCTAAGAAATGAAAGAGGAAGCCGCCTGGTAGAATTTTGCACAGAGCACAACTTAATCATAGCCAACACTTGGTTCAAGAATCATAAAAGAAGGTTCTATACATGGAAGAATCCTGGAGATACTAAAAGATATCAGGTAGATTATATAATGGTAAGACAGAGATTTAGGAACCAGGTTTTAAATTGTAGGACATTTCCAGGGGCAGATGAGGACTCTGACCACAATCTATTGGTTATGAACTGTAGATTAAAACTGAAAAAACTGCAAAAAGGTGGGAATTTAAGGAGATGGGACCTGGATAAACTGACTAAACCAGAGGTTGTACAGAGTTTTACGGAGAACATAAGGGAACAATTGACAGGAATTGGGGAAAGAAATACAGTAGAAGAAGAATGGGTAGCTCTGAGGGATGAAGTAGTGAAGGCAGCAGAGGACCAAGTAGGTTGAAAGACGAGGGCTAGTACAAATTCTTGGGTAACAGAAGAATTATTGAATTTAATTGATGAAAGTAGAAAATATAAAAACGCAGTAGATGAGGCAGGCAAAAGGGAATAGAAACGTATCAAAAATGAGATCCACAGGAAGTGCAAAATGGCTAAGCAGGGATGGCTAGAGGACAAATATAAGGATATAGAGGCTTATCTCACTAGGGGTAAGATAGATACTGCCTACAGGAAAATTAAAGAGACCTTTGGGGAAAAGAGAGCCACTTGAATGAATATCTATACCTCAGACGGAAACCCAGTTCTAAGCAAAGAGGGGAAAGCAGAAAGGTGGAAGGAGTATTTAGAGGGTCTATACACGGGCGATGTACTTGAGGACAATATTATGGAAATGGAAGAGGATGTAGATGAAGGTGAAATGATAGATACGATACTGCGTGAAGACTTGGACTGAGCACTGAAAGACCTGAGTCGAAACAAGGCCCCAGGAGTAGACAACATTCCATTAGAGCTACAGACGGCCTTGGGAGAGCCAGACTTGACAAAACTCGATCACCTGGTGAACAAGATGTATGAGACATGTGAAATACCCTCAGACTTCAAGAATAATATAATAATTCCAATCCCAAAGAAAGCAGGTGTTGACAGATGTGAAAATTACCGAACTATCACTTTAATAAGTCACAGCTGCAAAATACTAACACGAATTCTTTACATAAGAATGGAAAAACTGGTAGAAGACGACCTCGGGGAAGATCAATTAGGATTCCGTTGACTTATTGGAACACGTTAGGCAATACTGACCTTACGACTTATCTTACAATAAAAAAGATTCGGGAAAGGCAAACCTTCGTTTCTAGCATTTGTAGACTTAGAGAAAGCTTTTGACAATGTTGACTGGAATACCCTCTTTCAAATTCTGAAGGTGGCAGGGGTAAAATACAGGGAGCGAAAGGCTACTTACAATTTGTACAGAAACGACAGTTATAAGAGAAGAGGGGCATGAAAGGGAAGCAGCGGCTGGGTACTGAGTGAGACAGGGTTGTAGCCTGTCCCTGATGTTATTCAATCTGTATATTGAGCAAGCAGTAAAGGAAACAATAGAAAAATTCGGAGTAGGTATTAAAGTCCATGGAGAAGAAATAGAAACGTTGAGGTTCGCCGATGACATTGTAATTCTGTCAGAGACAGCAAAGGACTTGGAAGAGCAGTTGAACGGAATGGACAGTGTCTTTAAAGGAGGATATAAGATGAACATCAACAAAAGCAAAACGAGGATAATGGAATGTAGTCGAATTAAGTCGGGTGATGCTGAGGGAATTATATTAGAAAATGAAACACTTGAAGTAGTAAAGGAGTTTTGCTATTTGAGGAGCAAAATAACTGATGATGGTCGAAGTAGAGAGGATATAAAATGTAGACTGGCAATGGCAAGGAAAGCGTTTCTGAAGAAGAGAAATTTGTTAACATCAAGTATAGATTTAAGTGTCAGGAAGACGTTTCTGAAAGTATTTGTATGGAGTGTAGCCATGTACGGAAGTGAAACATGGACGATAAATAGTTAAGACAAGTAGAGAATAGAAGTTTTCGAAATGTGGTGCTACAGAATAATGCTGAAGTTTAGATGGGTAGATCACATAACTAATGAGGTATTGAATAGAATTGGGGAGAAGAGGAGCTTGTGGCACAACTTGGCTACAAGAAGGGATCGGTTGGTAGGACATGTTCTGAGATATCGAGGGATCACCAATTTAGTATTGTAGGGCAGCGTGGAGGGTAAAAATCACAGAGGGAGACCAAGAGATGAATACACTAAGCAGATTCAGAAGGATGTAGGTTGCAGTAATTACTGGGAGATGAAGAAGCTTGCACAGGATAGAGTAGCATGGAGAGCTGCATCAAACCAGTCTCAGGACTTACGACGACAACAACAATTTCTCCGATTAAATTCAGTATAAAGCTATAGTGACTTGATAACTTACGTTATTAACGTTCAAATTTTCCAGGTTACAGTTGCATAAAATATTTAAGAAGTTCAGGTAAATTCTCTGCGTGTCCGACATTAAGAGGACTTGCTATCGAGGAAATTTCGGGAAGAATGTAATTTCGAAGAAGAAAGTAATAAACTAATAAGGTAACTATTAATTGAGTTTATTTTTAAGGTAACATATTTCTACTTAGGTATGTAATTTATACGCATTTACAGCTCGTGATTATGTGATTTTTACTTTGTGCTAAATTTTATGTTATATGAATTTACTTGTGAAGCGAGAAGCTTGTGTACATTTGCTGCTTTTGATATTGTTTTATTAATGAACAGGGTTGTTACTTGTGTATATTATGCATCGCTTGGCTGCTGTGTTTTTCACTGATGTGATATTTTTTATTATGTGCCTGGTGTGCCTATTTATTTAAATTGTAATTGTCACCTAATTAGTTGTGCTGATATGGTTACGTATGTAAGTTATACTTTGTGATTTATCTGCTTGCGCCTTCATGTTTACTTATTAAGATTACATATGAACATTTATTTGCTTATGCTGATATGATGCTATGCCCTATTTATTATGTAAGATATATACTTGCTGCTTTGCATATGGATAGCATATTTACACATTTTTGTTTTGTTGTCATAACTACTCTATAATTTTGTGTATGGAAATGCTTATATACTGTATACAAACATAGAGTTTAGGTTACACTATGGTATTAATTATGGATTGTTCGCATGGCAAAGCCTCCTTGTAGGGATTGTGCTGCAACCACTTGTTAACATTCTGTTCTCTACTGGTATATTTACTCGCTGTTGCATGTTTTGCTTACTCTCAGTGCTTTATATTTTAAGATAAGAAAATGAACTGCTATAATTCTACGAACTACATTGGTACAAGAAACTTCATTGCAGTCACATGAACTGGAGTTTATGGAAGCTGTATAAATTCATTGTTATAGAAAGGAAGCTGACGACATGAAATACTAACACTAGCGTTAGACCATTGACAGTTATTACACTGCATTCTTCGTGAGCAATTGAAATAGCAAATTACACTTGACACAAAGAAATACTCCACATGTTTGCTTCTGTTTTGCCATGATTCTTGAGGTGGTGTACACACTGTGAAATATTACGATTTATTCATTCATAGTCTTATTTGGTCATTCATACTGGGTACTCGCACCTACTTACTGAAAGTTATTCAAACTGAAGGCTGTTAGAGGTCATGTACGCATTTCTTTTATTTTATGATGGACAAGGTAACCCAAATATATTTTGCAATTCATAATGAGTAGAAGATTTGACTCAGGTGGATTACACAGAGGTTGTGTGTGGACATTGTGTCTTTGGATTGTATGGGATGATGAATTGAAGTTTTCACTAGTATTTTATCTGTACTTGTTCGAGAAGACTAACTAGAGGAAAGAGTTTTTATGGAAGTGAAATGATATTGGTGATAAGGTTTATATTTATCGCCGTATTGAAGAGGTATTATTGAAGTATTGAGATTGTGTGATGTTGATGATTATTGTTCACGTCCATACATCTAAATTAACTGTGCCTCTCCTGAAGCGAGCATGCATAAGAATGCCTTCTAAATGCACAAAGAAACATTCAATATTACTTCCTTAATATATCTCCACCTCGTTGCCTTATAGATTTCCCCTGAACTACTGCGCTAAACTGACTGACCAATCTCGATTATTTACTATTGCCTTATCCTACCGTGTCGTTGTGAGGAACATCGACCATCAATGACATATATTCATGTTCTCCTCTGCATCTGGAACAAAAATTAAAACAAGCGCATCTGAATTACATCTACGAAAGTAACAACACTGAAGTGTACATTTGTGACTCCTACAATCATCCCTAAAAATGACTAGTGCAAATACCAGTGGCACATAATATCTGCACTCAGAATCCTTGAAGAGATTAAATAAGTTCTGGAAACAAAGGAATTTATGTATTTTCGATAGCCACCTCTGTTATCTAGCAGTTGCTTCTTACCATGTGTATAATATGTGCTCTGAGGTCATGGCTTTGCTGGGATCTTTCTTGTTATCGCATAAGATTAACTCCACTAAATCAATCAAATCTAAATTCTGCAAATTCAACTAAATACCTAGGAATTACAATTATGAACAACTTAAATTGGAAGGAACACATAGAAAATGTTGTGGGGAAGGCTGACCAAAGACTGCGTTTTATTGGCATGACGCTTAGAAAATGTAACAGATCTACTGACGAGACTGCCTACACTACGCTTGTGCGTCCTCTTTTAGAATACTGCTGCGCGGTGTGGGATTCTTACAAGATGGGACTGACGGAGTACATCGAAAAAGTTCAAAGAAGGGCAGCACGTTTTGTACTATCGCGAAATATGGAAGAGAGTGTCACTGAAATATTACAGAATTTTGGCTAGACATCATTAAAACAAAGGCGTTTTTCGTTGCGACGGAATCGTCTCAAGAAATACCAATCACCAACTTTCTCCTCGTAATGCAAAAATATTTTGTTGACATCGACCTACATAAAGAGAAACGATCACCACCATAAAATAATCGAAATCAGAGCTCGTACGGAAAGCTATAGGTGTTCGTTCTTTCCGCGCGCTATATGAGATTGTAACAGCAGAGAATTGTGAAGGTGGTTCGATGAACCCCTTTTCCAGGCACTTAAATGTGATTTGCTGAGTATCCATGTAGATATGGATGTAGGAAATATGCTAACAAAAACACTTAGTTGTGCTTCACCAATATTATCATCTAACTAACAATACAGCTTATGGCTAGGCGCTAGGGGTTGTGCCTAACGTGTGTTGCACGTAGCAGTAATGGACTCTCATCATTTCTCCCGTTCAGTAGCATCAGACAGCCGCAGAATGAACACCAGATCCCGTAATGGGCCTCTAACCATCTTACAGTTCGCTGGCGGTCCGAACGCACTGCGGCGTGGACAGGAAACAAACATCATCCTCGCTAATATCTCAATGGTATAGACGTGCTCTGACGGGAGGAAAAATCAAACGTAACACCACATGGTGGTCGGCATCTTCTTCGACGGACACACACACACACACACACACAAATTTTTCTTTATACGTCAACTACGATGGTGATCGAACTACGACCCTCGTCCTCTACTAGACGCTCCAATTGACTTCATCGACTCCTGCCAATTCAGCTTCACGGAAACCATGATCTTTTTTTTATTTCACTTATAGTGCAGGACGAAATTTATGTCATGCTATAATATTTGTAGTGTGGTTATATGTCATTCATCTACTACGTGACCATCAATCCTGATATTAAGTTTCTCACTATTCTCATTTCTGCTTATTCTCATTACTTGTCTTTCTTCGATTTACTTTCAATCCATATTCTTTATCAATCAGATTGTACATTCCATTCAGCAGACCCTGTAATTCTTCTTCACTTTCACTGAGGATAGCAGTGTCATCAGCGAATCGTATCATTGATATCCTTTAACCTTGTTTTTAATTCCTCTCTTGTAGCTGTCTTTTACTTCTATCTTTACTTCTTCGATTTACAGATTGAACAGTAGGGGTGAAAGACTAGATCCCTGTTCCCAGCGTCTTGGACGACCTCCTCTCGGCCCTCTCGCCGTGAGGGGATCATTTTAGCTTGGTTTAGTATCGGACACTGTTTGTTTAGCCATCGACATTTGCTAATTGGTGCTCCCCCACCACTTTGTACTCATTGCACCCAACCTTTGATGGTCCGCCGTTTCCTGACAGAAATCATTTTTTTTAACCACTTACGATCTCGTCTGTTTTTGCCGTCTGAGTTATCGGCAGTTGTGCAGAACGACGTGCAGGCTGTCGACCGCGTTTTACTTTTTATCAGTCGTAAAATAAGGCGAAGGCCATTTAATTTTTTGTTCAGGACCTTCGTTTCCCTATTGCGTATTTTATGGACCTTTCTCCACAACCCCGTTTTTAGCTGTCTTCTATTCCGTCGATTACGATTAAGGTGTAGTCGTTTTTTAACTCCTCTCTTTTCTTCGTGTTGCCGGCCGTTGTAGCCGAGCGGTTCTAGGCGCTTCAGTCTGGAACCCCGCGACCGCTACGGTCGCAGGTTCGAATCCTGCCTCGGGCATGGATGTGTGTGATAGTTGGTTTAAGTAGTTCTAAGTTCTACGGGACTGATGACATTAGATGTTAAGTCCCATAGTGCTCAGAGTCATGTTTGCTTCGTGTTCTACAGTTCTGACATGGGCGCTCATGATCCTAGTTGTGTTTACGGCCTAGACCAAAACAAACAAACAAACCTGTCTTACACACTTTTTAAACCCAGCATTTCGTTCTTGGTAGTCCACTCTCATTATTCCATCTTGGCTCTTGTACATATTGTATATCATCCGTATCTTCCTATAGCTTACTTCTGTTTTCCTCAGAATTTCGACATCTTGAAACATTTTACATTTTCGAACCCTTTTTCCATGTCGACAAATCCTATGAAGGTGTCCTGATATTTCTTTAGTCTTGCTTCCACCATCAGCCGCAACGTCAGAATTGCCTCTCTGGTGCCTTTACCCTAAAGCCAAACTGAGCGTCATCTAACACATCCTCAATTTTCTTTTCCATTCGTCTGAATATTGTTCCTGTCAGAAACTTGGATGCATGATCTGTTGAGACGACTGAGCGATAATTCTCGCACGTGTCACCTCTTGCAGTCTTCAGAATTGTGTGGATGATATTTTTGCGAAAGTCTACACTTCCTATTTGTTTCATTCCTCAGCGACTTGTATTTCTGTATTCGTGAACTCCCTTGGACATCTGTCTTTCATCGACCAACTGAAGTATTTCTTGCGTTACCCATGGTTTCTTCGCAGTTACCTTCTTTGTACCTGTGTGTTTCTTCCCAACCTCTGTGACTGCCCTTTTTAGAGATGTCCATTCCTCTTCAACAGTACTGCCTAATGAGCTATTCGTTATTGCTGTTCCTATAGTCTTAGAAAACTGCAATCGTATCTCGTCATTCTTTATTGCTTCCGTATCCTACTTCTTTGCGTATTGATTCTTTCTGACTAATCTCTTAAACTTCAGCCTACTCTTCATCACTACTACATTGTGAGCTGAGCTTATATCTGCTCTTGGATATGCATTACAGCTCAGTATCTGATTTCGGAATCCCTGTCTGACCATCTACATCTACATGGTTACTCGGCAATTCACGCTTAAGTGCGTGGCAGAGGGTTCATCGAACCATTTTCATACTACTTCTCTACCATTCCACTCTCGAATGGCGCGTGGGAAAAAGGAACACATAGATCTTTCCGTTCGAGCTCTGATTTCTCTTATTTTGTTACTATGATCATTTCTCCCTACGTAGGTGGGTGCCAACAAAATATTTTCGCATTCGGAAGAGGAAGTTGCTGGTTGAAATTTAGTAAATTGATCTCGCCACACAGAAAACCGCCTTTGGTTCAGTGACTGCTACCCCAACTCGCGTATCATATCAGTGACACTCTGACCCCTATTACGCGATAACACTAAATGAGCTGCCCATCCTTGTACTTTATCGATGTCCTCAGTCAATCCTACCTTGTAAGGATCCCACACCGCGCAGCAATATTCCAGCTGAGGATGGACAAGTGCTTTTTAGAGGGTTTGTCGCATCTTCTAAGTGTTCTGTCAACAAAGTGCAGGCTTTGTTTCGCCTTCCCCGTAATATTATCTATATGGTCTTTCCAATTTAAGACGCTCGTAATTGACAGACCTTAGATTTGTGCGATTTATCGTATACCCAAAAGTTATCGGATTTCTTTTAGTACCCATGTGGACGACCTCGCACTCTTCTTTGTTTAATGCCAATTGCCACTTTTCGCATCATACTGAAATTCTCTCTAGATCATTTTGTAGTTGGAATTGATCGTCTGATGAGTTTACTAGACGGTAAATTACAGCGTCATCTGCAAACAATGTAAGGGGGCTGCTCAGATTATCACCTAGATCATTTATGTAAATCAGGAACAGCAGAGGGCCATGATACTACCTTGCGGAACGCCAGGTATCACTTCTGTTCTACTCGATGATTTACCGTCATTCACTACGAACTGTGACCCGTCTAAGAGGAAATCACGAATGATGAAAAATAACTGAAACCTTCCAGTACACCCGGTCTTTTCCAAGTATACCTTCCCATCTTGTGATTTTTGAGCAGAGTATTCGCTACTAATAGCTTAAATGTATTACAGAACTTAATTAGCCTTTCTCCTCTCTCGTTTCTTGTCCCAAGCCCATATTCTCCTGTAACCTTTTCTTCTATTCCTTCCCCTACAACTGCATTCCAGTCCCCCATGACTATTGCCGGCAGGAGTGGCCGAGCGGTTCTAGGCGCTTCAGTCTGGATCCGCGCGACCGCTACGGTCGCAGGTTCGAATCCTGCCTCGGGTATGGATGTGTGTGATGTCCTTAGGTTAGTTAGGTTTAAGTAGTTTTAAGTTCTAGGGGACTGATGACCTCAGATGTTAAGTCCCATAGTGCTCAGAGCTAGAGTCCCATGACTATTAGCATTTCATCTTTCTTTAAGTACTGTATTATCCTTTCAATATCATCATATACTTCCTCTATCTCTTGGTTCAAATGGTTCAAATGGTTCTGAGCACTATGGGACTTAACATCTGAGGTCATCAGTCCCCTAGAACTTAAAACAACTTAAACCTAACTAACCTAAGGACATCACACACATCCATGCCCGAGGCAGGATTCGAACCTGCGACCGTAGCGGTCGCGCGATTCCAGACTGAAGAGCCTAGAACAGCTCGGCCACACCGGCCGGCTATCTCTTGGTCGTGAGCTTGTGACGTCAGCCTGTATACCTGAAATATCGTCGATGTCGGTTTGCTGACGATTCTGAGAAGAACAACCCTATCACCTAGCTGCTCACAGTAATGTACTCTCTGTCTTATCTTATTCATAACGAATCCTTCTCCCGATATGTTATTTTGTCGTGCTCTTGATCTCACCCTATACTCATCTGGCCAGAAATTCTTCTTCCAATTTCCCTTCACTGACCCCTACTTTATTTATATTGAGGCTTTGCATTTTCCTTTTGAGATTTTCTAGCTTCCCTACCACGTTCAAACTTCTGACATTCCACGCCCGATTCGTAGAATGTTATCCTTTCGTTGGTTATTCAGTCTTTTATCTCATATTCACCTCCGCTTTGGCAGTTCCCACTCGGAGATCCGAAGGCGTGACTTTTCCTGGAGATCCGAATGGGGGACTGTTCTGGAATCTATTGCCAATGGAGAGATCTTAAAGACACTCTCTCAGTTACAGGCCATGGGTCCTGTGGATACACGTTATGTGTCTTTAATACAGCAGTTTCCATTGGCTTCTGCATGCTGATGCCGTCGATCATTGCTGTTTCTTCCGCCTTTAGGGACAGTTTCGCACCCTCTCTGCATCTCTGTCCGCTCCTCCGTCCTCTTTGACAAGCTCGTTGGCAGAATGAGGGTGGTTTTATGCCGGAAGTCTTCGGCCAGTCCTACTACGTACTCTAAACTAACTCCTTCTCTTTCTTGCGGTCGTCTTCGCTATATTTCTACCACTGGTTCGTTTGTCGGCTCCGTACACGTGGTCGAATACAGTCATTGTTGGCTTGTACCGTCTTGCGACTTGTTGCGCCACGGGTCAAGTGCTGTAACTTCCACAATCAGGGCACCTTACTACTCTCGATTGTGATCCTCTATTCTTTCATCCTCATTGTTGGTCCTGGGATGATTTCTGTGGGCCGGCCGGGGTGGCCGAGCGGTTCTAGGCGCTACAGTCTGGAACCGCGCGACCGCTACGGTTGTAGATTCGAATCCTGCCTCGGGCATGGATGTGTTTGATGTCCTTAGGTTAGTTCTAGGGGACTGATGATCTCAGAAGTTAAGTCCCATAGTACTCAGAGCCATTTGAACCATTTTTTGAATTCTGCGGTTGGTGTTCTTTTTACTCTTGCGCTCGGTCCGCTTGATAAGGTCTCTTGCTCGCTTCACTATCTTCTGGTGTCGAAACTTTCGTTGAGGCGAGAAGTCAGTGCTGCCATGGATCTCATCCGGATGCAATTTACTGAGTTGTAAGAAAACGTAATGGCCCAGATTTTCCCCTATGACGATCTCGCGGCTTCGTTGAACGCCGGGCGCGGCTTGTGTTATGCGGCACTCAGCGTTCGTAACAGCGTGCTCCTATTTCTGTGAGTGATCGATTTTGGCCACAGCCTATCGTCACGTCAAATACATACGGGATGCTGCGCTCAAGTGCGTCGGAGCCTCTAACCAAGCCTAACGCTTGTGACACTTTTAGTCGTAGTGGTCCGAGTTCCTCTGTATTTATTTCCGCCTTCTGCCGGACCTGTTGATGTTATGTTGAGTTTCCTTAAATGTGAACAATTCTCGCACTTCTGCTGTGTCGGAAACCGGTAGAGGGGACGTCCTATCTGATGCTATCTCTGCTTCCTGTTCCACTTCCTCGAGTCTGCGTTCATTTGAATCGGAACACCAGGTACTGCCGCTTTCGTTTCAGTTGTTTGTAGAGCTTCACGAGTTCTATCTTCCTGGTCTTCCCGACACCATTCTGTCTCGACAGCTTCCTATTCTAGACAATTCTGGACAATTCTCGTTCCGACACTTTCCTTGTTCTTTCTTCTTAGTCATTTGACTCCGTTGGGATTCCTTATATGAGACTTCCTTACTTGTTACACCCTGTTTTTCATCAACAACCTGCTGTTCCTTTACGTCTTGAGTATTCCGATCAACTTGTTTCTGTATGGCCTCAGTAAATGCCTGCATTTTCCCTTCTATCATCTTAGCAAGTTCCTACTGTGAATTTTCTTTCTTCCTGTGTCCTTCCGCGTCTCCTTCCTTCTATAACCTCTTATTCTCCTCCAGCCGTCAGCCATGATTTTCAGTATCATGCTCATTATGTCCTCGCTTCCGCATGATGCTCCTGCCACTGGAGAACTCATCACCGTTGGCTGAGACAATTGCGTTTCCATGCCCTGCGTGTTTTGTACACTAAGTATTGTATCCTCACTATGATCACGCTTTGTGATTGCCTGATCCTGATCTGTACCCAGTAGGGTGTCTTCCACATTACTAGTATCTTCCCCTTCAAATTTCTCCCCATTTGTTACCATTTCTACAATATCGCCTTCTTCCACATTAATAAACGTCGTCACGGTTTCCATACTAATTGTCTCGCCTGGCTGCTAGGCCCTAAAAGCTACGCTGGACCTGCCTATGCCTTCAACATGCAGACTGCAGAATCTTTATTACTGACAACGCAGAAAGAATACGAAAAAAGGAAGTGGACAGCACGTACAAGCTGATAGGAAAACAAATTACACAATTATGAAAGTCGCTACACTATTAGCTAACTAATATGCTCCCATAAATTTAAACGCTTTCAATAACAGTTGCGTGCTCTTGTTCGTTACTCGGTTGAGTATTCGATTCGTACATATGTTATTTGTCTGAACGTGAGAAAAATTGTATCTCAGTAATGGCAGGGATGCCAGTTTATACGATACTCCATTGCCTGTGTTATTCCGAATTACGACGCAAAGTTCCTTCGGACATGCTAGTCTGTATTCAGCATTGGTATGAGTATGAACACTGGTAGTCGGAGCATTAATCTTATGTTTTGTACATACAGTAGTTTTAATGAAGACTTGCCGATTCCACGGTCCTTACACATACATTTGTGATGTGATACGACACAAAGCGCTCATGGTGAGTTTGTGTGAATTATAAAGTTGAAGTTATTTAACTTTTTCATAAACAAGGTGGTCCATTGGTAGTGGCCGGGCCAAATATATCACGAACACAAGCATCAAACGAAAAAACTACAAAGTACAAAACTCGTCTAGCTTGAATGGGGAAACCAGATGGCGCAATGGTTGGCCCGCTAGATGGCGCTGCCATAGGTCAAACGCATATCAACTGCGTTTTTTTTAAAATAGGAACCTCCATTTTTATTACATATTAGTGTAGTACGTAAAGAAATATGAATGTTTTAGTTGGACCACTTTTTTCGCTTTGTGATAATAGATGGCGCTATAACAGTCACAAACGTATAAGTACGTGGTATCACGTAACATTCCGCCTGTGTGGACAGTATTTGCTTAGTGATACATTACCCGTGTTAAAATGGACCGTTTAACAATTACGGAAAAGGTCGATATCGTGTTGATGTATTGCTATTGCGATCAAAATGCCCAACGGGCGTGTGCTGTGATGCTGCTCGGTATCCTGGACGACATCATCCAAGTGTCCGGACTGTCCGCCGGATAGTTACGTTATTTAAGGAAACAGAAAGTGTTCAGCCACATGTGAAACGTCAGCCACGACCTGCAACAAATGATGATGCCCAAGTAGGTGTTTTAGATGCTGTCGCTGCTAATCCTCACATCAGTAGCAGTCAAATTGCGCGAGAAGCGGGAATCTCAAAAACGTCGGTGCTGGGAATGCTACATCAACATCGATTGCACCCGTACCATATTTCTATGTACCAGGAATTTCGTGGCGACGGCTTTGAGCATCGTGTACAGTTCTGCCACTGGGCGCAAGAGAAATTACGGGACGATGAAAGATTTTTTGCACGCGTTCTATTTAGCGACGAAGCGTCATTAATCAACAGCGGTAACGTAAACTGGCATAATATGAACTATTGGGCAACGGAAAATCCACGATGGCTGCGATAAGCGGAACATCAGCGACCTTGGAGGGTTAATGTATGGTGCGGCATTATGGGAGAAAGGATACTTGGCTCCCATTTTACCGGTGGCAATCTAAATGGTGCAATGTATGCTGATTTCTTAAGTAGTGTTGTACCGATGTTACTACAAGGTGTTTCACTGCATGACAGAATGGCGATGTACTTCCAACATGATGGATGTCCGGCACACAGCTCCCGTGCGGTTGAAGCGGTATTGACTAGCATATTTCATGAAAGGTGGATTGGTCGACGAAGCACCATACCATGGCCCGTTCGTTCACCGGATCTGACGTCCCCAGATTTCTTTCTGTGGGGAATATTGAAGGATATTTGCTATCGTGATCCACCGACAACGCCTTACAACACGCGTCAGCGCATTGTCAGTGCATGTGCGAACATTACGGAAGGCGAACTACTCGCTGTTGAGAGGAATATCGTTACACGTATGGCGAAATGCATTGAGGTTGACGAACATCATTTTGAGCATTTATAGCATTAATGTGGTATTTACAGGCAATCACGCTGTAACAGCATGCGTTCTCAGAAATGATAAGTTCGCAAAAGTACATGTACCACATTGCATCAACCGAAATAAAATGTTCAAACGTACCTACGTTCTGTATTGTAATTTAAAAAACCTACCTGTTACCAACTGTTCGTCTAAAATTGTGAGCCATATGTTTGTGACTATTACAGCGCCATCTATCACAAAGCGAAAAAAGTGGTCCAACTAAAACATTTATATTTCTTTACGTACTACACGAATATGTAATAAAAATGGGGGTTCCTATTTAAAAAAAGACGCAGTTGATATCCGTTTGACCTATGGCAGCGTCATCTAGCGGGCCAACCATAGTGTCATCTGGTTTCCCCCTTCAATCTAGACAAGTTTCGTTCTTTGTAGTTTTTTCGTTTGACGCTTATTTCGTGAGATATTTTGCCCGGTCACGATCAGTGGACCACCCTGTTTATGGACATGCGAGTTTCATTTGGTTCAACTTTTTGTAAAGTATCCAGAATGAAATTTTCACTCTGCAGCGGAGTGTGCGCTGATATGAAACTTCCTGGCAAATTAAAACTGTGTGCTGGATCGAGACTCGAACTCGGGACCTTTGCCTTTCGTGCGTAAGTGCTCTACCAACTGAGCGTCTCGGTACAGCACACAGTTTTAATCTGCCAGGAAGTTTTTGTAAAGTTATTACCCTCTCAATCTTGTTTTAACCTTGCAGATCCGCTGATGTTAACATAGGCTTACCGAAAACGGTCATGTAAATAAATAGTTTACGAGGAATCATGACTGTTTGGAGTTTTTCGGAGTTCAACATAAACTTTTTTTTTTTTTTAATAGGCTGGACGGACTGGCAAAACAGGGCAGATGGCGAACTGTGGTGGTACTAACATGAGACTTTAATTCTGGGCAGGATATAAGCACGTCTGAACAAACAGTGATCGGAACACTCCTAAAGATGGGCGTCCGCATCTGACGACTCATGCATGTCCCAATGCCAATATCACGATGTCGGCAAATACGACTGAAATGGGTATGTGAGCATCGACACTGGACGTTGGCGGAATGGCAGAGTGTTTCACCGTCTGATGAATCCCGATACCTTCTTCATCACGCCGATGGAAGGGAGCGAATCCGGCTCTTCCAGGGCAGTAGCTCCTTGACACCTGTACTGCGGCCCGGAGGCGGGCTGGTGCGGCCCCATTACGCTCTAGGGAATATTCATATGGGCATCCATGAGTCCAGTAGAGCTCGTGCAAGGCACCGTGACAGCCAAGGAATATCGTATACAGGTTGCAGAACATGAACACCCCTTCGTTTCCCGACGGCAGTGGTATTTTTCAAAAAGATAAGGCACCGTGCCACAAGGCCAAGAGAGTGATAGCGTGGTTCGAGGAACACAGCGGTGAGACCCAGTTGATCTGTTGGTCACCGAACTCGCCAGATCTGAACCAGATCGAACACATCTGGGATGTGACTGAAGCTGGCGTCAGCTCGTCACCCGTAATTTGTGGGAATTAGGTGACGCGTGTGCAGATGTGGTTCCAACTCCCTCTAGCGACCTACCAAGGTCTCACTGCTTCCATGCAACTAAGCGTCACCGCTGTTATTCGTGCCGAAGGTGGACATACCGACCATTAGGTGGGGTGTCATAATATTCTGGCTCATCAGTGTATTTTGTAAATTTGCTCATCTCTCAAGTTTCTCTCAAGTTAAAGAATCTACGTCAGATACATTAATGGTACGCAACTGTGGTTCCAACATTTGTTGTTGTTGTTGTGGTCTTCAGTCCTGAGACTGGTTTGATGCAGCTCTCCATGCTACTCTATCCTGTGCAAGCTTCTTCATCTCCCAGTACTTACTGCAACCTACATACTTCTGAATCTGCTTAGTGTATTCATCTCTTGATCTCCCTCTATGATTTTTACCCTCCACGCTGCTCTCCATTGCTAAATTTGTGATCCCTTGATGCCTCCGAACATGTCCTACCAACCGGTCCCTTCTTCTTGTCAAGTTGTGCCACAAACTCCTCTTCTCCCCAATTCTATTTAATACCTCTTCATTAGTTATGTGATCTACTCATCTAATCTTAAGCATTCTTCTGTAGCACCACATTTCTAAAGCTTCTATTCTCTTCTTGTCTTAACTATTTATCGTCCATGTTTCGCTTCCATACATGGCTACACTCCATACAAATACTTTCAGAAACGACTTCCTCACACTTAAATCTATACTCGATGTTAACAAATTTCTCTTCTTCAGAAACGCTTTCTCTGCCACTGCCAGTTTACATTTTATATCCCCTCTACTTCGACCATCATCAGTTATTTTGCTCCCCAAATAGCCAAACTCCTTTACTACTTCAAGTGTTTCATTTTCTAATCTAATTCCCTCAGCATCACCCGACTTAATTCGACTACATTCCATTATCCTCGTTTTGCTTTTGTTGATGTTCATCTTATATCCTCCTTTCAAGACACTGTCCATTCCATTCAACTGCTCTTCCAAGTCCTCTGCTGTCTCTGACAGAATTACAATGTCATCGGCGAACCTTAAAGTTTTTATTTCATCTCCATGGACTTTAATACCTACTCCGAATTTTTCTTTTGTTTCCTTTACTGCTTGCTCAATATACAGATTGAATAACATTGGGGACAGGCTACAACCCTGTCTCACTCAGTACCCAGCCGCTGCTTCCCTTTCATGCCCCTCGACTCTAATAACTGCCATCTGGTTTCTGTACAAATTGTAAACAGCATTTCGCTCCCTGTATTTTACCCCTGCCATCTTTAGAATTTGAAAGAGAGTATTCCAGTCAACATTGTCAAAAGCTTTCTCTAAGTCCACAAATGCTAGAAATGTAGGTTTGCTTTTCCTTAATCTATTTTCTAAGATAGGTCGTAGGGTCAGTATTACCTGACGTGTTCCAATATTTCTTCGGAATCCAAACTGATCTTCCCCGAGGTCGGCTTCTACCAGTTTTTCCATTCGTCTGTAAAGAATTCGCGTTAGTATTTTGCAGCTGTGACTTATTAAACTGATAGTTCGGTAATTTTCACATCTGTCAACACCTGCTTTCTTTGGGATTGGAATTATTATATTCTTCTTGAAGTCTGAGGGTATTTCGCCTGTCTCATACTTCTTGCTCACCAGATGGTAGAGTTTTGTCAGGTCTGGCTCTCCTAAGGCCGTCAGTAGTTCCAATGGAATGTAGTCTACTCCGAGGGTCTTGTTTCGACTCAGGTCTTTCAGTGCTCTGTCAAACTTTTCACGCAGTATCGTATCTCCCATTTCACCTTCATCTACATCCTCTTCCATTTCCATAATATTGTCCTCAAGTACATCGCCCTAGTATAGACCCGCTATATACTCCTTCCACCTTCCTGCCTTCCCTTCTTTGCTTAGAACTGGGTTTCGATCTGAGCTCTTGATATTCACACAAGTGGTTCTCTTTTCTCCAAAGGTCTCTATAATTTTCGTGTAGGCAGTATCTATCTTACCCATAGTGAGATAAGCGTCTACATCCTTACATTTGTCCCTGCTTAGCCATTTTGCACTTCCTATCGACCTCAATTTTGAGACGTTTGTATTTCTTTTTGCCTGCTTCATTTACTGCATTTTTATATTTTCTCTTTTCATCAATTAAATTCAATATTTCTTTTGTTACCCAAGGATTTCTATTAGCCCTCGCCTTTTTACCTACTTGATCCTCTGCTGCCTTCACTACTTCATCCCTCAGAGCTACCCATTCTTCTTCTACTGCATTTCTTTCCCCCATTCCTGTCGATTGTTCCCTTATGTTCTCCTTGAAACTCTGTACAACTTCTTGTTTAGTCAGTTTATCCAGGTCCCATCTCCTGCAGTAATTACAGAAGTTATTTTGTTTAGTTTTATTGTTTGTAAAGTTCGTTGATAGGATGACGTTCAGTAAGACACCGGTGGCACAGCGGTTAATATGTTTCTGTAAGTATGTACAGATAGATGAAGGCGGCACGAGCTCCGTTACACGCGAACTACGGTGGCGAGGCATCTGGCTGGGCCGGTGGAGGACCGGCGTGTGTACACCACGGGGTCGCCCGCAGGCGCTCAGAGAGACAGCTGTGCTCTTCCAGCCCTAAACCATGGCACAGCGCGTGCCTTCACAAGGGGCATCTCATGTCAAAAAAATGAGGATGATCCGTGCAGCGCTGATACAAGCGGCCACCAGAGATGAATGGACATGTGTCAAGGAATCAGTAAGCTGTTGGCAGGATATTCAAACAGCAGCCATTCAGTACCCATGACGTCTCCACAACTGGCGTCAAATGTCACTATCAGTAAATCAATAGAAGTTGCACACAACACCATAAGAGAATCACCTTTCTCACAGATTGAGAAACGCTTTCCGTGTTACTCGTCACGCTCAATGGTGAAGCAAGTAACAAAGTTAGATTGCTTGTTCTCGCAAGAGGACTCCAGTTTTATGTCGGGTTTGCCACTAGAGCAACCAGTAACTGATGCCACACCTAGTGAGACCTCAAGTAGTAATCAGGGCTGAGCGAAGCACATTCGCGCGTTTGGTTCACGGTTAAGAGACTGATATTAAACCTGGTACACATTACACTATTACCAGACCATACATTTGTTGTCACACACGAGTTGCCACACTTTAATTTACCGAATATGATGAGATGTCTGGGTGTTCCAGTTGACATCACCAGATGTTTCCCGACAGATGTCCTCAGAAGCTCGCACGATCCCACCAACTGTGACCGGAACGTTCAACAAAACGAAATCAGCCAAGTGTGCATGTTCACCGCTGTGTTAGTTAAATCAATCAGGTGCCTATTTTTAAAAACCGCTACGTAGCTTTTTAAAATCAGTACTGCACTTCACTGCGAAACTATATAAGTTTTTATTCCTGTTAGTTGTCTTCGTCTTGTTCCACAATGTTTTTCAAACCAACCATGTGTTATAATGTGGAACTCCCTGCGAGTAATGACAAATTTTCCAAAATAATCATGTGCCTATACAGGGTGATTCAAAAAGAATACCACAACTTTAAAACTGTGAATTTAATGAAAGAAACATAATATAACCTTCTGTTATACATCATTACAAAGAGTATTTAAAAAGGTCTTTTTCACTCAAAAACAAGTTCAGAGATGTTCAATATGGCCCCCTCCAGACACTCGAGCAATATCAACCCGATACTCCAACTCGTTCCACACTCTCTGTAGCATATCAGGCGTAACAGTTTGGATAGCTGCTGTTATTTCTCGTTTCAAATCATCAATGGTGGCTGGGAGAGGTGGCCGAAACACCATATCCTTAACATACCCCCATAAGAAAAAATCGCAGGGCGTAAGATCAGGGCTTCTTGGAGGCCAGTGATGAAGTGCTCTGTCACGGGCTGCCTGGTGGCCGATCCATCGCCTCGGGTAGTTGACGTTCAGGTAGTTACGGACAGATAAGCGCCAATGTGGTGGCGCTCCATTCTGCTGAAATACGAACTGTTGTGCTTCTTGTTGGAGCTGAGGGAACAGCCAATTCTCTAACATCTCCAGATACTGTAGTCTAGTTGCAGTAGCACCTTCGAATAAAAAGGGACCAAAAACTTTACTGGCTGAAATGGCACAGAAAACGTTCACCTTAGGCGAGTCACGTTCATACTGAGTTGTTTCCCGCGGATTCTCAGTGCCCCATATACAGACATTGTGACGGTTGACTTTCCCGTTAGTGTGGAAAGTTGCTTCATCACTAAACACAATCTTTGAAACGAAAGATTCATCTGTTTCCATTTGAGCAAGGATAAAATCACAGAAATCGATTCTTTTAATCTTATCAGCTGCAGACAGTGCTTGAACCAATTTCAGACGATAAGGTTTCATAACTAACCTTTTTCGTAGGACTCTCCATACAGTTGATTGTGGAATTTGCAGCTCTCTGCTAGCTCTGCGAGTCGATTTTCCTGGGCTGCGAACAAATGCTTGCTGGATGCGTGCTACATTTTCATCACTCGTTCTCGGCCGTCCAGAACTTTTCCCTTTGCACAAACACCCATTCTCTGTAAACTGTTTATACCAACGTTTAATACACCACCTATCAGGAGGTTTAACACCATACTTCGTTCGAAATGCACGCTGAACAACTGTCGTCGATTCACTTCTGCCGTACTCAATAACACAAAAAGCTTTCTGTTGAGCGGTCGCCATCTTAGCATCAACTGACGCTGACGCCTAGTCAACAGCGCCTCAAGCGAACAAATGTACAACTAAATGAAACTTTATAGCTCCTTTAATTCGCCGACAGATACTGCTTAGCTCTGCCTTATGTCGTTGCAGAGTTTTAAATTTCTAAAGTTGTGGTATTCTTTTTGAATCACCCTGTATTTTGGACCTCACTCCGAGGCTTTACGAGTTTTTGTTATTTTTAACTGTTTTCGTGCTGTTCAAATGGCTCTGAACACTATGGGACTTAACATCTGTGGTCATCAGTCCCCTAGAACTTAGAACTACTTAAACCTAACTAACCTAAGGACATCACACACATCCATGCCCGAGGCAGGATTCGAAACAGCGACCGTAGCGGTCGCGCGGTTCCGGACTGAGCGCCTGGAACCGCTAGACCACCGCGGCCGGCATTTCGTGCTGTTCAAATGGTTCAAATGGCTCTGAGCACTATGGGACTCAACTGCTGTGGTCATAAGTCCCCTAGAACTTAGAAGTACTTAAACCTAACTAACCTAAGGACATCACACACATCCATGCCCGAGGCAGGATTCGAACCTGCGACCGTAGCGGTCGTGCGGTTCCAGACTGAAGCGCCTTTAACCGCGCGGCCACTCCGGCCGGCCATTTCGTGCTGTTCCATGATGTTTCTCCAAGTAGTCATGTGCTATATTTTGGACCTCACTGTTTGCACGTTTGTTATGTCCCGTATTTTTGTTGCTGCACATTGTCACACTTAGTTCATACTTTAATACCGATATGTATGTAACTCTTTTATCCTTTTCCTATGGTTTCATCCTTTTCTACACATATGTTCATAAGCATGTACTACGTTCAGAGACATATGTCACATTAAGGGTTTACGTTTGCTGTTCATAAATGTGTTGGGTTTCATGTGGCTCACGATTCTTATGCGTGATTTAAGTCCTTTCGTGTTTTGTAATTACATTTGGTTTTAACACGCACACCAATGACTGGGTGCATCATATATTCAAAGTTTATACTTCGTTGCACACAACCTACACATGGACTTACAAGCGTCATTTCACATGGTGACAGGAATGATAGATTGTTAAATTATGGCATTTACTTAAATATTTCATTTTTGTTGTATACTCAACTTTCACTTGGGAATTTTTTCGGTGTAAATGCGCACAACTTTTTCCTTTTCTTATTGTGTTTTTAAACATTTCTCGTTTCTTTTCTTTGATCATTGATGGCTGCTTTGACATAAATTCTTTTGGGAAACGTCTCACCATGTTTGTCGGTGCAACCTCTCTCCTGGCAGCAGTTTTCAATCGGAGTACAGGGTCATATGAGGCGACGACCTGTTTCGACCATTCCCTTCCCATTTTATCCTATATGCATACCGAATTTGCACACTAGTTTCTCTTGCTTCATTTTCTTTCCTATTCAGATTTATTTGTCAACTTTCCACCTCCATTGCGTGTTGTTTACACGAGTGACTAGGGGGCAGTGTGAAGCAGTATAGGTAACCTACCCCTCTAGCATTTCATTCTTGTAGTAGTTTTTGCCATTAAATGCATCTGGTCTCGACCAGGGGAACTCCATTTCGATTGGGCGATAACAGAAGGAATTTTCGCACGTTCTGGAAGAGGTTTTGGGTATTTAGTGTAGGTTCTCACGCTAGTAAGCTACATGGACAGTCGAATGAGCTTTCGCAGGGTTTGTCCTCCTGGCTACGTTTTCGCGGGCCATGAGTGGCGGAATGGAAGGGTGGTGTCCTCAATAGTAGAACAGGAAACGCTTGGTGGGAGGGGATAGAACTCTGCCTAGTTACTAGACTTCGGGTGGAGTCCGCAGCTATTTGTGCGTCTGCAAATTTCCAAACTTTGCCCTTCTCACGGAAATAGTGAGTGAAGCGCAACAAAATTTCTAGAATTTCCGACAGACAAGTCTGGACGTGGGAACGGGGCGACACTCGTCTCTCCTGTCCATGTTCACATGTTTCATTGTCGGATACATTTTAACTTGATGCTGGGAGCTAAGGAACGGACTTCCAGATACCTGACTGGAAGAGCACGTAGGCCGTTTCTAGGAATGGCTAGAAAAGATTGTGCGGGGTGCCTTTCCGAAGTCTGAAGAAAGGCTTCCAATAATGTGAGAGGCATTTGTAGTCATGTTGTGATTCGTATGACTATTCTGATTCGTACTCCTACTTGGTGAAGCCACTCTGGACTCAGGGCTCGTATGTGTTTTTCATGACGTCGGCCCTCTGCCAAGTCTTCGAAGTTTCACTTAGAACTTACGCGCACCCGCGACGAGTACTCAGGAGTATGATGAGATCCGCGATTCGCACTCACATCACATCGGCTCAGCCGAGCAACAGGTAGCAGCGGTGGCAGTTCGACGCACCCCGACTTGACGGCAACCACCTCAATGGCAGACACGGTAACACCGCATTTGCAACGCACACTTAGGATTTCGTGAATCGCGATTTGGTCAGGAAAGAAGAATTCTCTCCTAGTTTTTGTTTCGTAGTCTTCCTAACTTGTTCCACTCGCTTCACCCACTGGTATGCAGTTTTTCCTGCAACCTAATTCTTGCTTCAAAGGAGATTTTTTTGTTTTGTTTTCATAACCACCCATGTTTCGTTCCGTTCTCGAGTTTCTTTCTGACCTCTCCCTTTATTCATTGATCTGTTATATGTTCGAATTCATACCCTTCTTTTGTAATTTAAAAGTCTCGCAGTCACAGGAAAAAGGGTAATTCGTGTCCTTTATGTGTCTGGGCACCATCTCAACAGTAACTGTCCCGCCTCATGATGGTGGAGACCCTAAATACCTTTAATTTTTTATCATTGTTCTAATTTAATTATGTAAATTCATTCTCAAATTGTTTTGTAACCTCGACGTTTATCCCTAATGAGTAATTTTTGCGTCTCTTTGAATAAATGTTATTTTACCAGTTTGAACTCTATCACTCATTAACCTCAGAGTTAAATACTCAACTGCAACGCCCAGTTCCTCCGACCATAAGCAATAGACAAGACCGCTTACGAGTACAGGAACTTATTGAATAACGTTTTCCGATTGCACCACAGTTAATTTTTCAAGTAACCTATTAGCTTCATGGGGGTAACCTATCATTTTATACGATCTAGGGTGATATATTTAGCATCAGTCTAATCTACATACCCATGTAACACCTGATAAATAAGAGGTCGTGTCCACAGCACATCCGACTTGGAAACTCTTAGCGATAACTGAACATCAAACTTCAAGGATCCCGTGTAATGAAGACTAATATGAATTTTGTCTTTCTTTTATTTATGTAGTGTCATTCATACGACGGTTATATCGCACCTGTGATGAAATGAAATACGGTTTTTTAAACATCATCCACTCCATTTTTGCCAAAAATTATTATCCCAAACCTATACATCGAGCGACACATCATGTTATAGTTATACTTGAGTAAAAATTCTTATGTGCAGCGGAATTAATGTGCAGTCGACAAACTATTCAATTTGAATGATCGTGAAAGAGCGTGGAAGAGGCTGGAGAAGAAGCGGGAGGCAGGCTGCCGCCGGTACGGGAAGCGTCCACAGCTGTGCTCCAGTCGAAGAAGGGAGAGTTAGACTCACCCTGTGGCGCGTTGTTACCTGGCGAGGGGAGAGCTGTTAGCTTTTGGTCTCGCCTTTCAACTCTGAAAGATCGCGTTGCCTTGTCGCAGCGAGGAATCCAAAACATTGGCAGATTTTTCTTTTAGTAAATTTCTATAGTAGACTTAGATCCACCGGAAGAGCGACACACAATGGTGTCGATAAGAAGTGAGCACTCGCTTCTGTATGAATGTCTGTTTGCCTTCAGCTGTGCCTACATAAGCTTTCATTTTTCTAAATATTAATAGCTTTGCCTTATCGTAAATTTTCCTGGCTTTATGTATCTTTCGTCCGTGGGGAGTCGACCACGTGGTTGGACATTAGAGTTTTGTTGGGCTACCGTCATTACTAACTGTCCGGTCTGATGTTTGTTTTAAAGAACGTTATCTGTTCATGATTGTGTGATGTGATATTGTTGCAACTTGGCCACGATACCTAGAAATTGCGTCTGCACAAACCACGTGGGCACGCGGGTGTACTGCGAAACGTGTACCGTTTCACGAGTTATTGCGATCAGTTATCAGGCAACAGCAATTGTATGAACGATTCACACCAATGATTTTAGTTGTAGATTATAGCGGTGAACGTATCTACGCTTTTCTTCAATGTTTTAGGGATTAATGTTATCAGGAAT
This sequence comes from Schistocerca piceifrons, assembly GCF_021461385.2. NCBI lineage: Eukaryota > Metazoa > Arthropoda > Insecta > Orthoptera > Acrididae > Schistocerca > Schistocerca piceifrons. Next base: position 397,190,741 of record NC_060144.1, on the reverse strand, counting down.
TGTGTACATGCCTCACATCCATGTCTTAGGAATAAATGATTTTATCTACAATTTTCTCTTGTGTTCCGAGGTTATGCTTTTGCACCTAAGCCAGTCACCTCGTAACTTTCCTGTTAGCACATCCAACGCGTTTCCTTACGCACAGGTCCAGTGATTACTTTTGCCTTGTATTTTATAACAAATGCTATCATGTGTGTTGCTGGGAGCTGATCTTATGCGGAGTTCATGCATTTTCTATTTTCTTTTAAATGTTTGATTGTCGTGAACAGTGCACGGGAGATACTATTAATTACATCGCATCCCCTATGAGCGATATCACAACGTATGTATTTTTGTGAGTTTTTGGTCTGTGATCAAATTAATTTATTTTCCGACTCGACCAAACCTTTGATTGGTTGTATGGTTAGAGTCGGTGGCGACCCTAATCTTCTCACGTTAATTTCATAAACAATAAGTATTTCCATTCCCAATAATAACGTAATAACCCGTAGTAACAGGTTAGTTACATTGGTAAGACGGGTGCCAGGATGAGATTCATTGGTAGAGTTATTAGAAAATGTAGTCCATCAACAAAGGAGTTGGCTTACAAAACACTCGTTCGACCTATACTTGAGTATTGCTCATCAGTGTAGGATCCGTACCAGGTCGGGTTGACAGAGGAGGTAAAGAAGACCCAAAGAAGAGCGGCGCGTTTCGTCACAGGGTTATTTAGTAAGCTTGATAGCGTTACGGAGATGTTTAGCAAACTCAAGTTGCAGACTCTGCAAGAGATGCGCTCTGCATCGCGGTGTAGCTAAAATATTCAAAAACACACAGCACCTTGTCCAAAAGGCATTAGCACTGTACATCACTGCAAAATACCAAGCTATTTTCGTTTTCGAAAAATGGGAAGAATGGCATATGGCTGTTACGGAACTCAGTCAAATTTATCGTGTTATCAAGATAATTCCAGTCTTATAGTCTTGACACCAACAGTTCAGCCGTACCTTTAGACAATTCCAGATCTCTCAGCAGGTTATTAAGCTTACACGGAGTTAGTTTTTGAATCTCTGTACACCCATCGTTACACACTAAATCAAGATTTTTCGAACGACTAGGTTTTGAAGGTGATGGTGCAGAACTACTTTCACCACCACCCTAGTCACTCTCAGAGCTGGGTGGTACAGGAAGAGGCAGTCCGTTTCCGTGAGGCGCTGGTCGCATGGCCGACGGCATGATAGGGTTTGTGAAGGAGGACTTTTTGTTCTTGGAAATACCATGTACTAAAGGAGTTGTTATACAAAAGTAACAATCATTCATATGGTCAGATGGTTATCACTTGATCATGAGTACACCAAAGCCCGTGGATGATCTATTATGATTCAGCCACGAATTAAGACTCGAGACACAAGACATATAACATACACTACTGGCCATTAAAATTGCTACACCACGAAGATGATGTGCTACACACGCGAAATTTAACAGACAGGAAGAAGATGCTGTGATATGCAAATGTTTAGCTTTTCACAGCATTCACACGATGCTGGCGCCGGTGGCGACACATACAACGTGCTGACATGGGGAGAGTTTCCAACCGATTTCTCATACACAAACAGCAGCTGACCCGCGTTGTCTGGTGAAACGTTGTTGTGATGCCTTGTGTAATGGGGAGAAATGCGCACCATCACGTTTCCGACTTTGTTAAAGGTCGGATTGTAGCCTATCGCGATTGCGGTTTATCGTATCGCGAGATTGCTGCTCGCGTTGGTCGAGATCCAATGACTGTTAGCAGAATATGGAATCGGTGGGTTCAGGAGGGTAATACGGACCGCCATGCTTGATCCCAACGGCCTCGTGTCACTAGCATTCGAGATAACAGGCTGTAACGGATCGTGCAGCCACGTCTCGATCCCTGAGTCAACGGATGGGGACGTTTGCAAGACAACGACCATCTGCACGAACAGTTCGACGATGTTTGAAGCAGCATGGACTATCAACTCGGAGACCATGGCTGCGGTTACCCTTGACGCTGCATCACAGACAGGAGCGCCTGCGATGGTGTACTCAACAACGAACCTGGGTGCACGAATGGCAAAACGTCATTTTTTCGGATGAATCCAGGTTCCGTTTACAGCATCATGATAGTCGCATCCGTGTTTGGCAACATCGCGGTGAACGCACATTGGAAGCGTGTATTCGTCATGGCCATACTGGCGTATCACCTGGCGTGATGGTATGGGGTGCCATTGATTACACGTCTCGGTCACCTCTTGTCCGCATTGACGACACTTTGAACAGTGGACGCTACATTTCAGATGTGTGACGACCCGTGGCTCTATCCTTCATTCGAGCCCTGTGAAACCCTATATTTCAGCAGTATAATGCACGACCGCATGTTGCAGGTCCTGTACGGGCCCTTCTGGATACAGAAAATGTTCGACTGCTGCCCTGGCCTGCACATTCTCCAGATCACTCACCAATTGAAAATGTCTGGTCAATGGTGGTCGAGCAACTGGCTCGTCCCAATACGCCAGTCACTACTCTTGATGAACTGTGGTATCCTGTTGAAGCTCCATGGGCAGCTGTACCTGTAAACGCCATATAAGGTCTGTTTGACTCAATGCTCAGGCGTATCAAGGCCGTTATTCTGGCCAGAGGCGGTTGTTCTGGGTACTGATTTGTCAGGATCTATGCACCCAAATTGTGTGAAAATGTAATCACATGTCAGTTCTAGTATAATATATTTGTCCAATGAATATCCGTTTATCATCTGCATTTCTTCTTGGTGTAGCAGTTTTAATGTCCGGTAGTGTATGTGAGGAGTCAAGAGCTTGCCTTGGTCCCTGATATCACAGCCGAAGTACAGTCTGTACTCCTTCCTAATATACGGCGTTATTGGCCTCCTTTGCGATTTCAATGCAGCCTGTCCCAAATGTAGTAAAAATTGGCAGCACTGTTTACGCATTTGTAAGGCATATTGAATCAATGATGACACGTACGAACTACACTTCAGTAACACGTCCTTCCAACACTCGAACAGAACACAGTCTGTAACCGACTGAAACTACCCTTAAATGAAACGTGCTCCTCTCTTCCCTTCCTCTTCCCCTTCCCCTCTTTGCTACGAGTCCGACCTAAAAGTAGCGAAAAAATACACACAGCTATTGTTGCCTTAAATCTCATCACTGTCTCCCACCAGCGGGAATTCAAAGCCATTACGGGAAAATGAATGCTGATGAAATATTATTACAATTAAATGCACCCCCTCCCTTCCATGAACTTGGAAACGAGAGCAAATTCTAGATTCTTACTGTCGCTTTCGTCATCAGCGTGGTCGTTATATTTGATAAATATTTATTTCATCCCAGTTACAATGTCACTATTGACTATTGTAATCAATATAGGCCAGCCGGAGTGGCCGTGCGGTTCTAGGCGCTACAGTCTGGAACCACGAGACCGCTATGGTCGCAGGTTCGAATCCTGCCTCGGGCATGGATGTGTGTGATGTCCTTGGGTTAGTTAGGTTTAAGTAGTTCTCAGTTCTAGTGGACTGATGACCACATAAGTTGGGTCCCATAGTGCTGAAAGCCATTTGAACCATAATCAATACAGAGGCATTATAGCCATCTCATTTACTTGGTGTGACAGCAGGGCAATTACATGAATGTATAAAACGAAATGCTTGAGTTTTTTTACGGCTAGGATTAATAGTTGGGGGCAATTAATAGTTAGTGATGTAATTCGTATCGGAGAATGCGGCTGGGAGATGAGTCTGTCGCTATGTGCGAAGCGACACGTGGCCGATGTGAAAGCCGAGGCGAGTATCAGCCGTTCCTGGAAGGCTCATTCAGGCTGTGACAAAGAGGGGACTGCAGTGCATTGTGGAGACTAACGGCGTCCCTAGCCTTTGACGTGTCAGCTCCCTGTGCGGCCGGGTTCCCTCATGTCGCAGGGCATTGACCGGTGCCCTGCGTTCCGCTACGGAACGTATTGTCCGTCTGGGGCGTGCGACAGTCTGGCGCCCACTTCAAATATCTGTCTGGGGAGAAGAGCATTGTCTGCCGCTGGGGAGGAATTCTTATGCGTTTCTCTGGCTCCAGGTTTTAGCGTGGAAGCCAAAGTCACGCACAACGTCACTGACGCGGGACGATATCCTCGCGCGCGGAGGAATATTGTGGTGTGTGATTGGACCGCCGTTGACGGCAGCACTCACTGAGGAGGAGGAGGAGGAGGGGGGGGGGGGGGGAGGATGTGCTTGGGTTTAGGCTGCAAGCCAACACATGAGAACGATGACGTAACTAGGAGGGAGTTGTGGCGCGGGGTTATAATTAAGGCCACTGGCGCGAATTGCGCAAGGCGCTTGCGATTGGTTCAAAATGGCTCTAAGCACTATGGGACTTAACATCTGCATCTACATACATACTCCGCAATCCACCATACGGTGCGTGGCGGAGGGTACCTCGTACCACAACTAGCATCTTCTCTCCATGTTCCATTCCCAAACAGAACGAGGGAAAAATGACTGCCTATATGCCTCTCTACGAGCCCTAATCTCTCTTATCTTATCTTTGTGGTCTTTCCGCGAAATGTAAGTTTCCGGCAGTAAAATTGTACTGCAGTCAGCCTCAAATGCTGGTTCTCTAAATTTCCTCAGCAGCGATTCACGAAAAGAACGCCTCCTTTCCTCTAGAGACTCCCACCCGAGTTCCTGGAGCATTTCCGCAACACTCGCGTGATGATCAAACCTACCAGTAACAAATCTAGCAGCCCACCTCTGAATTGCTTCTATGTCCTCCCTCAATCCGGCCTGATAGGGATCCCAAACGCTCGAGCAGTACTCAAGAATAGGTCGTAATAGTGTTTTATAAGCGGTCTCCTTTACAGATGAACCACATCTTCCCTAAATTCTGCCAATTAACCGAAGACGACTATCCGCCTTCCCCTTCTGAGGTCATCAGTCTCCTAGACTTAGAACAACTTTACCTTAACTAACCTAAGGACATTACACACATCCATGCCCGAGGCAGGATTCGAACCTGCGACCGCAGCAGCAGCGTGGTTCCGGACTGAAGCGCCTAGAACTGGTCGGCCACAGCGGCCGGCCTTGCGATTGGACAGGAGATTTTTTAGAGGCTCCACGATGGGCGATTGAGTTGAGAAGGGAGGGTAGGGAACATTTTTCGGGACTGTTGGCCATTCTCCATTCATCTTGGAGCAAGGTGCACTGGTTGCTGTCTTAGCATATACCTTAGAGCAGACTCCACATCACACGTTGAGCAGTACATTGGTGAGTATATCTACAGCAATGCGGTCGGCAACGCCTGTATAAGACAACAAGCGTCTGGCGCAGTTGTTAGATCGGTTACTGCTGCTCTAATGGCAGGTTGTCAAGATTTAAGTGAATCTGAACGCGGTATTACGGTCGGCGCACGAGCGATGGGACACAGCGTCTTCGCAGTAGCGATGAAGTGTTGACTTTCCAGCACGACCATGCCACGTCAGGTTGCGGCGCATTGGCGTGCAGACGGGGCCCGTACACGATATCACGCCGGAGTAGCAGTTTCTTTCGCTTTTCACTGTATGTCGTACTGGACGTCCACTAGAGGCTCACAGTCTGTGTCAATTCTACGTTTCCATCTACATCAATACTCTGCGAACAGCCGTGAGGTGCATGGTAGAGGGTACATCACATTGTACCAGTTATTATGGTTTCTTCCCGTTCCATTCACATACGGAGCGCGAGAAGGATCATTGTTTGACTGCCTCTGTGCGTCCAGTAATTATTCTCATCTTATCCTCACGATCCCTATGGGAGCTATACGAACGGTATCGTAATATATTCCTAGAACCATCATGTAAAGCCTGTTCTTGAAACTCTGTTAACAGACTTTCTCGGGATAGTTTACGTTTATCTTCAAAGAGTCTTCCAGTTCAGTTCCGTCAGTATCTCTGTGACACTCTTCCACAGTTCAAACAAACCTATGACCATTCGTGCTACCCGTCTCTGTACGCATTCAGTACCCCTGTCCGTCCTATTTGGTACGGGTGCCACGCACATAAGCCGTGTTGTAGAACTGTTCGCATGAGGGATTCGGAAGCAATATCTTTCGTAGACTGATGGCTTTCCCCCAGTATTCTACCAATAAACCGAAGTCTACCACCGGCTTTACCAGGTATTTGTCGGAGTTGGTCAGTTCCGACACCCTGAGTCCTCCCTGGTTCCTGACCACGCTGCACAGGCCGCCTGGATCTGCTGCTGACACACCACTCGCAGTCAAGTGTACGAATAATGACAGATCCTGCACTTTCTGCAGAGGAGAGGAACGACTTGAGCTACCTTCTGTACCGGTATTACTCGGGAGCCCTTCCAGCGCACCGATTCGCAGCAGCTGCCAGTCGTTTGTCAGTAGTCAGGGCGATTTCCAGCAACTTAAGAACGTCAACCAAGTCAACCCGCGTTCGAGAACGGCGTTCATTCAGGGCTGCATTTTGGCTGGTGTAATGTATTACAAGGCAGTGAAGAAATAACTTTAAATTAAGCCCGCTGATTATCTTATAATCTGTTGAGCTAAAAAGTGACTAATTCCCTATACGAATTGAAGCAAATACACAAATCGAGATTACTGTTAAAGAAACGCAAAAAACCTACGATAAAAATTAGTAGTTTCCTAAAACGTTTTGCGGTTAATAACAGTTGTTAGCCTAAGGGCTATTTGTCTTTAACGGAAATCTAGATGTAACACAATATGTTTGTTAAAATATCTGCCACAGTAACTAAACCAAAAACGCCGATTTACTACAAATTGCTCGTAGACTATGCAAAGGACAATGGTAGCTTCCGACGATTCACGCACGTTTATTTGCGTTGATATACAATGAAATTCAGGGGTCATGTATTCTTTGGAAGAACTGTGAACGAAAAAAGATGATTTGCTAAGAATAAGTTACGTATCCAAAACACTTGTACCGGTAACTTATTAAAGGTATCCGGAAATTCTGGAAAATGACCTATTACTCACGTAATTGTACAGTTAAATTCGACAACGATTGTTTTGAACGATGATAGGCCCACTGTTCTCAAAAGTTTTAAAAGAGCTTAAGTTCATAACTGGCGATAACAGTACGAGTTCATCGCAGAATTCCCGAATATTCGAAATTTGACAGTATATCATAATACAAACGGGTGTTAAAACAATGAAAGATTATGCAGAAGTGATGTGAACAGTAAAACAAGCGAATCTAGAACTTCAAATTGACACAAGACTCTTGTATACGCGCTCTCACGTAAAGGAAGATTCCGAAGTCGCCTTTGAGATATCAATAAACATGCGCATTGCACGGATTTTTCACTCAGCTTTATCGTGCATGCTTCTACACTGCCGAGGAAGAACACTGGTGCGTGAGTTTGTCTCGGTCAAAATTGCTAAAATGTGCAGCACCAAGAAAGCACGTCTTCTGCCTGTTGCAACTAACAATGTAGTTCATTCCACATACATTAGTCAGATGGCGCTTGCTGCAATTACTTTGTGGGATTTACGTATGCATATAGCTGGGGAGTATCAATTGTTAGATAATCGTTAAAATTCGTGGGGAAAACTTCAGTTGTATTTTATTTTGCACAGTGTTATTGGTTTCGGTCACAGGCCATTTTCAAATTTAGCCTAAATGAGGAAATAGAAATTTTATCTTTCGACAAGTTAGCATAAAGTTATAAACATCGTACTTATGGGCATCAATAGCAGTAACATTATACCATAATGTAAACGATTACAAGTAGCTGTTGCAGACCAACCATAGTCAGTAACATTGTCAGTAATATAAGAGTTGTACAGGGCAGTTGCCACTACAACGCTTATTCACATCGAAAGTCAATAACGAACTAACAGACATAAACAGTTCAAAGTGGTACAAGGACAAAAGGCAAAGAAGCGTCATGTTAAAGACAAAAACAATAAAATAAAAAATAAAAACAGAAGCTTTACCATAACAAACAAAATTATACAATGTAGTCTTTGGTACTTTGGTAGCAAGTAAACAGCTTTTATTTGTGAAACGGATTGTATTACTAAGCGTACAAAGAAGAAAGTAAAACCGACCAAAATGTTTATTAAGAAATTTATAATTACTATGAAGTACATCCAGCAAAATTGAGTGCTCAGAAAAATATTGTAATTTTAACTAACATAGTCAAATAAGAAAGGGGGTTTGTAACATTTTTTAATGTGATATTTTACTGATTCAGTATAATCTTATAATAATGCAAAGGAAAAAACAAGGTAATAAGGAAAGAGGGAGGAAGAATTAACAGAGGGGGGGAGGGGGTGGCGTGGATTCGAGGAAGGTGGGATAATAAAACGAAAATCAACAAAGGAAAGCGTGCCAAGTGAAACAGACGGTCAGTTATTAGCTTATACACTAATTAAGTAGAAAAATATACTTATATTCCATGCACAGCCATGGAGGGAATGGCGGTGTGAGAAACAAACATAATTACTGAGTGAATCACTGTTTATTTAGGGCAAAGCCGAGAACGAATAGGAAGTAAAACGATAGGAATCAGAGTGGGTGGGTCTGGGGGGGGGGGGGAATGGAAGGAAGGGTGTAAGCCAGCCAGGTGAGAACGAGGGAATATAGAGCAGGAAGAAATGTGGAACTGAGAATAACAAACTGTGCTAATGAAACAGCCGTGCAGCCCATAGTTTACATCAGTGTTTTTAAAGCTCACATTATAATCATTTTTATGCTTAAGAACTTTCTATTCATAAAGAAAAAATTTAGGAAAAACTTCAGTCTGCAGGTATCTCCTCATTTAAGGGGAGTACGTTATATAACATTATTTACAGGGAATATTTCTAGATTATAATTCATATTGAAACAAAATTTTTTACAAAATATTAATCTTTTATAAGAACAAATTCTTCACCAGCAGTTATATTAGGCACAGTCTTTAGTACACAAAAGCCAATATATTTTGTGAGTGGCGTCTTGTTAAGTTGACCCCCCAATCCCCTATAATAGCTTCGCCTTCCGTTAGTACCATCCGTGACGTTGGATTGTTTCACGTTTGTTTAATATTTTTGACCAATGTTCTTTTTCTATGTATTCACATGTATTATAAGAAATATTGTAATAAACTGAGTCTGAGAAAACAATACTTCATTTCAATAGGTTTTACTTCTTGATCGTTCAAGAACGCATCAGTTTTCTTGTGAGCTGACGATTCGTAAGGGAGACAGGATTCTTGTAAAAATACCCGACTTAAGGGTCACAGTTTGATTCTTAGCGCTGTTTAGTCCGTTGCACGAATATTTTCAGTGGTGGGCCTTAATGATGGTTCTGATATGAGCAGGAATTCCGGGTCCGTTCCCTCATAATGTAAATTGCACTTTATCTCTTACGATTAGCAAACCGCCGGAGGTATTTTGTAACCCTGCAAATGAGTTCGTGTAAAGCTTTTTAATTAATAAGGTAACATTTCTTAGTACTGTATAACTGTGCCTCGCCTTACGTAAAACCAGACGGCGAACAGTACTCGCATTCGGAAGAACGATGGTTCAAATCCGCGTTCGGCCATCCTGATTTAGCTTTGCCATGATTTCCCTAAATGACTTCGGGAAATGCCGGAATGGTTCCATCTAAAGTGTAAAACCAACCAACCTAAACAGTACTACTGCAGTCCCATTTGGTGCGCTTAGGATGTATTGTTGTATTTAGTTGACATTGTGGTCCATACTGAGGTTTGGGCTGAGCACTAACACTGGCAGTCAGAGCATTAATCTCATATTTTGTATATATAGTTACTTTAATTAAGACATGGTGACATCCAGTGTGTCTGGAGATCCTAACACATACATGTATGGTATGACACGATACGAATCGCAGTTGGCAGCGTTGTGTGAACTGTAAGGTTAAAGGTAAGTAACTTTCCCATATGTATGGATATGCCAACTGTACTCGATTCTTCTTTTGTGAATTATCACCCTCTCAATCTGGCTCTGTCCTTGTGGATCCAAAGATGTTAATGTAGCCTTGCCGAAACCGGTCATCTAAATAAATACTTTATTAGCGGTCTTAGCTATTTGGTGTTGTTGGTTGGTTGGTTGGTTGGTTGTTTTGGGGAAGGAGACCAGACTGCGAGGTCATCGGTCTCATCGAATTAGGGAAGGACGGGGAAGGAAGTCGGCCATGCCCTTTGAAAGGAACCATCCCGGCATTTGCCTGGAGCGATTTAGGGAAATGACGGAAAACCTAAATCAGGATGGCCGGCCGCGGGATTGAACCGTCGTCCTCCCGAATGCAAGTCCAGTGTCTAACCACTGCGGTACCTCGCTTGGTATTTGGTGTTGTTCCGGAGTTCATTATACCACAGACAGCCCCCATTCTGGCAATACCAGGAATGTATACAAGTTAATATTGTCACAGAAAGTGGTCTGCCCGGATAGCCGTGCACCTTAGCAAGCAGCTTCCGGGATTCGGGGAGGTGCGCCGGTCCCAGAATGAATCCGCATGATGGGTCAGTGACTTATGCTACTGTGTCGCAGAGCCTGTATATGGTTTTTAGGACGTTTCGCACATACGTATATCCAGATATTGCGTTGGCACCCGCGGCCCGCCTAGGTTACACAATTCGCAAATACACAAATAAAAAAAAAAGTTTTGCATCACCTCGGTTTCGAGAGTTCCGCAACATGTAGAGAAAACTGGAATAGAGATCAACATAAACATCATTTCAGCCCTTTTTATTGTTCATGAAAACCACACATTGTATGTTGTACCACCATACAGCGAGACGTCCTCTTGCGCTGTTGCACGTCTGTATTCGGGGTGAACTACTATCCACAAGTTCATCAAGGGACTGCTGGTCCAGATTGTCCCACTCCTCAACGGCGATCTGTCGTAGATCCCTTAGAGTGGTTGGTGGGTAACGTTGTAACTAACCTGTTTCTCCGGGTTATTATGTTAAGAGTGGGAATAGAAATGCTTATTGATTGTGAAATTAACGTGAGAAGATTAGGGTCGCCACCGACTCTAACCATACAACTAATCAAAGGTTTGGCCGAGTCGGAAAATAAATTAATTTGATCACAGACCCAAAACTCATAAAAATACGTACGTCGTGATATCGCTCATAGGGGATGCGATGTATTTAATAGTATTTCCCGTGCACTGTCCACGAGAATCAACCATTTAAAATAAAATAGAACATACATGAACACTTTGCAGAAGATCAGCTTCCAGCAACACACCTGAAAATAAGACGTTATCTAAAGCATTTGTTTTAAAATAAAAGGGGGAACAAATCACTAGACCTGTGCATAAGGAAACGTGCTGGATGTGCTAACAGGAAAGCTACGAGGTGAGTAGCTTAGGTGCAAAAACGTAACCATCATTTATTCCTAATATATGGATGTGACGCATGTACACAATTCCTGATAACATTAATTCCTAAACCATTAAAGAAAAGCATCGATACATACACCATTATAATCTACACCTAAAATCATTGGTGTGAATCTTTCATACAACTGCTGTTGTCTGATAACTGATCGCAATAACTCGTGAAACGGCACACGTTTTGCAGTACACCTGCGTGCCCACTTGGTTTGTGGAGACGCAATTTCTAGGTATCGCGGTCAAGTTGCAACAGTATCACATCACACAATCATGAACAGTACAAACATGAGACCGGACAGTTAGTGATGACGGTAGCCCAACAAACTCTAATGTTCAACCACGTGGTCGGCTCCCCATGGACGAAAGATACATAAAGCAATGAAAATTTACGAGAAGGCAAAGCTATTAATATTTAGAAAAATGAAAGCTTATACAGGCACAGCTAAAGGCAAACAGACATTCATACAGAAGTGAGTGCTCACTTCTTATCGACACCTTTGTGTGGCGCTCTTCCGGTGGATCCAAGTCTGCTATAGAAATTTACTAGAAGAAAAATCTGCCAATATTTTGCATTCCTTGCTGCGACAAGGCAAAGCAATCTTTCTGAGTTGAAAGGCGAGACCCAAAGCTAACAGATCTCCCGTCACCAAGTAACAACGCGCCACGCGGTTAGTCTAAAGGCCGGTTCCCACTAGGGCTGCCGCGCGTCAAAACTGCGCGTCAGCGTCGTGGTTGCCATGGAAACGGCGTCAGCGGCACGGCGCGGTTTGCTCTGCATCGCGGTTTGACCATGTCGAACCGCTTCCGCTGCCGCGTGACGCGCTCCAGGTGCGCGCCGCCAATCACAGAACACCCTGAGCGTGACGTCAGATACGGAACCCCGGGCCACACGAACTTTCGCCGAACCGCTGGCGCGGACGCGGCGGCAGCTATGAAATACTTATCATCCGATTCCAAGGAAACTATTCGGCAGAATAATTTGATTCTTGGGCATGCTACAGCCTGATATCTTCTCTCGATAAAGGACCGAATTTCTTATCGTTATTTGTTGTGGTTACTTGCTGTATCGCATTTACGTAAACCTTTACACGAAATGTTAATGAGTGTGCAGAGGTAAAAACGCATTGCGTGGAATTTGCGTACAGTTCATTTTAGGTAATACATTATTGCGTATGAAATTTAGTCAACATATCGAAATTGTTTTTAAAACTGAGAGCAGATCGATAGCTATCACCGTTCTCGAGATATTGAATGATATGTCGGCGGACGGGCTGTGCCGTGATCGCGCGAGGGTTGCTCGCGACGCGACCGGTACTTCGTCCTGCTCGTCGTAAACCATGTGGTTGTATCAACAGCAAATTTCGTAAACGGTTCAAGAAATCGAAACGAGTTTTTTTGCAAACGATAACTTGTAAAAAGTCATGTATTTCGTCGCATGATAAATATCCTACATCTGTTTACCTACCGAGATATGAAAGTAACTACAGTTTTTCAGAAGGGATAGATGAATTTATTTAAACAGCAGTTAATAGGATGTGGAATGATAAGTTAAACCGAAACTAATTTGCTGGTATGTCATAAGATGTAATTTACGAAATATCTACAGCCATTGATTATTTCCTTTGGTAAGTAACAAACTTTTTTTTCTTTATGCAGTGTACTTCACTGATCCAAGACGCGTTTCTCCTTTTTCTTTAAGGCATCTTCGTTTTGATATGTGATACTTGCAGATTATAAAACAGTTCACATCTTTTTTTACGTGAATGACTGATTACTTACAGTGAATCGAGTTTTTGGCGGACATATATGTTTCCCCTCACCTGGTCACATGCTGGAGGTTGAACTAAAACTTAGATTATGGAACATAAGCACATTTTCATGTTCGCTCTTTTTTCTTCTGTCACTAGCAGAAGACGTTTTACCGAAAATTGTGATTTGAAGTCGTAACTAGAGTGTGTTCACCTCACGTCCCTTCCTGTCTGATTTGTTTATGTACATATTGCCAACCTGCAGAATTATATGCTGAATACTAATGTTTGTTTATTTCTGTTCTCCTTATATCTGTATGTGAGTGGCTAGCCAGTGATAGTTATAGAAAGTTGAAAGTGAATCCAGTAGTTGTCAGGCAGTAGTTGAAAGATTTGGTGATCAGCTGATTTCAGTTTTGGTTTAAATATTTCGTGGATGAGTGCATGGAAGAGTAAAGTCACTGCTTACATTAATAGATAAAATAGTAGAATAGTATGTCAACAGATGATTATTATCAGAATACTATCACCCAACCCCTTTGTCCTTACTCTTTGACGCCCCATAATACGTCCTGTCAACTAACCCCTATTGTTGTCAAAGTTGTGCCATAATTTCCTCTTCCTCCTCTATATAATTCCGTACCTCTTCTTTACTCACACAATCCTCATATCTAATCTTCAGAATTCTTATTGATCACCACGTTTTGAAAGCGTCCATTGTCTTCTTGACAGAACTGTTCATTGTTCACGTTTCACTTACATACAAGGCTGCACTCCACACAAATACCTATGTAAAATAGTATCCAACCATTAGAATTTATATTCGGTATGAACAAATTTTCTTTTTCAGAACGCTTTTGTTGCTATTGACAGTCTTCAGTCAGGTTTGTGTCTGCACCAGGAAATCCCTTAAAATTTAAAATCTGGTTTCGAATACTCTGTTCCAAATATATATCATTTTTTCGTGATTCTTAAGGAAGGTGCTGGCGCTGATTACATTATGGTCTGTGGGAAATTCTATCAGGTGGCTTCCACTTTCATCCCTTCCACCAAGCCTTTGTGTTCTTACTGTTTTCGTGTACCTGCTACCGTGTCACATTTTAAATTTTTGTCTCACTTAACTATCTGAATAATCTCTTTTATCGTACATTGTTTCAATGTGATGGAAGATAGTGAACAATCATGAACAGTAGTCATGAAATCTTTTTATGTTGAAACGAGAAAACTTGAATAACAAAATATGTGAAAGAGAGATTCTACAGAAAATGAAAAATTGGTATGTCTTCACCCAACTTCGTCTTTCCTTCATGTAGGTGTCAGATATAGTTATTCAAACACACCAGTCGTTTCGGTGGGTCCCACCCCGTACCTCAGTGGCTGTCCATCATTGGCTACCGCTAGCATCTGCCACTTCCAGATGGGAAAGCCAATTCCGCGAGCCGCCGCGTCAAAGCTGAAAACGCTTGCTGCTGCCATTGCTGCATGACGCGCTGCCGCGCTGCGGCCTTAAAGGCCAGTTCCCACTAGAGAGTGGCAGCGCGTCATGCAGCAACGGCAGCAGCAAGCGTTTTCAGCTTTGACGCGGCGGCTCGCGGAATTGGCTTTCCCATCTGGAAGCGGCAGATGCTAGCGGTAGCTAATGACGGACAGCCACTGAGGTACGGGGTGGGACCCACTGAAACACCCGGTGCGTTTGATTAACTATATCTGACACCTACATGAAGGAAAGACGAAGTTGGGTGAAGATGTACCAATTTTTCATTTTCTGTACAATGTACTCTTTCACAAATTTCGTTATTCGTGTTTTCTCATTTCACCATAAGCAGATTTCATGACTACCGTTCATGATTGTTCACTCTCCTAACACATTGAACCAATGTACAACAAAAGAGATTATTCAGATAGTTAAGCGAGACAAAAATTTAGAATGTGATACGGTAGCAGGTACAGGAAAACAGTAAGAACACAAAGGCTTTGGGGAAGGGATGAAAGTGGAAGCCACCTGATAGAATTTCGCACGGAGCATAATGTAATCATCGCCAGTACCTTGCTTAAGAATCACGAAAGAATAATACATATCTGGAACAAAGTTTTCGAAACCAGATTTTAAATTATAACACATTTCCCAGTGCAGATGCAAACCTACAATAATTGCTTGGTTACGAGCTGCAGTTTACAACTAAAGAGACAGTAAATGGTCGCAAATTAAGAAATGGAACTTGAATAAGTCAAGACCCACAGTTTTTCGATAATCTTAAATTTACCGTAATGCAACGACTGACTGAAACAGAGGAAGGAATCCGCTAGAATACGAATGGATATCTTTGAGAGAAGAAGTGGTGAATGCAGCAGAGTATGTGAACGGGAAGAAGGTACAGTAGAAATCGTTAGATAAAACGTGATATATTAAATTTGACAAGGGGGGAAAATATAAAAATTCAGCAAATAAAGTAGGCCATGGAAAATAGAAACGTCTAAACATGACGTTGACAGAATGTCCAAAACTCCAATGCAATTTTGCACTTGGGAAACATAGGGGAATGAAAATGAGAAAGAACAAAGAAAACATTGCTCAAAGGAGAAGCAACTGTCAAGAACTCATTTGGCAAGCCAGAACTAAGCAAATAAGAGAAGGCTAGGAAGTGGAAGGAATATGTAAAGAGGAGAGGGGGAGGGGTTGTACAAACTAACATACGCACAGTGTTAGATTCCTGTGAGATGTCTGAACACGCAAAACAATACTGATCCTACCACTTAGCTTAGTAGACACACTGAAGAACTGCAAAACGGTGATTATAGCATTTGCTTGTTTAGAGAAAGGTTTTGACAGTCTTAATTAAAATATTCTTTGAAGCTCTGGAGATGTCATCGATAAAACACAGGTCCACAAGATTATCTACAACTTGTACAGAAACCAAACTGCATTTCTAAGACTTCAGTGACTTGAAAGGGAAGCAGTAACTGAGAAGGCGGAAGTAGAGAGGATATAAAATTAAGACTGTCAATAGCAAGAAAAGCGTTCTGAAAAAGAAAATTTGTTCACATCGAATATAAATTCAAATGGTTGGGTACTATTTTACAAAGGCATTTGTGTGGAGTGCAGCCTTGTATGCAAGTGAAACGTGGACGATGAACAGTTCTATCAAGAAGACAATGGACGCTTTCAAAACATGGTGATCAATAAGAATGCTGAAGATTCGATACAAGGATCGTGTAACTAAAGAAGAGGTACAGAATTAATAAGAGGAGGAAGAGCAAATTACGGCACAACTTTGACTACAAGAGAGGTTTGTTGACAGGACATATTATGAAGCGTCAAAGAGTGAGGACAAAGGGGTTGGGTGATAGTATTCTGATAATAATGTTCTGCTGAAATGCTATTCTACTATTTTGTCTATTAATGTAAGCAGTGAATTTACTCTTCCATGCACTCCTCCACAAAACATTTAAACCAAAACTGAAATCAGCTGGACACCAAACTTTTCAACCACTGACTGACAACAACTGCATGCACTTTGAACTTTCTATAACTATCAGTGGCTAGCCCCACACACATATAGATATACGGAGAACAGAAATAAACAAAGTTTTCAGCATGTAATTCTTTAGGTTGGCAACATGTACATAAACAAACAAAACAGGAAGGGACATGAACACACTGTAGTTACGATTTCAGATCAGTGTTTTCGATAAAATGTCTACAGCTAGTGACAGAAGCAAAGAGACCGAACATGAAAATGTGCTTATGTTCCATAATCTAAGTTGTAGTTCAACCTCCAGCATGTGACCAGGTGAGAGGAAACGCATATGTCCACCAAAAACTCGATTCACTGTAAGTAATTAGTTATTCACATAAAAAAAGTTGTGAACTGTTTTATAATCTGCAAGTATCACATATCAAAACAAAACTGAATCATTCTAAATTCCACCGAAGATGCCTTAAAGTAAAAAGCGAAACGCATCTTGAACCAATAAAGTACACTGGATAAAGAAACAAAAAGATGTTACTTACCCAAGGAAATAATCAATAGCTGTAGATACTTAGCAAATTACATCTTATGACATACCAGCAAATTAGTTTTGGTTTAACTTCTTATTTCACATGCTAATAAATGGCGTTGAAAAAAATTCATCTATCCTTCTGAAAAACTGTAGTTACAATTCGTATCTCGGAAGATAAACAGATTTTGGATATTTATCATGCGACGAAATACATGACTTTTTACAAGTTATCGTTTGCAAAAGAACACGTTTCGATTTCTAGAACCGTTACGAAATTTGCGGTTGATACAACCACATGGTATACGACGAGCAGGACGAAGTACCGGTCGCGTCGCGGGCGACCCGCGCGCGGTCATCGCGCAGCCCGTCCGCCGACATATCATTCAATATCTCGAGAACAGTGATAGCTATCGATCTGCTCTCAGCTTTAAAAACAATTTCGATATGTTGACTAAATTTCATACGCAATAATGTATTACCTAAAATGAACTGTACGCAAAGTCCACGCAATGCGTTTTTACCTCTGCACAGTCATTAAAATTTCGTGTAAAGGTTTACGTAAATGCGATACAGCAAGTAACCACGACGAATAACAAAAAGAAATTCGGTCCTTTATCGAGAGAAGATATCAGGCTGTAACATGTCCAAGGATCAAATTTTTCTGCCAAATAGTTTCCTCGGAATCGGATGATAAGTATTTCATAGCTGCCGCCGTGTCCACGCTAGCGGTTCGGCGAAAGTTCGTGTGGCCCGGGGTTCTGTACCTGACGTTACGCTCAGCGCGTTCTGTGATTGGGCGGCGCGCACCTGGAGCGTGGCACGCGGCAGCGGAAGCGGTTCGACATGGTCAAACTGCGACACAGAGCCCGCCGCGTCATGCAGCTGACGCCGTTTCCATGGGAACCACGCCGCTGACGCGCGGTTTTGACGAGCGGCAGCCCTAGTGGAAACCGGCCTTAACTCACCCTCCTTCTACTGGAGCACAGCTGTGGACACTTCCTGTACTGGCAGCAGACTGCCTCCCTTTTTCTTCTCCAGCCTCTTCCACAAATCCGTGTGCCCGGAAAACCCAAAGACGCCGCCACCAACCTAACGCAGGTGGATTTCTCACAACTAGCGCAAACCTCTTTGCCTACTTGATCACTACGAGAGTTGGCTATTCTGTACAACTGCTGCTGAATCTGACTATCGCAGACTTTCTGCAGCAGACTATGCCACCATCTAGCAACGTGACACACAACCACATTCATACAATCATACCACTATGAGAGTTATGAGAAAAGAGAAACAAGGAAAAGAAAGAGAAATGGTTGTGAAAATGGGCTACCGGACTAATGAAAGGTGGCTACAGGACCCTTTCAACGCCATCCATAAACACCCCTTTTTAATCTATCCCATGGTCGATAGGGTTCATGTCTGGAGAACATGCTGGCTACTCTAGTCGAGTGATGTCGTTATCTTGAATGAAGTCATTCACTAGATGTGCAAGATAGGGGCGCGAATTGTCGTCCATGAAGACGAATGACTCGCCAATATGCTGCCGATGTGGTTGCACTATCAGTCGGAGGATTGCATTCACATATCGTATAGCCGTTACGGCGCCTTCCATGACCACCAGCGGTGTACATCGGTCCCACATAATGCCACGCCAAAACATCAAAGAACCTCCACCTTGCTGCACTCGCTGGACAGTGTGTCTAAGGCGTTCAGTCTTACTAATTTGCCTCTAAACAGGTCTCCGACGATTGTCTGGTTGAAGGCACATGCGACACTCATCTGTACCGCGCTGCGTGGTGTCATGGTCGCAAAGGTGGACCTCGCCATGGACGTCGGGAGTGAAATTCCGCATCATGAAGCATATTGCGCACAGTTTGAGTCTTAACATCACGTCCTGTGGCTGCAAGAAAAGCATTATCCAAAATGGTGGCGTTACTGTCAGGGTTCCTCCGAGCCATAATACGTAGGCAGCGGTCATCCACTGCAGTAGTAGTCCTTGGGCGGCCTTAGCGAGGCATGTCATCGACAGTTCCTGTCTCTCTGTATCTCCATGTCCGAACAACATCGCTTTGGTTCACTCCGAGACGCATGGACAATTCCCTTGTTGAGAGCCCTTTCTGGCAGAAAGTAACAATGCGGACGCGATCGAACCGTGGTATTGACCGTCTAGGCATAGTTGAAGTACAGACAACACGGCCAGTGTACCTCATTCCTGGTGGAATGACTGGAACTGATCGGCTGTTGGACCTCCTCCGTCTAATAGGCGCTGCTCATGCATGGATGTTTACATCTTTGGGCGGGTTTAGTGACACCTCCGAACATTCAAAGGCGCTGTGTCTTTGATACAATATCCACAGTCGACGTCTACCATCAGGAGTTCTGGGAACTGAACTGGGGTGATGCAAAAAGTTTTTCTTGATGTGTGTTTTTAAGAAACGTTCTCACACTTTCGCATGGGATAACACTACACGGAGACAGATGTTGTTGTTGTTGTGATCTTCAGTCCTGAGACTGATTTGATGCAGCTCTACATGCTACTCTATCCTGTGCAAGCTTCTCCATCTCCCAGAACCTACTGCAACCTACATCCTTCTGAATCTGCTTGATGTATTAATCTCTTGGTCTCCCTCTACGATTTTTACCCTCCATGCTGCCCTCAAATACTAAATTTGTGATCCCTTGATGCCTCAGAACATGTCCTGCCAACCGATCCCTTCTTCTAGTCAAGTTGTGCCACAAACTTCTCTTCTCCCCAATCCCATTCAACACCTCCTCATTAGTTATGTGATCTACCCATCTAATCTTCAGCATTCTTCTGTAGCACCACATTTCGAAAGCTTCTATTTTCTTCTTGTCTAAATTATTTATCGTCCATGTTTCACTTCCATACATGGCACCACTCCATACAAATACTTTCAGAAACACTTAAATCAATACTCGATGTTAACAAATTTCTCTTCTTCAGAAACGCTTTCCTTGCCATAGCCAGTCTACATTTTATGTCCTCTCTACTTCGACCATTTCCTGTTATTTTGCTCCCCAAAGAGCAAAACTCCTTTACTACTTTAAGTGTCTTATTTCCTAATGTAATACCCTCAACATCACCCGACTTAGTTCCACTACAGTCCATTATCCTCGTTTTGCTTTTGTTGATGTTCATCTTATATTCTCCCTTCAAGACACCATCCATTCCGTTCAACTGCTCTTCCAAATCCTTTGCTGTCTCTGACAGAATTGCAATGTCTTCGGTGAACCTCAAAGTTTTTATTTCTTCTCCGTGGATTTTAATACCTATACCAAAATTTTCTTTGGTTTCCTTCACTGCTTGCTTAATATACAGATTGAATAACATCGGGGAGAGGCTACAACCCTGCCTCACTCCCTTCCCAACCACTGCTTCCCTTTCATGCCCCTCAACTCTTATAACTGCAATTTGGTTTCCATACAAATTGTAAATACCCTTTCGCTCCCTATATTTTACCCCTGCCACCTTCAGAATTTGAAAGAGAATATTCCAGTCAACATTGTCAAGAGCTTTCGCTAAGTCTACAAATGCTATAAATGTAGGATTGCCTCTCCTTAATCTATTTTCTAAGATAAGTCGTAGGGTCAGTATTACCTGACGTGTTCCAATATTTCTACGGAATCCAAACTGATCTTCCCCAAGGTCGGCTTCTACTAGTTTTTCCATTCGTCTGTAAAGAATTCGCGTTAGTATTTTGCAGCCGTGACTTATTAAACTGATAGTTTGGTAATTTTCACATCTGTCAACACCTGCTTTCTTTGATACTGCGATTATTATATTCTTCTTGAAGTCTGAGGGTATTTCGCCTGTCTCATACATCTTGCTCACCAGATGGTAGAATTTTGTCAGGACTGGCTCTCCCAAGGCCGTCAGAAGTTCTAATGGAATGTTGTCTACTCCGGGGGCCTCGTTTCGACTCAAGTCTTTCAGTGCTCTGTCTAACTCTTCAGGCAGTATCATATCTCCCATTTCATCTTTACCTACATCCTCTTCTACTTCCATTATATTTTCCTCAAGTACAGCGCCCTTGTATAGACCCTCTATATACTCCTTCCACCTTTCTGCTTTCCCTTCTTTGCTTAGAACTGGGTTTCCATCTGAGCTCTTGATATTCACAAAAGTGGTTCTCTTTTCTCCAAAGGTCTCCTTAATTTTCCTGTAGGCAGTATCTATCTTACCTCTAGTGAGGTAAGCCTCTACATCCCTACATTTATCCTCTAGCCATCCCTGCTTAGCCATTTTGCACTTTCTGTCGATCTCATTTTTGAGGCCTTTGTATTCCTTTTTGCCTACTTCATTTACTGCATTTTTATATTTTCTCCTTTCATCAATTAAATTCAATATTTCTTTTGTTACCCAAGGATTTCTATTAGCCTTCGCCTTTTTACCTACTTGGTCCTCTGCTGCCTTCACTATTTCATCCCTCAAATCTACCTATTCTTCTTCTACTATATTTCTTTCCCCCATTCCTGTCATTTGTTCCCTTACGCTCTCCCTGAAACTCGGTACAACCTCTGGTTTAGTTAGTTTATCCAGGTCCCATCTCCTTAAATTACCACCTTTTTGCAGTTTCTTCAGTTTTAATCTACAGTTCATAATCAATAGATTGTCTTCAGAGTCCACATCTGCCCCTGGAAATGTCTTACAATTTAAAACCTGGTTCCTAAATCTCTGTCTTAACATTATTTAATCTATCTGATACCTTTTAGTTCCTCCAGGTTTCTTCCATGTATACAAGTTTCTTTCATGATTCTTGAACCAAGTATTAGCTATGATTAAGTTATGCTCTGCACAAAATTCTACCAGGCAGCTTCCTCTTTCATTTCTTACCCACAATCCATATTCACCTACTACGTTTCCTTCTCTCCAATTTCCTACTACCGAATTCCAGTCACCCACGACTATTAAATTTTCGTCTCCCTTCACAATCTGAATAATTTCTTTTATTTCATCATACATTTCTTCAATTTCTCGTCATCTGCAGAGGTAGTTGGCATATAAACTTGTACTTCTGTAGCAGGCGTGGGCTTCGTGTCTATCTAGGCCACAATAATGGGTTCACTATGCTGTTTGTAGTAGCTTACCCGCATTCCTATTTTTTTATTCATTATTAAATCTACTCTTGCATTACCCCTATTTGACTTTATATATATAACCCTGTATTCGCCTGGCCAAAAGTCTTGGTCCTCCTGCCACCGAACTTCACTAATTCCCTTTATATCTAACTTTAACCTATCCATTTCCTTTTTTAAATTTTCTAACCTACCTGCCCGATTAAGAGACCTGACATTCCACGCTCCGATCCATAGAACGCTAGTTGTCTTTCTCCTGATAACGACGTCCTCTTGAGTAGCCCCGCCCGGAGATCCGAAAGGGGGACTATTTTACCTCCGGAATATCTTACCCAAGAGGATGCCATCATCATTAACCATACAGTAAAGCTGCATGCCCTCGGGAAAAATTACGGCTGTAGTTTCCCCTTGCTTTCAACCGTCGCAGTACCAGCACAGCAAGGCCCTTTTGGTTAGTGTTACAAGGCCAGATCAGTCAATCATCCAGACTGTTGCCCCTGCAACTATTGAAAAGGCTGCTGCCCCTTTTCAGGAATCACGCGTTTGTCTGGCCTCTCAACAGATACCCTCCGTTGTGGTTGCACCTACGGTACGGCTATCTGTATCGTTGAGGCACGCAAGCCTCCCCACCAACGGCAAGGTCCATGGTGCATGGGGCGAAGGGAGACAGATGAGGTACACAAATTCTGCCCCGGGAAGGAAGGAATGGTGACACAAAGGGCGTCCGGCCATCCTTAATCACTAACATTGATTACTCCAGTTTAACATGCTGTTCCCCTAAAGGGACTGGGTAAGGCCAGGACAGTGAAAAAGAAGTTGGTTACAGCAAGTGTTCAATATCCGACACACACCTAAATGTCTAGGAGATGATGCGTCGTACAACTTTCCATCATTAGTGACATGAATATATGTCATTTCCTCATTGGTCCATTCCGTGATACATGTACAGAACTGTCTGCTCTGAAAATTACCGTGATATTCGTAAGCTGTAGGATATCCCACAACTAGTTGATACGATAGTAAAAAGAACGAATGGAAGGTAGCCTATGTCGGTAGCAATTTCTTATCTTTCAAGGCTACTTTCTTTAGAATGCAGTATACCTGGGATCTCATTTTAAGTACACCAAGAACAGCGCAAAGTGTCACAGGCTTATTTTAACGAACAGTTCGACGTTTTCGTTTCTCTGGACGACTGATCAGCGTTTTTTGATAGCACATTCAAAATTTGCAACTGTATAACTGTATTACAGTCACTGTTCTCAAGGTTCAGTCTGTAAAATTAATGGCTTTTGGTGCTAAAGTCACAGTCTTAGACGTAATTACTTTAGCAGTAAAAAAAGTCTGGAAAAATGGGTTAACTTTGACACAGGAAGTAAAGAATGAAAAATATTCAAATTTAATCACTAGAAAGTTTATGTCTCTAAATAATTTCATTGATATTCTGAGGGTTCTCACGAGTCTTTCTCAGAAAAGAAGTTGTTTATTCAAATGTTCAATT
The DNA here is from genome assembly GCF_021461385.2 of Schistocerca piceifrons. NCBI lineage: Eukaryota > Metazoa > Arthropoda > Insecta > Orthoptera > Acrididae > Schistocerca > Schistocerca piceifrons. The sequence continues at coordinate 397,167,023 of NC_060144.1, read as the reverse complement.
ACGTCACAAGTCAAACGAGTTTACGATTCACATTCTGAGCAACGTTTATGATCCATTATGCTCGTCAACTAGTGGCACGTCCCATCCTCTTTCGCCATGTTTACATTACATACGCATCATAGTGTGGACTCCACGAGACCCTTAAAGCGCTGTCAGGACAGTGTAATCTACGATCGCCTAATACCTGCATAAAACTCATGGAGATTACCCACAGTTGATTCCCTGTCACGCATTTCTCGCTCTATGGCATCCCATATGTATTCAATAGGACTGAGTTCAGGTGACCTATCGTAGAAAACATGTTCGTGTACTGTTCCAGAGACCCTTATGACGCAAGTCAGTGGGAAATGTATTGTCTCATTGAGGATACACGAGGCCTGCAGAATGTTGTGTAGAGTGAACCTGAACTCCACCGATAGCATTTCAGACGTTGTTCATGGATATTTTCTGAGTATTTTGGTATAAACGACCAGGGAACTTCGGTCACTCGTTACACAATAATTGAACATATTTTGTCTCCTTACAACCATTTGTTTTTCTGTTTGGTGTTGCAGTGAAAAATCTCTGCAGCAGTGCAAATGTCAAATCTTCTAAACAAACCAGTTCCAGTCACTCACGTCACTTGCTCTTGACAACAGTAATGCCTACTTTATTCTTAGTTCTGAAGCTTTCATTCAGGTCTGCTCTAGTCAGTCTCTAATTCCTTTTTTCCGGCACAATTCAGGTTTATTTTTTTGTTTACATGTGCTGTTAGGGAAATAAGGTCTGATAGGAAGTGAAATGGGAACCACGGTGAAAATCCAATGAAACTTTGCACAGATGTGTTGCGTAGTGTCTCTAGTACGCCCGTCGATCGCATCACGTCGCTCTTTTCAGTTCTGAGCGCATATTGAGCTTATAAAAATGCCTAGAAGATAGTGTCTTCCGCCTAGTATGAGGACCAGGTGGGAGATTTCGGCTGATGTCATGCGGCCCATATAACAGTCATACGTTTCTTTCTTCATGAAGATTCTCAGCCGCACATTGCAGGGGCAATGATGACGCTCCTGCAGCGTTTTCGATGGGAAATTATCGATAATCCACAATACAGTCCGTAATTAGTTCCCCCTGACTTTCATCTCTACTCACATGAACCGCTGGCTGCGAAGAAAACATTTCGGCGCAGACAACGATTAACAGATCAGCGTAGAGAACTGGCAGAAAGCACAGGCGGCTGTCTTCCATGACAAGACTGTTGGGAAGTTAGTACAACGCTACGACAAATCTCTAAGTCGGAGGGGCGAGTACGTTGAGAAGTAACTGGAAGGAGTTGTAACTTTTGCCAATAACACATTTTTTATTTTCGCAGTGTCTTCCATTTCGCGACCGATCGGACTTTACTTTCCCAATAGCTCTCGTATTTATTGGCAGTGTCAGTTGAATAGCAACAGTGAATCACAGTAGAGTATGTTTTATTGTTGATGATGGACGTTATGCGAATCGTGTACCACTGATTAAACTTTCGTTATCACGTAGAGAAAAGTGTACAGGGTTTTCAGTATTATATTGTCACGTAGAAGTGATTGTAAAAATGCATGTATTGAAGTAAGGTATTACATGATTATGGCTATGGAAACAGCAACTCAAGAAATTTTTTGTTACAATTAACTCCAGAAATATGGTTGTCAGACCAACGGAGAGTCATTTTGCACGATAGAGTTCTGCACCAGCCAGTCCACAACCGCAGTGCCCCGGAATTCAGGACCACATCTAACAAGGCTCCAACTACCGGACGATCCGTTTAAAATTAGGTGCAGAAATTTAAGGAAACAGTATGTCGTTGTGAAGGTAAAACCTCTGGCAGTCACTGGCATCTGAGGACAGGTTAAATTGCTGAAGGAAACACTTCTCAAAATTCCACAAAATTCCTCAAAATTTACCAGAGGTGACTACTGACAACTCACTTTAGTTCCAACGAATGAGAGCAGTGATGTGGTATTACTGTTAAAGCAGGCAAACCTATTTGAAATTAGATTTTGAGTTCTTGCTGAATGATGCCATCCCAACAGCAACGACACAGATGTAGAACAAGTTTGGTGAAGTCCCTGAACGGTCAGAAGAATAAACTAGTGTGGCGCTAAAGGCCTTCAAGAACAACAAGGGTCCAGGAGGTAGAGTTAAGCCCGTCTCACACGGAGTACGATTCGCTGCAATCCTGCTTGCGACTCACACAATGGCTCTCTTCAGGGCTAGCGGCTGCGTTGCAGAGAGCTGAGCATGTTTTCCGAGGTAAGTCCGATGCTGTTTTTCTTGTGAGAGCTAGTCAGGTTCCTGATATGATATCGGCGCTGGCCAATTAGGAGTCCTGTTTAGCGACTGACGTCACATACCATAGGGCGGGAAATGTGAGGGAACGCCATTTAACCCTCGAGACCAAACAGAATGTCACGCGCCCGCCGGCCGACGCGCGATTTTTCTCAAAAGATTGGAAAAAGCTATTTGATAAAAGATTTAAAAGAACGATTCTCACACAGCGGGCCGGTGTGGCCGAGCGGTTCTAGGCGCTTCAGCCTGGAACCACACGATCGCTACGGTCGCAGGTTCGAATCCTGCCTCTGGCATGGATGTGTGTGATGTCCTTAGGTTAGTTAAGTTTCAGTATGTCTAAGTTCTAGGGGACTGATGATCTCAGATGTTGACCCATAATGCTCAGAGCCATTTGAACCATTTGCCTCTCGCACATCTTACAGCTTCATTCGTCGGCTTCATCATGAACCGCCTACCATTTCGTTCATCGTCATATTTACTGTGATACTTTAGGATAAAATAAACGACTGCAAAAATTTCAAGAAGTGTGTGAAAAATAGAGGTTGCTATGAACTTGCATTTGGCACATGTTTGGTCATGTGTTGCTGCTTATGAAATGTAGCTAAAATATCGAATTTTCCTTGAAACATTGCAGTATACTGCTATCACCAATGTTGAGAAAATGGATCGTATATAAAGCGCTTCGTCTCGAGCCCACGCCCGAGCGAAAAAGCTATAATAAGATATTCACAAAATTTCTCTTATCTCGTAAACGGTTTCCGGCACCAAAAACAAGATTTTGGCAAATGCCAGTACGCAAAGAGAAGAGCATTTCGCCATATAATCAGTATGCGAAACTTCCATAACTAACGCAATATTCAAGCGACTATAGATTTTTTTTTTAATGGAATGATATAAGAATTAAGCGCCATCGATAGCTGGTGAAACTAGAATTACTGTGAGTCGGAAACAATGCTATGAAGAAATAACAGTTTACTTTTATACTGAGTACCGGCATTTTCACAAACTATTGATATGTCTTCACATCAGTTGGTGTTTTATAATTCTGTCGCAGTTTCAACTGCATTAGAATGTTAGCGAGATGAACATTTATAACCTCAGCTGTATTTTGGTGAGAGAAAGAGATTAACATGACAACAAGGGGTCTTATGTACTAGCCAAAATTCTTCCCTGATAACGTTTCTCTGAAGAGAAATAAAGGTGATGATAAGTCTGAGAAAAATGAATCGCTACTTCTTGTACCGTGTTATGCCACTTTAATATATGCATAGTGGTGTGGCGAGATATGATTCTAATCTGCATACTGACATTAGCCCTGCCTTCAAGACTAGAATCACCTCGTCCCGATGCTAATATAAATCGTTAAATTACAATCCAAGATGTTTAATTGTGTGAATGTAATAGGAAATGTGCACAAACGACGCATTCGACGAAAACAAAAGTACACAGGTTACTTGCGCCTTCCATATCGCACACATTCTGTCAATAATACACTCGTCAATAGTTTTTAAATGCACTGAAATGATGAATGGTCAACACATTTTAGTATTAGTACTAGAAATTAGGATTTAATTAAATCCTGTGCAGGCTGCTCCTTATCTGAAATATAAATTCTCTCGTACAATGAGGCGTGATGTGGGTTTCTATTGACAACAACAGTTCCACAACTCTTAGTAAAACTGCGTATGTTAGAACCCGTGATATGCGTCAACTATGGCGTTCTTATTCGTAATTTAAATGATTATCATTTATAACCGGAAATAGCTATATCTATGCTGGCTGTTTACGTTATTTATGCTAACAATCTATATGTAGTTTACTAACCGAAAATCTTTCACTCACTACTATAAAACAAAATCACCTGGAAACGCGTAATAATACTTACCATAACCAACGTTTCGCTAACTTATGATAAATCTCAATTTAGTACACTCTTGTTGAGTTACATTAGTACACCATATCTCATTACGACAATTCCGAACGTAGCAACGAAGTTACAATTTCATTGCAAACCAACGGATATAGCGATAGCTACCTCTGCGATTCTATTAACTCTCTCACGATGTTATTTTTTATTGCCCTTTTCCATATTTCTTTCTATTTAAACAGCCCTTAAGCTAATAAAGAAGTCAATACATTTGCTTTTCTTAAATGAAATCTAATTAAAGCCTTTTTCTCTAATCAGTGGTTTTATATCGTAATAAAATCTCAATAAAACATTAATACTTTGACTCTAGCTCTATGAGGGCTGGAGTAACTGATTTATCTTTGCAAGGCCGGCTTTTAACTACTTTGCATTAATGTAGCACTTTATTATTTACGCCACATGCGTATCTTTCAGTGGGGATTCAATCCATTCCATTGTGAATCTAGACTCCGAATTCAGAATTAAGACCGACTTTTCTTTACTGGAATCAAATTAGTAATTCACATACAAATCTCGTGTGAAAGAGTGACATCCAAAAAATCTAAGCCCCACAGAAATCGGGACAGGACAGACAAAATAAAAAAAAAAAAAAAACAAATAAAAATCTTACGTGCCACCACTACTTTCGTAATAACTTTAATACAGAAATGAAGCGTCATCCACTTCACTGGCAATTGAGTTCCCTCTAACAGTCTCTAGTTTAAATTTGCCACTTGTCACCCTATCAATGGAATTGAATACCGTCGAATAATATTAATTGGTTCCTCTACGGTACGAAGTCTAACTTCAAAACGTAGGGTCACAAAATTTACGGGCAACAATAACTGTGTCCTCTTCTACATAATTCATGCAGATCCTGGTTCCTGGCTTTATAAAAACCATTTCAGACTTAAAATCAATGATACACAAAAATCAAAATTATTATGCCATTAAGCCTGTACCACATACTCAAAATATTCACCAAAATAACCGCTCCACACTCAAATATCCTAGAGTGTGCGCCCAAAATCGAACAGATACTGCAATCGTTCAATTACCTTAAAGCGTGTGTGAATACATCATCCACCAACTTAAACCACAACGACTTCTAGAATCTTGTGAACACCAGGAATACCACGAATCGCATTCCAAGTCCAGTCCAATTACTGGCTAACACTTTCAAGCATCAGCTTCTCCAGGTTTGGAACACAGTTTCTGAAAAATTAGATCGAAACTTACAATAGCACCAAAGCCCGTTACTTTCTACACAACGTGACCACTAATAAACTCTATTCACCCTATTGCAGCGTCAATTAACCAATTGATGGAGCTATACGATCGTAGCAAGGATCTCTCCAGCGCTGCGATCCAAAATAGACTCAAATCAATTACTTTAAAGTGTTCCTCCTTTCTCCCGTGGAACATTATAAATCGAAGCAAATACACTGCTAAATTCGTCTAAGAACTCGGTCACACAGTTCTGATCTACAACACTAACAGAATAGTAAATTAATAAAACTTCTTCGCGATATTGTCACAAAATTTATGTCACGATCTCATCTACATCCGCGATTTATTGTCTTTCCCGGTGATTGTTAGTCACGATAACTAATTGGAACTTGCACGTACCAGCTCTAGTGTAGGCTACCCTAGAAAGACTCATATCAGAAATGAACTTCTAAATCCCAAAAAACCACAGGCAACGAACTTAGATAATCATTTAACAATTACATTGCTTTTGAGATTTACATGAAAGTTCTACGGCGGCCTTCATCTCGTGGAATAGCGGCCAGCTCGATGTGATGATAGCTGTGTCTCGGACAATTGATGTCTGCTGTGAGGAGATTCTTTGCCGCCACTTCCTCGTTCTGTCGAGTGCAGTCGAAAGCTCGCTTTTCTACAACAGTTGACACAAAGGCTTCAGTTAAGAACATACGTATATTTATAACCACTCACCACGTATTTAATACAAGCCCACCGCTAAGTTAATATATAGAAGCGAATCAAAGTCCTTGACGGTACCCAAAACTTTTGACCCTTCACATTCTCTTGAAATTTCTGCAAAATCCTATTCCCCAGTGTTTTTTTAATAACGAATGATATGGATTGAAACTAAACAATGGGTTTTATTTCTACATCTCAATAATCTAAGAAATATGTAAACAGTTAACAGCATATGGCACGCCATTTTTTGTTTCCTATCCCTATAGGGATGAGGGATTGTACTTTTTCACCACAAACATCTCTGAGTTTGTCAAACAGATTGGTAATCTGTCTACATCTTGACAGACAGCTGACTGGATTTTGCAAATTTAAATGCTTCCATATTTCTCAGGTCACTGAGATACAAAAATTAAATTCTTTGAGCAGTGTTAGTCCACATAATTCATTATTAAACAAACACTGGGGTATAGGATTCCATTAAAATTTTAACAGAAGTATGGTTTATTTTCGCCAGACTTTGTACTCTTTTTATCATCAAACAAATGTTTTCAGTGACGAGTTTTGAGTGATACATTAAGTTCCCTTGTTCCACTTTCAAATCTGCTTCTTCCACCAAAACTCAGCAGAGCTTGTAAATATTCATGTTGCTAACATTTTAACGAAGTCCAAAATGTGGTAGGATCCTGAAACTTCAACTGATGGAAAGACATGTCAATAGTTTATCAAAATCCTGTTCTTAGTGTAAAAGTATAACGAAATTTCCTCACATATGTTGTTCCAAACACACAATAATTCTCGTTCTACCGGCTGTTGATTGCACTTAGATATTACATCATTTCACGGAAAAAATCTGCAGTTGTTTGAATATCATGGTAGATATGCAAGTTTCAGATATTAACCATATGGTGAAATACTCTCCTCCTTGCGTATTATCATTTCCCAAAAATCTTGTTTCAATATTTAAAACCATTTACGAGGTATTAAAAATTTTGTGAATGTTCCATGCTGGCTTTTCCACTGGCGCGCGAGTTAAGGATGAAGCGCTTTTTATGTACAATCCACTTTCCGCAGACTGCTGATAGATAGCAATATCCTTCAAATTTTAAAGAAAAATTCGATATGTTAGCTATATTTCATACGCAGCAACATATGACCTACCCTGCACCAAACGCCAATTCGTAGCAACCTCTATTTTTCATTGCAAACTTTCCGAAATTCTTGCAGTAGTTTACTTAATCCTAAATTATCACAATAGATATGACCATTAGTGAAATGATAAGCAGTCTATGACGAAGCTGAGGAATGAAGGTAAAAGACGCGTGAGGTTAAATTTTTTTACCAAATAGTTCCTTTAAAACCGTTTGAGAAAGCTTGCAGTTCGGCCGGCTCGTGCGATCTGCCGTTCATAGAGTCAAGCCAACCAGATAGTTTTCGAGCCGATCATACACAGTGTAAGAGTGTCAGCGTGTAAAAGTAGCCCTCACCCCTACCTGTTAGCCGGGAGCCATGCGCGCCATCTGGCAAACTTGCGGAGATACTTACTGCCTGTGAGGTGAGTTTCACCATAGCTGATTTGCTCCGATTGGAAGGTAAAACACTGATTGATGCTTTGAAGCGTTTGATATCTACCATTTGGATTGCGGAAATATTTCCTGAAGACTGGAATGTAGCAATTATATTACCCATTTTCTAGAAGGCTGATGCTACACAGGTATGCAACTATCGTAGGATTTCATCACTTTGCAGCGCTGCTGCTAAACCGCTGAAGGAACTGTAGGCCCCTGTCAATGTGGCCTCGTCCCTGGATGGTCGACTCTTGGCCACATATTAATCTTGAAGCAACTGGCAGAAAAATTTTATGTGTTCGACCAGGAATTAGACCTCATCTTCACTGATTTTAGACAATCTTATGACAGCATTGACTGTTCGATGTTACAGAAAACTTAGAGGTCTTTGACATTCTATCGCAATCCATCAGACTAATTGCTGCTTGCTTTTCTCAGTCAATTTGTCAACAACGGTTAGGCAACCAACTATCGCCCCCTTCGGTATTCGAAATAATTTAAGACAAGGAGATACTATTCAACTTGATCTTGGAAAAAGTAACCCGTGACACTGATCGAAACAGAAAACAAGGAGATGGTGGAAGGGTACACAATCCTGGTAATTGCTGATGATACTGATGATATTGTGACTCTTAGCGACACCCTTGAGCAAGTATGTTCAGATTCTTGTTGATTTCTCCATTATGTGAAGAAAATGGGGCTAATGGTGAGCGATAGAAAAACCAAATATCTCGTTGTATCATTGATTCAAGCTCTCCTTTCATCCATTGTTCTTGATGGGCATACCTTTGAATGAGTTCCATAATTCAAGTATCTGGGATCCGTCCTGGCTAATATATGTTAAGTAACGGATGAAGTGCGTCAGCGAATAATAAACGATAATCGCGTGTTCCATAGTATAAATAATTTATTCAAGTCATGACTGATATTGAAGAAGAATAAAATCAAGTACTACATGACACCAACCAGTAGTTTCATATGGTTGTGTCACCTGGATGATACCAGCAACAACTGAAGAAGCAATCCGTGCTCGAGAATAAGGCACTTCTAGAGATCTGTTGACCCATCTACAGTACCATGGAATGTAAATGTGAAGGGAGGAACGAAAAAGAGTTGTACCAGCGATATGGAAAGCCATACATTGACCTAATACTAGGACAAATGGTGTGGCCACATCCTTCGGCCTGACAGATCCCGCCTACAGCGAGTCATTCATTCTCAGCCTGCTGCTAAACACCCAAGGGGACGACCAAGGAGGCGTTGGAAGCATCGAATGTTAACAATTCTTAAACAAATGGAGTCGAGAGCAGTGGAAGATGAAGATAGAGACCGACAACTATGGACTACCACCTGCCGTAGATATCTCCACTGTTGTGGCTGCCTGTCCGTTTTCATTGTTTGAGAAAGTCTGCAGTTTCGCCGGCTCGTGCGCTCTGCCGTTCATAGAGTCAAGCCAGCCAGCTAGTTTTCGAGCCGATCATACACAGTGTAAGAGTGTCAGCGTCTAAAAGTAGCCCTCACCCCTACCTGTTAGCCGGGAGCCATGCGCTATCTGGCAAACTTGCGGAGATACTTACTCCCTGTGAGGTGGGTTTCACCGTAGCTGATTTGCTCCGCTTGGAAGGTAAAACAGTGATAGATGCTTTGAAGCGTTTGATAAAGTGCTTCTTTTCATAAAGTGCTTATTTTACAGTTTTTTTATAGTGTGCTGTCTTTCTTCTTTTGTAGTGACGTTATTTCTTTCGTTTTTTTCTGCTACAGAACTTAAATACCTGTTAATGCAATAAATGATTGTGATGATGATGATGATGATGATGATGATGACGTTTGTTTGCAGATAATCGTGTGCAACGCTAGTGCTCAAACCGGAATCCCCACACTGTAGTACCTTAGAAACTCGCTAGAAGATAGAAAAACTATGGCGCGAAAATTTCACTGTGTACCAGGACTGCAGACATGTATCTGCAAAAGTATAAGTACACATCTTGTGATGCTTGGTACCCTAATATGTACTCACTTCAGTATGTTAGTTATTTTCTCTGCATATAATAGTCTTCGGACAAATACGTCACATCGTTTACCACCTGATGTTCCCTATGCTGTCGTAACAGCACCATTACATGTACTATACTTGTCAGCATAGACTTACCTTTTGTATCCGTGGGTCCACACTTCAGCCCTTGACCTGCTGCCAAGGAGGAAATAAGCATTAATGGCTTGGTCTTGCCTCGTGTACTTGGAAGTACTAATCAACCTAAAAACATACTACTTCTAATAGCTAAAATTATTATCCTGGAGATGAAATAAATACTGATGAAATGTAGTTCAGCCACTAATAAAAATATATATATGCACATACACCTCAACACCCTGTGTATATGACATTACTTTCAAGTTGTAGCCTTTGGTCATTTTCAGATATAATGCGTCAGTGACGCATGCGCCATATTTCAAATCTGTTTCGAGCTGTGTGGGAACAGACAGTTGTTCCTACGACGCACACTGGAAGTTTATAAACTTGGTCAAACTACTTCCAAGCACACATTTAGTAATACATAATGTAAGTGGGATACTCGGAAGAGCTGGTTTCATAGTCCTTATCAAAAGCATTTAACAGCAGAATCTGTCCTTTTGCTTCCTCATGCATAAACACAGTCTCTACCAAACTGTGAAAACAGGTCCTTGGTCCTTGAAGAGGCTTCTGTAAGATGTTTATCAACTTTACACGAATTCTTACTGCACAATTAAGCAGAGTGAATACATCTTCTACCTTAGTTGCAATGCACCAGGAGATGAAGCTGAAGGAAGAAACTGAATAAAATATGCAAAGTATGTAACTGATTCATTCAGCAGATCAACACGGTAAGAGAGATTTCTGAGTGAAAAGCAGACAGAATGAAATTTTTCATTAACTTATGCACAAGGTAGTACAAAATACTTTTAATATCCATCTGAATCCCAGGAACTTCACACATGTATCCTCATCTAATGTATGCTCATTTATCTCTATTTATGGAGCCTGCCAATTATTTTTTATTGTTTGGAAGTACGCCAGTCGGAGTGGCCGGGCGGTTCTAGGCGCTACAGTATGGAGCTGCGCGACCGCTACGGTCGCAGATTCGAATCTTGCCTCGGGAATGAATGTGTGTGATGTCCTTAGGTTAGTTAGGTTTAAGTAGTTCTAAGTTCTAGGGGACTGATGACCTCATAAGTTAAGTTCCATAGTGCTCAGAGCCATTTTCTTTTTTTTTTTTTTTTTGGATGCACGTTTGGTATGGATGCGTTTGGGCCATTTATCAGTATACTTTTGGCATCAGCAAACATTACAGTTTTTGAACAGTCCTCCAACGTACCAGGTACGACCGACCATGTGCAGTGGGCATGCCTCTCCATCCTACAAACTGACATCCGGCACCAGCATGACGCAACGCATGCATGTTTGCATGCTTTCGTTGAACATTGTGTCGGTTTCACAGGTTATTAATGTACCAGCATTTCAAATTTTCAGTGGCTTTTCTCCCATTTACTTTAACCTGTGGTCTTAAATATTTCAGTCCCGAAATTCCATTACTCTACTTTAATTATTTCTTGGTGCTGGGATTTCTTTCTTGCGTTAGTGTATGTAATGTATGCAGGGCTGCCACCTTATCTACGTATATGCTTCGCGGACTAGGTGCGGCCACTGCCTCACCTCGGAGGTTGTCAACAAAACGATTTGTTGAGCTGTCTGCCGTCCAGCCTCCTTACGCCGCCACGGCGTCTGGGGGCTCAAGCTGCGTGGGTGGACGCCGACGCAGTCGCAGGTGTCTATTCCCTTACGTACGTCACGTGTCCAAGTCACACCGCGTCTGTCGTCCTCCGTACAAGCGTACTTAGGTCGCTCGTCTGACACTTAAGATTCAGTTATACACTGGGCTCCGACCGACCATCAGCCGCCTCGGATTTCCATTACGGGCCCAAAACTTGCCGCTGCTGCTGCCCGCCAGTAGGTTCCGTCTCGCCCTCGCCGTGAGCATTGTGCAAGACGACTCCGACAGCAACTCCCGTGGGCACTGCTCTGCAGCGCCTCCAGGCTGACTGCCCACGAACTCGCCGTCTCGTCGGACCGCCACGTTGCGACACCTTGCTGCTCGTCAGTGGACGCCCTTCGATCTCCCTGCCTAGTGGAACTGTGGCGTCTTCACGTATGCTCTCAGCTCCTCAGACACTGTGACATTCATGGACTTGGTCCTAGTGCGCACCTGTAAGGCATCGCCATTTATCGACCTTTCACATGTTGTCAAATTTCGTGCACATTCTTCATCAGAAGCTGTACGTACTTTAGTTCTTGTTAATAAGCAAACACCTGTTATATTCAAGTGAATATTTCAATACTATGTGCTACACCACTTGCCGAAGGACTATACCAATACGTTCTTCGAAAATTAATAATTCAATCTTAAGATTAATGACTACAGACAACGCAGAAGCTTTAGAACACTCTGTGATACAGGAAACGTGAGGGCATATGTACTCGTAAAGTATAATAATATCAAAAACAAAATTCAGCAGCCGCGCGGATTAGCCGAGCGGTCTAAGGCGCTGCAGTGATGGAGTGTGCGGCTGGTCCCGGCAGAGATTCGAGTCCTGCCTCGGGCATGGGTGTGTGTGTTTGTCCTTAGGATAATTTAGGTTAAGTAGTGTGTAAGCTTAGGGACTGATAACCTTAGCGGATAAGTCCCATAAGATTTCACACACATTTGAACATTTTTGAGAATTCAGCAAATCAAATCGCATGAGCATAATAAATCACTTAGAAAAATCACTTGCACTCGCATTTAAGAAATACACATGAACTTAATATCTTACATAAAATGCCAACTTGCCGAAAAGCCTGGCCTGAAAATAAATATAACTTTATAAGCACAGGAGAGCAGATAGTAAAGCAAAAACCATACATAATTAACTACACAAACAGAAAGGAACAGTAATGGAATAGGGTAGCTGGGTGCAAGTTCAGAATACGATTCACAAATAAAATTCAAATGAGAACCGACACAAAAACACTACGGCAACATTAATTCTGGGGATCATCCATAGTCAGTACGAAATAGATTTCTATGACACCGAAAAAGGTAAACACAATTCTGGAAAGTAGACAAGGTAAGCAGGTCCACCAAAATCAAACACCAAGCCAATTGATTAAATAACACAACTTCATAATAATATTGTAAAAGAGCAACGAGTCTGCTATGCAACTGTATTCAAAAACAGAGTGTTTAGGTGGGCGATATGGGCGAGCAAGTTGCTGTGTAGTGACCAAGTCAGGGAGGTGAGCAGGTGAAGGGCAGCATATCTGAGGTAGAGGAGCGAGCCGTCACCGGAGATGCAGATCCAGTGGCCGACTGCTGTGACCTAGTGATCTGGAGAAGCCCAAGTGATAGGGGAGGAGGTGCCGTCGTGTGCTCAACGAAGTGGAGTAGTATGGTCAGAGGCAGATTCTATTACATCTGAAACCCACCATATTCACTGAAAACTCTCAAAACCAGTTCCAGGCTTATTATGCAAGGTCTAAAGACAGCACCGAACTCACAATGATGACAAGAGTCCGCTAAAATAAAAATGTGAAAAAAATCTGGGTTCGCAGGACAGAGCGTATCAGATTATGTTTGTGAAAAGGGGCCAAGATCAGTTACTGTTAGTTGCCCAAAACACAGAAACTTTATTTTCCTAAAAAGATTTAATCATATATGCACTTAAAAGGATTCTAAAACAATACGGCTGAAAGTTATTAAACTTGCTTTCAGTAATACATGCGGTTGAAGGCCTTACTTAAACGTCCGTAGCTCGTGGTCGTGCGGTAGCGTTCTCGGTTCCCACGCCCGGGTTCCCGGGTTCGATTCCCGGCGGGGTCAGGGATTTTCTCTGCCTCGTGATAACTGTGTGTTGTATGCTGTCCTTAGATTAGGTTAGGATTAAGTAGTTCTAAGTTATAGGGGACTGATGACCATAGACGTTAAGACCCATAGTGCTCAGAGCCATTTGAACCTTACTTAAACAAAATTTTACGTAAACGCTCGGCTGAAGGCCACATGCTGAACATAGAACAATTCATGGCTTAAAGCCTGAATAACAGATATTTGAAATACAGAAAATCTCCTTTTTAAAAAAAATAAGTTTTAAACAATTAAATCTTGAAACCTTAATTTAAATCGGCTGAAGGTCTTATTTTAAAATTAAAACAAACTAAATTAATAGGCGGCTGAAGGCCTCACACAGTACTTGAGCCAAAGGAAATCACAATCTGGAAACAACAGAGCAGTGTCTGAGGGGGTAACTGTAACATAAGCTTGGATGAGACAGGCAGCCAAGACTAAACAATCGGATGGCAACCCGACCCAGGGACGGCTGAAGGACCGATCAACAACCTAATCAATTCCCTTTAGCCCGACCAACGGCACAACAACGGAAAATGCCAGCGAGGACTAAGATACCAGCAGCACTACATCTTCAAATAGTGGTGTCTAAATACAGCCAAGGCACAATAACCACTCAAAAATATGAACAACACCAAAGGCTGTCTAACTACACGCCGTGCCGGACAGCATCATAGTACGTAAAGGAAAAACACACTGCGGAACACTACGCTAATGACCTCACCGCGGAGACACCCTTGCTCCTGTGTCCCAACCGACCGATTGCCTACTCCAGTACGCAGACAGCATTAAAATTAACTGCTCAGGCGAAATCACACAAGCTTGACACAGTTCCACGAAAACACTTCCACAAGTACTCGACAATGCTAAAAGCAATCACTGTGGAACAACAAGGATGAATCACAAGTTGACACACACAGAGAACCCAGAAGCGATTGGCCACCAAATACGCGTCGTCCGGTGAGACAACCGACTGAAAGACCAACCAAGGTCTTCCCCAGTCAAGTCATGTGTGTCAGCAAAGGTTGGGCGAGTCTTGGCTATCCGGACCTCACAGCAGCTCCATCCCGACTCCTTGATGTGCGTTCGGAACTCGGAGACACGACGAACCGGGCACACTGGCTCTGACCCCACCATGCAGAGGAAACACTTGCCCATTGGCCACCGACATCTGCAAAAGGAAGGAACCGACCCACGTCCGTCACGATGACCAACTGACGAGGCCCAGAAACAGTCAGAAGACCAAATGCACGTCGCCCGATGACTCGACCGACCGAACGACCAACCAACGGTCGTTCCCGCTCCAGTCTCCTTCCGTCGGACAGTACAAGTTTGTCGCCAACAGTCGGCGAGTACTGGCTGTCCAGGGCTCACTGGCGCTCCGTCCCGACTGAACTCCCGACACACGAAGATTCGGAAATACTAGCTGTCACTTCAAAGGTAGTACGTCAGTGCCCTTATCGGTACGCGCTGCTGCTGCCACTCACGGCAGACAAGCCAGCAACTTAGTGACGCCCGTAAATCGAATAAGAAACGAGGTGACCGTTCCGTAAAGACGAGCTGTCAAACAAGAAACGGCATGAACAGGAGCCACGCACGGCTCAACAAAGTTATTCACATTCATAATAAAAGTTGCTTATAAAATCAATAAAAAGTGCTACAGTCAAGTAATATACGCTTGTGACATAGTAGGATAGGGGTCGATATCAGCTAGAGAATGACCATGTTTCTATTACAGTTAAAGAAATACACAAATTATTATAAACAATTTATTGAATAATTCACGGAAAACGCCAAAAACAAAAATTTCTCCACGGGTACACGAATGGTTAACATCAATATGACTTATTATCCTGGTGTTATTTTATAAGAATTTCGGTAACATAATGTTTGAGACATTTTTACTTGAAAAACGTAGAACAGTAACGCCAAGCTGCATAGAGTTATTAGTTTATTTTCGTGCAGTCCTGTTTGTTCTGTGTCGTATTTGCAAAATGTAATGTGGAACTACAGATCAACTAAAAGCTTATCTCCTATTTGTTTGAAATGTATAAATATTATATTATACGGAATCCTCGTAATTGTGGTCAACTCGTATGATTCTGTACTGAACCAGGCAGCGAGTCAAATGACCAAGCTTTTAAACAGGCAGGCATTTCAGGCCTCTCGGTCTTCGGTGTTCATCTCTTGGTCGATAACCTCGATTGCTGTGCCTTTTGCCCACGCAGAGAAGAGGTTGGGCGTATTTATTTCTCAGGACTTAGAAACATTTCCATGTGTAGCTTTTTGGGGGGTTAGGAATATTTCAATGTCTACCAATTCAGAGCTTAAAAATTTTTTCGGAATCTTAGTGCTAGTGTGCTTAGACTCAGAGTAAGACTATCAGTGACTGTATCACCATCTGAGGTGAATTTAGTTATTGTACAAAAGCTTGTGTGCACTTGGCGATCTTTGGGTTTTTAATGTAGTTCAAGAGATTTGGTGCACAACTCCACGCTTTTAGTTTACATTCATTACTGTTTGAGAATGCTCAGCTTTCGAGGCAGAGTCAGTCATTATCTATATGATGTTCAATGGCCACTTATTTGAGGCCACTGTTCGGAAGATATTTCTATAAGATTTGCTTAAACAAATAGTCAAGGTTAATCTTTAGGCGCAACAGACTTCATATTCTTAACGTTCTCCTTCAATATTCTCAATCAACGTATTACGTTGTTTGCTGATTTTACTAATATGTCTGTGGTGAAGCAAGGTCCCTCGTGATTAATCCACACATCCATCAGATTTTGAAGCAATGGAGCGTGACCTAACGGCTCCTGTTTTCATGAGCAAGATTAAAATTTAACGGTCGCGTACTCGCTCTCCGATGTTTAGGTAACCACAAATTGATCCCCACTGCTGGCAATTAATTTCTCTTTATAAACTGCCTCTGCGTATTCCAGTAGCTTTTCAACCACACATCTAGGCTTAATACTCATAAGAACTGTAATATATTTCGAAAACCAAATTGCTACGGGTTGCACAACTGAAATTTTCGTCGAATACCATCGTAACGACACTCTTCTTATCCATCATCACCAAATAACAAACACCAAAGATAGAACTCACTTGTGTATCTTCAGCACAACCTCCTATGCACCGAGGACGCCAGACGCTGTCCGACCACCCAGAGCAGGAAATGATGTCCACATGTTGATAGAAACTTCTTTGTGTTACCTCGGATCCTGACTTCAAATACTGTCCCAATGTGGGCCATGTGCGCTTGCAGATACGTCGATACGAGTCACACGCATCTCTGTTGCATCTTTCGTATTCTCCCTCGGTAGCTCTCCACAGACTCCCTCACATCATCTGTCTCTCCTTCAGTTTCCATCCCTTACTCCTAACACAATCACTAACTGCTAGAAGGAAACAACCAATCATCTTCCCAGGCACCAGTACCAGGTCCGCTGCTGCCCGACCACTGCCAGAACGCTAAACAACACCGGGTGGCCCCTACTCCTTGCATAAAGGGATACCTGTTCGAGTCGTCAGCTTGTTGCCGCGACTCGTCCGCAATCCGCTACAAGATAACGCGATGGCTGCTCGCCAGCCATCTCCAGCAACCTTCCGCTCTGGGATACAAAAACGACTAGGTGGCGCGCCTTCCGTGGGTCGACGCCACACTCCTGTTCTTGCTTCCCGCTCCCCCTCCCCCTAGCCCCACAGTGCTGGCCTCAAGCTGTGGCTGCTTCGCTGACGCACATCACACCGTTTTCACTGTCATTTGAAGCTGCTCTGTCTAGTGGTAGCACTGCACTTAGGGCTACTTCGATCTTTAGAGCCCTCTCAGCAGTCGTGGGAGCAGACATCAGCGCTAGAATCACTAAATCAAAGCATAACTTCTGCCCCTCCCAAAAAACTGGTGGCCATTCCCATCATAACTTTCAGAGGGCTAGACGAACTTCAAATGATCAATAGCAGCAGCAAAGGAAAGTGAAGATGTCGAGCCAACGCCAGATACCGCAGTGGGTTGTTGCTGTTTAGCTGTGAGGCTCAATCAAATTTCTCGTACCATCGAAATGCTTTCATACCACTATAAAGAGTATCGAACCGTTTTCACCTATCCTAGTGCAACTGCTACACTACAGCCGTCCAAACTCTGACAAATACTACTGCTGGTTGTCCGGTACGGCATACGGCCTCATTTGTTTTGAGTCAGCTTAGTTGAGCCAAGGAATCGCTATAGGAGCAGTCAGCAATAACGCTGATTTCAGAAACAATAAGTGGGATCGGCGACATCATGTAGCGCCAGCGTCGGAAGCCACTGTTGACAGCAGTAAGCTAGTGATGGTTCAACACAGGGCCTGGCTGACTCTCTGGTCAAACCTGCGCTTCTATCAGAGTGGCTGGCCGAGGGTTCGGCTGCAGTAATGCTATGAAGTAAAACAGGCTACCTGGTCGTGAACAGTCGCCAACAAAGGTAAACCCTGTACAGAAATCACAGTGGACCCACTAGAAGTGTGAAAGCAGCAGCAGTGTACTGGAACGGTCAGCAGAGGGCATGGAAAACCGTAGCATGCAGATCATCGAGCTGGGCTATCAGACACTATTTTCTTATTGGTGTGCAGGAGAAGACGGTAGTTCTTAGTCAGTAGAGAGGAATAGTGGAGAAGGTGGTTGCACTGGGATAGGTGAAACCGTCTCGGTTCTGTTTGTCATAGTACGAAAGCTTTTCAAGGATTTGAGGAATTTAATTGCGCCAAATTTGATTAGGATGAAACAACTTGGGTGGAAACACGTTGTCATTATATTTTGGTGCCCTCTTGTTTAGTCATTCTGGGCTGAAGCAGGATCATTTTGTTCATAAAATGTATGATTGTTTTATAGCATGCATCCGACAGTACATTACTGGTGGTCATTGTGACATGAACTTATTGCAATTCTGCTGGGGTGGCATATTGTTTTACATCTTCTATCGCTAGAGTCCTGGAATTATTGTTCTTGAATTGAGATTGAATGCAAAGGCTTAATAATCGTTTGTGACCTTTGTTATAATATATTGTTTAGTAAAGGAAATGTTAAATATATGCCTTTCATTGGATACCTCCCAATCAAAACCCACTCCTCTCAAACCCTACGCCACAACACAAATGAACCTAATTCAGCAGGAAACAGACAGCTTAAACGACGAACAGTGCTGTAACCAAGGTAGACAGATGCAGCAAAATAAAATATTAGGCCAACTAATTAGATATAACTAGATCACCCACTCTAAATCAACTTGACAATGCAAGGGCCGAAATTCAGACAAATCTTCTATAACTGGAAAGCATTTTCACAAGCAGAATGCTGGTGATTACAAGACTGATGTTCTCATCAAGCATCACCGGTGAAGCATTCTTTTTGTGCACCATCCCTCTTCTTGTGCAATACCCCTCAATGCCACACACCACCATGATGAGCATCCACTTCTGTATCATCAGCATGTCCTCTTCTGATGCCAATATGCCAGTCACTGTCCAACAACCCATAACAGGATCAACGTGCAGACAGCAAGAGCCAATAGCTGCTGGATAAGGTCAAGAGTCCAACTGTTTGCCACACTTCTGGCCACATGAACTTGCAGTGCTGTGCATACTGCTTTCAACTGTCTCTAAAGCCCCCTTGTTGTCCCTCCTCGGTAGCCCTTGATAGACTTCGTTACCTCTTCCACTCTCCTTCAGCCTCCAGTCGACAAATTACATCCATCATCCCAACCTCCATACACAGGGGTCCGCTATGTGTCTGAAAGAACAAACAGCACACATCCATATAAGTGATTCGTCTAGATGGGCAAAAGATACATCTTTTTCAGTGCGGATGTACAAGTGCATCCAATCTCCTACAGGAAGCTGAGAGTAGCAAGCATGGAGGAAATGGACAGAGGCTGCAGATAGGTATAGATCGGCGGGAATGTGGGTTGGCCGTGGGGCATGCCGAGATAGTGCGGGCAGTTGCGGTAACACTGTGTCCCGGATGGGGCAGTAGTTAACGCACCTGTCCAGTGAGCAGGAGATCCCGGGTTCAAATCCTGCTCCGGTACACATTTTCACTCTTCGTCGCTGATTCCGTGTAATTTTCCGATGCAGCTGACATCAGTGATCTCTCCCCTTTCACTCTCCCCACCCCTTCCAGTTTCCATTTACGTATATTGCTACCAGAGACTGGGGGTCCGCACCTGCTAGACCGCCACACAACACGGCCCAGCCGTGTTGCTTGCATACCGGGTCCTTGCGTGTCTACGTGTTGCCATGACTAGTCTCCCCTGGCATCTACTATGAGATGAGGCGCTACCATTGCTCGCCAGCCAACTGTAGGAAATTGTCACTCTGCAGTGTAAGAAAATCCGGGATTTGTCCCTTCCATTTACCCGACCTCGCGCTCGAAGTGGTGTCCTGTTAGTGCGACCCACAGGCCCTGAGCCAACTTCTGGTTTTGGTTCGCTTCGATGTTACATCTCTGACTCTTCAAGCCGTTCTCTTATGGGACGTTAAAACTCACATGGACGAAGAGTTGGTAATGTCACAGCGTGGAATTAGGGGTTCCAACACACTGCGCAGCATGAAATGAAGAATCTGGCATGTCAGAATTTTTCCTCTTAAAAAGGAACGAGACTAATAAGATCTTCTTACGTCACAAGCAGAACGTAGGGGTTTCCATATTGTGCTGGGTTACAATAAGCATATGGTGGGTTTTCTTTGTCACAGAGTATGTGATATAAATGTAAACAAGCTGTTTCAAAGCATCAGTAGACTGAGAATCTCTGGGAAAGGTGTTATCTTAACTACAGGGTGTTGTAATAAAACGACAGGAAAGTACATGTCGTTAGATAAAGGCTTCCCGCATCTGATGTTCCCAGTGTTATAGCTTGTGTGCTATGAAAGTACACCCTTCGACTGCTATGGCGTTATCTGTTTTTTTCCCGCATCTGATGTTCCCAGTGTTACAGCTTGTGTGCTATGAAAGTACACCCTTCGACTGCTATGGCGTTATCTGTCTAATATCTATGATAAAAGCATCGTTATGATACAATTCGTCATATCAGATAACGACATTTGTAGATACAGTATGTAGAGATTGTATACCATATATGCATGATTGATGGTCAGTGTAAAGATTTATCTAAGTAAACAGCGTCGTGTTTTATGGAGAGAAAGGTGTCAGGTTCGTGCCCTCATCCTCTGTAAAGTCTTTTTTTCTACTTTTTGTCTTTTAAAAGATTCTGGGTCTGTCTCATGATCTCAAGAAAAGTATACCTGCAGTAGTCGACGATATTTGTTATAAGTAATGAATTTCTTGCAGTTCTTGTTGTAAAGGCCTACGACTGAAATGTTCCACCAATGGACAGAAATCTTAACGTAGCTGCCAGTCTATGTCAGAAAGTAAGCATAAGTTACTGACTGGAAGGTTTTGCTATTACGAAACTTTGTGTAAAATATATATTCCTATCTATCTGTTTTATGGACTACCTCATGTTTGTATCTTGTCTGCAAGCTCTTTTTCAGTGATGGTAAGCAGCTTCGAAAAAACCACCTCAATCACTCAAATGAAATTACGAAACGAATCTCGATCTTGAAATATGTGTTATGAAGTACGATACTTAACAATGATAGCAGTCAGTTCAACATCGAATATATGGATATTATGCATGCGCAAACAGACATTAAACACTATACTTTAACTGTGGTCAATTTAAAGGCGAAAATGGGACGAAGATTTATTTGCGTTAACGAAGTAAGTATGTCTGATCGTTGTACAGCATTACTAGCGGTTCACCATCGCCTAGTCCTGAAGATTCATCGCGATTTCCTCCGCTTTTCTCCGACATCGCTAACACAGTTAACGCAGCCATTTTATGTGCGTCCATTTCCGTAAATGAACTGTATGATTTACGTGCCAGGTGCCGCAGACTGCCCTGGAGACCGTTGAGGTCACAAATAACGATTAGGAGCACGTTCCGTGGGATGTAGTGGGTCGTTTCGGAGCGTGCAGTAACTACGACTGGCGTGCTTCGAGATGAGAAACACGTCCCGGGTGAGAAAGACTTAGGGCTACCACTCGTGTTCTCTCTTCTCCTCGTTGCACTCGACTCTGAAGTTTAACGTGCCAGCTGCCTTGACTCTGTAGCTCAAATACACACAAAAGAACTAAATTCGGCTTCAAATGTAACAATAAATGGAATTAATGCTGTAATAATCAAATACAGAGGAATCATTTTAGAGTTTTGCTTTCACCATTTTTTAAACCTATGTTGGATTTAATTTCCCGTTTCTGAAGAATTATTTCCATTACTTATACATTTAAAAAAGGCAATAAGATAGACAGAAGAAATTATAGAGGTATAAGGTACCTAAATGCAGGATCTAAAAGTTCTGGGAAAATTCTTAATCAAAGGTTTCAAACTAATGCTGACTGTAAGGGATCCGTGATCCCATGAACATAGACGCTAGTATCCGACGCCCAGGTCGATAGTAGACAGGAATCGATTGTCAAGCGCTGCAGGAGGCAGTGAGACCTATTGTCGAGTGCGCAGTAGTACTGGAGAGTGTCGAGTGAAAAGGAGTGCTGGAGAGACAGGGTGGTCGAGTAAATTCACCGGAGTATGACGAGTGAGCGCATCCCCCTGATCGTCTGTGGGGTGGACCCTCATCAATACCGATTCGCGAGTGATATGACCAAAAGTGACAAGTGCCGAATTACGTGTTTCGCGTCAACCGCGTCGGCCAGCAACAACCATGGATTGCAGTGAGGATTGTTGTGAATGAAAACCATCATCATTGCGTGTGACGAAGTACCTAAAATCAACAACTAATAAAAGACATAACCGTAATTAAATGTGTAAAGCGAACGTAGCAAATGCCTCAGAATTTGTGTGTTAGTAGAAAATATACAGTTGGTACATCGCAACCTTTGTGGCCCTTAATAATAGACAAACTTTCAATTATTCCACTATTGAGTCTCAGAACAGCCGCACTCGGTTGAAATACCCCCGAAACCACAGCAGGAAAACCGATAGCCTTCATCCATTAAGCACACGGTAATATAATCATAATAATTAACTGTTTAGCGGCTTCGATAAATTACACAAAATCCAGTAAAGGAATTTAATCGGAGGTGTTTCATCTTAGCGACCGTGACAGGACAGTGCAATCTTCGGATCCGAACAATGGTTTATTAAGCACTATTTTTGGTTTCAGTGGAAAGACATTGACATTTGTCAGACGATTTTAGTGCAAAAATAATTTGTTATTGTCGTTGCCGTGACTAAAATCAGAGTATTTCAACTAGAAACATTGTAATGTAACGGATTTATGGTGAAATTAGAAATCGCGGGAACAAAGCAAGTTATTTAGACAATACAGCGCAAAAGTGACTGAGAAACAGTAAATAATTTGTTTTTAGAAGTTCAAGTGACAAAACCAGTGTTAATAAACAATGTATTGAGGTATGGACACGAGAACCTGCGTGAATTGCTGTAAAATTCATATTCTAAGAAAAGGCGCGTTTGTGCATAATCGCGAGTGAACTAGCCAAAATTCCGTTACGAAAGTAGGAGGATGATGTTCTGAAGTGACTTTGTATCCGAAAATATCTTTTGAACGGTGTAAATCGCTCCAGTTTGATGTGGACCCATAAACTGTTACTGCGTTTGCGAGTGTTCACTGTGGCGTAATTGTTTGATGACGTCACACAGACTGTGAGCGGCTAGCCAAGGAATCTGAGGCAGTGAAGAAGTTCCACACGCCGCGACAGCAAGGATTTGGATACCGGAGATGTACCACACTGACCAGTGACTGCAGCGGAGCCAAGTGGCTGAAGTTGAAACAACGACGACGCGGAGTTCGACTTCTAGTGGCGAACACCTGAAGTACACGACGGCTGCGCCATCTACCCGCCTATCAACGAAATATGTGACCGCAGCTCCATCCTGTCGCCAACCACCGAACTACGAGACTGCGTCAACGCGATTCGCCGCGAGCTTCGATTTGCACATGGCACCACACACCAGCTACAGCAACGCATCGCCACGGCGCGGCGGAGGAACCAACGCCAATACGACTAGTAGCGCGACTTCAAACGTCAAAACATCGCGACTTCGACGAGCCTCGAGGGGTGAGTGAAGAAGATTTGCTGACGTGACACTAATTAATATTGCACTATCTTCAGAGCGCGGAAGAAACTTCAAATTAAATTTGTCAATTGCAGAAAATATAAAAACAATATTTTTTTAACATTTATTTGCAAAATTGCTGTGAAGCATGGTATGCTAACATGCATGTGTTTTCATGCTGTACAGCACAGAATAGTGTCTCATTTGCATTATTTATTGTAAACTACATGTTTATATGTTTTCTAAGTTATGTGTATGTTACTTCGAGATTTTGTGTATAAATGCAGTCATTGATATTTGATGTGGATAGGCTTCTGTAATTTATGGTGTTCAATGGAGAGGTCTACATCTACACCTACATCTACATTTATACTCCGCAAGCCACCCAACGGTGTGTGGCGGAGGGCACTTTACGTGCCATTGTCATTACCTCCCTTTCCTGTTCCAGTCGCGTATGGTTCGCGGGAAGAACGAATGCCTGAAAGCCTCCGTGCGCGCTCTAATCTCTCTAATTTTACATTCGTGACCTCCTCGGGAGGTATAAGTAGGGGGAAGCAATATATTCGATACCTCATCCAGAAACGCACCCTCTCGAAACCTGGCGAGCAAGCTACACTGCGATGCAGAGCGCCTCTCTTGCAGAGTCTGCCCCTTGAGTTTGTTAAACATCTCCGTAACGCTATCACGGTTACCAAATAACCCTGTGACAAAATGCGCCACTCTTCTTTGGATCTTCTCTATCTCCTCCGTCAACCCGATCTGGTACGGATCCCACACTGATGAGCAATACTCAAGTATAGGTCGAATGAGTGTTTTGTAAGCCACCTCCTTTGTTGATGGACTACATTTTCTAAGGACTCTCCCAATGAATCTCAACCTGGTACCCGCCTTACCAACAATTAATTTTATATGATCATTCCACTTCAAATCATTTCGCACGCATACTCCCAGATATTTTACAGAAGTAACTGCTACCAGTGTTTGTTCCACTATCATATAATCATACAATAAAGGATCCTTCTTTCTATGTATTCGCAATACATTACATTTGTCTATGTTAAGGGTCAGTTGCCACTCCCTGCACCAAGTGCCTATCCGCTGCAGATCTTCCTGCATTTCGCTACAATTTTCTAATGCTGCAACTTCTCTGTATACTACAGCATCATCCGCAAAAAGCCGCATGGAACTTCCGACACTATCTACTAGTCTAGTTTGCCAGACTGGGTTAACCGAATACAGTGAAGGATTATTTCGTTATTAGCTAATTAGTGAGTGTTTGTGTTACTAGGAGGTTATTTTTATTTTATTTTATTTCTTTTTTTTGTCTGTGCATAGTGAATAGTTAGAATGGATCCTGAATTGAAAGAGAAGGTTGTGGAGGAGGTAGTTAGAAAAATGGAGATAGGGCAGGAGGACAAGGATGAGTCAGGAATTGGTAGTAGTGCAATGTCAATGGATTGCCCATTGGGTCATTCAACCTGTTACCCTGAGACACCAGTAAAACCTATTGGAAAGGAACTGAGTCTAGAGTATGGAGAATCACAGTCAATAATATTCAAGAAGTTCCAAGAAATCAAGAAAGGAAATGAAGAAATCAAGAAAGAGAACAAAGTAATCAAGAAAAGTATAGCAGAGATGTTCCAAGAAAGCTTAAGGAAAGAACTGCAGGAATTCCAGTAACAGATGAGAATAACTCTTCAGGAGAGAGATGACAAGCTTCAGGTGAAGGCAGATGGACTTCGAGAAGAGATGAACGATATGAGAGTAGAGATAATTGGAAAAGCTGAGGGAGATGACAAGGACGTCAAAACTGAATTGGAAGGGAGAATGCGAGAAATGGAAGCACACGAGAACCAACGGATTGAAGACATGGTACAGGTGCAGCAGCTGCGCCAGGTTAATATTGGTAAATTGGGAAATAGGCAAGTGAAATTGGAGGAGGCTGTGGAACATATAGTCACAAGTGAGATCAAACAGCTGCAGAAGGGAGTACAACAGCTAGAAACTAAAACCGAAGAGATTGATAGGAAGATAAATAGTGCCACATTAACAGTAGTGGAGGGCAAGTTCATTGCACTAGTAAATGCTGATAATAAGTATACCCAGACCAACGTGGGGCAAAAATATAAACCCAAGGGAGCATTGCATCCAATGATATTTACTAAGTGGTTATGAGGAGTTTTCCCAGCACACTTACGAGATGCAGACAAAATTCAGTTCGCAATAGACAGACTGGAAGGTGTAGCTTTAACCTCGGGAGTTAGGAAGAAAGAAGAAGTTACCAGCTACAGTCAATTTGAGGAAGAGTTTTTAAAGAAATACTGGTCCAAAAGTCACCAGTGTGCAACACTTGAAGACTTACTGCATCGCAAGTCCCTTGATACCTGGAGAGGTACCTTGAGAGAATTTGCTGAGCATCTATTGGAGCAGCCACTGAATGACGACATAATGATATCAGTAATTAAAAGGAGGTTAAGTCGCAGGATGCAAGAAAACTTATCTGGAAGCCTGATTAAAGATAAAGATACTTTAATGGAAGTATTGGAGCAATTAGAAACTATTCGTGCACAGGAAAACAATCAGATGCATGATCAGAACCAAGATGGAAATAATTACCATCAAAGTCAGTTTAATGGCCCACCAAATTACAAAGGTAGAGGCGGGGGTTATGGACGTAGGAACCATGGCAATGGTTGACAGTTTCACCACAAACATGGGAGAGATGATGATGATGATGATAATGACAGGAATTATGAGAGGGGAGAAGATAGACGAAGGGATCATGAGGTACGAATTGAAGAAATTTAGGTGTAGGGAGCCAGCAACTCTTTTGCTGGTATACCAAGTAACGACTGGTACACTGCCAGCTGGGTGAGACCTTATTTCTTATTTCAAGTTTCAGTCCTCTACCATCTTTCTCTATCCTTAGGTTTAAAAAGTTGGTGTGTAGTAGCTAGAATAGGTAGTGGTCGTCCAAATAATTCAGTTGGGAACCATGTAACAAGTAGTTACAGTTGATGTAGAGTGTGAGATGTCAAAGAATTAATAAGTAAAAAATCAGTTTAGTGTCAGTACATTACAAAATTATTAGTGCTGGAAGTAATAAAATGAGAACCAGATCAGAAAGCCAATGTTTATAAAATGTGGTGGGAAGCTAATTGGTCAAAGAAGAGTTTGTGTAATCTTATAGAGTTGTTTTGTGAGGCATAAAAAGGTCAAACTGTTGTAAGAAAATTGAAGTAATGTATCAGCTTGTAATTAGGATGGCATGTAAAGAAACAAATACATGAGGAGATAGTTGTTCGAATAAATGAGGTGAAATATGATGAACAGAGAGGCCAAGGAGCCTGGAGTATTATTTTTATGTAGTTATAGCAGCGAATATGGAGGGTTGATGTAGTTTGAAGATGTATATTTATTTGCAGTTGAAGTTGCTGTTAAGTTGAGGGAGTTATGTGTAATGAAATGTGTGGAGTATGAGATGTTTGAAGTATTGAAGTATGTCATTTAGCACATGAGCAACATCTGTTTGCAAGTTATTTGTAGGTGTACATGTTTATCTGAAGTATTCTGAATAAAACAGAAAGTATAACTCATGGGTAATGAGTAATTCATATATCCAGTTAGCTATCAAAGTCAAGTATAGTTGTACTTACATCAAGCTTTAGAAGCAGAATTCTGGCACTGCGTAATGAATTACAAATGTCCATATAACAGATTTGGATTAATGTCAATATAACAGGAAATATTGTACCTTTCATCTGAGCATTAGTGATAACAATTCACATATGGCAGTATAAAGGTAAAATTTTCATTGAGTGACCACATTAGTTATAGTGATGGAAATAGTTATGTAAGACATATTTAGTGGTATAATGTAGCATTCAAGATTATTGAATCAATCTGTAGAGCTGTGAGGAATTTTAAAATAATTGCATAACTTATGGTATAAGTGCTATATTTTGTTCTCGTATTCAATTTTGCTTATGTCAGAGACTCAAATGAATAAATTGTTAATATTTTTCTTAAGTTTGGTCTGTGTTGGCCAAGTGAGTTATAGTTAGAGTGATAGTAGTATGGATGGCAGGAACCCCGCTGAAAGGACGGCATACCAAAGGGGTAGCTGGCATTCAAATAGTTTGTTTCCTTGTCTTTTCTGTAGCTAGTTATAAGAGATTAACCAGTAACAAATATGTACTTAATGGCCCAGACAAACCTTTGAAAATGAACATTTTTGGTAATTGAATATAAGAAAAGTTTGTAAAAATATTTACCATGCCATGGTAATTATGATAGATTGATATTGTGTGGTATTTCTGTAAGGACAGTTTGCTATCGGAGTCAATAGGGTATTATTTGTGATACGATGTAACTTTTCAGTATGTGAACCAGAACTTATGTTCCTCATTTTCATTTATACACTATGTGATAATTTTTTCCTATTATTCTTTTTCGCCTGTGGCTACAAAGAAGGTTTTTAGGGCGGGGATGTTAGGGATCCGTGATCCCATGTACGTAGATGCTAGTATCTGACGCCCAGGTCGATAGTAGACAGGAATCGATTGTCAAGCGCTGCAGGAGGCAGTGAGACCTATTGTCGAGTGCGCAGTAGTACTGGAGAGTGTCGAGCGAAAAGGAGTGCTGGAGAGACAGGCAAGAATGGTGGTCGAGTAAATTCACCGGAGTATGACGAGTGAGCGCATCCCCCTGATCGTCTCTGGGGTGGACCCTCATCAATGCCGATTCGCGAGTGATATGACCAAAAGTGACAAGTGCCGAATTACGTGTTTCGCATCAACCGCGTTGGTCAGCAACAACCATGGATTGCAGTGAGGATTGTTGTGAATGAAAACCATCATCATTGCATGTGACGAAGTACCTAAAATCAATAACTAATAAAAGACATAACCGTAATTAAATGTGTAAAGCAAACGTAGCAACTGCCTCAGAATTTGTGTGTTAGTAGAAAATATACAGTTGGTACATCGCAACCTTTGTGGCCCTTAATAATAGACAAACTTTCAATTATTCCACTATTGAGTCTCAGAACAGCCGCACTCGGTTGAAATACCCCCGAAACCACAGCAGGAAAACCGATAGCCTTCATCCATTAAGCACACGGTAATATAATCATAATAATTAACTGTTTAGCGGCTTCGATAAATTACACCAAATCCAGTGAAGGAATTTAATCGGTGGTGTGAAATCTTATGGGACTTAACTGCTAAGGTCATCAGTCCCTAAACTTACACACAACATAACTTACATTATCCTAAGGACAAACACACAAACCCATACCCGAGGGAGGACTTGGACCTCTGCCGGGACGAGCCGTAACACAGAATGAAAATCAGGCTTCAGAAAGTAATGTTCGTGTAATGATAATACATTTAAAATGAGACAAATTATCGATCAAATGGTCCCAAATCTGACTTAGAAACGCATTTAGCATTCCTGATAATGGAAAAGCATTTGATAAGGTAACATGACCGCTTTTTTGGGGTATACTGATCATAAAAGGTTTTCCTAAACACATCATAAATATCATGAAAAGTCTATACGTCACTACAAAAATTGTTATAATTTAATCTTTGACAATGCCGGATGAAATTTTAATACATCAAGGTCTTCGACGAGGGTGCGCCGGCCTGTGTGGCCGTGCGGTTCTAGGCGCTTCAGTCTGGAACCGCGCGACCGCTACGGTCGCAGGTTCTAATCCTGCCTCGGGCATGGATATGTGTGTGATGTTTTTAGGTTAGATAGGTTTAAGTAGTTCTAAGTTCTAGGGGACTGATGACCGCAGAAGTTAAGTCCCATAACGCTCAGAGCCATTTGAACCACTTGAACCATTTGACGAGTGTGCAATCTATCATTCATTTAATTTAATTTGTGTGTTGTCAACCTATTTATAATGTGGTCAGGCGAAATACAGTTACGAGTTAAAATATCATCTAGCATACCATTAAATACTCTGTTATATGCTAATGACTAGCTAATTAAAGAGGAAACAAGATATATTACAAAGAGTCAGAACGCAGTATACAACATCTTATGTATATCTATAAAAAGACGAAGATAATGGCTTTCAAATCGAAGAATCCGATCAGGTCGAAAATAACAACAAGTGAGAAAATTTTTGAATATGTGTCCCACTTCAGTTGTCTCGGATATGATATTAGTTTTAACTATGGCAAAGACTTTGAGGAGAAGGTTAATAAATGTCAATGTTTATATGGAATAATTGTGAGAACGCTGAGAAGAAACAAGTTAAAGAAATCATGGTTTTAGCTACTCTTCTGCACTGACAGCAACAAAAGAGAAAAATTACGAATATTCACAGTAGAAATGAAGTTCACGAGATTCGTAAGGCCCTGTAATAAAATCCACGAAATAAGGAACGAAATCGAAAGATCAAATTTAAAAATCCTTACAGATAATGACAAAATGTTAAAGAATAGATTGAAATGGGTCATACTGATTTAATGACGTGAGACAGTAAACCAAAAGAGGTAGTGGATTATTGCCTGACTGGAACGAATGAGGTAGGTTGACATCGTAAAAGGTAGATGGATAACAGGCACCGGTGACTGTAACACACAGTAATTGAGATGAGATGATGATAATTACCATATCGATCTCAATTGGGGCACACCATCCACGCTTATGCTATCTGCTCATAGACGCAGGACTTCAAAGAGCCCGTGCAGGTGAATCGACGTGAGTATAAGGAAATTTTGTTTTATCTATCAGTTTGGCTAGCTTATAGTTCTCAAGATATCAAAGGATTAACGAGTTTGATCCTTTGCAGATGTGGAGGAATATATTGACAGAAATAAATCGCAACAGCACAAAAATAGTAAACATCGAGTAACGAAGTTTTCCTTAACGCACTTGTCTCGGCGACATATTCAAGTGAGTAACAATACAACATCACAGGTTAATATAAGCACGAGGTAATCCACTCTAACTGTGTGATGCTGTTACATTTTAAACTGGTATAGCTGTCACAGTGTTGAATGCAAACATGCAGACATGCATTCATTTTGGCATACAGGTTCAAATGTCTCTGAGCACTATGCGACTTAACTTCTGAGGTGTTCAGTCGCCTAGAACTTAGAACTAATGAAACCTAACTAACCTAAGGACATCACACGCATCTATGCCCGAGGCAGGATTCGAACCTGTGACCGTAGCGGTCGCTCGGCTCCAGAGTGCAGCGCCTAGAACCGCACGGCCACTCCGGCCGGCGCATACAGGTGCCGGATGTCAGTTTATCGAATGAAGTTCCATGTATGTAGCACTTCGTCGGTCATTACAGGAGCGGTTAGTGCCGTTTTTGGATGACACTGGAGTTCTCATGCGATGATGTGCTATACGCTCTCGATTGGAAACAGATCTGCTGACAGTGCAGTCCAAGGCAACATGTTAAAACTCTGTACAGCATGTTGATTACAACGGCGGTATGTGGACGAGCATGATCCTGTTGGAAAACACCCCCTGGAATAACATCCATATAAGGCAGCACAACAGATCAAATCACCATGTCGACGTACACATTTGCAGTCAGGGTGCATGGGACAATCACGGGAGCGCTCATGCAGTTATACGAAATTGCACTCCAGACCATAATTCAAGGTATAGATTCTGCGTATCGAGCACAAGGACAGGCTGGCGGCAGGCCTTCAACTGGCATCCATCTAACCAACACAAGGTCATCGCTTGCACCGAGTCAGAACCAGCTTTCATCAAATAACAGAACAGACCACCAGCCTGCCCTCCAATGAGCTCTCATTTTACCTTGCTGAAATCGCAAATGGTGATGGTTTGGCGTCAAATGGAAAGCACAGTACGGGGTGTCTGGCTCGGAGCCAACAGCTGCTCAAATTGCTGCAGCATGATGCGCCTAAGGCCTGCGCCAAACACGATGGTCTTTCCTTTCGATAGTGCCACGTTTCCGTCCGGTGCCTGGTCCTCTTGCGAGCGTACGTGCGCGTGACCACCGCAGCCAGCAATCGTGTTCAGTGGCTACATTTCAGCCACGTGTTTCTGCAATATCACAGAAGGAACATTCGGTTTCTCATAGCCCAATTACACGACCACGTACAAACTCAGTGAGCTGTAAATAATGACGTCTTTGTCGTCTTAAAGGCAATCTTGACTAAAATCAACTCACTACGTCCAATCTCAGAGGTTACTAGCGCTGACGAGCGTTACAGCGTGTATTACGAAATCCGGAGTACATCCTCATAGTGGCGGTACTAGCGCAACTCTCATGTGACTGTTGCGAGATATGAATAGACATCCTCTTTCAGATGTAGAAACTTGCCTGCCAGCTTCTAGAGGACTATTTTAAGTAATAAAATCCTCGGTTTTAAAGGGTTCTGGCATCACATTGCTTCTGGCACTCCTCATTAGGCTCACCAACCCCACCGGTACTTTTCAGTCATCGTCCTGTTATCTGACTCGAGGCTTTGCACCTCCATGGCTCTTCTGGCCAACAACCTTCATGTCCTTTCCCTCCTCATACGGTGTAAGTGGAGTTTTCCTGGGCTATAGACTAAAAATGTCCCTGTTGGTGTTGTGATTTGATTTCCAGCAGTGTATGTTTTCCTATTATTGTGATGGTCAACTGGTGGAAGAACACGAGGAGCCAAATCGCATTACTTACTAAAACTTGTAATCTTTTATCAGAGAATAGAATTATCGCATAATTTGTATATTGTTATTGTCGTGGCCTGTAATAGTAGCTTATTAGAACTTAAGAGGCTGGCAAGTCTGTCTTCAATTTCCATGCAGTCAGGATCACTTACAAAAGCACAAAATGGTAATAATGGCAGGTGACTGCACGGATGAGCCTCATGCACAGCCACACGGCAACTACTCGTACTTACAGGTGGGAATTTTGGGACTCGATACTCGTGGGAGATTCAAGTAGCCAAAAACTCAGAATGGCACTTGGTTTTTGTATTCAGTCCAAACTACTACAATGAATACTGCTTCTAGACTTTGGAAAAAGTGAAAGCTTCGACTGTTGGTGCAAGAGAAGTTAGTAACTGAGTTCAGGGGGTGAGACCTAATATAAATACTGGCAGCCTATTAAAATGCGGCATAAGTCGGAGCTCACCTCAGGAACACGGAGTTTGCGTTCAAACGTTGTAGAGAAAGACTATATTAAACAATAAAATACTATATTAAATAAAGAATCCATGGTTTTAAAGGGTTCTGGCGTCAGATTGCTTCTCACATTCCTCATTGGGCTCGCCAACTTCACCCGTACTTTACAGTATCTGCCTATTACCTGACTTGAGGCTTTGCACCTCCATGGTTCCTATGGCCATCGTCTTTCGTGTCCTTTTCCTCATCATAGAGTGTAAGTGAGGTGGTCCTCGGCTTTACACTAAAAAACACCTTGTTTGATAGCAACATCGTTGAGGTCAAAGCCAAACATTACTGACCTCCATTGTATGATTAGGAGCAACTGTGTTTAACGTCACGTTCTTCCGCCCTTGGGGTGAGACTTCTCTCACACGAGTGGAGACCGTTAGTAAGCAGTTTTATGCAGCTGACTCCAACCACTGATTTTACGATTCTCAGGGGCAAGGATCATACTGTCTTCCATCCTGTGACAGCTGCACAGAGCGTCTGAATTCAAAAGCTTCTTGTGTTATTGTTTTGCTCCTGTAATCAAAATCTTCGCGTCTAAATCTGCCATCTACGTTGGGTCTCCCGAATGAGATTTTCACTCTCCAGCGGAGTTTGCGCTGATATGAAACTTCCTGGTAGATTAAAACTGTGTGACGGACCGAGACTCGATCTCGGGATCTTTGCCTTTCGCAGGCAAATGATCTACCACTTCGCTACCCAACCACGACCCACGCTAGGAGACAAGGTACTGACAGAAGTGGAGCTGTGAGGACGAGCTGTGAAACGTGCTTGGGTAGCTCAGATGGTATAGCACTTGCCCGCGAGTGGCAAAGGTCTCGAGATCGAATCTCGGTCCTGGTACACAGCTAGATTCTTCCAAGAAGTTTCCTTGTGTCTCTGGTTTCCTATCTTGGAGTACACTTGGCATCTTCCAACAGCATAGAGACTGACACTTAAAAAGTCGTCAGTGTACGACATTTTTAATAAAGTTAACTGTATTGCGTCTTCACAAGACATATCCGTTTGGTACCAATGAATATTGCATGATACGTTAATGCAGAACTCTGGGAAAATGGCTTTCGCAAGCGAATGAATAAAATAACGTGTGCTGTTCCAATACAAAATGTACTACACTTAATGTGTTCAACAGAAGAACACATTTGTGGCGAACTGTGCAATGATGTCTTGGAAGATGAAGGTAGATTATAATGGCAATACTTTTCTTCTTATTTGGCCGGTTGTAGAGAGTTTCAGGGAGAGCATTAGGGAACGATTGACAAGAATTTGGGAAAGAATTATATTAGAAGAAGATCAGGTAGCTTTGAGAGATGAAATAGTGAAGGCAGCAAAGGGTCAAGTAGGTAAAAAGACGAGGGATGGTAGAAATCCTTGGGTAACAGAAGATATATTGAATTTAATTGATGACAGGGGGGAATATAAAAATGCAGTAATGAAGCAGACAAAAAGGAATACAAAGATCTCAAAAACGAGATCGACCGAAAGTACAAACTGGCTAAGCACGGATGGCTAGAAGACAAATGTAAGAATATAGAGGCATTTATCACTAGAGGTAAGATAGATACTGCCTAAATTATAATTAAAGAGACCTTTGGAGAAAAGAAAACCACTTGTATGAATATCTATAACTGAGAAGGAACGCAGTTCTAAGCAAAGAAGGGAAAGCAAGAAGGTGGATGGAGAATATAGACGGTCTATACAAGGGCATTGTACTTGAGGACAATATTAGGGAAAAGGAAGAGGATTTAGATGAAGCTGAAATGGGAGATACGATACTGAGATTTGACAGAGCACTGAAAGACCTAAGTCGAAACAAGGCCCAGGCAGTCGATAACATTCCATTAGAACTTCTGATAGCCTTGTGAGAGGCTGCCCTGACCAAACTCTACCATCTGGTGAGAAAGATGTGTGAGACAGGTGACATACCCTCAGATTTCAAGAAAAAATATAATAATTCCAATCTCAAAGAAAGTAGGTGTTGACAGATGGGAAAATTACCGAACTATCAGTTTAATAAGTCACGGCTGCAAAATAGTAACACGAATTCTTTACAGACGAATGGGAAAACTGGTAGAAGACGACCTCGGGGAAGATCAGTTTGGATTCCGTAGAAATGTTGGAACACGTGAGGCAATACTGACCCTACGACTTATCTTAGAAGCTAGATTAAGGAAAGGCAAACCTACGTTTCTAGCATTTGTAGACTTAGAGAAAGCTTTTGACAATGTTGACTAGAATACTCTCTTTCAAATTCAGAAGGTGGTGGGGGTAAAACACAGTGAGCGAAAGGCTATTTACAATTTGTACTGAAACCAGATGGCATTTATAAGAGTTGAGGGGCAGGGAAGGTAAGCAGTGGTTGGGAAGGGAGTGAGACAGGGTTGTAGCCTCTCCCCGAAGTTATTCAATCTGTATATTGAGCAAACAGTAAAGGAAACAAAAGCAAAATTTGGAGTAGGAATTAAAATTCATGGAGAAGAAATAAAAACTTTGAGGTTCGCTGATGACATTGTAATTCTGTCAGAGGGAGCAAAGGACCTGAAAGAGGAGTTGAATGGAGTGGACAACGTCTTGAAAGGTGGTTATAAGATGAACATCAACAAAAGCAAAACGAGGATGGTGGAATGTATTCGAATTAAATCGGGTGATGCTGAAGGAATTAGATTATTAAATGAGACACTTAAACTAGTAAATGAGTTTTGTTATTTGGGGAGCAAAATAACTGATGATGGTCGAAGTAGAGAGGATATAAAATGTAGACTGGCAATGGCAAGGAAAGCGTTTCTGAAGAAGAGAAATTTGTTAACATCGAGTATAGATTTAAGTGTCAGGAAATCATTTCTGAAAGTATGTTTATGGAGTGTAGTCATATATGGAAGTGAAACATGGACGTTATATAGCTCAGACAAGATGAGAATAGAAGCTTTCCAAATGCGGTGCTACAGAAGAATGCTGAAGATTAGATGAGTAGATCAGATAACTAATGAAGAAGTACTGAATAGAATTGTGGAGAAGGGAAATTTGTGGGACAACTTGACTCGAAGAAGGGATCGGTTGGTAGGACATGTTCTGAGGCATCAAGGGATCGTCAATTTAGTGTTTGAGGGCAGCGTGGAGTGCAAAAATGGTAGAGGGATACAAAGAGATGAATACACTAAGCAGGTTCAGAAGGATGTTGGTTGCAGTAGTTAGTCACAGATGAAGAAGCTTGCACAGGATAGAGTAGAATGGAGAGCTGCATCAAACCAGAAGGCCATAGCAACAACAACATTTTTCTGGCGGTAGCCACAGAACAATTAATCTTTTTCCTTGCCTGTCGAAGGTGTTTAAAGACTGGAGTGTAGTTGCCACCACCGTCATTCATCTCATAGCAATAGCTTGCAACAATGTCGTCTGACGCGAGGTGACGAAGTCGTGACCACACTTTGCTCCTTGTTTTTGCCACCTTGCAGCAAGTCACAGTTTGCCAGATTATCACTTTGAGTAGAAGTTCATAATGTACTTAACGCTCTGACGTCACAGTTTTTACTCTACTTGCGCAAGTACAGTAGTTGGACAAAAATATGGAAATAGAGAGAGGAATGCGTGCTTGAATAGAAATGCTGATGGTAGCCAACCCTGCATGTGTGCTGTTGTATTTCCCCACGGACTACATCTCTGCAATGCCTTCAGCACGTTGCAAGTAGGAGTCGTGGTCATAATACTATCTGTGTAGTACTGAGAACATCATGTAGGGACTAAGTAAATTACAATGTTGGTACCTGTTGGTGTTCGTATGGTTTGTGCTTGCATAACTGAGGTAGCCAAAGTGTTGGGTATTTCAATAAATTGCGTAGCAAATATTTGTTTAGCACTCTGTGAAAACGGGAAAACATCATCCGCTAACTCACATGGATGAAATGTTTTGTGGAGCGAACGAGACAGAGATCATTAAAGAGATTTTGACGAAAAATGATATCGTGACAGGCGAAAAAAACACTGCAAAATGGATAAAAAAGCAATGGGAACTACAGAATCCGCGGACTGGGAGGTGAACTCGAATTCCAGAATCACCCATGAGGGTTCAAGAGCGCTTAACGAAAAGGTAGTGCTCAGGCCGTCGTTTGGCCAGATCAATTTTGTTTCACAGTGTATCGAACTTCTGACCGAGTTTTCGTCGGACGTACGCCAAACTGAGCCTGTAATAAGGACTGCTTCCTGACAAGAATCGATCATGGCGGCGGCTCAGTGGTGATTTGTATAACCATATCGTGATATTCCATGTGTAAAAAACACAAGACTCAGAACAGAGGTTGGAGCTAGAGTTGCGCAGTACCAAAACTACGATTCGACGGTTCGGTAATTTTGGTACAGTACATAAAATGTGTAATAAATGGTAGAATTACCGGTAGGATTGGCAGCACTGGCAGGAAAGAAACATAAATGAATATCTGAGAAAAGAGCACAGAGCCGATGACTTCTCTTTGTTTCTTTGTTTGTTTGTTTTGCACGTAATCAGAAACCTACGTTGTTCAGAGTTAGTTCATTGTGTATTTTGGGTCCTTTGAAATATAAACTGCATTTTATGAGTAATAAAAATTAGTTGAGCACGTTACTTCTGCAGTTTTAAGTAACGAAAGTAATTACTTTTGATGTAAGTACACTATACATGCACAAATACGAAAAAATCTGTACAATTGTTGTTGTTATTTTGTACTCAATACAAAGTTCATCATCATCTGATACAAGAGTTTTCTGGTATTATTGAAAAGTGAAACAGATGTTTATGAACAACAGAGATATGAATGAGATTTTGACTCTGCAATGGAGTGTGCGCTGATATGAAACTTCCTGGCAGAATAAAACTGTGTGCCGGACCGAGACTCAAACTCGGGACCTTTGCCCTGCGCGGGCAGGTGCTCTACCAACTGGGCTACCCAAGCACGACTCACGTCCCGTCCTCCCAGCTTTACTTCTGCCAGTACCTCGTCTCCTACCTTCCAAACTTTACAGAAACTCTCCTGCGAACCTTGCAGAACTAGAATTCCTGAAAGAAAGGACATTGCGGAGACATGTCTTAGCCACAGCCTGGGGGAAGTTTCCAGAACGAGATTTTCACTCTGCAGCGGAGTGTGCGCTGATATGAAACTTCCTGGCAGATTTAAACTTTGTGCCGGATCGATACTCGAACTCGGGACTTTTGCCTCTCGCGGGAAAGTGCTCTGCCATTTTGGAAGGTAGGAGACGTGGTACTGGCGGAATTAAAGCTGTGAGGACGGGTCGTGAGTTGTGCATGGGTAGCTCAGATGGTAGAGCACTTGCCCGCGAAAGGCAAAGCTCCGTAGTTCGTGTCTCGGTTCTGCATACAGTTTTAATCTGCCAGGAAGTTACAACAGAACTATGTTTTACGTAAGCTCCGCGAAGTATTGACGTGATGTTTGTTTTGTGTTTTCTTTTTCTTTTTAGATTTACAATTTTTCTGAAGAAATTGGGTTTTCTAGCGCTGTGTGATAAATCTGTATTTCTTTTAATTATTTTCCTCTGTTTCACGCTACAAATCAGCAATTTTCGAATGAAACCATAATTAAACATTTCAAACTTCGTTTCTGCTATAAATACATATTTTAAGTAACGGACTGGAGGATAACTATGCAGAACAAAAATGTTCCATATGTTACGAAGCCCCTTATATATATCCTCACTGAGTTTCTAGACGGTTAACTGCTTCTGGTTTCTAGGGGAATCTTGTAAGACACTGATCGCACATGCAAGCTGCGCTATCGAAATGAGGTAACGCCCTATAGGTATGCAACAAATCTAACGTGCAAGTTAATGCGGTTACAACCTTAACTGACCAATGCTACTAGAGAAATTAGGGTAGTCTACTCTTACTTACGACAGTGTACAGTAGCCTACGGCAGTGGAAACAGGGACATATTGCTGCACCACCGACCTGCCGAGTAAGCTATTAACATCAGACCGCGCGCCTGGACAGAGTGCAAGACACCTACTGTCAGTTGCAAAGCCCGGCCGCTTTCAGGAAACCACCGTCACGACGAGACGCTTCTGCATAACACAGCATGTGGAAGCAGTTTTTAACAACGGACGTACCAACTTGTCATCACTCCGCCAGGTGGGCAGTAAGTGACGCCCAGTCGGTGTGTCCGTCCGAACCGTCGCCGTAACACTGCCCCCACCGGGATGCGGAGGAGGCCTGTCCAGCCTAGTTAGCCAACAACAATTAGGCCGCCGCCTGCTTGAGATCCCTCGCCATCGCCAGAGTTCATCCAATAGTTCGGAGTCAGAGTCAGGGCAGCACCGTGACCTTCCGCTTCGCCACTCGACGTCAGCCGCTGCCCGCTCCGCTCCGCACCCGAGCCACATGCGGCGTCCGCACCGACGCAGAGTCACGCTGCCGTGTCAGCGCTCCACTGTGCAAGCAGCTCGCTGTCTACGCTGACTACGCCTACTAATGTAGCGCCAGATTATTTCTTGAAGATCGAAATGCTCTTGAATAACTGCACTGGCGGCTGGAATAATTAAAGACTTACTCATGTTCAGCTGGATAAAGGAGTGTTTATATGTCCATCATTGGTCTTCCTCACACGCCACAATGGTCACGACCACAGGAAGACTCGAACTAATCGTGACAAGCAAGAACGGCTCGCGTTTACCTCTGGTTTGACTGCAGGTGTCCTTGGTTTGCTACATTTTGGGGCCCCACGTGGAGCGATTCTGGAGGGACTTATTATATTTGTTGCAGATTCGAGACGGTTCAGAGACCGATGGAACAACAAGAATCAAGAAGATACATAGAATGTGGATGGAAGAACAGAAGTAGTAGTCACTCAATAGGGACAGCAAGGTACGTAAGTATCAGTACAAAACTTTTTAGTTTCACTTGTGCGATTCTTTGCATACTGTGATTTGACATTTCCCTACTTTTTCCTTAATGTCGTGGTTAGATATCACTTGTAACGCGACATCCTCCTCTACCACTACTTTTCCTCAACCTTAGTTGTTGATAGCAGTATTATTTTTCGAATTTTGGACAGGTTAATACTATCTCAATTGCTTTTCTGGAGACTATCATACAATTATATACACGGTATGTTATATTTTAAGCTAAAATGTAAGTGTCGTGTGACTAGGGCCTCCCGTTGCATAGACCATTCGCTGGGTCCAAGTCTTTCGATTTGACGCCACTTCGGCGACTTGCGCGTCGATGGGAATGAAATGATGATGATTAGGACAACACAACACCCAGTCCCTCAACGGAGAACATCTCCGACAAAGCCGGGAATCGAACACGCACCCTTAGGATTGACATTCTGTCGCGCTGATCACTCAGCTACCGGGAAAGGAAACACTTTATAAAATATTTTACTTCTGATGTTATAATCGATAAGTACTACTTCTGAATGTACAGTTAAAATTAATGTTAGAAACATTTGAAAATACGAATTATTTGCACACTTAAAATGTCTATTATTAATTAGGCAATCTTGTATTGTTTACTATGTTTATTTCTGTATTCATTTATGAAATAATAATCGAAATTCATAAGCATAATCACAATTCATAATCGAATTCATTTGTTAAGAAAAATAGTAAACCCTTTGGAATGTTGTTATTTCCGCAGAGTGTGAAAGTCGTACGCTTGCCTCTGATGTGATCGGACGTATTCTTGCATGACAAGTGCGACCAATATAACTTCAGCTTTGTTAATTTGAAAAATCAAAATATTGTATGGTATACTAAAATATGAGAAAATCAGTGCAAAATATATTTACGTAAAAAATTCTGCAACAACAATCTTCTTATTTATTTAGTGAAAATCAGAGTTGAGTACCTGATGTTAATTTTCAGCTTCAAGAATCAGACCGCTAGACAAGAAGCACTGGAGCCATCTCAGCGTGAGAAGCTAAGTAAACTTGAAAGTTTATTGTAATCTTCGCTCCTCTCAAATCTTCATAGAACACTTTGCTTATTGATTACTTGGGCTGGACATTGTTTAATGTGGACAATAGATGGAAGAGGAAACGAAGGGGGAGGTAACACACTCTAGGGTGTGCGAAAAAAAAGTGGCATTACGTCAGCCAGTGGAGAGAGTGTGCCTGGCTCAAGCATCGAAGATCTTAGATACTCTGAAAAGCTCGATAATTTCGTGAGGATATGTACTATGAGCAGGCTGTGAAGGAAAAAAATGACAAATCCGGAAATAGGATTAAAATTCATGGAGAAAATACGCAAAATTGTCCGTTTGCCAGTGATATTAAAATTCTATCAGGGGTGGCTAAAGACAGTTGAAGGGAAAGGGTAGTGTCTTGAAAAGAGATTATGAGCTGAACAACGATGAAAGTAAAACCAGATAATGGAATGTAGTTGAAGTAAATCAGGCAATGCTGAGGGAATTAGATTAGACGAGTCCTGGTATTTCGGCAGCAAAACAATCCACGGTGGCAGAAATAAGAAATATATAAAATGCAGATTACCAACAGCAAGAAAAAACATTTCTGGAAAAATGCATTTGTTGACATTCAACAGAAATTTAAATTTAGGAAGTCTTTCATATAGGTGTTTATTTGGAGTATAGCCTTGTATGGAAGTGAAACGTGGACGATAGAAAGTTCAAGCAAGAAGAGGACAGAAATCTGGCACGATATAAGAATGCTGAAGATTGTGTAGGAAGATCAAACAACACGTAAGGAGGTACTGAATTGAACTAGGGGAAAAAAGAAATTTATGTTATAACATCTCTAAAGACCATCCCACTAAAGTCACATTCTGTGACCTCAAGAAGATTTCAATTTCAGGAAGGCAATGGCTTGCCTACAATAAGAGGATTCAAATGGATGTATGCTCCGGTAGTGACGCAGGAATGAAGAGTCTTGCACAGGATGGATTAGCATGAAGAGCCGCATCAAACCACTTATCGGACCAGAGACGACCATCATGATAACAGCAACGGCAGCGGTAACTGAGATACGAGCTATCTGATACTTCGTTATAGACTAGGATTTTATCGTTTGCTGTTATTGAAAAACAGAAAAGCTACTTTGTCTGCTGAATTTCGGCGAATCAGATTGTAATGTACGTTTCCCACGTGCTTTTGGCGATTTCTCATAGTATGTAACATTCTGCTAGACGATTGTGAGCTGGCTGCCTTACGGAGAGAGGTTAAATGCTTTTGAGAGAGCAAGCTGAAAGTTCAGGGGTCGCATTAAGCGCTCGTGCAGTCCACCGGTCGCGGGTCCCCAGTCTATTCTACGAGGGCGCGCTCCACACTCGGCAGCTTGTCGGACTCGTGTTCTTCAGTCGGTTACACCTCCATTTCTCGGAACTCGCAGAGTATTGCAGCCAGCCAGTGCAGTGAGATGGGTGAATCCTAATGCCAGGAGAGGACATCACGAGACCTCTCTTCAGAGGAGAGGGCATCCTTTTTCGACCTTGTACTGTTACTCGTCTCGGCGCTGTTAACAGCATGGTATCCCTTTTTTATTCTCCCGCTTCTATTCTCACTTTCTCCGAAGCAGTCTTGTTGAAATGCAGTGGACTTCCTGGAAGAAGGAAACTTAGTTTTGCTGAAGTGGTTCAAATGGCTCTGCGCACTATGAGACTTAACATCTGAGGTCATCAGTCCCCTAGACTTAGAACTACTTAAATCTAACTAACCTAAGGACATCACACACAACCATGCCCTAGGCAGGAGTCGAACCTGTGACCGTAGCAGCAGCGCGGTTCCGGACTGACGCGCTTAGAACCGCTCGGCTTGCTGAAGTGAGTCAGAAACAGTCAACCGTATTCAAAAAGATATCAAAAGCAATTATT
Source organism: Schistocerca piceifrons (assembly GCF_021461385.2). NCBI lineage: Eukaryota > Metazoa > Arthropoda > Insecta > Orthoptera > Acrididae > Schistocerca > Schistocerca piceifrons. The sequence goes on along the minus strand of NC_060144.1, from coordinate 397,124,282 downwards.
TTTAAGTAATCTCTCATATTTTACGAAAAGCTATCGTCCTGACATTGCTATATTTGGGCAAGTTAATTTCCAGTGTTCGTGATTTCTGTGTGTCCGCCTCTGGGCGTCGGATTTCATGTATGTACGTGGGTATATACAATATGATCAAACGGCTTTCCCTGGTTACTTATTCTTACGTCACTGCATCGTATCTCCTACGCTTACAGTAGATGTTACATATTATCTGTACTGTCCCCAGTTACTCAAAGACCATAAGATCTTCGGATTTAACACTAACATTTGTAATTTTCGATTGTTTCTCTTGTCACTATCTTCCCTCTTCCATCCCCAGCTCCAAACAGAAGTTCATGCCCATCCTTATCCCAGTTTTATTTTTAGGTAGTAAGTATATTTGTATCAAGTTTGTTTCCAGTTATTTCGTATACAGGGTGTTATAAGAAAGTGTTCTGTAACATATGGTAGAATGGCCCTAAACAATACAAAAATATCCGGCAAACATAGACTCTAAACTGCACACTCTACGAGATATGAGCACTTGTCCGGTTTCACTACTGTGAAACGCATCTCTCCTAAAGCAAGGTCTTTGCTTTCCATATTTTGAAGGTGGGTGGACACAATATAGATTGAGACTAAATCGAAGGAAGAAAGTGATGGGAAGTAGCTGGAGTGAGAACTGCGAGAAACTTAATATAAGAATTGGTGATCACGAGGAAGCTGAAGTTAAGGAATTCTGCAACCTAGGCAGCAAAGTAATCCATGACGCCGGCCGGAGTGGCCGTGCGGCTCTAGGCGCTACAGTCTGGAACCGAGCGACCGCTACGGTCGCAGGTTCGAATACTGCCTCGGGCATGGATGTGTGTGATGTCCTTAGGTTAGTTAGGTATAAGTAGTTCTAAGTTCCAGGGGACTGATGACGTCAGAGCCATTTTTTAAACCGATGACGGACGGAGCAAAGAGGACACAATAAGCAGACTTGCATTGGAAAAAGGAGCACTCCTGAGACACAGAGGTTGAGTATCATCAAACACAGACCTTAATTTGAGGAAGGAATTTCTGAGAACGACGTTTGCAGCATAGCACTGTACGGCAGTGAAACATGGAGTGCGGGAAAACCGGAAAAGGAAATGTTGCATTTGACACGTGGTGCTACAGAAGAATGGTGAAAATTAGGGGAGCTGGTAAGATAATAAATGAGGAGATACTGTGCAAAACAGGTGAGGAAAAGAACGTACGGATTACACTGACATCAAGAAGTAATACGTAAGTAGGATATATATTGAGGCATTAGGAAATAGCTTCCAATGTACTAGCGGTAGCTGTAGAGTGTAAAAACTGTAGAGGAAGTTAGGGATTGGAATACATCTAGCAAATAACTGAGGACGTAGGTTGCAAGTGCTACTCTCAGATGAAGAAGCTGGCACAGGAGGGAACTTCGTAGCGGCCCGCATCAAACCAGAAAAAGTGTGGACCTCAACAAGAAAATATGTCCAATCAACATGGACTCTAAAATGCATACGTTACGGGCAATAAGCATTTATTCATCTTCGCTCCAGCGAAACAGGGGGTTACTTGACTTTGAGAATGATAGATGACAATTCAGAAGATGGAGGGGCTTCGACGTTATATATGTCGAATCCTCTGTCTACATCTAACACTGTACTATGTGCTCTATTAATTTAATAATTATGGGGTTTTAGAAGCATATCGGATTATTTATGAGCCGTTCATTTTCTCTTCTGGTGTTATGAGTATCGCAGTTTTCTCGAAGCGTGTGAAGGATTTTTTATAACTGATCAGTATGATTTCAATTTATGTACCATGTGGTTATAACTTAAAATTTGTGGTAGTATTAAGTATAAGTTGAATGATTTATTGTGCATTCTGCACACTGCGACAGCAGATGTGTGTTGCAGGAATGGAATAATGACTTTTCTTCCAAAGTCGCAGTAATCTTCGGTGGCACCAGGTTAAAGGGCTACACACCGTATAATGTTGTTTCATAGAAAAAAGACAAGGCAAAGTTTGGGTGACAACAAATAAACATCGAGTTAGAATATGCAGTGGATTTCACATAAATGACTGAAAATTTCGGACTGATACAGCGAGATATAAAGCAGCTTATTATTCAGATTATTGAAGATACACAAATTACATACGAAATGAACTGCATTGGCACCTTGTAACGGTACACACATTAACGGCGACGTAAATTTTTAAAGACCAGTTTTCATTTCCATGCGTTGGATACATGTATCACTAGCACGAGCATCTATCCCAACACAGGCACTGCCAGCTTTCATGTGCTTACACCATCTAGCGGCAGCAGTAAGAAGTTACAGAGGATAGCAGACCGCATCTAAACGGCACTGTAACGTGCTGTCACGTAGCGGCAAAAATTGTAAGATATTAACTACTTACTTTATTATGTTTCAAAGAATATATAACTAAAGAGTTCAATATATAAGTAACATTGTCTATGGAATAACAGATAAATGTAATTGTAAAAATACCAATGTAGGAACGAGGGAGCGGTGGCTGTATCGAAAACAGCACTTATATGGGGGATAGTCTATAGACAAAGTATAGGTTAGTATCCTGCATTTCCCTGGAGTCCTTTTTCTGAACTGTCGTCAGTTTCCTGACAGGCTTGACGCGGAAAGCCACGAATTTCTGTCCTGTGCCAGCCTCTTCATCTCAAAATAGCACTTGCAACCTACGTCCTCGACTATTTGCACGATGTACTACTCTACAGTTATTACGCTCTGCAGCTCCCTCTAGGACCATGTAAGTTATTCTCTGATGTCTTCACAGACGTCCTCTCATAGTTTCTCTTCTTCTTGTCAGTGATTTCTATCTCCGATTCTACACACAACCTCTTCATTCCTTACCTTACTAACCAACTTAATGTTCAACATTCGACTGTGCCACCACATCTCAAATCGATTCTCTTCTGTTTCGTTTCACTAGCATGCCGTGCTGTGTTCCAAACGTACATTCTCAGAACTTCAGTCCGAAAATTAAGACCTATATTAAATACTAGTAGACTTCTTTTGTTCAGGAATGCCCTTTTGGCCAATGGTAGTTGTAAGTAGGCTGTTTAGGTTTTTATGTTGGTAACGCCACGTAGCGCTCTGTATGAAAATCACTGACTGTGCTGTGTGCATTCTGTGGCTGGTTGGCATTGCTAGAATATTCGCTATTGTACTGTTGGTCAGATGGATGTGAACAGCGCGTTGCGTTGGACAGTTGGAGGTGAGCTGCCAGCAGTGGTGGATGTGGGGAGAGAGATTCCACAGTTTTGAGAGCGGACGATATGGACACGTGTCCGTCAGAAAAAGGAAATTTGTAAGACTGGATGTCATGAACTGATATACAGGGTGAGTCACCTAACATTACCGCTGGGTATATGTCGGAAACCACATCAAATACTGACGAATCGATTCCACAGACCGAACGTGAGGAGAGGGGCTAGTGCAATTGGTTAATACAAACCATAAAAAAATGCACGGAAGTATGTTTTTTTAACATAAACCTACGTTTTTTTAAATGGAACCCCGTTAGTTTTGTTAGCAAATCTGAACATATAAACAAATACGTAATCAGTGCCGTTTGTTGCATTGTAAAATGTTAATCACGTCCGGAGATATTGTAACCTAAAGTTGACGCTTGAGTACCACCTCTCCGCTGTTCGATCGTGTGTATCGGAGAGCACCGAATTACGTAGGGATCCAAAGGCAACGGTGATGGACCTTAGATACAGAAGAGACTGGAACTGCATATTACGTCCACATGCTAACACATTTTTATTGGTCTTTTTCACTGACGCACATGTACATTACCATGAGGAGTGAGGTACACGTACACACCTGGTTTCCGTTTTCAATTACGGAGTGGAATAGAGTGTGTCCCGACATGTCAGGCCAATAGATGTTCAATGTGGTGGCTATCATTTGCTGCACACAATTGCAATCTCTGACGCAATGAATGTCGTACACGCCGCAGTACATCTGGTGTAATGTCGCCGCAGGCTGCCACAATACGTTGTTTCATATCCTCTGGGGTTGTAGGCACATCACGGTACACATTCTCCTTTAATGTACCCCACAGAAAGAAGTCCAGAGGTGTAAGATCAGGAGAACGGGAAGGCCAATTTATGCGTCCTCCACGTCCTATGAAACGCCCGTCGAACATCCTGTCAAGGGGCGGAATGTGCAGGTGCACCACCATGCTGATACCACATACGTCGACGCGTTTCCAGTGGGACATTTTCGAGCAACGTTGGTAGATTATTCTGTAGAAACACGATGTATGTTGCAGCTGTTTGGGCCCCTGCAATGAAGTGAGGACCAATGAGGTGGTCGCCAATGATTCCGCACCATACATTTACAGTCCACGGTCGCTGTCGCTCTACCTGTCTGAGCCAGCGAGGATTGTCCACGGACCAGTAACGCATGTTCCGTAGATTCACTGCCCCGTGGTTTGTGAAACCCGCTTAATCGGTAAACAGGTAGAACTGCAACGCATTCTCTGTTAATGCCCATTGACAGAAGTGCACTCGATGATTAAAGTCATCACCATGTAATTGCTGATGTAGCGACACATGAAACGGGTGAAAGCGGTGACGATTCAGTATGCGCATGACACTACTTTGACTCAGTCCACCGGCTCTCGCAATGTCCCGTGTTCTCATGTGTGGGTTCATGGCAACAGCAGCTAACACACCAACTGCACCCGCTTCTCAAAAAATGGCTCTGAGCACTATGGGACTCAACTGTTGTGGTCATCAGTCCCCTAAAACTTAGAACTACTTAAACCTAACTAACCTAAGGACATCACACACAACTATGCCCGAGGCAGGATTCGAACCTGCGACCGTAGCAGCAGCGCGGCTCCGGACTGGAGCGCCTAGAACCGCACGGCCACCGCAACCGGCACCCGCTTCTCCTGTGACGGGCCTGTTACGGACCCGTTTGCGTGCTACGACCATACCTGTTGCATACAGTTGGTGGTAGATGTTTTGCAATGTGCGGCACGTTGGATGCTCTCTGTCCGGGTACCGTTCTGCATACACCCTGCAGGCTTCAGCTGCATTTCGTCGACACTCGCCATAGATGAGTATCATCTCCGCCTTTTCAGAGTTCGAATACACCATGGTCACAGTTCTTACAACATTACACTATCACAGACGTCTGGTAACACGGTGTACTACAGTTGGTCTGCGTGCGGAGACGAATGCAGAATAACAATAGTAGCAAGCGCTACATGCTGACTGCGACAGCTAGACCAAACCACAACAGTGCACTACAGCCACACTCGTAAACACGGTCGTCATCGTAAACATGTCCCTGCAGATGCTGCTCGCCGACCGTGGCCCGTGTTTGTTACAAAACGTAACTGAGCGTCGGAGGTTTCAAGCTTCAACTTTAGGTTGCAATATCTCCGGATGTAATTAATATCTTACAATGCAACAAACGGCAATGATTATGTATTTGTTTATATGTTCAGATGTGCTAACAAAACTAACGTGGTTCCATTTAAAAAAACGTAGGTTTGTGTTAAAAATCATACTTCCGTGCATTTTTGTATGGTTTGTATCAAACAATTACACTAGCCCCTCTCCTCACGTTCGGTCTGTGGAATCGGTTCGTCAGTATTTGATGTGGTTTACGAAATATATCCAGCGGTAACGTTAGGGGACTCACCCTGTATATTATGACTTTTGAACATTTGTAAGGTAAATACATTGTTTGTTCTCTGTCAAAATCTTTCATTTGCTAACTATGCCTATCAGTAGTTAGTGCCTTTAGTAGTTAGAATTTTTTATTTAGCTGGGAGTATTGGCGCTCGTTGTATTGCAGTAGTTCGAGTAACGAAGATTTTTGTGGGGTAAGTGATTCATGATAGGTATAGGTTATTGTTAGTCAGGGCCACTCTTTTGTGAGGATTACTGAAAGTCAGATAGCGTTGCGCCAAAAATATTGTGTGTCAGTTTAGTGATGATCAGAATAAGCAAAGAGAGAAATGTCTGAGTACGTTCAGTTTGGTTCAGCTGTTTGTAAATCAAATAACGTAAGAGGTTTACCAGCACAGTCATTCATAATTTTTCTAAGGGGGCGTTTCAAAATGACATTGTGGAATAGTCGTGGAATTTCGCCGGGGAACTCAAAATTTCTACCTATAGTGCATTCGTAAAAAATCCAGGCAGATGTCGAAAAATTTGACATTCAGGTGAGACAAAAATCCAAAAGAGCGCACTTTGGATACAATCAAGCTCGTACATTAACCATTGCACGTATGAACACAAATGAGGAGCTTGTACCAAAACAGTAAAATATAAATGAATCAGACTTCGTGTAGCAATAGACACATCTACTATTTAAGTGACAGTATTTCGTAACGCTCAGATACTTCCGTTTCGCATTTCGTCAAAGATAAACGAATGGACTAGTAGTGACGTGTAAACACACTCCTGCCTGTTCAGGAAAATGACTTCACGTGACAATGTCGTCAGTTACCAGCGTTGTCTATAAAACGTATGCATATATGCAGCTGAGTACAAATTCATATCTCCATTAACATCTTGGCATCTCCAGGGAGCCTTTCATTGTAATACACGGAGCACAGCACAGCCAAATGCACCGTTGCTTAACGACGGTTTGCCTGACTGGCGATTAACAATGGGGCATCGCAGAGACATTTTACGCGCGGTTTACCTTTAACTGTGATTACGGTACCCTGGTCACCTTGCTTGTTGACCCAAGCTGGTGCACTCGGCCAGCAGAGAATGGAGGGTGCAGTCCAGGCCAGGAGTGGTACTAGAATGTTTTGGAGATGTCTTCTGAACCATCCATGACTTGAGCTCATTCACTATGTTACACACGAGCGAGGATGCTTCAATGAAAATTCTCCTCGATGAACTGTTGCCATTTCCTGAATTTCGGAGGTGGCCAATGTTTGAGCCAGCAGGCTGAGCCCTAGAATCGTTGCCATAGCGCTCAGCATCACTGTACATCCCCCACTGTCATGCAACGCTGTCTGAGTGGGGGTAGAGGAGACAACCGGAATACTCAGCTGTTTTCATCATTTGTGAACAGGTGTTTGTTACAATTATCTGCAGCACCGACCCGCGAAGTGGTTTTCCGTGATCCTTGTACGTAAAAATTCTCCTTATCAGAGATTTAACAACGGTTATTATTCTGGTAATTTAAAGTACTCAGATGTCTGTCCATCGGTGAAATAGGATTATCCTGATCAATACGCAATTGTAACCTGTCATTAATTTTGTTTAACGACTAACGCATAGTTTCTTTCGACAGATGAAATCTCTCTTCAAACATCCAGTCACCATAATCTTCATAAGGGTTACACCTTTCCATAATCATTCCAGTACGGTTAGATCACGATTTAAACGGTCTAGATATATTAATTCTTCCTCAGTGGCATCCATAACATCGAGAGGTGCCGCCATCTTCCTACCGTATGCTTATAAAACCCTGGTCATCTCGAGAAAACCTTGTTTGAGACACGGCAAAATATAACGTCTCACAACCCCCACGTTTGACATTGGTCGAAGTCAGAGCACCAGAATTTCGCGTTGAACAGCGTTAAACACCGATTTAGGAAGGTTGGAACTTTAATAGTGGCAACTATTTATTTACAGATCGTACGAAGTAGATACGTGTTTCAAAGTTTTACTGACCTTCAGAGTAGATGTCAGCAATGTGTATAACCCGTTGACAGCGATGTGGAAGTCGTAGGATACTCTTAGTAGTGCCAGTTGTGTTGACAGTTCGAGCGTGCGGTCTGTTGCCCGACGAATTTGTAGCAGTTCTGAAGCGAATGCCGTGAAGTGTTTCCTTCAGTTTAGAAATCGAGCTGAACTCATGAATGCTTAAGTCAGGGAAAGGCAATAGGTGGTATAGCACTTAGCAGCCCCATCAGTCAAACAAATCAGTAACAGCTTGCACTGTACGTGCTTGAGCATTGTCCTGCAAAATGATGGTCAGGTCCTGCGAAAAGTGTCATCACTTCTGTCACTAACCTGATAGTAGGCTCTGCAGGACATGACCATCATTTTCCAGGACAATTCTCAAGCAGATTCAGAAGGATGTAGGTTGCAGTAGGTACTGGGAGATGAAAAAGCTTGCACAGGATAGAGTAGCATGGAGAGCTGCATCAAACCAGTCTCAGGACTGAAGACCACAACAACAACAACAACAACCACGAACAGACCAGACCTCATCGACGGTGTCAGTGTTGAGAGAGGGATTAGTGATCATGATGTTGTCATTACGACTATGGTTACGAAAGTTAAAAAGTCGGTCAAAAAGGCTAGGAGAGTATTCTTACTAGAAAGAGCAGATAAGCAGTTAATAGCATCCCACTTAGTAAATGAATCGACTTTATTTACTTCCAGTACGATGGACATGGAAGAATTATGGGCAAATTTTAAACACATTGTAAATCACGCATTGGAGAAGTATGTGACGAAAAAGTGGGTTACCGACGGAAAAGACCCACCGTGGTTTAACAGCGCAATAAGGAGAATGCTCAGAAAGCAAAGACAGTTGCACTCGCGGTACAAGAAAGTTCGGGAGAATGAGGACAGGCAAAAGTTAGTAGAGATTCGTGCTGCTGTAAAAAGAGCGATGCGCGAAGCATACAACCACTACCACCGTCATACCTTAGCAAAAGATCTTGCTGGAAACCCAAGGAAATTCTGGTCTTACGCAAAATCGGTAAGCGGGTCGAAGGCTTCTATCTAGTCAGTCACTGATCAGACTGGCCTGGCAACGGAAGACAGCAAAACGAAAGCTGAAATTTTAAATTTAGCATTTGAGAAATCTTTCACGCAGGAGGACTTACAAACATACCGCCGTTTGAGTCTCGTACAGATTCCCGTATGGAGGACATAGTGAAAGACATCCCTGGGGTTGTGAAGCAGCTGAATGGGTTGAAAATAAGTAAATCATCAGGTCCTGATGGGATTCCAATTCCGTTTTACAGAGAGTACTTTACTGCATTGGCTCCTTACTTAGCTTGCATTTATCGCGAATCTCTTGCCCAAAGTAAAGTCCGAGCGACTGGAAGAAAGAGCAAGTGACGCCTGTATATAAGAAGGGTAGAAGGACGGATCCTCAAAATTACAGACCAATATTCTTAACATCGGTTTGTTGCAGGATTCTCGAACATATTCTTAGTTAAAATATAATGAATTTCTTTGAGACAGAGAAGTTGCTGTCCATGCATCAGCACGGCTTTAGAAAGCATCGCTCCTGCGAAACGCAGCTCGCCATTTTTTCACATGATATCTTGCGAACCATGGATGAAGGGTATCAGACGGATGCCCATAATCCTTGACTTCCGGAAAGCGTTTGACTCGGTGACCCGCTGAAGACTCCTCACTAAGGTACGAGCATATGGGATTGGTTCCCAAATATGTGAGTGGCTCGAAGACTTCTTATGTAATAGAACCCAGTGCGTTGTCCTCGATGGTGATGTTCATCGGAGGTGAGGGTATCATCTGGAGTGCCCCAGGGAAGTGTGGTAGGTCCGCTGTTGTTTTGTATCTACATAAATGATCTTTTGGATAGGGTGGATAGCAATGTGCGGCTGTTTGCTGATGATGCTGTGGTGTACAGGAAGGTGTCGTCGTTGAGTGACTGTAGGGGGATATAAGATGACTTGGAGAGGATTTGTGATTGGTGCAAAGAATGGCAGCTAAACGTAAATTAATGCAGATGAGTAGGAAAAAGAATCCCGTAATGTTTGAATACTCCATTAGTAGTGTAGCGCTTGACACAGTCACGTCGATTGAATATTTGGGCGTAACATTGCAGAGCGACATGAAGTGGGACAAGCATGTAATAGCAGTTGTGGGGAACGCGGATAGTCGTCTTCGATTCATTGGTAGAATTTTGGGAAGGTGTGGTTCATCTGTAAAGGAGACCGCTTATAAAACACTAATACGACCTATTCTTGAGTACCGCTAGAGCGTTTGGGGTCCCTATCAGGTAGGATTGAGGGAGGACATAGAAGCAATTCAGAGGCGGGCTGCTAGATTTGTTACTGGTAGGTTTGATCATCACGCGAGTGTTACGGAAATGCTTCAGGAACTCGGGTGGGAGTCTCTAGAGGAAAGGATGCGTTCTTTTCGTGAGTCGCTACTGAGGAAATTTAGAGAACCAGCATTTGAGGCTGACTGCAGTACAATTTTACTGCCACCAACTTATATTTCACGGAAGGACCACAAAGATAAGATAAGAGAGATTAGGGCTCGTACAAAGGCACATAGGCAGTCATTTTTCCCTCGTTCTATTTGGGAGTGGAACAGAGAGAGAGAAGATGCTAGTTGTGGTACGAGGTACCCTCCGCCACGCACCGTATGGTGAATTGCGGAGTATGTATGTAGATTTAGATGTAGATGTAGACCAATACGTTCAAGTGCTGCATGCTTGCAAATTTAGTAAAGAGTCCTTCTTAATGTACTGAACAATGAATGCCATCTGCCGATCGCTCTCATTATTTGCTCTTTCATTGTCTATTAAATAGTTAAATTATTTCTGCATGATATTGTAATATTGTTTCCTAGCAAATTTCCAGTATCTGTCGCTTATGCCACTGCGTAACATATTGAGATTACGTATCCCTCTTTTCCGTCATTCCCATTCATTTTACAAGGCGATAGCTTGAAAGTCTGCCTCTTTTTGTGAAAGCGTTCACTGCACCTTGGAACGTCCTCCATATCGCGAATAAATAAAGAAGGGTAAACAGGGCTGAGACCACGATTGTGCAGAACTGAAGAGGGCTGTGCCGACAGAAAAGTGCCACGCCGCATTACTAAATGAAATGTCGCTCTGTACTAAGTACTTCAGGGAAGGAACGAGCAAAGGCGATACAAACGGAGCCGGGGTCCGTCCGTGGCGCTCACGTCGGGTACGGGTGAAGTTTGGCACTATGCGGGCGCCGCTGCTCTTCATGCTGCCGATGAGTGTGCTGTGTATCCTCTCATTTTGTAAGTGCGGTGACCACGAGGCTGTGCACGTACATTCCTTGCCTGACCAACACTTAGGCGGCCTGTGACGCCTGGACTGGTCAGATAAATCGTGCAATCTTCATACCACAGTTAATGCCTTGTAGTATTTCGGGCAGCAAGTGAAACATAGCAGTCAATATCCCTGCAATCTGGTTCTCCTTATTTTAAGGTCGTACTAGCTCTATAAGAAAAACAGATATCAGTACTGGTACTTAGATACGTAACTCCGTCACTATAATAAAGTACAGACACAATTACAAATACGTTCAAATGGATGCACACGTGTGTTAAGAACTCTTGTAAGTTGTCGAATATGAGGTCTGTGATTTAATGAATAATATTGTGTTAGATATGATGTCTCTTAGACATTATCACTCGTAGATGAAGCTGTTGCAATTACTACACACTAAAACTATTTACCTTCTCCGCAATATTGTCACAGCTCATTCTGTGGGCGTGGAAATCTAAGGGGTCACTAGTGTCTATTAAACGATTAAGAGAAAAAATGTTTTCTTTAGCTTTTTCGTTTCTATTATTTTTTCTTTCGACCACTATAAATTTCATTTGCCAGCCGTCCGCCCCCCGGTAGCTGCGTGGTCAGCGCAACAGACTGTCAATCCTAAGGACCCGGGTTCGAATCCCGGCTGGGTCGGAGATTTTCTCCGCTCCGAGACTGGGTGTTGTGTTGTGCTAATCATCACCATTTCATCCCCATCGACGCGCTAGTCGCTGAAGTGGCGTCAAATCGAAAGACTTGCACCAGGCGAGCGGTCTACCCGACGGGAGGCCCTCGTCACACGACTTATCAGTAAACACTCACATACGTTGCTTTTGTTAGCTAAATACGTTAGAAACCGCAGTAATAATTAATAACGTTATATTTTCGCCGGTTTTGTGGGCAAACGGTTCTAGGCGCTTCAGTCCGGAACCGCGCTGCTGGTATGGTCGCAGGTCCGAATCCTGCCTCGGGCATGGATGTGTATGATGTCCTTAGGTTAGTTAGGTTTAAGTAGTTCTAAGTCTAGGGACTGATGACCTCAGATGTTGAGTCCCATAGTGCTCAGATCCATTTGACCTATTATGTTTCCTCAAAATGGCGGCTGAGTTTACTACAAGAAACGAAGACTGCCACGAATTGTTTTACAGAGCTAATTTTTGATGATATTACAGGCTTGAGATTTTCCGATTCGCCGCAGTGCTCGACACAGCATTGAGTTTGTTCAATCACGTGATATTTGATGCGCACGGTGCGAGCGAAAGGGATACGCAAGTAGCTACGAACTAGCCACAACAGTAAGCCATGGCCTTGCTTAAAAATTGAAATTTCACAGTTTCGTGAGTGCTTGAATTAATTCCTACAACTACACAAGCTCCTACTGTTTGAAATAACTGACAATATGAGTTCCTATACAGTGCCAGTATGTATGGGTATATAAACGTTTATGGCGACTCTTATACAAAAGTGTTACTTTTATCAACCCAGTGCAATATTTTATTTGTTTGTGACAGACCGTAATTGTTTACCAACTAGATAAAATATGAGCAGTTCAGCACCTGTTCACATATCAGATAAAAAACCTTATCAGGTTTTGATCAGTTTGTAAACAAGAAAATTTGTCAAGAATCAAATGCTGAATGAACGAAACATATCACAATAAAGTGATTTTAATTTTTCAAGACACAAAGGAATTAATGGCATTACCTGCCAGCGGTTATTGATTTAAATCAATGACAGAAGTTGAATATTTGGCTCTCTGCCTCTGAGCACTATGGGACTTAACATCTTAGGTCATCAGTCCCCTAGAACTTAGAACTACTTAAACCTAACTAACCTAAGGACATCACACACATCCATGCCCGAGGCAGGATTCGAACCTGCGACCGTAGCGGTCGCGCGGTTCCAGACTGACGCGCCTAGAACCGCTGAATATTTGAGGTAGACCGAGATTCGAACCCCCGTCTAATACTTACTATGAAGATGCACTGACAACTGCGCCATCTGGACACAGTCGTCATCGCACCCATGCGTACTACCCTAGCACGCTCCCCATCAGACGCCAATTCTCAACTCATCCAGACGCTATTAATGAAGTGCCCCTGCTCATTTACCTCACTACTCCGGGAATTCGCCTGTTCCTATAAGACTTCGAGCGTTTAATGCGTCTGCTCTGAAGTGATCATTGGCCTTCCTTGCCTTAATTATATATGTCGTGCCTGTTCTTTAGGATATATCTGAAAGAACAGACACCATATATGCTACATATAAAGGTGAGGACCGCCAGTGGTCAGTGTTTATGCACAACATGCTCTAACTCTTACGGGAATCGTCGGAATGTTGTCAGCAACGGAAATAATCGGCAAGGGGCACTAGATTAGTAGTATGTGGATAACCTGACAATTGGACCCTGTTGGAAGGCTATAGTAGTCCCCGCAATGCCCGTCTTGGGCTCTGTAAGCAGAAAACGCGGTTCAAATACTGTCCGACACGGATTTTCAAGTTTCCCCATTGATTTAAATTAATGCCCACTGGCTGCAGATGCCATTAATTGGTGTCCATTTCTTTCAGCATGTCCAAAAGAACAGACACAACATATATAGCTTAATTTTTATCACGAGCATGAATTACGTCAAGGTTTCTTTTTGTACGTAGTACCATCGGTGTCGCTAGATCGCGGGACAAGCGAAAGGGCAAGAATAGGACAGAATCATGATTCCTGATACGGTCATCAAGGATGTACGAGGGTCACTCCAAAAGAAATGGTTCACATGGTTCAAATGGCTCTAAGCACTATAGGACTTAACATCTGTGGTCATCAGTCCCCTAGAACTTAGAACTACTTAAACCTAACTAACCTAAGGACATCACACACATCCATGCCCGAGGGAGGATTCGAACCTGCGACCGTAGCGGTCGCGCGGTTCCAGACTGCAGCGCCTAGAACCGCTCGGCCACCCTGGCCGGCCCAAAAAAAGTGCACACTATTTTTGTAAAAATACAGTTTTCATTCTGCATATGTGAAAGTTTTACAGTGTGTAGATACATCCTTCCCGCTTGTTTCCAAACTTAGTTCAACCTATTCCCGTGAGTGGTCCCGTGTCTTCAAGATGGCTGCTGCACTTGACGTTCGTCAGAAGTAGCGTGCTGTCATAGAATTCCTGTGCTGTGAAAACGAGACAGTGGGAAACATCCACAAGAGGTTGAAGAGGGTGTATGGAGATGCTGCTGTCGATCGCTGGACAGTTAGTCGGTGGGCAAGCAGATTACGTGATGAAATCGGGCATGGCAATATTGAGGATTGTCCTCGCAGCGGCAGGCCTCGTACTGCACACACACCAGACAATGTGCAGAGAGTTAACGAATTGGTGACTGCTGACCAACGTATCACAGTGAACGAATTGTCACGCTACGTTGGGATAGGGGAAGGAAGTGTTTGCAGAATACTGAAAGTGTTGGCGTTAAAAAAGATTTTTGCGAGGTGGGTTCCCAGGATGTTGACAGTGGCTCACAAGGAAACATGAAAAACGGTATGCAGCGAACTTTTGGAACAGTACAAGAATGGTGGGGATGAATTTCTTGGAAGAAATGTGACAGGTAATGAAACATGGCTCCCTCAATTTTCACCAGAGACGAAGAGGCAATCAATGGAGTGGCATCATGCAATTTCACCAAGAAAAAAAATTCAAAACCACACTTTCTGCTGGAAAATTTAAGGCTACGGTATTTATCGATCCGGAAGGATTCTTGCTTGTGGACATCATGCCAAGGTGAGACCACAGCGGCAAAAGCAGGATGATTTGCTGTTGCACGACAATGCACGGCCACATGTCAGTCAAAAAACCATGGAACCGATCACAAAACTCGGTGGACAACACTGAAACACCCACCTTACAGTCCTGACCTGGCTCCATGTGACTATCATCTCTTTGGAAACTGAAAGACTCTCTTCGTGGAACATGGTTTGAAGATGATTGCTCCCTTGTGCACGCTGCCAAACAGTGACTCCAACAGGTTGGTCCAGAATTTTACCGTGCGGGGTACACCGGAGCTGGTTCCAAGATGGCGTAAGGCAGTTGAGAGGGATGGAAATTATGTGGAGAAATGAAAATATTGTTTCTGAAGAATGAATCTGCACACTGTAAAACATTCAAACATGTAGAATGAAAGATGGATTTAAAAAAAAATAGTGTGCATTTCTTTTGGAGTGACCCTCGTATATCAAGCAAAGGACACCATCTGGCACCGGAGCAAGTTCTGGGAAACTTATTGCACATCGCTTGTTACTTATGAATCCTTGTAACCAAACTACTGAACATCAAAACTCTTTACTAACGTCCCTTTTCTTTAGAACAATATAAATCTTAAAGAACGAAAGCATAAATGTCCTTTTTCTTCCGAACCAACAAACTTGAAGGAATACAGTTTTTAACTTAAGTCTATAACCGTGTTTCAAGATTTTCCTGTCGGAAGTGGTCAAACATATTAAATTAGAATTGGAGAGGCTGACGGCCGATCGTGGGGCAAGTCCGCAGGCGGCGGAGTAGACTCTGAGGTAGATCTTGGGCACGAGTCCCCAGCCCCAACGAGACAAGCAGAGTAGAGGTGTAACCATGAGACACATACTGTAGCTAAGTTCTGTAGGACTATGGGAGGACGTAAAAGTAAACCTTGGGCCCGCCTCAATGATACAACACACAAGGCAAATGCAAATGCGGAAAAATCCAAAAATTATTAGTGCATTGAACATAGAAAGTATTAAAGTATCTTTAACAATTGTAAAAGTAGGCTGCAGAAAATAATCCCCAACAGCTGCAAGGACACAACCGTAAAACTCTGGCCCGACCCAATGATGTCAACTTAAAGCAAATACAAATGCGGGCGCAGCAGAATTTAGAATTTGTTAAAGCAGTAAACATAGATGTTAGTAGTCCCTTATCAAATGTAAAAGTAGCATTTAAAAAAAAAAAAAACACAAGCCACGATGCACATTAACTGTCGCTGTATGAACGGCTCTAGGCTAACGAGAAAGTGTACACAATTTTAGGCACTTCAGGTATCTTTAGAAAACATAGCAGATGTTAAAACTTTCAGAACTTTGCACAGAATCACCCACTGGGCGCGCTGCAGGGTTGCTGTGGCACCTTAGGGCACGTGTCGTGCCACTAGGTACAAACAGGGTGACTGCCACAAGACACAGAGAACCTCTCTTCTTAATCCAAGACACATGTATGATGATATCCCACTTACAACAGAGCCCAGTCTGCTAGGCCTAAACGGAAAACTGTCATTAAATCTTAAAACAGGGCGCCCACAGTTTCTTAAGGGGTACTAACTCTAATACGCAAACCAATTTCATTACGGAGCTTAGCACTAGTTGGCGGTCCATTTAGAAAGGAACTAATCGATCATCGTGCGGCCATTATGTGACTACTAACTTCGAACCAGGCGGGGAGGCGCCGCAACAACAGCGAGACCGCTTCTAATCACAAAGCCGGCTCTCGGGACGCTAATAGAAAAATACCTGCACCGAGCGAGGTGGCGCAGTGGTTAGTCACTGGATCGCATTCGGGAGGACGACGCTTCAATCCCGCGTCCGGCCACCCTGATTTAGGTTTTCCGTGATTTCCCTAAATCAATCCAGGCAAATGCCGGGATGATTCCTCTGAAAGGGCACGGCCGACTTCCTTCCTCATCTTTCCCTAATCCGATGAGACCGATGACCTCGCTGTCTGGTCTCCTCCCCCGAAAACAATCCAACCCAAAAATACCTGCATGGAAATACTGGCCGCGCTTCCCGAACAAACAAGTGCGTTGGCCCTTGCACGTCTGCCCACGCAGACCGCTCAGCCTCCACTCCCGTAGTCCCACCGGAACCAATTTATCGTGCCCAGAGTCCGATAACTAAAAATCCTTCCATTAGCAAAGACAAAGTACAACTCACCGGGCGCTAGGTACCGACCACGCCGCACGGCTCAATTCCTATCTTTTAATTGTTTTTTACCATTGCTACGCCCTGATCTGCAACCTGCAAGATATATCAGTCCGTTTTTCACAGTTAACTTTATTATTTACATCCATTCTGCATTGAAAACGCTAAGACAGTTCGTTCTGATAGTACCGAAAAAAGTAAATCGATCGCAGTCCGATCAAAAGATGGGACAGAACCCGAGATTTCTCGGACTGTGAATGAAAGTGTTCGAACAGTTCGAGTGGTGTTTAAACACAGCCCTGTCTGACAATGTCTGTGTCGTCGCAGAGAAGAAAACAATTTCTCAATAAGAGCATATAAAGAAAACGTACATCGCTGCCCTGCAAAGAATCGCAGATGGCAGCCTACTAAATTACATATATGGCATTAAAATTACTTTTCCCACATTGGAATCTTTAAAAGGTATATGAGACGTTACTTTGCCCCAACGTAGGATGAATTACGCTGAATGCATATTTGACCTATGTCCTGAGAAAAGGTTATTACTCGATGTTAATCTTATTTTACACAGATTCATCGACCTGCTAAGAAGCACTGACAAAGTATATACAGGAGAATTTATATAAACGCAACGTTGCAAAAGGGATAGTTTGTTTTCACACTATTTGACATCATGTTTAGAGTTTTAAAGTTTTTCAGTCGTGAGTAATATTTCTGCAGTCTTTTCAGTTGAAGCTTAAGTGCCTGAGTAGTTACATATTTATACACATAAAACTTACATTACTATCTACAGGGATTCAGGTAGCCCCATGTCTATTTGATAGAAATTACGTCACATGTCATTAAATAATTCTGGTTAATCACGCCAATTAATTGTCTTGGAAAGTGAGTCTTTGAAAATATTCATAAGCAGTTACAAGTTCGTCGAGTTAAAGGGTTTGCTGGAAATAATGGTTTTGCTTTTTCAGAATAATGTACAGAACAGTACGTACATTATTTAGATATACATAAAAATATATAAACATATGTATGTTACAGTCAAAACCAGTTTTTAGTTAGAACGCGTTCTTACTAGTTAAAACTAGTTTTTAGTAAGCCACTTCGTCAAAAATCACACTAGGTGTCTTGCTAAATGTTTGCAAGTTGGACTCGGACAGTCATTACTTTCGCTATGGCAAATCTAGTGGTCCATCATGGACAAACCCCACACTGAGTTTATCCTCAAAAATTTAAGAGGAGATACAGGACAAAATCACGTCCTATCAGGAGAAGAGATCATACCAACTGCAACTGATCAAAGTTGCACGCAAATAACAGTTAGGATTAATGGAACCATCTGGCCCTCCTGTATCCTACTTTTGAAGTACATGTCACCTGTGACATGTCTAGCCCAAAAATTTGTTAAATGTGGCCCCTAATTATTCTAAATAAACATTCCTCTCTTCCGGTGCAGCAAATGAGAATATCTTGCTCACTAACACAAGTCATATACAAAGAAAACATAAATTATACTACAAGTTCAGATGTTCAAATGTGTGAAATCTTATGGGACTTAACTGGTAAGGTCATCAGTCCCTAAGCTTGCACACTACTTAACCTAAATTATCCTAAGGACAAACACACACACTCATGCCCGAGGGAGGGCTCGAATCTCCGCCGGGATCAGCTGCACAGTCCATGACCGCAGCGCCCTAGACCGCTCGGCTAATCCCGCCCGGCATACTACAAGTAACATGAATTTAAGATAAAGTCAATGATACCCCAAAGTCGTGACACTGATCTCCTTAGAGACGGTGTTTCCGGCAAGGGGATGGAATAAAACGAGAGACTGATCGGCTTATAACGTATGACATTTATACCACACTCAGGACAATTGACCGCGCCAGGTTCTCTTCGGAGATATCACTCTATTTGGCTCCTCTGCAAATCGGCTCGCTACTGCTAGTCAAAATGACGTGACTCGATTAACTCGTCTTCAACTGGTGTTGTAGTGCTTATGGAGCTAAGGGCGCAGCGGCGTGTGTGTATGTGGTTGGTTTCCGCAAACTGTACTTGTAACTGTGGACAGAATCAGCAGTGGCCTTCAACAGTACCAAGAAATTTAACTTTCAACTTTCGATCCCCGAAACGCAAAACAAAGGTGCCGGCTCAGAAGTCTACCACTGCGCTCTTCTACACAAGGAAATCGACACTAAGGGTGTAAGTCGGAACAAGGCTGTCGACCATGAGGAAAATTTCGCTCTAAGAACAGAATGTCAAATCAAACGTCTTTCAGCAATCTAATTTACAAACTGCTATTTGTTGGGCTACCAGTTCCGGCGATATATTACGCCATCTTCAGGCTCCCTGACCGACTTGTATGACGATTCCAACCACGGCTCCTATCAAAATAGGGGCCAACATTCAAAGACTGGTATCTGTAAATTTCTGCTTGACATAGCGATCACTTCAAACATTATCTGCCGACTGTCAAGGTGCTTAACGCGTACCCGAGGCACCAAGGCTTCTGCAAGCCTTAACAGGTAGGTTTAGCACCCCATATCATTCTGAAATCTGCTAAACTAATCTGGTAGAGATCAATGTCATGCCTGCTCCTGCACCACCAGATTTGGTTCATTCAGAATTTTTAGTCTGAAGACCAATTGCTTTCCCAAGAGCTCTACTTGAGGACATGTTCCACAAATGGCTTGTAAGTCACCGTGCAGATCAGTTCTGGCACTATATCGTAACATGTTAATTTCCACATCTCCACCCTTCACATATCCCTTGAGCAATACAATAGGGCGAACTTGTCTGGTTAGTTTTTTGAGCCGGGCTATCAAAGGGTTCACACTGCCCTTGGCTCTGTTCGTTGTTTCTATTCTGCTTATTAAAACCAGGGTGGTAGCGCTCACTGCGCCTGTTGTTATTGTTAAACCAACATCGATTATTTTGTGTCCTATTGTTTCTTTCATTTTCGTTGGTGTCTTGCCACTCAACGCGCTAGTCATTTTGCGGTGCTGGACCGTTCCGTTCACGTGAATTATCCACAGCCTATAAATATCTATGGAGTGAGCCTTCGGATGCAAAGAACGAGAAATCTGTCCGCAACATCTCCTCCAGCTCGGTCACGTGATTTTGGGACGGCGCATTTTAGCCCGTATAGCACATAGCGTATCTTGAGTGTTATTACTTCGCTGAAAAGTGCCTTGTTGAGATTGGTGCCAGGATTAAACACCTCTACCCTTAGTCACCCTTGTTTGCATTTGAACCAATGCCAAGCATTTTCGAAACATTGTCATTTAGACGGACGTTTCGCTCGCCCTTAAGGCAGTACCAATAAGTATGAAACCTGAAACCAATTTAAACTTCTGTGTGTCATTCCATCTGTTTGGAACGACATTTGAATGACTTTATGCAAACAATAGGGTCAGTATAGCGGTATCCGGTCGAGAAAGTGCCAAATTGTCCCTATCGGAGCATGTTTTTCTCTATGAAATATGTATAAAGGTATGACATGCCCCATAACATGATGTACGGGAGGGCGAGGGGGGGAGGTGTAGATTCTGCTTTACTATGTTCACTATCTGTGCACGGCGTCGTGATTATTACGCGTTATGTGGTTCCTCACGCTAGATGCCTTACGTGCATCAAACATACATGTGCCAGCGTCTAGTAGTTTCAGATTATTTTTCAGGCCGGTAATTTTATGTCATATATACATCGTTTCCTCACCAATTTGGTACATACTGTGATGTAACCCACCGAATGCTTCGTATTCCCTTTTCATGACTTCGGAAACACAGGCTTCCATATCACGTAAATCATGATGCAGTGTAATTCCGGCTTCGGTGTTGATCCATTTGCTTTGGTCTTGACTCCACTGAGCAGTATAATCATTATACGTCTGTCTCATTGTGGAGAACGTTGTTTCAATAGTTTATTCACTTTGTTTCTTCATTGAAGAAACGTGATCAATTATTATTTCGTTTATCTGTTTGCCGTTTCCGATTGAAATGTCATATACCTATCAAGATAACTCCTTAACAGTTTCGCTGTATTTCTCTTGCTGAGCAACTACCTGATCGGGATTTCCCCGTTTTAGAATCTACTGTACTGATCTTTTGATCTTTACTGCTACAGAATCTTCATAATTAATTTATAATCTATCGTATTTCCTTTTTTTTCGCGTAGAATCTACCGTATCCGCTTATTCAGCTATAGAATCTACTGTAATTCCTTTGGTTGCAGTGCAAGTCACGACACCTACTGTTGATCCTAGTTTTGCTATCACGTCGTTCATTTTACGCTCTGTAGTTAATACCGTCACCCTTTCTGGCGGTGTTCGGGGTTCGGATGCTAGTGAATTCACGTCGTGTGACCTAAACCCAGAGAAGCTATGTAAATTCATCACGGAAGTTAGAATAATAATTGAAACACGAAATTATTATCTCTGTAGGTCCATCATGGCTAGGAAATATCGACTGGTAAGTAATTATCAGTGTCAATAAAATTCACCAAAAGCCGTGTATTTTAAGATATTATTTTATTTAATTCTGAAAGTAACCAGTTTCGGCATTTCATTGTGCCGTCTCCAGGCCCCATACGCTTCTATCTTCGTTTATTTGGATCGAAGCGTATGGGGCCTGAACATGGAATAATGAAATGCCGAAACTGGTTGCTTACAGAATACAATAAAATAATATTTTAGAGTATAGGGCTGGTGGTGAGTTTTATTGACACTGATAAAACGAAATTATTAAGTTAAATGCCCTTGGGTACTGGCAGTAATTAGTAATGTTAAATGCAACGGCCCTGGTCGTAATCGTTAATTGTGTACAACAAATTCTGATCAATTGGACAAACACCTCGTAGCCACGACGCTGATCCCCGAGGGCAACGTGATGCCACCTCCTACCTCCCCCCCAGCCCCTAGACCCCCCCCCCCCCCGCCACCCCAATACCTCCTTAATTCTTAGGCAACGGAAAAAATAAAGTGTAGCCGTGTGTTTTTCTTTCAAGATGTTTACAACCAGACCGTTACTGAAACTTTTTTTATGGCAACATACGAAGGTTGCCCAGAAAATAATGCACCACATTTTTTTCTCCAACAATTCTTTATTGAACATAATGAGAACTACACACGCGCGAGTATGGTGTTTTATCACGTAGTTCCATCTCGTTCTATGGCCTTCCTCCAGCATCAAACAAGGTGTCGGTACCAATCCTTGTCCTTGTGGCGGAGACAGTGTTTCACAGTGTATATCACCTCCTCGTCGTCCTCAAAATGTCTTCTCGACTCGGAATGTGTCTGTCCTCACGAATGGCATCATATCGCTGCCACATGTCAGGTGTGACAGCCGATCGCCGCAAAACTTTGAGTTCCACCGAACTGACTTCCGATGACCTCACGCTCCGTGCCCAGAGACTAACTGTACTTCTGTCGAGAGCAGATGTTCCACAGGCTTTGCACAAGCGTTTGGGAATATTGCCCATAGTTTCTTTCTCGGCAGTGAGAAATTCAATGGTGGCGCGTTGCTTGTAACGTAAATCACCAACAGACACCATTTTTAAACTCTCCTGCAGCTACGCCATCTCTCAGAAGTGACGGAAACTTGGAGCGCTCACTCATGAGACTTCAAATAATACACACGTAACGTTTAGCATTCGTAGCATTGATTTCGGGTGAGGACAAATATGCAGTGCATTACTTTGTGGGTAACCCTCGTACAAGTCGCCATTCGTCTTCCAAAATATTCAAAATACTACATACCCCGACGCCTAGGCGCCCCTTGCTTTGTAAACTATGGTATGGACGCCCTTTCGTTATACCGCTACGGAAAACAATGCTACTTTAAATCTATCTGTACAAAATAATTAAAAATCACAGGAAAATATAAAACACTATCACGGAGAAAATTCGACGTGATGCCGTTGTTTTTATCTATTAATGTAGCTAAAACCGAATATCTACTGAAGTTAACCAGTTGAAAAAAATATCGGTCAACTCGTGTGCCTCATCCTGGTCAATTTCTATCTCGACGTGGTTATTGCCCGTTTGGCTTTGTTCTTTTTGTTTTTGTTTTTGTTCCAAGTCCTCACGCGGATCTAAATTGTACATGCAACAAAATTTACAAGACATGAATCAGTTATTGGCTCCGCAGTTAAATAGGTTTAAGACATATAGCTAAATTTACAGTAATATCTCAAACTGTTCTGCTGGTCCGACGGACATGCAGTCGTTTGGTCCTTTACGTGCATCGCCTCTCTCGTATCTCGTTGGACATTTCGTTTGTGATTTAATGATTGCATATTGTATCATATTTGAAGTCCCTAAGACTGTTAAAATTAGGAGGAAATTACGAAGTACGACAACAACTTAGTTTCTTCAGAACATGGTCACTGTCCGACAGCTTATTCTGCGAACACGGGAATCTGAGGAGATTGGGAGTGACTTAAATGATTAACAGAAAGATTTCTTTGCCTTTTTTGTTTTTGTTCTTCTTCTTTCAAGCAATATAAATTGTCAGTAGCCAATATGCACACATATGCGCTAGTTTTATGTCCTAAATACGTTAGAAACCTCAGTAATAATTACGTTTCCACGACGTGGGGGCTGCGCTTATAACAAGACGCGTCAATGTGCTAGGTATAATTATCCAGAACTAATCTCCGATGATGTCCACTCGTTCGCGGAGAGGAAGACAGTTGCCCGATGAGAGAGCAAGATGAAAGTACCTCTCTGTAATGCAAAGTATCGCAGTTAGCTGCGTATTAAATTATATCGTAATAAAGATATTTTCCGTACATTGGAATTCTTAAAGTAAACATGCGATGTAACAGAATACGCATACAATATCCACACTGGCTCTTTTGTAGCGCTATCTGGCTTACGTGTGCGAGGCTAGACCGGGGAAGGTGGACATGTAGCGCTGGCCCCAACCAAATCCCCGCCATGGCCGAAGAGCTGCCGGCCAGTAGATTGAATCCCTGCTGAAAGAGGACACTGCGCCAGGCCAGTGAAACGGCCACCCCCCTATAAAGCCAGCGCACCGGCTAAACGCTTAGTTAGGGGCGCGCTTGTTACGTCGGTTTTATCTTTGCAAAACGAATTTTCCGACTGTACCTGTCATGCAGCGTAGATGGGCAAGTGTGAGCGTGCCTCCGTCCAAATCTCTTTAAGCGTGTGTGTGTGTGTGTGTGTGTGTGTGTGTGTGTATGTGTGTGTGTGTGTGTGTGTGTAGGTGCCCTCTCGCGTTTTTGCGCGTCCGTCAGATGCAGTGGTAAAGAAGACTATTCCAATATTCTAATCTCAAATAAGATGACCTCACCTCTAAACAACTGTTAGGGGCAGCTGATGAGAAACAGAGTGGTAGCATGTAAAATATGGTAAGCGATGTGCTTCATTCATATTAGTCGATATTGCACAATAAACCGAGATACTGCAGGTCTGTCTCTAATTTTAGATTATCACTAATGGCAACTTCATCACGATTTATAGGTTTAGACAGTGGTAAATGCCAAAAACATGACTGATAATAGTAGATTTATAGTAGCTGCGCGGTGTTTCGTGCTAGAAAAACGCCTTTTGCGATGACTTGTACAAATCCGAGGATCATGTGAATAACTACGACTCAGATTACGATATTGATTCATTCTTCAACGCAAGTTGTTGGTAATTAGGTAAATGTGGATAATTCTTGAAGCAAGGAAATAATATTAGGTTGCTGGGTGTAAAATAACAAACACTACCAGTCACAATAGAAGGTGATTGTATTTCAGACACGAAAGGTTTCGGGCTCGTGTCCACCTTCAGGTGGTTTACATTCACGTACATGTTTCCACGCCCAGTGTTGGAGATCAGTGTTTTACTAAAAATCAAATAGTGTGATGATGACTAAATAGACACAAATGAAACATTTGGAAGTGGCTAAGCGAGAAAAGTTGTAAAATTTTATAGTATTTACTTATACCTGGTGTATCGATATCGTTTTCACATTACATTTATTGCATTATTTTTACAAAAATATTTCGTTCTTTACATGTTAACTTCATGCGTGTTAAATAAAATATCTTTCTATTGTGGCTGGTAACAGTTATTATTCTAAAGCCTATAAAGGAATAGTCACGGAATACAAATGCATCCATTATGGATAAAATACACTTAGTATTAAAATGTGTCACTTACTATCGTTTACAGTTCAACGGCAGAAATGATAAGGCCTGTTTACGTACTTTAGTAGGGTGACAAACAAATTAAATTTATATTGTACTGACTCATACATTAATTTTGTGGTTGTTATGCTTCATTATTTCAAAAATCGGTAAGGCATAGCTTGGTATCATAAACTGAAACATTCGAACCTCTTAAATCGGTAGTTTTGAGAGATTTGGCATTAACTGTTCGTTATCTCCTCCCACAAAGAAACAGTGGCACGCCAGTGGTAGCTAAGATCCGTAGTAAGCCATGTTGAACACACACTGGCGTATTTTCTAGAATAAAATATTGTATAATAATTTAAAAATTAAATAATTTAAAAATTTTTTCGTTACTCTAGAAATATTTGAAATAACCGTACATTTGAATAAAAATCTGACAATGGGTGTATTGAAACTTGTCAATTATAATTTTTTTGTGGAGAATTCAATATGTTGTTTCTCAAAAGAACCATCTGGTCCTTTTCCACTTTTTACAAAAAAAAAAAAAAAAAAGAAAATGGCTCTGAGCACTATGGGACTTAACTTCTGAGGTCATCAGTCCCCTAGAACGTAGAACTACTTAAACCTAACTAACCTAAGGACATCACACACATCCATGCCCGATGCAGGATTCGAACCTGCGACCGTAGCGGTCGCGCGGTTCCAGACAGCAGCGCCTAGAACCGCTCTACCACCGTGGCCGGCCACTGTTTGCAGACGAAGTCTTAATATTATCACGTTCATGGTGGAAAAAACCCTTCACTCAAACAGTCTCCACAAATTAAGGAAAAACCACGTATCTGAATGCTCAGATTGCTCTATTCACACACGAAATCTTGCAAACAACAGCTGTAGTTGAACTGGTAGGTTCTGTGTTCCTAGATTTTCGATAGGCGTTAAGCACCTCCAGATCGTCGTGTACTAATCGAGGTATGATCATACAGAGAATCATCAAGAATGTTTGACTTGATGAATATGTGGCTAATAAAAGCCAGGACTGGATGACGTATATACCGGTGAAAATAAAGTGTATTGGATATCTCTATGAATATCCCTATGAGTACACCACTTTTTCATCAGGTTACGTTCCATTCAGAAGGCTGTTGTACTCAGCGACTGTTATATTGACTTGTAAATATTGATTTCAGCTATCAGTGGCCCTTTTTAAATTTTACTGGCAGATCTAAATTTCAGCTAGAAACTAGCCATCCTCAATGCACTATCGTTTTTGATCAATGCATGTAATGCCTGTATACCTGAATACGTATTCAATTAACTGTGGATGAAGCCCGACCAACATGCATTGCGTGTGTTGTTGTTCCTTTATGTTTCCTCATCAGAGAATTTTATTCAGAAAAATATTATAGTTTTGTCTACATACATGTAATTTAGTTTTGTTTAAACATTTCCTAAAACTCTGTAGTTCAATTTTATTGCCTGCAGTCTAACGTTTTAAATGTAATAGGAGGTTCCGACATTTAAATATTTTCCTAATATTGTAAAACTCTGTATAGTACTTCATGGGAGCATGCGAAGTTAATGCAATATTGACACGCCATATACACTGCAACGCTACTGTCGTATAAAGCAAGTTAAACTGCACGCATGTGTAACAAGAAACGAAACTGAGGAGCAACGTTTCATTTGAAAATCCTTTGCATGTCTAAGCGAACACTACCTAAACGGTTACGATCCTCGTAATGGCCGGCCGTGGTGGCCGAGCGGTTCTAGACGCTACAGTCTGGACCCGCGCGACTGCTACGGTCGCAGGTTCGAATCCTGCCTCGGGCATGGATGTGTATGATGTCCTTAGGTTAGTTAGGTTTAAGTAGGTCTAAGTTCTAGGGGACTGATGACCTCAGCAGTTAAGTCCCATAGTGCTCAGAGCCACTTGAACCACTTTCGATCCTCGTAGTGTGGTGAAATATTACTGCGACTCATGAACTGATCTTTTAATGGAAATCGTGGTATCTTCATTTGAGGAAAAACACCGGTCGTGAGATGAACACATTATACTGTATAATGAGAGATGTGTTTACCACATCATCAATGATATCTATGCGCCAGTATCGACATGAAACTGAACTGACTGATCGAGAACACCTCAACCAATAGGTTATTGTTGAGGTCGTTTCGTTGTCGGATGTGCCTGTGTGTGCAGAGTCTGCCAGTAATAGTCGGGCTTTCACTGTTTCCAATGGTATGTTTTTTATTTTCACATATATATTTAACAAACAAATGAAATTTCAAACTCTTAATAAGTAAACTGCAGCGTATGATTTCTATGATATACAACAAAACAATATTTTTTTGAAGAACGTTTTCTTGAATATTATTTCCCAGCTTAACGCTGGTCACACCGTAGTTGTTCTTGAACACAGAAATAAAATTTTAAGTTAATGACTCGTTGTATATTCCTTTTCTTTTGATAACATTTTCGAAAACTCTCGCATTTTACCGACGACTTTGCCGGGTAGTCTTGTCAGTTATTTCTAGTCATTCCTCCAGTTTGTTCTGAAATCAAGTTTCGGCTTAGTTATAGTTCAACTGACCAATATATCGAGTTTGTTTAGATTAGATTAGATTAGATTTACTTTCATTCCAATTGATCCGTAGTGAGGAGGTCCTCCAGGATGTGGAACATGTCAGAAAAACAACAATACATGACAAATATTTACAACTAAAACAAATACGCTAATGTACCATTCCACAGGTCCCAAGTGGAATGATCGTCATTTTTTAATGAACACTAAGAGTCATTTTACAAATACTATTGCACTGAATTTAAAATAAAAAAGTTTTTTATTTATTTATAAGGTAAGAAACATGTAATACAACTACTGTAATACTTATTTACAATGAACACATTACTGCACTGAAATGGTGCAGAAGTTAGATTATACTTACACACTTACACACACACAAGCACACACTGGCGACTTATGAGGTTTCGGAATTACCTCTGCAGCCTTTACAGGTTTACGACTTCTGTTTTGAGTCCCAAGCTTGAGAAAATTTGAATGTTACACTAACCCCAACTTTTCTGCACTCTTATTTTGAATCATGTTGTTGACATATTGTACCTCGTTTACCGTGCTATCGTTGAAACTAATGTCTGGATCAGCAGAAGACGAGGTTCCGAGTCACACTAACATCCCACGCCCCTCCCCTGTGTTTTACAATAAGCTGGAAATATTTTGCTCACTACTTGTAATTTGTCTTTTCTGCGCCGTAGTTCTTTCTGTTGAAGATACTTTGAATTTCCTGCCGTCATTTTACCACTCTGATCCTTTGCTGGCATGGCCCCTTCTGAACTGCTTCGGTTCACTTATTTCATGTACGGAATTTTCCTTACTATTCTTCTGATGTACCCTTCTTGTCTCATAAAAACTTTGAGCAGTTGTTTTACTACCTTTATTACCACCTTCCTGCAGTAGCTCTATTGCAATTTTCTTTTCACTTAATCGGAGATCAAGCCTGAATCTCTCTTATGATTAAAAACCTTTCTCTTTTAATTAACTTTATTGGTTGTCCTTTCGAGGTCCAGATTTTATGCGACACCTCTTCTCAAGGCGTCTTTTCTTAACTTCTCATGTACCAACTAGAAACATCTATCCCTGTATCGATCTTTGTATTTTTCCAGTATTCTTTCATCCTCTTCCATGCTATATTTTTCTCTCCTCTTTACCCTGATTTGGGCGACCATCCGGTCTGTCGAGCGCTGTTTGCAAGCGGGGTGCACTCAGCACTTGTGAGGCAAACTGAGGAGCTACCTGATTGGGAAGTAGCGGCTCCGGTCTCGGAAACTGACATACGGCCGGGAGAGCGGTGTGCTGACAACGTGACCCTCCATATCGGCATCCAATGATGCCATGACACGGCAGCCGTTCGGCACCGCAGGCCCTTCATGGCCTGTTCGGGAGAAGTTTAGTTTTCTTTTTCCTAATTCTGGGGTATTCACTAGTCAAGGAATACAGAGGCGGCTGCGACTATTCACTCGATAGTAGATGGCATGTTCTCGCTCTTCGAACGTCCCGTTAATACCACGGCGCGCCACTGCGAGCTTGGACACCAGACGACAGAGCGGAACAATAACAAGGGAGTCGACAGAGAGGAACAGGGTGCATAGTTCTACACCCATTGCGCATTTACACAAGGGAATCCAAGTCATTATGCAGGTAACAGAAAACTTTACGACCGTTCAGGTTTATCTATTTCTAAATTATGCTTATCAACCTTTAACAGTAATACAATTACAATTTTTTTTCTTTAATAGCAAGCTCTTTACTGATCTGTAACATGCCTGTGTATGTTTTATTCGTTGTCACTCAACGCTGACGTCGAAAATTATGTAAAGGACCCTCACCGGATGTTAATAAGAGCATTTATACAGGGTGTATCATAATTATGGCGTATACGCATGAAGTTGAAAGTACACGATAATAGAAACAAAAAGGTGTCAGTAAATATAGGGTTGAAAATACGTACCTTAAGAGCTACGAGCAATTTTTCATCTTCGATACTGTGAAACAAATCTCTTCTACTGCTAGTTCTTTGCTTTCCATATTTTGCGAAGTGGTAGTATGGACCAAAATAAGAAAAACATGTCCAGCAAACATGTGCTCTAAAACGCATACCTTTAAAGTTGCGAGCACTTGATCATTCAAAGAGCTGTGTTTCAAAGTAGCTAAGACGAACAAGTTGTCTTAGCTCTTAAGGAATGAATTTTAGAGCACATGCTTACTGGACTTTTTTCTTGTTTTGGTCCATACTACCAGTCCCCAAGAAATGGAAAGCAAAGAACTTGCAATAGGATTTTTTTTTTTTTTTTTTTTTTTTTTTTGTTCACAGTATCGAAGATGAAAAATTGCTCTTAGCTCTTAAGGTATGCATTTTCGACCCTATGTCTACTGAGACTTTGCATGCATTTACGCCATTAATTATGATATACCCTGCATACAGCTACATCTACTAGTATATACCACTGTACACTGTAAAGCGAGTGGCGGATAATGGTATAACATGGTAAGAGTTTCTTCTCCCACCAATCACATGTAGAGTGGAAAGACTAACTGCTTAAACGCGTCTGCAAGTGTTGTATTAAGTGTAATCTTGGCTTCACCATCTTTACGCCTGGGTTGCCTAGTGGGATGAAGAATATCTTGAGACTGTTCACGTAATACTAGTTCTAGAAACACTGTAAATAAGTTTTCTCGGGTTATTTGGCGTCTATCTTCAATCATCTTCCATATCACGTGTTTCAACATTTACGTGAAACCCATCCATGGCTCAGACAAACTTGTGACCATTCTTACCACCTTTCTCTGTATACGTTCAATTCAGCAGTTAATTCAATTTGGTACAGGTCTCAGACATTTAATCAGTGATCTAGGGTTGGACGCACAAGTGACTTTATATAACTTAGACGTACAGCACTCTCCCGGTATCCTGCCAATGAATCGAAGCCTGGCACCTATGTCTGAAACTATGAGGTCATTTCACTCCACATCCATACCAATTTTTACACCTTGGTATTTGTGTGAGTCGACTGATTCCAATTATTACTCATTGCTGTTATAAATTGTATCAAGTACCAGCATTTTGCTAAATAAATTTAGTTTGTATCTCTGATCTCTGGAAAGAGGTAATCAACATTTGCACCTAGGAATCTTATCGAGAGTTGGCTGCATATTTGTACACTTTCTCTCAGATAGTACTTCACTACAGATAACTTTGTTATCACAAAAAGGTAAGGTAGTTATTACTATTGTTTTTATGATAAGTCCTGTACAATATGAAAGTAAGTATTGTAACACACCTCCCTTGGGCATACCTGCAGGTACTTCTACTTCTGTCGACGATTCACAATCCAAATTCACATGCTTCTTCCTCCCTATCATACAATCGACAATTCAGTTGCAAATACGGTTTGACACCCAGCACAACTAGGTTCAACAGTCGCTGGTGTAGTATTGAGTCTTACATGGCCATTGTCAGTTAGACTTTTAAACACACTTTCTATCATTTGTATATTTCGCAACGTGTTATTAGTTTGCCAAACCATACACCCTATACTAATAGTAGAATTATGCAGTGTCAGTTATCAATACCACACTACTTGCGCCTTGTTAAGTTGCCAACAGAACTGGAAGTCTTCGTTTGATGCCGATATCGACGGTATAGGATCTGGAAGACCCAGTAATGCAAACACACTGAGCCACGCCTCCAGCGGTTGCGCACTACAAGCGCCCTCTGGCGCCGCGAGTTCCACTGAAAAGTTAAAGACACTGGTACACCTGCTTAATGTCGTGTGGGGGCCCCGTCAGCACGCGGAAGTGACTTCCGTGGTCGGCGGAAGTGTTAAACTCAGAATAGTGTTCCTGGAGACACTCTGTAGTAATTCTGGACATGTGTGGTGTAGTATTGTCCTACTGGAATTGCCCAAGTTCCTCGGAATGCACAATGGACATGAATGGATGCAGGTGATGGGACAGGACGCTTACGTACATGTCACCTGTCGGAGTGGTATCTAGAGGTATCAGGGGTCCCATACCACTCCAGCTGCTCACACCCCACACCATTAAATAGCCTTAACCAGCTCGAACAGTCCCCTGCTAACTGCACAGTCCATAAATTCATGAGGTTTTCTCCATATCTGTAGACGTCCATCCGCTCGGTACAATTTGAAACGAGGCTCGCCCGACCAGGCAACATGTTTCCATTCATCGGCAGTCCAATGTCGATGTTGACATGCCCAGGTGTGGCGTAAAGCTTTGTGTCGTGCAGTGATCGAGGGTACACGAGTGGGCCTTCAGCTCTGAAAGCCCATATCACTGATATTTCGCTGAATGGTTCACAGGCTGACACTTGCTGATGGCCCAGCACTGAAATCGGCAGCACTTTGTAGTGGTTTTCAGTCGTCATTGGTCTCTTTCTAACAGAATGGTTTTCCGGCAGCAGCGATGTCAGAGATTTGATGTTTTATTCAGGGCACGCTCGTGAAATGGTCTTAGGGAAAAGTCACCACTACCGCGGAGATGCTGTGACCCATTCCTCGTGTGCCGACTGTAACACCACATTTGAACTCACTTACATCTTGATAACCTGCCGTTGCAGCAGCTGTAACCGATCTAACAACTGCGCCACACAAAAGTTGTCTTATACAGGCGCTACCGACTGCAGCGCCGTATTCTGCATGTTTACATATCTCTGTGTTTGTATACCCATGCCTATACTATTTTCTTTGGCGCATCAGTGGAGAATGGCCGGCGGCAGCCACTCAACCCCATTTGCACTTGGAGCCTCTCCACTGCTTGTTGCTAGGCAGACGCCGCCTAGTGACGGCTCCGACTCCGTCATTTGTGCTGCAGTTCAGAGACCTCAAGCTTGTTGACACTGAGAGCTGGACTCAGTTTCTTGGTGCAGTATTCTTTGTTTCCTCGTACACTTGGAGAAACACAAGTTACGAAAATCTTCTGTTTACTGTGTTAACTCGTTCTCTGTCATTTCTGCTCCTTCGGCGACAGTTGTCACACCGCTCTGTAGCCCCCCTCTCCTTACTGTTATCTCCGAAACTGTGCACAGCAAGTTTATATTAATGTTTTCTAAACCAGCGGGTGCAAAATCACGTGCAGTTTGAGGAATGGAATACTTTACGAACTTAAAAACCAGAGATAAAAGCGAGTTTCGAACAAGTTGGCTATGTTCAAGGGCTTTGTGAAGGAGGAGTGGAGCGAGACACGCCTATGAGGACAGAAAGGGCGGGAAAAGGATCAGATTAGCTATAAAATTTCGAGCT
Source organism: Schistocerca piceifrons (assembly GCF_021461385.2). Taxonomy (NCBI): domain Eukaryota; kingdom Metazoa; phylum Arthropoda; class Insecta; order Orthoptera; family Acrididae; genus Schistocerca; species Schistocerca piceifrons. The sequence continues at coordinate 397,091,344 of NC_060144.1, read as the reverse complement.
ACATTTCCGCATTTATACACGGAAAACGTTAATCAGACACAAGCAACTAAAAGTTTATAGTTACGCCACCAAATACTGCTAGCTGGTTCCGTCATTTAATCAGAAATGAATAATGATTTCTTATAAGTGTGTATTTTATAACAGTATACCTTCGTTCAAGTCTACATCTCAGGGAATGTATGTGGAGAGCAGCAAAATTTAAAACATTGTTGTCTTAAACAGATTCAAAGCAGATGTAATTAGGAGCGCATTCTTAGGGTGGTTAAATAATAACACGAAATGCATCTGGCGTTTCATAATTGCATTCAACAACATATTTGTACATTAATGCCTGATTTTCTGGCCTGCCAATATAGTAATTAGAATTCAACAAATTCTCCATCCAGCATTAACGTAGAGCAATGGTGGATTACGTTGTGTTTGCTCAGATGCCAACTCGAGGACACATAGAAGAAGACAGGGAAAAAAACGAAAAACAAATGAAATAATTGAGGAGCGTATCAGCGTATTTCCTCCAGATGCTATACATAAACGGACTAACGTCCCTTATCACTGAGCATGAGTCTCTGATCACAGAAGAAATTTCCAATTAATTCATGTTTTCATGATACAATGCCTCTAAATTCTACACGAATCACATCTTTTATGTATATAGAACTTCAATTTGAAGTCAACACCGATAGTTCACTGCTAATATTAACATCTTCTGGTTAGTGAATAAAATATAGGAATAATAGCTTAACACCGATCATATTCAAACCGAATTGTAGTGTTTCATTCATTCGCCTTTTGCTGTACAGGCAAATGGAAGCGTTACACAACATTACTAGCAATGTAGAAAATGATGAGCTAGCTCGTGTACCTGTCTGAGCATCTAAGCATGAAGACAATTATACATGTTCAGTATCTAATAATACAAGTGTTGACTTACACAAAACTGTCCTACAGGAAAAACGAAGGCATTTGCAAGTTTTCAACACTGTATCGTGTGGTGTAATTACCTTTATGCCTATGTGAAATGCTAAACTTACATTAAAAACAATGTGCATACGAAATACATTTAGATTTGTACAAAATAAAAATGTAGTTTCAATATTAAACAGTAATTATAGGCCCATCTACTTATTTCAGTTTGGTCATTTGAAACGACCTTGCTTCTTGTTCCATACTAAGATTTAAATAAATTCTATTACAATGCCCAAGAAGGACAGGTAAATTTTGTTATTGATATTGGTATCGTTATTACTATTACTATTATTATTATTATTATTGCTAATTACGTTTTACAATACTTATACCTAGGCCTAGACGCCGTAGAGGTTGCAAAATTATTTTTTCTTGTAGCTGCTCTGAATTTATAGGTGGAGTAGGTACATCATTCGCCCAAGTCCTGAAAGGAACCAATCGAAAGCAGGGGATGGATTATCCCATACATTAAGACGCCTATGGTTTCTAATTAGTCTTGCGTCCGGAGATATACCAAGACTGGTTGCTCGCAGAGTAACTGCAATGACGTCATCAAGGTGAAGATGAATGAGTGACCTGCTTACGGGCAGAGGTTCAGGCATGATGCAACAAGAAACATAAGAATGATTCGTACGACAATCATTACACATATTAAATGAAGTGTTCTTACTGAAAGGAAAATTCATTTGATTGGAACACAGTCTCTTATTCAAAAATGTGCAAAGAACATCGGGAAATACGGTAAATACTGATATTGAGTCATTTGGTTCAACATCAGCCACACGATATTCGTTAGAAAAGTAGTACCTTCGTTACTGGCGTCTGTGTTAGACTAGTTCATATTCCACTAACGCTGAGAATGCTGCCCAGTGCCCCAGGATTGGCGCTGCGCTGTATTTCTGCCAACGCGTCTGTATTCCCGTGTCAGTTAAAGTATATGTTCAAACACAGGATGTACACTGCGGCACCTAAATTTTGCAGCTCCCAATGCTTGATGTAATTTGTTTCATCTGCACGGCGCTAGCGTTGGCTGTGTAAACGAACCTTATGTCAGTTGTTTATGGTCCCTCGCTCGAAGTAGTTCCGATATCCCACACCACATTGTGTAACACTGGCGTCGTTGTCGCATTGAGATATAAATTTAACGTGAATGCTTGAACAGTGAAATAGTTTGTTCCGTTGTCGGTAATGGGGCGAATAGCATTTCTTGTATGTGTCCATACGATTCAAAACATGGGTAGTGTTCCACAGGAAATCAAGACTACACATTGGAACCTACAACAAACAAAATTCTCGTTCGACTGTGGCAGTGTGTGATGGTAAGTACATTTCACATGTTTCACTTGCGTCCCCCACCTCCTCCTTTTCCACCAAAATCCCGTCATCCCTTACACTCTCTGCAGGCTTGATCCCCCCCACCCCCTGGTTTCCTCCTTCCCCTCCACAGCACGACCATTGCTGCGCCTCTATCGCTGTATCCCTCCCTCTCTCCATCTCCACACTCTCCTTCATCAGGGCAATTTTCAGCACATCCCCCTCCCGGATGTCGAACTTTTCCGTGACATCTACCCTTTTTTCCAACTGTAACCTGGCCTTGTTCCTCCCCCTCCACCTGGCCCCAGGGCCCCCCTTACCTCTTACCTCCTCCCATAGTGGCATTTTCTCCTCCCCCCTCCCTGAGTCCCTGCAACCCCCCCCCCCCCCCGCAGCCACAGGGTCCCCCCTTTACCTCTTCCCTCCTTCTCCCAGAGTGGATTTTTCCCCTCTCCCCCTACCTGAGTCCCTGCACCCCCTCCTCAACTGTTTCCCTGCCACATCCTTCCCTCCCCAGCCCTATTTGGCGCCCCCCCCCTGCCCATCTCCTCCCCTCTCAACCCCTCTCGCTCCCTTCTTCCACATCTCCAGGCCCCTGGCAGATCCTCTCAGTTTGCTCATCGCCATTAGTGTGCTACATCTGTAGTGTTGTGTTTGGTGGAGTTCTCCCGTGATGTCAAGAGCTGTGATTTTGATTGTGTGCTGGACTTGTACATAGCGTTACTGTCAGTGATTGTTATGTGTTGCACCATACATCAATAACTTTTATGCTCAAGCTATACTTCGTCTTGTGATTTTTTGATTGTACCAGTGTGTGGGTTTTTTATGTGTGCCCCTTTTTTACTGTTTTTATCTCCATTTTACAGTCGTCCCCTTTTTGCCTGTTCTCTTCCATTATATACCCCCTATTTATATTTATGTGCTCCATATTTTCCCCTTTATGTTATTTTAAATGTCTTCTATTGTATAATTAATGTCTTTCAGCTGAAGAGCAGTGCATGTGCTGTTGCCAGCCCACTCCAGATGGGGCACTGAAATACAATAAAGGAAAAACAAAAGTTCCCCTGCAGTAGCACGAAGCGAAGCCTACTCATATTTCCTGCACTGTTGGTAGTTTAGCTGAATAAATGCATTATGACACGCCACATAGAATATGAGTTTCTTCCATCATTGCATAGTAAATCACCTGTGGATCCCGTTTATCACCAAAATTCGTGAGGCAAATGATTATACCGAATATTAGCCTTTTAATGTCATTGACTTGAATCAAATGCCTAATAACATTTTCGAACAAATAATACTTATGAATGCATACAAGTTCAGTAGCAATACTTAACTGTACACCTCTGTATTTGATTACATTTTAATTGCATAAATTACAAGTAACACTCGCGACCTGGGTCCAAAATACAATCTCACACCTGTTCTCATCAATGTGTCAAATTACAATACAGAGCTAATAGTGATGTTAAAAGAAATGTGTATCAAGGTGATGAAAAGAGTTCACGCTATTTGGAAACAAGAGAGTGCTCATCGAAACAAATCTCATCGGATCATCTATCCTATTTGTAGCAATATCAGCAGAAACTCTCATTGATCGACGCGACTGTGTCAACCTGGAACGAGTGAGTAGTATGTAGATAAGAAATACTTCTAACACGTATTCCAATCTCTGTCTTCCTCTACAGTTTTTGCCCTCTACAGCTCCCTCTAGTACCATGGAAGTCATTCCCTCATGTCTTAGCAGATGTCCTATCATCCTGTCCCTTCTCCTTATCAGTGTTTTCCACATATTCCTTTCCTCTCCGATTCTGCGTAGAACCTCCTCATTCCTTACCTTATCAGTCCACCTAATTTTCGTCTATAGCACCACATCTCAAATGCTTCGATTCTCTTCTGTTCCGGTTTTCCCACAGTCCATGTTTCACTACCATACAATGCTGTACTCCAGACGTACATCTTCAGAAATTTCTTCCTCAAATTAAGTCCGGTATTTGATATTAGTTGACTTCTCTTGGCCAGAAATGCCTTTTTTGCCATAGCGAGTCTGCTTTTGATGTCCTCCTTGCTCCGTCCGTCATTTGTTATTTTACTGCCTAGGTAGCAGAATTCCTTAACCTCATTGACTTCGTGACCATCAATCCTGATGTTAAGTTTCTCGCTGTTCTCATTTCAACTACTTCTCATTACCTTCGTCTTTCTCCGATTTACTCTCAAACCATACTGTGTACTCATTAGACTGTTCATAATTTAATCCTTCTTCACTTTTACTCAGGATAGCAATGTCATCAGCGAATCGTATCATTGATATCCTTTCACCTTGTATTCTAATTCCACTCCTGAACCTTTCTTTTATTTCCATCAGTGCTTCCTCGATGTACAGATTGAAGAGTAGGGGCGAAAGGCTACAGCCTTGTCTTACACCCTTCTTAATACGAGCACTTCGTTCTTGATCGTCCACTCTTATCATTCCCTCTTGGTTGTTGTACATATTGTATATGACCCGTCTCTCCCTATAGGTTACCACTACTTTTTTCAGAATCTCGAACAGCTTGCACCAATTTATATTGTCGAACGCTTTTTCCAGGTCGATAAATCCTATGAAAGTGTCTTGATTCTTCTTTAGCCTTGCTTCCATTATTAGCCGTGACGTCAGAATTGCCTCTCTCGTCCCTTTTCTATTCCTAAAGCCAAACTGATCGTCACCTAGCGCATTCTCAATTTTCTTTTCCATTCTTCTGTATATTATTCTTGTAAGCAGCTTCGATGCATGAGCTGTTAAGCTGATTGTGCGATAATTCTCGCACTTGTCAGCTCTTGCCATCTTCGGAATTGTGTGGATTGTGTGGATGATGCCTTTCCGAAGGTCAGATGGTATATCGCCAGACTCATATATTCTACACATCAACGTGAATAGTCGTTTTGTTGCCACTTCCCCCAATGTTTTTAGAAATTCTGATGGAATGTTATCTATCCCTTCTACCTTATTTGACCGTAAGTCCTCCAAAGCTCTTTTATATTCCGATTCTAATACTGGATCCCCTATCTCTTCTAAATCGACTCCAGTTTCTTCTTCTATCACATCAGACAAATCTTCACCCTCATAGACGCTTTCAATGTATTCTTTCCACCTATCTGCTCTCTCCTGTGCATTTAACAGTGGAATTCCCGTTGCACTCTTAGTGTTACCACCGTTGCTTTTAATGTCACCAAAGGTTGTTTTGACTTTCCTGTATGCTGAGTCTGTCTTTCCGACAATCATATCTTTTTCGATGTCTTCACATTTTTCCTGCAGCCATTTCGTCTTAGCTTCCCTGCACTTCCTATTTATTTCATTCCTCAGCGACTTGTATTTCTGTATTCCTGATTTTCCCGGAACATGTTTGTACTTCCCCCTTTCATCAATCAACTGAAGTATTTCTTCTGTTACCCATGGTTTCTTCGCAGCCACCTTCTTTGTACCTATGTTTTCCTTCCCAACTTCTGTGATGGCCCTTTTTAGAGATGTCCATTCCTCTTCAACTGTACTGCCTACTGCGCTATTCCTTATTGCTGTATCTATAGCGTTAGAGAACTTCAAACGTAACTCGTCATTCCTTAGTACTTCCGTATCCCACTTCTTTGCGTATTGAATCTTCCTGACTAATGTCTTGAACTTCAGCCTACTCTTCATCACTACTGTATTGTGATCTGAGTCTATATCTGCTCCTGGGTACGCTTTACAATCCAGTCTCTGATTTCGGAATCTCTGTCTGACCATGATGTAATCTAATTGAAATCTTCCCGTATCTCCCGGCCTTTTCCAAGTATACCGCCTCCTCTTGTGATTCTTGAACAGGGTATTCGCTATTACTAGCTGAAACTTGTTACTGAACTCAATTAGTCTTTCTCCTCTTTCATTCCTTGTCCCAAGCCCATATTCTCCTGTAACCTTTTCTTCTACTCCTTCCCCTACAATAGCATTCCAGTCGCCCATGACTATTACATTTTCGTCCCCCTTTACATACTGCATTACCCTTTCAATATCCTCATACACTTTCTCTATCTGTTCATCTTCAGCTTGCGACATCGGCATGTATACCTGAACCATCGTTGTCGGTGTTGGTCTGCTGTCGATTCTGATTTGAACAACCCGGTCATTGAACTGTTCACAGTAACACCCCCTCTGCCCTTCCTTCCTATTCATAACGAATCCTACACCAGTTATACGAATTTCTGCTGCTGTTGATATTACCCGATACTCATTTGATCAGAAATCCTTGTCTTCCTTCCACTTCACTTCACTGACCCCTACTATATCTAGATTGTGCCTTTGCATTTCCCTTTTCAGATATTCTAGTTTCCCTACCACTTCTGACATTCCACGCCCCGACTCGTAGAGCGTTATCCTTTCGTTGATTATTCAATCTTTTTCTCATGGTGACCTCCCCCTTGGCAGTCCCCTCCTGGAGATCCGAATGGGGGACTATTCCGGAATCTTTTGCCAATGGAGAGATCATCATGACACTTCTTCAATTACAGGCAACATGTCCTGTGGATACACGTTACGTGTCTTTAATGCAGTGGTTTCCATTGCCTTCTGCATCCTCATGTCGTTGATCATTGCTGATTCTTCCGCCTTTAGGGGCAATTTCCCACCCCTAGGACAAGAGAGTGCCCTGAACCTCCATCCGCTCCTCCGCCCTCTTTGACAAGGCCGTTGGCAGAATGAGGTTGACTTCTTATGCCGGAAGTCTTTGGCCGCCAATGCTGATTAGGCAGTGGCGGGGATCGAACCCGGGCCCGAAGACGTTTTGATTATGAATCAAAGACGCTACCCCTAGACCACGGGTACTTGAAATACAGAATTGCGATTCGAAGACTAGTCTGCTGCGTGGTCTCAGGTGCCTTGCAACGGTTCGGGCAGTCATCCCCGTCAGAGTTTCGAGTCTTCCCTCGGGCATGGGTGTGTGAGTTGTCTTTAGTGTAAATTGGTTTAAGTTAGATTCAGTAGTGTGCAAGCCTATGGACTGATGACGTCAGCAGTCTGGTCCCATAGGAAGTACGACAAATTTCCAAATTTTTGCAAGAGTAGTGTGTTACATAAAATTATCCACATGTGGAAGAAAAATCATTCCTAATAGGTGGAGACACACACATCCACCCACCCATACACATACTCACACACACACACACATACACACACACACACACACACACACACAAAGATTATAGCATTATTAACTACATAAGAAGAGAAATTTGTTAACATCGAGTATAGATTTAAGTGTCAGGAAGTCTTCTCTGAGAGTATTTGTATATAGTGTAGCCATGTATGGATGTGAAACATTGATGATAAACAGTTTAGACAAGAAGAGAATAGGAGCTTCTGAAATGTGGTGCTACAGAAAAATACTGAGCATTAAGTGGGTAGTTCATGTAACGAATGAGGAGATACTCAATGGAAGTGGGGAGAAGAGGAATTTCTGGCACATCTTGACTAAAAGAAGGGACCGGTTGGTAGGACACTTTCTGAGGCATCAAGGGATCACTAATATACTATTGGAGGGAAGCGTGGAGGGTAAAAATCGTAGAAGGAGACCAAGAGGTGAATACATTAAGCAGATTCAGGAGGGTGTAGGTTGCAGTAGTTATTCGGAGATGAACAGGCTTGCGTAAGATAGAGTAGCATGGAGAGCTACATCCAACCAGTCTTTCGACTGAAGACTACAACAACAACAGCAACATGGCTACAGATATGGAACGATTTAAATCTTAAAAGGGATACATCAACTTTCTACTTCCCGATTGAGGATCGGCTAATAAACAGCTAACAGGGTTGGGTATTCCAGAGACCAGTGTGGAAGTGCGTTTCTTATCTTCTCTATGTCTGCTTGTTGAGTAGCATGGAGGTAATCTAGTTCTTGTAGTTCGAAAGTGATAACTTCCTGCACATGGGTACATTGATTTTCATTACACATCTGGCGAGGATCGGTGAGCTCTCCGACAAACCGCATTTGCATTCCTTGCTAGAATTTGCCATGGCCCATGGCTGTAGAAACTGTGTCAGCGTGACGTCGTTACAACCTACTCTGTCACGCAGCTTAGCAGTGGAGCGCTCTAGAATTGCGTCCCTCTCGGGCAAAAAATCTTTGCCTGCTATGGATACGGATGTTAGACTCTCTAAGACGAGGAATGGGTTTGCACAGATCATTTATCAAAACTTGACCAGCAGCAAGGCCTGGAACTTATTGGGCTTAGATCTTGGGCCTAGGGCTCCAAGAATCTTGCAGTCACCAACCTTAGGCTTCGGAAGTTGTTCATGGTCACAAATTCCGTGATATAATCCGACCGATACAGCAGTCGTATGCACACCGGTATCTAAAATAATGATGACAGATAAATCATTCAACGTAAACCGAGCGGTGGTTTGCAAGTCACATTTCATGAATTTACTGCACCGTTAGTGCTCTTGACAGAACTCTTCTGTCGTGCACAATGCGACATTAAACAACCACAGATTTGGATTCTGTTATATGCAATTACAGTGTGCCAAGACCAAACCATGGGGACTCGTTTCGGTCTTGCCTAGTTTGTTGACTTGGTTCCACCTTTATCCTCTTAAGTCGACCAAAGAGGGTAGTGGAAACTGAAAACTTAGTTTGGTTTAACATATTGTGTGCAGATCGGATGCAGAAGCCGCCACATCCGGGCATGGACTAGGTGCAACAGGCATTGCGTGTCTCCATCTACTGCAGAGGCTCACTTATGCCTTGGCGTCGAGGCTTGACAGAGCCCTGGAGATCAAGGAGCAAAGGGGCGCCGGCAAGAATGTAAATGATGGGACAAATAAACATTCGTTATGAAAACAGTGAGAAAAATGAGAGAAGTAAATAAGGTAGACGAGTTAGCCACCAAAGAAGAACTGTCTGATAGTATCACAAATTTAAAAAGACAAGGACAGGAGGCAGCTACGACCTTAGTAAAATTAACTAGGGAGATACGGCTTGAAATAGATCAACAGGACGTTTTAGACAGGCAAAGGAGGTTCACGAATAGAGGTAGGCGATAAGATGAAACGTACAGAGTGAATACCTCACCTAGTAGTTCGAAGATACAAACAGTCAGATCTTGTATAACGCTGTATTTTCTTATTGGCGTTTTGTTATGGTTTTATGAATGCTTGTATATGTGTGTGTATCTTAACTTAGGTATTATTACCAAGAGCTTATAAGGTTCCATTAATACTAGCACAAGCATTCAATAAACTTATTGATCAAAGAGCCACTTTTCTATATATTTTAATATCATTTAAACTAAGTGTGCCTTGCTGCCTGCAGAAGTCATTTTCATGTGTTTATAGTGGTTTTTAATTCCTTAAATGTTCCTTGAATATTCAGGTCTGTTAAAATCCTAAAACGGTCTATTCGTGTGTTATAGACGTATTGTTCAATGCGCTATGTAACTCTGCCTCCTGCCAAGTGGCATCTTTTCCCCTTCTCTTAGACTCTGATTTGTGATTTCAACCAGTACACGGACTTGTGCGGAATTATGTGGGGAGACAGTTTCACTTTATATTTCAGCCTAGTAAGTGGCACAAACTGTATCATCAAAGTTAAGCCTCAGGCTGAATAATGTATCCAGTGATTTCAATGAGTTTCATCTCAAGTACTTGTCCACTGATGAAGTACATGCACACATATCCGAAGGAACATTGCATCGTAATTCGCAGTAACACAGGCACTGCAATACCGTATTCATCTGCCGACAATGGTCAAGCGATATCAAGTAAAATGTCTCCCCTGTACAGGAATATACATAATGGATGTGCGAGTACAGATTGTAGACACAAGGTTTATGACGTCTGGTCCTGTAGGTCTGGCTGTGAACGTGCTCGAATACTGAAACAGTAAGAAGATCGCACGCCATAAATGGGAAATTCGGGTTCCGGTCCGGCACAAATTTTTACTATTTTTTAGCTGATTGTTGTTCATATTCGCTACTGCGAATACATTTAATGCGTTTATAACGGCTAAGTCGTTGCAGAGCCTGTTACCTTCGACATGGATACATGTTGGAAGGAAAATTGCATCGGAATATCGAACGACATATAACCTTTTCTGAAGATGTCGAGCGTATGCGTCAAGTGTTAATACGTCTACGAGATCTTGACCTCATGTAACGGTTGTATTACAGCCCGATACAGTGAATATTTCTGAGAAAGAAATTTCCATTTTACGAAATTCAATCTTCCTTTCAATGGTCAAACTGACAGCCGTGTTGCTTCAGGAGTTGGATGATGAAGGGCACCATGTGTCCTATGCTTCAAGCTCGTTACCTCCGACAAAAATGAAGCATAGGGTTCATGAACTCGAGGCATAGGCCGTACTTCTCGCATTAGGAAAGTTTGAATTCTATCTCTAACACTGGTAAATTTTACCTCAGGACTGATAATCAAGCTTTAAGGTGGGTGCTGGCACGTCACAGTAACAGAGGCAGTATCGTAAGCTGGGCCGTGAATGTTTCAGCCTCCCAGTTTTAATTTAAACATCTAAGGTGTTCCGAAAATCTGATAGTAGATGCATTACGTCACATGTTCGAAGAAAAGCAAGCAGCCAATGAGGTTTTGAGCAAGATCAGGCCGAATTTCAGGTGTCATCTTTGCCTGGGAATCTTAAAGAGAACTAAGAGCAGGACCCTGACCTCCAAGAGATGAGATGAAGATAGGGGGCCGTAGAGGAAGTACCGGATTGTCACTTACACACAGGGTTTCTCTGTTATACTACGTAAGGGACTACCGAGTGAAGGTCTACCTGCCACGTGAATCAGTTCCCGCCATTTTTAAATATTCTAATAAATTACACTACTGGCCATTAAAATTGCTACACCAAGAAGAAATGCATATGATAAACGGGTATTCATTGGACAAATATATTATACTAGAACCGACATGTGATTACATTTTCACGCAATTTGGGTACATAGATCCTGAGAAATCAGTACCCAGAACAACTAACTCTGGCCGAAATAACGGCCTTGATACGCCTGGGCATTGAGTCAAAAAGAGCTTGGATGGCGTGTAAAGGTACAGCTGCCCATGCAGCTTCAACTCGATACCACAGTTCAAAAAGAGTAGTGACTGACGTGTTGTGACGAGCCAGTTGCTCGGCCACCATTGATCAGACGTTTTAAATTGGTGAGAGATCTGGAGAATGTGCTGGCCAGGGCAGCAGTCGAACATTTTCTGTATCCAGAAAGGCCCGTACAGGACCTCCAACATGCGGTTGTGTATTATCTTGCTGAAATGTAGGATTTCGCAGGGATCGAATGAAGGGTAGAGCCACGGGTCGTAAGACTTCTGAAATGTGACGTCCACTGTTGAAAGAGCTGTCAATGCGAACGAGAGGTGACCGAGACGTGTACCCAATGGCACCCCATACCATCAAAAAAATGGTTCAAATGGCTCTGAGCACTATGGGACTTAACAGCTGTGGTCATCAGTCCCCTAGAACTTAGAACTACTTAAACCTAACTAACCTAAGGACATCACACACATCCATGCCCGAGGCAGGATTCGAACCTGCGACCGTAGCAGTCGCGCGGTTCCGGACTGCGCGCCTAGAACCACGAGACCACCGCGGCCGGCCCCATACCATCACGTCGGGTGATACGCCAGTATAGCGATGACGAATACACGCTTCCAACGTGCGTTCATCGCGATGTCGCCAAACACTGATGTGATCATCGTGATGCTGTAAAAAGAACATGGAATAACGTTTTACCATTCGTGATCCCAGGTTCATCGTAGAGTACCCATCAGAGGCGCTCCTGTCTGTGATGCAGCGTCAAGGGTAACCGCAGCCATGCTCTCCGAGCTGATAGTCCATGCTGCTGCAAATGTCGTCGAACTGTTCGTGCAGATGGTTGTTGTCTTGCAAACGTCCCCATCTGTTGACTCAGGCATCGAGACGTGGCTGCACGATCCGTTACAGCCATGCGGATAAGATAACTGTCATTTCGAGTGCTAGTGATACGAGGCCGTTGGGATCCAGCACGGCGTTCCGTATTACCCTCCTAAACCCACATATTCCATATTCTGCTAACAGTCATTGGATCTCGACCAACGTGAGCAGCAATGTCGCGATACGATAAACCGCAATCGCGAGAGGCTACAATCCGACCTTTATCAAAGTCGGAAACGAGATGGTACGCATCACAACAACGTTTCACTAGGCAACGCCGGTCAACTGCTGTTTTTTGTATGAGAAATCTGTTGGAAACTTTCTTGTTGTCAGCACGTTGTAGGTGGCGCCACCAGTGCCAACCTTGTGTGAATGCTCTGAAAAGCTAATCATTTGTATATGACAGGATCTTCTTCCTGTCGGTTAAATTTCGCGTCTGTAGTACGTTTCGTGATGTAGCAATTTTAGTGGCCAGTTGTGTGGATTTAGGGGGCATTTAGGTATATTTAAAACGTTACAAGAGGTTGAAGAGTCCGTCACTTGGTCATATTTAAACAAGGACGTATGAAGGTTCGTGAACCAGTGTGAGGGTTGCATGATTAAACCCAGTACAAATATTCGAAATGTTTTTCTGTTTTCCATGTTTTCCGAGAGGCCGGTGAATAAAATCTTTACTGAGTATCTCAAACAGTTTTATGGTATCAAGGTCGATAAGAGGTATATTGTTGCAGTCACTGATCCCTTCTCGCGTTTTTTGTGATTGTGCGTGGAACATGTATGACAGCGGTAGCAACAATCGGGCATCTCCGGAAAATTCTCTGAGGTTTTCGGCCACCTAAATCTTTAATCAGTGACAACGCGTTTTGGTGAATTCACGAGGGTTTATAATCAGAATGGAATACTGCATACCACCACTATACCATATTATGCGCAATCTTCCTTTGTCGAAGGGGCAAACCGCAGATTAGAGACGGCCCAAACAATATTTCATTCAGATACTGAAAGTAAGTGGGACTGGTCCATTCCCATGGTGAATTTGCCCTTCAGAACTGCGACCCACGAGGCTTAATAGAAGATTCTTGTGACGTGTTTACGTATTCTATCAACTCTGCCTTGTGGTCGATGAATGATCTCACTCTGGAGCAGGGTTGTTCTGAGATTGTCTGGGATGACTGGAGGCGAGCTACAACCAATATTGACCAGGCGGATCGCAGAGAAGCGAATCAGTATAAGAAGGGCAGACGTCCCGCCAAGTCTGACGTCTGGTGACGTGGTCTTCGTTAAGAACTTTGCCACTGAAATAAAGACCGATAAAAAAGTTTGTCAGGAAGTTGCTATCCCACTTTCAGGGACCTTGCAGAGTTCTGACAGTATGTACCCCATTAATCTGTAGGTCCAAAATCCGATGACTCGAAAAACATGTAGAATAACCGTAAGTCAGGTCATAATGGACATGGTACTAGAGAACTAAAGACTCTTCTTGTGAATCCCACCACAGGATTTTGTAGTCTAAGGGGGGAGGGCAGGGAGATAGAGCCGTTCAAGCTACTATTGACTTCCTGCCCCCTTTATCTTCGACGATATATGTAACTAAGGTTTGGATGTCGCCCCCTCAGTGCGCACACGTAGCATATTACTGTGTTTGGCACAGTCCAGTGGTGTGAGAGGCAGGCATTCTGAGCTTTTGCAGCAAACAGCCAACCACTCTAACACAGACCGACTGTTACCCAAAGTTTCTTTTCCCTATGTTTGTCTGTACAACATTTGTGACTGCCCTTTTCTGGGATGTCTACTCCTCCACTAAAGTGCCTACTTTGGTATTTCCTATTGCAGTATCCACACCATCAGCGAACTTCAAATGCGTCTCACTGTTCCTCATCATTTCCATATCCCAATTCCTTCAGCACTCATTCTTCTGTGCGATTCTCTTAGACTTCAGTTTACTCTTCGTCATTACTTATTAAGATCTGAGTCCTTATCTGCTCCAGGGTACACCTTATAATACAGTATTTAAGTTCAGAACGTCTAACCAAGCTGGAATCTTACCATGTCTCTTTGTCTTTCACAAGTATACCTACTACTCTTCTGATTCTTGAAAAGAGTATCTTCTTAAAGTTATTGTGGAGCTCATTAGTCTTTGTTCTTTGTCACGCCTACTGACAAGCCCAGTAACTCTTTCTTCTGTTCCTTCCCCTACAACCGACTCCAGTCCCTCATGATAATTAGATTTTATCTCCTTCTGCATACCGAATTACCCGTTTAGTGTCCTCATACATTTTCCCTATTTTTTTCTCATATGGTTGCGATGTCGTTACGTAAAGATGGTGCCAACGTTAGTTTACTGTCGAGTCTTATGTGAACAACTCTATCACTTAAGTGTTCACAATAGCTGACTCTCTGCCCTAGTTTCCTATTCATAACGAATCCTTCTCCCATTATATCGTTTCCTGCTGCTGTTGATATTACCCTATATCCGTCTCAGAAGAAATCCTTATTTCTTTTCATTTCACTTTAATAATTAACAGCCTCAGTAGCACTGTTTGCCTAGAATTTACCTATGTTTCAGTCGGCATAACCCAACCTTCTTCAGAATATCAGTAACTACCGTCTTCGCATAGTGGACATCGTCAAGTTAAAACTATAAATCCATAAATTATCGTCAGACTATAAAACTTACCTGGAACTGCCTCGGCCCCACTTCGCGACCGCCATGCGGCAGCCACGAGTGCTGTACAGTTCCAGTATAGCACTCATGGCTGCCACATGGCGGTCGCGAAGTGGGGCCGAGGCAGTTCCAGGTAAGTTTTATAGTCTGACGATAATTTATGGATTTATAGTTTTAACTTTAAAATTAAAATTAATATTTACACAGTTGCTGACAGGGCCGCAAAATGTTGAAGATATCTATATTCCACCATATTTTATCGTGGTCACCTATCCTTCAGCAATAGCCTCCTTAGGAACCGAATGGGTCACTAATCCGTAATCTTTTACATGTTTTACTATTACTGAAGAGAATGACAGATATGTAACAGCTTCGACTATTGGCAGAAACACAGGATACTCCTACAAATAGTGGAGAGACTAATCTTCCAGGAAGACTGAAGAAGAGTGAAACTAATCAATTAAACAGCTGTCATACAGAGATAAGTATCTAATGGGAATATTTTTTCATTTCACACAGTGAGCCGACTCATCAGATTCGGCTATTGTTGCTGATACTGTTTAGCTGTCTAACAATACTTTCTGAGTCAGAAGGTTGGACGGGCAAGAGCATCAAAGCTTCACCGATGACATCTGGATATGTCAATGTTTGCCATCTCTTACAAATACCAAGCAGGACGCACTGGTATAGACTACAGTACTGTGGATCAGTGAATCCGAGACCTATACAAAAAAACTGCCGAAAATTACCAACAGACGGCTATTATGGCCATTCGCTCCTTCACACGGTCTCGGGTCTTGCTGCGCAGAATTGTACAATGGAAACAATAGGAGATAAAGTTTATCAGACAAATTACCTGCAGTGTTCCATGACAGCATAGCGCCACAGAATTCACCTTAGCTGGGGACGCCACTACTGGTTTCAAGTAGCTTCACAAGTCCAGTCGTGGACAAAACGAGCGAGACCCCTCGCCTTTTCGTTATGCTGATCCGCGCAGCTTTAAAATCTGCTACACAGCATAACAGCCAAGGAGACGAAGTGCTACCAACATACTATGCACAGGCGTGAAATTGAAAAACCATCCGAATAAGGTCAGACTGTTTTTAATCATGTGTAAGACTATATTAATGCTGATTAGTGTGTTAAACACAACACGTAAATATAAGATATAAATGAAAGAAAAAAAGCATAAACTGTACTAAAACAAATGAATTTCAGCTTATCGACATAAAATGTTTTAGTAATACAAAGTACCCCAGATCGTTACGAATTAGCAAAATAATATGCGCATTCGGCCACAAAACGGTCTGTGTCAATGTTCAGACCAGTCATACTGGATTACCGTTGCTGACCTACCATGAAAGCGTGCAAATTTAGCAATGCGTGAAGATTCATAACGACATCCAGTTAAAAATCATTCAGTGCCACACTTAAGTCAATTCAGTTATTAACAGAAGAGGAAAAAGTAGGCGGCAACAAGTATGAAATTCTACGAAAGTTTCATATTGACATCCACAGGGCGCCGGTACAGAACAAAGGTAGCAATAAAACGTATTGTGGGCACGAGAATTTCTTAAAATTGCTTTACTGATAGTCTAAGAGTAGGACGGTAAAGAAATAGTCCAAAGTTGGTTAGATGAACCCTCTGCCAGGCACGTAAGTCTGGATTGCAAAGCAATCATGTAGATGTAGTCATGTAGATGCAAGAACAAAATTATCTTGTAATTCGACATGTGAGTTACATTTGATTTGAACATTCAAGGTGTTTTCTGTTTATTTACTTTTTGTTCATTATTTTCAGCCATAGACAAACACCTAGTTGCGTTAAATTGATACTGAAATAATGTGTCATGCATGGACCAATAACAATAAATTCTTAACTACTTGTTATAGTTTTCTCTGCCTCGTGATGACTGGGTGTTGTGTGA
The DNA here is from genome assembly GCF_021461385.2 of Schistocerca piceifrons. Taxonomy (NCBI): domain Eukaryota; kingdom Metazoa; phylum Arthropoda; class Insecta; order Orthoptera; family Acrididae; genus Schistocerca; species Schistocerca piceifrons. The sequence goes on along the minus strand of NC_060144.1, from coordinate 397,074,530 downwards.
TGTCCTGAGGTTAGTTAGGTTTAAGTAGTTCTAAGTTCTAGGGGACTGATGACCATAGATGTTAAGTCCCATAGTGCTCAGAGCCATTTGAACCATTTTTGAACTTGTTATAGTATTGCAGTATCTGCCAGCGTCTTCAGAAGTGGATATCGCATAAGATGTTCCTAGGGTGTTTATAAGTGGCTATTACAGAACACTTGGAACAAAATTTGAATGTAGCTTCGTAAAAGTCCCGTGATCAAACGGTCTTAGTTGCTGGCGAATACAGTTTATCCTCACTAGACAGTATATATTATCATTATACATGAGGTGGAAAGGGTTTAGCCGACTGCTGTGGCCAAGCGGTTCTTTTTTTTCCATCTTGTTCGTTGTGTTTGGTCGACGCGGACGTCACGTTCAAGTTTTTTAGGCCAACCGTGCCCTGCTAAGCGTTTTTTTTTTTTTTTTTTTTTACAGAGGCCAACCGTGCCTTGCTAAGCGCTTCAGTCAGGAACCACGCGGCTGCTTCAGTCGTGGGTTGGAATCCTACCACGGGCATGGATGTGTGTGATGTCTTTAGGTTAGGTGCGTTTAAGTAGTTCTAGGTCTAGTGGACTGATGACCTAAGCAGTTTGATCGCATAGTTCTTAGAGCCATTTTTTGTTCTTTCGCGTTAATTTTCTTTACATAAACGGCCGTATCTTTAGATTGCGTTGACATAGGAAGCTCACTTTTTTACACCAGGAAGTGTGATACTTTTCTGCTTATTATGTCTATCAGTACTCGAAGTAAAACAGGTCTTAAGGGTTGGATAGACAGATAGCCACGCGGGATTAGCCGAGCGGTCTATGGCGTTGCAGTCATGGACTGTGCGGCTGGTCCTGGCGGAGGTTCGAGTCCTCCCTCGGGCATGGGTGTGTGTGTGTGTGTGTGTGTGTGTGTGTGTGTGTATGTGTGTGTGTGTGTGTGTGTGTGTGTGTGTGTCTGTCTGTGTGTGTGTTTGTCCTTAGGATAATTTATGTTAAGTAGTGTGTAAGCTTAGGGACTGATGACCTTCACAGTTAAATCCCATAAGATTTGGCACAAATTTGAACATTTTTTGTAGACAGGTAGACGGTCAAGGAAGTGAGACTAGTAGGGTTCCATTTTTACAGATTTAGGTGACGAAAATAGCTACGACAGTTAGTGAATATGAGGGCCGCATAAATAATTACACCTAGTCATTATTCGAAATGTTCTAGTTGCAGTCGATACATCAGCATATTACTCGTAGCTACGCTTTCGATCCAAAACACGTTTACAGGAATGCAAATAAAATCCATTTGCCTATACACGTGGTAATTCAGATCCCAATATTAATGCCACAGCGTTTTAGAAGTGCGAGCATTCCCATTGCTAGCTAGTTTAAGAAACACTTAGGCTAATGAACCTTTTCTGGCAGTGGCGAGTCTAATGGAGAATTCCAAACCTTGTATTACACGTTTGGAAACTTTGTAGCCGTTTGTTTCTTGAGGTGGTGCAGAATTATCCTACTAAATTTACTCGTTAATAACAGTATTTTGTTATTTCGATAAACATCCCGAATGATTGTCACCTAAGCGGTTACATAAAGGTAGAAAATTTATGTTTTTGACTCCATAAAGCTCTATGCAACAGAAACTGCAGATCATTCTGCCATTTTCATTGCGAAATTGCCGACTTATTTATGTCTGGGGTAATAATAGAGGGCTGTTTGCCTGGGATGTCTGCTAGCGTAGTAAAAGGTGTACGCTACTGCAAGGGAGGTCTGGTTTATTTTCTGTTCTAATCTTGATTGAGGCAGACAGACTATCAGTAAAGCAATTTAAGAAATTATCGCGCCCCCAATACGTTTTATTGCTACCTTTATTCTGTACTGGAGACCTGAGGATGTCAATATGAATTGACTTAAGTGGGGCACTGAGTGATTTTTAACTAAATTTCGTTACGAATCTTCACGCATTGCTAAATTTGCACACTTTCATGGTAGGTCAGCAACGGTAATCCAGTATGACTGGTCTGAACGCGGCCGAATGTGCATATTATTTTGTTAATTCGTAACGATATGGGGTACTTTGTATTACTAAAACAGTTATGTTATCTCGATAAGCTGAAATTCATTTTTATTAGTACAGTTCATACTAATTAGCGTTTCTTCTTTCATTTATATCTTATATTTACGTGTATTTAACACACTAATCAGCATTAATATATACACATGACTGAAAACAGTCTGACATAGTTCGAATAGTTATTCAATTTCACGCCTGTGCATTGTATGTTGGTAGCACTTCGTCTCCTTGCCTGTTATGCTGTGTAGCAGACTTTAAAGCTGTGCGGATCAGCATAACGAAAAGGCGAGGGGTCTCGCTCGTTTTGTCCACGACTGTTCGTTAATTTGGCCAACCTACACATCGTTTTGTACATGTAGTTGTACTTAATATATTCAATTTAACTGAGTGAGATAACATTGTATTGATTAATAATTTCATTTTGATTATCACTTGACATTATACTCGTTTCGTATATCACTACATATAATTTTCTAACAGTTTTATTTTCAAATGATGAACATGGGTTCCCGTTATAAGACCCTAATGGAGTAGTGAAGAATTTCAGTAAGACTAAAAGTAAAGGAGACGCAGAATCTGTGTGGGAGGCTGATAATTTATTTGACAGTTAGGCGTACATAATTATTTCGTTCCGCTTCTCTTGGCTTGTTACAACACTTTAGCATACGAACTAGAACCTCATTTCTTTCCAAATTTTTCGCTGTTGCACTACAGTGTTTTTGTCTTCTAACGGAGGGTACAGTATGTTCATATTTACCTGTACGGATTTCTATTTGATTTTGTTTCATTGCAAAGGAGACAAATTCCGTTGGTACTTCTGCGCTTTTCTACTGCTCTTTCCCAGCATAACTAAAATTACAATTTATTTCACGGTTGTCTCTGCAGGAAGAAGACGTTAAGTTACCATGTGTGGTAATACGAGAACTTGCTGAAAATTAATGCTTCTGAATTTTTAATGTGGAAACTCTTAAAACATTTTAAATACACTACTGGCCATTAAAATTGCTACACCAAAATACAGATGATTAACGGGTATTCACTGGACAGATATATTACACAAGAACTGACATGTGATTGCATTTTCACGCAATTTGAGTGCATAGATCCTGAGAAATCAGTACCCAGAACAACCACCTCTGGCCGTAATAGCGGCCTTTATGCGCCTGGGCATTGAGTCAAACAGATCTTGGATATTATGTACATGTACAGCTGCCCATGCAGTTTTAACACAATACCACAGTACACCAAGAGTAGTGACTGGTGTATTGTGACGAGCCAGATGCTCTGCCATTATTGGCCAGATGTTTTCAATTGATGAGAGATCTAGAGTGTGTCCTGGTCAGGGCAGAGGTCGAACATTTTCTGTATCCAGAGAGGTCAGTACAGGACCTGCTACATGAGGTCGTGCATTATCCTGCTGAAATGTAGCGTTTCGCAGGGATCGAATGAAGGGTAGAGCCACGGGTCGTAACACATCTGAAATGTAACGTGCCGTCAATGAGAACAAGAGGTGACCGAGACGTGTAACCAATGGCACCACATACCATCACACCGGGTGACACGCCAGTATGGCGATGACGAATACACTATTCCAATGTGCGATCGCCACGATGTCGCCAAACACGGATGCGACCATCATGATGCTGTAAACAGTACCTGGATTCATCAGAAAAAAGGACGTTTTGCCATTCATCCACCCAGGTTCGTCGTTGAGTACACCATCGCAGGCGCTCCTGTCTGTGATGCAGCGTCACGGGTAACCGTAGCCACAGTCTCCGAGCTGATAGTCCATGCTGCTGCAAATGTCGTCGAACTGTTTGTGCAGATGGTAGTTGTCTTGGAAACGTCCCCATATGTTGACTCAGGCATCGAGACGTGGCTGCACGATCCGTTACAGCCATGCTGATAAGATGCCTGTCATCTCGACTGCTAGTGATACGAGGCCGTTGGGATCCAGCACGGCGTTCCGTATTACCCTCCTGAACCCACCAATTCCATATTCTGCTAACGGTCACTGGATCTCGACGAACGCGAGCAGCAATGTCGCGATACGATAAACCGCAATCGCGATAGACTACAATCCGACCTTTATCAAAGTCGGAAAAGTGATGGTACGCATTTCTCCTCCTTACGCGAGGCATCACAACAACGTTTCACCAGGCAACGCCGGTCAACTGCTGTTTGTGTATGAGAAATCGGTTGGCAACTTTCCTTATGTCAGCAGGTTGTAGGTGTGAATGCTCTGAAAAGCTAATCGTTTGCATATCACAGCATCTTCTACCTGTCTGTTACATTTCGCGTCTGTAGCACGTCATCTTCCTGATGTAGGAATTTTAATGGCCAGTAGTGTATAACAGATGTTACTGAATTTCGACATCTGTCTTGTCCGTGTGTACGTATCTGCAGCCCTCTGCCGCCCTAGGGCTCCGAACTGTGGAGTGTAACCTAGCGGTGTGTAACGTAACTATCTCGATGCGCGAGAAATAGGGTACTGTAGTCTAGTTTCGAATTCGAAGAGTTCGTCCACACACGGAGCGCCCTTTGCTTCAGCATTACAATGCCAGGCCATACGTGAGAGCTTCGACATCTGCTGCGATCCGATGCCTTTGGTTCGCTCTCACCGATCGTTCTCCAAATGGTTCCGTCTTGGACCCTTCCGATTATTATCTGTTACCAAAACAAAAGAACACCGTCAAGGGCTTGACGTTAACAGCGATGAAGTGGTGACAGCAGAGGCAAGGTTGTGGCTCCGTCAGAATAGTCAGGCATTCTTTGGGAGAAGCGTATTTGTCCTCAGGATGAGTACTATGACAAATAAATACGCAGACATGAGGAATAATAATGTAGAATTTTAATATCGGTTTATTCATTTATAACGTTTAAGAGTTCCCATGTAAAACATTCGGAAGCCTTGCTTTTCAGCACACGCCCGCATGTAATAGAAGTTGAGATTCTTTCTACTTTTGAAGTAATTTTGAGACTCATCGCTATCTTCATTCTGTGATTTCCATTATAAATTTCAAGAAATTTTACTTTTGCTTGCGACGGTACGTCACATAAATGGACATTTGGAGAAAGGGAAAAGAAGTTTTTGCTATGGTATGTGTGAATTACAAATTATTTCAGTACTGTGTACGTGTGCGCGATGTATAAGAAAGATTAAAAAAGTTAAATAATACCACAAAAAATCGTAAACAGTGATGTTATATAAAAATAAAAGGACATTCTTTTTATCTGTGTAATGTAAAGAAAATGAACATGACCAGAGACTATTGCTTTACTGAAAGCGCCCCTGTTTTTGCTTCGTGTAGAGGGAGACCGCCATTGTAGCGCTGGAAAATATTTCATGTAAGTTTGGTTGTAATTTAGTAAAATATACTTATAATTGTTATTAGAAAGTGTGTATTATTACTTAGTAGTCACCTCTCATGATCGCATCCATTAATTGACATTAACCAAGTTTCTACAAAACTTCGTAGTGCAGGGAGCTCATTCCCCTAGTAGGATTTAGTCGGCCATTATTATTTAATTAAAATTTCATGTCATAATATTAAATGTAAATGTGAGAGGATTCTCTGCCTTGATCTTAAAATAGTCTCAGAGTTAACAGAGTAAAAATAGATTTCGTTTATCAATATGTAGAATACTTAATGAGTTCAGTATTTTCAGAGTTTGGCCGCCTAACGGCAGATGAGATTCTCCCGTTTTGCCTTGCAAATAATGAAACAGAAATACTGAAAAGCATTAAATTCCGCAATATATCAGTTAATCTTTATGTAGTTTGGTACATAAATAACCAGTAGCCCCTGAGACCCATATTACAGTTTGCGTAAGAATATGCATATTTTCTTTTCCAAATAGCAGCGCTCACGCAAACTAATTATTAGAAGGCGACGATTAACGCGTTGTGTTTAAAAAATATTATATCGTAAGTACTTCGTGGCAGCCTATGTCCGTACGAGTGTTATCGCGGTATAAGTTAATTTAAGTCTCATGCTAGCCCACAATATTTAAAGCCACCCCAACGAAAATCGTAAAATATAATTATAAAAATAAAAATATATAATCATCCCGTGATAAAGGGATCCACACCTACATATATACAGCTATACCGTGATATGCTGTTTTTTCTTAGATGTGGTAATTCTGGCTTGAGTTTAAAAGCCTGGAAAAGGGATTAAAGGTACTTTGTGATGGGTTGTGAAATCCCATTTTACTCCGAGGAGCATAATTCCGTGCCTCCGGGATTTGAAGCAAATTATCGACGTGAATTGGAGCCGAGGTTGAATGAGTATTTTCTACGCAGATTCTGTAACCAGAGTGTCTTTCAGAATTCGCAAATAAATTTTGCTAGGGTGATTGCTGATGTTCCAGCCGGCTTTGAATAGCAGCTTAACGAATGACGAAAAGTCAGAAGCTCTAGCTGTTGTCCCGGTAAAGCTTTAGCGACAGTCGGTGAATTTCCCATTACTGTGAAAAACTCGCAGTCATCAGGACGTAAAAATACTGCCGCTGTCTCCAAAATATTCAGGGGACGACTCCACTAAAGACAGGCGATTGACGTTAATAACTCCGATGCAGTCAATTCGGTGACATGAGGTTGGGGAAAACGAAGCGCATGATGGCTCACAGAGTGGGAACGAAAATGAGGGCACACGAGAAACGGACCGGAACGAGACGCTCCGAAAGTGGTGCGAGTGCGAAGCGTTAACGGGAGGCGGTGAAAGTACAGTTGACAGTAGCATTCACCTGCGTCTGTCAGCACATGGAAAGACGGTTTCTCACGCTTTCCAGCATATGGCGAACGGAGGGGATGTACCTCACATTGATTCCTACGTCCTTGTAAGCTGTGAGGCTCTGAAACTGATAACATTTGGTTCTCACGCTGGCTCAGCTGACGCTGGCAACTGTGCCTAGCTAGCCGTGTACTTGTCTAACGCTTCACGTACTCTCTATGAATCTGAAGAAATACTATTAAATATTAATCGATCTTATTCAAACTTAATACTCCAAGTTCTATAGATCACTGATCCACACTGTATAAATTTCAAATCAATAGCTCCGGATACACGATAAATCAGTCTAATCTAAAAGCCGTAAATTCAAGTAAATACTTAGGTATTACAATCACGAAGAACTTAAATTGGAAAGAACACATAGAAAATGTTTTGGGGAAGGCTAACTAAAGACTGCGTTTTGTTGGCAAGACACTTAGAAAATGTAACGGACCTACTAAGGAGACTGCCTACACTACCCTTGTACGTCCTCTTTTAGAATACTGCTGCGCGGTGTGGGATCCTTACCAGATAGGACTGACGGAGTACTTCGAGAAAGTTCAAAGAAAGGCAGCACGTATTGTATTATCGCGAAGTATGGGAGAGAGTGTCACAGAAACGATACAGGATTTGGGCTGGAAATCATTAAAAGAAAGGTGTTTTTCGTTGCGACGGAATCTTCTCACGAAATTCCAATCGCCAACTTTCTTCTCCGAATGCGAAAATATTTTGTTGACACCGACCAACATAGGGAGGAACGATCACAACGATAAAATAAGGGAAATCTGAGCTCGTACGAAAAGATATAAGTTTTCATTCTCTCTGCGCGCTATACGAGATTGGAATAATAGAGAATTGTGAAGGTGGTTCGATGAACCCTCTGCCAGGCACTTAAATGTGATTTGCAGAGTATCCATGTAGATGTAGATGTAGATTGCTTTCAGAGGTATAGATTTTTACCTAAAACATGTAATAACTGGGATGATATTGTGAAACCGAGAACCAACAGGACAAGTTCACACGTTCAAATTTTCTGGAATTTTCTTTAACTTCATTACCACAGATTTCTGACGTAATTACAAGAGCTTTCGAAAAACATTTCTTCATCGTGTTTTGATTGTGTGAGTGTTTTGAGCTGATGGAGAGTGAATGGAAGACTTAGGTAGAGTGAGGATGTGATATTTTACTAAAACTATGTAAACGTACGCGTGAGAAAGTTGTTGTCAACGTGGGAATTTGTGACTTATGTTCGAGTGAACCTGATTTTGTAAAAGGCAATCAGAATGGTCGTTGAGTATTAAATTTATTAGTAATTCATTTTGTGGGAAAGAATGGTGTTTTGTTTTAATTAAATTTTATTTAATTTCGGAATTATGAGATTTCTGTTCTAAATCACTTGTGGTAATCTGATTGGCGGACATCAGAAATAACGCGGATGTTAAAGTGCTCGAGATTATCTGCTTGGCTGCTTAACATACTAAACAACAGGAGTTCAGTCGTTCCCGGCTATTCGAGTAGGGCTTTTTGCCTGAGATCTGAGAGTCGAGACAGTAGCTCGGGAGCCGTCTTCCGGTAAACACCTATGCTGTATCGCGTTGATCAGATTTGTACCAAAATGAAGAAATTCGCGCGTTTCATCGGTTCTCCTATCGTTGACGAAAAATGACTGAAGTATTGAGTGTTATGTGAAAGTTTGAGCTCTGCGAGTGGGTTATTTTATGTGTGAACCCTTCATGCTGTAGATAAACTCCCCGTGGCGTGTTTCGTGCAGAGTACGAGGCATTATGGTGAGCATTTCTTTACAAGAAGCCTACTGAACGACTGAATGTGTTAACTCGCAAGCAGTCGTGGGTCAGTCACTGTTCAGGATGTTTAAAATACAGGGTCGGACTAAATACCTTGTAACTGCTTTTGGGCGTGAACTTGTTACAGAGACAGTCAGGAACAATCCGTAATTGATGTCAGTATGTTAAATAAGGACTGGAAGTCATTTCCCTTGTTTTAAAGACAATAAACCAACTTACAAGAAACTTTTGACATTTTTTCTAACCACTCATACAAGAATCCAGAACGATCGAGAATTTAACTAACTTTCAGCTACAGCCTATGCATTGGAGTTAAGGTGCCTCTGCGTCATAGGTATTTACTCAAATTTTCGTCAATGCTGCTTTTGTCGGCTAATCCAATATCTACCATCCCAGAGAGCAGGGGCAGACAACCTGAAGCTATTCCAGGTAGGTTCACAGATTGTTTAAAGGATAGTGAGAGACCAACCTGCCCCACAGCAACATCACAACACAAACTAAAACGAAAGATAAATATAAAACGACAGTTGGCATCACTGTATTTCGTAAACAAAAATATTTAATACAAAGTGAAAAGCGAAAGTGATATTTTGAATTAAATGCGGTCCATAAAATCGACCATCTAGAGTATGCAAACCAAGTAAATACATAACACATCTCCAGGACGCCATATACAGATTTAACACCAGAAATCGTAAATAATGCCAAACGATAATTTAATCAAACGAAACTTGTGCTGCGAACCTAAGTATCAGTCGAAAACGATAATGTTGATGAGGCCACTAGCGTTCCGTTTGTAGCGGAAGGATTATGTTTTGGAAGTTTATGCTATTAATATTCGTTACAGCAATAAAAGATCGTGTTACGAATATACATGATTGTTCGTAATGTATCCAAAATACAACCAGAAGCAAAATACAGCAAAGCAGACAATGGTGGGTATGTTGAATCCTTATGCTGTCCATCCTTTGCTGTCGCTGGCAAGTACTGTTATAAAATGGTTTCTGCTCGTCTGGCATGTACTGTGAGATTTTCTTTACATCATACAGTTGCTCGTTTCCATTGGAACAGGTGAACCATACCCTTCTTTACTTGGACATGGCCTATTCTCTAACTCAATATCTTTCTAACGAGCACTTTTGTTGATGAGACATGACCCCCTGTTATACCAAACGATGGGTACCGATATGAAGATTATTCGTCTCCGGCAAATGTAGTTTGAAGAAAAAGTGGACATGAGCCTTTTTCCAACTGATGGATTGAAAATACGAAAGCAAACCTCGCATGGCGAAAACCAAACTGCCTTTGATTTAATTGTGAAGAACAAATAAACGTCTATTAATTTTGAACAAACTGCGAGACTTAATTATCCTCATAATAACGGGGACCAGCATCGTCGCCCTGTAAGCTTTTCGTTTGTGTCCATACTGACGACATAATCAATATTCTTCAAAAAATGCAAAATAGATTTTTCCAACGTGTAAGACACGCTCTTGATCACCTCTAAACTGCAGTAATCTACGAAAGCGGAAATGGAAGGACTATAAGAAAACGAACTAAAGATTGAAGAGCAAGCGCATTTAAAATACAGTGAAAAATGTGCGGTAGTGAAACACTAGCACTGCAGCCAGTATACACACTGAGGTCATGGGATACCTACCAATATAGTGTAGGACCTACTTTTGCCCGTTCGACGTGGCAGGGACTCAATAAGTTTTGGAAATATTTGGTAACATTTCCGAAGCACAGCGATGTTGTAAGCTATATAAAATTAATGAAAACCATCATACATTGCAATGGTTATTTTATTTAATATGACCGGTTTTGGCCTGGGTTTAGGCCAGCTTCAGAGTAGCACCATCAGCTAAATTTACAATATCCTGAGCAGTTACTAGACCTCAGTCGATAAAACTGGGCACCTAAGCTTTAGCTCATGGTACTATTCTGAAAGCGAGCGAGGTGGCGCCGTGGTTAACACATTGGACTCGCATTCTGATTTAGGTTTTCCGTGATTTCCCTACATCGCTCCAGGCAAAAGCTGGGATGGTTCCTTTGAAAGGGCACGGCCGACTTCGTTCCCCGTCCTTCCCTAAAACCGATGAGACCGATGACCTCGCAGTTTGGTCTCTTCCCCCAAAACAACCCAACCAACCAACTATTCTGAAGATGGCCTAAGACTATGCCGAAACGGGTCATATTTAATAAAATAAGCATTGCGATCTAGACTGTTTTTCATTAATTTTATTAAGTCATTGGAAGTTTCCTGCAGAAAAATGCAACCTGCCAATGCTGTCCATAATTGCGGAAGTGTTGCCGACACAGAATTTTTGCCGGCCGCGGTGGTCTCGCGGTTTTAGGCGCGCAGTCCGGAACCGCGCGACTGCTACGGTCGCAGGTTAGAATCCTGCCTCGGGCATGGATGTGTGTGATGTTCTTAGGTTAGTTAGGTTTAAGTAGTTCTAAGTTCTAGGGGACTGATGACCGCAGCTGTTAGATCCCATAGTGCTCAGAACCATTTTTTTGACAAGGATTTTCTTCACGAACTGACATCTTGATTACGTGTCAGAAACGTTCGATTGGATTCATGTCGGGCGATCTGGACAGCTAAATCATTCGCTCGAATTTTCTGGTAAGTTCATCAAACTAACAATTGTGTCCCGGTGATATGGCGTATTCCATCGTTGTTTGGGAAGATGAAGTCCATGAAGGACTGCCTACGGTCTCCAAGTAGCAGAACACAACCAATTCCAGGCAATGATCGGTTCAGTAGGACCTGAGGACCCTGTCCATTCGACGTACACCATTCCAGAGCCACCACAGGCTTGGACAGCGCCTTGTTGATAACTTGCGTCGATGGCTTGGTTGGGTCTGCGCCACACTCAAGCCCACCTTCAGCTCTAACCAATTGAAATCGGCACCAGGCCACTGTTTACTAGTCGTCTGTGGTCCAACCGATGTAGTCACGAGCTCAGGACAGACGCTGCAGGCGATATGGTGGTGTTAGCAAAGGCACTCGCGTCGGTCGTCTGTTGTCACAGCCCATTAATGCCATATTTCGCCGTACTACTGTAGCGGATACGTTCGTAGAACGTCCCATATTGATGAAACTTGAAATTCATCGCAGAAGAGCTTCTGTGAAGTTTGGAAAGTAGGAGACGAGCTACTGGCAGAATTGAAACTGTGAGGATGGGTCGTGAGTCGTGCTTGGATAGCTCAGCTGGTAGAGCACTTGCCCGCGAAAGGCAAAGGTCCCGAGTTAGTGTCTCGGTCCAGCACACAGTTTTAATCTGCCAGGAAGTTTCATATCGGCGAACAATCCGCTGCAGAGTGAAAATCTCATTCTGGTCCCATATTGATTTCTGCGGGTATTTCATGCAGTGTTGCTTGTCTGTCAGCACTGAGAACTAGACGCAAACGCTGCTGCTGTCATTCGTTAAGTGAAGGTCTTAGGCCACTGCGTTGTCCGTGGTGAGGAGTAGTGCCTGTAACTCATTAGTCTCGGTAAACTGTTGACATTGTGGGTTTCCGAATTCTGAGTTATCTAACGATTTCCGAAATGGTATACCCTATGCGTCTAGCTCCAACCACCTTTCCACGTTCAGAGTCTGTGGATTCCAGTCGTGTGGGCATAATCACGTCGGAAAGTTTTTCACACGAATCAAGTTCGTACAAATGACAGCTCCGCCAACGCTTTGCTCTTTCATACCTTGTGTACGCGATACAATCGCTGCTGCGCGGGGTAGCCGCGTGGTCTTTGGCGACTTGCCACTGTTCGCGCGACTCCCCCGTCGGAGGTTGAAGTCCTCCCTCCGGCACGTGTGTAGCCCTTAGCGTAAGCTAGTTTAAGGTAAAGTAGTGTGTAAGCCTAGGGACCGATGACCTCAGCAGTTTGGTCCCATAAGTTCTATCCAAAGAATGCAACATTTGTAGAAAGTACAACAAGAGACGGATGAAATTTCTAAAAACAGAAGTACAGTGTAGACGTCGGTTACTGGCTCCCAGCTTCGTTGTGTTGCCCCGTCTCGAAGAAGGAAATACACTGATGAGGTGCGAACGGAACACAAACAACTGCTAGGAAATTGCGTAGGCAGCACGACAATAAAATTGTATTTGGTAAATTTCCCCTCTTTCTTCCACTACCTGTTGCTTCTGCGCGTCCACTGTCGATGATCCACTAATAGAAGCTTAAATAATTTTACCAAACAACTCTTCAAAACTAACGTTGTTAAACCTACATTTATGACTGACTGCCCCAGTGATTTTCCACACTGCGCTTCCATCGGACACCGAAAATGTCCAGAAGAAGGTACCAGCAGAAGGGTTGAAACGTCAACCTACGCAGAATAAATAAGAAGAGCCACATAGCACTACATAACAGCCTAGAAAATTTTTCCTTCGAGGATATTTATTTTCCTCGGTTAAGTGATAGCATACTGGCGTTTAGATAGCATACTTGGTAGTCGCACACCATCGCAGAAATATTTTTCTCTTGCAGCGTCTGCAAACTTGATATCTTTGCTAATAGTATTTTGCAAGCTGTACGCGGATTTCGTTCACGTGAAACAGAGTAAATGTGTATTTTTGATTCTGTTCCTGATTGTATGTTTCATTTTAAGTTACGTGTTAGCCATTTTGTTGGTTCATGGGTTTCCACAGGATGTCCAACGAAGGAGTCCTTGCTTTCACAAGTAAATGTCTCAAAAACCAAAATCAATAGACGAGTACAACAATTATTGGTTTATTGCGAAAGCTGCAAGAATGCAAGTTAGAAAAGCTGTTAACAGACGGCACTGTGTTGGCAACACGTAGTGCCTATTAACAGCGCGCCGCAGCTCTGAGTGATCATTTCCAGCGGTGAGACGTGAAAGTATGGTAGTGTGAAAGCCATTTGCTCTGATTCAGTCGTTCTTAGCACATGAGCATTAAAATGTTTACCTGCTTTTCACTCGAAGCAAAACGTACTGTCCTCTGTCATAAAAAGGTTGAAGTGAAACTACTATTGTCAACAGCGTTTCATGGTGCACACATTTACATAAACACAAAACTAACTGGCGTTCAGTGCGCAGGACACTAAATCAAAACTGTTACTCAAAAACCGCTACCAAAATCTATCTGTGCACTATCGCAAAAAATAAATAAATAAATAAATAAAAAATAATAAAATTGAAACACCGAAATTACCTAGCAACACTAAGAAACACACGCTGTTCACTGTCCCATTAAAAATCTTAATTGCAGAGAAAATGCTTAGAATTTACAGTCGAAACGTGAGAGAAGGAACGAAAGAACTAACAAAACATGAAAAGAACCTCACCTGAAAAATTACAGCATAATCTGCAGAAACAGCACAGCATGAAGTAATCGCGCGAACTAAAATATGTTTAAGTAAAACAAAACTACTGGGTGAAAGACGGGAATGATTTTCTGTACTAAAAAAATGCTTTTCACTTGAAATGAGAACACTAAGCAGTTGATTAAAATGACTATACTGTGTCTTAAACTCTTATTTCAAAAGTAAATAAAAGTCACAGAAAATCAGAAACTTTACTTTCCTTACAAAAGTCTTGCAAGGTAATGGTTTAATGAGCATGCAAATTGAAATGAATAAAGTTGAAATTACCTAAGCTTAGGTGGGGAGGTGTTTTGTTGCAAGAATCGCTACCATCAGTACGTGCCAGCATAAGTTATTGCCTTAAAAACATATCCATAATATAAATCCATTCTCTCTGTTCCATAAACGCTGTGTCTGTAAGTCCTTCCGCCAGATCTATAATTCATAAAAATTTTCTTCAGCAAAATCATCCTCCAATATGCAGTATGCCAAAAGTCCAGCCAGCTTACTCCATATTCAACACTCGACTACCTCCGCTCCACAACTGAGCCAAGATACACAAGTTCAGAGTTGCAGTTGTCACTACCGTAAGTCGTCTGTTCCACAGATGTCACACGAAACTGCTTCCTTCTCGTAACATGATATTTCCGTTCATTCTGAATCTGTCCGCAAATAAATGTCCAATCCACCTATATATGTCTACTTTTCAAATGTACGAAAAGAACAGCTTCAAACCATGTATTCCCCTATATGACGTGCGTTTGTGCTACTCGAATACCACAGATAAGAGCACAGTCCTACAGTGACAAGGCGCAATCTTCAGGCACGATGTAATGTTCCAAAAGGACATGATGCGAAGTCCATTCGCAAGGTCTTTGCCAATTTCCAACGGACAGGCCATGTGCCTGATGATGTAGCAAAGAGTGTCGGCTCATTCGAACTGTAGTTACTCCTGAAAATGTCGTCACGGTTCCTGCAACTATTCAGCAAAGACTAGTTTGAAGCGTTTCAGAACACAAAAAATAGTGTGACAGAGCCTACGCACGTCTCCATTCAATACGCAAAGCCACCAGGCCATACGTAAACGAGATGTGCGACAGAACCTTGACTTTGCGAATCAGATTCTCACAGTGATTGGCAAGGATTTGATGCTGCCTGCATTTGTTCACAGATGAAGTATGAATGAATGAGCGTATGGCATTGGTGGCCGCCGCTCCACAAGTTCTGTAACGCCACTACGGCTACTTGCAACTGAATGAGGATGAAATGATGATGAAAAACACAGAACACCCGGTCATGTCGAGGTAGAGAAAATCACTGACCCCGCCGGGAATCGAACCCGGGACCCCGTGCGCGGGAAGCGAGAACGCTACCGCAAGACCACGAGCCGCGGCCACTGATGAAGTGGACGTCCATCAGAATGGAGTAGTGAATAAACAAAACTGGCTGTCTTAGGATTCCAAAAATCGCCGTTTGTGTGAAGCGAAACCACTGTTTTCCCCGAAAATTACTGTTATGACTGCGGTATACAGTAAAGGCTCTATCAGCCCTTTCATCATGCGACAAACGATCACTAGTGAACGTTCCTTTGCAATTTTGGAACAACCTGTCGTCACACAGCTGGCTTTGAAGGCCGTACCAGGCACCGAGTGGTTCACACAAGACTGGGCCTGGCCACATCTCACCGGACGGGTGTTCCTCTTTCCTTATGAATACTTCGGGAACAGATCCAATGCGTTGTATTATTACATTTTTGGCAGCGGAAGGATGGATTGGCCTCCATATTTCCCTGATCTGACTCCTTGTGACTATTTTTTGCAAACACATTGAAAGACCTGTCAGCCAGTAACGACCCACCACGCTGGAAGACCTTGAATTGGCGATCCTACGGCACTACCGGATGTGATGACAGTCATGGAGAGTGCTTCAAGCGCTATGTGTAAACACACGCACGCCGCGCTGACGCGCTCAGTCTTGACTTGGCAGCAGTTGAGAATGAAGCTCCCGTTGGATGTTACCACGAAGTGCGAATTGCGCGCAGTTATTCGGTTTTCGAACGCAAAGGGCACTGCGCCGGTTGAAATCCATCGCCAATTGACGGAAGTGTATGGTGAGTCGTGCATGGATGTCAAAAAATGTTCGTGGGAGGCCGTCAATCTCTGAGGAGAGACACTGTTGAAGGTTGAGCAAAGCATGCGTTAAGATCGGCGGATCACCCTCGATGATCTCTGCACGTTGGTTCCTGAGGTTTCCCGAAGCACCGCTCACAGAATTTTAACCGAAACATTGAACTACGGGAAGGTGTCCGCAAGATAGGTGCCAGGCATGCTGACTGAGGACCACATGCGGCAACGAGTTGATGCTTCCCGCGCATTTCTTCACCACCTTGCAGCCGAACAGGACAACTTTCTGAACTAAATTCTCACGGGTGGCGAAACCAGGACATACCACTTTACACCTGAGACCAAGCAACAATCAAGCCAGTGGCGGCATCCTTCTTCGCCAAAGCCGTGGAAATTCAGGCAAACACAGTCTGCCGGTAAAGTCATGACAACTGTTTTTTGGGACAGGAAAGCGGTATTGTTGGTCGACTTTATGCCCACTGGGACCACAATTAACGCTAACAGGTACTGTGAAACTCAAACGGGCAATTCAGAACCGGAGAAGAGCGTACACATTCTCCATGACAGTTCTCGCCCACTCTCGCCCACACATCGCTCAGCAAACCGTACTCTCCTGCAACAGTTTCAGTTGAACATAATCACCCACCCACCTTCTAGTCCTGACTTAGCGCCCAGTGACTATCACCTGTTCCCTAGGTTAAAAGAACATTTGGCCGGAAAGCGATTCAGCTAAAACAACGTGGTGAAAGAAGAGGTTCATAACTTTCTGAACAGCATGGCGGCGAGGTGGTATGACAAGGGCACACAAAAACTGCCACAGCGTCTACAAAAATGCATCGATAGAAATCGTGATTATCTCGAAAAATAGCTAAATGTTCAAGCGGTAAACTGAATAAACTATTGTAGAAATAAACAGGTCTACGTACTTATAAAAAAATAGGAGATCTTACTTTTGGGATTATCCTCGTACCGCGAGGGGTGAACTTCTCGAAAAGACAGTGACGTTATTGCAAAGATTGCTTGCAGAGGACGACGTCAATTAAGCACGCTGATATGTACGAGTAGAACAACGTTCAACGCCATCTGTTAGCAGTTTCTCGATGAACCGTGAATTTAATTTTCTAAAAATTGTTCTTAGGAATCTGTTTTATTCACTAGCGATTCATCAAGAACATTAACACATTTAACCACATTATGAGAGCGTGGAAGTAGTTGCCAGGGAGTAGCTGATGAAATCAAAATCAAATTGCCTTAAAAAATGGGAATTTTATTCCTAAAATCCTTTTTTTAAAGAAACAGATTTAAAATTATAAGCAGAAAGCACCCTCTAAATATGAAATTACAATTTATTCAGAGGCAGAAAGAAACAAATTTTTGAGTGTATGAGCTTTCCGGCTGAGAACCTAGCTCCCTCCCTTTTGACACGGCCGTAGTCACGACCGCTCACAACCACCTCTGAATGACTACACTGGTGCAAAACTGCAACACACTAGATGAAACTAAGAGTTTTAACAATTCACACAAGCACACAACTATGCACCCCGTAGGAAGAATGCAAATGATACAAAACACTAAAATTAAATTATTAACTTGCCACCGAAGGTGCAACTTGCTTTTAACTTCTAAGAAAAGTCTTACGGTGGAAGGGTGGCAACTTTACATACTAAAACGATCATTTAAATAAAAGCCCATGAAATGCAATCTCATATAAAATTATACAAGGCTGGCCAAACGAGTTAATATGCTCTACAGAACATATATACCGCCTCTCAAGATGATAGGCAAGATGAAAACATATTTCAGGAATTAGGCAGTTACACGCCAAGCAATAAATGCGTTAACACACCGAATCCGACAAACATGACAGAGGCAGGTCCGAACGACAGACAGACACTAACTGCCAAAGAAATGTGGACGAGAGACAGACGAGCAAGCCGGACACGAGAGACTGACCAAGAAAACAAGTAGAATTTAACAAGTAAATGAAACAAGGTATCACCAATCACTTAACTACTAAAAAAACTGTGATTTCTGGAGAAGACCTGGCGCAGCACCCCCAAATCGCTCACCCGAACCGTCCGCTACCAGCCGCTTCGACGGACGCAGGAAGGCACGCCGATCTCCCGTCTTTCCTGCTCCACACCAACCGACCGACTGCCCGCTGCTCCGTCCACGACTGCTGCTCCGTCGCGACTGCCCTGCTGGTGCGTCTCCCACTCACTTACAGACACACGACGGCGGAAATACTGGCTCGGACCCAAATATGCAGAGGAAACACGCCCACTGGCAAAACGACATCCCTGCACCAGGAAAGGACCGAGCCAAGCTCCACAAGATGGTAACTGAAGGGACCCAGAAAGGCTTGACTCCTGTTGTTCTCGTGTCGACCGCGAAGCCACTACCCCTCGCTATACGGCACGGCCCACTGGACTCACGTGGCGACCTCTGCGCCGACGCTCAAGACGGACAAGTCAACTTGTGTCTCAGTGCTCGACCAACCAACCGATCGACCCAACCGCCAATGACCATTGCCTGAGCGAACTCGAGCAGACTGGCGGCCAAACGCGCAGACTCAGATGCAGGGACTAAGAGCAGACCGGGCGACCACTCGTTGAGTTCTCTTACTGGCGGAGTGGAAAGACTCTCATTTATCCGGCTTTAAAGATTGATCCGAACGAAAGACATACTAACACTCCGGACGACAGACAGACACTAACTGCCCCACAAATGCGGACAAGAGACAGACTAGCAAACTGGGGACGAGAGACTGACCCATACTGACTCGAGACTGACTCAGACTGACCCAGACTGACTGCGACTGACCTTTTTTTTTTTCTTTAGTGTGATTTCATGCCCCTGCCCAATATGGGCAGGGGAGGGCTGTCAGCAGCACAATCCGCTGCTCTTCAGCCGAGTGGCATGACAACTAAAACAAGAATAAAATAATACATACATAAGGAGGTAAAAAAGGGGAACATAAAACAGAGTAAGGGGAGAAAATGGAGGTAAAAATACGCTGACATGTAGACGTTCATTGGGGACAGTTAAAAAAGTCACCAGAAAGTTAAAAAACACAGTTAGCGATTTTTAAAACACAGAGAAGCACTGGATGCGCATGCACAGGTTAAAAGTTGGCCACAGTATTAAAAACACTCCGAAACAACACACTTAAAACCCACTTGGAGCACACACGACGAAGAATAAAACTACCAGGTGGGACCTGCCGAGGGAAAGGTCAGAGAGGATGGAAAAGGAGGGGAGAGCATGGGGCAGCTGGAAGCAGCGTGATGAAGAGAGGAGGGGCAACCGTGGGTTCACGAAGAGGCAGGAGACACATGGGGCAGGAGAGGAAAAGGGAAGACGGGGCAGGAGGGAGCGCAGAGACACTGAAAGAAGGCACAAGAGAGGGACGGGGAGTAGGAGGGGAAATCCGCTCAGAAGGAGGGAGGGGGAGGAGAGGGAGCCCTGAGGAGGAGGCAGGAAGAGGGGGTTAGAGTTGGTAGGAAGGGTAGATGTCAGGGCGAAGCTCATCATCCGGGAGTGGTAGACGGTGGAAGTTGTGTTGGGAAAGGAGATGGAGGGTGTGGAGATGGAGAGAGGGAGGGACACAACGGTAAAGGCGCGGCAACTGGTTGGGAGTGGGGAGGAAGGGAGACACCAGGGGGTGAGGGGGATCAAGGCGGCGGACAATATATAGTGTGCGGATGTATTCAAGGAAAAGCGACTGACTAACTGACTGGCGAACTCATCACGCCCCTTAAATGCACGTGAACAGGGAATCTTTCCCCTTTCCCGCCAGAGGGAGACACCAAAGCCGCAATTGCCGCAGCGGCGCCACCGCCAGAAACGGAGGGCGACTGCCTCACACTACGCGCTACGTCGCGCTCTTCAAAACAGCAATTTTTACCACGGCTCACTCGACCTATTTCGAAACTTCTGTGTAAGTTCTTTATAAAATTCGTACAGTTTTTTCAGTAAACATGTCGCTAGTTGCACTCGTTTATCGATTTTTGTTTCCTAAATATATGATTTTGAAATCGCATATACCATGTATATTTTCTGTTGTAGATACTTATTCTATTTTTGCTTCGTCGGACATAATCAGCAAAGTAATGGCAGAGAAGCAAACTGAAATGTCTGAGATTTTGCATTTTTACTTCGTTGGCTTACTATTTTCAATTAGGGCATCTGAACTATAGTTGCCAGGTAAGGAACAATGGAAACATATGATACTAATTTTTATTCATATGTGAAGCCTATGATTTGTCTTCGAGGCCTCCACTCGGAATAAGGGGATAACGCTCCAGGAAATGTAACGTGTCAAATTTGAACATATCACTTTCTGCTAATTACGTAATGTTAACACATTCACATCTATCAGTATAATGCGTAGTGCTTTCTTGTTCAATATGGTGATCATAAATCTGTAGTCACAAAAAACCATAAACATTTGTGCACTACCAGCATGAGGTCTAAGCTACAGTTTTTATGAGGCGCAGTAGGTGAGTGATGGAAGTCATTGCCAAAAGAAAATCCTGTAATACCATTTATTGCTTTAAAGGCATCTAGGACTAAACGGGTTTCCTGAAATAACAGACGTACCGACAGATCACGGATCCCAAATTATTATAATTTTGGCAAGGATGTAGTTCGAGTATAGAGAAAGAAGTGCTGCTGAGATCGGCGACAACCATGCCTGAGTGATGAGATATAGCAACCTGATAAATCTGGTATGGTGTTTCCTCCCCATTTCTTTCCACAACGCAAGGATACGATACGACTCCCCATGGATCGAATGCGAACGGTAAAATATATCCAGATCATTTTCATTCTTAATCAACAAACAAACGTGGAGGAAATGTAAAAGTAAGAAGAACCCTGACAGTTATATGCTCTGACGTAATAAAAACACGGCTTCTACGGAAAAGTTCTTATTTCGAATTTGTAAATAGGTGGTGTTTGTTTATATAATCAAATACCATCGCTGTTTTTTTGTATACTTCAAGTGATAGGAAACATGTTGCCAAAGATGAACATGCAAACGAGGGAACTTCTTCATTAAGATGAGGCATCAGTCTACATGCACATGATAACGTTAAACGGTTGGAATTCCTGTGAACGATGTAAAGTTCCTCTGTACCGATTTCTAACGGAAACTTCATTACACAAAAATACGCTTGGTATGTTAACTGTCTACGAAAGTCTAATGAGCTTGTTAAAAAGTAATAACTTCGACCTTTATTCTCTGAATACCTTGTTAACGGTGAGAAACTTCACGTTCTCAGGTACATTTCTTCATTTTAGTTTCAGTATCACTTATTTTGATATCATGTGAGACTCAGATAAAAATTCAAGGCTCTGGGAAAAAAAACTTCTAACACGGTTAACAATTAAAATTCTGAAACTGGCTGAATTGCTATGAATTAATGTATTGGTTTTGTCGGCGCAGTAGCTTGAAGCAGTCACTGTGCCAGCACAGACGTTGCCATGACATACGTAATTATTATGTAAAAATATTCATTCCTTTTCATTTTTCACTGGAAATGAGTAACCAACATTAAGATGAGACATCAGTCTACATGCACATGATAACGTTAAACGGTTGGAATTCCTGTGAACGATGTAAAGTTCCTCTGTACCGATTTCTAACGGAAACTTCATTACGATTCCAAAGTATTTTGTCTTCTTTTTTTTTTCAAATATGTACAACGCGAGGCGGAGTAGATGTGCACTCTCTGGCACGAAGTACAGCGACAGTTACTATATTTGCCGATATAGCTTATCACTGGTACACAGATAATAGAACAAAGAGCCAATAAATACGTCACCCAGCACCGGGTCCAGGGACATGAAAAGTTAACGGCGTATTCTGAAAAATGGTGCGTTAAAAAGGAATTGTATACTGTTCGGCACCGCACCGTAGATTTTTCGTGAAAAAGCAGGAATAAAATCATAACAAGTGTTCCATGTTAATATATAATAAATTATTAATCTAATACACTGTTCACGTAGATTAGTATAATGATTACACAACAGATAAAGATTTTTATGGTCTCGCTAAAGGTCCGAGTAGTGTTCCGCGAGGTCTTCACGGCGACACCCAAATGAATGTCCTACCTAAGCGCGTAGACTTTACGCCAAGCTAATTCGCAATAATTTGGGGGATGTGCCTACACCGGTACGATGCCGTCACAAGCGAACAAAATGCCGCTCCTCAGACATTATCCGCAGGTCTTGGGCTCCACCATGTTTCATACGTTTCTTAGTATCGTAGTTATGACCGTTTCTGATCTGTCGGTAATTTGTCCATAAAAACGTTAGACCGACGAGTGAATAGATGTTTTTTCACCAAAGTAAGTCTCTGAAACCAAAAGCCAAACTGCACGTCAAAATTAGAAAGTGTTAGACCTTATTGAAGTGTAAGTCGATTTGAAATGAACTTCTGTGGAACGTTTATGAATACTTTTTGTCTTCATTTATGCGACCGTCTCTGAAAGTATGACAGGAAATTTCTTGTCAGTTATAATTACCAATATTATTATTACATGAATGAATGAACTTTGTAGAGTAACTGAAGGTAAAGAAAGAGCAGAAAACCAATCCCTGGTAGTTTAGTTCATTACGGAGAGGTCATTACAGGAATATTTAAATACCGGGTGATCAAAAGTAAGTATAAATTTGAAAACTGAATAAATCAGGGAATAATGCAGATAGAGAGGTACAAACTGACACACATGCTTGGAATGACATGGGGTTTTATTAGAACCAAAAAAATACAATAGTTCAAAAAATGTCCGACAGATGGCGCTTCATCTGATCAGAATAGCAGTAATTAGCATAACAAAGTTAGACAAAGCAAAGATGATGTACTTTACGGGAAATGCTCAATATGTCCACCATCATTTCTCAACAATAGCTGCGGTCGAGGAATAATCTTGTGAACAGCACTGTAAAGCATGTCCGGAGTTATGGTGAGGCATTGGCGTCGGATGTTGTCTTTCAGCATCCCTAGAGATGTCGGTCGATCACGATACATTTGCGACATCAGGTAACCCCAAAGCCAATAATCGCACGGACTGAGGTCTGGGGACCTGGGAGGATAGGCATGACGAAAGTGGCGGATGAGCACACGATCATCACCAAACTACGCGCGCAAGAGATCTTTCACGCGTCTAGCAATATGGGGTGGAGCGCCATCCTGAATAAATATCGTACGTTCCAGCAGGTGTTTATCAGCCACGCTGGGGATGATGCGACATGACGAAAGTGGCTGATAAGCACACGATCATCACCAAACGACGCGCGCAAGAGATCTTTCACGCGTCTAGCAATATGGGGTGGAGCGCCATCCTGCATAAACATCGTACGTTCCAGCAGGTGTTTATCAGCCAGGCTGGGGACGATGCGATTCTGTAACATATCGGCGTACCTATCACCCTTCACGGTAGCAGTTACAAAACCAGAATCACGCATTTACTCGAAGAAAAAACGCCCGATAACGGTAGATGTGGTAAATCCAACCCATACCGTGACTGTCTCGTCGTGCAATGGAGTTCCCACGACAGTTCTAGGATTTTCAGTAGCCCACATTCTGCATTTGCGGGCGTTGACAGACCCTCGGAACGTGAAATGAGCTTCGTCGGTCCACAACGCATTACTCAAGCAATCGTCATCTCCCGCCATGTTTTGAAATGTCCACACCGCAAATGCCCTCCGCCAGGTAATAGTTTATGATGTCGATGGATTTTGTACAGATAGCATCGGAGGGTAGGCTACGCCTAAGTGCCAACCAAACAGTAGTGTATGGAATGCCGGTGCGACGTGCGACTGCACGAGCGCTGACTTCTCCGTGCATAGACGAACCCGCTACAGTTTCCATTTCTTCCTGAACTGTCTCAGCAGCATTACGCCTTATGCACGGTCGGCCACTACGGGGGTCTATCGTCTAAACAACCCGTGGCTTCCAACTTCGCAATCATTCTCGCCACAGCTGCATTTGTCGACGGACCATTACCCGTTCGAATTCCCTTCCTATGGCGATAGGATCGCAACGCTGAACTAGCACATTCCCCATTCTGATAATACAGCTTCACTAAAAGCGCCTTTTCAGGTAACGTCAACATGCTGCGACTGCTGGCGCATCTGATTCTCTCTCTCTCTCTTTACAGCTCCTTTTATACACGATTGTCAAGTGCAGTCACTGAAGTATTTCTTTCCAGTGCCATCTGTCGGATATTTTGTGAACTTTTTTTGTTTGTTTTAATAAAACCCCATACCATTCCAAGCATGTGTGTCAAATTTTACCTATCTACATTATTCCGTGGTTTATTAAGTTTTCAAATTTATACTGACTTTTTGATCACCCGGTATATTATAGCACCAAGCAATCCGAAATTTTCCTTTTCTCTTTTTTCACAGAATTTCTATTAAAGCACGACCGATTTCGCTGCTTTAAACCCCATCATCAGGAGGACCTACTCGGTGAAAAGCAAAGTACCATGATTTTAATATCCATAAAATAAGGGGACGTTTTACTTTGCTTTTTACCGGGTAGGTTCACCCGATGATGCGGCTTGAAGCCGCGAAACGGGTCGAATTTTACTAAAACAAATTTTACCAGCTGTGAACGGATTTCTTCCAAACATCATGGCTTTCACAGGTGCGGATGCCCAGACTAAATAATAGTTCGTGCCAGAGTTTCTAGTATAAAAATTCTAATGTAAAAAATCTAGTATACAAAATTTTGTGTGACAGCAGCGATTTACAATACGTAAATGAGGCCTATAAACGAGTGTACAGAGGATATATAAGAGTAATCGAAATTCCTTTACAACGTCAGTATAGGTACAGTGCTGAATGAGTCAATGACACGTAACTGTGAAAGGCAAACTGTTGAAGGTGTCCGCAGAAGATATGGACACTGTTTTTATCTGTCGACGACGGCTGGTCCATTAATTAAAGAAAAGAGTTTTTAATTAATTAACACACAGTGCATATTTAGTATTCATATGAAAATGGTAGTTATCGTGTATCGATAAAACAACAGGACGTGACATCTTCACTCATGTTGCCTGAGATTCTTCAGTGTAGTGCCTGTTAATATACCGCGCGATCACGCACCACTTTATAACGTCTTTAAAGGAAAGAAAATTACTTCTGTAGAATTTTGTAGCTGAAGGAATCTCCAGTAAATGAAACATAACAGAATAAATTTCATTAAATGAAGATTTGATAAGGTATCAAAAATTAGCAACAATGGGTAGAATTACATGCAGAACGTTAGCAAACAAATACTATAGTGAGGTAAATTTACCTAAGAGCGTAACAGAAACTTACTCTTTCGCTTAAAGCTAATCCTAAAGTCATAAAAACAGCAGCAAATTTTTATTAAGGTTTGCAAACAAGGAAGAGAAATTGTAACGTTAGCAGAAAGGTTAGGCCCCGGACGCTAAATAAGCCCTTTGCAGGCAGCAGTACACTTCTGCGCAAGCTGGAGGCAGAAACTGAGAGATTCAGTCTGAGAATTTATCAGTGAAACATTTGCAGGTTATTTGTTTGAAAAAAATATCCTACAGCGGCATTAATATCTAAATAATTTCATATTACAGCTGTTAAGGCGTCCATGTATCTTGCGAATGAAACAGTAACATAACTCTGCGCACCAACATAAATAAGTTGGTTCAAACAGAACACAGCACAATCTGCTGCTAACTGGTAGAAATAAATTCACACTTCCCAAGTGAAAACCATAAGTGAATTTACAACAAAACTCCCTGAAGAACATAATACTAAAACGATCACTGTAAATTTAAACAAAATCAAAGAAAGCGCTGAGCAGACCTCCTGAGAATGCGTGTATTAGCTTCACTATAAACAATATAAAAAAGTATCCGTCGATAGCACAAATTATTGAAAACAGATGATGTAGCTAGAGGTATGGAAGCAGTACACAATTCATACAAAAAAATGGTTCAAATGGCTCTGAGCACTATGGGACTCAACTGCTGTGGTCATCAGTCCCCTAGGACTTAGAACTACTTAAACCTAACTAACCTAAGGACATCACACACATCCATGCCCGAGGCAGGATTCGAACCTGCGACCGTAGCAGTCGCACGGTTCCGGACTGCGCGCCTAGAACTGCGAGACCACCGCGGCCGGCACAATTCATACAGCTAACATCCATTAACCACTTTACCATTGGTACCGTATCTGTTCTATATGACTCGGTTCGCAAATTGCTCGAGTTCTTGTAGAGCGTGCAGGTGTCAGATCTCAACAACTATTGAGATATTTTTACTGCCACTTCGCATTATGTACGGTCTTCACACATCTGCGAATGAGTGCAATTATGCAGTTCACTCATTATCACAGATTTCATGTTATACTTGTGATAGAACTAATATAGTAAGAAGTTGATCATAACCCTCCTGTTCACGGTCGCAAAAGACGAATTGCACTTACATGTATGTATGCATTCCAAACAGAGACTGTTGGAAGTTTCAAAGGGATTTTGAAACAACAAGTTACTAATGGAAATGAAGTCCCATGTTTCTTCGCAGTGCATAGGGGTACGATGCGAGAGACCCTCACCGCCGTACTAGGAGAGGTCGTAATGGAGGTGGTTTGCCGTTGCCTTCCTCCGACCGTAACGGGGATGAATGACGATGATGAAGAGGACACAAACACACCGAGCCATCTCGGGGCAGGTGAAAATCCCTGATGCCGCCGGGAATCGAACCCAGGACCCCCTGCTCGTGAAGCGAGAAAGCTACCGCGAGACCACTAGTTGCGGACAACTTATTACTACGGGCGAAAAATAGGGTAGAAAATAATGGGGTGGCTTTCAGAAACAAAACAGTGAAATCAGGATACGAAAATCTAAGGATAAAAGACAAAACCCAACAGGAGTCCATGGGTAATCCATGATATATTAACTTAAAGTGGAGGCAAATGAGGCATGCTAAACGAAATATAGATGTTTAAAAATTTGAATGATAGGAAGTGCGAACTGGCAAAGCTTGGATGTCGATAGAAAATAATTCAAAACTGCAGAAGCGTACATAACTATAGAAAATACACTGAAGTTGTAGAAAAATAACAGAAAGAGTTTTAGAAAAGGAAAGCTGCACCATAGGCATCAAGACTTGGTATGGTAAGCTCGTACTAAGTAAAGAGGAAAGGGCTAATTGGCGGAAGAACATTTAGACGGTCTATACAAGAGAAAGATATTTTCAGAAGAAAATATGAAAAGGCGAGAGTTGGTTTGTGAATGTGTGATGGGAGACAGCATAAAGCCATGGAAAAATGGAAGTGAGCGTATGGCATCATTGGCCGGGAGGCCCCTTACGGGCAGGTCCGGCCGCCTTGGTGCAGGTCTTATTGCATTCGACGCCACATTGGGTGACCTGTGCGCCAGAGGGGAATGAAATGGTGATGAAGACAACACAACACTCAGTCCCTGAGCGGAGAAAATCCCCGACCCATCTGCGAATCGAACCCGGGCCCGTAGGACGGCCATCCGCCACGCTGACCACTTTTTTTAAATGTTAGGGGCTCTGTCTACATTTTTTGCCCCTGGGCATGCAGTCCTTCACGCTGACCACTTTTTTATCTTTTTATTTTGTTTTATATTTTTAGGGGGGAGGCGTCTGTCAGTGACGACAAGCAAAATTAGAGTTTACATCCATAGCAATAACAGAACAAGAGTACCTTCGAAATTATGAAATGGAATTTGAGACTGATCGTATAATGATAGATAACAGAGAAAGAAAAATGTAAGCAAGTCTTACACGCCATTCCATGAGCATGGCCCCTCTGTGTACAGTTGATAAACATTTCGCAGCGTGTGGAGGTCCATGACGGCGGTCATCCTTTGCCCGGTACTTCCCAACTGTGAGGGGGGTTATCAAAGACACTGCGCAAATAGTTCGCAAATAGCTGACGATGTCAGGGCGTACGCTCAAGTGTGCTATGACTGTCCAGGAGAAACTGCCAGTAATCAAGTACCATCTTCTCATCATCTCGAAAGAGGTAGTATATGGACTTGACTTTAAACCATGTGAGAGCGTGAGTCTTCGCAGTCGGGAAATAAGTATCCTCCGGACAAACGAGGAGCGGTGGCTCAATTTTGCAAGGAGCGATACGTACACTACTGGCCATTAAAATTGCTACACAAAGAAGAAATGCAGATGATAAACGGGTATTCATTGCACAAATATATTATACTAGGACTGACATGTGATTTCATTTTCACGTAATTTGGGTGCATAGATCCTGAGAATTCAATACCCAGAACAACCACCTCTGGCCGTAATAACGGCCTTGATACGCCTGGGCATTGAGTCAATCAGAGCTGGGATGGCGTGTACAGGTACAGCAGCCCATGCAGCTTCAACAAGATACCACAGTTCATCAAGAGTAGTGACTGGCGTATTGTGACGTTTCAGTTGATCGGCCACCGTTGACCAGACGTTTTCAATTGGTGAGAGATCTGGAGAATGTGCTAGCCAGGGCAGCAGTCGAACATGTTCTGTATCCAGAAAGGCCCGTACAGGACATGCAACATGCGATCGTGCATTATCCTGCTGAAATGTAGGGTTTCGCAGGAATCGAATGAAGGGTAGAGCCACGGGTCGTAGCTCATCTGAAATATAACGTCCAGCGTTCAAAGTGCAGTCAATGCGAACAAGAGGTGACCGAGATGCGTAACCATTGGCACCCCATACCAACACTCCGGGTGATACGCCAATATGGCGATGACGAATATACGCTTCCAATGTGCGTTCATTGCGATGTCACCAAACATGGATGCGACCATCATGATGCTGTAACCACAACCTGGATTCATCCGAAAAAATGACGTTTTGCCATTCATGCACTCAGGTTCGTCGTTGAGTACACCATCGCATGCGCTCCTGTCTGTGAAGCAGCGTCAAGCGTAACCGCAGCCATGGTCTCCGAGCTGATAGTGCATGCTGCTGCAAACGTAGTCCAACTGTTCGTGCAGATGGTTGTTGTCTTGCAAAGGTCCCCATCTGTTGACGCGGGGATGGAGACGTGGCTGCACGATCCGTTACAGCTATGCGGATAAGATGCCTGTCATCTCGCCTGCTAGTGATACGAGGCCATCGGGATCCAGTACGGCGTTCCATATTACCCTCCTTAACCCACCGATTCCATATTCTGCTAACAGTCACTGGATCTCGACCGACGCGAGCAGCAATGTCGCAATACGATAAATCGCAATCGCGATAGGCTACAATCCAACCTTTATCAAAGTCGGAAACGTGATGGTACGCATTTCTCCTCCTTACACGAGGCATCACAACAACGTTTAACCAGGCAACGCCGGTCAGCTGCTGTTTGTGTATGAAAGATCGATTGGAAACTTTCCTCATATCAGCACGTTGTAGGTATCGCCACCGGCTCCAACCTTATGTGAATGCTACGAAAAGCTAATCATTTGCATATCAGATCATCTTCTGTCGGTTAAATTTCGCGTCTGTAGCGCGTCATTTTCTTGGTGTAGTAATTTTAATGGCCAGTAGTGTATGTAGCAGGCGAGGATCTTCTGCACTAGCGGCCATACCTCTGTCGCCGATCCACATGTTAAACGGTGTTCATCAGCATACACGAAGTGGCAACGTGGGCAAAGGGGGGAAGAAGCTATCCCAATAGTATGCAGGCTTTGCTGTGTTACAACTTTCCCATTCGCAGCCTGGCACCACGTGGCTCGTACCCGCGTGGGGAGGAACGGG
Organism: Schistocerca piceifrons; assembly: GCF_021461385.2. NCBI lineage: Eukaryota > Metazoa > Arthropoda > Insecta > Orthoptera > Acrididae > Schistocerca > Schistocerca piceifrons. The sequence continues at coordinate 397,044,666 of NC_060144.1, read as the reverse complement.
TGCTGGACCGCTCTCCACTCTGCAGACCTTAGGGTGGTCGGACTTTTCCTCTCAATCACATTGCGAGGGATGGACCTTAGCAGCCAACTGTAAATGTCTCTCATTTCATGTCATTTCTTGTAAACCAGGGGAAACCATAATTCATGTAACAAAGACAAGCTTCAAAATCCTGTTGTTGCTAAAGTCGAAGTTCAGAGATATCATGAATTTAGGAAACTTCCAGTTCCACAAACTGAAGCTGTAACAACTCGATTCTGCAGCAGGTATGGGAAATGCAAGACATATCTTTCCGGAAGAAGTCTGAGCAGAATTCAACGGGCTGAACACTCCACTCGTGTGTGTGTGTGTGTGTGTGTGTGTGTGTGTGTGTGTGTGTATGTGTGTGGAGAACAAGGACACCCAACAAGGGCAGCGATTGTTGCGACATATATAAACCTTACCGATATGTTACCTTCAGCCCCGACACCATGCTCACCAACCTGATGGTGCCCTAACGACACACAGCTAATGCAGGCCAACACTATGTTGTGCTTAAAACACACCTGGAATTATATCAAATCGCAGTTCAGTTAACATGGGCATTACCTGATGTATGCGACAAGTTGTTCTCAGGCTAGGAGGATACGCATACTCAAGTTCCGTTGCTTGTGTTGGAGCTCTTACGGCAAACAGCGGTCTCCGAGAACATACAAACTGTGTATTTGGGGTGCCACTCATATGCTGACATACAAATGGGACAGCGCATGACTTTGCTAAGAACATTAATCATTTTGCAGAAAGAAATCTCAAAGACTCAAATTTAACGTGATGTTTAATCGATACAACCGATACAGAACCAAAGCAAAACTAAATTCATGCGCGCAGGTTCACATGTGACGAGAAAACATCAGTTCACAGCATGCAGCTCTTTCACCACAGCAAGTAGTACTTAGCGTGCCTGAAAACAATTTGCATGATTGGATTCCTATGCAAACGCCTGACTGAGTGGCGCCTTTCTATCACAGAGGGATACAACATCATTCTCACCAGTAAAAACTACGTTCCTATTGAAGTACCAGACGCAGAACCAGAGCCCAGAACAGGCTTGTACTTCGAACATGATCAACCAGATGTTAAAATCGTTTAGTATGTTAGCTGGCAAGAGAGAATGTAAGTGACCTCATTAGTAGCACTGATGACACGGATGTATTAGTTATTCTCATTTACTGCCAAGCTGAGAGTGGAATAGCAAGCAAGATAACCCTGGGACCAGCAATGTCCAGTGACATTGTTATTAGGACTCCCAAGTAGTTAAAAGAGGACACTCCTTTGAAGCATTTCCCATTGATATTATTTAGGTTTTTAGGGGTTCTTCTGGCCCCAGATTGTGACATTACCATATATCTTGTTTTGTTTTCATGTACCATGAGGCAAATTTTTAAGGCTTCTGTTTCCATTGCCCGGTATGTTTCTAGGAGTGTATTGGTATTGCTTCCTACTATAGCAATGTCATCAGCATATGCACATATCTGGCTGGTTTTCATAAATATGATGCCTCTTCTGTTGATTTTATTTACTACACTATGAACGGCTATATTGAATAGGACAGTGGAGAGACTATCACCTTGTTTCACACCTTTATTAAAGTCAAAGCCTTCACTTGTTCTGCTAAGGACCTTTACTTTTTCTCTTGTCCCCGTCATTGTCATTCTGATTAGTCTTATTAGTTTAGCACATACACCATCTTCTCTCAGTACTCTGAACAGTTCTTGCCGATTTATGCTGTCAAAGGCTTGTTTGAAGTCGATGAATGGGAAATGCAGATCTATATCATATTCATAGAACTTTTCCATTATTTGTCTTATCACAAATATTTCATCAGTTGTTCCTCTGTCAGGTCGAAAGCCACAGTGATATTCCCCTAGTATGCCTTCTGCACACTTCTGTATCCTTCATTTTAATATACTTGTGAAGATCTTATAAGCTGTGCTCAGGACTGTTATACTTCTATAGTTTTCACATGCTGTTCTGTCCCCTTTCTTATAAATGGTTAGTATTAATCCAATTTCCAATTATGTGGCATAGTTCCTGTTTCACATATCTGATATTAATGTGTTCAATTCCTTTATTACATCCTCACTACCAGTTTTTGTTAAATCAGCAATTATACTGTCTTCCCCAAGGGTTCAATTGTTTTTTGACTTGTACACAGGCTGGGAGACCTCTTGTAGTGTTGCCTTTCTTGCCTCATTGGTTTCATTGTCTACTTCCAGCTCCACACTTTCCTCCTGTGCGGCTGTCTCTTCATCTTCTAGGCTGGTGTTTAGTGTATCTTTGAAATACTCTGGCCATCTTCTCACTATCTGTTCTTCCTCGATTAAGATTTTCCCATCTTTACTGAAACAGGTCATTGTTTTTGGTTGGAACCTATTCTTCATTTTGCCTATGGCATGATAGAACTTTCATATTTCACTCTGTTCCTTTAATTCTTCTAGTTCTTGAACTTCCTTCTTATTCCTCTCTCTTTTCTTTCTCTTGCACAGTCTGTTAGCTCTTCTTCTTAATTTTATGCATTGTTTCACATTATTTCTGGTTTCTCTCTGTAGCACTCTTGTTCTTGCCCCGATCTTTTCCTCTACTGCTGACCTGCACTCTTCATCAAACCATTCCTGGATTCTTCTATTCCTTCTTATGCCTATTATTTCCTCGGCAGCATCCTTAATGGCTTTTTCAATCCTGTTCCACCTTTCATCCACTATTACTGCAGTCTTTTCACTGCTCAACTTTCTGCTTAGTATTACTTGGTATTTTTTTTACTTCATCGGGGATGTTCAGTTTGTATTCCATTTCGTCATCTTTCCTATTCTGTTGCCATTTGTTAATTACTCTCTCAAGACTGATTTTATCACAAAGTGGTCTGAATCACAGTTTGGTCCTCTGCAGCTCCGTACATCCGTAACTGACATGGAGTGGCGTGCAATGACTAGAATATGGTCAATCTGATTGACTACTCCATTGGCTGCAGACATCGAAGCACCCAGATGGATACTTTTGTGTGGAAAGCAGGTACTTTTCATAATCATATTATCTCTTTCTGTGAATTGGAATAGTAAGTGTCCGTTATCGTTGTTTTCTTCATGTACTGAATATTTTCCAGAAACTCCATATGGATGTTCATTCCTCCCTATTTTATCATTAAAATCTCCTACTACTAGCATCAGGTCATATTTAGGTACTGCGCAGCATACTTTGTCCAAGTCTTCGTAGAACTGTTTCTTAATTATATCCTCTTTTTTTTGCTCTGTTGGTGCATGTGCATCAACTATTGATATATTCCTAAATTTCCCTCTTAGTCAGAGTCTGCACATCCTTTCATTTATGGGCTCAAATTCTAGAAGGCTTTTCCTAACTCCCCTAGTTATTATAAACCCTGTTCCAAGTTGGCCTGTTCTTCCTTCTGGTCCACTACATACCAGTAAGTACTCAGGTTTATCTATCTGCCCATTCCCTTGCCATCTTATTTCCCGTAGCCCAACGATATCATATTTGAATTTTAAAATTTCATTGGCTATTTTTTTCATTTTTCCAGGCTGAAGCATTGTCCTCACATTCCATGATGCTATTACAGTTATATCCTTTATCCGTTTCCTTTGCTGGGGTCGTGATACATGCTTTCCATCCAGTTTCGCAGGCTTCCGTTGAATTTCCGTAATATTCTTTTTTTTTATACAGTACGGGGTTATTTGCCCCATGGCCAACCCCCAACCTGGAGGACCAGGATTTGTATGAGGTTTACTTCTCTAGGGAAGCTCGCTTCACTACGCCTCTAGAGCCCTCCCTGCCCTATGTTGTGGGACACACTTTGTCTGGCTCCTCTGTCGAAACCAATCCGGCTTGTGTGACTCTGCCAGTAGCTATGCTGCCGCCGGCATAGCTCTCGACTTCAACGAAGTAAGCAAAACCCTCCCGCCCGGCACTGAAGGTGCCAAGGCGGTGTCCCCTGGTAGGTTCGCTACCCTAACAGAATCGTATAAAAAGTACATCAATATGGCTTGGGACTCCAGGATAACCAGTCATCTACGTTAAACTGTAACGGTGTACAGCATCCCAACTGTTGTGAAGAAAGCCTTTCAAACAGCTAAGACTCCGTCCGACATTACATTTGTATTTCGAATGTAGTGCGTCCATTCAAACAAATCTTATGTCAGCAATCGCCCTGCTCTATATGTTACACAAATGACGACGAATCAAATCTAAGGGACTCCAATTAACCCGATATAACGACGAACGACTTTCCAGACACACCAACACTGGTGACCTCTCCACCTTCCCGACAGAGTACCCAAGAAGGTATTCGAACTTTCTCCAAAGCTGCGCCACGACTATAATCCAACCGTGGCCGAAACAAGGTTTCGGCGGAGGTTCGAGTCCTCCCTCGGGCATGGGTGTGTGTGTTTGTCCTTAGGATAATTTCGGTTAAGTAGTGTGTAAGCTTAGGGACTGATGACCTTAGCAGTTAAGTCCCATAAGATTTCACACATATTTGAACATTTTTGAAACAAGGTTTACAGCTGTTCTGACAAATAGTGTCTCCAAATTAGATTCTTAGCTGGCAGGTCTAATAAGAAGAAAAAGCAATGTCCAGTAAAGAAGAGAGACAAGGCTAAGTTTGGAATATGGAAGAAGAGATAACTTCCCAGAAAACACCGATCAGAATTTTCTTCTGTGGGCTCCAGTGTCGCTGTGTCAGATATTAACTATGTCGAAAGAGACGACAGGTTGACTTTTCTTAACGCTATGTAAGAGTCTGAAGGACCTCTCGATAGTGAACAAAAACGAGTGCCCTACAATCTCAAGACGATACTGGTCATCCTGAATATCACATACAGGATGGTAAGAAACAATCTGGAAAGCTTGTGAGGGTATTGGAGGGTTATTTGTGCTTAAAATAACTGTTAGAAAACAATTTCGATACGTTGCACAGTTTTCGAGATAATTAACATTGAATCTTCGTACATCCATAGTTGAAATGGAGGACAGTAGGACGTCAGCTGGAATAAATTTACATTAAAAATGAAGAAATTTGTCCAGTTGTATTTAAGGTGTCGATTTTATTTTGGCAACTAGTTTCAACGTTGTAACAACCTCATCTTCAGGCTGTATAAAATATACCATACATACAACAACAATGTGACATCAGTAATCTACGAATTATTATATAAACAAATGTATTATAAACATATTACATAATGGATGAATTCGATAAAATTAATTAAATTTTGGCAGTTTTCATTAAATGCAATAATTCTAGAAATTAACAGTTTACGTGGTACCAATAAGTACAAATGAAATTATATATATATATATATATATATATATATATATATATATATATATATATATATATGATCGATTTTATTACAGATAAATGTCAAGCATTAAATGAAATGGGAGTATATATAAAAAAATTTAGTGACAAGCCGCTACACTTATGGATAATGAACAGGGCTAAAGAGAATACACATTGCTAATCAGACGTACGTAGAGTCATCAATAACACAGAGCACAGTGCGACTGCAGGCACGTAGATCTGGCACGCTCCCCGTGAGAGCCACATTTCCAACTTGTCCCGGTCGAGGCACACATTTTCAGGTGTGCACGTTGATATTTATCAACGCCTGCGAGCAGCTAAATGTCTGAATTTCATTGTAATGTCATTTTTCTTGCACTGGCTTAGCATGGAGTAATTTTGATACCCCCCCCCCCCTACCACCTCCCCGTGAAATTGATTATTCAGTGCAACTGATAATTTGAATTTTGAATTTTTTCCCATGTGTGTACAAAGAACAATGTAGTATCAATATTTTTTCATAATGCATCAAGTTTTAAGTAATAATAGCGTTACATGATAATGAACGTCCATTTTGATCATATGCAGGGTGCACCATTGATCCGTGACCGGGCCAAATATATCACGAAACAAGCGTCAAACGAAAAAACTACAAAGAACGAAACTTGTCTAGCTGTAGGGGGAAACCAGATGGCGCTATGATTATCCCGCTAGATGGCGATGTCATAGGTCAAACGGATATCAAATGCGTTTTTTTAAAATAGGAAACCCCATTTTTAATACATGTTCCTGTAGTAAGAAAATATGAATGTTTTAGTCGAACCACTTTTTTCGCTTTGTGATAGATGGCGCTGTAATAGTCACAAAGATATGGCTCACAATTTTAGACGAACAGTTGTAACAGTTAGGGTTTTTTTTAATTAAAATACAGACCGTAGGCACGTTTGAACATTTTATTTCGGTTGTTCCAATGTGATACATCAACCTTTGTGAACATATCATTTCTGAGAACGCATGCTGTTACAGCGTGATTACCTGTAAATACTACATTAATGCAATAAATGCTCAAAATGATGTCCGTCAACCTCAATGCATTTGGCAATACATATAACGACTTTCCTCTCAACAGCGAGTAGTTCGCCTTGCGTAACGTTCGCACATGCATTGACAATGCGCTGACGCAAATTGTCAGGCGTTGTCGGTGGATCACGATAGCAAATATCCTTCAACTTTCCCCACAGAAAGAAATCCGGGGACGTCATATCCGGTGAACGCGCGGACCATAGTATGGTGCTCCGACGACCAATCCACCTGTCATGAAATATGCTATTTAATACCTCTTTAACCGCACGCGAGCTATGTGCCGGACATCCATCATGTTGAAAGTACATCGCCATTCTGTCATGCAGTGAAACATCTTGTAGTAACATCGGTAGAGCATTACGACGACCAATCCACCTGTCATGAAACATGCTATTTAATACCTCTTTAACCGCACGCGAGCTATGTGCCGGACATCCATCATGTTGAAAGTACATCGCCATTCTGTCATGCAGTGAAACATCTTGTTGTAACATCGGTAGAGCATTACGTAGGAAAACAGCATACATTGCACCATTTAGATTGCCATCGATAAAATGGGGGCCAATTATCCTTCCTCCCATAATGCCGCACCATACATTAACCCGCCAAGGTAGCTGATGTTCCACTTGTCGCAGCAATCGTGGATTTTCCTTTGCCGAATAGTGCATATTATGCCGGTTTACGTTACCGCTGTTGGTGAATGACGCTTCGTCACTACGTAGAACGCGTGCAAAAAATCTGTCATCGTCCCTAATTTCTCTTGTGCCCAGTGGCAGAACTGTACACGACGTTCAAAATCGTCGCCATGCAATTCCTTGTGCACAGAAATATGGTACGGGTGCAATCGATGTTGATGTAGCATTAGCAACAACGACGTTTTTGAGATTCCCGATTCTCGTGCAATTTGTCTGCTACTGATGTGCGGATTAGCGGCGACAGCAGCTAAAACACCTACTTGGGCATCATCATTTGTTGCAGGTCGTGGCTGACGTCTCACATGTGGCTGAACACTTCCTGTTTCCTTAAATAACGTAACTACCCGGAGAACGGTCCGGGCGCTTGGATGATGTCGCCCAGGACACCGAGCAGGATACATAGCACACGCCCGTTGGGCATTTTGAGCACAATAGCCATACATCAACACTATATCTACATTTCCCGCAATTCGTATACGGTCCACGTTAACACGGTTAATGTATCACGAAGTAAATACCGTCCGCACTGGCGGAATGTTACGTGATACCACTCATACATTTGTGCCTATTACAGCGCCATCTATCACAAAGCGTAAAAAGTGATCCAACAAAAACATTAATATTTCTTTACGTACTACACGAAACTGTAATAAAAAATGGAGGCTCCTATTTAAGAAAAGGAAGTTGATATCCGTTTGACCTATGGCAACGCCATCTAGCGGGCAAACCATAGCGTCATCTGGTTTGCCCCTTCAAGCTAAACGAGTTTCGTTCTTTGTAGTTTTTTCGGTTGATGTCTATTTCGTGAGATATTTGGCCCGGTCACTATCAATGGACCACCCTGTGTAATCTTCAGTTGTCCTAACTCCTCTTACACTTCGTTTAACCATGTAGTAATCTCAGCAAGTTCAGTAATCAGAGCCTTCTACATCCCAAAAATTTACTTGTTATAAAGAATTCCTGACGTGTAAAAGAGCCTTGTCGCCCTTTCAAATCTCACGCCGTGCGCATCAGAGAACTAGCGATTCCTCGCAACAGAGGGTGCTTTCCAATTAGGGGGCGGCGACCGTGCAACCGTGAGCGGCCATGCGGTTGCTGTCAGCGGCCGTGTGGTTTGCGGCATCAAGGCGGACTCGGCTCGGCTGGGACTGATGCGCTGTGTAGGCACTGGATTTGCTCACAATGGCCGTTAGTATTTGGAACAAGGCTTGTTGATACGGCGATTCTCCGACTTTAATCCCGGGTGCGCATCATTCTAGCGATCATGGGCTTCTGTGTTCCTCGAGTACGAAAATTTATTTTATTTTTATTTTCAAGTCATTCTCGTGTCATCTGGAGAACTGATGTCAGGAGTCTGTTGTGTTGGAGACTCTGATTCATTAGCCGCTCGGAATTTGTATTATGGCATTACCGTGCTGTCCGTCGGCCCAGTGAGCTTGGAACTGGTGATGGTGGTTAGTTCAAAATGGCTCTGAGCACTATGGGACTCAACTCCTGAGGTCATTAGTCCGCTAGAACTGAGAACTAGTTAAACCTAACTAACCTAAGGACATCACAAACATCCATGCCCGAGGCAGGATTCGAACCTGCGACCGTAGCGGTCTTGCGGTTCCAGACTGCAGCGCCTTTAACCGCACGGCCACTTCGGCCAGCGGTGGTGGTTAGTGTTTAACGTCCCGTCGACAACGAGGTCTTTAGAGACGGAGCGCAAGCTCGTGTTACGGAAGGATTGGGAAGGAAATCGGCCGTGCACTTTCAAAGGAACCATCCAGGCATTTGCCTGAAACGATTTAGGGAAATCACGGAAAACCTAAATCAGGATGGCCGGAGACGGGATTGAACCGTCGCCCTCCCGAATGCGAGTCCAGTGTGCTAACCACTGCGCCGCCTCGCTCGGGGAGCTTGGAACTGGTAAAGTGCGTTGGATGGGCTAAGTCAGAGGAAGGCGATATTGGTGGTGTCTGGGTTTGTTTCCTGTTCCGGTGTCGTGCCCTCGTCTCTGGGCAGAATCAAGGGGCTGTAAAATGTCAGATGCGCTTGAAGGTATTCGTATTGTTGGTCCTTATGCTCAACAGTAAATCTGAAAGGTTAAAAACATTTAAAAGTGTATAAATGACTGGTGACTCCCTGTGAGGAGAACTGTCGACATTTGCGGAGGTGGTACGTGCTAAAGTACTATGAAGGGGCTAGTAGTTCCGAACTTCAGACGCTCAGTTGGTTTGTTCCAGTCTACGGCTCTTGTGACACAAGCAGAGGACACAGAACGTTTTACTCCCCATAGTACTGACCAACATCATAACGTATGTGCAGGAGCAATTTTGTAAAGAAACGTCAGATTAATGTTCTTTCAGAGAGTAAATATTTAACATTGTATAAACTTATGTCACTTTTTGATGTTGGCAAGATGCGTTATCCATTGCGCTATTTTTGTGTTGGCGAGTTGAAAACTGTGTAAAAAGCTGTAATCCGGTGAGAAATATTACGACATTGAACTTGTCATTTCACCTCACTCAATTGTTCTCATTTCAAGAATTAAAAAAGAAAAAAAAAAAAACGCAGCCATACAACCAAACTGCTGAGGTCATCGGTCCCTAGACCTATACACTACGTATGTTAAGAACATCACACACAAACACAAACACACACACACACACACACACACACACACACACACACATGCCAGAGGGAGGACTCGAACCTCCGGTGGGAGCTGCCGCGCAATCCGTGACATGGTGCCTCAAACCACGCGGCCAGTCCGCGCGTCACTTTGACCGCAGCTGACCTGTAGGAACGGCAGGCACGCAGTGTTAGTTAGTTTAATCTTAATTTTGGTATACAAAGGCAGTCTCGTCTTCGTTGTGGCCAGCACGCAGCACCAAGCAGTATGCAGGCATTTATCTTGTGTTTGATATGGACGCATTCGACAAGAAACCTTCAATGTCATGGCGACTGCGAGCTAGCAGCGAGCATTTCAGGTGAGACTGGAACACATGACAACGATGGAATTTTTCGTGCATTATATTGTTTTCCTTGTACCACATGCAATTTTACTCCATGACTTAATTTTGCGGAAAACACGTTCCACTCACTTACACTGTATTTTCCTCAGGGATTACGTTGCACATTCGTGTCCTTGTTTCAATTATTTTTCGTCAGAAATTTCGATAACGCAGATAAGTTTACCCTGCTACATTTCTTCTACGTATCCGGCTGCGAAGACTACGTAGATGGTAATCAAAGTGTTTGCCATAGAGGCTGTACGTTTGTAGGTAGTTAGGTAGTGTAAGTACCAGATGACAAAAACAACTGTCTTTTCGCAAATCGGTCTCGTAAGTGACGACTTATTATAATTTTATTCTGTGGAGTATAATGCTTGTACTTCCTGTTCCTAGTTAATTGTGGTACTTCCAAGTAGTTCCTAACCCTACTCCACTCCACCCCTCCTCCGGTCCACCCCTCCTCCACCTTGTTACGTTTTAAGTAGCCTTTGTCTCCTCTCATCGCTATACGGGCGTCAGATCGCATTATTAACAGGTCATATTCATTGTCCGGAGATATATTTCAGGACATAAACGGGGTTAATATCTTCGGCTGAAGACTCGGGTACTGTTTTGAAAGGAGTGGCATATTACAACCCGATAGGACGGCTTACGTTCTCCTTCTCGCCAATCGAATTATTGAACAGTTAATTTCATAACTAGTGCGCACTACATTTTTTTCCCCACACTAGAAAGATATACACACAAGACTGAAAGAGTTTTTCTCAGGAAGCATTCGTTTTTGACTGCAGGTTACGTTTTCTCCGATACCTCAAAATTCCGCATCCGGCAGCTCTGTCTTCAATGAGGGCCTCGTTTACTGCAGAGTCCATCCTCGACACTCTCTCCTTTGGTCATCGATCTGCTCTTCTGACATCTCGCATCATAACTGCGTTTCGCCACAGAGTTCCAGTCTGTCAGACGGTATCACCACCAGTGACATCATCGATTATCTTAATGAAGCGGTATCTCACCAAATTCAAGAGTGCTGTTCATCCGCTGGGCGAATAGAACTGCAATATAACGAGAGGCAAACCATGCTTAATGATACGTTCCATCTTCCTGCAGTTGTGCGAAGACTAATACCTACACGCCGTTCTTCTGTTACTCAATCGTTTAGCAGGTGAATTTGCAGTTTTAAGGGATAATATTTCGCAATAAAATCGGCTGGAGATTTAATTGTCTTCTAGGGCTACCAGACTCAGAGCGGTTAATAATTCTTAATAAAAATTTTCGGCCGATAGTCATCGAGTTTCGTCGCCTTGGAAGTGACCTCTGCAATGTCGGAATCAGGGTTCCGCTTCGTAGCTGTTCTAGTGAGACGAAACAACAAGGCCAAATATCGAAAAGGCTTTTATTCAAACCAGCACTGCCCGTACAATATTACACGCTTACATCAGTCAGCCAATTCATAATTATTTCCAGTACTGGCCATTAAAATTGCTACACCAAGAAGAAATGCAGATGATAAACGGGTATTCATTGGACAAACACATTGTACTAGAACTGACATGTGATTACATTTTCACGCAATTTGGGTGCATAGATCCTGAGAAATCAGTACCCAGAACAACCACCTCTGGCCATCATAACGGCCTTGATACGCCTGGGAATTGAGTCAAACAGAGCTTGCATGGCGTGTACAGGTACAGCTGCCCATGCAGCTTCAACAAGATACCGTAGTTCATCAAGAGTAGTGACTGGCGTATTGTGACGAGCCAGTTGCTCGGCCACCATTGTGGAGACGTTTTCAATTGGTGAGAGATCTGGAGAATGTACTGGCCAGGGCAGCAGCCGAACATTTTCTGTACACAGAAAGGCCCGTACTGGACCTGCAACATGCGGTCGTGCATTATCCTGCTGAAATGTGATGTTTCCAAGGGATCGAATGAAGGGTAGAGCCACGGGTCGTAACACATCTGAAATGTAACGTCCACTGTTCAAAGTGCCGTCTATGCGAACAAGAAGTGACCGAGACGTGTAACCAATGGCACTCCATACCATCACGCCGGGTGATACGCCAGTATGGCGATGACGAATACACGCTTCCAATGTGCATTCACTGTTCACCGCGATGTCGCCAAAAATGGATGCGACCATCATGGTGCTGTAAAGAGAACCTGGGTTCATCCGAAAAAATTACGTTTTGCCATTCGTGCACCCAGGTTCGTCGTTGAGTACACCATCGCAGGCGCTCCTGTCTGTGATGTAGTGTCAAGGGTACCCGCAGGCATGGTCTCCGAGCTGATAGTCCATGCTGCTACAAACGTTACCGAACTGTTCGTGCAGACAGTTGATGTCTTGTAAACGTCCCTATCTGTTGACTCAGAGATCGAGACGTGGTTGCACGATCCGTTACAGCCATGCTGATAAGATGCCTGTCATCTCGACTGCTAGTGATACGAGGGTGTTGGGTTCCAGCACGACGTTCTGTAATACCCTCTTGAACCACCGGTTCCATATTCTGCTAACAGTTATTGGATCTTGACCAACGCGAGCAGCAATGTTGCGATACGATAATCGGGATAGGCTACAATCCGACCTTTATCAAAGTCGTAAACGTGATGTTACGCATTTGTCCTCCTTACACGAGGCATCACAACAACGTTTAACCAGGCAACGCCGGTCAACTGCTGTTTGTGTATGAAAAATCGGTTGGAAACTTTCCTCATGTCAGCACGCTGTAGGTGTTGCCACCGGCGCCATCCTGAAAAGCTCATCAATTGCTTATCACAGCATCTTCTTCCTGTCAGTTAAATTTCGCATCTGTAGCACGTCACCTTCCTGGTGTAGCTGTTTTAATGGCCAGTAGTGAAAGAACATGTTCAACCATTAGTTTCAGCGTTTTTGCTCTCATAAATTCTTCAGGGTGACACTACGGTCACGTCGTCTTTATAGTATTCTCTACTTTCAGACTCCTTTCTGTCAGTGATCTGGCTGTGAACTTATGATGACGCATCTCCCATCTGCGTGCAGTCCTTCTTGTAGTCTCTGAGTTAATAGGAGTTTCCGTAAGGTCCTTTTTGGTTGAGCGAACCGTAGTGCCTTTGTATGTAGTGTTCCTGGCATGAGGAGGAGGATTTTCATGTATATCGTGGGTCGTGTATGCTTACTCTACGTCCGTCATATTTTAGCCATTTTCTACATGTAACGGAACTAAATATAAGGCTCAGTCAAATGGAAATCGTACACCCGCTTCACCCAATCATGGAATGCTTCCAATCGAAAGTAAACACCACGCATTAAGATATTCATCCCACTGCGAGACGAGACAGTTAATTCCTGTTTCTTAGAACGCGGTCGGCAACTGATGGTTCCACAGTCGCACCCATTCTTACACTTCCTCGTCCACGCATGTCTCTCCTGACGTCACTTAAGACGTGAAAATCGTGTAGTGCAAGATCCGGGCTGTACGGACGATGTTGCTGTGTCTCCCAAGCAAATCGTTGAAGCGTAGCCTTCGTACTACTGGGTGTGGGGGCGGGCGTTATCGTTCAACAGAATGATTCCGTCGGGCAGTATCTAGACAGTCAGATGGCGAACGGCAAATCCAACAGTGGGAAGATCCCACATCTATCTCGAGAAAGAAATCCAAAGCTGTTGGCACAGGTTTCGGTAAGGTCACGATGACCTTTGACTGCAGGGCCCCTTCGCTCGTCGAGCCCCTCGACTTTTTCACGTCAGCCGATGCGCAGGGCTATGAAGACCTTTTGCAGAAACGGCGACACCACGCCATGAAGTCATAACGGCCAGGAATGCTGTCGGACGAAATCATCCTGTGGCACGACGAAGCCCAGCCCCACACTGCCCGTAGGACGAAGGCTACGTTTCAGCGATCGGGATGGAAGACACTGCAACAGCCTCCGCACAGACCTGATCTTTCACTATGTGATTGTCACACCTTTGGCGACCGGAGAAAAGAAATGCGTGGACGTCGGTTTCAGTCTTACGACGAAGAGCAAGAGTGAGTGCGGTTGTGTATGCGTCAGCTACGAACCGCGTTCTACGAAACAGGAACTGATAGTGTCGCCTACCAGTAGGATACATGTCTCAACACGAGCGCTGGTTACTTTTAAATGGAACTATCCCATTGTCGCGTTGTGATGGATAGTCCGTTTTTATCTGACTGCCTATCATATTTCGGATTTGGTCAGGGAATATAGTTCTAAGGAGCTTCTGCGAAACCAGTTTTCTTCCTTGAACTAAAGTCCGAATTGTTTAAATCAAATTGTTCAAATGGCTCTGAGTACTATGGGACTTAACATCTGATGTCATCAGTCTGCGAGAACTTAGAACTACTTAAACCTAACTAACCTAAGGACATCACACACGTCTATGCCCGAGGTAGGATTCGAACCTGTGACCGTAGCAGCAGCGGGGTTCTGGACTGAACCGCCTAGAACCGCTCGACCACAACGACCTGCCCAAATTGTTTATCCAATCTAAGTCGTTCCTCTTGTTTCAATGGTACTGCCGTTCAGGCTTATTGATGGTCCTGAACTGTGTAAATTGCTTCTCAAAAACGGCTGTCGAGCAACAAAGTTTGTCTTTAGAGGGAACAGATTTCTTGTTGTATAATATTTCAGGTTTGGCGTTTTTCAGATTTTTACACGTGTTTAATTGGCTGTTTCGTTGCCGACATTTCTGATAATTCCACACAATTACTCGGATTTGAATTTTTTTACCTGTGAGATATGGGAGTGAGCAACGGCCTTGCTGCAGTGGATACACCGATTCCCGTGAGATCACCGAAGTTAAGCCCTGTCGGGCGTGGTCGGCACTTGGATGGGTGTCATTTTTCGGGGTACACTGAGCCTCGTGATGACAATTGAGGAGCTACTCGGCCGAATAGTAGCATCTTCGGTCAAGAATACCACTTACGTCCGGGAGAGAGGTGTGCTGACCCCATGCCCCTCTTATCCGCATCCTCCATCGAGGATGACACGGCGGTCGGATGGTCCCGGTAGGCCACTCGTGGCCTGAAGACGGAGTGAGATATGGGAGTAATGAATTTTGTCATCGGGGAATATATCTATTAAATTGCTAATATCGTAGTTTTATACGGACGCAATCACCAAATGTTTCACCATCAGGTGACAGAGAAATACGTATCAGTGCAATCACCATTTTGAGATTTCTTTTAATGTTTTCATGGTGAAGTGAGCACGCCGATCCTGGTTAAAGTTTTAAGAGTCTGTAAAATGAAAATAAGATATTAATTGTATGAAAGAGGCTTGTCAGGAGCTATCCTAGCTTTGTGTACTTCGAGTCTATGTGTTGTGTATTGTCGCATGATATTCGAGGCGGGTTTTGATTGTAGTATCATGAAATATCTTCAGGGTATGTCCACTTACAGCACCTACTGCTAGCTCATCAGCTAGGCGGAGGCATTCGATACTGACTCATTCACTCCTTATTCCCAATACTTGTTTGTATCACGTTTGGCTACCTCATCTAGTACCATTTCCAGAAGCAGTGGAAATAACTCATTATCTTGGCTTACAGTTCTTTCTGTCCCTACTTCGGAGATAGTGTTTATTAGTGCCGTTGGGTTGTGATTGCTGTTGTGATATCCACGCCACATTAACGTCATATATTAAACAGGATAATGCCATCAGTTGCATCGCAGGACTCTTCCTAATACTCGACAAACGTATATACAGTACGAACCGAACGACGGTATCATCTTGAAATTCCACAAGCATTCTGCGCACAGCTGCTATCGTCGGAATCCGCTTTGTAAGTGCTTGTTCTCCAATCTGCCCGTTGAAAGCATTATGGCATTCTACGTAGACTAAAAATAGGGAATGAAATTTGCAATTGCATAGGAAGTACTATACAGAAATTTCGCTACAAAGAGTTTTCATTTTTCTTGTCGTTGAAAAACATAACAGTCGTGATCTTCTGAAAAACTTGTTAATACTGATACGATAAACAGCATATCCTCACATATATTTAGGAATGTCGATAACCCGTGCAGTTTAAAATCTTTATTCTTGGAAAGTGTCACATCAATTCCCGAAACGAAGGACAGACGGTTCCTTTTCTGTAAAATTTCTTATAAGCTCTTTATTACGTTATTACCCAGAATTCATTCGCGCTATTGCCACAATGATTCGCTCGTGTGGCTCTCAGAGTACAACTCTGAATCCTGAAACAGGTTTCCTTTCATTTAGTGGAGTTCTAATTACGTAAAATAACTGGTCTTACATTTTTGTCGTGTGCTGGCTTTCCTTGCTGATTCTGTTTTCCTTTGTTCTCATGTCAAATTAATTTTCTCTACACATATCAGCTTGTTCTTGAGCGACTGGTAAGCAGTGCTCCTAATTTCGCTTTACATTGCAACAATGTATTTGTATTCAGTACAAAGTAGTATTTTCGAGTCAGCCACTTGTTGTATACATGATGCTTCATATTTGAACTCGTCATAATAGGGACCTTACCTCTCAGAAACGACTATGGGAGTTGCAAAACCTTAACTGGAGCAGAGACCTATTCATAATCTTGCGTACTAGCAGAGACTTCACTCTTGTTCCCATAAATCTCCTAGAAACTTTTCGAGTCGCTTCTGTATAATCTTTCAGTGATTGTATGAATACCCTTTTGTACTGTGATATATTGTGAAATTTCGAACATTCGCGAGTCTCGCGAGAAACTCGTACTGTCATCGTCAATTGTAAATCTGAACTTAATTGTATTCTTTTAAAATTTTTGAGAACTAAAGCCTTTCCTCGTTCAAATAAGCATTCTCTAATTTCACTGAACAATTACGTGGGAAACATGTTATTTTTGAGAAAGTTCGTGGGCTTATTAAACTATATTTTCGTATGTTACTGATGCGAGTCTTTTGGGCATGTAACTTATTTCGTAACAAATCAGCGTTTCTGGGTCACAGCCCTGCAAAGAATATATCGTCCCTACATTTCCTTGTATATCAACGTAGAAAAACATGCGTTTTTGAGAATTTTCAGAAGGTACCATTGTCCTTTGCATAATCTACGAGCAATTTGCAATAAATCGGCATTTGTGATTTAGTTACTGTTGCTGATATTGTTATATACTGTGTTCCATCTTGCTTTCCTTTAAAGAGCAATAGCCGTACATATTATCTGCATTTATCCTAAATTACCTATGTTTTCGAGTTTCTAACAACAGTAATCAACCTCAAAACGTCTAGAAAACCAATAATTTTTACCACAGGTTTTTATGTTGCCTTAGGAGAAATTTCGTCTTGTGTATTTGCTTTGGTTCTCATGAGTAATTAGAGACTTCTGAACTCATCAGATTAAAAGATAATCAGTTGGCTTCATTTACAGTTATTTGTTCACTGCACCAGCCGAAATGCAGCCCCACTGTGAATGCTATTCTCGAACATGGGACGAGTTGATTGACGTTCGTAAGCCACTGGAAATCTATCTGACTACTGTCAAATGATTGCCAGCTACTGCGAGTCGGTGTGTTGGAAAGCTCCCGAGAGTCGTGTAACTGTGATGCCAGCACCAGAGGTACCTCAAATACCGTCATCTCCTGTGGATTCTGTCTCCACCGCAGAAAGTGCAAGATCTGTCATTACTCGTCCCCTTGAATGTGAGTGGTGTGACAATGGTAGATCTAGGCGTCCAGTACTGGGTGGATGGGGACAAAGGAGGATTCGGGGTGTTGTACCGATCCCCCTAACCAACATGTCTGAGGTGCTGCTTTCCACTGAAACAGAAACTGAGCCAGTGGGACTCACTTCACCTGTTTTGAGGAAACCTGTTTTGTCCGGTGTCAAGAGAAGGCAAACATGAAAGGGTAGGGGTCTATTAATCACCCACACCTCAAACATACCGCGAATGATGGTACCCCTTTAGGAAATGTCAGCGAGGGACCAGGTGCACATACCTCCCAGGGGCTCACCACTCTTTGGTGAGATTGTGCTTGGCTACCATGGTGCCCCGGTCTTTGCAGCACCTTTCCCTTAGGCTGCATGTCTATCCTGCTGATTTTCCTTTCCCCTCCTTTGCGGAGCATGTCTGGCATATTTTTGGGAATGTGCCCTGAATGGTCAGTAGCCTAACCTCAGGACAGTCCCTCCACTTTCTTTCTTCGCCCTACTTCTATCCTTCCTCCACTTCGATGTTTGAAGTTGCTCGTTGTTTCATCTTCCTCTCTGTGCACTCCCTAACACCAGCTCAGGCGTTTATTGTGTAACAGGTGAGTGGCTAACGCGTAATTCCCAGTCCAGTGTCGACAGGTATGGTTCGCACACACCCCCTCGTATAAGACAGGCTTGGGGAATGGTGGTTGCCTGAGCTGTTACCTATCCTAACCGCCAATTAGTCCCTATGTCAGAACTTCGGGAGGTGCGACCTGAGTTTGAACAATCTTCTAAGGTGGGTGTTGGAAACAGCATGCCACTCGATACACTGGCAATCGTGGCATTTCCTCGCTACGAGACAGTCTACGTCTACAAAGCATAAATGGAATGGGGCTAAAGATTCAAAGACTGTAGTAGTTGCACCTCGCTTTCTTGTTGTTTCGTTTAGTAAAAACTGTCAGTTCTTGGCTACAGTTAATCCGTCTATTACTCAGAAAGGTGTTGACGCAATGGCAGGCCCTTAAAATGCCGCTCTCGTTTACGCAATGACACTTTGCTTTTGGAGACTAATGGTGATTCTCAAGCACAACAACTGCTTGCAGCTTCACTCCTCAACGGCTGTCCTGTTGGTGTTGACACCCATCGAAAGCTGAATTCTTCATGTGGTGTTATTTACACTAGGCTGCTCGATGGTCTGACTTAGGGGGAAATCCGAACTTAACTCTCTGGTCAGAACGTCATTGCTATGCATCAGGTGATGAGAAAGGCTGCTGCACCCTTAGTGCCTACATGCACTCATTTTCTCACGTCTGATTGAGCAGTGCTTCCATCAAAGGTGAAAGCAGGCTGTCAAATCATCACGGTCCGACCATACATTCCGAACCTGACGAGATGTTGCCAGTGTCAACGTTACAACCACACTCGAAACCGTTGAAACACAGCCAGATGTATTACTTGTCGTGGGGTTCCTCGCTTGAGCGATTCCCGCTTCCTTCTCCCTGCTGTATTGATTGAAATGAGGACCACGCAGTCTCATCCCGATAATGTTCTACGAATGTCAATGAGTGAGCCGTCCAGGAGATCCTGGTGAAAGGAAACGTGCCTTACACTATCTCTCGCAAATTGTTGGCTTGTCGAGAGCCCTGAGTTTTACCACCTGGCACTTGCAGTACTGTTCTTGCTACATTGCATGGGGGCTTAATTAAATATTATGCAAATAATTTTAATTTTTCGTCGCTGACTGTCCGGATACGCAGTCTCGTAACCGGTTGGCCCTGACTAGTATTACTCCGCAATCTGACTGCATAGAATAACAACAAAGAATGAAAGAAAACTTCCGTTAACACAATTAATTAATTAAGTCCCCAGCAACTATAAAACCTACGAAACAACAAAACACAAGTGTAACTGTTCTGTGTGTGGAAGTGTGATTCAACGCACACATCTGGCACGGTTCTTCCTCAATAAGACAAGGTATTTTAAGCACCATTTACACTGAAGTAATTAAAAAAACAGAAATACTATAATTGCACATAGAAACCAGAATTACACTCTAATACATGAACACAAGCCAGATGCTTTGTTGACTGAACCTGTGACGAAGAGGCATTGTTAGTTAGGACATTTGAAATCAAAAAATAAAAAAAATTCTTTACCTTCATACATATTGACGAAACATACACTCTAATTATTACAACATCCGCAATCGAACAGCATCGGCTGTCTAGCCCATCAGAACAACTGCATACAACATGCTCACAACCAGTCACGGCTACATCAGAACTCCTACTGCCCACTTCTCAATAAGCACTCTCGACGACGACTTCTCGACAAGTACTGCCAGTGGAGGCGGCTGAACAATACTCTTTGGCGCAATCTCTGGCGCTGTGACTGAGTGTAGCCATCTTTCATATGCCCCTCCTCCACGGGCTAGAATTTGATGGTATTTTTGCCAGCATTGGTGGTGAAAATACCACCAAATTCGTCCAAAAATACAGACAAAAATTAAAAAGTAATATTAATAAGTAAATATCACATAACTAAATAAATTTTGGCTTTGCACTGGCCCTTCAATAACCTAATATATAAAATACAGTAAGGAATACAAATGCTTGCATACATATGATTTTACACAATAGTTTACACAAGTATCATGTAGTTAAACAATTCTATCAATAGCGTCAGCCATGACGAATAGGTGCAGGTAAGAGTCTCATAACATCTCGTAAACAGTAAACACACAAAAATTCAGTTTATACAAATATTCACATAAAATCATTTCAATAGTTCAATAAACAAGTAGAACTCCTCAGAGTAGTTGACAGTTCCAACAGTAGCACCCAGCAATGATCAACAGGTGCAAATAGCAGTCTCATAACATTTCATCAGCAGTATTTAAACAGCTTCAACAGTGGCACCCAAAAATGGCGAGCAGGCGCAGACAACTACAAGTGACATCATTTCAGTAGAAGCAGTTCCATTAGTGGCACCTAGTAATGTTGACAGGTGCAGACAGCAACAAGTGACATCATTTCAGTAGAAGCAGTTCCATTAGTGGCACCTAGTAATGTTGATAGGTGCAGACAGCAACAAGTCACATTATTTCAGTAGAAGCAGCTCCAACAGCGGCACCCAGCAATGTTAAACAGGTGCAGACACCAACAAATGACATCATTTCAGTAGAAGCAGTTCAATCAGTGGCACCCAGCAATGTTGAACAGGTGCAGACAGCAACAAGTGACCTCATCAGTAGTAGCAGTTCCATCAGTGGCACCCAGCAATGTTGAGCAGGTGCAGACACCAACAAGTGACATCATTTCAGTAGAAGCAGTTCCATCAATGGCACCCAGCAATGTTGAGTAGGTGCAGGTAACAGTCCATAATATTCACTATCACTAATTAGACAGTTCATCAGAGTTTATCAGCAGAAATTAAACATTTCCAAGTGGCACCCATCATGTTGAACAAGTGCAGGTAACAGTCCATAATATTCACTATCACTAATTGGACAGTTCATCAGAGTTCATTACCACAAATTAAACATTTCTAAGTGGCACCCATTAATGTTGAACAGGAGCAAGCATGAACAACACATTGAATGCACACACAATTGCTTTTACAAAATCATTATTAATGCTCTTACACTAAACATACAAATTATAATAAACACACAAATGATATCAGATAATTGTCATACTAACTATTACAATACACAAATAACAGTAAACCTATAATATTTATGGGTGTCAGTGCAAGCCACAACAAACAAGTAAACTAATATTTAGAAGATAGGTCGGTACCAATTATTTGGGATTAGGAAAGGAAAACACACAAAACACACTCACTCACCTTTCATCCACATTAAGTACTACTGTGTAATTGAATAGTGTTAACTGTGTAAATGCAATTCTGTCAAAATTTGATGTTCAACATGTGTATCAAGTAGTAGTGGCACAATGTATAACAGTCAATAATAGTTAGTCAACGTCATAGTCTTCATGTCAAGACCAATGTTCACCAAGCCAAATCAAAATGCACGGTTGCTGAACAACTGCCAGTGTGCCAAGATATGCAATTACCTCCTCTCTCCAAAAAAAAGTACATACTGCTTACTGACTTAACGAAGTGTGTGTGTAGACAATCTTCCTTCTACTTGAGTGTTCTAGTCTGCTACCTTCATCCTCCTTGTTCCATACAAACCAACAAAAAAAAATAAAAAAATGCTCCTCACTTACTTTACCTCTCATCCACCGAAACTCCAATAATCATCAGCATCACATAATCTTAATACTTCAATAATACCTCTTACGTCGATACACATAAACCTTATCATCAATATCATTTACCTTACCTCTTGTCCACCAAAACTCCAATAATCATCAACTTCACACAATCTCAATACCTCAATAATACCTCTTCAATACGTCGATACATATAAACCTTATCACCAATATCATTTCACTTCCATAACAACTCTTTCCTCTAGTCAGTCTCCTCGAACAAGTACAGACAAAATCCTAGTGCAAACTTCAATTTATCATCCCATGCAATCCGAAGACACAATGTCCACACACAACCTCTGTGTAGTCCACCTGAGCCAAATCTTCTACTCATTATGAATTATAAAATACATTTTGGTTACCTTGTCCATCATAAAATAAAAGAAATGCATACATGACCTCTAACAGCCTTCAGTTTGAATAACTTTCAGTAAGTAGGTGCGAGTATGTAGTATGAAAGATCACATAAGACTTTGAGTGAATAAATCGTAATATTTCACAGTGTGGACACCACTTCAAGAATCATGGCAAAACAGAAGCAAACATGTGGAGTAGTTCTTGTGTCAAGTGTCATTTGCTATTTCAATTGCTCACGAAGAATGCAGTGTAATAACTGTCAATGGTCTAAATCTAGTGTTGGTATTTCATGTCGTTAGCTTCCTTTCTATTAGCATAAATTTATACAGCTTCCATAAAAGCTCCAGCTCATGGCAGTTCATTTTATTATCTTAAAATATAAAGCACTGAGCGTAAGCAAAACATGCAATAGCGAGTAAATATACCAGTAGAGAACACAATGTCAACAAGTGGATGCAGCACAATCCCTACAACGAGGCTCTGCCAAGCGAACAATAATTAATACCATAGTGTAACCTAAAGTCTATGTTCGTACACCGTATATCAGCATTTCTATATACCAAATTAAAGAGTAGTTATGACAACAAAACAGAAATGTGTAAATATGCAATCCATACGCAAAGCAGCAAATATGTATCTTACATAATAAACAGGTCATTAGCATCATTTCAGCATAAGCAAATAAATGTTCATATGTAATCTTAATAAGTAAACATGAAGGCGCAAGCAGATAAATCACAAAGTATAACCTACACATAACCATATCAGCACAGCTAATCAGGTTACAATTATAATTTAACTAAATAAGCACAGCAGGCACATAATAAAAAAAATATTACATTAGTGAAAAAGCATAGCAGCCATGCAATGCATAATATACACAAATAACAACCCTGTTCATTAATCAATCATTGTCAAAATCAGTTAATGTACGCAAGCAGGTCGCTTCACAAGTAAATTCATAGAACATGAAATTTAGCACAAAGTATGAATCACGTAATCGCGAGCAACAAATTACGTCTAAAGTACGTACTTAAGTGGAAATATGTTACCTGAAAAATAAACTCAATTAATAGTTACCTTTTTAGTTTATTAGTTTCTTCTTCGAAGTTACAGTACATTCCTCCTGAAAATTTCTCGATAGCAAGTCCTCTTAACGTCGGACACACACAGAATTAACCTGAAGTTCTTAAATATTTTATACAACTGTATCCTGAAAAATACTGAACGTTAATAACATAATTTATCAAGTCACTGTAGCTTTATACTGAATTTAGTCGGAGAAATTAGACTGTGTATTTGTTTACGGCTGTCAGTGCATTCCCACTGAGCGCTCGATCAGCTGTAGGTACGCGTGACGTAGGAAGTAATTGTTTGCGGTCAACGACTGCCTTGTGCGCCGCGCAGACTTGACTGTTGCTTTGAGTATGTGCCGCAGCCGGAACACGGCGCGATATCCTTGTATTCTCTGCGTGTTTACATGTAACTGTTAGTCTCTCAAAAGTATGTCATTCCACAAAAATTTTAACGTTCGATATATGATGTAATCCCTTAGAGCGCCGAGATTTAAGAGTTTCTACTTCGACAGTGTTATCATGAATAATTTTGCGAACTCTATACGGACCGTTATAAAGCAGAAAAAATTTGCGACACAAGCCTTTTCCTTTGTGAGACAAACGGTGAGACTTAATTAATACCTTTTGACCAACTGACAAGGTTTTTAAACGACCAGGACGTTTAGCTGATTTCTCTCTTCTAGCAGCCGCAGATGCAATATTTTGCAGAGCAGCCGCAGATGCAATATTTTGCAGAGCCAGGTTCACAACTTCAGAATGCCGCAGTTTCCGTGTAGGCGGAAAAGGAACGATTTCAGAAATGCGATTTGTCGGTGCTTTATTTTTTAATATCAATATAGGCGGTAAAGAAGTTGAATCATTAGGGAGTTCATTCAGAATGTTTTGAAAAATATGAAGATACTGATCCCAAGTTCTGTGATTCTGATGACAATAAAGTTGACACAATTTATTGATGTCCTTCATCCATCTCTCTGAAGCGTTAGATTGAGGGTGAAAAAGTGAAATGAAAATTGGTTTAATCTTACGACGCCGTAGAGTATGAAGCCAAATTTTAGAACGAAACTGTGATCCATTATCTGATATAACCTTATCAACATGACCCACTTCTTTAAGAAAATGTTTGATGAAAGCGTTAGATACTGAACGAGCTGTTGCTTTGCGTAAAGGTTTAAAACACACATATTTTGATGTCAATTCCACTGCTACCAAAATGTACGCAAAACCATTAGTAGAACGAACCACTGGACCGAACAAATCGACTGCAGCAATCTCCTTTAATTTCGCTGGAATGATAGGAAACAACGGTGCTCTGTGAGAAATAGTTGGCGGCTTAGCCTTTTGACATAATTTGCATTTGCCAAGAACAGATCGAATACGTTTTTCCATATTACTGAAGTAGCAATTTTCTCGTAATTAATGAAAGCATTTTCTAGGACCAAAGTGTGCATAACTGAAATGTGTGTACCAAATCAATTTATTGACCCACTCATCAGGAATGCAAACTAACCAAACAGAGCTATCAACCGATTTTCGTTTAAAAATAATATCATTGCGAACTAAATAATACTGTCTAATCGCTACGCTGTCCTTTCTCCTCCACTTCTCCTTAATTTCCTTCCAGATTGGATCCTTATTTTGCTCCTTAGCGATGTCCTGGAGCGAAGACAAAATAAAATTTTCGAACGCAACACCTTGAAAATACATCAAACAATAATTGTTTTCTTTGCATTCCTCTTCAGCACTTTGTTTCAAACCCATAGGTGCACGTGATAAAGCATCAGCAATAATATTTGAAGATCCCTGTATGTAATCAATACTAAAGTCAAATTCCTGTAGATACAGCGCCCATCGTGACAATCTTCCATGAGTTAATTTTGTTGACATAAGAAATTCCAGAGCTCGATGATCGGTGTAAACCTTAGTATGTCTGCCCTACAAAAATATGCGAAATTTTGTGAAAGCCCAAACAACAGCCAAGGCTTCAAGTTCCGTAATCGAATAATTCTTTTCTGATTTAGAGAGAACACGACTTCCAAATGCAATAGTTTTCTGTACTACAACGCCGTCTTCTTCTGTCTCTTGAAATAAGTGTGCACCTAGGCCTTTGTATGATGAGTCCGTCGCCAAACAAAAATCTTTAGATAAATCCGGGTGTGAAAGAAGTGGAGCAGCAACTAAAGCATCACGAAGTTGTTCAAATTCTGATTGAGCTTCCTCATCCCAACACCAATTTGAATTCTTTGCAGATAGTTCACATAAACGAGGTGTGGCCAAATTGTCCAATCTAACAAAGCGTCTAAAAAAATTACAGACATCAAGGAAACTACAAACATCACGGTTTGTAGTAGGAACAGCATAATTACGAATAGCGTCTAGTTTTTCTGGATCAGGAAGAATACCTTCTGTAGAAATAATATGACCAAGAAATTTCGCCTGAGAACGACCAAATTCAGATTTTTTCAGGTTCACTGTAATGCCAACTCTTGCAAAAATACGTAATAATGAATCCAAAATTTTGTTATGCTCACTCCAAGAACGTTTAGCAATTAGAATATCGTCAACATATGAAGTAATATTGTCACAAACATAAACAGGTAAAATTTCGTTTAAACTACGAATGAATGGTACAGAAGATACAGTAAGTCCAAACGGTAATTTTTGTGTATTGTATTTTCTACAATCAGGGTGGAGTTCTATTTGCCAAAAACTTGCGCGCATATCAATCGTGGATAAAACTTTAATTCCATGGAAATGTTGAAGAAGTTCATCTAAATTTTGTGGACGGTCAGTTTCAGGAATGATAATATTATTTATCTGTCTGGAATCCAGAACCAAACGAATTGACCCATCCTTTTTAAGAACCACGTGTAATGGGCTAGTATAAGGACTGACTGCTGGCTCAATAATGCCTTGATCTAACATGTATTGAAGTTCACTCTTAACTTTGTCTCTGTAAGCCAAAGGAATAGCGTACGTTTTCCCCCGAAATGGTGTGTGTTCTTTTACTTTAAATAAATATTGTAAGCCTTGTATAGTTCCTGTGTGATGACTAAATACTGTAGCATGTGAAGTCAAAATTTGGTGCAGTTCCTCTCTCGCAGCGTCGTCTGGCACTTCAGCTTTCTTAATCTTTTCACTAATTAATTCTTCGCTGTTAATTATATCATCCATCGCGTCTCTGTATCTATTGTCATTGTCATGAATGAACACATTGTCGTCATAATGCTCAGCGAAAACATCAGAAGTAAGAAACCTTAAACATTTTGTGTCTGATTCAGATTTTGTTAAACACTCGAAAAATTTCAAACTTTTCGGCATTCCGGCAACAGTCAAATTCACACTTCCTTCTTTAAATTTTAAAATTGCCTTATGTACGTTAAGAAACTCCATACCTAATATAATATGTGTACTGAGTAATGGAACAATAATAAAATTAGCAGGAAATTCGTATCCTTGACAAATGAAATTTAAGTTGGTCTGTTGTTTGACTTCCACCCTTTTTCCAGAAATAGCTCCTCGAATTGTAGTTTTAGAAACAGGTAACACAGGACAAGCAATAGTTCTTACACATATACGAAAAACTGATTCACTAATGACATTGAATGGGCTCCCAGAATCTAAAACTGCAGTGAACTTATTCTTACCCACACATACTTCAATAACAGGATGTAAAAATGCGTCTACATTATTTTCCTTTTCGTCTAGCAAAATGTCTCTCATGCCTTCCAGGCGTACGTAGTGTAAAGTCGTAGTGTCATTACTTTCTGAACCGTCTATATTGCTGCCAGAAGCCGAAGCTGCAAGTCATTGTCGATTGTTCGCGTCACGTCTTTGATTATTTCCGTCATTTCGCGGATCAATTGTTACTATTTGCACTTGTCACTCTGAATTTCTGTTACGCGGAGGATGCCAATTAGGTCCCTCCTGTCTGTTACATGTAAATTCTTGGTTGTGTCTGTTATTAAAATTTCAGTCTTCCTGGCTGTCTGCACGACTACTTCTTGTGTAATTTCGACTGTCACTTCTGAAATTATTGTTATATCTACTACCCTGGTTATTTCTGTAGTAAGAATTCCTATTATTGTATGAATAATTTCTGTCTTGATGATACCGATTACTGTTTCCGTATGACTGATCATTCCGGTAGGAATTTCCGTTATTATAATTGTCTGTGCAATTTCTGTTAGACCGTCTGCTATTGACATAAGGCTGGTATCTATTGTCCTGTCTGTTTCGTCTGTCATTCTCAAAATTACCCATATAACGTCCGTTCCGATCATTATCCCTTCTCTCTAAAAATCTATTGTTATAACTGTTACTGAAAAAATTACAAGAAGTCCCGTCGTCGTTGTCATACTCAAGTTCTTGTAGTTAAAAGTCTCAATGTCGTCTTTACATTTTCCGGCTAAAGCAATTTGTCTTATGGATTGTGGCAGCTTAGTTAAACAAATGCGAATTAATTCAGTCGGGCTATAAGGGTTGGACAGGAATTGATTCTTTCGAATCATGTCTTCAAAGTATTCTGCCGGCGTGCGGAACTCAGACTGTTTAAAATTACACTGCATAATAATGTTTGACTCTGTCTTGCGTGTTTTCGGACCAATATGCCGATAGAAATGCATGATAAAAATCATTTAGGTTATTACAATCTCTAATAAGTGCACGCATGCGCGTCGCCGGTTCGTTTTCTAAATATCCACACATAAATTCCAGTTTATGACTTAGTGGCCAATTTGGTGGAAGTGCGTACATAAATTGATCTAACCATGAACATGGATGTATGTCATTCTTAGAATTGCGACAGATCTTAAATTTCCGAACAGTTAAGAAGTGTTTATTGTCAAAGTTTTCTCCTCGTGGCGACAAAGACCTACCGCGTCTGTCCCAGTCCCAAAGTCGATTATTGCCAAGTTCGCGCGCCTGGCGCTCTCTTGTTGCATCTCGTAAATGAATGAAACAAATTATTTTCTTCAAACCCCTCTGCTATCTGTGATTCTAAATTTCTTCTGCTGTCGTTTCCTACGATTTCGCCTTCAATTTGTTTGAATTGCTTTCGTAATGCCTCAGATTCCCTTTTAACGCGTTCATTAAATTTTCCCTGATTTTCAACATGCTTATTTATGTTCTGGTACTCTTCTGTTTCTGCAAATGGCAATGGAGCTGTATCATCTGAATCTCTGTCCCCATTTAAACTAAGACTTGTCAATTTATCTGAAATCTCCTCAACTCTTTCCGATAAGTCACCTATTTGTTCTTTCTGTTTATTTACGTCTTCCGTAAGTGTCGCGACTCGGGTTTCAGTATTGACACATTTAGTAGTTAACTGTTCATACTGTTGTGTTAGGTTGTTTATTCTGTCATTTGGTACGGATTCCTCGATTCTTTCAAGTATTTCTTCCTTATCGTGTGCACGTTGTAAATTTAACTCTGAAAATTTTTGTACTAGCGCGCGATCTCTTTCTTCCTGTTCTCTATCCGGTTCCTTTTGTCTGATTTCTATTGAAATTAATCTATTATTGTGAGCATTCAAAATCGGTTGTACTTCTTCTCTAATTTCTTTTTTTAATTCATCTTTCATGTTTTTGAAACATGTCCCTAGCCGTGAGTCTAACCGTGTTTCCATTGTTCCCATATCAGTTTCTAACCGTGTTGCCAAAGTTCCCACCTCTGTTTTTAATTCAGATCCTAACTGCGATCCCAGTGAGTCTAACCGTGTTTCCATTGTCCCCATATCTGTTTTAATTGTTCCCATTTGTGATCCCACTGTTTTAAATTCAGATCTTAACTGTGTTTCCATTGTTCCCATCCGTGATCCCAAATTTAATACAGCACCCATCAACTGCTCCATATTAACTGGTTCGAAATTCTTTTCGCCCCTAACATTTCCCGCAAATCCAGCTTCCTTCGTCATAGCTGTAAAGCTATCCGTGTTCGATACTATTCCAGAATCTTCTGTCGTTAATCTCGTATTCTGAAAATTCTTTAATTGTGGAAAGTTTTGAACTGGCTCTGGACTATTTTCCCTGCTTATTAAATTGTTTTCTACTTCATTATTCATCATACTGTTCTCCTGTGTTGGCGAGTTGGCCATGTTAACAATTTCGTCATTCTCACTATCCATCATTTTTGCCTTTTTCATCGATCGCGTAATCATTTACAAAACATACAAAACTTGTCACTATACTAAAATTACACACAATATGACACTTTATCACCAACAATACCATTCACACGAAATGCTTCCCTCAAACACTATTAACGAACAATTGAAATCTTCATAATTGCACAAAATTGTCAACGTATACAAGACATCAAAAATTAAATTCTTCAAAAATACCATTAGAAGAAAGACAAGACAACTACAAATGTTCAATTACCAAATCTACACATGCAATATTCTATTACTACAAATTACGACAACAATACTAATGTCTGCTATTTTTACTATCAGAAGATTCCAAGGGACGATCCAAAGCAGCGGTCGCTACGTGCATGGGGGCTTAGTTAAATATTATGCAAAAAATTTTAATTTTTCGTCGCTGACTGTCTGGTTACGCAGTCTCGTAACCGGTTGGCCCTGACTAGTATTACTCCGCAATCTGACTGCATAGAATAACAACAAAGAATGAAAGAAAACTTCCGTTAACACAATTAATTAATTAAGTCCCCAGCAACTATAAAACCTACGAAACAACAAAACACAAGTGTAACTGTTCTGTGTGTGGAAGTGTGATTCAGCGTACACATCTGGCACGGTTCTTCCTCAATAAGACAAGGTATTTTAAGCACCATTTACACTGAAGTAATTAAAAAAAGCAGAAATACTATAATTGCACATAGAAACCAGAATTACACTCTAATACATGAACACAAGCCAGATGGTTTGTTGACTGAACCTGTGACGAAGAGGCATTGTTAGTTAGGACATTTGAAATGAAAAAATTAAAAATTTTTCCTTACTTTCATATATATTGACGAAACATACACTCTGATCATTACAACATCCGCAATCGAACAGCATCGGCTGTCTAGCCCATCAGAACAACTGCATACAACATGCTCACAACTAGTCACGGCTACATCAGAACTCCTACTGCCCACTTCTCAATAAGCACTCTCCACGACGACTTCTCGACAAGCACTGCCAGTGGAGGCGGCTGGATAATACTCTTTGGCGCAATCTCTGGCGCTGTGACTCAGTGTAGCCACCTTTCAACATCTCGTTCCAAAAAGGACACGGCCACGAAGTCTTGTGACCCCAAATTCAGCATCGCAGTTGTAAAGTCTACCAGTGTCACGGAGGCATCCCTGTCTCCTTCTCCTGCAACTGTGCAACCAGCCGTCATATTATCACCTCTGGTGGCGAAATCACCTGCTACACAATTCCCAGCCTGGAAAGGGCAGAGGGAGTACGTCCGTGAAGACTTTTTACATCACTCCAGCCAAGAAACGTCAGAGCCTTCATCTGCCAACCACAAAGGCTGCAAGAAATCAAAGGCTAACAGTCTTCTCCTTTGCCGAATCGGAGATTCTCTTCAACGATATTGCCCCATTCGGCCAAACTCCTTTTCGTTGGTACAAACTGCCAACAGTTTTTCTGCCCTGAGCAAGAATGCCAACGCCTCTCTAGATCTCATGGAGCTGAATCCTCCAGCCTCTGCGTCCTGTAGCAATGACTCTTCGAAGACTGGCACTCGGAGTCACCGAGATGACAACCCTTCATTTTTTCCCTCCTCCCCTTTCCCCATCACGACTTTTCTTCAATGGATCATTCGTGGCATTAGATCGAACAAGGAGGAATTACAGCGTACACTTGTTTTCTGCCTTCAGGAAACAAAATTGCACCCTCACGACCACTTTCACCTCTCGCATTTCATTTCGCCTCTCCCTCCCCCTCCCCCCCCCCCTTCCCGCCCCCCCCCCCCCCCCAAGGAAGGCATTCCATCCCATGGAGATGCTGTGCTGCTAATCCAGGTTGACGTTCATACTCAAAACATCTCACTGAACATAAGGGTGTAAGCGGTTGCAGTCTGCATTTTCCTTCCTCCCTTCACTTTTTTTTCTTTGTGCCATTTGCATCCCTCCATCACTCAGTGTCACCGGGGTGGGCAGACTTTCTCCAGTTTATTGGGCAACTCTGTAACATCCTTTTGTTGCTCGGTAACTTTAATGCACATCATCCTCTTTGAGGCTCTCCCAGAACCTGTCAGAGAGGTGGCCTCTTGGCTGACCTTCTCATCAACTCAACCTCATCTGCCTTAACACTGGAGCACCCAAATCCCTTTCAGACCCCGTGCACACCTATTCCCATTTGGACCTCTTGCTTAGCACTGCCTAGCTTGTCTGTCTCCTCTAGTGTTCCGTTCTATCTGACATGCACTCGATCAATCATTTCCTGTGTACTATCCGTTTGCTGATTCCTACGCCACCTGCATGTAAATCAAATTGGCAGCTTTCTAAGGCTAACTGGAAGCTTTACTCCTCTCTGGCACCCTTGACGAACACTTCCCCAATTGTATCATCAGGCAGAGTACACTACAAACGTTATCCTTAGTGCCGCAGAACGTCCCATTCCTTGCACTTCATGTTTACTGCGCTGCGTCTCAGTCCCTTGGTGGAATGAGGTGTGCCGCAAACCAGTTCGCGCACGGAGATGTGCTCTCTGCATTTGTAACTCTCATCCTACGATGGCGAATTGTGTTCATTATAAAGAGCTGCGTGCGCTATGTCGTCACATTCTTCACCACAGCTTCATTTCATTTACTAATTTTTTCTGTGGGGTCCTGCCTACTCGTCTCGTATAGGGTGCCGAAAGGAAGCTCCGTTCTCGGAAGGCTATACATCAGTTCAAGCAAATAACGTTGGTAGTTCTTTTTCAAAGAAGAAGAATGACTGTACTTAACTTGTATTTAAACCAAGTGTTGCAAGCGATGGGCGACATGCAAACAGTAATGTTCCTTACTATAGCTCCCTACTTAGCAATCATATACAACCGCTCGCTCACCGATAGATCTGTACCAACAGATTGGAAAATTGCGCAGGCCGCACCAGTATTTAAGAAGGATAGTAGGAGTAATCCATCAAACTACAGACCTATAGCATTGACGTCGGTTTGCAGTAAGGTTTTGGAGCATGTACTGTATTCAAACATTATGAATCACCTCGAAGGGAACGATCTATTGATACATAATCAGCATGGTTTCAGAAAACATCGTTCTTGTGCAACGCAGCTAGCTCTTTATTCGCACGAAGTAATGGCCGCTATCGACAGGGGATCTCAAGTTAATTCCGTAATTCTAGATTTCTGGAAAACTTTTGACACCGTTCCTCACTGGCGACTTCTAATCCAGCTGCGGGCCTATGGGGTATCGTCTCAGTTGTGCGACTGGATTCGTGATTTTCCGTCAGGAAGGTCGCAGTTCGTAGTAATAGACGGCAAATCATCGAGTAAAACTGAGGTGATATCAGGTGTTCCCCAGGGAAGCGTCCTGGGACCTCTGCTGTTCCTGATCTATATGTAAATGACCTGGGTGACAATCTGAGCAGTTCTCTTAGGTTGTTCGCAGATGATGCTGTAATTTACCGTCTAGTAAGGTCATCCGAAGACCAGTATCAGTTGCAAAGCGATTTAGAAACGATTGCTGTATGGTGTGGCAGGCGGCAGTTGACGTTAAATAACGAAAAGTGTGAGGTGATCCACATGAGTTCCAAAAGAATTCCGTTGGAATTCGATTACTCGATAAATAGTACAATTCTCAAGGCTGTCAATTCAACTAAGTACCTGGGTGTTAAAATCACCAACAACTTCAGTTGGAAAGACCACATAGATACTATTGTGGGGAAGGCGAGCCAAACGTTGCGTTTCATTGGCAGGACACTTAGAAGATGCAACAAGTCCACTAAAGAGACAGCTTACACCACACACGTTCGTCCTCTGTTAGAATATTGCTGCGCGGTGTGGGATCCTTACCAGGTGGGATTGACGGACATCGAAAGGGTGCCAAAAAGGGCAGCTCGTTTTGTATTATCACGTAATAGGGGAGAGAGTGTGACAGATATGATACGCGAGTTGGGATGGAAGTCATTAGAGCAAAGACGTTTTTCGTCGCGGCGAGATCTATTTACGAAATTTCAGTAACCAACTTTCTCTTCCGAATGCGAAAATATTTTGTTGAGCCCAACCTACATAGGTAGGAATGATCATCAAAATAAAATAAGAGAAATCAGAGCTCGAACTGAAAAGGTGTTCGTTTTTCCCGCGCGCTGTTCGGGAGTGGAATGGTAGAGAGATAGTATGATTGTGGTTCG
Organism: Schistocerca piceifrons; assembly: GCF_021461385.2. Classification (NCBI taxonomy): domain Eukaryota; kingdom Metazoa; phylum Arthropoda; class Insecta; order Orthoptera; family Acrididae; genus Schistocerca; species Schistocerca piceifrons. The sequence goes on along the minus strand of NC_060144.1, from coordinate 397,010,921 downwards.
ATGAACTCTCTGCCAAGCACTTAAATGTGAATTGCAGAGTAGTCATGTAGATGTAGATGTAGATGTCCAAACAGGCAATGGATGTGGATCACTAATAACTGTTCTCGTAGTGCTCTCTGCTGGGCCGTTCTAATACTCCACTAATGTCCGGGAAAGGATGACAGGACCGGCGTTCCTGTTGTGGTGCGGTCCTTGTCAGCGGGCTATTGGCTGACGTCGCCTCACCGCCTTCTCTGGTCGTACGTTCTTGCTCTTCATTCTGGCGCTTGTGGTTAAGCCAGAAATAGCAGTTCCACTCCCTCTTGTGTGGGCTCTCTGGGACCAAGGCACATTCCGCAGGTTCTGGCGTGACCCCATAGATATCTCCTTAGGCCGCTATTTTGCGGAGATTTCTAGTTCTACCTACAACCACCCTCCCTTCCACCATCTGATACAAGTGGAGGAGGCTTGGTTGATACCCTTCTCCTCACATAATCGTGAATGCTACAGTGCCGCCTTTACTACGAGGGAGTTAGTTCAAGCTTCCACTTCATCCCGATCTTCCACACCACAGGTGAATGACGTTCACATTTAGATGTTGCAGCACCTTTCTCTTACATATGTACAATCGCCTCTAGGCGATTGTACCCACCGTGGTTCAACAACAAAGTTAGGAAATTACTGCGAAAGCAAAGAGACCTTCACTGCAAGTTTAAATGCAGCCAAAACCTCTCAGACAAACAGAAGCTAAACGATGTCAAAGTTAGCGTAAGGATTCCTTCGATATCCGTGGTAGCTCATTTAAAAATGATCAACGGGGTAGATGCGTATTAGGTAGAAAATATTTTTTCATTCGAGTCACAATCAGTTTTCTGAAATTATGAAAGTAATATTTTGAATTCTTTTTGGAGAGAGCAGCTACATCCGTGTGCGAAGGCTTGAAATAAACTTGGTACCTCCGTTTGGTATATATGCAGTGAAAGGATTTACCTTATTTCTTATTTACTTTACCTTTTGTAATTAATTCGAAGAACGGATTGGAAGAACTGGTAAAATGAGTTCATCTCACATGATATGCTACAAAACATACACGGTTTGAGTAAAACTGGTAAATTATATGGCAGAACCGAGCTTCCGTCATTGTCTTGTCATTTCAATGACATTAAAAAACCAAAAATATTAAACAAATAATGTTGAAGGAATTCGTAACTACCCTAACGATTTTTGAATGAAGATGGGTAGATCACATAACTAATGAGGAGGTATTGAATAGAACTGAAGAGAAGAGAAATTTGTGGCACAACTTGACTAGAAGAAGGGATCGGTTGATAGGGCATATTCTGAGACATCAAGGGATCACCAATTTAGTATTGGAGGACAGCGTGGAGGGTAAAAATCGTAGACGGAGACCAAGGGATGAGTACACTAAACAGATTCAGAAGGATGTAGGTTGCAGTAGCTACTGGGAGATGAAGAAGCTTGCACAGGATAGAGTAGCATGGAGAGCTGCATCAAACCAGTCTCTGGTCTGAAGACCGCAACAACAAGAACCATCTGTTTCTCCATATCTAATTTCTGGCATATACCTATCATCAGACAGCAGCGATCGTTTCTAACACAAATTTCGCATTTTTTTATCTTGAGGAAAAAATTTACGTATTTCTAGTGAAACAAAACTTTTCCCCAAAATAAAAATTCATCAATTTGTGCGACAGATCTTTACTGCCCTATGACGATGTGTCTAGGACTTTAACAAGGTAGGGAGAAGCAAATAATTTATTGAATTGTAGTGTAGCTGAAGTTTACGTCTTGTTTACATTTATGAATAGACCCTACAGCTGCAATGTTCTCAAGCAGTTATCACTCGGTTTGGAAGAGTACTTACAGAAGCAAATGAAAGAATACGGTTCCTTAAATGGGAATCGCACCGACTTAGTGAAATTGGGCGATTAGTAATGTCAATGATGGTTACTTATTACAGAATTATTGAAACACACTTTAATTAAAATGTGCAAATTTTCCGAACTTCTGTATAGTTTGGAAGGTAGGAGACGAGGTACTGGCAAAAGTAAAGCTGTGAGGACGGGGAGTGAATCGTGCTTGGGTGGCTCAGATGGTAGAGAACATGCCCGCGAAAGGCAAAGGTCCCGACTTCGAGTCTCGGTCCGGCACACAGTTTTAATCTGCCAGGAAGTTTCATAGCAGCGCACACTATGCTGCAGAGTGAAAATCTCATTCTGGTACCTAATAAAGTTTTCATCAATCTCTGGTTACTGTAATTTTCCACACGCCAGCGGCCTACCGATATACCTACTGATGATATCCTTCAATTCTTTTCTCATAAGACGGAAGTACTCATGAAAGTCACAAAACGAAAGTATTAATTTATCGGAAACACAACGCAGAATTCTGCCTCAAAGAAGCATCTTTCGGTTGATCGATTGCTCTCTGCTCAGTTACGAGCACAGTTATCTCTGTCCGGAAAGTTTTCTACCGGAACACGTAGTAATATTCACTCGTAACGACGAAAAAACTAGAATGGAATCGAAGCCGGACCGAGTCGTAAAACGTAATATTCCCAGCTCCTCTGTGTTAGTTGCTCAGTCCGTAGCTGCGGATGAAAGCACCACTCTGGCACCGTTCCAATTCGTAAATTCCTAGGGCAAAGTTGTAATGTTGGTCGCGTAACTTACACTTATATAAAACGCTACCCTGCCAAGTATGTGACGAGGAAGCAGTTGCACTAAAGCTAAGCACACGTGGATGAGTTAAATGTCTACAAATTTATGAAATACTGTGGGAAAGCTTTCACATAAATTGCTTGATTTACTTTCAGAACCGTCATTAAGCAAATTTTGTTCTGCTTTACCTCTCTGGATGTCAGTCTCAGCTTAATTATAAAGATTCTTTTTGTGACCTTGTAAGTTTTATGCTGAGAATAATATTCCGTATGTCTAAGTGTACTTTTCAAAATAGAGTTCTTAGTTTGCATATCAGTGAAACCTTTAGACTTTAATCTGTCTTTGTATGTAATGTAACTCTATCTGTATTAGTGAATGTATGTAACCATTACCTATATTGCATATGAAGTTTCTGCGATGTAACTAACTTTGGCATGATTACGTTAACTATGCAGTCCTCATGAATTGTACACATCTGACCTACAACATGTGATAACTATATTGCTATTTAAACTGTATACGTATTCTCAAAGCTTACATTTCCAATGAAAAACAGTTACACAGCCACTGAACTAAACGACATCATAATGTGAATGTAATCTGACAAGGCAATCACTGTACACTAAGCGCGTAAATCCCTGTTAATCACTTTCGCTAACGTGTGTGATAAATAGTAAGTAGCTGTGTGTTTCAACTGTCTTCCTGAAGTAAATCATGCTGCTTTACCATTATTTAAATAATCTTACCATGTTACATGCCAGCTTAACACATATTTAACAGTCTGATTTCACGAACTGCTACGCAAGTACATAATATTTTCCATTTAAAACTTTTGTATGCGGGACATCAGCGTGCACTGGAAATACTGATTCCATATACTTTTAATATTCAACGTAAGGGCCCAATTTTAAACATTTTAGAAGAAATATAAATTATTCGCAGCATTAACCCTGATCCGTCGGGTATTTGTAATGAACAAGTTGCACTAAGCACACAGTCCTGCTGAATAACTTTTCTTTTTGAAGCAGCGTCCAGCTTCATTTCCTTCTCCTTCTGGTTTCTGATTATTGTATGTCACACATGTGTATTTCTTAACTGGGTTACTGGGTTATCCGCCATCGCTTTGGTGGCCCTTAATTAGGCTTAGAGACAACGCGGCATAGGTCTGTCTCCAATGGTGATCTTTGCAAGGTCCACCCAGTTTATTTTCCATAGCTGCAAAACGTCCTCTTTTCGTAGAAGTTTGTATATTTTTCATTTTTTATCCTGTAACTGCGTCACATTATTGTGAATTGCAGATTCAGAAGGAAATCTAATTTAAAATTAGATATATTTCATGATGTAAAGTTTGTCAAAGGATTTATCTTATGTAAACCTCGTTTAGTCGTCGGTTTTAGTTAGCAGGTTTTAAGTTGATTCCACTTTTAAATTGTCCCTTTAGTGCTATTATTCCTAGTTTTTTTACTGGGGTAATAGTTTTAGGCAGTGTCGACTGTAAGGTTTCGCTACCTTAATTTTTTTTTACATTAGCGAGATGCTGCCTAATAGGAGTGTCAGTTGTATATTTCCTTTTAACTTATGGCTGCCGCTTAGGTCCACGACGCCATGTACATCCCTACTAAATGAAACATTTGCGTGCTACTCGTGGGAATGGAAAAAACTTTCATTGTGTTTTACGGTTTATACATAAATTTTATGTCTGCGGCTTCCAGTTAGTTTTATAACAGTTCTGCACGGCCCCTGTTTAATATGTTCCTTTATCAGTTATTATGTACTTTTAACGTATTTCATGTAACTATCTGTTTAATGATTCTTTCATTTTGTATGTAAATCACTAATTCAACTCGTCAACAGTTGGCAGTATTTTTTCCACTATATTTTGCTAGTGTGCTTCCCCTTTCGTGTACGGTACTCTGTTACCTGCGCTCGTTAGTGATACAACGTGTCCTGTACTCGTCCACGGCAGCACAACGTGTAAGTGTCCTGGTGTTCACTGCATATTTCTTTACCCAGGCAGTTGTCCGTACTTCTGTCACTTTGCCACTGACTTCTACTTTAACGTCACTAACTCGACTACTGGTCTCTAAAATGGTATATGGAACTTCTTTTTTGCTTTCTAATGTGTACTACTGCGTGTGGAAACTATTAATTAATAGCTCCGGTCTGTTCTTTATTTTAAGTATAACACCTGGTGATGGGCTTATAAGAGCCCTAAACCGGTCGCGTTTTAAATAAAAAGAACCTCACAATTGAAGCGGTTTTTCAACCTCTGTTATACAGTACACGTACGGAAGGACATAAACAGGCCACAAGTATGAAAAAATGTTTCCCAATATGCGTCCTGTATAACGATGATTTTTCATTTACTATGAATATTCACAAAAGAGAAAAAGAGAATTATCTATTGGGTACTCTTCTATATAATGTATCAACGACACTAATATATTAAACTACAACACATAAACAACACAAGTTTGTGTAAAGAGAAAGGCGATCACCATGGCCTTTGTAGCAACTGAGTGTGCGCACCATTAGCTCAAATACCACCATTCCAGAGAAATTTCAGTCAGGATTAAGTCACATGTACATGTTCCTTACTCGAATTTAATACTATCTTAATCCTTAAATTTATAAACAGGTTATAACAGAAAATGTAAATAAATTACAACACATATACATTTTATGATCATACTTTCAAACGTACAGTTGAAAGTTATCTTTAAATACTGACCAAAACAAATACAAACGAACAATCTCATTTCTTTAAGCAGTGTTTCAAAGTATTTATGGATTAGAATATTCAAGAAGAAATATCTCTTCAAAGCCACACACACACACACACACACACATATATATATATATATATATATATATATATATATATATATATATATATACACTCCTGGAAATTGAAATAAGAACACCGTGAATTCATTGTCCCAGGAAGGGGAAACTTTATTGACATATTCCTGGGGTCAGATACATCACATGATCACACTGACAGAACCACAGGCACATAGACACAGTCAACAGAGCATGCACAATGTCGGCACTAGTACAGTGTATATCCACCTTTCGCAGCAATACAGGCTGCTATTCTCCCATGGAGACGATCGTAGAGATGCTGGATGTAGTCCTGTGGAACGGCTTGCCATGCCATTTCCACCTGGCGCCTCAGTTGGACCAGCGTTCGTGCTGGACGTGCAGACCGCGTGAGACGACGCTTCATCCAGTCCCAAACATGCTCAATGGGGGACAGATCCGGAGATCTTGCTGGCCAGGGTAGTTGACTTACACCTTCTAGAGCACGTTGGGTGGCACGGGATACATGCGGACGTGCATTGTCCTGTTGGAACAGCAAGTTCCCTTGCCGGTCTAGGAACGGTAGAACGGTGGGTTCGATGACGGTTTGGATGTACCGTGCACTATTCAGTGTCCGCTCGACGATCACCAGTGGTGTACGGCCAGTGTAGGAGATCGCTCCCCACACCATGATGCCTGGTGTTGGCCCTGTGTGCCTCGGTCGTATGCACTCCTGATTGTGGCGCTCACCTGCACGGCGCCAAACACGCATACGACCATCATTGGCACCAAGGCAGAAGCGACTCTCATCGCTGAAGACGACACGTCTCCATTCGTCCCTCCATTCACGCCTGTCGCGACACCACTGGAGGCGGGCTGCACGATGTTGGGGCGTGAGCGGAAGACGGCCTAACGGTGTGCGGGACCGTAGCCCAGCTTCATGGAGACGGTTGCGAATGGTCCTCGCCGATACCCCAGGAGCAACAGTGTCCCTAATTTGCTGGGAAGTGGCGGTGCGGTCCCCTACGGCACTGCGTAGGATCCTACGGTCTTGGCGTGCATCCGTGCGTCGCTGCGGTCCGGTCCCATGTCGACGGGCACGTGCACCTTCCGCCAACCACTGGCGACAACATCGATGTGCTGTGGAGATCTCACGCCCCACGTGTTGAGCAATTCGGCGGTACGTCCACCCGGCCTCCCGCATGCCCACTATACGCCCTTGCTCAAAGTCCGTCAACTGCACATACGGTTCACGTCCACGCTGTCGCGGCATGCTACCAGTGTTAAAGACTGCGATGGAGCTCCGTATGCCACGGCAAACTGGCTGACACTGACGGCGGCGGTGCACAAATGCTGCGCAGCTAGCGCCATTCGACGGCCAACACCGCGGTTCCTGGTGTGTCCACTGTGCCGTGCGCGTGATCATTGCTTGTACAGCCCTCTCGCAGTGTCCGGAGCAAGTATGGTGGGTCTGACACACCGGTGTCAATGTGTTCTTTTTTCCATTTCCAGGAGTGTATATATATATATATATATATATATATATATATATATATATATATATATATATATGTGTGTGTGTGTGTGGCTGTATACCAACTATTTCATAATAAACTTCACTGCACAACCCTCCCACTTACTACTCTTTTTGTGCCTTAAACGAACATTCCAATTAACTCATGTAGATATCCATACAGTCTTCTTTAATTAACAACAAAAAATACCTCTCTCCAAATTTTTACACCCTGTGTTCTCTATTTTTATAAGTATTCTTCCACGCAAAATAATAATAATCATAGCTTACAAGTTATGACTCTGCTCCAGTTGTTTTATAACACATATGCAATAAAACTTTAATTTTCATACCTGAATTGGAATATTCTATAACAGTCGTCCTCGACAAATACTTTCATCATTTGCTTCACTTCTGTCAGTAAATTCACAATAAAATTCTCACCTCTTTATATCTCTTCTTAAAAAAATAATTTTTTCCTTGATCACCTTTAGCATCATACATAACAACAAAACTATTGCATCTCTTCATAAATCCAAGGCACTCTATTACATTATCTTTCCTCAATGCTTCTTACATTTGTACCATGAGGATACAGCCGAGACAAATCGGCATTCCTCTCAGCATTATGACTATAAGGCTGCAGATTAAGTAAAAGAGATATATACAGCTTACTCCTAGTCAGTGCAGTATATGTAATGTATAGACAGTTTTCTCTTTGGAAACAGTGTGCATAATTTAGCACAGATACTTATCAAAAATCCCATCCATTACAGGTCAAAAAATTTAACATCATATAGGTTCACACGGAATTGAGATTAATATAGGACTTAACAGTTAAGGAAATTCCACACACATGCAAATAATTAGATAATAAAGTAAAATGGAGCATGAATATAATATTGCAACACTGACGAAAGAGAATACAGAAATTCCTCAACATTAAAAGTACTCACCATACAACTAAATTTTTTTTTCCACATTGATCGGATTACTAGTTATTAAGCTCTACCTCATGTGCATATACTTAGAGACTATAATCTTCTTCAGGAAGTCCATGCCACTTAGGTTAAACCTAAGCTACTGTTTCTCACTGCTATTTACAATAACACTTTAAGTCTTTCAATAAATAGTTTTGTATTTGACACTCAGTGTTCACTTCCAGTCTTACGAATCATTAATGATCCCACCTTTACAGTATTTGCATGTGCAGTCCTCCAAATGTGGAATGAACTATAATAAACTAATAAAAATGTGTGGTTAAGTGATTTTTCTTTTTATGATAAACAGCGAATTCTAAACCAGTACTTTTTGTCCCACTCCTAATTCCTTTAGATTTAGTCAACATTGTTGCAGTCTCTCTCTACCTCGTCAACCGCCTTCTTGATATTAGAGAGTGCCAACTAGACTACATAAAGATGATGTAGCCATTAACGTAGTGTAAAGAGTATTTGTTCCTTTACATAGTCAGGTGCCAGCTTGTTTTTCTGTACCAGAAGTGGAGTTAAGGAAATGGAATCATTAGGCAGTTCATTTAGTAGATTCTGAAAAATGTTAGAATACTTCTCCCAAGTTTACATAGGCAATAATAATATAATCTACACAGCCTTCCCTATTTCTTCATGAAGTGTCCAGAGGGATTTAATACTGGATGGTAACATGAGTACAAAATGGTTTTGATCTTCCTACATCATGTTGTTGTTGTTGTGGTCTTCAGTCCTGAGACTGGTTTGATGCAGCTCTCCATGCTACTCTATCCTGTGCAAGCTTTTTTATCTCCCAGTACCTACTGCAACCTACATCCTTCTGAATCTACGTAGTGTATTCATCTCTTGGTCTCCCTCTACGATTTTTACCCTCCACGCTGCCCTCCAATACTAAATTGGTGATCCCTTGATGCCTCAGAACATGTCCTACCAACCGCTCCCTTCTTCTGGTCAAGTTGTGCCACAAACTTCTCTTCTCCCCAATCCTATTCAATACTTCCTCATTAGTTATGTGATCTACCCATCTAATCTTCAGCATTCTTCTGTAGCACCACATTTCGAAAGCTTCTATTCTCTTCTTGTCCAAACTACTTATCGTCCATGTTTCACTTCCATACATGGCTACACTCCATACGAATACTTTCAGAAATGACTTCCTGACACTTAAATCAATACTGGATGTTAACAAATTTCTCTTCTTCAGAAACGAATTCCTTGCCATTGCCAGCCTACATTTTATATCCTCTCTACTTCGACCATCATCAGTTATTTTGCTCCCCAAATAGCAAAACTCCTTTACTGCTTTAAGTGTCTCATTTCCTAATCTAATTCCATCAGCATCACCCGACTTAATTAGACTACATTCCATTACCCTTGTTTTGCTTTTGTTGATGTTCATCTTATATCCTCCTTTCAAGACACTGTCCATTCCATTCAACTGCTCTTCCAAGTCCTTTGCTGTCTCTGACAGAATTACAATGTCATCGGCGAACCTCAAAGTTTTTATTTCTTCTCCATGAATTTTAATACCTACTCCGAATTTTTCTTTTGTTTCCTTTACTGCTTGCTCAATATACAGATTGAACAACATCGGGGAGAGGCTACAACCCTGTCTTACTTCCTTCCCAACCACTGCTTCCCTTTCATGTCCCTCGACTCTTATAACTGCCATCTGGTTTCTGGGCAAATTGTAAATAGCCTTTCGCTCCCTGTATTTTACCCCTGCCACCTTTAGAATTTGAAAGAGAGTATTCCAGTCAACATTGTCAAAAGCTTTCTCTAAGTCTACAAATGCTAGAAACGTAGGTTTGCCTTTCCTTAATCTTTCTTCTAAGATAAGTCGTAAGGTCAGTATTGCCTCACGTGTTCCAGTGTTTCTACGGAATCCAAACTGATCTTCCCCGAGGTTGGCTTCTACTAGTTTTTCCATTCGTCTGCAAAGAATTCGTGTTAGTATTTTGCAGCTGTGACTTATTCAGCTGATAGTTCGGTAATTTTCACATCTGTCAACACCTGCTTTCTTTGGGATTGGAATTATTATATTCTTCTTGAAGTCTGAGGGTATTTCGCCTGTTTCATACATCTTGCTCACCAGATGGCAGAGTTTTGTCAGGACTGGCTCTCCCACGGCCGTCAGTAGTTCCAATGGAATATTGTCTGTTCCGGGGGCCTTGTTTCGACTCAGGTCTTTCAGTGCTCTGTCAAACTCTTCACGCAGTATCATATCTCCCATTTCATCTTCATCTACATCCTCTTCCATTTCCATAATATTGTCCTCAAGTACATCGCCCTTGTATAGACCCTCTATATACTCCTTCCACCTTTCTGCTTTCCCTTCTTTGCTTAGAACTGGGTTTCCATCTGAGCTCTTGATATTCATACAAGTCGTTCTCTTATCTCCAAAGGTCTCTCTAATTTTCCTGTAGGCGGTATCTATCTTACCTCTAGTGAGATAGGCCTCTACATCGTTACATTTGTCCTCTAGCCATCCCTGCTTAGCCATTTTGCACTTCCTGTCGATCTCATTTTTGAGACGTTTGTATTCCTTTTTGCCTGTTTCACTTACTGCATTTTTATATTTTCTCCTTTCATCAATTAAATTCAATATTCCTTCTGTTACCCAAGGATTTCTACTAGCCCTCATCTTTTTACCTACTTGATCCTCTGCTGCCTTCACTACTTCATCCCTCAAAGCTACCCATTCTTCTTCTACTGTATTTATTTCCCCCATTCCTGTCAATTGCTCCCTTATGCTCTCCCTGAATCTCTGTACAACCTCTGGTTCTTTTAGTTTATCCAGGTCCCATCTCCTTAAATTCCCACCTTTTTGCAGTTTCTTCAGTTTTAATCTACAGGTCATAACCAATAGATTGTGGTCAGAGTCCACATCTGCCCCTGGAAATGTCTTACAATTTAAAACCTGGTTCCTAAATCTTTGCCTTACCATTATATAATCTATCTGATACCTTTTAGTATCTCCAGGGTTCTTCCATGTATACAACCTTCTTTCATGATTCTTAAACCAAGTGTTAGTTATGATTATGTTGTGCTCTGTGCAAAATTCGACCAGGCGGCTTCCTCTTTCATTTCTGTCCCCCAATCCATATTCACCTACTATGTTTCCTTCTCTCCCTTTTCCTACACTCGAATTCCAGTCACCCATGACTATTAAATTTTCGTCTCCCTTCACAATCTGAATAATTTCTTTTATTTCATCATACATTTCTTCAATTCCTTCGTCATCTGCAGAGCTAGTTGGCATATAAACTTGTACTACTGTAGTAGGCGTGGGCTTCGTATCTATCTTGGCCACAATAATGCGTTCACTATGCTGTTTGTAGTAGCTTACCCGCATTCCTATTTTCCTATTCATTATTAAACCTACTCCTGCATTACCCCTATTTGATTTTGAGTTTATAACCCTGTAGTCACCTGACCAGAAGTCTTGTTCCTCCTGCCACCGAACTTCACTAATTCCCACTATATCTAACTTCAACCTATCCATTTCCCTTTTTAAATTTTCTAACCTACCTGCCCGATTAAGAGATCTGACATTCCACGCTCCGATCCGTAGAACGCCAGTTTTCTTTCTCCTGATAACGACATCCTCTTGAGTAGTCCCCGCCCGGAGATCCGAATGGGGGACTATTTTACCTCCGGAATATTTTACCCAATAGGACGCCATCATCATGTAATCATACAGTAAAGCTGCATGCCCTCGGGAAAAATTACGGCTGTAGTTTCCCCTTGCTTTCAGCCGTTCGCAGTACCAGCACAGCAAGGCCGGTTTGGTTATTGTTACAAGGCCAGATCAGTCAATCATTCAGACTGTTGCCCTTGCAACTACTGAAAAGGCTGCTGCCCCTCTTCAGGAACCACACGTTTGTCTGGCCTCTCAGCAGATACCCCTCCGTTGTGGTTGCACCTACGGTACGGCTATCTGTATCGCTGAGGCACGCAAGCCTCCCCACCAACGGCAAGGTCCATGGTTCATGGGGGGGGGGGGGGGGGGTCCTACATCATAAGGTATAAAAACAATGACAAAACCAAATTCGAGGTCTGTTGTCTGAAAATGATTTAATAACATGTCCAACTTCCTTCAAGAAATTTTTAACAAAGGCTGTAGAGACTGACTTTGCAGTTGCCTGGCATAGGGAGTAAAAGAGAAAAATTTAAAAGTGAGTTCAGCTGCTACAAAGAAAACAATAGAACTTTGATCATTTTAACAAATGGGCCAAAAATGTCTACAGCTGCTAATTCTTTCAACTGGTCACCACAATAGTCAACAATGGAGTACTGTGTAATTTGAATTTTTCGGTGGTTCTGCTTTTTGGGGACATTTCTATTATTACAGAACATGATGACCTCTTTTCACTATACTGTTGAAATAGCATGTGGCACATAATTTAATGAAACTCGGGTACTAAACAAGAAAAATTTGAATCTAGGCAAAAACAATGGATGGGGACCAGTTGGGACAGCTTGTCGTCTTAGAATAACTCTCAGGTGTACAATATTAATATGTTGTTTTAAGTGTTTCTGGTCTCAGAAAACATGTTGTTTGTCAATTGTACTGCGATACAAAATTTCGCCTCTGATTATTACGAGGTTCTGGTGATGTAATTTCATTTATTTCTGCACTGCGCTCTAGGCTTAACCTCCTACGCTCTTGCCAGTGATGGTTATCTCTTTCTTCATAGAGTTTACAATAAAAAGGATATTAATTTTTGTCACTTCTTTGCTTATAAGGGCCACGTTCTCTGTTTCTGCCTCAGTAAGCTCCGTGATTATGAAAGTGTCCCCTGGAATGCCTATTGTATGCCCAGTATGGCTAGTGCGTAATTGCATGTCTGTTTTCTTTCCAGTTAGTCATACATTGCCCTCTTGAATGTAATTTTTCGAGCTGGTCCAGTTGTGGGTGGTAATTTTGCCTGTGATTATCATTACTGTTGTTACACGATGATCAATAATGGCTATCGCCGGCCGGAGTGGCCGTGCGGTTCTAGGCGCTACAGTCTGGAGGTGCGTGACCGCTACGGTCGCAGGTTCGAATCCTGCCTCGGGCATGGATGTGTGTGATGTCCTTAGGTTAGTTAGGTTTAATTAGTTCTAAGTTCTAGGGGACTGATGACCACCGCAGTTAAGTCCCATAGTGCTCAGAAAGGATGGGGCCCCTCCACGCCCACACCAACGTGGTGACCAAACCAAAAGTTCTACTGTCACCTCCGTAAACATGATAGTTTTTGAATCAGGCGTCACAGGATGCGGGCTGTGATGTTGTCCATGCGTCTGGGTAAGACTACTCATTAATATGGTCCATCAGGAGATAGAAGTGGTCGAAAACGATTGAAGGGTAGCGGTTGTAAGGGCAGAGGAAAAAAAGTGCCAAGGCAAGAGCCAAGGGAAAAAAACCTCTGCGACAGTAGGACGGGTAGTAAGGGCGGTAGCGGCTTGCTATCTGCGACAGTGCATGCAAGGTGTGGTTGTGTTAGTTCGAGGTGTCGTGCATCGTTACCTTTGTCGTTGTTGGAGCTTGTTGCAGCGCTTGCTGCAGTTGCTGCGTCCTTGCAACAGTTCAAGGTCGTTGTGGATTAGTGGGCGATCGGTCATAGATCGGCTCACGGACTGTGTAGGGGGGTGTGTGTGGCTGGTTTGCGTGCTGTGTACAGTACGGTTTCCCTGCGGTTGCCTGTTTTTCGGCTAGTCGCACATCTGGGTTTCCAGTAATAACTGTGTTGCAGGGGCTCGCCAGTACCGTCGTGTTAGCGTTCTATAGACCATAGATGTTCAGTTCCTAGCCAGTAATGCCTTTGGTCTGTTATGCTTCCATCTATGGTTGTGGTCGTAGTTACCCAGAGAAAGGATAAACGGGTTGCGCGAGTGTCTCGTGTTATTGTACAGTCGTGTGGAGAGTTTTTGGAATACCTGCAAGATAGTATCTAGCCGGTATTCCCGGTGAAGGTCCGCGATGCGTGTGTAGCGCGGAGCGTTGCTTATGATTTTGAGTACTTTGTTCTGTATGAGCTGCAGACGGCGCAGGCGAGTTGGCGCAGCGTATCCCCAGACAGGGGCTGCGTACGTCATCAGGGGTCTAATAAGTGTCATGTACATGGACCTAGACACCCTCCTGTTCAGTGTGCTACGCCTGTTAAGCATAGGGTAGAGTTGTTTGAGCCTCGCGTTAGCTTTGTTGGTCACGTGTTGGATGTGGTCCCCCCCAGAGTAGTTTCCTGTCCAGCCAGACACCGAGGTATTTGACCTTCTCGCGGAAACGTATTGGGCGTGTGTGTAGTGTTATTGGGTTCCAGTGCTGATGTTTGCGCAGTTGCTTCGGTCTTCTAGTGAACAGAACGGCCTCGCACTTGTCGACGTTTACTCTAACACGCCATTTCACCAGCCAAGGCTCCGCCGATCTGAGTGCGGTCTGTAGTCGTGAGTTAATGTTAGACGGCTTCAAATCTTGCGCAAGGATGGCAGTGTCATCCGCGTAGATTGCTACCGTCGTGTTATGTGTAGCTGGGAGGTCGTTGATGTAGAGGTTAAACAGTAAGGGCCCTAGGATACTTCCTTGGGGTACTCCTTCCTGTATACCATGTCGTGTCGATTGTTTGCCCTGCACGTCAGTGTTGAAACTCCTGTCCGTGAGATATGAGTGTATGAGACGTACGAGCCCGTCGTGGAACCATGCGTCACTGAGTTTGCGTATTAGGCCGTTGTGCCATAGACGATCGAAAGCCTTTTCGATGTCCAGGAACACCGCCCCAGTTGCTTGCTTGTGTTGTATCCGTGTGTTATGTATTCAACGACGCGGAGGAGTTGTTGTGTTGTTGAGTGGTGATTCCTGAAACCGAATTGCTCCGGTCTCAGGGTGTCGTTTGTGATACAGTGCCTGGTGAGTCGTTTTAATATTACCTTCTCAACGATCTTGCTGAGCGCGCTCAGCAGACTGATGGGTCGGTAATTTTGTGGGAGGGAGTGGTCTTTCCCCGGCTTCCTGAACATCAGGACCTTGGCCGTCTTCCAAAAGGCGGGGAAGTGTTGGTGCTTGAGTATGGCATTCGTAATGTGTGCTAGGTAGTCTACAGCTTTGTCCGTGAACTCCTGGAGGACACGGTTTTGAATGCCATCGTGACCAGGGGCCTTCCTAGCGGTGGTATGCATGATGACCCATTTGATTTCTGCTGTACTAGCTTGTCGGATGTTGTTGCGCGCTGGTTGGGCCAAGATGCGTGTGACCTCCTGGTCCGTATCAAGTGTGAATGCTGGGTCTGAGGGATCCAGGTTCGGTGTGAATGACGCTGCGAGTGTGAGGGCCATCAGTTCCGCTTTTTCTTCCGCAGAATATGCTGGTCCGTCTGGCCCTTGTAACGTTGGGGTGTACAGTTTCTCCCTGGTGAAGTGTCGGGCTAGCTGCCACACGCCAGGCCGCGTGGTGTCTAGCCCTTCGAGTTTCTGGTCCCACTGTAGTGTCTTGAATGTTTGTATTTTTTCCCGGATTATACCCTGGAGCCTGTTAATGTGCCGTTTGAAGTGCTGGCGCCTGGTACGCTGCCAGTGTCTCCTGAGGCGGTTCCTCATTGAGATTAGGCCCAGGATTTCCTGGGGCAGGGCAGCACTGTGTTGTTGTTGCGTGCGGATTGGTATGGTGTTGGCTATTGCGTCCTGGACGGCGCCGGTGAGGGTTTCGACTGCCTCGTCAATTTGGGCTGTCTCGTTAATCGCGTGGGTTGGTGGGATGCGACTGTCAAGCGTTTCCTTGAACTGGGTTCAATTCGCGCGCCTGTAGTCTAACATCCTGCGTTGTTCCATGTTCTGCAGTGTTTCTTCAATGTACAGTATAACGGGTTGGTGATTTGAGGGCAGATCGTTTTCAACGGCAACGTTGAGTGTCGTTGTTATGCCCTTGATGAGGGCCATGTCTAACACGTCTGGCCTGTGTCCCCTCCGGTAGGGAATGTGCGTCGGTTCGGTCGGCGCTAGTGTGATGTAGTTTCGTCCTAGTGCGTGTTCGTATAGTTTCTTGCCGTTGGAGTTTCGTATTCGTGAGTTCCAGTCCGGGTGTTTTGCGTTAAGATCTCCAGCGGCTATTACGCGCGGTGATATGTTGAGTATTGTGCTGATGTCGCGTGTTTTGATGTTTTTAGGGCTGTTGTATACTGACACCAGTGTAGTGTAGGCTCCGTTGAACATGACCCTGACGGCGGTTGCCTCTAGTTTTTCGAGTTCAGGGAGCACTATGTTTGTGTGCTCTATGTCTTTGTGTATGATGATGGCTGTTCCGCCGTGACCGGAGCCGTCCGGTCGGTCGGTACGATAGACGCAGTAGCCGGTGAAGTTTAGTTG
Organism: Schistocerca piceifrons; assembly: GCF_021461385.2. Classification (NCBI taxonomy): domain Eukaryota; kingdom Metazoa; phylum Arthropoda; class Insecta; order Orthoptera; family Acrididae; genus Schistocerca; species Schistocerca piceifrons. The sequence continues at coordinate 396,994,617 of NC_060144.1, read as the reverse complement.
GTTGCGTGGTTTGAGCTTAGTTTCGCTCAGCAGTGCGATAAGGATACCCTTACGCTCCATGAGCGCGGCGAATTCCGCCCTTTTGTTATTGATCCCGTCTGCATTCCAGAACAGGATCTGTGTCAGTGTCTGGTTGTTTGCGATGGGGGCGGGGTGTGGTGTGTTATCCATGTATGTGTGTAAACAGTGTGGTGAACGCTGTTTGTATGGCAGCCCAGTACTGCCCGGGTTGAGCAGTCGTGAGCTGTGTGAAGAGTGTGCCGACGGCCGCCCAGATCTTGTGAAGGATCTGGGTAGTCGTGTGACGGGGGAATAGTGTTTCCAATAAACCCCCAAATGTTGAGTTGGCGTTGTGTGTGTCGGCCTGTGGCTCGGTTGTGGTGTTGCCGGCCGCTGGTGCGGGTGTTGGCGTTATGGATGGGCTGGCGCTTGTGTTGTTGTTATGTGGAACATTTTGAGGTGCCTGTGTGTCAGATGTGGTGGGGGGAGGAGTAGTGTGTGTGCTGGTGTCGCTGGCTTGCTGACTGTGTGTCTGTGTGGCATTGTTTTGTTGTCGCTGGGTATTTTGTTGTGGTGCGCGTGTGTTCCCGCTCCTGTTTCCACGTGTTCGCCTAGTGCTCAGAGCCATTTGAACCATTTTTTGAATGGTTATCGAATTCAAGAAATTGCAACAGACCTTTAAATTCTTCTCTATCGTCCCTGCAATGACTCGCCTAAATCGTGAGTCATAAACGAACTTGTAATTTAGTCAAACAAGTTCATAGTATCGTTATAGTGCGTAACAGTTCAGAGGGACTGTAGAGATTTAGTCGAAACGGCACACAGGGATTGAAAAGTGAGACTTTTCGAAGTTCTAGCATGCGACGTAATTATGATTTTTTCAAGAATTCTTGTGTCACCTCTGACCAGTAAGCCCACTTGCCAAGAGTTCCCCGTCTCATCATAATTTTCTTTCCAAAGAAGAAAGCTGTTGATGAATTTTCTTAACCTCGTCCTTACGTTGTTGTTTAATAGTAATTTGCCGTTGTTTGAAATATTGCAACGAATGGAATTCCATACAGCTGGAAAAAGGAACCAGTTGAGTGACATCAGAATTTTTACCAGAACTGACAGCGTATTGTGCTGTAATAGCAGACAGTTCCTGAACTTGTTTTACAATTATGTTCAAATGTTGATTAATTTTTGGTGATTCGGTTTCGGACTGTAGTCCGAATGCTTCTAATTCTTGTGTGTGCATGTAACATGGTTATGACGTTGTTTCAGCCGCCAAATTTTAGCAGTGTCTGATTTTCAAATCTAGCTCTATTTTATTTAACTCAGACTTGAAATCCTCACAGACCTTTTTGCTTATCTGCACTGATAACTCAGAAAGAAGAAGCAAAAGTTATTCTGTTAATGCAGTGTAGCAATAATCTACGATATTTTTGTCAGTATATTTTGAAAAGATCCTTTTTCCAATTTTGGGATATTATTTGAAGAGGAAAAGACTACTATTGGCTGAATAAATTCCAAAGGATCCTCCTCCCCACCCCCCCAACCCCTCACCTCTCCCATCGCCACCTCAAGTTCGACATTACTATCAAAAGAGAGGGAGGCTGTATTTGTTCACATTGATGTGATAGAACCAGGAGCTGAATCTCCAACCACCGAACTGGAGTCTTGTGACAAAACACATTCTACATAATCATTTTCCAATATGGGATGTCCAGCTGTATTCTCATGTTCATCTCTCAGTACAAAGAGTTGGCTGCCCTCATCATGTCGTCTACTATTGTCGCATCCACTTCACTTGAATAACTATTCTCAGACGACCTCTGTTCACTCATGTTCCCTACATCTAATAACGCTTTACAAGCAGCTTCTCCTTGATCTGTGACACCTGATTTGGATCTAGTATCTCTTGCAGTCTTATCTCAACTGTAGAGAAGAACAACGAAAGAAAGTCACTAACACTCCAACACCATCAGAAATTAATTAGTATAAACATATAATTACTGAAACTTCAGCCAATTCCAAAACAGATCTGAGAATCCATATAATCACAGAAAAATGCTAGCAATTCCTCTATCTCAAAATTTAGTTTTCCAAGAAAAATTTCAAGGTATTCTGCTGTATATGTGTAACCAAGAGTGAAATACCTGTCCTTCAATAAATAATGCAATGGTAAATATTTGGTATAACCATTCACCATAAATCACTGTCTAACTACACAATATCACAAGTCAAGAATAGTATTCTTTGGGAACTTTCTGAAAGTAGAGAATGCCGATAGGAAGAACTCTAGCTCTAAAAAAACATATCAGATGTAGAAAAAATTTTCGCAACCAACTACGTATCTTACACACTGTATACAACTAGAAGAAGTTATACGGTACTCGTTTGGTCCCTATACTTCAGTATTACTCTCCATAAACAGTGCCGTATCTCCCAAACAATAACACAAGACAGAGTGCTTTTCATCTTGCGTAGAATAACGGTTCCATGTATTTCCGAGTGTTTCCTAAGAATATATTACCCAGAAGTAATAAACTGTCTCTGTTATGCACAAAAAGAATTGTTGTGTACAATTGGCTGGCAAGAAATACTGAAAACATCTACACTGTTGTGTCGCATAACATTATGGTTTTGTTGTGACTTGGCAAGACAGCCAAGCCACTATGAGGTAGCCGAAAGGCACGCGTTTAAGCTCACGCAGGCTGGCGTGAGGTCTGGAACAGTTAAAGGAGTTGAGTCTAGTAAAACAAGTACGTAGCTTCTGGAATACTTAACTTTAATCCATAATTGGTAAACATCGGTCTGACGGTACATGCATCACAAGATAAATAGCAAATGATAATGGCGCCTTGCTAGGTCGCAGCAAATGACGTAGCTGAAGGCTATGCTAACTATCGTCTCGGCAAATGAGAGCGTAATTTGTCAGTGAACCATCGCTAGCAAAGTCGGCTGTACAACTGGGCCGAGTGCCAGGAAGTCTCTTTAGACCTGCCGTGTGGCGGCGCTCGGTCTGCAATCACTGACAGTGGCGACAAGCGGGTCCGACGTATACTAACGGACCGCGGCCGATTTAAAGGCTACCACCTAGCAAGTGTGGTGTCTGGCGGTGACACCACAGGTTTCTCACTTAGAGTGCTATGCAACCTACAAAGATGTGTTGTAACAACATGTCTTTCTCTTTCACTGTAGTCACAATTACAAGGAAAGCTTTTATCTAACTGCCGAATCAATAGAATCGAAAAAAGAGAAATCGGAACGTGTAGTTTTTGTGCTCGGATTAATATTCACCGTAAGAGTCTGTAATTTTTTCAAAAGAGAGCTTTTCCTTTGACATATCAGTGAAACATTTTGACTTTAATCTGACTGAGTACGTAATGTAACCTAATTCTCACTAGTGGCTGTATATAACCATTACCAAATAGGATATGGAGCCTATATGTTTAAATTACCAACCTGCACAATTACGTAAACTGTATACAGTTCTCATGAACAATGCGCATCTGACCTAGTACATAGGGTACCTATAATGCTATTTGAATCCTATACGTAAACTCAAAGCTTACTTTCCAAATGAAATTCAATCACAAAGCCGCTGTACCGAGCAACACCAGAATGTGAATTTAATCGGAAAAGACAATCTCTGTATCCTGGTGCATAAACAATGTTCAAATTTGGCCCAGTTCAACTTTGGCCCTGTTAATCACTTTGGCTTATCTGTGCGACAACGGAAAAATAGCTATGCCTTGCAGTAGTAGCCTAAATAAATCACTGTCCTTTGGCATTATCTAAATAATATTGTCAAGTGCAGCGCAAGGTGTGAAACTCCATCTTCTCACATATTTAACAGCCTGATTTCGCGAACAGCAATGTGAGTCGGAAATACGTTTCTTTTAAAACTTTTGAAGAGCTATTGTGACATGAAGACACGATTTCGAATAATTTGAAAACTAACTTCTCATCTATTTGGCATTTTTAGGCACAAATTAAATATGAACGTACAAAATCCATTGGGTATTGTTGTTAACAAATAGTTGAAATATGAAAGTATACAGTAATTTTACGAAGTTAGCTCTTCGACAAAGCTAATATGTAACTTAGTTCTTTAAGTAAAATTTATAATCACCATTTAAAAATGAAGACCGATGAAGAGTAATGTACATCTTTGCTCAGTTCACGTATTTAAGAGGAAATGGAACAACAATACCGTAATAGTCAAACAAGTTACGAAAATTTACGAAGCATAACCGAAAATGCTCCCTAAACACAACCACCCACTTTCTGGAAAGCTATCGCACGTGGCCAGATTTTTACCTTCTTCTTTAAATTCCAAATTACAGCAACATCACACGTTTCTTGTTTCAAACAAAATGCCTTTATTGCATGCTGCACATCGAAATGTTTATTGATACCTTTCGCCCTTTATACAAGGCATCTTCAGTGGGTGTCCTGAAATATTACATAATTTGCCCATTTTTACACATAGGTTATGGTTTCACACCTAGGTTACAGAATTAAGAACAGTTCCTTAACTTTTTTTTTGAAATGGAAAGGTACTTACAGGTAACTTCTAATTCATTCCATCTAAGCAAACTGCTTTTTCTCATCTGGCCACCAGGTGGACATCTTACATTTCACTTTCAGTTCACTGGCTACATTACACATCACTGTAACTGCCCTCTTTTTAATACAGAGTTTCATTTGTTTTTCTAAGTGGTACCAACATTCTCACTTTTCTGCATTCAACTGTTTTGTGAATGTGTGTGTGTGTGTGTGTGTGTGTGTGTGTGTGTGTATTAGAGAGGGAGAGAGCTTTTTTTAATAAAATAATATATATATGTATATATATATATATATAACATTTATTATTATTTTTATTCATTTATTTATTCTGAATAATAATCATAATTTTTATTGTTATTATATTGTGCTGTGTATACTTATGAGAGGAATCAGATGTATAATCAGTTGTTGGGATTTCTGTCTATTATATAATCAATCAGTGTAAACAGTGAGTTGTTAGTCATATTTACTTCGTCATTTAGTAGTTGTTTCTTTTCAGGCTTTGTTTTGTATATATGATAGGATATGTATATATGTTAGGATATGTCTTTCATTATTTATTCTAACTACTTTCATATCATTTTCTCTTGTAGTAGGCTTGTGGTTATTTTCTCTCAAATGTTCCGCAAAAGTTGAGTGGCTTGTTCCAGGGAACAAGACAGTACTTTACGTCCAACGCTCAGGGATCTCGAACGATTCCGTTCGCAGTAGGTGGGACGTACTACGAAGTCACAAAAGCTTCAGCGCTCGTCAGTGCTGTATGCGACATCGCATTTCGGAGAAGCTAGTATCTCTCTCTCTCTCTCTCTCTCTCTCTCTCTCTCTCTCTGTTGAGCAAGAGCAGAGGCTCTGAAGAAGAACAACTAACTTGCGAGATGAGCTGGAGGAAGGAAGCGTATGGCGGCGGTACCTGTTACGTACTAATGCGCCGGCGGGTGGCAAATATCGCCTCCAGGGGAACATTAGAGGCGGTGGAGGTGGCGCTCGCGGAGACAGACAACCACTAATCGGGTAAGAGCCGCCGTGGGGCGCCTCCATCCCCCCATTATACCGTTCTGTTGCTAAGCAACAGCCGGAAAGTGGTCGCACGCCCACCATTGATAGCGCCTCAAAGTAAATTCGCTTCCTTACACCAACCTCACAGCCAAAACCGAACGGAGTGGATGGATAAAGTCACTGTTTTCCACAAATGATGTATTACACGTTTAATTGGTTCAGCGAGATCCTTTGGCGGTGATTCGTTCTCAGCTGTCATCTGCGCTGTAGCGTAGCACATTACGATGCGATCGATACGTGTGACGCCATCCCCTAAACAAAAAACAAATGGATACTCAGAAATCTGAAGCCAATTACAGGTTGTTTCACAATATTTTGACGATATCAAATTTCAATAACGAGCGCTAAAAAATAAGATACAACGACAGTGCCACGATTTATCAATAATGCCGAGTGTCAACCTTCGCCCCATATACAGATGAGTAATAATGTCGCAATGGTCGAAGCAACATTGTGCGATCATGTTGGCTGCTACAATGAAGCAGTAGAGAAACGTCTAGGCATGCATATTCACATACAGAGGTACGTAAACAGGCAGAATACGGCGCTGCGGTCGGAAATGCCTCTATAAGACAACAAGGGTCTGGCGCAGTTGTTACATCGGTTTTTTTATTTGTTTATTTATTTTGCCATTAGTCTTCTGACTGGTTCGATGCTGCCCGCCACGAATTCCTCTCCAGTGCTAACCTCTTCATCCCAGAGTAGCACTTGCAACCTACGTCCTTCATTATTTGCTGGATATATTCCAATCTCTGTCTTCCTCTACAGTTTTTGTCCTCTACAGCTCCCTTTAGTACCATCGAAGTCATTCCCTCATGTGTTAACAATGTCCTCTCATCCTGCCCTTCTCCTTATCAGTGTTTTTCAAACACTCCTTTCCTCTCCTATTCTGCGAAGAAGTTTCTCACTCCTTTCCTTATCAGTCCATCTAATTTTCAACTTTCATCTGTAGCACCAAATCTCAAATGCTTCGATTCTCTTCTGTTCCGGTTTTCCCACAGTCCATGTTTCACTACCACACAATGCTGTACTGCAGATGTGCATTTTCAGAATTTTCTTCCTGAAATTAAGGCCAATATTTGATATTAGTAGACTTCCCTTGACCAGGAATGCCTTTTTCTGCCATAGCTGGTCTGCTTTTGATGTCCTCCTTGCTCCGTCCGTCATTGGTTATTTCACTGCCGAGATAGCAGAATTCCTTAAATTCAATTATTTCCTAACCATCAATCCTGATGTTAAGTTTCTCGCTGCCGGCCGCTGTGGCCGAGCGGTTCTAGCCGCTTCAGTCCGGAAATGCGCTGCTGCTACTGTCGCTGGTTCGAATCCTGCTTCGGGCATGGATGTGAGTGATAACCTTAGGTTAGTTAGGTTTAAGTAGTTCTAAGTCTAGGGGACAGTTGTTAAGTCGCATGGTGCTTAGAGCCATTTGAACCATTTTAAGTTTCTCGCTGTTCTCATTTCTACTACTTCTCGTTACCTTCGCCTTTCTTCGATTTACTCTCATGCATACTCTGTACTCATTAGATTGTTCATTCCGTCCAGCAGAGCATGTCATTCTTCTTCACTTTCACTCAGGATAGCAATGTCATCAGCGAATCGTATCAATGATATCCTTCCACCTTGAATTTTAATTTCATTCCTGAACTTTTCTTTTATTTCCTTCGTGCTTCCTCAATCTACCGATTGAACAGTAGGGGAGAAAGCCTACATCCTTGTCGTACCCCCTTTTTAATACGAGCACTTAGTTCTTGGTTGTCCACTCTTATTATTCCCCTTTGACTGTTGTACATATTGTATATGACCCGTCTCTCCCTATAGCTTATACCTACTTTTTTTCAGAATTTCAAACACGTTGCACCATTTTACGTTGTCGAACGCCTTTTCCAGGTCGACATATCCTGTTAACGTGTCTTGATTTTTCTTTAGTCTTGCTTCCATTACTAACCGCCACGTCAGAAGTGCCTTTCTGGTGCCTTTACTTTTCCTAAGGCCTATAGATCGTCATCTAGCGCATTGTCAATTTTCTTTTCCATTCTTGTGCCTATTATTCTTGTAAGCAACATGGATGCATGAGCTGTTCAGCTGATTGCGCGATAATTCTCGCACTTGTCAGCTCTTACCATCTTCGGAATTGTGTGGATGCTGTTTTTCCGAAAGTCAGATGGTATGTCACCAGGCTCATACATTCTACACACCAACGTGAATAGTCGTTTTGTGGCCACTTCACTCCCCCCCTCCCCCCCCCCCCCCAATGAATTTAGGAATTTTGGTGGAACGTTAGCTATCTCTTCTGCCTTATTTGACCTTAAGTTGTCCAAAGATGTTGCTAAAAGGCAGGTTATCAAGATTTAAGTGATCTGAACATCGTGCTATAGTCGGCGTATGAGCTATGTGACACTGCTTTTGCGATGAAGTGGTGCTTTTCCCGTACGATAATTTCACTAGCGTACCCTGTACAAAACATCAAACCTCCAACATCGCTGCTACCGGAAAAACATTCTGCGTGAAAGAGGCCAACTACGAATGAAGAGTCTTTTCAGAGTGACAGAAGTGCAACCTTTCCGCAAATTGCTACAGATTTCAATGGTGGGCCATCAACAAGTGTCAGCGCACGAACAATTAAACGAAACATCACCCATATGGGCTTTCGTGTAACCTTGATGACTCCACAACACAAGGCTTTCCTCCTCGCCTGGGCCCGTCAACACCGACACTGAACTGTTATTGACTCTAAACCTGTTGCCTGGTGGAACGAGTCTTGTTTCAGATTTTATCGAGACGAAGGACGTGTACGGGTTTTGAGACAACCACATGAATCAATGGACTCTGCATGTGAATAGGAGACTGGTTCTGCTGGTGGAGGGTCTGTAATGGTGTGGGGCATGTGCAGTTGGAGTGATATGGGGCCCCTGACACGTCTAGATACGACTCTGACAGGTCACACGTTCGAAAGCATCCAGTCTGATCACCTGCATCCAACCGAGCGAGGTGGCGCAGTGGTTGTTAGACACTGGACTCGCATTCGGGAGGACGACGGTTCAATCCCGCGTCCGGCAACCCTGATTTAGGTTTTCCGTGATTTCCTGAAAATGCTGGGATGGTTCCTCTGAAAGGGCACGGCCGACTTCCTTCCTCATCCTTCCCTAATCCGATGAGACCGGTGACCTCGCTTTCTGGTCTGCTTCCCCAAACAAAGAAAGCCAACCCACCTGCATCCATTCATGTCCATTTTGTATCCCGACGGACTATGGCAATTCCAGCAGGACAATGCGACACCCCACACGTCCAGAATTGCTACAGAGTGGCTCGATGAACACTCTTCTAGTTTAAACACTTCCTCTGGACGCCAAACGCCCCAGAAATGAACATTATTGACCATATCTGGGATGTCTTGCAACGAGCTGTTCAGAAAATATATCCACCCCCTCGTGCTCTTAAGGACTGATGGACAGCCCAGCAGGATTCATGGTGTCAGTTCTCTCCAGCACTATTTCAGACATTAGTCGAGTCCGTGCCACGTTGTGTTGCGGCACCTCTGCATGCTCGCCGGGGCGATACCTGATAATGGGCTGGTGTACCAGTTTCTTTGGCTCTTCAGTTCGTTTTCGCTACGGCGAACGTGTCGAGTGCGTGCCCTTAAGCATTTCAAGGTTCAGCAATGATACACATTTCCTGCTGGTGGAATAATACTGAAATGGCTAAGAGACTTCCGTGCAGCTGCCACAGCATCGAATCGTAAGTCAACCGGCCCTCGGAAAATCGTCCAAACTCCCGAGACCAGAGGACGTGTGGGCAGCAGTTTGCGGACAATTCGTTGTCGTTCGTGGCGAAAACTTGGGACAAATTCCAACAAAAGGTGCGGCATGCCACAGGTCCAACAAGAATTGGTCAGTTCTCCGTGAAGTATTCAGTAACAGCATAATATCCAAACTCGCCTCTCTGGAATGGTCATCTCGCACCCCTGACTTAACCACATTAGGCTTTAACCTTTGAGATTATTTGAAGGCGAGAGTCTACTCCGAGGGGCTGAGAAGCCTGCAAAAACTAAAAGATCGAATTCTCGATTAAATTTACAGAATTCCTCCAGCAGTTACGAAAGTCGTGCAACGGCTCGACTATTTTGTAGCCGCGAATCGGCCGCCATTTGTCCAATGTGGTATTAAACGTTGTAACTTTTAAAATGTTCAACTTGGTTTCGCGATTACTTTGTGTGTTACCCAAATTCAAAATCGTAAAAACGTGAAACACCCTGTAGTACGAGGCGGGATTGGGGAAAAACTGTGTGGCTAAGTTACCAATACGGTGGCTTTTTAGGAAGCCGCCATCTTGAATGCTACTCGTATTTTCAAATGGGAAGGAGATGTTAATACATATCAGACAGTTAGTGCATAGTACCAAAAAAAGAATGAGATGTTTATCTGAGCGTAGCTTTATGTATTGTCGTGCTATGACCGATGTTTCATCCTTAAAGGTGACGTGAAAGTCGATGGCGTTAACACTAACTGACGGCCCTGAGACCTTCCTGATACCAGCAGAGGAGTACCTGTGCTAAAAAAGAGCATTTCGAGCGACGGCTCCTGACAGGCTACTCATTCTCCACAGTGCGTATATGAAACACTAGCGAAATTCAGTCGTGAACAACGCGGATGCTGGACGACCCGAAACTGTTACAGATGTAGCCAGATAAGCCACTGTTCTGGACTGTTCAGGATGAGTCCAGGGCACAACCTTCAACACATGTCTCATGAAATTGAAGTCAGTCGCACATCAATAACGAGAAATCTTCCCACACGTAAATGGCACCGTTGCAAAATGTAAATGTTAACATTCCACGGTACAGCTGATGGGGTTTGGTTTGGGGAGTGAAGGACAGGAGACCTGGAAGAAAACCGCCCTTCCTATTACAACGTACGATTTACGAATGAAACTAACTTCTGTCTGACTGATAGGTGACTAAACAGAATCACAGGTATTTCCCAGATGTGAACTTTCTCTGGATGCATCTGTCCAAGGTAGTTGGTGCATCTAAAGCGATTCTTCGATGTGTAGTATGGCGTTCTCAGATTGTTGTGCCCACGAGGAGTCATCTTCTCGAAGAAAAACGGACCGAGAATGAAGAAACTTGTGAAACACAATGACATAACCTGAGTGCAGTGGATGTTCCTGCACAAAATGTGACGGAGTAGAGCCCCATACGCGACAGTTATTCGCATTCAGGGCAACTTAGAGAGTAAAATCAGTCTCGTCCGTCCTAAGAATATTCTCTGGTCATGTGTCATCCACACCATGCGTCCCAGAAAAACGAAGGGCAAAGTCACGGCGTTGTAGCCTATCTTGGGGCTTCATCAGATGCACATTCTGAATCTTGCAGCACTAAGTGTAAAATGGGTCGCAAACACTTTTCAACTGTTGACCAGGGGAGATTCAATTCCTGTGAAACTGCTCGAGCGCAAGCTGCTGAAATTGAGTCATATACTTCACGTCTGGCTACAGCTACAGGAACTTCAACAACTTCCATGGGAATGGGCCGCCTCCCTCTCCTTGCTGCACAACATAATTCACACGTTTCTTAAATTTCGTAATCATATTCGTTAGCCTATTTATTGGCATGGGGCCTTCTCGAAGCTGTTTCTACTGGCGATATTCCCGCAATGCTGCGCTGCTCTTGTGGCTGTTTGGTAAAACAGCATACCAACGTAAGAACAGGAAATGTTTCACATTCTTACTGCTTACAGCGCCATGTTTTCACCAGGTGGCAGTAGGTGAAACTATTGTTTGTTTCAGCAATCCATAATCCCTTAATGATCATTCCTACGAAGTTTCAGCATCCTGCGATGTATTCAGCCCACACTGCAGCACTCGGATCACTGTCTGTTTAGTTAGAAACACCCGGTATTTGCCTTGCAGGTATAAGATACGCCTGTATGAGTGAATTATTTTGATAGTTTTTCAACTAACTTCGAACTCTCTTCTCGATGAATCATTTGTGGTTCAAGTCCCCTCTTCCTGTCACCTTCATCTTCTGAATGAAATACGAGAGCTAAACTCAATTGTGAATCGGGGCCAACAGACGAAAATCCGCAAGAATTCCAATAGAAATCAAAAATGGTTCAAATGGCTCTGAGCACTATGGGACTTAACATCTGTGGTCATCAGTCCCCTAGAACTTAGAACTACTTAAACCTAACTAACCTAAGGACATCACACACATCCATGCCCGAGGCAGGATTCGAACCTGCGACCGTAGCAGTCGCGCGGTTCCGGACTGAGCGCCTAGAACCGCTAGACCACCGCGGCCGGCCAATAGAAATCGATCGGATCCCAAAAATTATGACTTATGTGATTAAACTGTTCGTTTGTGTCCTTAAACTGATTTGATTTGAGCGTGGGCCTTTAGACAGATCAATGTAGGGTGTCATTAACCTCTACGCGTAGTTAGTACACTAAAGGTTGTAAATTATTTGGTTGAGGCAGGCGTCAAGCTCATGGAACAATGTAATAAATAATTTAAAAAAAAACAAAAAACCAGAATGGGGAACAGGAGCTCTATATACCCCAGGCTATGTCTGAATATTTCCATAAGGTTACACAGCAAAAAAAGGACATTATCAAAGAAGAAATGTGCTTAAGAAAAGGTACTTTCCCATCATAGTTGCGTCACACACTTAAACAATAGTAGGTTTATGGGTTTTGTTACTAAAGTCATAGCCGCAAATCGGTATTAATAATGAAGTTGGAAGTAAAATACTGTTTATTTAAAAAGCTGCTTCACACCAATAAGACAAAAGATAAGAACTATTTGGTGCCATTCTACGATATTCTGAATGGAGAGGCACGTCTTCCCCTTCAACAACTGGGCTGAAACCATGCACAACTCATTTCCTTTGTGTACAGAAACCAAAATAGGAGTACCACAAAGAAATAGCCAAACTTGAAAAATAAGAGGCTCTGTCTACGTGTCATATTTTATTTTAGGAGGAAAGGCGAAATAGCAAGTTTTATGTAAATTTTCTTGCACAACTATTAAAAAATTATTACAAGTTATGCTAAAATCTAGTCGTTAAATAAAGCAGAAGAGACTCAAAAAATCTATGAGTAAAAAAAGCAATACCTGCATATGCTGCTTCGTTGAAAAAGTAAACAACTTGCCTTTGTGGGAAGTTCGTTTGCTACAACTGATCAAATCGACGAAGAAATAAATATTCTTTTTTTTACTGGAAAATATGCTTATATTACATACAATTTAATTTTAAGTAAGTTACGTCGTCACAAAGAAGTTGAGCTGAGAAGAGTGAAGAACGCAACTGGCCGAAAGAGACCGAGTCGGAGACAAAGAATGGAGGAATGAGACTGAGGAACAAGAACAACACCTGCTGAAGTGCAGGGTGAACGATCGTGCCTGGGAAAGAGACCACCTGTGACCGAAGTGAACAGTGAACGACCGTTGCTTGGAAGTCGTTCCACGTTCCTTTCATTCATGTTATCCGTTCGTTACCTAATTACCCACTTCTAGTAGAGACTGATTGTCACCTCCCCGTCGACCAGCTCGCAACATCTCCTAAAATGTACAGTATCTACTCGCAGCAGCTCCTAAAACGATACAGTATCTGTGTATGCTACAATTTTATCACTAACTCGTGGTCTCACAACAACACTGTCCCCAGGAAACTCTCTACTTAATTTCACAGTTCTACTTTAGGAGAACATGTGTTTTAGAATGTTAATATAGTTGGTGCCTATTCATGCCACTTTTAAGACTAACGATTTGCATTTGACTATGGTGCAATACCACCTCCAAAGCCGTCAATGTCGTGGCCAGAGCAGTACCAATGTGCTATCAAAACAGCCGCCCCCCCCCCCCCCCAACCCCAAAACCCCAACACTCACCCTTCTCCTCCCCACCCCCCAATTTGCGTACAAACAATGTCCTCTAATATGTTTCACAGATACCTGGAAAGGAAGATCAAGCAAATCACACCCTTCTTTGCTTAATTTCTCCGACAGCGTCTCTCGTCCCAGTCCTGAAATCGGGAAAAATCGGAATATTTCGGTTCAATAGCATATTTGCTACCTTTTAGGGTTCGGTGCCTCAATCGGTATGAACGGAACCTGTATAGGATCATTTTGTTCTCCGTTTGTTTGTTCGACTGTTAAGAAAGCTCAGGAACGACGACTGTATCAAGGTGAAATTTAAGTCACATACGAAGGTCTACAGTTCCTTGACGATGAAAAAGTTCAAGCAACTACGTCAATGCTGGCAAAAGTATGGCCATTTATGTCATATGTTTTGGCAGTCGCAAATTCACTCATCAAAACTTTTGGGTTGACATTGAGCCATTAAATTTGGCAAGAAACAAAGTTTTACGGCACAAGTAAAGAAAAAAAATGTTAATCTGTAATTATATTACAATAAACAAATATTTTTGGTCATGTTATCCGACTGTCTTGGTTCAAATGACTCTGAGCACTGTGGGACTTAACATCTGTGGTCATCAGTACCCTCGAACTACTTAAACCTAACTAACCTAAGGACACCAAACATGTCCATGCCCGAGGCAGGATTCGAGCCTGCGACCGTAGCGGTCACGCGGTTCCACACTGTATGCGACTGTCTGTCCATGTGTTAAAACCCCTTTTTCTCAGGAGTATGTCGAGGTATCAGGTTAAAATTTAAGTCACATACCGAAGTCTATGGTCCCTTGTAGGTTTAAATAATTGACATTTCTTCGTCAAAGCAATAAAAAGATACAGCCATTTATGTCACATATTTTGATATATTGCCAGTATCGGTATTGATTACAGGCAAAAATTGTCGGAATGCTCGATATCCGGGATGGATGAATAATCTGTACACTTGATTAAGTTCGAACAGAAGACAAGGTGTGCGAGTGCTACTCGCACGTATGCACGTTTGTTTCTGTTTTATCCGCTAGCGACCTTGAAGTTTTACAATATCGAAGTAGCAGCAACAAAACTCACCACTGAAGATGAGCGTGCAGCGTAGTTTACAGTTTTGTGAGACAAACCCACTGTTGCCACGTCAAATAAGTTGGCGATAGACGCCGATAGTAAAATGGCTCTGAGCACTATGGGACTTAACATCTGTGGTCATCAGTCCCCTAGAACTTAGAACTAATTAAACCTAACTAACCTAAGGACATCACACACATCCATGCCCGAGGGAGGATTCGAACCTGCGACCGTAGCAGTCGCGCGATTCCGGACTGAGCGCCTAGAACCGCTAGACCACCGCGGCCGGCACGCTGATAGTAATGGTTTCATTATGACTGTACTTGAACGAAGTAACGTTGTGACAACAGCGTGCAGTCACAGTCGTGGGGCCACGTAAATGCTTCTTGTTGTAGGAAGGGGATGTAAACACGAGGGATAGGAGAACTCGTGCAGCTTTCTCAGTAATTTATTACGTCAAGTTTTTTTTTTTTGGGGGGGGGGGGAGGGCATGTTTTGTGTCCTCTAGTTGCTTGCTCCTTTCCCGGTGCCTATCTCGTCACGCCCTCGGTACGGCCTTGGCCATGGCTCTCGATGTTGCATCTACCACAAAAAAAAGCTGTGTGTGAGTAACGAGACACCAGCGGAGCAATACACTCAATGTGATGAGCTATCGAGCCGACTGACCCGCACGTATGTACGTTGTCAGTGCTGCTAACAAGCTACGTAAAGCGATATTATTTCTGATTGTGTACAGAGTAAAGCGTCCTCCACATTATTATAGTTACATCCTCTCTTCTACGCAGTAGAAGCAGAGTACACATGCTCCCATCTCTAGCCCGTTCTACGCACGTTCACAGAGGAAGAGTGGAAGAGTAGAGTTAAACGTGCAACTGGCAATAATGTCACTACAGACTCACCGCAAGAGCGGATAGGCAAGGGTGGCCTAGAACATTATCCATGAATTTTCCAAAGAAACTAACCCTGCATTTGCGTTCATCATCTTAGGGCAGTGTTTCACAACCTTTCGTAACTACTCTCTGACGGGTAAATTGAAGTTTTCTGAGAGGTAAAAAAAAAAAAAAAAGGTTTCAATTGTGTTTCGGTCACGAAACTAAATTATTTTTTACCATCAATCTCATTTTTTTAAAAAAATACTAGCATTAACAAGTGACACAATGTGGTGGAGTTCACTGGTTGAGGAGCAACCGACAACGCAAACGGTTTGTACTTTGTAGCATGTATCTGAGATAGTAGCATTGAGACATGTACAGAGTGTTTCAGAATTACTCCGACATGATTTGAGGGGATGTAGAAGGTGTCTTGAACAAAATGAAGATAAAAATCTCTGTCCGGCAACGTCAACCAACGACGCTACAGAGCACAGCAGTTACAGGCGCCAGCGCCTGCCGCTAGGCTTCCCCGCTGACTGCAGTTGTGACGTTGTACGGTAGCAGACTGCGGGCAGAACGCCTCGCAATACACCTGGCAGCCGTTTGGGCGTTAGATGGCGTTGAACGCGGCCACGCCTGTCACACCAACCCTGTAGAGAAAGCTAACGGCAGTAGTGGCAGGAGGGAACGACAATCACATGTAGTAGGTACGCAGCGCTCATTCGTAGTTCGTAGCGTGCTAGTATGTGGCACGATGGAGATATTCACCTGAGCTGAGCAGCGAGACAGGCATTTTGCGTGTGGAGATTTATTCATTTTTTTATTTATCTGTTCTCCACATTACAGCCTATTACCTTGAACTCTAACATGGGCCACACAGTCATATTTTATGGATAACCATAAATGTGTATATTAAAAATTTGTTTCTTATACTTATTAATACTAAAGGAAATGCTACGAGGATCACCCCAAAAGAAATGTACACTATTTATGTAAACATACAGTTTTCAGTCTGCATGTGTTAAAGTTTTACAGTGTGTAGATACATCCTTCCCGCTTATTTTCAAACTAAGTTCAACTTGTTTCAGTGAGTGGCGCCGTCACCGCATGCCTTCAAGATGGCTGCTACACTTGACGTTCGTCAGAAATAACGTGCTGTCATAGAATTCCTGTGCTGTGAAAACGAGTCTGTGGGAAACATCCACAAGAGGTTGAAGAAGGTGTATGGAGATGCTGCTGTCGATCGCAGTACAGTTCGTCGGAGGGCAAGCAGGTTACGTGACGAAAGCGGGCACGGCAATATTGAGGATTGTCCTCGCAGCGGCAGGCCTCGTACTGCACACACTCCCGACAATGTGCAGAGAGTTAACAAATTGGTGACTGCTGACAGACGCATCACAGTGAACGAATTGTCACGCTACATTGGGATAGGGGAAGAAAGTGTTTGCAGAATACTGAAAGTGTTGGCGTTAAAAAAGGTTTGTGCCAGGTGGGTTCCCAGGATGTTGACAGTGGTTCACAAAGAAACAAGAAAAACGGTATGCAACGAACTTTTGGAACAGTACGAGAATGGTAGAGATGAATTTCTTGGAAGAATTGTGACAGGCGATGAAACATGGCTCCATCGTTATTCACCAGAGACGAAGAGGCAATCAATGGAGTGGCGTCATTGAAATTCACCCCAGGAAAAAAAATTTTCTAAACCACACCTTCTGCTGGAAAAGTTGTGGCTACGGTGCTTTTCGATTCCGGACTCTTGCTTGAGGACATCATGCCAAGTGGAACCATCAGAAACTTGAAGCTCGACTGAGTCGTGTTGGACCGCATCGGCAAAAGCAGGATGTTTTGCTGTTGCACGACAATGCACGGCCATAAATGTCCGTAAAAAAGCCATGGAAGTGATCACAAAACTTGGATGGACAACACTGTAGCACCCGCCTTACGGTCCTGACCTGGCTCCATGTGACCATCATCTCTCTGGAAAACTGAAAGACTCTCTTCGTTGAACACGGTTTGAAGTTGATGACTCCCTTGTGCACGCTGCCAAACAGTGGCTCCAACAGATTGGTCCAGAATTTTACCGTGCGGGTATACAGGCGCTGGTTTCAAGATGGCGTAAGGCAGTTGAGAGGAATGGAAATTATGTGGAGAAATGGAAATATTGTTACTAAAGAATGTGTCTACACGCTGTAAAACTTTCAAACACGGAGAATAAAAGATGGATAAAAAATAGTGTGCACTTCTTTTGGAGTGACCCTCGTAATTCTGCAAAAACGTGTTACTACTACAATTATTCTCTAGCATTACAAAACTACCATTAAAAAAAAAGCAAAACCACGTACGCCAATTACTTTAGTGCCACAGATTCTGTCCTGTTAATGTTAACTTCTTAGGAGAAATATAACTGTTCATATTTGTTTCCCCTACTGGATTCGCCCTATAATGTCCCGGTCAACAGCACTGTCCGCTGTATTCCATGGGCTTACGGCAGCGTCAGCAGCGTTTCCACTTTACAAGCGATTACGCAGTTCACTGTAACGTCTAAGAATTCACACTTCCGTGGTCAGTTGCAAAGAAGCAATGTAGATACTAGGGAGCCCATTTCATCCAGAGGTCGCTGACCACAGTCGTCTCCTCTTCATCTGTAGAGTATCTCGTGTAGCCCAAATGGCAGTATACTGCCGTGCGGATAAGCGCCTTGCGAAGACTTCCGTTGCCTTACTTGACACCTGGCTGCAGTATCGTGCAAGATGCGCCTGGTTTGTCTCGTTTCTCAGCGCTGCTCTGGAATAGAGTGATCTTACTGCCTGACAGACTATTAACTGCTGCATCTTCTTACAGCGCACAGACCCAGAATGTGTGCTCTGTGGTGCCTACACTGCCTCTGGCGCAGCTGTCACTAACTTGACGTGGTCTACAGGTAAGTGCCATACGGATCGCGACCAGTAGGTAATGTATTAGTTCAGTCTATGGCTAAAGGATCTCTCCCTATTGTCAAGGAGAAATTCGTATGCCTCCTTCTGGTGCCAGAAGTGGCATTTATTCTTCCACAGCCGCAATATGCGATCTTGTACTAACTTTTTGTACTGGCCTCACTTCGAGGGACCCTTCATACTTCCAGTTGATTGCCTTTCTTCAGCCAGTAAGGTGCTTCCCCTTTCCTTACTCCGAAATTCAGTGGGTATATTGCTAGAGTTACGATCAATGCATCATTCTGGGTAGTGTAGTAGATGAACTCCTCTATGAGGTGTGCTTCAAAAGCTGCAGTCTATGAGTCAAGGCGTTCGCGCCATATCTTGCGACTGATGCCTAGCTTTATTTTTCTACAGCAGCTTTCAGCGTATAACAAAAAGATATTACCAAACTTTTACGAGATATTCCTCACACCTAGTGGAACAAAATGTTATATGGACAAACTTATTTTCTGCTTCTGTTCGTAACCACATTAGTCATGGGAAACACACAGGGAAGAGCACAGCAGCACAATATGAAACACTTTCCTAAATTGAAAATTTCAAAATGCCCTCCGTTAGCAAGGATACCTGTACGAATTCAGTGTCGCATTGAATCCTTGATGCACTGATGTATACCTGGAGAACTATTGATTTACAGACTTCCACATTACGGGCACGACGAAGCTGTACATCTTGTACCGATGTTCCGTATACAAGAGTTTAAAATGCCGACGTTCCGTACACAAGAGTTTAAAATATCTCCATAAATCAAAGTATACTGGATTTGCGTCCAGAGAGCGTGCAGACCAAAGAATTTACCCACCTCCACCTATCCTTCTGTAATGGAACCTCCTGCGCTACCAGAGCACTGAAACTTGTCTCATGTCGCCACGGGCAAAGATGTGAGTCACACGTCAAGATTGCCTCCATTCACTCGGATCAACAAACACTTGCGGTGAACCTAAGAAGCACAACTTATTGTATGTTCTAACCAAACGTGACAGAATAAGTAATTTGAACATTTCATGTGTGAAAACGTTTCATGTAACGCTGGTACATTCTGTTTCTGTATGCTTCCCACGATTAATGTGGTTATGAAGATAGATAGAAACTGAGCTGTAACATAAAAATAAAGCGTTTCTGCAGCAAGTTCGACGTTACATATTTTCCTCCTCTTTCTGTGAGGAATGCTTCCTCACAGTTTGCACGTATCTTTTTGTTACACCCTGTAGGTTGCTGCTAGCGTATCTCCTCCTTTGCCCCCCCCCCCCTCCCACCTTCCTCCATCAATCACTTACTCTCTCTTTCTCTGTCACACACACAGACACACAAGCAAATACGTACACACACACACACACACAAACACACATACACACACACACGCGCGCGCACGCACACACACACACACACACACAACACACACACAAACGCACACCTAATGACTTTCCTTCCTCTGCATAGATGCACACGATGTCCTTACACCGAGTTGTGACAGAGTTGCAAAACATATATCTCCTTACAGCTAGTAACCGGTTAGCTGGATTCCCAGGAAGACAGCGATACCTCTACATCTACATCTACATCCATACTCCGCAAGCCACCTGACGGTGTGTGGTGGAGGGTACTTTGAGTACCTTTATCGGTTCTCCCTTCTATTCGAGTCTCGTATTGTTCGTGGAAAGAAAGATTGTCGTTATGCCTCTGTGTGGGCTCTAATCTCTCTGATTTTATCCTCAAGGTCTCTTCGCGAGATATACGCAGGAGGGAGCAGTATAATGCTTGACTCCTCGGTGAAGGTATGTTTTTGAAACTTCAACAAAAGCCCGTACCGAGCTACTGAGCGTCTCTTCTGCAGTCTTCCACTGGAGTTTATCTATCATCTCCGTAACGCTTTCGCGATTACTAAATGATCCTGTAACGAAGCGCGCTGCTCTCCGTTGGATCTTCTCTATCTCTTCTATCAACCCTACCTGTTACGGATCCCACACTGGTGAGCATTACTCAAGCAGTGGGCGAACAAGTGTACTGTAATCAACATCCTTTGTTCTCGGATTGCATTTCCTTTGCATTCTTCCAATGAATCTGTCTGGCATCCGCTTTACCGACGATCAACTTTATATGACAATTCCATTTTAAATCACTCCTAATGCCTACTCGCAGATAATTCACGGAATTAACAGCTTCCAGTTGCTGACCTGCTATATTGTAGCTCAATGATAAAGAATCTTTCTTTCTATCTATTCGCAGCACGTTACACTTGTCTACATTGAGACTCAGCTGCCATTCCCTGTACCATGCGTCAATTCGTCGTAGATCCTCCTCCATCTCAGTACAATTTTCCATGGTTACAACCTCTCGATATACCACAGCATCATCCGCAAAAAGCCTCAGTGAACTTCCGATGTTATTCACAAGGTCATTTATGTATATTGTAAATAGCAATGGTCCTGTGGCACACCTGAGATCACTCTTACTTCGGAAGACTTCTCTCCATTGAGAATGACATGCTGCGTTCTGTCATCTAGGAACTCTTCAATCCAACCACACAATTCGTCTGATAGTCCATATGCTCTTACTTTGTGCATTAAACGACTGTGGGAAACTGTACCGAACGCCTTGCGGAAGTCAAGAAACGCGGCATCTACCTGGAAACCCGTCTTTATGGCCCTCTGAGTCTCGTGGACGAATAGCGCGAGCTGGGTATCACACGATCGTCTTTTTTGAAACCCACGCTGGTTCCTACAGAGTAGATTTCTAGTTTCCAGAAAAGTCATTATACTCGAACATAATACGTGTGCCAAAATTCTACAACTGATCGACGTTAGAGATATAGGTCTATAGTTCTGCACATCTGTTCAACATCCCTTCTTGAATACGGGGATGACCTGTGCCCTTTTCCAATCCTTTGGAACGCCATACTCTTCTAGAGACCTACGGTACACCGCTGCAAGAAGGGGGGCAAGTTCCTTCGCGCACTCTGTGTAAATCGAACTGCTATCCCATCAGGTCCAGCGGACTTTCCTCTTTTGAGCGATTTTAATTGTTTTTCTATCCCTCTGTCGTCTATTTCGATATCTACTATTTTGTCATCTGTGCGACAATCTAGAGAAGGAACTACAGTGCAGTCTTCCTCTGTGAAACAGCTTTGGAAAAAGACATTTAGTATTTCGGCCTTTAGTCTGTCATCCTCTCTTTTAGTACCATTTTGGTCACAATCTAGACATTTTGTTTCGATCCACCTACCTCTTTGACATAAGACCAAAATTTCTTAGGATTTTCTGCCAAGTCAGTACATAGAACTTTACTTTCGAATTCATTGAACGCCTCTCGCATAGCCCTCCCCACACTACATTTCTCTTCGCGTATTTTTTGTTTCTCTGCAAGGCTTTGGCTATGTTTATGTTTGCTGTGAAGTTCCCTTTGCTTCCGCGGCAGTTTTCTAACTCGGTTGTTGTACCACGGTGTCTCTTTTCCATCTCTTACGATCTTGCTTGGCACAGACTCATCTAATGCATATGCTTTGAACTTTGTCCACTGATCCTCAACACTATCTGTACTTGAGACAGAACTTTTGTGTTGAGCCGTCAAGTACTCTGAAATCTGCTTTTTGTCACTTTTGCTAAATAGAAAAATCTTCCTACCATTTTTAATATTTCTATTTACGGCTGAAATCATCGATGGAGTAACCGATTTATGAAGGCTGATTCCCTGTTCCGCGTTAACTGTTTCGAAGAGTCGGGGTCTGTTTGTCACCTGAAGGACTAATATGTTATCGCCACGAGTCGGTTCTCTGTTTATTCTACACTTCATGTAGTTTGGTAAGGAACATATTTAAAATAGAGTTAAGGGGCTAGTTGCAAAGGTACAAAACTGCCTGTTACAGACACCCGGTTGCAGGCACATGACATTGAAACTTATTGGCACAACCACTATTAGACAGCGTATCAGTTAACTCAATTTGGGTCATCGTTGGTACACTCTACCTCATTAGAAAAGTAATAAAGAGAATGTTTATTTGTCGCAGAAGGCATGTTTTGGCGTCAGAACCTCTGCGTAAAGATCACTGAGCCGTATTACTCCGAGCTGAAGCGGTCGGGATGACGGATGGCCGATTTTGTGAAAAGTGACAAAAGGCTGTGTTCCGCGAGGGGCCGATGGCTATTGGTTTTCCACTGGTGGGTCGTCAGTCGAAGTAGCCTCTTGGTAACAAGCTGTCGTCTGGTGATTTACTTGAATCATTTTCCCTTGCCTGTGATTTCATCGGGAACGACTGTTGGTTGGTTAGTCGGTCGGTCGTCTCAGTGGTCGATGTGTATTGGGTCTTCTGGCCGCTTCTGGGTTGCGTGTGCGACTGATTACCTGCAGTTCGTCCCTGTTGCTGCGCAGTGACTGGTTTTAGTGTCGTCTGAGTTGCTTGTGGTATTGTTTTTTCGTGAATCTGTGCAGAGGACCAACTAAGAAGAGTCCTACTGGGATAGACAGAGAAATTATTGTGCCAAGTTGTTGAAGTCATTTTTTTAAAATTGTGGTTTAGAATTACATTGGTCGTCCGAGAGAGTGTCAGTTAGACCCAGCCATATAGGGAGATGTGAAGATGGCTCTAGTGTAGCGGACACTGTGGACTGTTGATGAACGCCCTATAGTTATAAGGAGCAGTATTTGCAGCAGGTGAAATTTTTGAACAGTTATCTTTGACTACACTAGTTAACAAATTCAGACTTTTTTTCTGCATCTGGTTTGTAAACGGGTGGATGTACCTAATTTTGGGGTGCTGAATACACTGGCAAAATGAGTTTCTCTCTATGACGTCACATTTCCTAAATCCACAACAGAAAAAAAATGGTAATAATGAAAATTTACACAATTAAGTCAAACAAAAATACACATTCAGAACATTTGAAATCAATACTACTTTGTTTTTATATATGAGCATGATTTCAATAAAAAGTCCAAATTAGTTCAGAAGATTTTTCACGTTTAATCGTCTTTGGTTTTTGAAAAATGCGACGATGGAGCTGCTCTTTTGTTTTCCGTTTGATCACTCCCCGTAACAATCGCCAGCAGTAGTCGCCAATCACCGAAGGGTTTCAATGGCCTTGGTAACGGTGCTCCATTGTAAGAATGTCTTGTTGAAAGCGTTCACCATGGTCATCGCGTACGGGTCCCAAATTTTCCGGGAAGAAATCAGGGTGAGAATGTAAGAAGTGAATTTTAAGCGACATTCTACATCCCATATTCTTATAGTTGTCCAACAGATTATTCACAATGGTAACATAGTTTTTGTCTTTTCTGTCACCCAAAAAGCCACAATTGCTTTAAAAGAAGACCAAGCAGGTAATTGGATATCTGTGAGTTTGGAATCAGAGGTTGGATCTTTCAGCAATTTTCTTATTTGTGGTCCAACAAATATACCCTCTTTCAGCTTTGGCTCACTTAATTTGGGAAACTTTTCTGTTAAGTGATTGAAGACTTCAACTTCCTTATCCAGAACTCTTACAAATTTCTTGATAAGGCCAAACTTGATATGAAGGGGAGACTAAATGACTTAATCGGGCTCAACCAATGGGGTATTGTTCACATTTACGATTCCTGGAACATATGACTTCCTTATAGGTCATTCCTTGACTGTATAGTGGTTCTTGGTGTCACGGATGTCCCAAAGGCACAAATAGCAGCAGTATCTCCTGAATCAATCCTGTAAACCTTTAAGGAGTGCAACAACTTTTAAATCACAGCAAAGCTGCCATTCGTGATCCTTATATTTGATTGCCTCTAGAAGCAAAGCCATGATTTCATAATTTTCATTCATGTCTATAGCGTAAGCCAAAGGTACCGATAGAAATGGATTGCCAGAATGCAGTAATACTGCTTTCAAGTTTGTTTTACTGGAGTCAATAAATAGTCGCCACTCCTGTGGATTATGTTGTACATCTAGTTGCATCATCAAACCATAGACATATCTACATACACACATTGAATTCTGCATATCGAAATACTGAGCGAAGGAAGCACCTCTTTGTCTGACACATGAAATTTTTTTCCCTGGAGCTAGAAGGTTCCGTTGTTGCAGGTTCGACTCCAAAAGTTCAGCTTGCTGTTCCGAAAGTTGTAGATCGTGAACCAAATCGTTCCATTCCTTTGATTAAAGCGCTGAGATGAAGTATCATGAGACTGAGGGCAGTACTCTTCTTTATGTTCAATACTTTCTGATTCATTTGACATAGTGCTTGGTTCCGTGGCATTCAAGGTATAGACAGGAACAGGCAGGCCCCGTTATCATGGGGTACAGGAAAATGCACTGAAGATACATTTGGATACTCTATTTTACGTCTAGTTTTGCTTGAATGTCTAGAAATATTTTAAGACACAAGTAACAGTCTGAATAATGGTCATTAGGCTCACACCACACCATCGGAACAGCGAATGGCATGGTTCGGCGTATTTCTTTTAACCACTCGGTTAAGGTTGTAGCACAGGTTATGCAGGCAATATGAGGTGCAAAATTTTTATGTTGATAACCAACGGCACAATCAAAATAGTGATTAGTTTTCTTAGGGCTTTTGGAGTTAATTTCCCACACACATAACAAAAGTTGTAGAGGTGGTTTGGACAGCAACGAGATTTGCTAGTTGCCTCTTCTCTTAGTGTAAATCTTAAACATAAACTTTCACAGGAAACACTCACTGAGGATCTCTTTCAAACCACTGTATTCCCTCACCAACCATTTTATGACGATTTATAGATCTTCTAGCTCTCCTCTGCAAATCAAAAACAAACAACTATACATCAAAACAGAAGAACAGCAAAAAGCCATATGCTGAATACGAAAGATAAAAAACTTTAAAAAACTGAAATACTGTATGTGCTGGAACATTTTGAAAGGTGTATTCGGATTCTAAACACCAAAATAAATACTAGTTGATGTATCACATCCCAGATGCAAAATGGCAGTTGACTAGTGTTATTTCTTGGGCTTAAGTGGTAAAATCATGTGTTTTTAATCCTTTTTAAGCGAAAGGGTCAAATTGGCAGAGGTTCAAATGGTAAATTATTCTTGTCTTTTACGTGATTCCTGTCTAAATTGATCGAACACTAATATCGGGTTCTCAATTTTGCAGGCTGAGATAGTTACACATACTGTACGCTGACCGAGCTCCTGGTTGTCCGACAGGCCAACAAACTGTTGCCATGTGCCTCACCAGCCGACCGACTTGATGACTTTGGAGAGGAAGCGGGCATGGTTCTGACTGGAAGCCAGCACTAGGATCTCATTGGATCAGCTGTTCCGTGACGCGGTTCGGTTGCGGGCTGTAGGTCATCTAAATTCTTATGTTTATCGCGACGCTCTGTCCCGGGGAACTTCTTAACTTTCCGTTCCTCGCTAAATTTGCTCTTGCCTGCCTTCTCCTCCGGGAATCAAGCCCCAACAATGTGCAAATAGAAAGGTTTCAAGCCATCAGACAGTTACTAAATTTCACCGAGTTAAACTCTATTTCAAGGCATTGGATAGACACACACACACACTCATACCCTGAAGAGCCGAAGAAACTGGTACACCTGCCTAATATCGTGTACGGTCTCCGCGAGCACGCAGAAGTGCCGCAGCAGAACGTGGAATGGACTCTACTAATGTCTGAAGTAGTGCTGGAGGGATCTGACAACTTGAATCCTGCACAGCTGTCCATAACTACTTTTCTGAACAGCACATTGCAAGGCATCCCAGATATACTCAATAATACTTACGTCTGGGCACTCTGGTAGCCAGCGGAAATGTTTAAACTCAGAAGAGTGTTCCTGGAGCCACTTTGTAGCAATTCTGGACGTGTGGGGTTGTAACAGCCCAAGTACGTCGGAATTCACAATGGACATGAATGGATGCAGACGATCAGACAGGATGGTTATGTACGAGCCGCCTGTCAGAGTCGTATCTAGACATATGAGGGGTCCAATATCACTCCAACTACACAAGCTCCACACCATTACAGAGCCTCCACCAGCTTGAAAAGTCCCCTGCTGACAGGCGGGGTCCATGGATTCACGAGTTTGTCTCCATACCCGTACACGTCCATCCGCTCAATGCAATTGGAACCGAGGCTCGTCCGATCAGGCAACATGTTTCCAGTCATCAACAGTCCAAAGTCGTTGCAACGGGCCCAGGCCAGGTATAAAGGTTTGTGTCGCACAGTCATCAAAGGTACACGAGTGGGTCATCGGCTCCGAAAGCCCACGAACAATACGAGACTGGAATAGAAGGGAGAACCGATAGAGGTACTCAAGCTACCCTCCGCCACACACCTTCAGGTGGCTTGCGGAGTATGGATGTAGATATAGATGATGTTTCGTTGAATCATTGGCACGCTGACACCTGTGATGGTCCAACATTGAAATCTGCAGCATTTTGGGGAAGGTTTGCACTTCTGTCACGTTGAACGATTCTCTTGAGTCGTCGTTGATGCCGTTCTTGCAGGATATTTTTCCGGTCGCAGCGATGTCGGAGATTTGATGTTTTACGGATTCCTGATATTCATGGTACTCTTGTGGAATGGTCGCACGGAAAAATCTCCATTTCATCGCTACCTCGGAGAATCTGTGTCCCAGCTCATGCGCCGACTATAGCACCACGTTGAAAGTCACTTAAATCTTGATAATCTGCCACTGTAACAGCAGTAACGGATCTAACAACTGCATCAGACACTTGTTGTTATATTAGCGTTGCTGACCGCTGCGCGTATTCTACCTGTTTACACATCTCTGTATTTGAATACGCACGCCTATACCAGTTTATTTGACGCTTCGGTGTATATGGAATTGTTGCCAATTTACTAAACGCTT